>NC_134242.1:87377834-88627834 GCF_965152275.1 Natator depressus
AAGTATTGCTTTCCAAAATATGAAAGGATAAATGCCACATTTACAGTTGTTTCTGAAAAGATTTGACCTTTATTAAAGTAACTGAGTAAACAGAATTCTGAAGTGTTTGTTTCTCTTGTAAATTAAATGGTATGTTTGTAGATGGAAAGGTCAATTTTCAGTAAAGCTGTGCTTTAAAAAAATATCACCTATTTTCAGCTAAATCAAAGGAGCTAATTAGTTGTACAGTTGGAATACAAAACATATAATTCTCTTCTCTTTGTTTGAAAATCAATTGTTTATGGCATAAAAAGGATACAGTTGTCATCATTAGGTGTAAATGTTTGTTTGCCACAGAGGCAAATATAGTTTCAGTCTAAAGCATGAGGCTGTGGGGACTTGAGGTGTTGAGGTCTTTTGAGAGTATACATAGATCAGCCATGTCCTACCTGTCAGGTTTAGTATATTGAGTCATTTTGTTCCTCTCTATGGGTGGGGGAGGGGGAGAATTCCTACTTTTCTGTTTAAAAATGTCTATTAAATTGATGAGGGAAATAACGTTGATTAGTGTATTGATCACACTTACGCATCAATACCACATTGAGAATTGTGCAGAGGCACCCCTTTGCCCACAGGGCCCTGGATTCAGGATCAGTGCCTTATTGACTGTTCAATATTCATTACGAAACAAACAGTCTAGAACATCTAGACGTTTTAATTGAGAAGTGTTATGGAAGGCATGAATTTTCATAGTTGGTTCTGCATAAGATTCTCATTTATGCCACTCGGTATCTCATAGAGTTATGATGAGGAATAATTAGATAGGGCCATGTTATCCTCGCTACTGTTTGTCACAGAGAATATTGGAAGGAATGGAAAACCTGCTCCTTTTGATCAAATCCTGTTGGACTGAGACCAAGTGGCATCATCTCCTTTCTCTCTGACTCCATGGAAACCCTCTGCATGATCTCTGTTCATACGTGTCTCCATGGTTCAAGGAGTGTATGTGACATTACACCCCGTATTCTTCATAGAAATATGGTTAGAATATAAATATGGCATAACTAAGATATACTTTATGCACGATGACTTGTAAGATATTATTGGAAAGGTTCTGATTTACTGAATGTAATTATCCAATTTGTATGCATGTATCATTTCTGCATCTGAAGTTAGGAATATTGACTATGTAACAATTACAACTGTGTGTGTACTTGGGGAAACGCCCACCAGACAGTTGGCAATCATCCAGAATAAGCCATTTAAGACGGACAATAGAACTCTGAAGATACTAATCTCCCACCTTCCCGAGGAGTTTCTTGGGATGCTGCATTGACACTACAAGATCAGGTGATAATATCACCTGATGCAAAATACCACCTTGGACACTGCTGGTACTTTTCCTCTGCAGGGGGATAGGGATCAAACAAAGGTTTCCTGCCACAGGTAAATCCTTTTAAAGGCTGGGGACGGGGTTGATCTGGGCTCTCTTCCATTGCCTACACAAGAAAAAAGACTGCTGAAAGTACCAGATGGGACAAAAAGAAAAGGAGTACTTGTGGCACCTTAGAGACTAACCAATTTATTTGAGCATAAGCTTTCGTGAGCTACAGCTCACTTCATCGGATGCATACTGTGGAAAATACAGAAGATGTTTTTATACACACAAACCATGAAAAAATGGGTGTTTATCACTACAAAAGGTTTTCTCTCTCCCCACCCCACTCTCCTGCTGGTAATAGCTGGAAATGGCCCACCTTGATTATTATACACATTGTAATGAGAGTGATCACTTTAGATAAGCTATTACCAGCAGGAGAGTAGGGTGGGGGGAGAGAAAACCTTTTGTAGGGATAAACACCCATTTTTTCATGCTTTGTGTGTATAAAAACATCTTCTGTATTTTCCACAGTATGCATCCGATGAAGTGAGCTGTAGCTCACGAAAGCTTATGCTCAAATAAATTGGTTAGTCTCTAAGGTGCCACAAGTACTGCTTTTCTTTTTGTGAATACAGACTAACATGGCTGTTACTCTGAAACCTGTCATTATGATGGGACAAAGAAACTAACCTGAGGGGAAAGGGAAGGGTGAGTCCAGACTAAGACAGGGGTCCAGTCTGTAAGAAGAAATAACTGGAACTCTAAGCTACAGAAACTCTGCAACTTGCCTAAAATAACATTTAGGGTGAGAAATTACTTCTTGAAACCAGTCTCTTTAAGATCTTAAGCTTAGTATGCGTGTTTTATTTAACTTGCTCAGTAATCTGTTTTGTTCTGTTTGCTATCCCTTATAATCACTTTAAATCTTCCTTTTAAAGTTAATATATTTGTTTTGTTTATTATTAAAACCAGTTTGTGCAATTTCTAACTGGGGGGGAGAAGGGCTAGGAGTTGTGCATATCGCTCTTCACATTGGAGAGGGCAAATTTTTATGAGCTTGCGCTGTGCAGATCCTTCTGTACAGCTCAGAAGTGTTGTGTCTGATAACTTTGAGCAGCTTCCCCTTTAAAATTCATCCTCATGAAGGGACAGTTAGTTGAGGATTCCCAAATAACATGATATATGATGAGCAGGCGTGGCAGAGTTACAGACTATGGTGTTCTCTGACTGCTACATATGGGGTAATTACCCCTTGTAGCATGGAAACCACTTACTGGCCCCTGAGCGCTCCTGTGTGGCTACGATTGCCTCTCTGGCTGTTCCCCCGCTTTAGCCCCATCTAGGCCCCTTTAAGAACTCACTCAATCTCCAATGACCTTCTAAACTCAATCTGTTAATTCACTCTCCACTAGTTCTCCTCAGAGTTTGCCAAAAAACAGAACTTGAAAATCCCAAACAAACATTCCTCTCAGGTGGAGCTCATCTTGTGATTAGGGCTGGCTTAGCTCCTGGTTCGCCAGGCCCTAGGCAGACCACCCTGTTACACACCCTTCCTCCACCGCCGAACAGCCCTGGGGTTCTACTCTCTGTGCTTTGATTCAGCGAGTCCCACCTGAGGGAAAAAATCTGCATTACATTGTTTCCCAGGCCTATGTTATACCTTACAAGAAAAGGGCTGCAGAGCCAGGTACCAGTGTTTGATTCTGGAGTTTGTGCCCTTCATGGCTTTAAGGCACCTAATGGGACATGGTCCATGACAAGTGTGAAGAGGTTTCCAGTAAGGTAGGCATTCCTTCTCAACTGTCAAATAACATATTTCTCTGAGGAAAAGCTTGCAACTCAGAAACACAATGAGGTCCTCTTCCTCATCAAGTTCCTGTAACAGAAAGGCTCCCAGTCCCACACTGGGACTGCATCAGATTGCAATATAAAGGATCACTTGAAGTCCAGGCTCCACAGCACCAACTGAGAACACAAGAGATCTTTCATGTTTTAAAAGCTTTTTCACACTGGTAGGTCCAACGTACTCATGTCAGTACTGACTATTTTATTTGATCTGTGAGTTGGGTGGCTATTATCATGAAGTGGGGCATGAACTGCTGATAATATCTGGCTAAACCCAAAAAATGTCTGTACTTGTTTCATCATGGTAGGCACAGGTCTTTTCTCTAGGGCATCAACCTTGTCCATCAGAGTCCATTCACCATCAAGTATCCTAAGTATTTTGTTTCTTCGTTCTCAAATGTGTCAATATTGGACATAAGTCCAGCTTTTCATGATGCCTGGGGGACTGGATTGATGAACAAGCTTTCCTGCTCCCTCTAGGATTTCAATAGGTTTACATGGAAAATGCTTTTTCTTTTAGTCAGGACAGCAAATCTCATGATCTTTTCACTCGTTCATATGACCCTTGCCACTTGGCTAGCAATTTACTTTCTGAGAGCGGGAGGAGGAGGAGGAGGAGAACTCTATCCCCTTGTTGGAATACTTTCTCTTGGCAGTGCTTATTATAACATTCTGCCTGAGACTGTTGTGCTTTGGCTAGGTTCTCTTTGGCTCAGTGTTTCCAGCTGCTCTCTCATCTGGAGTATGTAGGGGATACATTAGTATTCCAAGGGGATGACCTTCCAAAAACTTCCCGTACTAGAGCTAGTATTCCTGGCCATCTGGCCTCCCACCTCTGTTTTCGAGATTTCTAGGAGATGGGAAATGTGCAAGGTCTGCTTTTCCTAGGGGGACTATGCATGCCAGATCATCTGAGGAATTCTCCCCCCTTTGTTTTGATGGGGGCAGGTGTAAAGCAGCTCCTGGAGTTGTTTCCAGTCCTGTCCTTTGACAAAAGGCCTGGGTAAATTCTTTGAGACACCTACTCAGATGTCATCTTCATGTTCTCCTACCTGCATTATGACAACTGCAGTAAAGTATAGTTTTTCATCACCAAAATATCTGATTTTTGCAAACACTCCGAGGGCATTAGGTCTTCCAGACCAGACCCTGAATCCACCAGGCTGGAGTAGTGTGTCCCTCCAGGAGGACTGGCAACATAATTATACTGGCAGCCCAAGTGGGAAGCATCGCGGTGAAAGACAGGTATTGGATCTTCCCCACTCTTTGAAGTGCTTCACCTTTTCCTCCTTGGTGGGACGGGGCTCATCCTCTAATCAGGTGGGGCTCATCTTGTAATCAGGACTGGTTTAGCCCCAGGTTCTTCAGCCCATAGGCAACCCTGTTACAACCATCAACACAGAGGAGAACCAGATGGCCTCAGAGCTCCAGAGGCCTATTAAATTCCATGAGTCAATGATCAGGAAAGTTAATTTCTTCTGAATAACCCCTGTTCTATAGTATCTACGGCACACACTGGTATGTTGTACTTTTCATCATGTATTTCATATCAAGGGCTCTACTCTATTACAATCCCTCACAGAATGAGATTTTCACTGACTCTATAAAATATACCAGAATGGCTTATAATGTCAATGCTTAAGATTAGGTAAGAAGCCATTATATCATAGTTTTTAGAGCTAATGTCTAGTATAAGGCACTGACATTGTAAACCATAAAGAAATGGAAAGAAATGTCTTTCAGATGGATTTTTGTTCAGTACTTAGTAATAACAACAACAAAGGTTCTAATATTATTTTGTTGTGATTGAGTAATTATCCTACCGACTAGTTTGTTACCCTGGGCATGTAAATCTTACAATGCCATTTTGCTACTGTTACTGCCAAATTGGAATGCTCTTACTGCTAACCTTTCTCCTCCCTCCGCCAAAGATGTCACCTTGGATTGAGGATTCAGAGGAGGAAAGTCTGAGAAACAGGGAGTTTGCACACACAAGCAAGAAAAGGTGGTCTCCACGAAGGTAAATGAACTAGTTTCTTTCCCTTTCTTAAAATGTTTGTTTTCCCCAGTTGTCAGAGATAACAGACTCCGGGTTTACTCAGGAAATAATTCACTATGCTCAATTTTTCCATCTTTCTTCCTAAAACTTGTGATCATCCTTGGGTTCCAGAACTCAGTTTGGCTAATTCTCCTTCCACCCTGTAAGAACATAAGAACAGCCTTACTGGGTCAGACGAAAGGTCCATCTGGCCTAATATCCTGTGTTGCAACAGTGGCCAATGCCAGGTGCCCCAGAGGGAAAGAACAGAACAGGTAATCATCAAGTGATCCATCCCCTGTCACTCATTCCCAACTTCTGGCAAACAGAGGCTAGGGACACCATCCCTGTCCATTCTGGCTAATACCCATTGATGGACCTATTCTCCATGAACTTTAGTTCTTTTTTGAACCGTGTTATAGTCTTGGCCTTCACAACATCCTCTGACAAGTTCCACAGGTTGACTGTGTGTTGTGTGAAAAAATACTTCCTTTTGTTTGTTTTAAATCTGCTGCCTATTAATTTCATTTGGTGACCCCTAGTTTTGTGTTATGAGAAGGAGTACATAACACTTCCTTATTTACTTTCTCCACACCATTCGTGATTTTATAGACCTTGATCATATTCCTCCTTAGTCGTCTCTTTTCCAAGCTGAAAGTCCCAGTCTTATTAATCTCTCCTCATACGGCAGCCATTCTATACCCCTAATCATTTTTGTTTCCCTTTTCTGAACCTTTTCCAATTCCCTCTTACCCCATGACAGCTTACTTTGCTTAAGAGCCTTTGATGAGGGACCTTGTCAAAGGCTTTCTGAAAATCTAAGTACACTGTATCCACTGGATCCCTCTTGTCCACAAGCTTGTTGACCCCCTCAAAGAATTCTAGTAGATTGGTGAGGCATGATTTCCCTTTACAAAACCCATGTTGATTCTTCCCCAACAAATTATATTCATCTACATGTCTGACAATTTTGTTCTTTACTAAAGTTTCAACCAGTTTGCTCAGTATGGAAATCAGGCTTACCGGCCTGTAATTTCCGGGATCACCTCTGGAGCCCTTTTTAAAAATTGGCGTCACATTAGCTATCCTCCAGTCATTGGGTAGAGAAGCTGATTTAAATGATAGGTTACAGACTACAGTTAGTAGTTCTGCAATTTCACATTTGAATTTCTTCAGAACTCTTGGGTGAATACCATCTGGTTCTGGTGACTTATTACTGTTTAGTTTATCAATTTGCTCCAAAACCTCCTCTAGTAACACCTCAATCTGGGACACTTCCTCAGATTTGGGAATGGCTCAGGTTTGGGAATCTCCCTCACATCCTCAGCCTTGAAGAGCAATGCAAAGAATTCATTTAGTTTCTCCGCAATGGTCTTATCATCCTCGAGTGCTCCTTTAGTATCTCAATCGTCCAGTGGCCCCACTGGTTGCTTAGGAGGCATCCTCTGCTTCTGATGTACTTAAAATTTTTTTTGCTATTACTTTTCGAGTCTTTGGCGAGCTAATCTTCAAATTCTTTTTTGGCCTTCCTAATTATACTTTTACACTTCATTTGCCAGAGTTTATGCTCCTTTCTAGTTTTATCAGTAGGATTTAACTTACCCTTTTTAATGGATGCCTTTTTGTCTCTCGCTGCTTCTTTTACTTTGTTGTTTAACCACGATGGAACTTCTTTGGTTCTCTATGTTTTTTAATTTGGGGGATACATTTAAGTTGAGCCTCTATTATGGTGTTTTAAAAATTTTTCCATGCAGCTTGCTGGGATTTCACTTTTTGCACTGTACCCTTTAATTTCTGTTTAACTAACCTCCTCATTTTTGTGTAGTCCCCCTTTCTGAAATTAAATGCTACAGTGTTGGGATACTGTGGTGTTTTCCCTGCCACAGGGATGAAACATTTCATTATATGATGGTCACTATTACCAAGCTGTCCAGCTATATTCACCTCTCGGACCAGATCCTGTGCTACACTTAGGACTAAATCAAGAATTGCCTCTCCTCTTGTGGGTTCCAGAACCAGCTGCTCCAAGAAGTAGTCATTTAAGGTGTCAAGAAACTTTATCTCTGCACCCCTTCCTGAGGCGACATGTACCCAGTCAATATGGGGAGGTTTTTTTTAAGAGTCAGGTCAGGCTATGCCTGCTACCGTAATAAGGGTAGACGGTACTACCTGTGGCTCATTAAACCCACTGCCTTGTGGGTAGCCCAGGAAGCTATAAGGCTAAGGGAGCAACCCCTGACAGAAAAGCCCCACTGCCTTGTGGGAGAATTCAGGAGAATGTAAGGCTATGAGAGTAAACTCAGACAGAAAATCTGGAGTGGAGCCCCTAAGGTGGTCAGGTACTAATATTTTAGTATCTTTCTGGCAACTCCTGCAGCAGATCGGGTACCACGTGTACTGGTTTTTCCTCTCCTCTGGCTTTCACTGGTGATGCCGAAAGGGGGGTCCTGATTCATGGGCAACTCAGGGCCTCGATATCATCTGCCCAGGCTTATGCCCTGAAGAGGTTCCAGCTTTGCCTTGAGCATCGACACAACATGGGAGGCAGCAGTCACGGGTTCTAAGCTCTTACTCAACTGGCATAGAGTTGAGTGAAAGAGGCTGTCTCCGATGGTGGGAGAGATCATCGTATCTCACTGAACAACCACCGCTCACCATAAAACTGGGCAGCCTGCAAACAATAGGGTGTTGTCCAGCCACAGTCTGCCTGCTTCAATTGGTGCTTGGAGCTTAGAGTTTTATAACTTGACAAGTGGAATGTAACCAATGCACCAGGCAAATCAAGTAAAAGAAAGAAAACATCCTTAACGATAGGGTGCTGGAACATTCGCACCATGACAACTGGATTATCTGAGGACATTCAACAGATCAACAATGCACGTAAAACTACCATGATCAATGATAAGCTGAAATGACTCAATGTAGATATCGCATCCCTCCAAGAAACACGGCTAGCATCAAGCATATCTCTCCGAGAAAAAGACTACACATTTTTCTGGCAGAGAAAAAGTGCAGAAGAGACATGAGAGCATGGAGTGGGATTTGCCATCAAGAACTCACTTCTGGGGATGACTGAGCCACCTACAAATGGATCGGAGAGAATTTTGGCACTATGATTGTTCACATCTGAGGGCCCAGCAAACTTTGTGAGTGTGTATGCCCCAACATGCTCCTCGTCTTCTGACCTCAAGGACCAATACTACAACCAGTTGGACACCACCATCAGCAAGATTCTGAAACACAAATATGTTTTCCTGCTAGGGGACTTTAATGCAAGGGTGGGAGCTGATCACGAAGTATGGACCAACTGTCTTGGTCAACACGGAACTGGTAAGATGAATGGAAATGGTCAGAGACTGCTAGAATTTTGTTCCTATTACTACCTCTCTGTAGCAAACTCATTCTTCCAGACAAAGTCGCAACACAAAGTGTCTTGGAAACATCCCAGATCTGGCCACTGGCATCAGCTGGATCTTATCATCACTAAGGCGTGCCAACCTTAACATCGTCCTCATTACCCGCAGTTATCAAAGTGCTGATTGCGACACAGACCGCTCTCTGGTATGCAGGAAGGTTAGACTTAAACCAAAGAAAATATCCTTTTACTTTAGATCTGTATGTCTTCATATTAACGTCAGTGCCATAGCAGACCAAGAAAAGTCACAGCAGTACAAGAACATAATAAAAAAAGCCCTTGACACCAGTGATTGTGCCACAAGTGCCCAGGTGAAGTGGGAACAACTGAAGAACACAATCTACCATGCAGCTCTGTCAGTCTTTGGGAAGAAGGAAAACAAGACCAAAGACTGGTTTGACGCATATTCCAGTTTATTGCCACCAGTAATAGAGGCCAAATGCACAGCCAAAACCAACTACAAGAGACCCAAATGAAAAACCTTACAAGCATTGAGAGTGGTGAGAACCAAGGTACAACAAACTGCTCGATGCTGCACCAATGACTATTGGCTGCACTTATATGAAAGCATCCAAGCAGTAGCTGATGCAGGCAACATCAGAAACATGTATGACGGGATCAAGAAAGCCTTGGGTCCAACTTCAAAGAAGATAGCCCCATTGAAATCAACAACAGGGAAAACAATCAACAACCGCATCAAGCAGATGGATTGCTGGGTAGAACACTACTCTGAGCTTTACTGTCATGAAAATATTGTTACTGACACAGCCATCAACGCCATCAAAAGGCTGCCCATTATGAACCAACTTGATGATGAACCGACTGTCGAGGAGCTTAGCCTTGCCATAGATGGCCTCCCCAATGGACAGGCCCCTGGAAAAGACTGCATACCATCCGAGGTCATAAAATGTGATAAACCTATTCTACTGAAACATCTTCATGAGTTGCTCTGCCTGTGCTAGAAAGAAGGTAAATTACCACAAGAAATGAGAGATGTCAACATCATCACACTCTATAAAAGCAAGAGTGACAGGAGGGACTGTAACAACTATCGTGGCATTTCCCTTCTTAGTATTATGGGAAAAGCCTTTGCCCGAGTTACCTAGCAGCCTAAATTTGGCCTCCAGGACCGCTCTCCTTTCCTTCCCTAGGTCATTGGTACCTACATGTATCGCAACTATCGGCTCCTCCCCAGCACTACACATAAGCCTATCTAGATGTCTCAAGAGATCCGCAACCTTCGCATCAGGCAGGCAAGTAACCATGTGGTTCTCCTGGTCATGGCAAACCCAGCTATCTATGTTTCTAATGATCGAATCCCCCATAACTATTACCTGTCTCTTCCTAATAACTGGAGTTCCTTCTCCCGGATAGGTTCCTCAGTGCGAGAGGATACCACGACATCATCAGGAAGGAGGGTCCCACTATGGGATTGTTCCCCTCTGATCCAGTTGGATGTTCTCCTTCCCTGAGACTTTCATCCTCCTCAACAGAACAGAGGCTGTCAGACCGGGGGTGGGACCGTTCTACTGTATTCCGAAAAGTCTCATCTATGTACCTCTCTGTCTCCCTTAACTCCTCCAGTTCAACCACTCTGGTCTCCAAAGCCTGTACACAGCCTCTGAGGACCAGGAGCTCCTTGCAGCAAACGCACACATATGTGACCTGCCCATAGGGCAGGTAATCATACATGCTGCATTGGGTGCAATAAACTGGATAGCCCCCATTCTGTTGCTGGACTTCTGCCTGCATTCTCTTTTTACTCTTACAGCTCCTTTCTTTGTTGATGTTTTGATTTTATCAGGTGGTGTTTTTGGCTTTAAGTTTAAAGAATGTTAACTGTATCTAGCCACCCCTCAAACTTCCTTCTAAACTCCCTCACAAAACTCCCCTGTTAGCTGCTGCTGTTCACTAGCTCCTCTGGTCTCTTAGGAGCGAGCTTTTTAAAGCCCTGGTCTTCCTGAGTAGCCCTGTCCCCTGGTTAAGGGTTGATGGGTGCTAAAGGGCTTAGGGATCAAAGTCTCATTAAGAAACTCTCATCTTTGCCTAGCAGGCTGCTCAGCACACGGTCCCCCTGTCTTATATTTCTGACTTCAGTTTGTCTGTTCTGAAGTGCATAGAGTGACCAGATGTCCTGATTTTACAGGGACAGTCCTGATATTTGGAGCTTTTTTTAATATGGGCTCCTATTACCTCCCACCCCCATCCCAATTTTTCTACACTTGCTATCTGGTCACCCTAGAAGTGCATTATTTTTCTTCTCAGAAGCCAAGATTGGGAAGTAGGGAAATTAGAAATGGGCCTTACTCAGCCAAACACATTCAGCCTTTGAGGAACTTCAGATGTAGAGCTAAACTGCATAGCGGGCTGGTACTGCTATAATGAGCCAAACTGAAATACCAGATGCAAACATCTTGAAATTTTGGAAAGTTTGGATCTAGATGCAGGTTTAAATTTTGCAGCTGAGCACCATTTATAATGGAAATGGAACTAAGTATATGATTTTCAAATATGTATAACTTTGTTATTTCTATGCCAGATTTCATTAAACATGCCTAAGGCATTTGATCTTATTAAGAACTAAATCAAAGGCAAATTTATAGCCATTATCTGAGCACAAATATAGCATCTGAAATTAATTGGTGTATAACATATTTTTCCATGCTCTAATAAATCAAATTACCAAACGGATTCTTACCGTTCAAATATCAACAAAAACCATACCTCTCCCCCCACCTTTGGCTGTGCACAAACATAAGGCATTTCAACCTGAAAGATTACTTTTTTTAACCAAAATTTACATTAATTTGAATGTGTGAGAGAGCATGTGAAAGCAGATGAAGAGTAGACACACACTATACCAGATTTTAATGTACAAAAGTCAACTCTAAATAGAATAAATACATCTAAAGAAATCTGCATTAAAAATGTGAAGGTTGCAAAGTCAAGCACTGAAAATTTAGAAAATTTTAATATTAAGCTTGCCTGCACCACCTTCCTTCACCCCCTTTCTGGTGCATATGTATTACGATACAATTTTTATTTACACTATCACACATTATTTTTCCACAGGAACCCCTGCCTCATTCAATGTACAGAACATGCACTCTGGGAATTAGAAAGGGTTTTATAATTAATAAGGCTTCTATCCTCACCTCTTTCTGCTCTTAGGCCTCTGCCCGCCCCTTATTCCTATCCCTCCTCTGCTCCTGCCCCATCCCACCTTTTGAGATCCTACTCCTGTAACTCTGCCCTGCATCTTTGTATTCAAGTCAGGAAGCATTCTCCTTTCCCATCTATGTTGCTTGGTTACCAGCATGGGGAACACTGGGAGCTCAGAAGAGACAGTGTCCTGCACTTTGGTGGCCCTTGGCAGCTGGGAGGAGCAAAAGCAGAGAAGGTCTTTCTCCATCCCTACAGCCCCAGTTTGGAGCAAGCTTTGTCACTCTGTGGGGATGGAGCATCTATAGCATGCTCAGTAGAAACATAATCTTTGGAGAATTTAGTTGCCAAACTTTAACATGTTTCTACTGAGCATGCGTGAGCTGAGATTTTTCAGAGGTCTAGCACTTGGCCAAACCTGGATACATTTTCATAAAGCTGGCAAAAGGCACACGCCTGACAGTAGCGAGACCCCTTTGCCAGATTTCAAGTCTCTGGTTTCTCAGTTAAGCAGTTGTGAGAATTGTTTACTTTGTCAAAACAATGTATTTCCCTCTAACCTCATTCTGAGAAACAGCCAAATGATTTTAGTTGAAACTTTGCAAAAAGGAAAAGAAGTTCAACTTGAGGCAGACCCTCAGCATGGAAAATTTCAGTTCAAATAGTTTAATTTTTGCAAAGTTATAAGTAATTGAAAACAGGGTCTTACATAAAAAGTGTCGAACAACCTTAACTAAAGGTGTTCCTACTTGCACTACCTATAATACACAGTACTGCATAGGCGCACATGGGGAATTAATTACAGCTGGCACGGGGATCATAACTTTAAATTTTGTGACTAGTGTAAACAGACCCTGATCCAGAGCCCTCTGAAGTGTATGATTATCTTTCCACTGGCTTCACTGGGCTTTGGATTATCCCAGGGAAGGGGTAGCTCCTCAGATGAGCTGGAGCACCCTTGGTGCAGCTTTGTGACACTAGAGGGGAACAAAACTCACACTCTCCCATTGTGGGTTGCACAAACATTAATGCAAGCATATATTTACATTAGTGTAGATTCAACTATCACATTCCATCATCAGGGCTGAAAAAAAGCCATTCCTATGAACATTCACAGAGAATGAATATAAAGGATTGTGAGCGCTATTGAATGAATGTGCTGGTTTATTTAAATGAGTATGTGTGGATGCTTTTTTATAGTATTGGCCCAACTCTAGCATAAATATAGTTTTTAGTATTTAATCATCATTCAAATTGAATCTGAGAGATGAATCTCCCCAATTTATTAGGGTTTATTGGGGAATGGAACCTCTTTGACCCTTTAAACCAAACAGAAATGGAAGAGGGACTTGGAAAGTGCTAACCCAAATGAGATTTGGCAAGAGATCAATATCTATCTTATGGTTTAAATATTTACTAATACATGGCAGAATTAAACCATTTAAACTTTTTACCAAGGTATTATTTTATCCTTGTGAAAATGTATAAAAAGAGTGTGTGTTATGGAGTTACTTTGCCACATGTTATTTATCATAGTCTTATCTAATGCGGAAGAAGGGACATCAAGGTAGAATGATGTTTATCTACCTAGAGAAAAATGATTGGAAGGGATTTTTAAAAGCATGTAAAACATTTAGACATTTAATTCTCAGTTAAATGACCAGGAGTTGTGACTCTAAATCACTTAGGCAACTTTGACATCCCTGCTTCCCCATTATCTTTAATTAAGTTCATTTGTCTTTCACTTGGCTACTGTGACATTACGAGTCAGCTTGAGGCTGTCTTGAAAATGACAGGCAGACAGACAGATATCTTTCTACTGTTAGAGCTGTGCCATTCTGCACTAGTTGGAGTTTCCTAAGGGCTGATGGCTTCATGCCCAGGTACACTGAATTGCCATAGTCCAGATGGAAGGTGACAAAGGCGTGAATAACTGAGGCCAGGTCATTGTTTGCCAGGATGGGATGGAGTCTCCTAGCCAACTCAAGATGGTATAAAGCATTACCCACAGGTGCTGCTGTGTGAAAGATTAGCCTCAACACTCCTAAATAGCACTCCTAAACTATGGATTGAATTGGTCAGTTGTGGGTGCGCACCTTCAACCACACAACACTGCCCCATGGCTGCAAACTCTTCAAAATGCGTTCCTCTGCTCAGCAGCAAAATCTTTTTCTTGCTCAGGTCCTTTCTGAAACACATTACCAGATCTTCCCCTCTGGAAAAAACCCTCATCCAATAAACACTGACCAATCAAAACAAATATCCAAGTGCCCATTTCCGGACAAGTCTACCCGTTTGAATGTCGTCTATTGTACTTGTTAAAAAAAACTGCATGACATTTCTGGGAGCCCTGAAACTAACTAACTGTAGTTCTTTCAGTTTAAACACATCTGCTTTGCACCAAACCTTTTCAACTCTGTTTATTCTTATTTATAAACAATTTTAAAGTAATATGTTTATAGATCACCGTGGCCTTTTGTTACCTACTTCCCACTTTGGACAATCCAAAATACCATCCTAGGTTACAGGGCTCAGCACAATAGGTAGAGCTGTTTTTTGATAAAGATTTCTGAAAGTGTATAATTTTATCGCTGAATAACAGCTGATATGGTTTAAAATATATTTGGGACCTGCCTACAAAAGGCTGGTGAGTCTAGAAAGAACACTGGGAAGAAAGTTTTCTGAGACAGGAGAACAAGACACTAAAGGAACAAGTAGCTTCTAGCCATATAACTAATTTCAGTTAAGACAGTGAGTTCTCTGCAGTATGATACTGCATTGCTGAAATACAAACTTCTCCATTAAACACTTTTCTTTTTTGACATCTGTATTAAAGACTTGCTTATGCTGGCTGTATGCCATTATTACCATCATTATTTAGTGTTTGTGTAATAGTAGACGTATTGACCCCCAACTGAGATAAAGGGATACTGTACAAGGTACTGTGCACCTAATAAGAGACAGTTCCTTCCCCAAAGAGCTTGAATCTAAAACACCAATCCTACAATTTACAATGTGTGGGGTGTCCCCACAGAAATCAGTGGGGCTGTGCCTGGTGACTGGGTCCATTTACAACACATTGGTGACCATACAAGGGATTAGTGGGCCAGTCTCTAACAAGAGGAAATCAAAGATTTTCTTTGTTCAGCCTCCCTTCAGGTTGTTTAATGAGCCTTATTAGATCTCTTGTTCTGCAGTGTTAGGGTATAAAAGCTAGGTTATTTGGTAATACTTCAAGGAGCAGCTATTATCACACCTGCACCATCAATACATAAATATCCATAGAAAGCACACACTTTCATGCAAATAATTCACAGAAGGAATAATATTGACATTGTAATAATAAATAGTTCCCAGAAATATACTAGGCAGGACCTAATGAACCAGCTTATATACACACTTATGCTTAATACTATTGGTTAATACATCATATCATGCACTTTATGATCTGTACAGGGATTGGTTACAGAAATTAGTAGACCAATCAGAAACTGTCCATGAGTTGCAAAGTATGCTAGTAAGCAAAGCAGCAGATACAAGCTTATCACATATTATCTTATTATTTCTTAATCTACTAACAATATATTATTTATAAAACCACCTGTGAGTTTATGCTTTGTCCATTGTTAATCTATGTTTCCTTACTTCTGTTTTCTTTCATTGCTCATGCAAGGCCGACAAAAAAATTTTTTTTTAGTCAGCAGTTTTTTCATTTCATTTCTCTTTTTGCCTTTTAAAAAAAGGCTTATTGTCCAACAACACAATCCCAGGACTACAGTGGGGGTTACTAATTGCATTAAAAGCAAACAACGTCCGAACTATAGGCTGGAGGTCCACTTCCACTGGAATAGCCCAGCATGGGTTAATTGTTTTTGCAGTGGTGATGGCTCTCTCATTATTTTCTGTGGAGATGAGCTGGCTGACATATACCAACGGTTCCAAAGTGCATTCTGCTAATCCCTTGTTTTATTTCTTCTATTATCTGAACTACATTAATTACAAGTTTATTACAGTATATATTTTATGCAATAGGCTTGAACACATTATTATTAATAAGATGTACAGAGGTTTGGGCCATTAAGGTAAGGCCTACATATATGCGGCAAAATCCTGTAATCCATAATCAGTTTTCACTCTGTCTTTCAGGCAAAACCTCCAGTTAATTTTATGGATAGTTTTACTTGAACAAGGAACTCAAAGTATACCTCTTAATTGGACCAGGAAGAAAAAGTTGCTTTTCTGTTTGTCTGCCATTTGTTGAATACTAAAAAGCTATTAATCTTGCTCTTTAATCATTTCAGAAATCTGCCGTGAGCGAAATCTCCATAAATTAAATTCAGATTTAATCATCATTATAGATACTTTTCTTTAATAGTATTTCTGAATATTTCAGGCACTTATAGGAATGTATACAGCTAGAATTTGCAAAATACTCCAATCAACTTTATGGTTTTCCTTTAACTTTCCAATTGCTATTGTCCTTCATACAAGCTTTTGAAAATGACAGCACCTGCAGGCATCTTCAGACTTACTGCTCTTTATTTTATTTAAAAAAAATTTTTTTTGCTTTAACAATGAAATACCTACAACTGTCATTTTCAGGGTTCAAGCAGACTGAAAGACAACGCCTTTTGCTTGGCATGTTTAATGGACTGCTCTGCCTAAGGTCACACTATATTCTGCTGACAAAAGTCAGTGTAAGTAGGGAATTTCATGATCAGTTAGTTGTTTAAATGAGCATTACCATTGTAGAGTATCTAAAACTTAAAATAATTTAAAATGACAATTCAGTAACTGTAAAGAACCTAGGTTCTGCCAAACTGTCCAACATAAACATATACAAGTGGTTTCTAGCAACCGTATCATACTAGATATGTTTTTGAGTCTCTAAAAAAAGTACAGTGATAATGAAGAACACTATCTGTTCCTTGCCGTTAGTAAGGACTACAAGAACATGCCCGCCTAGACAAAGGTCCCTGTTCGTCCTAAATTATCCTGTCCTCTTTGATAGTGTTTGAAGCCGTATTTCCTTGGTTTGTGATCTTGCCAGATCTTACAAACCAAGCAAGCACTGAACAACCCACCCTCCCCTGGCGTGGATAGCCCAGGCATCACCCTAGGCTGCAGAAAAGGTGTTGGTGATTCTGTAGGTGCCATTCTTCCCTGTGAGTCAATTCTGAATCAATGCTCCACCACAATGCAAGAGTCTAGCGTACTGATGGAGATGCTATCTTTCAGATGAAATGTAACCAAGGTTTGCAGTGAGTGAGTAGCTAGAGAGTTTGTGGTGAGTTGATCAAGCGTCCCTCACACATCAAAAAATTCTTTGCTTGATTCCAAGACTGGCAAGATGGAGGCACTTTGAATTTTCTGATGCATCTGAAAAATTGAATCAAGAACCCCTTGCTGTCATAATTCATCCTCAGTTTCCCAGATGAAGGGCCATTGCTTTAGTTTTTTTATTGTTAAAAGACTTGAAGGAGATACCAGTAGGTAGCACTTAGCCTGGGCATCTGGGAAGCAGTGAACTTTGTATGTTAGCATGTACAAAATAGCCTTGATTGATCTATTAACATTTATATATGTTACTTGCTGCACAAGTGTGTGCCTTTGGAATGTGACAGGCCACCTCAATGTACATTGGACCCTAATTATTTCTAAATTCAGGGTGCATGTCATGAAAAAAGCCTGGAGATCTCCAATTGGTTAACAGAAATGTATATGTTGTAACCTCCAGTGTGTTTAAAACATTCATATTTAATCCCAGAAATGCATGCAAGACATTGGGTCAGAATAATTGGTGAAGAACTTAATATTTTTTGAAGGTCCAAAACAGCATTTGCGTGATAGACTTCTTGCTAGACTTCATTATAAACTGTCTAGTAGAAGTAGTACCCAGTATATGCTACCTCATTTTGCTCTTGCACATTTTTTCCCATTCAGATTTACATTGTAGAACAAATTAGGCACTCGAGGTATCCTTAAAAACTTGTATTCAATGGTCTTTTGATCCAAATGAATACATATAGTTTATCTTTTCTTTATCTCACAAGAATTATTGAAATGGACTACAAGCAAGTAAATGGAATTGACTAACTGGCATATCCTTTTGGTGCACTATTAAAAGTCTGTACATAAAATTATGCACATCACCAAAATCGGAAGAAGTAGGATGCTGAGTAGCTTTCTTCCCAGTAAAAGAAATGCATCCTGTCAGCAAGCCTTCTGGGTATCAGATTTTAAATCAATAGAGAAGAGACCTAGAAGTAAGAAAATCCAATAATCTCTACAGATTTTATGACTGTACCTTGCCATATATGAATCCTGGAGTTTAAAATCTCTAGGAGATCCTAGCTCATTATGTGTGCAAGTATTGCAACGTCCATTTACAATAATGGATTTCATAATCAACAAATCCAAATCTAAGTACTTTCATTTCCTTATTGCATTGATTTATAGCGCTCTATTTGCAGTGAGATGATGACTGATCATAAAAATTGAAATAAAAAAACCATAATGTATAAACAAAAACAAGCAGAAGAACCAGGTACCATGGAAGAACGGATGCTGTTTGTTCCAGAAATGTTAGCAACCAAAAAAATAAATAAAATAAAACTAACCTCAAATAATGGATTTCATCATGCCTCTACACTTGGTAGACAGGCTAGCTTGTTAGGGACCACAAAGGACAGCACATTCCAGTCAAGAAGCCCCTTGGTAGAAAAATATCTGCTGGCAAGACATCGGAAACCAACAGCCAGAGTCTGCCAGATGAACTTAGCTGATATGAGAGGAGATAGGAGGTGATGAATTGATCAGCTACCTGGGTCTGAGATACAAGGCTTCAAAAATCATCAGCAACACCTCAGCTCCACAGGCTTGCACTGGACATGGCTGCTCACCTCTTTGAGTTAGGATCGTGGGGGGAAGCCCTGAGAAGCTTAGGAGTTCTTCAGGGCCAATCTTTCTTCTGATGTGGGAATCCTTGGATGGTTGAATGGATCAGGGCTTTCCTCCTGTAGATCTTTCTGTGGACTTTATGACTGGAGCTTCAGCTCCTTGTAAGATGGGGCCCTTTGGGTACAAATAATTCTCCATGCTTTCAGGTCACTTTGAAGTAATTTCTCATTTGAAACGGTATATTAGTTTTCAAGAAGGTATGCATCTATAAAGGAAAGAAGCTGCTTTTTCAATTGGACATCCTGTTTTGTAAAACTGACATGGCTTGTTAAAGCCTTTACATTAAAATTTCCAGTTAAAGGAGAACCAAGTCAATTTATATACATTATAAGGATTCAGATTTCAATAGAAAATAATTATACATAGAATAGGTTAGATTTTCATTAGTAATTATTCCACTGATTTTCATTGCTCATTCATTATAGTTGAACAATTCCAGACCAAATGTACAAATACTGACCTGCGAGTAGCAGAATAAAGGGTAAATTGAACAAGCAGAAATGATCAGTAATATGGAAGCTCTTTGCCACACCATAGCAACGTCTCAGGAACCGTATTTGCAAGAAACTTTGAGGCCCACACACATTTCTTTCAAACATTAGGCCAGGCTAGATGTTGGTGTGATTGAGCCAGCTGGGCTGAAGGGAGAGGTGGTGCAGGCCACATACTAATCAAAGAGCTAATTCTGATAAAGATATTTTGTATCCTAGCACATGATGGGTTGTAAAATCATATGTATGGAGCTATCCCAGCAAAAAACTGGAGGCAAGCCATTTATGCAGCAATGCTCTGAAAGGGAAGCCGACTGTGAAATCACTGTAATTAGATTTATTCTAGTTTGTATTTTTGTCCAATAATAAAATAAATAATAAATAATACTAATAAAAAATCTACCATCAATTCCTTGGGTTCTTCCAAGTTTGCTAAGGGATAAAATTGATTCAATTTATCTTTTGCCCTTTTTTTTTTTTAAAAACTCCATTATGGCTTTATGTACTATGGGTAGCCTGGCTCTGATTCAGCCACTCTGGTCTCTTCCCACATAAACAATGTAAATGCACTTGTAAAATCTCCAGTTTTTATTGGTAAAGCCATACTGTCGTCTTTAAATAAATAACATTTTGCACTTTCATTTGTGGATCTCAAAGAGCATTACAAACCTTCATTAATTAAAGCCACACGTCATTGCAGATAGTGGCACTGGTAAGTGTTATTATAGATGAGGTATAAATAGCATGTACAGGATCCCACAAGTCATATGCAGAGGTGGGCTGGAACCTAGAAGTCCTGACTTCCTGTTCTTGACATTCATTCCTGTTTCCTACAGTACTGTCCCAGTCTTGGAATCAGTGCACACCCAGATATCTCCCATTGCATTCAATGCAAGTTCTGTTTATACACAAACAGCAACATTTGGCCCTTGTTTTGCACATTAGATTAATCAAAAGAATGGTCTCACGAAAAGCAGCTAAACTAAAAGCCCTAGAATATTATTCCATGACACAAGATTTGGGCTTAGGTTTCTAGTTGCTTCAAAATTAGATTAGCTGTGTGGGTATTGGGCTGTGTAGCCACTTGAAAGTTTAGCACCTATGGAGACAAGTATTTTCTGAAGACAAGCCCCAAGTAAGCATAACTGCACCTGACTCTTTCAAATGTCTGCCAGAAAGAGAAATGTGCATGTCTGTACTGGTCAGTATCTCTCATGGAATATATTTACATATAAATTTTCAGTCAAGTGAAATATTCCCAGACATTTAATGGACTTGGAGGATTGAGATCTTTGGAAGTAAGAGTCAAGAGCTTAAACTTCATCTCTGCAGATAAGAATAGCTTGTTTAATAAACATGAATAGACCCATTTGTCACATCTTTGTGAGGCAACGTGGTCTAGTGGATAGAGCAGGGTCCAGGAGCTCTGTGTTCTCTGTCCAACTCTGTGACGGACTCACTGCATGGTTGTGGGGGTGTCCGCTTCTCTGTGCCTTAGTTTTCACCTACCTTTACAGAGTTCTTAGGATGGTCAGATGATAGGCTTTCTATAAGTACAAAGTCTTACTGTTATCTAAGGACTCTTGTGAGGCTAAAATTCACAAAGCCACCTAAGGGATTTGGACTCCCGGTTCCCATCCAAAGCCATGGGAACTGCATATCCAAATTCCACAAGTAGCTTTGAAAGTCTCAGCCGTAATACTTGCTGTTAGATGGTGAGTTACCATAAATGATGGGACAGCACTAAAAGCAAAAGAGGAAAGATGGTCTGGTGGTTAGGGTGCCTGCTGGAGACATGAGAGATTTGGGTTCAGTGGGCTGCTTGGCCACAGGTTTCCTTTGTATCCTTAGTCTAGGATTTGCAGGAGGTGGGATCCCCACTCCTGCCTCTTAAAAACATCCCCACTGACTGCAGCTGAGGTTTTACATGAGGCAGAATATCAAGCTGCTAGCACAAGAACACTAGGGACCTCGTAGTGCAGCCATAATGTACGATATCTGTGTAGGCAATATAGAAAACCCTCAGAGAGACACAAACCGAACATCTGGAAACTTATTTCTGGGAATCAAACAGACTGCTACTGGGATGTTGTATTTTCTTATGGACTTTTGGTAGGCAAGATGTCTTTAGGAATGAGGCAATATTTATTATTCACGAATAGGAGATATCTATTTATGTTTTATGCCTGACACACACCTCTAAAATACATTTTAACAAGCACAATTAAGAAATACTATCAACTAGCATATACATCAGCACTACATGGCTTAACACAATGTTCCAATGTGATTTAAGATGTTCTGCATTACTCTTGCCTTAATCCATAAATCACATGCAACTGTCAAATAAAAAAAATCCACACGCAGTAAATATCCATCAAATACTAAGGCAATTTAACTGTTTTGCACCTGACAAGGCTTGTAAAACCGATCAAATTACACAAGAGACTTAAATTGATTTAGTGAGGCCAAATGGTATTGAGATACCTCTGTTTGTCACCCAGTCCTTTCTTTTACCATAACTTTTCATCATCTTTCTCTGCATGAGTTGTGGTACAATGAGTTGACCTCTGAAAAATGTTGCCAGAGAAGAACATTAAGGTTGTTTAACATTTAAAATCTCAGCGACACTGGGGCAAAGTTTTATTCCCAAAATCTCAACATGAGCTTAACACAGAATTGTGCAATGGACAGTTTCTTGTTTGCCACTGATCTAATTAAAAAACAGTGTGGAATTTGCAAGGTTAATGGTGAATTTAATCCTGTATCCTATGTGCAGAGGAATGACTTTCATCTAGAGTTCAAAGTCTGAGAGTAAAGCTGTTGCAGGTATGCAACTTTAACAGGATGTTAGTTCAGAAGCAAGTGAACACTACCAGGAAGAAGAGCTGGTGTGTCAGGAGGGTTATTAGGGATTGCTGCCCAGTGAAAGTGCTAGGCTCTGCTCCCCAAAATAAAGACAAGATACACTTGTCTGTGCTTCAGTCTTTGTTACACAGTGGGCCAATGAGCTGCACCCACTTACACCAGGTCTGAAGTTATTTGAAATTAAAAAGAAACCATAGAAATAGAGGGTATATTGCAAGGAATGCAGGGTAAAAATAATCACACCTTAAAAAGAATGATAAATGCAATTGAAAATATCAGTTGAACCCTGAGTCTTTGCAGATGATTTGCTTCCCTTAGATTCTGCTGATCAGAGATGTTAAAACTCTGGTGTTCATTTTTCTATGGTCTTAGATTCTTATGGTACATAAATCACCCAGCAGAATCACCTCTGAGATAATACCCTATGAGATAAGCCTACCTACTGGTTTTAGGGATAGCTTTAATTGAATTTCATTTGTTATATTTATTGTAAGTACTTGAATATTTCTGGGCGGGACACAGCAGCTTCTTTACACACCCGTGCAGACAAAGTGTGCCTTGTCTCTCTCTGCTAGCTAGTCCACATGGAGGATAACTGCTACCATCTAGTGAGAGTTACTGCTGGAGCTCAAGTGCTAGAGGCCTGTGCCTGAGTTTGGAGATGCTGGGTTTCATGGAGATGCAAATACACTTGCTACAGTATTTCCCTTTTTTCCAATGTGTTAAAGATCATCAAACTGACACCACACAGGTCCACCTAGAGGCACTTAGCAAATAACCTGAGCCAGTGAATGGGATTGACCCAGGGTACAAATCAAGTTAGAAGTTCGATTGTAAAGTCTTCATGGGGAAAGATCGTATCTTTCCATGTATTTGTACAGTGCCTAGCACAATGGGACCCTGCTCCTGTTGGTGACGTGTGTACTACTGCAATAATAATAATAATGTAGCCTTCTGAGAGACAATGTAAAATGTTGTGGACTACAAAAAGTAATCTATCTTAATCTCTAATATTATACCCTGTACCCAAAGTTATAATTTGCACAGGAATTCAACTTATCTATAGGAGTTCTCCATTTTACTTCAATATTTTTTCTGGTAAAGAATCACCAACTAAATGTAGAGTTGTGTGGAGAGTTAATAATGCACCAAAGACTATCTCTGGGGTCCCTGATTGAACTGTCAGAATGCATCTGCCACGGCTTTCATCTTTTCAGTAAGTATTGTGATCGGTTGGGACTCTATAGTACAGGGAAAGGTACAGATACGTGGGGAAATCCCATCCCACCTGTTTATTAAATGTTACACTATTAGTCATCTCTTTGCGGAGGTACGTGCAATGACTTGAACAGCTCGGTCTCTTGTGCACTCACATGACCACGTGGAGTCTCTCTTATTTAAAATGCTGCAAACTGGGAGTCCTGCTGACTCAGGTTCCGAGCACATATTTCCACATCATCATCGCGTTGCTTCTGAATCACAGAACCCTAAAAGGGGACAATGAGGTGAATGCCAGGGATGTCCTCTGTCAGGCATGACATTAGGAAAGTGCTGATTCAGTCAGTTGCAGCCTCTGAAGAACATATTTGTTTACTGCAGCGGTGACATGTGCAGCAGTCTCTTTGCCTCCAGTTGAGCTTTCAGGCGTTTAGCTGAATAGATTAAATTTCTGGTTTCAGTCTGAGTAATCTGCAGATGCTTTACAACTAATTATTCCACCTTTCATTGACTTAGCTGTGCTTAATTTACAGTCAGAGGTGCGGCAAAAAAATCACATTGTTTTGTACCGTAGCTAACCTGTTTTTTAACATCCCATACCTGCCTTAGAACACCGATAAAAAAGTATGAATTTTTTGTTAGGGAGCACACTTTCAAATCCAAATGAATGACTTCAGATAAAAAGATTAATGAAAGCTTCCTCCTGCCCTGGCTCTGACAAAATGAAGTCATATACCGAGGTCACTTCACTAGCAGAAAAAGGAGTAGAAACTACTGGGATAGGCAAAGCAGAGTATGAAGTATTTTTAATACACTTGGAGGACATAATATGATTAGTCTATTTTATTAAGCACTGGGATGCTTAGAGATGAGTGTGTAATATAATGGACCACCTTCTAAATGACATTTATATGCCCCTATAATTAATGATTCACATTCTGTATTGGATTGTGCTACATGTATATGAATGTGCCAAGCACAGAAGAGGTGGAAGTGCATGTGGAAGGAAAGTTACCCCCAGAGACTGTGTTGTTTTTGCACCGCTGGGGTGGGAAGGGGCTGACATAAGTAGGAAAGCTGGGTGTGTTTTGCATAAAAGGGGTGTGTCCAAGGTGGAAGTATTCTTAAGCTAAAGATCTTTTATACTAGATTCTTCATCTCTCTGCCTGCTATGTTACCTAATAGCTAGATCACTACAGAAGAAAAAATACGGGTAATAATGTACATATACCATTATCTGTTTTGTTCAGTGCCGTTCCTGTTTGGCAGAGCGGTGCTTTGTTTTTGTTCATTACTAATGTAGTTGAAACTATGGCAAAATAAGTAAGATGATTCCTTTCAGTAATTGCAAATAAAATATTTCAATATGATGGTAAGATATTGTCTGATGATTTATTACCCTGTTTGCATATCGTTACGAACTCTATCACTCTATCACTGCAGCGCCAAGATACTGGGGCTTCTTTTAAAACACCTGATTGGCTTGTTTAAATTAGTGATCAGACCATAAATTTAGTAAACATGCATAGTAATCTCAATAAGAATATTATGAATTGATACAGACATTATTCATCAATCTCACTATGGTCCTGATCCAAAGAACATTGAAATCAATAGAAAAACTCCCATTGATTTTAATGGGTTTTGGATCATGCCTTCAGTTAAAAGCAGCAAGCATGATGAAAACACAATTGTGCACCATTCTGAACACTCCTAGCAATGTGCAATCAGGAATAGTGTACAGATAGGAGATTATTTTAAGAGTTAAGTAATGGTTAGATAAATGCCATGTATTATAGGCCAGCAATGGCTGCCTCTAAGGCCCTGTTTACAGTAGGAAAAAGGGTTGTTTTTACAACATGATAGCTAATAGTGTAGGCCTTACATCAGTTTAGCTGGTCAAGGTGAACCCTAGCTATGACACTGTAAAATATACTTTTTTCCCTAATGTAGACATACTCTAAGACTCCCCTTCTGCATTGCCTTCCTAGCATTGTTTATACAACATCAGTGATAACTTGGTAAGTCAGGATAATAGGAGCTCCCATGAGTCTTAAGCAAGCTTCTTTAAGTTTAAAACAGAGAGCTGTGAGAAAATGGGAGAAATCAACATATCATGAGTCATTTAATATTAGGGGTATTTGGAAAGAAAAGGTTAAAGCTATTTCCAGTGACAAGCAATTAAAGAATGGTAGGGTAAACTATTCCAACCCATTCTCTCACACAATGTAGTGGTGAAAATATAGCGGTCAACGCTGACCACCCAATGATGAGAAGGAGTACTCTAGTTTGCAGTTATGTCAACAACTGATTCATGTCTTCTACATAATGCAAAGTTACAATCTGCTTACTTTCTGTATTCTATAATAGGCTACAGTTTTCATGAAGAAGAGTAATTAATTTGCACCAGTGAAATCTCTATTGTGATTTCATGGCAAATATGATCTTAATTTTCACTGGTCCAGTGGTATTTGTAAAGGGCATGGCTTGCAATGGGTTAAGCCTTTCACAACTTGCCTCACAGCTGCAAAAATGAACACATAGATGTGCCATCTGGCAAGTACCCCCTTTCATATTAACGGCCTTCTAGGTCTCTCTAAGCTACCCTTAGGTACTCTGAACAGCTGCAATGTAAGTCTCCAAACTTCCACTGTTGTAATGGGAATGAAGAACAAACAATGCTTGATACTTTTGCTTCCCATTAACATTGGAAAAAACAGTTAGTTGGAACCAAATCTAATCTACCTGCAGACAGGTGGACACTTATGTTTAGAGGCAACCAAAGGGTTTTCACCTGTCTCAGCTCTTCTTTAGGAAAATTAGCAATTTCTTTATGGTGATAGATATTTAACTCAGATTATTTTTTTCAAGGCACTGAATGTTCCAGTGGAAATTAATAATTTACGTGCTACAAGAGTGCTCAATATCCATATACATGTAAATAGTCATTAGACAAGATGGCAGTAGGTGGCACTCAAGAATATGTATCATAGTTCCTGGATTTTATAGGACTCACAAAACTTGTTGTGCACAGTAAATAGCTGACAATGGCAATTCTGTACGTCAGTCTGGGTCTTCAACTGCATGTACAGAACCAAGCATACTGCCACTGCTCAATAAGTAAATAGTTAATACCATTCCTGTGTTTCAGGAGCAAATTGGATGTCAAGTACAGCTGTCCTGAAAAAAATCTAAGGTTTGGTTTATACATGGGAGCTTGTATGATACTTACATGCTATATTTGAGGGGGGGAAACCACATAGGGAAAGCATTTTTGAAATGTATGCAAGTTTTACTTTGTTTAAAATATATATTTGTGTGTGAGAGAGCAAACAAGTGATGGGAGTGCCTGCATCTTATACTAGATTGTATTAATCTTACTACATTAATTGCGAATATCTGTCACAAGCAGGGAATGTTTTGGGACCTTCCTTTCCTATATTTACTCCTGAGCACTGCTAACAGAAAATAAAAGAGCAAAATGATAACTTTATCTGATACTGGTTTTAACAGATTTATTTCCTGTTCTAAATTTCTTCCATGGGAACTGAAAAGTGAACTGGTCTTCCAATTATGTCTTAGAATGTTGTTAGACTTGGAAATGGAGAAGATGAAAGACTATACTGTAGAGAAATGGATTTTTCTTCTGATGGGCTGGTTATGAAATAACTTTTTTAACTCCAAGGCTTTAGAGATGTGTAAAGCACCTAAATCATACCAAAGTGGTAAATAATGAAAGAACTGACCTCTGCAGAACTGGGAATTTGTCTTGTAATTGAATAAAAGAACAAAAACTTCCATTACCATAAAGGTGATTTAGGGTTAGGAGACTGACCTCTTTTCAGTCTCTGCATGCTGGATTACTAAATACCTGCTAAGTTATGACCATACCAAAATGAAGTATTGGAGGCATGATCATTTGTCTACTGTCCTTTTTATACTTGAAGAAGGTGCTTAATCAAATACAGTAGCTGTTCTATTTCCTTAGATATTCAGCCTTTAAGAAAGGCCCATAAAAAGTACAGAGGTTATGAAATGGTAAAATTCTGATGCTTAAACAGAGGTAATTGGGTATTTCTGAAAAGACTTGACAATTTGTCTCACCCTACAGCCCCACTAATCTGACTGAAACTGCACCAAAGCCTTAAGAGGATCTTAAATTGAACCTACTGATACATGTATCTAATTCAGGCTCAATTGTTTTTCCACACCAATTTCTAAATTATTTGATCAATGTTTGTTTAAAATCCCACTGGAAAATTTTCAAAGAAAATGTTTAAAAGCATAACATTTCTTATAAAATATTAATTTTAATTTAACAAATTAGATTTAAGGAAGCAGAAGAAAAAAAAGAGGAAAATCCTTCCTAGACAGTAGAATAGAGTCAAAGACAATATTCTTGATTTATAACAGGAATAATATACATTTAAAAAAAAAGAATAGAGTATAATTAGAAACCCTGACCAGTTGTGGGAAGCTCTTACTATTATTAAGAAATAAATGTCTTTATTTATTTATAACCAGGCTAGAATGTTCTCGGGTACTTGGTAATATTCTTGAGGTAAGGATGAGGTAAGGGCATAGGTGTGTATCTATCTCTCTCTCTCTATATATATATATATAATCATTATTTTCTTCTGTGCACTGTTTACTAAGACTCAATGCAACACCTTAGCTTGACAAATTTCCATTATGATAGGCTGATCCTTCTTCTAGAGGTTTTATTATGAGCCAATAAATAAAGGGGGAAAGAGAACAATTCTGCCTGCCTCTAGCAGTTAGTTAAAAGATGAGTTCTGAATAGCTCTTTTATTAGTTCACGGCCAAAAGTATCAGTTTAAAGTTTGCATTAAAATAATAGAGAGAAAAGGAGGGTGAGGTAATTGGACTACCTTCTGCTGGTGAAAGAGACAAGCTTTCAAGCTGCTCTGCTCTGGACAAACATCACACCTGCGTAGCTTGAAAGCTTTTCTTTCAATAACAGAAGTTGATCCAACAATAGATATTATCTCACCCACCTTGTCTCTCTAATATCCTGGACCAACATGGCTACAACAACACTGCAAACATCAAAATAATACTCAGTTTTTGAAGACTTTTTGGCCAAATTTAATGACTGAATTCCCACTCTACCTTGTCAAATAGCTTTATGACATTTATCAAGATTACAGCCAGGTTCTCAAGTGAGAGTGTAACAGTGCTAAAGCCAAAAAGAGAAAACCATGAATCAATCTACGTACCCCATCAAACTACCCATCTACATACCTATTTCTTAGACAATTATCACAAACTGGTATACAAGTGCAAAAGTATCTCAGTTATAACCAGAAGTCTTTTACAGATGCTCTAACCTTTAGATGACGATTGATATCAGAATTAAGGTTCAGGACTACATTATGCCTTTAAAAGTCACAGCCTGCATCAGGGTGGGGTGTGATGAGCACACTGAACAGGAAGGCTGGGTCATAGTTTCAATAACATTTGCCCTCCTGAGATCTCTCTTTCCCCTGCAGCCATCATTCAATCACTGATCCAAGAAATGCTGGAAATACCTTAGGAAAGAAGCCTGAGAAAATGCAGACATGGGAATAAACATTCAGAACCTGAAGAACAAGTGGAGACTTTAATCTCCTAAAGTGAATGGAAAGGAGAACAAGGCACAAACATTCATGAGGAGATTGACTCTCATGAAGAAGGCCAAAGACGAAATGATGTTGGAGAGTCCAGCCGTGATAAAGAATGAAATGAGGCAAAAATCCATGCACTGACTAGAAGTCTGAACAAGTAGAAAATGCGTTCAGAGCTAAATACATTAAGATTATAGGAAACCCTAAGCAAAAGTGTTTCTAAAAGCTGGTAAGCTGCGTCCACATAAAATCCTAACAGCTTTCCAGTTGTACAGTGCCCAGAATTGTATGCCATATTCTCAGGGTGGTCACACCTCTGCTCTGTCACTTTCTGCCCAATGCAATGTTGCATTTATCTTTCATGCTATCATATTCATTACAAACACAAATCTAATTTACTGTTCACTATTGCCTGTAGGTCTCTCATAGCTTTACTTCTTCCCAGATTCTCGCTGCCATCCAATCTACTGTGTATGATTTTAGATTGATGCTTTATGAACATGTCAGGACAGAGACACAATAGAAAGGAATTAAGAGATTTAACAATTTTATTAAAGTTAATGTTTAAAATCAAATTTACACAAGTTAAGAGGGAAGGTATCGTACATCTTGGGGTTGGGCTTGGATTATGGAGGATTGCAAGTATCGGTTACAAGGTTCACGAGGTACATATATATCACATAACCAGCATAGATCCAGATAGGGGTGTGGGAGATTTTAAAGCATCAGTGGATAAATGGGCTCGGGTACGCCACCCAGGGAATGTATTAAGAGTCCAAGTCAGTATTGGTGTAGAGAATAAGTAGTATTAGAAACCAAAACAGACTAAATGAGAACAGCTTTCCTGCTATTACCAACAATAATCAGGGTAATTCTCCTGAATGAGTCTTTACGGTTTTCAGACATGATATCAGTGATGCATGTACCTATTAGAAAAAAACAAGGCAAAAGAAAGACAAATGTGTGTAGAGCTGGAGGAGAAATGTTCAGAGAAGGGTTGGGACTGTATATAGTCTAGTCTATCTGTTGTATCATCTGATATTCTATAAATTGAATAATGTATTTTGTATTGTATTGGATATCGTTGTTTGTCTTATTTACTGTTCCTATTGGACACGGTTTCCTTAATTTTTTCTCTTTAGGAATCTTCTACAATCTGGCATGGTTTATGGCAGAGAGGAAAGGTTGTTATTATTGATTTCATCTACTTGTATCAATCTACTAAAAAGATACACTAACACATCAAAAATATTTAATGACCCTGAGGAACAACAAATAGTTTATAAGCTAACCACACCTATGCAGAGTTCTCTGTTGCCTTTTGCGGTTGTGTCTAGTTGCACTGTTGATGCTTGAATTCTAATGTACTTGTAAATTGAATTCTGGACCCTACTATTCATTGGATATATCATTATAAACTGGGTATTTTTCATCACTTAAAACTAAAAGCATGGATGTTCATGGAAAAACAGGCTTATACTTTTGTAACTAAATCAAGAAAATAAAGTTTAAAAATTGCATAAATGACAAAGTTTACTGCACATTTTCATGACAAAAACTGAACAGTTACCAAAGATAAAAGTGGGCAAAATATCAATACCATCTGGTTTCTCCTAATAGTCATAAAGGCTGGAAACCTAAAATTAACCAAAGAAAATAAGCTCCTTAAAAAAAAAAGGGGGGGGGAGGCATTTATTCCAGCAAAGAACTTGCCTTTCAATTCCTGGTTGTCCCTTAATTTTGGGTCTATGTTATAAACACTGACCACTCTTAACTTGAACTTCTGCGCCAGCAGAATTAAAAAGACACCATCAATTAGAAAATTCTGTAGCTACTAGTAGTTTCAAGAAGTACTTAAAATTACTATAACTGAAAGGAACAGGCAAAAAAATAAAAAAGCCTGTTTTTCTTTGTACATCTGACATCACTGTGTGTATATTCTGTCACTGTTTCCTCTGTAAAGTCCATTTCTTTTTTTGCTGGAAAGACCCTTACAAACAACAGCAGAGAAGTAGAAAAAAAATAATTTTTCAACATATTTTAGCAAGTCATTACATAGTATTTATTTGGTCCTGTATCAAATTTATTTGGTTCTGCATTTGGTTTCTTTATTTGTCAAAGTGCAATCCATTTTTACAACCATGGAAAGAAACTGCCCCTTTTTAGGACCCAATCTACAACAAGCTTCTTCTTCTTCGGTTATTCCTCGCTGCAAGGATGATGTCTGCCAATGGGGGTCATTGGTGGGTTTTTAAGTGGCTGAGGAGCCCAATTAGTGCCCCGCAGATTTTCCCACAGAAGTGACGGGTGTAATCTTGGAGGAGACATAGCTGTTGGCTGGACTGTTGTGCCCTTTCTTTCCTCCTGTGTCGCTTCTCTGTCTCATGAGCACGTCTGTTCTCCTCAAAGTGAGCTGTGGCTTGGTGTATAGTGCAGCACCGCTGTGTTCTGTTCCACCCCGAGTCCTCCCAGTTTGTTTTGGCCGCAGAGTTGAGTGATCCCACTGGATGTGGCCAGCCAGTTGGAAGAGTGTGAGACAGCCTATGTTTGGGTCACCTTTTCTAGCCCCCCTTCCCCATTTGGGGTGAGCAGAGGGGATCCTAAAAAGACCCTGTTCAGTCACAGCCGCTGCTGCTGAAATGCACTTCTGTCTCATCCAAGCACAAGATGACTGTTCCACGGCTGCCGCCTGCATACAGATTTGTGACTAAAGACTCCCAGAAATCACTGCTCCTGTCTTCATTGCCACTCATCCATCACCGCAAGGCTTTGTGTGGGCGTGAGCCATTTGGCAGAGGCCTACGCGTGAAATCTTTTAAGGTGGGGAAACCGGTGTGCAGGCGGTAACCACATGAGACTTGACAGGAGAAAAACTCTGACCCAGTGGCAAGGAGATCCAAGGCAACCAGAGGCCTCCCTCCTGCTGCAGCCCTTATCCACCTTCACAGCCACAGAGTACTAAAAGGTCCTCTATATGTGCCTGATCCACCACTGGGGTCTTGTGAAGTTTGGACCGTGGTTAGTCAGGAACCTCGCCTCAGACCTGCTCACCAAGGGGGACCCTTCCAGGGGTATGAAAGCTCCAGACGATGTAGCTCTGAGGGTCTTGAGTTCACGCAAGCCTCTCCATCACGACAAGGTTGCGGTCCATCAGAGAGGAACAAGCACCAGGCAGGTGGAGGACTCAGCTCATTGCAGACTACTTGTATTCATGAGGAAATATAGTATAACCTCCGATATTTTATGTGGAGGATTCTGATACTAATGGTCAAAAAGCTGTTGCCACCATTTCTTCTGATGCTGTTGCTTATGTAGACAAAGATCATCATATGGATGATCTTTAATATTCCCCAAAATGCAAATGGTCCACTTCAAAGGAAAAAGTCATTTGTAAAGAGCTACAAAAACTACCAAGGTTTTTGTTTCTTCTTTTCTTTAGAGTTTTGAAGGAAACTCGAAGGGCCAGGGCGGAGGGCATTTGCTGCCCCATGTTTATATGTTCTCATATGGGGAAAAAGAGAAGGAAATTGTATCTGGTTATAGACTGAGGAATTTCTTTGGTTGAATCCAAGGAGAGAAAGCTTGTACAGATAGGGGCTGATCTTGCAAACTGTTGTGAATCAGTAACTCCCCTTCAGGTTAGCAGCACACTCAACACCTGTCAGGAGTTGCTCACAACCTCCTAGAACATGGTCCATGATGTTGAAGGGAAATGTTGTTGAATATCCTGCATTTTTAAAAAGAATAATAAAGTCTTTCCCCCAAGTTGTGGTGTGAAATTCAGTAGCTGAAAACAAAGAATCGAAACAAAATATATACTGTAAGTTGGTGAAATGGCTTGGCAGAAAGAGTACCGTTGGAATCGGAGAGGTCTTTTCCCTAAAGGGTAATGTTTACAAGAAGAAAGCAAATTAAGGGACCAGTCCTGCAAACACATAAACATGTGCTTAACTTTATCCACATGAATAATCTCACTGAAGACAATGGGGCTACTCACATGAGTAAAACTAAGCATGCACTTAAGGCATTCAGTCCCAGGTATCTTAGGCCCAGATCCACAAAGGGACCTAGGTATTGCAATGCTTAGCTTTGCAACACTTTTAGGTGCCTAGAAAATCACTGGAGCAACAGTGAAATCTTCAATGCCTGAGCTAGGCACCTAGGCTCCCCGTACAGCGCATTGGGAGAGGTAGGCACCCAAGAAAGTGAGCTACAAAAGCCAGCATGCTTGGCAGTTCCTTGCCTAAGCTAGCCAATGAAAGATGCTGCCAACAGGGGTGTGTCCTAAGTCGCACCCCTCTCACAGAGATAGGCACCTCTCTCTGCTTGCAATCCACAGCTGGGAACCCCTCTCCAGGAACCACGCAGCTTAGGTAACTAAGTCATTTCTTAAGAGAATAAGTCAGGCACTTGTCTCATTCTGCACCATATGACTGGAAGAGGAGGAGGAGGAGGTGGTGCCAACTCCCTTATGACTTTTAGCCCAGTGATTAGAGCACTCTGACCCAAGATGTGGAAGGCTGAGGTTCTATTCCCTTCTCTGCCTAATGAGGCGAAAGGATTTGAACAGGGTCTCCCACTTCTCCTAACCACTGGGCTATGGGATAGTCTGATGTAGGGTTCCCTCAGTCTCTCCTGTTGAAGCTGTTTGTCACAGAGTACGTCACTCTCCGCCGGACTGGCACCTCCTCCTGGTCATTCTGGGATTAGCTGGAGGCTGACAACCCATCCGCAGTCAGCACCCTGGTGCTCCTTTTCCGCAGCCAGCTTGCAGCCCCTCTTGTAGTGTCAGGAACTGCAGCATCCTCTTCGTGACTTGGCCCGCCAGCCATGTCACTCTCCGTGTCCCCCCCCTTCCTGGGTAGTTTAGCTTCTAGTCCAGATACTAACCCAGTGGTGACTGCAGTCAATTATCCTGTCCTTTTCCCAGTGGCGAGTGGGTGGGACCCAGGCCTGCCCAGTACTCCAGGTCCCAGCCCAGGGACCCTATGGATTGCAGTCTCCTGCTGCCCCTCAAATTACTTTCCCTACTGCTATGTCTCCCCAGGCTACTTTGCCATGGCCCCAGTACACTCCTCAGTCTCAGCAGCCCATCCAGAACTCCTTCTATTTGCCTTGGGTTCCTGCCTGCATTGCTCTGTCCAAGGTGTTAGCAGCCTACACCAGACACAGTCTTCCCTCCTTGAGCTCCAGGCAGCTATTCACCCTGCTCTGCCCTGGAGCTCTGTTTATATTGGCCTACTGGGGCCTTAAGTGGCCGCTCCTCACAGTCCCTCTCCTATTGGCTGCTTTTTGCAGCCTAGGGCTCTATTAACTCCTTCCTGGCCAGTGTGGGGCTAACGCCCCCTCACATGTTCCAATTTGGATAAATACTTAAATAGTCATTTGGCCAGAGAGAGTGTATGTGTAAATCACTCAACAGCCTCCTGGCTAAGGCACTCACCTAGGAGATAGGATTGCTGTGTCCCTTTATGGATCCAGGCCTTAGAAACAGCCATCACTGGTCTATTATACCTGGTAATTATCAAACCACTATCTTAAAAACAATCTCCGATCTGAGTACACGATGTGTTACACAAAGGCTGTGTTTTCACCAGGTTTGTTGCTCCAGTGTGTAAAAGTAATTAAAGTCACTGGTGCAGGGGGACTGGAGCCTGGATCTCCCACCTCCCATATGTGTACACTATCTACCAGACCATACTGTAATTTTCTTTCTCTGCCCAATGCCTAACTATGACAGCACACCCCTGGGGGGTAAAAGACTCCTTTTCAAATCCTTTCTCCCCCTCTAGCAGAGAGGGGGACTTAAACTTGGTCTCCCAGATCCCAGGTGAGTGCTCTAACCACTGGGCTAAAAACTGGACACTGCCAGGCAGCTTTTGAATGGGACGTGATCCAGTAGGCAGCTTCTGAATGTTCCTACCTGACTGGGCTCCTCAGCTCAGATAAGTGCTTCTTTACCTATTTTCCTTTGATTCAGGGATCGCACTAGGGCTTAGGCGAGAGATAGGCACCTGGACATCTGGAGGGAAGCAGCAGCGCACATGAGTCTAGGGAATTTTTACAGTCAAAATTTAGGGGCTTAGTGAGTTCAGGTGCCAAGCAGGTGTGTTGTAAATCTCTGTGGTGAGTAAAACTGGGAGTTAAGTGCCTACATCTAAGACTTAGGCACCTTAGTAGAATCAGAGGACTGGCAGGGACTTCGAGAGGTCATGTAGTCCTGTCCCTTGCACTCAGTAGTAGTTTTGTGGATTTGGGCCTTATACACCTTTTTCCAGTGCACCTGCTGAGGAGGATGGGGAAGCATACTTGTGTTAACCACTTGCTGTCCTGGAGACAAGGAAGTGCTCCTGCACCCAGTCATCCATACAGGAGTTCTGACTGGATGATCATAGTGGTCCCATCTGGCCTCATATGCTATGAAAGTAATAGCTATTGCTAAAAACACACACAAAATACTTCCATTTCAGGTTTGCTGATAAACTTTAAAGGGAGAGAAATAAAATCAATGCACACGTGTCAAAGCCACACTGATACTGAAGAGCGAATAGCTTGAAATGGGTGGGAATGATTACATTTGCAAAGCACATGTATTGTGGTAGTACCTGGGATAAAGATAAAGAGAAGATAACCATAGTCCTAGTCACATCTTGGCAACAAATAGGATAGACAGACGCTTGATGTTGTATGGTAATTATAGACGGCTGAACTGAGAATAAATCTTTTTTATGAATAATAGTTTCTGATTTTGAAGGGCATTTTAAATTCTATAGTGCAGGTTTCTGTCTCCCTGCCAAGGACACCAGTTAAATATTCAGTATAAAGTACAGTGGTGCTCTCTCTCCGAGCTTGACTTTTAATTACAATATGCAACCAGGCTGGTTAGTCATGGGTCAAACAGTATCACTCATCAAACTGAAAGATTTTTTGTGCATAATGAGATTATAAATGTTTCTGATTTATCAGAAGCTGGTAAGGTAACTAAAGTGAAAATGACCACAGCATCTTTATGAGTGTTCTGTGCTGTGAAAGAGACAAAGGGTTTTCAACACAACCCTGAAAATCAGAGTTGTCAAACTTTATATCATGGTGCAGCTGAGAGTCATGCTACTGCTATGCTGTGGTTCTGTTAACAGATGCAGTACTAGGGAACCGAGCGTGAGAAAGACATTGATGTGATCATCTCCAAGGGCATTTCACCAGAACGAATACCTGAGGTAACACAAACAGAAGGGGCACTAAATAATTCATCAAGAAAAATTACATTTTCAAATAGCCAGGTTGCCACCCAAAGGAAACGAAGAAAAGCATGGCATCCTTCAACAAATTCCTGTAGAAGTCAGGAAACTACTGACCAGCAACAGCCTTATATCTGAATCATATGGTAAGCAATGAAGCATCCTTCAAGAACAAATCACCAGTGCTGAAATTACAGGCCCTACAGTAAATCCAGTTCACATGGAACTCCTACTTAAAACAGAGACAAATGTTTTCAGACAGATCAGCTGGTGTGAGCTGTCGAAGCTTCACCAACTTTGGTGAACCTATGTCAATTTACAACAGCTGAGGCTCTGCCCCTTTGAGTATTGCAAAAGGTTTTGTTAAAGTCAAGTTAAAGAAAGCGTAACTGTGATGTTACAAACAGTGACACATGAGAAGCTCGACTTGGATATGTTGCCCGTCAAAAGCAGAGGTTTTTCAACCACCTGAGAAAAGGGGTAGCAGATAAGTCTGCAGTATGGGACGTGTTGGAAAAAGAGAGAGAAAGACAGTGTGTGTTAAATATAAGGACACAAACATTTCCTCTCCCCACCCTCAAGACAAAAACAATGTTTACAGTTAAAAAAATGAATGGCCAGATCCTCAGCTGGAATTACCTTAGACTCATTGCCTTCAGTGGAGCTTAGTTACTGCTGAGGATCTGGTACTGCTTCCCTGTCCCCAAGTCTGAAGTATTACAGATTTTGGGACTTTGGAAGGACTGCAGCTATGTAGAGAAAGATAGAGTAAACTGACTGGAGGTAAGCAGGAGAAAGAGCCATGTTACTTTGTCTAAAGGACAATGTCTATAAATCCACACACATTTCCAGAAGAGACATCACCTGCCTCTATCAAAATTTTCTAATGCAGAAAACAATAACCTTAAGTCAATGTTCAATATTTTCTGATATGTGTATTCATGCTAATACTTTGAATGGTGTTTTGTTTTTCATTAGAGGACCTGAAAACACCTTACAACCATTAATTAAATCTCTAAAGATCCCTCTGATTATTTTATCCCCATTTTACAGAGGTGTAAAAGACTTGCCCAAGGCCACACAGTGAGTCTGTAGCAGAGCCAGGAATAGAACCCACGATTTGTGGCTACCAGTCTCCTGTTTGAACCACTTGATGCCTTTCCTACTATTTTGGAATACAACATTCCAGCTAAAAGTGGGAGTGGAACTCCTTATGGTATTTAAAAAGTGTTTTATATACTTTGTCTTGGTTTAATAGTTCTGTGATAAAGAAGAACTCTCACTCTAGGAACATTATAGGCTTCTATCACCAACCCTTCCTGTTAAATATCTTCTTCCTCTTCTTCACCTTCCTGTTTTGGAGCACTGCACAGTGTACCATATGAACGGTATTAAAATAAGAGAATACATACAATTGAGAATTGAGTGAATGGAATGGAATAGCGGAACATTGAGATGGAGCAGCTCTCACTGAAATCAATCGGACTCTTTCTATTGTCTTTAATAGAAGTTGGGTCAGGCCCTTAGTTCTCCAACATTTTCTCTGACCTGCAAACACTAATGAGATTTTAGATGTTCACTAAAAACCCCACCACCAAGACAAATAAAATGGATGAAGGATTATCTATGTTTCTGAAAGAGAAAAAAAGTATTTTATGAATAATATAGTAAGAAATAAAATGAGTTATTGACTCTTGAAGAGCTTTGAATATAGTAATTTACAGTTTGAGGATATGTAAATGTGGTTCCTAGAATCACAGAGTTCTCCTACATTAAGAACTCAAAACTCCTAAGAATCAACTCAAACCCATTACAATTAATAAGTGAGATCTCACTTCATCCAAGTTAACAAAATCAATTCAATATTCATGTCTGTGATTACACATGGAGAAACACTGAAGTCCAGGGATGACCATCTCACTGAATATGACATGTCATATTTACTGTGAAAACAAAGTTCTTAACGTTTGAGGTTGTTTTGTACCTACACACGGTAAACAGCAAGTTATTCAATGGCTCTACACTGGGCTGACACGACCCTGAAAGAATGTGAACCTGGGAATCCAAGTATTTCTAATCTGGGACTCGACTCACCAGATTAATGCAATACTCCAGTTTTATGCTGGCAGAGCTCCACTGATTTCCATGCAACTCCATTGCTTTCAGTAGCTGTACTGGGAGACAGTCCCCTGAGGTTGTTCCCTCTCACAAGCATAAAATATGATGAAAAAATGCCCAGAATAATTGTTAAAAGGTTCAACAGCCTCACCCCTGCAAAACGTTCAAGCAATTTCTTAATACAGTACATTGAATCAACAAAGCATATATAGTGTACCATCTATGAAGGATTTAGGCTGACATCTCCTCAGCTAGACATATTGCAGGCTGCTTAGAATAGTGCTCACTGGCTTCATGGTAGGAAGATGAAAAAAGGGCTATGGAAAATTTACTTTCAAATGCAGTTTAAACAGTTTCACTCCATTCTAAATGTCAGCCTGAAATTTTCCACAGTTTAAATATGCCAAGTCTATGCAGACTGATGATTCCAATAGAATGAGTCCGGAACCCCAATGTATAAATCTTTTTTTAAAACATGTACCTTGCTGTAAAAAGGCCAAGAACACCCACACACAGAAAGAATCCTGTTGCTTTTCTCTTGCTAGGTACAATCTGACAAATAAATTTTATTTCCTTTGATGTGCCACTTGTATAACTGTAAATCCCACTCTGTTCTGAGAAAGAGAGAGAGAAATAAAGAGACATAACACAATTTATGCCATCTTCTAAAATAGTAAAGGATTTGCCAGAGAATCTTGTACTGCTTTGGGAAGCTGGGTACATCAAACTTGTCTCTTGCTGAAAAACTGTTATACTGAAAAACCCAATATCTGGGTGAGCATACTGTGTCTGTAGGTACTTGAAAAGAAGTTATGACAGCAAGAGGAGGGAATTAAAGGAGCCAGACTGTCAGCTAACAAAATACAAGAGACTCTAGAAACAAATGCTGATGACTGAGAATGCTGATTCTTTGGGAACACAGCACATGGTGCTAAGCTCTGTGGCACTGTTTTTTGTGGTGACACTTGGAAAAGGCAGACAGTATGAATACATCATATCTGGGGCCAGATGCCACCTGACAAGTTCAAAAATGTGCCATTTCCATAGTAATCTGTTTGGACTCATCTCCAGGGGAGGCCAGCTCCCACCACGATCCCCCTTATTAGCGTTGTGTGAATTACAATTTTTTTGGTTCACGGTAGAACAAAATAAATCAATTAATCAGGGGGAAATTGTTTCAGGTTGTCATGATTCCCACCCCCACCCAGCAAAATGAAATAATTAATTTCACATCAGACTAAACATTTTGTTAGACCTGCGATGTTTCATTTCATTTTGTTTGAGTCACTTTATGTTTAAATAAACATAATGGAAGTAAAATTTGAAACAAAAAATTGTTTTGAATCAAAAAATCAAAATGTTCATTTAGAAAAAATAAACTCTTTGAATGTTTTTCAGAATGTTTTCCCCCTGACCAAAACAATTTGGTGAATTGTTCAGTTAACCAGATTACGCATTTTTTGACAAAAAGTTACCTGAAAAATTTTGCCCAGCCCTAAATATGTTGGGTAGAGAGGCTATAAGTCGAGGCTCCAGAGAGACCTGCTGGTGAAGGCTGTTGAAGGGATGTTCTGTGCACCTCCCGGTCATGCTGTTTCCCCAGCACCACTGCCAACTTTTCAAGATGCAATGGCTCTGTGAGGCCCACTGGCAGACTGGATGCTGCAGAAGTTTTATGGAATAAACTGACCCTTTGCACACACTGTTGAAAAAATTGGGATAACCTAGGGTCAAATCTGCACTAAAGAATTTTTCTAAATTTTTTTCCCCCCTACTGGTGATGTTGCTGCATATTTCTAGGATTTGAGGATCAGGTCTTGGTAGTAAAATCAATGATAAGCAATTGGTTGGTTCAAATAGATTGGTAAAAGAATATGGGGCCTTTCACTTCTAATCCACAGGGTTGAACTGGGTTGATAGTATCTGAAGGTCATTACCATCTGCTGGCTGTTGAATAACCTATATGAAGAGGGTTTGTGGTATCAATCCAGGTCCTAAGTGAACAGGTGTCCACATTGCAACAATTGGCTGCTTGCATTGCCACTACATACACTGCATCTCTTCTATGTATTTGTAAATATATAGTTCCCTTTCCGAGGGCTATCAATCTGTCACCTTTCACTAATTTAAAAAGTGACGGTAGAACTGTAACTATCAGTAACTAATATTCCATGGGCTTGACTCAATCCAGTTGACAGAACAGTTTAAATGAGTTGTAATATACCATCTCCAACATACCATCTCCCCTCTGTTTATCAGGGATGAAAGGAATGTTTCCAAAGCCACTGAAAATCCTAGAAACTTCTGACAAATCCTGTTGGATTCCAGCAAATAGTAAAATAAAATTCTTGAATACTTAGTTCTAGTTGGATTCTGTATATGGAGGATGGGGAAAGAACTGAAGCTGTTGTGTTTTTACACCGTCTGTATAAGAACATGAGCTATGATCCCTTTTGTTTGAACTGTTTGCTGGAGGCTCCAGACTAGTAGTTGAGGGTTTCTGCCAGACTAAGACAGACACTTCAAATGAGTTCTGGTCTCAAAGTGGAACTTTTTTCATCTCAGTTGAACTATTTCCCTGATCTGTTCATCGTGCTCTCCTACCCTTTGCTGCCACAATTTTCCCCACTGCCTTCCTTCCGACCTCAATCATTTCCATTTCCTCTCTATTACCCTTCGTGTCAAACCTTTTTATAAAAAGTAAATGCATTGTCTTAGGGCCACCCTTAGTCATGCTACGCAGGACCTCACTCCTAGAGCAGCCTATTGAGTCTCATAAGGTTTTACTCAGTATGAATAAGGGTAACAGAATCTGGCCCTTAGATTGTAAGTTCTTCAGGGTAGGATAGGGACTGCGTCTTCTTTCATGTTTGGACAGCACCCAGCACAATAGGGCACCTATCTTGATTAGGGCCGTTAGGTGCTATCAGAAAATGCTGATAATTCCTATTAGCAGTAATGCAATGTGGGTTCTTTATATTCAATTTAGACTCTATAAAAACTCAACCAAAGGCACACAGGGAGGTACAAGAGAGCTTATATGACAGATCCCTTCAGAGCTGTTATGTAGAAACAAGTATTTAGGCAATTTAAAAAAAAATCTCTTATTGGTGGTATTCGCCAGACTGAGTTTTATAGTGTGAATTCTGAATACACCACGTGCAGGGTAAATATCCTTCTGAAAATAAATTCCTGTCAATGTGCAGTTGCCACTTTTCTATCATTTTTTATTAAGTCTTTTGATATTCTAAACATGGAGAAGAAGCAATATACTTTACACATCGTTCCATTATATCTGGAAGAGAGAGTGGGATTTAATAAAGTAGGCTAGAAAAGTAGCCACTGCACCCAAAGGCCCAAATATATAATTAAACAAAGCAGATGTGTATCAATTCTAGATAACACACAAAGGGGATAGAAAAGATCTATATGATACCACAGTAGTAGGAAATACTAAACAAAGAGCTGAATAGTGACCAAAACAAGAGTGCCTACCTAGAGATAAAATTCAACATGGACTAATCTGGTCTTTATTTTTTTATTTTGACACAAATGTAATTTTCAAATGACCAAACAAGGAACTTCAGCAGGAATTTATCCAGCCAGAAGATGAAATTATTATAGTTGCAAGATCAGTGTCCATGGCTTTAAAGTAGAAGGCACAGTTCCCAAATGCAAATTCCCCAAAATGTTGGGAATGTTCTGATTTTGGGAAGTTCTGTGTTTCTTCATCCCTCAGTGAAATCAACTCAGCACTTTCCAGGGTCAGGCCCATAGTGAAGAGCAAAACAGGAAACGTACACATTAAAATTTGAGATGGGCCAGAGACCCAAATATCCACAAACTCTGGGAAAAGTTCAGCTCCAGACCTGAGTTTGCATTTCAGGCCTATTTCTAATTAAATACATTTGCCACCTTGACTGTTGTGGCCTGCAACAGTAGCTTCATCTATTTGAGATGATAGAAATATAGAAAGCAAGAATAAAACACAAATCATTACAGCTCCTGAAGGCAACTGAAAGCCTTGTCTTACCAAATGTATGGATATACTACTGAGTAGAAAGAAAAGGAGGACTTGTGGCACCTTAGAGACTAACAAATTTATTTGAGCATAAGCTTTCATGAGCTACAGCTCACTTCATTCCACTGAATGCATCCGATGAAGTGAGCTGCAGCTCACGAAAGCTTATGCTCAAATAAATTTGTTAGTCTCTAAGGTGCCACAAGTCCTCCTTTTCTTTTTGCAGATACGGACTAACACGCTGCTACTCTGACTACTGAGTAGGTGCAATTAGGACTGTTTGGACGAAGTGCATCCAAGTGTAACCAAATTGACTTCAGTGGAGTTAGATTAAGGATGAATATGGCATGTAATTTGGAAAATTTGGACAACTGTTTTCAAATGGTAGTTTTGATACCTCCAAGAATATAAAGCTTGGATATATACAGAGGACCAGTTTGATCTCCTTAAACATCACCATGTCCTCTACACACAACAGGGCATGTAACTTTGCATACTGTGTCCTGGTCTACACTAGGAGTTGAGGTCGAATTTAGCAGCGTTAAATCGATTTAGCCCTGCACCCGTCCACACGATGAAGTCCTTTTTTTCGACTTAAAGGGCTCTTAAAATCGATTTCCTTACTCCACCCCCGACAAGGGGATTAGCGCTGAAATCGGCCTTGCCGGGTCGAATTTGGGGTACTGTGGATGCAATTAGATGGTATTGGCCTCCAGGAGCTACCCCAGAGTGCTCTATTGTGACCGCTCTGGACAGCACTCTCAACTCAGATGCACTGGCCAGGTAGACAGGAAAAGGCCTGTAAACTTTTGAATTTCAATTTCCTGTTTGCATGGTCACCTGCAGCTTGTCACGCTGGCCAGAGCTCATCAGCAGAGGTGACCGTGATGGAGTCCCAGAATCGCAAAAGAGCTCCAGCATGGACCGAACAGGAGGTACGGGATCTGATCGCTGTATGGGGAGAGGAATCCGTGCTATCAAAACTCTGTTCCAGTTTTTGAAATGCCAAAACATTTGTCAAAATCTCCCAGGGCATGAAGGACAGAGGCCATAACAGGGACCCGAAGCAGTGCCGCATGAATCTTAAGGAGCTGAGGCAAGCCTACCAGAAAACCAGAGAGGCAAATGGCCGCTCCGGGTCAGAGCCCCAAACATGCCGCTTCTATGATGAGCTGCATGCCATTTTAGGGGGCTCAGCCACCACTACACCAGCCGTGTTGTTTGACTTCCTTCAATGGAGATGGAGGCAACACAGAAGCAGGTTCTGGGGACGAGGAAGATGATGATGATGAACTTGTAGATAGCTCACAGCAAGCAAGCGGAGAAACCGGTTTTCCCAAGAGCCAGGAACTGTTTCTCACACTGGACCTGGAGCCAGTACCCCCCAAACCCACCCAAGGCTGCCTCCCGGACCTGCCAGGCGGAGAAGGGACCTCTGGTGAGTGTACCTTTTAAAATACTATACATGGTTTAAAAGCAAGCATGTTTAATGATTAATTTGCCCTGGCATTTGCGGTTCTCCTGGATGTACTCCCAAAGGCTTTGCAAAAGGTTTCTGGGGAGGGCAGCCTTATTCCGTCAACCACGGTAGGACATTTTACCACACCAGGCCAGTAGCACATACTTGGGAATCATTGTAGAACAAAGCATTGCAGTGTATGTTTGCTGGCGTTCAAACAACATCCGTTCTTTATCTCTCTGTGTTATCCTCAGGAGAGTGATATCATTCATGGTCACCTGGTTGAAATAGGATGCTTTTCTTAAGGGGACATTCAGAGGTGCCAGTTCCTGCTGGGCTGTTTGCCTATGGCTGAACAGAAATGTTCCCCGCTGTTAGCCATGGGGAGGGGTGAAGGGTGAGGGGCTAGCCACGTGGTGGGGGGAGGCAAAATGCGACCTTGGAATGAAAGCACATGTGCTGTGTATGTAATGTTAACAGCAAGGTTTACAGTGAAAAAGTGTACCCATTTTTCTATGAAATGTTTTTTTTTAAATACCACTGTCCCTTTTTTTTTTCTCCACCAGCTGCATGTGTTTCAAGGATCACAGGATCTTCTCCGTCCCAGAGGCTAGTGAAGATTAGAAGGCAAAAAAAAATGCACTCGCGATGAAATGTTCTCTGAGCTCATGCTGTCCTCCCACACTGACAGAGCACAAGACGAATGCGTGGAGGCAGACAATGTCAGAATGCAGGAAAGCACAAAAGGACCGGGAGGAGAGATGGTGGGCTGAGGAGAGTAACTGGAGGGCTGAAGAAAGGGCTGAAGCTGAAAGGTGGCGGCAGCGTGATGAGAGGAGGCAGGATTCAATGCTGAGGCTGCTGGAGGATCAAACCAATATGCTCCAGCGTATGGTTGAGCTGCAGGAAAGGCAGCAGGAGCACAGACCGCGGCTACAGCCCCTGTTACCCCCTGTGTAACCAACCGCCCTCCTCCCCAAGTTCCATAGCTTCCTCACCCAGACGCCCAAGAACGCGGTGGGGGGGCCTCCGGCCACCCAGCCACTCCACCCCAGAGGATTGCCCCAAAAAAAGAAGGCTGGCATTCAATAAGTTTTAAAGTTTTAAACTTTTAAAATGCTGTGTGTCCTTGTCCTTCCCTTCTCCACCACCCCTCCCAGGCTACCTTGGCAGTTATCCCCCCATTTGTGTGAGGAATTAATAAAGAATGTATGAATGTGAAGCAACAATGACTTTATTGCCTCTGCAAGTGGTGATCGAAGGAAGGAGGGGAGGGTGGTTAGCTTACAGGGAAGTAGAGTGAACCAAGGGGCAGGGGGTTTCATCAAGGAGAAACAAACAGAACTTTCACACTGTAGCCTGGCCAGTCTTGAAACTGGTTTTCAAAGCTTCTCTGATGCGCACCTCGCCCTCCTGTGCTCTTCTAACCGCTCTGGTGTCTGGCTGCGCGTAACCAGCGGCCAGGCAATTTGCCTCAACCTCCCACCCCACCGTAAATGTCTCCCCCTTACTCTCACAGATATTGTGGAGCGCACAGCAAGCAGTAATAACAATGGGAATATTGGTTTTGCTGAGGTCTGAGCGAGTCAGTAAACTGCACCAGCGCACTTTTAAACATCCAAATGCACATTCTACCACCATTCTGCACTTGTTCAGCCTGTAGTTGAACAGCTCCTGACTACTGTCCAGGCTGCCTGTGTATGGCTTCATAAGCCATGGCATTAAGGGGTAGGCTGGGTCCCCAAGGATAACTATAGGCATTTCAACATCCCCAACGGTTATTTTCTGGTCTGAAAAGTAAGTCCCTTGCTGCAGCTGTTCATACACACCAGAGTTCCTGAAGATGCGAGCGTCATGTACCTATCCCGGCCATCCCATGTTGATGCTGGTGAAACCTCCCTTGTGATCCACCAGTGCTTGCAGCACTATTGAAAAGTAACCCTTGCGGTTTATGTACTCGCCAGCTTGGTGTTCTGGTGCCAAGATAGGGATATGGGTTCCGTCTATGGCCCCACCACAGTTAGGGAATCCCATTGCAGCAAAGCCATCCACTCTGACCTGCACATTTCCCAGGGTCACTACCCTTGATATCAGCAGATCTTTGATTGCGTTAGCTACTTGCATCACAGCAGCCCCCACAGTAGATTTGCCCACTTCAAATTGATTCCCGACTGACCAGTAGCTGTCTGGCGTTGCGAGCTTCCACAGGGCTATCGTCACTCGCTTCTCAACTGTGAGGGCTGCTCTCATCTTGGTATTCAAGTGCTTCAGGGCAGGGGAAAGCAAGTCACAAAGTTCCATGAAAGTGCCCTTACGCATGCGAAAGTTTCGCAGCCACTGGGAATCGTCCCAGACCTGCAACACTATGTGGTCCCACCAGTCTGTGCTTGTTTCCCGGGCCCAGAATCGACGTTCCACCGCATGAACCTGCCCCATTAGCACCATGATGCCTGCATTGCCAGGGCCCGTGCTTTGAGAGAAGTCTGTGCCCATGTCCTCATCACTCTCGTCACCGCTCTAACGTCGCCTACTCGCCCGGTTTTGCTTTGCCAGGTTCTGGTGCTGCATATACTGCTGGATAATGCGTGTGGTGTTTAATGTGCTCCTAATTACCAAAGTGATCTGAGCGGGCTCCATGCTTGCCGTGGTATGGCATCTGCACAGGTAACTCAGGAAAAAAGGCGCGAAACGATTGTCTGCTGTTGCTTTTACAGAGGGAGGGAGGAAGGGAGGGCCTGATGACATGTACCCAGAACCACCCGCGACAATGTTTTTTGCCCCATTAGGCACTGGGATCTCAACCCAGAATTCCAATGGACAGCAGAGACTGCGGGAACTGTGGGATAGCTACCCACAGTGCAACACTCCGGAAGTCGACGCTAGCCTCGGTACTGTGGAAGCACTCCGCCGAGTTAATGCACTTAATGCACTTAGAGCATTTTGTGTGGGGGGACACACATTCGACTATATAAAAACGATTTCTAAAAAGCCGACTTCTATAAATTCAACCTAATTTCGTAGTGTAGAATACCCTGTATGATTTTGGCAGGTACTGATTAGAAACAGAGTTCGCAGTGTAGTACTTTGCATGTATGCTTTTGAGTGGCCATGATGATGAAGATAAATAATGCCATCACAGCATATCTTATCAAGATTGCATTTACTGAATGTTCTGACATGTCTTACACACATTGTAAACCCACAGTAATATTTCCTCCCACACACTTTCTTAGTTGAGTCTGTCCTCGTTGTCAAGTTCTGCAGGTATGATTGGAAACCATGGCATCTAGGAAGAGCCCTAGATAAGCAGATCATTTATTCTGTTTTTAGATTGTCACAAAAATGGATTCAGTTTGCACTGTTTCTCTTCTTGTTATGTACTTTGACATGAACATGAAACTGGCAATACACTAAGTACTAAAATTCTGTGATGACTCATAATTGTTACAAAGATTAAAGGAAAACAGAAAATAGATGAATCCATTCTCATAACAATCTTCTGGCTGTGATGCTAACAGGACTGGAACAAAATTCTCATGGTACAGACTGTAAGAAACATTTGCAGCTATTGCAAAATTAACCCACTTCCATGACACTGCTCAATGATTTCACTGTTTTTCTCAGATGACAGTGACAAAGTTTAGCTTTCTAAAAACTTGCTTCCTTTTGAATTATTTGTGTTTTCTCTGCTGACTTGGGAAATCAGAGGCTGCATATGGACTCCCTGTGTGGTCATTAATATTTTATTATGATAATTGGCATGGTGGCTGAAGAAAACTGAGCTGTGAGGTTTGAAAAGCTAGGCAAGTAATTCAAAAGTGGCACATTCTGGCTTTCTCGATGTTATAAAATGCAGTTTCACTTGTGTGGTTTTCCTTGTTTTCATCATATTTAATTAATTTTATTATTTGTAAGTGAAAATTGCTCTGTTTTTATTGGAAACACTATTAAGGACAGCAGAGAAGGTGGCAAGGGATATGCTACAATTGCTGAAACTCCAGCTGGGCAAATAACAGATTTTTTGGGTTTGTTGGCAGTTTCAAAAAGTAAAAAACAATTTGTTTCAGTTTGGACTGAAAATGAAAAATGATAAAATCTTTGGTGAACAGTAAAAAAAAATTATATTTCAACCATTTAAAAATATTTTTATACTATTAAAGGAATTTTTTAAATGAAAAGTTGTTTCAAACCAAAAAAATAGATTTTTTTTCTGAAATGAACAGTTTGGTGAAATCAATACAAATTTGTGAAACATGTCAGTGTGCTGAATCTACATTTTCTAATGAAAAAGTTTCGACAGAAAAATAGCTGAGAGACATTTGTGCTAGCAAAATCTTAACTATGTGATCAGCAATAAAAAGTGAAATCCTTGGAGAGTGAGTGAAAGAGCTCAGAATGGTGTGGAGGAAAAACATTTGTGGACAAAACCAGCCTTGGATACATATGGGCATCTCCTATTGACTTCAATAGAAGCTATGTGTGAGCACCTAAGAGTAAAAAATGGCCCCCATGAAACACGAGTACACATCATTTAACCCAAATTGGCCAGCATATCTTTTACTGATCTTTTCAATTATTGCTGTATGGTAATTGGAAAGTAAATTACCTGTTTATTCTATTTACCTTATCAGGAAGCAGAGAGGGAGTTGATTTAACCAAGAGAACTGTAATTGTCAATCTGACAACAGGAAAATGATGAGAAAACATTACGTTAACTGCAGGAAGCAACTGAAGCAAGCAGTGGCAAGATGAGCTCTTAGTCTCTCAGGAATGAAAACAGGCCTCATTTTCTCCTTAAAAGGTTCCTTTATTTTAAGAAATGCTGAGCTAAAGGCAGAGGATGGACATTGCAATAGTATCAACAGTAACAGTATGGTATCTCCTCCTCCTTCCTCCAACTAACTGACTTCATCTTCTTCTCTCTCAAAAAGAAAAGGAGTACTTGTGGCACCTGAGAAACTAGCAAATTTATCTGAGTATAAGCTTTCGTGAGCTACAGCTCACTTCATCGGATGCATGCAGTAGAAAATACAATGGGGAGATTTATATGCATAGAGAACATGAAACAATGGGTGTTACCATACACACTATAACCAGAGTGATCAGGTAAGGTGAGCTATTACCAGCAGGAGAGCGGGGGGTGGGGGGAAGACCTTTTGTAGTGATAATCAAGGTGGGCCATTTCCAGCAGTTGACAAGAATGTATGAGGAACGGGGGGGGGGGGGAATAAACATGGGGAAATAGTTTTACTTTGTGTAATGTAAAACTTTATTCTTTATTCAAGCCTAAGTTAATTGTATCCAGTTTGCAAATTAATTCCAATTCAGCAGTCTCTCCTTGGAGTCTGTTTTTGAAGTTTTGTTATTGAAGAATTGCCACTTTTAGGTCTGTAATCAAGTGACCAGAGAGATTGAAGTGTTCTCCAAATGGTTTTTGAATGTTATAATTCTTGACATCTGATTTGTGTCCATTTATTCTTTTACGTAGAGACTGTCCGGTTTGGCCAATGTACATGGCAGAGGGGCATTGCTGGCACATGATGGCATATATCACATGGGTAGATGTGCAGGTGAACGAGCCTCTGACAGTGTGGTTGATGTGATTAGGCCCTATGATGGTGTCCCCTGAATAGATATGTGGACACAGTTGGCAACGGGCTTTGTTGCAAGGATAGGTTCCTGGGTTAGTGGTTCTGTTGTGTGGTGTGTGGTTGCTGGTGAGTATTTGCTTCAGGTTGGGGGGCCGTCTGTAAGCAAGGACTGGCCTGTCTCCCAAGATCTGTGAGAGTGATGGGTCGTCCTTCAGGATAGGTTGTAGATCCTTGATGATGCATTGGAGAGGTTTTAGTTGGGGGCTGAAGGTGATGGCTAGTGGCGTTCTGTTATTTTCTTTGTTTTTGTACTTGTTGTTGTACTTTCTTTGTTTTCTTTACTACCTGTCCTGTAGTAGGTAACTTCTGGGTACTCTTCTGGTTCTGTCAATCTGTTTCTTCACTTCAGCAGGTGGGTATTGTAGTTGTAAGAACGCTTGATAGAGATCTTGTAGGTGTTTGTCTCTGTCTGAGGGGTTGGAGCAAATGCGGTTCTATTGTAGAGCTTGGCTGTAGACAATGGATCGTGTGGTGTGGTCTGGATGAAAGCTGGAGGCACGTAGGTAGGCATAGTGGTCAGTAGGTTTCCGGTATAGAGTGGTGTTTATGTGACCATCGCTTATTAGCACCGTAGTGTCCAGGAAGTGGATCTCTTATGTGGACTGGTCCAGGCTGAGGTTGATGGTGGGATGGAAATTGTTGAAATCATGTGGAATTCCTCAAGGGCTTCTTTTCCATGGGTCCAGATGATGAAGATGTCATCAATGTAGCACAAGTAGAGTAGGGGCATTAGGGGATGAGAGCTGAGGAAGCGTTGTTCTAAGTCAGCCATAAAAATGTTGGCATACTGTGGGGCCATGCGGGTACCCATAGCAGTTGGAGTACGCATGTGAGCAAGGATTAGACATGTAAGTAAGGCTGGCAGGATTGGTCTCTCCACTGAAGAATCTCCTCTTGGGTGTGAATTAGCCACTTTCACTTTTTTGTCTCATCTTACATCGTAAAAGGACTTTTGTCTTTGGAGTCTAGGCAACTGGGAAGTTTAGAGTTAATAAGGAGCTCATTGCAATTCTATTCATTATAATCAAGAAAAGTTTGGACAAAAATGATATTTCAGCTAATGTGAGGATCATTTAAAAGGGCCATTTGCTACTGCAACTTAGACTTTCTTTCTATGCCTGAGCATGGACGTTACACTAAATAGACTTCCATACAATCACTTACATAGTAAGTGGGTACATAAGCCAGTCTTAGTGAACCTAATGGTGTGCGAGGGTGTCTATATTACAGGAATTTATTCCAAATTTGGCCCAATGCTATAAAAACTTTTTGGTAACAATGCAGCTTGCATGTGCCATGCTTAAAAGTTAACATAAACCATGAAACACACTGTAAGTGCTGGATCACAAATTTAGTGAAAGAGTTATTCCTTTTCCTGAATTTTACATGAGTGGGTAATTACCCACAGCAAGTAATTTTTGTCTACCTGTGAAGAGAATGGAGTAGAAGATACCACAATACCTCTCCCTCTCCAGCATCAGTTTATGTACATAATGAAAAATAGGAAAAACACTCTTTGTAACTGATGTCTTGTATAAGAATAATTGGCTCATTAACCTTAAGTATGCCATCCTGTTCCCATTATCAAGGTCAAATAGAGGAATGGATGGAATTCTATGCTGCCATCATACTTTACACATAGGAATACATGGCTCATTTACTGATACGGTATGAATATCCAAAATCTTAATGCTGTGTTGAGATTTTTAAGAGCATGAGAACAGCATTAGGAAAAGAGAAAAGAAAGCCAAACACAGGGATATGTACTACACACACATAGTATTATTGTCCATTTGACATGCAGGTCCCTGACATTCGGAAAAATATATTACTACAAAGTGGTTATGCAGTTCCAAAGAAATCCAATAAATCAATTAAAAAAAACTCTTGTCAGACCACACAAATGTCCTACAAATTGCACCATACATGGCAAAACATTTTAGCTGATGTCACTAAATATAGTTTATATGGCTTGGAAACCAGACCACATCCTATAAAGTCATATGCAAAACTCAAAAGCAAATATGTAAAAGCAAAATGTTAGCATGACTGAAATGACTACCACTAATATCCTTTTTGAAGTTAGAGGATGTACCACAACAATTAAGTTCTTTGGACCAGGTAATTCTCTCTTTGTTTTGTGTTTGCAGAGTGCTGAGCACCATTGGCTGCAAAATCCATGACTGTGGTCCCTGCGCACTACTATTATCCAGGTAGTAAATAACAACAATGGTCTTTTAAAAGCTGGCACAGGACCTATTCTATTACATTACACCTCCTGACATGGGTGGAAGAGGACCTCCAATTTTGAGATCTGTCTGATTACTAAAAAGTATTGATGGGTAAGGAGATCTTCAGGCCTGAAGAATCTCTTTTTTGAGAGGTCGGCAATGGGGAGGGGAAGAGTGCTGTAGCCGAACTGGGAGTCCCCTTCACCACGGAGTGAGGAGAAAAGAGGAAACTTCCCATACGCTGTTGAGCTCCCCACACCCATAACTCTGTTCAATGGATGCTATTATGGGAGACTGCCCACCCCCCACGCTCCCAGCAAGCAGTACTGAAAGGGAGGAGGACCGGTGGAGGTGCTCCAGCCCTCAAAAATGTGATTGTGTGGGAGCGGCTGTTCTGAAAGCTCTATCTCCAGGGTTCTGAATCAAGTAACTTTCATGAGAACTAAAATATTTTTTTTAAAAAAACCTGAGCAATTCTGAGGACGACACATGGGGCAGACATTTGAGAGTGAAATATCAAGACGACGCAATGGAGCAGAGGTTGGAGACTTTTGGTAAAGAGCATTTACTTGAAAATGCCATGATGTTCAGGGGGATTATTAACAGTGGGAATCCCTCTTGCACAGTATGGTTTATGTTTTATAGGAAGTGCCTAATGAACCATGATGCTAACAAGAAGTGGCTTTATTGGGCCATGGCATAAATGGAGACACAGGAATCATTTAAGAATATGATATTTACAGACAAGACCATTTTTCTAGGCTATTTTTTGCACTAGTTGATAAAATGCTATTTCACTATGAATAATAACTGCATGTGCCATATCATAAGTCAGCTGCAGTACAGCTGGATTAATTTATTTCCTTTTTGTACTGAATCTTCCTAACTAAACCATAAGTAAAGCACATTGCTGAAGCTGAAGGAATGACCTGGATAAGATCTGTCCCCAAGCAGGAGGTGAATTGCTTCAAAAACAGTATTGGTGTCAGTTAGTAATTTGTATGGTTCTGTAATAAATGTACACTTAGTTACAGCATTTAAACAATGGTGTTGCCTGGTAAGGGTTCACTCATCGTGCTGATAACATTCACCCAAAATATTGGCCTGGTTGAGCTGCTTAGAATGCATGGCCTCTTGCAGAAACCAGTGCTACAGATGACACACAGTAGTAGTATCAAAGATTACATCCCACTTGGCCTCATCCTGCTCTCTGACTTCAGCTGGAATAGACTCAAGTCCCTAGGTTTAGTTGGACTGACACACTGAAGAGCTGCTATGCAATGATATGCACGTTCGTCCCATGGTGTGCATTTCAGGCTAAGGTAGAGCAAGAGTGTGGGAGAGATTACCACACCTTCCAAGATGCATGGGTCCTACGGATGGCTATCATAACATAAGGTATACCTCCTCCAGTGCATCAAATGCCCCAGCACCAACAACATGGGTGAAACCAGACAATCACTACGCTCTTGAATGAACTGGCAGAGAAAAATGATAAAAGACAAAAACACCATATCCACCATGGGCAAACATTTCCTAAAGAGAGATCACTCCATATCTGACCTCACAGTCTTCATCCTCAAAGGAAACCTGCACAACACCTTCAAAAGACAAGATAGGAACTTACATTTGTAACTCTGCTGGACCCGAAAAAACATAGACTAAATAGAAACACTGGTTTATGTCTCATTAGAACGGTTTGTAACACTGCCTGATAACCCTTAATTTCCCATCCCATTTTAAGTGATCTCCTACTACAGCATGTATGAACCTCTTATACTTAACAATCTATCCCAACTTGTATTTAGCTCAGACACTCTGGTTACTTTCCCCAGACCTGAAGAAGAACTCTATGGAGCTTGAAAGCTTGTCCCTTCCACCAATAGAATTTGGTCCAATAAAAGAACATCTATCTTGCCTCTCTTATAGCCTGGAAGCAATAAAGCCACAACACTGGAAAGAACATCACAGACACCCAGAGTGCAATCCTGGATGTAAGGAAGTCAATGTGAGTTTTGCCAAGATTTTACACATGGTCTTGGAAGGTCAGGAGGAATGAGCCTCCCATGGTGCAATTAATACCAGTGGTACAGTTAAGTGACATACATCTTTAAGAGAGGGTAACTGTTGCATTTCTGATGATGATAATATATTAATGAGAGTGTGATGCTGACGTGATACCCTGTTCCACTGCTGTAGTACACCCCCATATTCTGAAATTATACAGTTTACTGAAACCTGCTTAGAACATATATAGATGTAGGAAAAAGTTATATATAATTTCTTTTCTTAACCCTTTCCCTACAATTCTGCAATGATGCACAGGGCAGTAGAAACCATTTACTGCAGGACTCGCAGATAAATGGCATCTTTATGACTGAATTTTAATTCATTTGTGATTCAAAATAGAGAACAAAATTATCCTTGCGATTCATTAATTTGAAGCCTGGCAAGTATCATTAAGCAGAAATTTGCATACAAAAGGTGTTGCTTTTTAAATAATTATGACAGAAAAAAATAATGAGTGTACAAGCAGTGTTTACGTGACTATGCATGAGGCTACATGGAAGCATTATTTAATCTTTTTCCAAAATTCACCTAAGCCAGTGAAGATCACAGATGGCTCTCAGGAGGCTCTGGTGTCACCTAAATCACCAAATTCTGATTGTTGGTTTGTAGATTTTGGAATAATTATGGCTCCATCCTGAATTCTTCGCTAAACCAGAATTCCAACTTCAGCACTGGGAGTTTGGGTGCATAAGGCATGGAAAATTGACCCCTTGATTCTGCAGACTGACTAAACTGAACTTGATACAAGTCCAGAGGTTGTAAATCAACTTTACAGTATGCTTCCCTAATCGCGTTGGCCCAGCTCTCAGAATACATTAGAGCAACCTGAAGGCTGATGTATTTTACGCAGGCTGCCAACAGCAAACAGAACCCTTCTGGGAGCCTGTGATCAGCCCAGAGTCATGTCTTGGATACACGCCTATACTGCTGCAGTAGAATCTACATGTACAAACCCCCTTTGCACATGAAAATAAAACATATAGGGCTTTTGCACATGTAAAGTCTATTATCTGCGTTTGCAAGTGTTAGTGTGTAAAAATGATGCATACAATCACTGGCATGCTCATAGAGGCATAGGTTGAGGCCATTTTGAAAATTTGTCACTCACTCTAAAACAAGAGATTGAGCTTCTATCATATCAATTCCTGCATTCCAGAAAGAGTTCTTGAAATAAGGTATTAAATGTTCTTCAAACAATTAACTGGTAACTTCTTCCATTTAAAATTATATACAAAAATAGTTTTGTGCCTGTGGCTGTGTGTGCATAAATTACACAATAAATGAAGTACCAACTGTGAGTTTGTTTTGTTATTGTTGGCTCTGTTGTGCTGGTCAGGCTCTGAGCTTGTTATACTCTTAATACAGTGCCTATAATGTGGCTTTTCTAAGTTTGGTTCTGTCAGTGACCTTCCACCAAACTCAAGAAAAGTAGATCATTCCACACAGTAAGTAAATAAATAAACGAATGGGGCTGTATTTATTAGCATTCAGTATTGGAAAAGGAAACAGAACAATAGTATATGAATAAACACAGTGCAAATACCATATGTGACGTGTGTGGGATGTACAGAATCACATAGTATATACCCAGAGCAGAGCTGGACCAAGGAGACAATGTTCCAGTACAGAACTGGAATAAGATTAGGGTTAAGATTCAGGGTTCAGACTAAACATTAAATTCATATTCGGTTATATCAAAATCTGGCAAGATCATCTCATCAGAATTTAGTGGCAAATGGTGGAAACTCATGAGACCTTCTGATTTTAGCCATCTAGAAAGATGGAAAATCGTGTCCGAGCAGTCGTTTTCATGAGATTTCAGCCATGAGCCAAAATCTCATGAGAATCATTCTGGCTATACCTATATTCTCACTTAGTTTGATAGTGCCCAGCAGCATGATTAATGTTTTTCAGAAACAAAAAGAAAACCATGGTCTCTGCCCTGAAGTCCTTACAATCTATATTTATGTGTAATACAGTGAGAGAGGAGATTGGGTTGGAGTGAGTCAGGATAACAGCACTATGTCCTGACGCGGGACAGAATATGATCACATGGTGATTCACTTTTGGCATGTTTACATTTTGATGGTTTAAACTTACATGCCTACCTCTCCCAACCGTTCATTATTTTGACAAAAGCCTTACTGTGATGGTAGCTTCAGATATTTGTGTCTCAAATGTGTACACTGGTTTTTAAACTTGTTTATTAGGTTTACTCTTCAATCAGGTAAAGAAGGATTATGACTAAAAAGAAGCCATGGTCAACAAGACACATCGTCAACAGGATTTTTAGTTATTTATTAGATGTATTTTACACATTCTGTTTACTATCCAATAATTAAATGTCTGGTAAGTGTAATTAAACAAAATTTTCATTACAGAGGTATTGGTGTGTGAACAAGTAGGATAGGATAAATGTATAAACATGTTTATTTGAGCAAATGCTTGTGGCTTAAATGAAACCATGATTTAATCTAAAATTCTCCTAAATTACCATATCATCCGGTAACAAAATATTTGCAAAGACCTGAATAGCATTGAATGCAGAAAATGAAGTTACAGGTAGATTACGTTTTTGTACAGTATCAGTATTACTTTGGTTATTCTATGAACTTAGATTTGAATGTAAAAATATGGAAATAAGATACAAATGCAGAGCTAGTAGCAAAGCATATTCCACTCCAGCTTAACATTGTGAGCAGACTGACTGGCAGGCAGGGAAGAACTGTTTCCATATTAGGATGTTGGATGAAGCACTGAACACGCTTCCCATACTTGGCCATATTTTGACCTTACTCATAATGACTCAATTTATTTCCACCCACTAAATAAATCTACTGCACAGGGGCTTCATGGAGAAGAACGATCCCCAAAACAGAGCTCAGTCAGGGTGAAGAGATGTGGCACACTGTACCAAAGATGTCCCCATCAATCAGTGATTGGGGAAGAAGCAAGAAGGATCTCAAAAACAGTAATGGATGAACTCTCCCATCAGGATAATGTGGATCAGTAGGAAAGCACCCAATCCAACTGAAAGTATGTTGAGGAGGAGAAGGATTAATTTAAAAATGGGGCCCCCAGGATCTTGTTTTTGCTTCCTGAAAGCAACACTAATGGGGTCTCTAAATAAAAAATGTTAAGTATGACCAGTAAATCCCTTCCTGTGATTGTGATCTCATTAACTTGCTGGGGGGTGGGCAGGGGGGTACAGCTGAAAGTGCTTCTCAGTTCTCTGATGTGTCTGCCCTCCTTTAAGCGCTGCTTTGGAGCGCCCTTCTGGAACACCCATCCCAGTCTTGGGCTCTGGAGCAACTGCCCTTTCCTATTGGAGATGGAATTGGGATGCTACCAAATTAGCAGCTGTGACTTCAAGATAAAACAGGGACAAAGGTAAATATATTTTTCAGCTGAATTTGGCAAGATTCAAGGATTAGATCTGTATATGGGTAAAAAGAATATCCAAAGTCTGAATAGTTAATGTAACAAACTTTGGAAGAGATATACCACCTCATTCTTCTGGGTTTAAGACCAAGATAAGACATCAAGATAAGAATTTTATGGGTGGAGATTACCCACATCTCCCTACCACAAGATTTCTTGCACTTTCCTCTGAAGCATGTGGTACTGGCTACTGTAGGTTACAGGATACTGGACTGGGAAGACCATGGGTCAGATCCAGTATGGCAATTCCTAATTTTCCCAGTTTTCTGAGTGATTCAGTGCCCTTGTGGGAAGGCCACACAAGCAAGTCCCTTCAGTAACTCTGTTTGCTACAGGGACCTAGAGAAGGGTGGGGTGGAGACACCAGAGCCTAGGGTGGTGGAGAATTCCTCATTAGAACATAAGAACAACCATACTGGGTCAGACCAAAGGTCCATCTAGCCCAGTATCCTGTCTTCTGACAGTGGCCAATGCCAGGTGCCCCAGAGGGAAAGAACAGAACAGGTAATCATCAAGTGATCCATCCCCTGTCACTCATTCCCAACTTCTGGCAAACAGAGGCTAGGGACACCATCCCTGTCCATTCTGGCTAATACCCATTGATGGACCTATTCTCCATGAACTTATCTAGTTCTTTTTTGAACCGTGTTATAGTCTTGGCCTTCACAACATCCTCTGGCAAGGAGTTCCTCAGGGTGACTATGAATTGTGTGAAAAAATACTTCCTTTTGTTTTTTTAAAATTTGCTGCTTATTAATTTCATTTGCTGACCCCTAGTTCTTGTGTTATGAGAAGGAGTGCATAACATTTCCTTATTTACTTTCTCCATACCCATCATGATTTTATAGACCTTGATCATATTCCTCCTTGGTCGTCTCTTTTCCAAGCTGAAAGTCCCAGTCTTATATACCCCTAATAATTTTTGTTGCCCTTTTCTGAACCTTTTCCAATTCCAATATATCTTTTTTTAGATGGGGTGACCACATCTGCAGGCAGTATTCAAGATGTGGGCATACCATGCATTTATATAGAGGCAATATGATATTTTCTGTCTTAAATATTCACCCTCATTCACCCTCCTAGAGAAGATTCATGAGTCCACATGGCATTGGCCATGTGGAAGTGCGTTTAGCCTGGTGTGAGCACTAGCTGCCTGATCCTGAACACATTGAAGTCATTGGCAAAGCTTTCATTGACTTCAATGGTGCCAGATTGTGCCCTAATTGCTTATACAGTTTAGATTGTTCAGTAGATTTGATCATCTCTTTTTTGATCCCTTGGGTAGAGTAGCCATGTGCTGCACTTTGGGCTAAAACATAAAGATTGGAAGGACATTGGTTGCATCAAAACCTCTTATCAGAACGTTTATATGTACCCGTGCTTCCATAAGTGTATCATGCATTTTCTTTGTTTCTATATGAATATTTAATACACTTTAAACAGGAACAAAGAAGCTTTAAAGGTACTAGCGATATAATGAAAAGAGCAGTGAAAACCACATAGAAAAAAAGTCACAGAAGCTCACCTGAAAGGCTAAAAATAGAATGCAAAGTTTTCAATTTTGGAGGTTTATCAGCGACACTGGTATCAGTTGTGCAGTCTAGGAACTACTGAGAGGAGTATGGCTAAACTCTACTCTTTCTATAGCACCTTTCATCTCAGGATCTCAAAGCCCTTTTCAAATATTGATTAATTAAGCCCATCATCATCCATGCAGTAGATACCAAGAAAACTCATTAAAACCATCTCCGGGTACCCACAGTAATCACAGGACCTTCCTTTACTTAAAACAGAAGATGAAGGAGAGCTGCAATCCCTGGAGAACGGCACATGTTGTGTTTTAATGGCTTCTTCTTCCACTTCCCTGTTTTGCAGATGGGGAAACTAAAGCACAGAAAGGCTAAATCACAGAATCAGCAGCCATAGTCAGGAACAACAGTCCATGCTCAGGACTATATTTTGCCCGGATTCTGCACATGAAGCTGTTTGCTTCTCAGTGATGCATGTCAACACCCTTTTCTCTTTCTCCTATTTTTTTCATTAATTTTCCATAAATCTTCTTTAGAAGAGAGACAATAAATTGGAAGGGTTCAGTCAGAGAGATGCAGTGGCACTGGACTCCAGAACAATAAATAAATAAATAAATTGAAGACACTTGTCAACCACTAATGTGGTCATTAACTTCCACTTGACCTGGATGCTACCCCATAGCCAATAAACTAAACACTGATGGTTTTCTTTAGGCCTTGGCTGCTACCGTGTAATGCTGGCAATCTATGGGCAACTGACAGAAAACATTTGTCACACTCTATGGAGCATTAAGCCTTTCCTTACAGTGTGATTTTATGAGGTAAACTGAAAAAAGAGGCAAAAGCCTAAGAATGGATCTGATTCTGTAACCTTCATTCATGCCGACTAGCACCTACTCAGGCAAAAAGTCTCACTGAGAATGGTTGTTGTGAGTTCAAAGGGATTACTCATGAGTAAGTTCTACTCAAAGGGAGTAAGGGTTGGGAATTAGACAATAGAATAGTAAGGAAAACTTGAAATTTTGTCACTGTGTTTGTCAAAATAGAGTGTAGATGATCAGAGTACGGAAAAATATTCTTTAAAAATGTTTTCTCCCAGTTATAGTCTCCAAATGCAAAAACACCCAGAACAAAATAATTTTTCAGCAAAATGAAAGAGGGTAGTGACAAGGAAGCATTTATAGTCACATTTGTACAGCAAAGTTCAAGGGAAGGAGCTTGTTCTTTAATAAAGTAGCAGCATTGCCTTGTAATTCTGATTGTGCCTCAATTTGAATCATGCCTGGTTATACATATTTATTCCTGTACGGTGTGCTCCAGCATGAAACATACATGATCTGTAAAGCGTGTGCACACATGCATGTGTGTAAAACAAAGAGTCACTTGTAAATCTATGTTTGTTATATCTTTTCAGAATACCAGTATTAGGTATAGGTACAGTAGAGCCAAAGTTTGCCCTTCGCCGTGAACATGCAGCTCTGGCTGACTTCAAGGGGAGCCCTAGAGGAGCATCCAAAAGCCAAATTTGGACCAAAATGTTATATGAGATAGTTTGTTTGGACATCTGATATTTCCAGTGAACAGATTCTCTTTTTTCCAAATCCTTAGTATTTTAAAAAGAAAAAACTGATTTTGATGTTGAACTTATGATCAGAAAGCCCCCCCCCCCCAGCCCCCTTAGGATCACTGTCATGCTCTCTGTTTTTCCAACTGGAATTTCCCATGTAGCAGTTTCCTTGCAGCTGTGCTGCCATGCCCACCATTGGCCCTCTCTTCCAAATCAGTGGGTATTTCAACATAAAGGATATAACATTAACTGGTGTGTCCATGTTATTTCCTCAGTTTGTATCTGTTTCCTTCATTTGTATTTTGCATATTAGCAAGCAGGAATTAAAAAAATTTTTCCCTTGTTTGCTGTACATTGTGGTTCTTGCAAGTTAGTGTATAAAATGAATCTAAATGCCCGAGTCTTTTAAATGCTCATTTCTTTTCTTCTGTACGGTTTATAAATGGCATCTGTACCTTACATCAGTCAAGTACCTTGGAATTCCTCATGCATCAGCTCCTCCACTGCCAGATGTCCCAAAGTTTGTTCAGTCACTCAGTTATCGTCAGCATCCTGAAGATGTTTACATATGGCTGCAATTGTAAATCTTGCTGGTACTAGCATATGGTTTAGTAGTTTAAATTCTTGTAAATCATAAATCCCTTTGATTAGCACACACAATAGATGCAACTCACTTTTCACTGGTAAGGCTGTCGGAGGGATTCTTTTATTGTTTGGGCTTTAGCTGTAATTTGGGCCATGCCCACCATCCTTGAACAAAAGATCCTATCATACATCAGTTAATCCAACCTTGATTGGAGAATGTTCCGCACCTATTTTAATGATTTTGCATGTTAAATAGCAAATACATATAATCTGAAAATGGAAGTCTTTAGTAGATGCCTGGAGCATAGCATGGCCATGTCTCTTTTCAGACATTGATATATGCACACAACTTCCAATGATTGGAGATCTGCGCAAACACTGAAGAGGCAATTAGAGAGGAGTTATTTGGAGGGGCTAGAGACAGACAGACAAATCCTCATATAAAATAATACGTTTGCTTGAAGGAAAAAAATAAGAGTTGAACAGTAAACAGTACACTCCTTGGGGACTGTTAATGGTCTCTAAAGAGGTTAATATGTTTCCCTCAATCTGTTTTTGTATGTAAGTTCCTTTAGTCATGCTGAGAATAAAAAAAAAGGAGAGCAGATGGCCATGACAGATGAAGACAGCAGCCAAGAATTCTCCTTGGGCAGAAGGGCCATTTAAACCTATGTGAACTAGTCATTTGAGGGATGCAGAATACCACCAGGGCAAGATTATACAGGGAAGGAACTAAAATGCAAGCTTTCCTAGGCACCAGCTCATAGGAGAGAGTAACAGTCTCATTTAGAGTCGCAGGCTGCTTTATCAACAATACAGCTTCCAGAGGCCATGATGACTCGTAGAAAGAGTTTTCACTTTACAACTTCAACAACTCAGCAGCATCAGGTGATGGAAAGGTTTATACACTTGAAACCTTCTTAAGGAGACTGGATTTAGACCCATGGATTGAACCCTTATACACCTTTATTAAAGAGGAAGTCCTTAGACTAGGAGAGAATACTGCAAGAAACACTCATCAACATTGTGCTAAAACCCTGGATTCAGTAACTCAGTGACATTTTTCCAAATGTGGGTTAGTTTTCAATTATAGATACGTGAACTATCTGCAGCAAAATGTTCATTAGATGATTTTAGCCCCTTCTTTTTGTTATCCAGGAATTATCTGCAAACAGATTCTGATCATTACAAATTTGCTCATCACTGAAAATAATTCAGTAAGTGGTTTAGTTTAACACAGTTCAGTTTACAAATTGCTTTTGCTTTGATTATTTTCTATTAATAATTCACATTAACAGGCCACCTAAGTCACATGGTTTTGTCTTTGATTCCTGTTTGGATGATTCCCAAACCCAAAGGGCTTTCAACGATGGCCAAATGAACATTTAAATTATGAATATTCATCTGAATATTAATATGTGCAGTTATATTTCTGGCTTTTCACTTTCCATGAACATTCTTGCAAACCAAATAATGCTCACACAAACATTCACAAAAAGTGAATAAATGGGATTGTAAATAACATTAAAGTGATTTTCTGTTGTTTTTATTCAATGAACAACCACTAAAAGTTTCTTGCAGGATACAGTTTGCTCTAGGTGCTACAGTATATTGAATGCCACTGCATACGGAATCGAGAGTTATCTTGTATCTTCCAAATGGACCCTTGACATTTATCAGAATGAAGGCTGGCTAGCATTGTCAGAAGAAGACATAAGAAATGACAATTTGATTTATAGTTTTATTCCTCAGAAACAACTGTGTTCTAGCAGGCATTACCAAGAATTTCAGGAGCCACTATAGAGCTGAATTCTTTAGCATTCAAACACTTTTAAATCACTAATACTGAATTTTACTCTATATCAATGAATACTCTGATCTCAGATGAAAGCAAGTTATTACTGAATGTTGGTACCGTACTTTTATATTTATTGTAGCCTTCTGGTATGTATCTTGGGCTCAGTTTTAGATCTTTTCAACAGCTTTATGAATTGTTGACTGAATTCTTGCTCCTGCTACTTTGTTGGGTACAATCAACAACAGTGATGTGTAAAAGAATGGGTTAAGTATTCTCTGTAGTGCTATAGAATTGTGTTAATAATCATTTGATTGTATGGTTAGAGACACTACGTCCTACAATCAGACAAGATGGAGAATTTTGTATGAAAAACTAGTTGAGATTTCTCCCTATATATTATTACTAGAGCTGGGTGAATTATTGATTTTTGATTTCAGTGACCAAACTGAAAAATCCAGAAAGAAAAAGTCAGTTTTGGGTTGACCTGAAAAAACAACAATTCCTTTTTTCTTGGGAAAACCGAACAAAAATTAGATTCAGGTTGAACATAATGTTTTGTTTAGTTTTTGCATGCTTTTCTGTGGCTTTTTGTTGTTCTTGTTGTTGTTAAATATAGCTACATTTCAAAATGAAACATGGGTTTGAAATGAAAAGTCAAACATTTAGTTTCAAAAATGTAAAAAAGAAAAAGTTTCAGTTTTGCTGGAATTTGTTTTTCTCTATTTTTATTCATCTGAAACTATTCATTGAATTCGACCCAACTTTGCGAATAGTTTCATTCATTGAAAAATGCTTTTTTGGGGGGCAAATAAACTATGCACCAAAAAATTCTCACATATATTTACTATAATTAATAACTACTGTAGCTACCTGAGGCTATTATGCAGGAATATCAGAGAGGAAATGGTTTTAGTATGTTGATAAAGTGCACATCTCAGACCATTTTAATTCTATTCCCAGTTAAGAGTGACAAAGGCTGCCCTTGTCCAGCAAACACATTTATGATGGGATAACCTTTAGGAGTTTATGAATTTATGTGAATCTCTTTTTTTGGGTAATTTTAGAAGAAGTTACATGAGCTCTCTATAATCAATAAGAAAGTTGTGGTTTTCCCTATCAGTTTAAGACTGCTACGAATAAGCAGGGATCATGATGTAGAACAATTATCAAAAAGACCACCATAAATATTACCAACATCTGAAGTCAGAATTAAAAGGTGTGATAAGAAAAGAATAAAATTTGAGGTTCATTTAGTTTTAAAGTCTATAGAGGCTGAAGGCCCACACACTGATTTCTTCTTAAGTTTGGTAGATCTGCAGAGAAACATGTGGACTCTGAATAAACAAAGAAATTCACAAGTTCCCCATAGGGGTTTCTGTTTGTTTCTTTATTCGATTTTATGTAAAGCTGACCAGAAAACTGAAGTTTTTTCCTGCAAGACATTTTGAATGAAATTTAAAAAAAAATGGTTTGGTTGAAAAATGTTGATTTTCCAACAGAAAGTTTCCAACTCATTTGAAAAGAAAAATTTTATTTTGAATTAAAATGTTATTTCATTTCGATTTGTTTACACCAAAAAGCTAAAACAAAATAACATTTTAAATTGAAATGAAAGCATTCGTTTTGATATTTCCCTTGGGAAAAATCCATTTTTTTGTTGGAATCAACATTTTCCTGTGAAAAAATTTCAGTTTTATCAGATCATGCCTTTGGCAGGAAATGTTTTTGCACAATTTTTTGAACAGTTCTAGTTTTTGCTTCATAAAATATCACAATAACCTGACTAACAAAGCCACCTAAACTTGCACTCTGTATAGTTCTACCCTATTGTACACAGACCCTGGCAGAAGAAATAAAAATGAAGGTTGTGTACCTGTTATCCAAGCCCTTTGAGATGAACTTCTGTATATTCCCACTTGTAGGATCAAGATGCCTGCAAGACAAGCTTCCATAACCTTCTGGAAAGCAGGTCCATTGATTCCCTCCCTCTCCCCCTTTTATACCGTTGGAATTCTCCAGGATGGAAGGACGAGGGAGGGAATCACTGGACCTGCTTTCCAGAAGGTTACAGAAGCTTGTGTCGCAGGCATCTTGATCCCACAAGAGGGAATCTACAGAAGTGCATGTTTGGGTGGCTTAGTAAGTCAGGTCATCATGATCTTTTCAGTCTGAAGTCTATAATTAAGCTATACAAATGCTAAGAACTAATTAAACTAACACCACTATAGAATTATTTACAGGTTTAAGATTGAAAGGCTGGCTAACTGTTAGCAAAGCTACAGGGAACTCTGACCCTTGCCCAGGGTGGTGAGAAGGAACTGAGAGGGAGGAGGCAGATCCATCCCTTTTATGCCCACAGCTGGGCACAAGGAGAGAAGATGTGCATGCACTACCTAGTGGGACTGCTGGCGCAAATCTTTGACTTGAGTTCATTGTGCGCACACACACCTAACATGAAATGTATACATGCACAATCACTCAAAGGAGACAGTTTCCTTCCTGGCTTAGAAGCAGGAACTAATTATAACTGAAGGAAGATAGCCTAGAGCCCAATAATGTTCTATTAAAATTTCCTCCTATGAGAGATCAGGCACTTGGATCCATCAGCATATTTATGATACCAGATTCAAGGAATATCAGAATGATTCTCACAGCACCTCTTATACAGCCATAAATCTAAAATGGGACGTACAGCATTCTATCTTCTCTACAGAACGTTGGCACTGCATCTTTTAATTAACTGAAGAAGAAAATGAGATTCCAGAGATCTCATTACTGCCTTTGCATTTGAGGGTTACAAAGACACTCTGAAGAAAATAGGCAGTCATTTCTGGAGCAGGGGGGTCCTGTGACACCATTTTGTTTCTCCTACAGAGGCTGTGTAGCAAAGAAATCTCTGGATCTATGAATCTCAAAAGCCATAGAACTGAGATAGGTGTAGCGCCCTCATATCCTAAGGGAGCCTCCAATCCTGATGTTAGTTCTTAGCCTGTCAGATTCTCATAAATCCACTCTTGAGCAGCTGAATTAGCCTTTAGAAATGGGCTGGGAAATCCAAGAGAACCTCAGTGGTTCCTACCCAGAACCAAGAGAACTGACAGTTCCAGGACCAAGTAAATTGGCTTTTACAACTTCTGATAGTAAAAGAGTCTCAGACCATATCTACACTTACCGGGGATTGGTGCTGCTGCGATCAATGCAGTGAGGGTCGATTTAGCGGGTCGAATGAAGACCCACTAAATCAACGGCAGAGTGCTCTCCAGTCGACTCCTGTATTCCACCAGAATGAGAAGAGTAAGGTAAGTTGACAGGAGAGCGTCTCCCGTCGATGCAGCGTGGTGTAGACACCACAGTAAATTGACCTAAGCTACATTGACTCCAGCTACGTGATTCACGTAGCTGGAGTAGCATAACTTAGGTCAACTTACCCTGGTAGTGTAGACAAGGTCTAAGAATGGATCAGTTCCTCTCTTCTCACCTACAGGAGCAAGGGTCTAATAGATGAAGCATTGGAAAGGGAAAAATCTTCTCTCAGACAAGCAGCGTATTGCGTGTGTGCATCTGGAAATGGCCAAACAAGAAGCACGAGGTGAAATCACTATCCTGTAGCAGAGAGATCCACCATTCCAGATGTGATCAAAAGCTTTCCCCTCTCCAAGGTTGCGAGGACCTCCACACTGATCAGCTTGTTTATGCCACTAAGTTGAGCACATAGTCAGTAATGCAATCAGCTCTGCAAAGATCATGATGTTGGAAATGTGCGCCAGACTCCATTAACCTCTGTGGATTCAGGGCCTGAGTGGTACAAAGCCACTAGCCAAGTAACTCATCAGTTAACGATGTCAGATCCTCATGCTGGCTGAACCCCAGGTAATTGGATCCTTTCTTGGCAACTGTGCTTGGCAGTCCTTCATGCCTGACTGGTGAATTGAATTCCGGCTCTGATCCTGATCCAAAGTTGTACTTATCAGCCACAAATCTGTACACAGCTTTTTTCTTTTCTTTTTTTCCTTTGGTAGCTCTAGATCTATGCTTTGTTATGGTTCCACAGCTTCTGGATCAACACCTGTGAGATCAGGATCCAGAATTTGCAGGCAGAATCCAAGCTCTGTGCATCCAGATCCCAGCATTGAGAACCAGGAGCCAAGTTTGTTATTTAATAGTTATTGGCATAGATGTGCTTCTCGAATAACATACCAAATGTGATGCCTGTCAATGGTGTTGAAGATATTTCCCTAACACAGAAGGATCAACTTGTTAACCCATTTTCAAATATTTCTATGAAGTTCTAGGTATATTGCCTTTTCCACTTGATTCATGTACACTACATATTTAAATTACCGTAGTTTTTAACCTGATAAATGAGGACTAAAGATTAAATGAATAATTTGCAAAATTAAATTCAGTCCTAATTGGTTTCTATCAAGCATAACACCTCTCATACAAAGGTAGAAATGACCAAAGACAAGAATAAAGTTATCTTGTGATGAATCCACATTAAATTCAATCTTAGCTGTTTCAAGAATTAATTGTACTATAAGAAAAGTTAGCTTTTCATTTTCCAATGTCCTGGTGTCAGCTATTTTTCTTATCTTGGTTATAGTCACACATTTGACAATTGCTTGAAGCTCTTAGCATACTGAAGAGCATGTTTGCTAGGAGATGATAATGGAGAAGTCATTATTTTAATGCTTCTGAAGTAGTTAAATATACAAGAAATACTATAGCTACAGCTTACTTTGTGGCGATTGGTTACCTTTTAACAGCACACTTCACCTGCGACCATTTGCATACTGTCGAAGTTAATGAGAATTTTGAATGTAAAAGGACTGCAGCACTGATGCCTTTATATGCAACGAATTGAACCCAATCCTGCAAGGTGCTGACCAAACTCGACTTGTATTCTAGAGGGAGCTGAGGGTCCAGAGCATCCAAAAGGGACAGAGCACCCTTACTTTTAATCATCCGTAAATATTGCTTGAATTCAGAACAAAAAACAGGATTTCCTTCAGGTGTATGCATGTTTACTGTGTTAACTTTCCACAAATATTCTAACAAAAAAGTCTACTGGCAGGAACATGGAGAAACCGTTAATTATAAGTGAATCAAAGAATATTCATGGAAAGTGAAATTTGAACTCAAAGGGCCAAGTGTTCACACTATAAAACTATTTCAAAGAATTACGCTGATCCAGTCAGGGAAGAGAAAAATGCCATGTGACCTACGTGCCCAGTCCCAAATAAACAACACAGCTCTTAATTTCATTCGTGAGTACTAACAGTAAACTGCTTGCCAACAATCTACAGACCAAGAACTATTGGTAAAACCATTTGACAAACAATTACAAATAATAAATAAATTTAGAAAAGTCTAAGTGCTTGTGGATGATTCACAAAGAAGAAAAATAGGCTCAATTAATCAGATAATTTCCTCAGCTTTAGTAATTTATCAAAATTAGTTCCACTAGAGCACCTCTCAGTCATAAGAAATAAATAACTTGCTCATAAACATGCTCCAAGTAGATATCTAAATACTGTCGTGAATAAAATGTACATTTTGTATTTTATGTCATTGGAGGCTTGCACTCCTTATTTATTCATACCGCAAATCATTAGGAAAATACATACATCATTGAAGTGGAACATAGCGATTAATTACACATTGGTGCAGAAAGATACAGACTATTGGTAAATAACTAGGACTGTGCTCTGAACTTGAATGTGTGAGGTCTTTCTGACTGCTTCTTAGGCCTGAGTCAGGCTTGTTCAGGCATATTACTGCAGTATGTGTGCTCCAGCAAGATACATCTATATGCTGATCAAACACAGATTTATTGTGCTGATTGCTATACAGGAACAAGCAACCAGCCTGAAGTGGATATTATTATTTGTAAATTGCAGATCACATCCATCAGGGTGATTGGTTTTCCTTCTGCTGCATTGTAAACAGAGGAAAGGGACACAACTGTTTCTCTGAATCCTGAAAATATGAAACTGAGCTGTCAAGATGGAATTTCTGATTAAGACGTTTTGTAAGTCAAGTGTAGATTTCTAGTCTGAATATTGAACAGAATTTTCTTTTTATGCACATTAAATTCAGGTGTATGTGGGCTGTACGTGTGTTGTGTCAGATCTTACAGCCTTTCAGAAATTGTTCCCTTGTTGTTAGTGTGCACGTTGGGGATCAGAGTGAGTGTGTGAACAACCGTGAAGCTGGTGCCCTCGCTCTTCTTCACAATCTGCTTCAGAAGCAAAAAAGGGGAGAGACAGCAGAGGGGCAACATAGGAGGGGGCCAAAGAGGAAATGGGAAGGTGGGACAGAGGGGAAAAATGAGGAGCAGGAAGAAAACAGCTTGAGGACTATGACTGGGCTCAGAAGGGTTCTGACCTTTGTCTAATTGGTGGGGGGTGTAGTTTCAGGAAAGAAATGGCTGAAACCACACCCCTGCTCAGGACTCCAGAGTACCGGTAAGTCCTTTAAGTTACTTTCACCCCTGATTAAGCCCTACGAGTAGCAAACGGATGTTTTCATATGGAAGGCTCTAGCCATATGTAGAGATAGGAACCTTCATGTTCAGCTTTTGCTCATTGTGTATATTTGGGATCCCCAAAAGTCTTCTTATGAATGAAAACATAATCAAAGTCTGTTTTAATGCTGATATAACTGTGTAAATGTTTTCAAAACCATGAGATTTTTGCTGGTGAGAAAAGGAATGTCAAAGTTCACCCTACTGTTGGCATTTTACTCTTCCCATCGGCATTTTATTTATTATTATTATTATCATCATGGTGACATAGGTGCAGCTAGAGCTTTGGGAAACACATATATTAGGCCAAATCCTACAAGCCTTCAGGCTAATTTTGACAGGTGTTGAGTTTTATGTTAGACAAGCCTGTGATTCAATGCACCCAGACTTTTTAAAGGTGACCTACAAAGCAAAAACAAAATTGGTTTTGTGCCATATTTGCTTGTTTATCATTAATAAAAGCAGCCTAAGAGCACTGCATTTTATTTACTGTTAGTTTGTTCTTTTGCAGCAGAAATGCAGGCTTTATGTCCCCTATCTTAGTGAAAACAAACAAACAAACAAACAAACATTCTATGAGCACTGGAGAACTAGTGCATTTATGATATTTGAGAAGTGTAGCAAAAAATCCCTAATACTGTCTAGGCTATTGTAGTGTTGTCAAATTGAAAAGGCTTCTGAAATTAACTCCCTGTCCCTAATGGAACAGCAATGGGTAGGGGCAGAAACACAAACGTAAGTGTAAGTAGCATGTCACCAATTTTAAAAATGATTCCCATTAGGGAATTTGCACTACTGAGATTTCTAAATAAAATGCAACATTTACTTTAAAATAAATTAAATAATTACCGTTTGTAAAGTGAAGCAGCAGACACCAAGTTCTATTCCTATATTGAAGGGAGTGGCATTTTCTGACACAGGAGATACACCCATCAAGAATTGCTTTCCGCTGGACCACAGCTGGGAACAAGAGGGAGATGCAATTTCTAAACCATATATTTTTTTCATCCTTCAGAAACTGAATGCCTCTGCTCAGGGATGTTTGACATCTGCAGTTTTAGAGTTTCATTATGGTTCATTTCCAATCTCATTGATTCATGACACACAGAAAATAAAGCAGAATACAATGCTACATGGTATCTAAACTTTAAATACCACTGCTGCATTGAGGCCTGATCAAGAGCCCAGTAGACTAAATGGAAATCAATGATTTCACTGGACTTGGGATCAGGAACCCAATGTAGACTGGTTCCAGCTATCATGACGAAGACCAATAATTAGTGCAATATGCCTAGGAGATAGATTACAAAAGAGTGGTTTAAATGTATGTAGGTGGCATCAGCATTTGATAACAGTGCAATGAAAATATCATATTGGGGCATTCAGGTCAGCTAAACTTGAACTTACAATGTTTAGATTTAGTATGAAGATCTCAAAAAGGTTGTGTCAAGAATGGAGGTAATTCTCCCCTCCCCCAATCCATTCACTCAGTCCTACTTACCTGTGAATTATCTTGCTTCCACTGGTGTAATTTTTATCACGGTATCGTCATGTTGTGTTTAACAGAAGCCTACAATTGAAAATAACTTCTTTACATTTGCATTTAATTACTGTATATGATACATATGAAGTAACCCTCTAAGACTTTATTTGATCTTTAACTACAGATGTCTTGGTAGCACTTCAAATGATATTACAGAATTAAGCTGTCAGGGTTCAGAAAGTTCTATTGCAGAAAAATATTGATCTGAACTATGACATGTGATCTAAAACAATAAAGTTTGCCAAATAGTGCACAGGAGATCCTTTAAGTCATAGCCTGAGCATTCCACATTTAAGTATTTCTATGGAGAGCGCTATCCAGAAGAACGCTATATTATAAACACATACAATATCATAGTTAGCACTGAATTAGCTCCATTACTACCTATGAATATCATATTTTATCAAGACACACTACTGATTAAAATAACCTATCATCAGCTACTGCACCTGTGAGCATTACGATATTCTAGCATGTTACCTTCCTCTGCAAAATTCGAGTCAGCTGTTTGGTACTTGAATGAATCACCTGACAAATACTGTTTCTGCCACAGCATTCAGCGTGAAACATTCAGCATCACTTTCTACCACTCAACCTGGCATTTGTCTCTGAAGGTGTAAAGAAGAAGAGGCATCAAAAGACAATTGTAAATGCTCACTGCCAGTTGGCTTCAAAAGGTGTGGGAGACAAATGTACGCCATTAGCCATTAATGCCGGTCTAAACAGCAGTCCTGATGAGCAGGAGACATCAGTGGGAGGGGAAATGTCAATCAGACACTGATAACAGAGAAATAGACACATGCCTAAATAACAAAGGGACAAATCAGGACTGCCCCAGTGTGGGTTCATTAGGAGGTGGAAAGAGCACAGCATCTGAAGAAGAGGCAGCCATAAAATAGCTGCCTGGACCAAGGAGGATGGGGGCTGCTAGCGCTGCCACCAGCAATCAATTCCCCAGAAGCAAATTGTCCGGATGATAGCTGTGCTATAGCTCCACCCCTGCATGCTGGACAGCAGCTAGAGAGGCAGAGCACAAGTGACATCCTTCAGGGTGCAATGCTTACCCTAACCACCCCCCGCGCAGGAGCTCTGTGTCTGCTCTTGGCCTCAACAGACATATCATCTTCAGCCACTGCTACTAGACCCACCTTCTCCACACTCCTCAACCCAGCCTGCCTTAGGGAGGCCTGATTGACCCCAAAGATTACAGACCATTTGTGGATAAATAAGGCTAGATTCTGGTCCTCAGCCCGGCTGGTTTGCATATCTACAGCCCGGTATCTACATCCCAGTTTGCATATCTACATCCTGCTGTAGCCAGATAATTAGAAGGGATTGTTATTTTATTGTTTTAGTGGGAGGTAAATGTTCTCAATTGGTTAACTGAGAAATGTGCAGATGTCTGTGGACAGTTTAAATAGCTACCCAATTCAGTTTCTTAGCTCTCAGGATATCATCATGTTCTCAGTTTGGACTAGTTTTGAAAATAAAGACAGTCTCATAAGGCATACACACAAGGGGACATATTAAGGTTGCACAGGCAACCTTAACTCTCATGTTTCCTAACTTCTGAGTGCTTGACTTATCCACCATAATAATGTTCTCTTAACAGTTTGTGTGTGATTTCCTAGGTTTTTAAAAAAGGAAATTGAAAAAACAGAAATTCTATCATCTGGCATCACATTGACACCCACATGGATTATCAACAGGATTAGAACTTTTAGATCAACCACACAGAACGTGGTCACTTGAAGTAACAGAGTAGGTGATAGCAACAGTAGGTTGTCATCATCTATGTGGACCAGACAGAGAGAGAGGAGATTCTTTGCCAGTAGGTGTCACAAATATTTTCTGATAGCAGAAGAATGGCATGTGCTCTAGTGGGCATAAACGCTTGCACCCATTCCCTCTGAGCTTCACGCCTTCTGTCCTGTGCCCTCCAGCCTGCCCCCAACTTTCCCAGCCTCAAGCTTCCCCCACCCCAGCTCCGTGTCCGTGTCCGTAGCCACCTTGTACAGTCAGTCCCAGTTACTCCCCTCCTAGCTCCTTGTCCAATCTTTCTCTCTCTCTTTTCCCAATCTTTCCACCTCCCAGCCTCCAGTTCCCTGCCTCTCAGCTACATTTCTACTCCCCACTTTTTCCCAATCCCAGTCCCTCTCCCTAATCTCTTCCTCCAGTCTCCTCCCCTGCAAGGTTCTTTGTCCTACTCTTTGTCCAGCTAATTCCAATCTTTTCCCTGCATTCTGTGTCCCCATCAGATGTCCCTCCTTTCCCCTGCCCTACTGGTTCCCAATGTCTTCACCCAGCAGTCCCAGTCTCCCCTGAGGTCAGACTAGATGATTTAATTGTCCCTTCTTGACTTAAAATTTATGAATCTTCTCTTCCACACCCCCCAGCTCCAAGTCTTCTCCCACCCAGTGCCCAGGTCTCATCTCCTTGCCTGCCAGTACCCGTCTCCCCCATGCCAGCTTCTAGTCCCAGTGATGCATTCCCCATCTCTCTCAAGACTCCTTGGCCCAGTGTATCTTCCCACTTCCCCAAGTCCAGCTCTTATCACCTCTGCAATCAAATCAAACAGCTGCATTCTCTACACTGCCTTGGCACAAGCAGGGGTGTAACTGAAAGCATAGAAAAGAGTCTCCTGGCTATCTGTTCAAGTGCCCAGACCTAGACCCGGCATAGCCTGCAGCAGCCCAGAGTTGCAGCTATCTGAAAAGTCCTGCTCATTCCTGGGCTGGAGCACGCTCAGTGACAACATAATCTTCAGAGGGTTTTTTGGGGTTTTTTTTGCTTAAAGCCCTAGTAAGTCTCTGAGCATGTGTAAACTTTGATTTTTAAAAAAATTTATAAATTGGCCGAATTTGGGAAGATTTTCACACAGAGATGACAAAGGGCACATTCCTGACACAAAGGCTACCCTCCCCTGCCCCCACCAACTTTCAAGTTCCTGCTTCAAACCATGGGGTGCTAGAGGTTTTTCAAAGAAAAGGTTGCCAGAATTTTTTAACATGTATTTTTTCCAGCCTCATTCTCTGTAACTGCCAGGCCCGTGGACTGGGGGGGGGGGAAGCGCCTAAAGGGGGTAATTACCCAGGGGCCTGAACAATTTAAAAGGTCCCAGGGGCCCACCGCAGTGCAGTTGGGCTAAGGCAGGCTTCTTGCCTGCTCTCACTCCGCGCCGCTCCCGGAAGCAGCCCTACAGCCCCTGGGGGGGACAGTGGGTCTCCATGTACTGCTACCGCCCCAAGTGCTGACTCTGCAGCTCCCATTGGGCAGGAACTGTGGCCAATGGGAGCTGCAGGGGCGGTCCTGTGGGCAGCGGTGAGCGGAGATCCCCTGGGCTGGGCCCCACATCTAGGAACTGCTGCCAGAGGGGTGTGCCAGTCACTTTCGGGAGCCACCCGAGGTAAGCACTGCACCCCCCCGCACCCGAACTCTCTGCCCCACCCTAGAGCCCACACCCAAACTCCCTCCCAGAGCCTGAACCCCTCACCCCCTCCCGCAACCAAACTCCCTCCAAGAGCCAAACCCCTCACCCCCTCCTGCACCCAAACTCCCTCTCAGAGCCCGACCCCTCACCCCTCCCAAACTCCCTCTCAGAGCATGCACCCGCACCCCCTCCTGAACCCAATGCCCTGCCCCCGCCCAGACCGAGCGGCAGAGGGAGGGGGGATGGAGTGAGCAGGGGGCGGGGCCTCTGAGAAGGGGTGGGACGGGGCAGGACCTCAGGGAAGGGGCAGGGTAAGGGTCTTTGGGTTTGCGCAATCAGATAGTTAGCAACCCTACCGGGCGGGCATGTAAAGCCCTGGCCGTGCCGGAAGAGCACGCCCAGAAGTGCAGCTGGCAGCTTGCTGAGCACCAGCCAGTGCAGGCGCAGAACCGCCCAAACGTCAGGTGGACCATGTCTGTGTGGGCACAGCTTGTGCGTGCGCGGGGTCCCATTAACTGCTCTGCCCTGGAGCCCGGAATTGCTGCCGAGCAATTCTGACTGAAATCTCTCAGAATAATTCAGCCTGAAGCAGCCACGTGGCACGGAAAATTTCAGTCAAAATGGTTTAAGTTTTGAAAAGTTAAAAGCAGCTGTGGTGGGTAACCTTAATAATAGGTGTTGCTACCAGCTCTCCTTGTAATGAGTCCATCCCGTTACAACATACAGGACACAAAAATAAAAAGTATATAAACCCTTATGCTTCTGGGCTTAAACCACTAACGGAGGTTAGGAAGAAACATTCCATAGGGCAGGTAATTCAAATAAGTGTTTTCTTAGGGATATCTGGTGTCTTGCTGGCCACATTCAGAGACAGATTACTATCTGGATGACAAATGTGCATGATCTATTATCACAATTCTGAGGAAATGTAGATGGTTTAACTTTTGTCCTTTCCAAGTTATATGGTTCACGTAGCTGTTTGCTCTCTTTTAATGTTCCTCGTTTAGCCACTCAAAATTAGAGAAGGCCCCAAAGCCATAAAATTCACATCTGAATCAAAACTTCTCCAAAGTTGAGGCATGTTCAGCTCCAGGGCTTTGAATTTCAGGTCCAAAACAGGCCTGTTACTCATTATACAGGTGTATGACATTGGTTCAAAAGATGGATGCTCTTCAAACTCTACATAAAATAATTCCACATACAAATGAACTGGGGACGCCACATATTTGATCTTGCTTTAATATTATGCAAATAGCTCATTGTGTTAATTATACACAGAAGTAAATTATGCCCTTGAAATGTGTCTCAAGCAAGATTTAAACAGATTTATTATTGCAGTGCTTCATCTGTGAAAGACTTTTTCTGTACAGCTAAACACATTTTGTGTGTTATGCTATCAAAGGATTAAAGAACTTTCTTATGGATCTAAATTAGAGAGAGTAGAAATACAAACATCTTGGGAATTATCTTATAGTCATATATATATCTGTTCTTCCCTGTTAAATATTTCCCTGATCCTGGATTCTATAGATAAGAGTTTTCATCTGTCAAGGTTACAGGCTTTCTTTGTTTCCAAACTGAACATAGCATCTCTTTGAGAACACAAGGTGTGATGCTTCAGAAGTGGCAGTACCTGGCTCAAATGCCAGCATTGGCATGGCCTTTCCAAGCGAACAGTGACAGATGGTAGTTAAACTAGCAGTGATACTCCAAGTGCGAAGTTGAATACTTTCCTCCTCTATCTTGTGTTCTTAACATATCTTTGTACAGTTTTTTGTTTTTCCAGGAACCAATTAAGCAAGTAATAAGTAGAGTCCAAATGAATTGAAACTGTGCTCAAGATGAAAGCTTTGGCAAGTTGTTTTTATGCTGCAGCTAGATCACATGCTATGTGTCTTTCAAAGTCCTTGGATTTAATGGAACTTGCTTCAAATCATCATCATTGTTGTCATTCTTTCCCATGAAATCAGTTGTGCAGCAGGAGAGTTTTCATGGCCAGCATCCTTAAGAACAAAGAGCATTTTAGGCAAGAATAACATGGCTTTAGACTGCCCAGTGTGTACAGTACTACAGCAGCAAGAACAAAATAACTATTGCAGTGAAGCTCTTTATAAGAATTGCTGATGGAAAGAATACAGCCTCAATAAGAATGAATTCTCTGTGTCCCAAATTGTGGCTAACTTAGCTTGTTTTCTGTGTATTGCCCTTTTACTTTCCAGGAGTCTGTTCTCGGCAAAGGCAGGTGCATTCTGTGAAGTAGAGCTAGGGCAATACATCACACAGAAGATTTGCACCACAATTCCCCACTTTACTTTTGTTCTTTCTTTTACTGGTTCCATTATCTAAAATAAAAGTCATAGTCATCATAGAAGTGGCATGTTTGGGGCTCTGACCCGGAGCGGCCGTTCGCCTCTCTGGTTTTCTGGTAGGCTTGCCTCAGCTCCTTAAGTTTCACGTGGCACTGCTTCGGGTCCCTGTTATGGCCTCTGTCCTTCATGCCCTGGGAGATTTTGACAAAGGTTTTGGCATTTCAAAAACTGGAACGGAGTTCTGATAGCACGGATTCCTCTCCCCATACAGCGATCAGATCCCGTACCTCCCGTTCGGTCCATGCTGGAGCTCTTTTGCGATTCTGGGACTCCATCATGGTCACCTCAGCAAGGTATTATTGTTATCTTACAGCTGCAAAAAACAGAGAGTGTGTGGTTAAGGAATTCACCAAAGTCCATGCAGCAAACTAGAGTCAGAGGAAGAATGAGAACAGGATTACCCTTGAGCTCAGCTCCATAGTCCATGTTCCCTGTTCTCTCAATGTCCAGGAACTGCACTATGAAGACAGATTTAATATTCTCTGTTGCCTTTAGTAGCAACGTTGTTTTACCTCCCTGCAAAGAAGCTATTAGAACATACACACTCGGAAACTGCAGCAGTTTATGACCACAAACCCTGCAGTAATGTTACTGTAAGCTGTGCTTTCAGCTATTTCTGTGGACGTTTTCATTAGGGAGAAACCGATTTATTAGGCAGGATTTTGTGTAATCCCTGTATTTTATAATATATTTCCACTCCAACCCTTTAACCTAGCTCATACTCCAGCTCTTCCCTTTATGGGTGTATGATGGGTATTGTATTGTCCTGTATTGTTTTCTTGTGTACTGTAATTGTCTGAATTAGACAGAGAACTCTAATAGGGAGGGAGTATGCTTGTACAGTACTATGTACACATATGGAAATCTATTCACAATGTGCTCAATTTAACCCTTACACAGTGCTTTTTTCAGGGTCTGTTTATTTTTGAATCATTTATTTCCCCTACTGTCACAGTATGGCATTCGCCCATTAAGAGGGAAGATGCCAGTGAACATGTGACTGGTCAGTTGAGCCCCCTCGTTCGACTTAAGAGAGATCATGTGGGCCCTAAAGGGGAGGAAGTGGGTGGGTCAGAGACATGGCAAGTCAGAGCCTGACAGATTCAGGAAGGGACAGGTAAGAACTGCCTGAGACCCAGAGGAGCGAGAAGCAGCAAGGAAGAGCTGCCAGGAGTTGCTTGGGCAGGAGCTGAGTTCAGAAGCAGAGCAGTAACTGAGCCGCCGGTGAGGAGCTTAGAGGAAAGCTATTGGTGAGAACTAATGTAGGCTGGGGACCCCTGGTGAGCAGAAGGCTCAGGCAATGGCCCCCAGGAAAAGGGAAACCAAATGCAGAAGCAAGAAGGTTGGTGTGGGAGGGTGGATCCCCTGACCGGTTTAGGACTCCCAAGCAGGGAGACCTGGAAGAGTGGAACATTGCATGGAGTGGAGCCCTCAGAGTGAAAACCTGAAGGAAGGGCTGCGGTCAGTCTCAGGCAGGGAGGTCTGGAGAGTGGGGCCCAGGATCAGGGGCCAAAGGAACTGAGAACATACTGCTGCTATTGACTCTTAGGTGGGTGACTTGCTGGTGATATCTCAGGAGATGGGAAAAAATCCTCAGTACATTTATTGTGGAAATTTGAAAATGGTTTTACTTCAAGGTTTTGGCGGAAGTACTGCACAGGTGCATGTGAATAAATTACGCCCAGAGGTGGGCTTCATATCAGACTCTAAAAGTTCCTTTGTACTCGTCATAGAAATGGAAAACTGAGGCAGGCACACTTATTTTGCTGCAGGGGGCCGCCCTATGAAATATACGCTTTGTCACAGTATGTATTACCTCAGTTGAAGACCAACACAATTGGCCATCCTGATGATGCCACCCTTCTGCCAGGCTAGATGAAAGAGGGTAAATACACATAAGGGTCTATATTTACAACCATCACACCACTTGGGTAGAAGCAAAGAGGAGGGGCAATTGTACCTCATTTGTCTTGACAAAATGTCTATATTATTTGCTTTCAAGTAGATTGCTGTCCAATCTGAGGGCTTCGTGGCTGAGATTTAAGGAAGCAAATTGAATTGTTCTATTCTGTTCCATTTTGTACTGAGCTTTATCTGCACATTTTATATTTAAGTGATTAGTTACTGCCACACATACCAGGTGTAGAGGCTGAAATCCTATTTCATCTCTGCTTAGCATATCTCTGCAGTGTTACCTTATTTCCAAGATGACTGAAAACAAGAATTCAGAAACAACAGATGTTGGCAGGCTTCCAGTCACATGTACCCACATAGCTAGAAAGTTAAAAATATACCAACTCATACAAACAGACAAGTAGATAAGATAGAAAGGACTGATGGAATAGACAGACAGACATGAATATTCACAGAGGGCACTAGGCATGTTTCTGTCAATGAAAAAGGGCATAATTCAAGAGGAAGAAGGTTCTGATGACATTGTTCTAGAGGATGGAAAAGCTTACCAACAGATATTTGGATTAAACCCTTTATTGCCTGTCCTTAATTAGGCTTGGAAAGTCACTCATAAGAAACTGACTCTTCTTCCCTTACTCATTGTTCCCATACAGGAACACCCAGCCTTCCTATTAGGCATTACTAAGCTTTGGTCTACACTAGGAGTTGAGGTCGAATTTAGCAGCGTCAAATCGATTTAACCCTGCACCCGTCCACACGACAACATCCTTTTTTTTTTGACTTACAGGGCTCTTAAAATTGATTTCCTTACTCCACCCCCGACAAGGGGATTAGAGCTGAAATCGGCCAGGCCGGGTCGAATTTGGGGTACTGTGGAAGCAATTAGACGGTACTGGCCTCCGGGAGCTATCCCAGAGTGCTCCATTGTGACCGCTCTGGACAGCACTCTCAACTCAGATGCACTGGCCAGGTAGACAGGAAAAGGCCTGTAAACTTTTGAATCTCATTTCCTGTTTGGCCAGCGTGGCAAGCTGCAGGTGACCATGCAGAGCTCATCAGCAGAGGTGACCATGATGGAGTCCCAGAATCCCAAAAGAGCTCCAGCATGGACTGAACGGGAGGTACGGGATCTGATCGCTATATAGGGAGAGGAATCCGTGCTATCAGAACTCTGTTCCAGTTTTTGAAATGCCAAAACCTTTGTCAAAATTTCCCAGGGCCCGAAGGACAGAGGCCGTAACAGGGACCTGAAGCAGTGCCACATGAAACTTAAGGAGCTGAGGCAAGCCTACCAGAAAACCAGAGAGGCAAATGGCCGCTCCGGGTCAGAGCCCCAAACATGCCGCTTCTATGATGAGCTGCATGCCATTTTAGGGGGTTCAGCCACCACTACACCAGCCGTGTTGTTTGACTCCTTCAGTGGAGATGGAGGCAACACAGAAGCAGGTTTTGGGGATGAGGAAGATGATGTTGATGAAGTTGTAGATAGCTCACAGCAAGCAAGTGGAGGAACCGGTTTTCCCGACAGCCAGGAACTGTTTCTCACCCTGGATCTGGAGCCAGTACCCCCAAACCCATCCAAGGCTGCCTCCCAGACCCACCAGGTAGAGAAGGGACCTCTGGTGAGTGTGCCTTTTAAAATAGTATACATGGTTTAAAAGCAAGCGTGTTTAATGATTAATTTGCCCTGGCATTTGCGGCTCTCCTGGATCTACTCCCAAAGCCTTTGCAAAAGGTTTCTGGGGAGGGCAGCCTTATTCCGTCCACCATAGTAGGACACTTTACCACTCCAGACCAGTAACACGTACTCGGGAATCATTGTAGAACAAAACATTGCAGTGTATGTTTGCTGGAGTTCAAACAACATCCATTCTTTATCTCTCTGTGTTATCCTCAGGAGAGTGATATCATTCATGGTCACCTGGTTGAAATAGGGTGCTTTTCTTAAGGGGACATTCAGAGGTGCCCGTTCCTGCTGGGCTGTTTGCCTGTGGCTGAACAGAAATGTTCCCCGCTGTTAGCCACAGAGAGGGGATAGGAGGGAGGGGCTAGCCACGTGGTGGGAGGAGGCAAAATGTGACCTTGGGACAAAAGCACATGTGCTATGTATGTAATGTTAACAGCAAGATTTACCGTGAAAGAGTGTACCCATTGTTCTATAAAATGTGTCTTTTTAAATACCACTGTCCCTTTTTTTCCTGCACCAGCTGCATGTGTTTCAAGGATCACAGGATCTTCTCCGTCTCAGAGGCTAGTGAAGATTAGAAGGCGAAAAAAACGCACTCGCGATGAAATGTTCTCTGAGCTCATGCTGTCCTCCCACACTGACAGAGCACAGACGAATGCGTGGAGGCAGACAATGTCAGAGTGCAGGAAAGCACAAAATGACCGGGAGGAGTGGTGGCGGGCCGAAGAGAGTAATTGGCGGGCTTAAGAGAGGGCTGAAGCTGAAAGGTGGCGGCAGCATGATGAGAGGAGGCCGGATTCCATGCCGAGGCTGCTGGAGGATCAAACTAATATGCTCCAGCGCATGGTTGAGCTGCAGAAAAAGCAGCAGGGGCACAGACCGCCGCTACAGCCCCAGTGTAACCAACCGCCCTCCACCCCAAGTTCCATAGCCTCCTCACCCTGACGCCCAAGAATGCGGTGGGGGGGCCTCCGGCCACCCAGCCACTGCACCCCAGAGGATTGCCCAAGCAACAGAAGGCTGGCATTCAATAAGTTTTAAAGTTTTAAACTTTTAAAGTGCTATGTGGCCTTGTCCTTCCCTCCTCCACCACCCCTCCAAGTGCTACTCTCCTCCACCACCCTTCCCGGACTACCTTGGCAGTTATCCCCCTATTTGTGTGATGAATTAATAAAGAATGTATGAATGTGAAGCAACAATGACTTTATTGCCTCTGCAAGCAGTGATCGAAGGGAGGAGGGGAGGGTGGTTAGCTTACAGGGAAGTAGAATGAACCAAGGGGCGGGGGGTTTCATCAAGGAGAAACAAACAGAACTTTTACACTGTAGCCTGGCCAGTCATGAAACTGGTTTTCAAAGCTTCTCTGATGCGCACCTCACCCTCCTGTGCTCTTCTAACTGCCCTGGCGTCTGGCTGCGCGTAACCAGCGGCCAGGTGATTTGCCTCAACCTCCCACCCCATCATAAATGTCTCCCCCTTACTCTCACAGATATTGTGGAGTGCACAGCAAGCAGTAATAACAATGGAAATATTGGTTTCGCTGAGGTCTAACGGAGTCAGTAAACTGCGCCAGCATGCTTTTAAATGTCCAAATGCACATTCTACCACCATTCTGCACTTGCTCAGCCTGTAGTTGAACAGCTCCTGACTACTGTCCAGGCTGCCTGTGTATGGCTTCATAAGCCATGGCATTAAGGTGTAGGCTGGGTCCCCAAGGATAACTATAGGCATTTCAACATCCCCAACGGTTATTTTCTGGTCTGAAAAGTAAGTCCCTTGCTGCAGCTGTTCATACAGACCAGAGTTCCTGAAGATGCGAGCGTCATGTACCTTTCCCGGCCATCCCACGTTGATGTTGGTGAAATGTCCCTTGTGATCCACCAGTGCTTGCAGCACTATTGAAAAGTACCCATTGCGGTTTATGTACTTGGTGTTCCGGTGCCAAGATAGGGATATGGGTTCCGTCTATGACCCTACTACAGTTAGGGAATCCCATTGCAGCAAAGCCATCCACTCTGACCTGCACATTTCCCAGGGTCACTACCCTTGATATCAGCAGATCTTTGATTGCGTTGGCTACTTGCATCACAGCAGCCCCCACAGTAGATTTGCCCACTCCAAATTGATTCCCGACTGACCGGTAGCTGTCTGGCATTGCCTTTGATTGTCTTTGATTGCGTTGGCTACTTGCATCACAGCAGCCCCCACAGTAGATTTGCCCACTCCAAATTGATTCCCGACTGACCGGTAGCTGTCTGGCATTGCGAGCTTCCACAGGGCTATTGCCACTCACTTCTCAACTATTCTCATCTTGGTATTCATGTGCTTCAGGACAGGGGAAAGCAAGTCACAAAGTTCCATGAAAGTGCCCTTACGCATGCAAAAGTTTCACAGCCACTGGGAATCATCTCAGACCCGAAACACTATGCGGTCCCACCAGCCTATGCTTGTTTCCCGGGCCCAGAATCAATGTTCCACCGCATGAACCAGCCCCATTAGCACCATGATGCCTGCATTGCCAGGGCCCATGCTTTGAGAGAAGTCTGTGTCCATGTCCTCATCACTCTCGTCACCGCGCTGATGTTGCCTACTCGCCCGGTTTTGCTTTGCCAGGTTCTGGTGCTGCATATACTGCTAGATAATGTGCGTGGTGTTTAATGTGCTCCTAATTGCCAAAGTGATCTGAGCGGGCTCCATGCTTGCCGTGGTATGGCGTCTGCCAGAAAAAAGGTGCGGAACTATTGTCTGCCATTGCTCTGACAGAGGGAGGGGCGACTGAAGACATAGCTTACAGGGTTGGCTTACAGGGAATTAAAATCAACAAAGGGGGTGGCTTTACATCAAGGAGAAACAAAAACAACTGTCACACAGAATGGGCTCCTCAGAGATTGAACTCAAAACCCTGGGTTTAGCAGGCCAATGCTCAACCCACTGAGCTATCCCTCCCCCTGGTATTCCAGGCAGGACTGAATCTCCATTAAACTTTTCAAGGTGCCCCTGACAGACCTCAACAAAACAGCCATTGTTGATTTCACAGAAGGAGGGAGAGAAGGGGGAACAAATGAATACAAAACAAATCTAGTCTATTTCTTGTTTTGATCCACTCCATCTATCTTTTACATCTTTGGCTGGCAGCAGACAGTGTAGTAGGACTGCAAGCCATCCACATCTCCTGGCTGCTCAGCAGAAGACGGTGCAATAGGACTGCTAGCCATCCTCATCTTCTGCCTGCCTGGCAGAAGATGGTACAATAGGACTGCCTGCAGTACTAAAGAGAATGACCTGGTCGAGTCACTCCTAATTTAGTCCCTGTGCCCATGTCTTCCCAAGCGCTCCTGACCGACCTCACCGACGCGGCCAAGAGCACCTAGGACATGATGACAATGGTTATCAGGCCTACTGCACCGTCTGCTGCCACAAGGCAATGAGCTGCTGCTGTGTAGCAAAGCAGTACCATGTCTGCCAGAACCCAGGAGACGTACGGTGACAGTGAGCTGAGCGGGCTCCATGCTTGCCGTGGCATGGTGTCTGCACAGGTAACCCAGGAAAAAAGGCGTGAAACGATTGTCTGCCATTGCTTTCATGGAGAGAGGGAGGGCCTGACGACATGTACCCAGAACCACCCACGACAATGTTTTTGCCCCATTAGGCATTGGGATCTCAACCCAGAATTCCAATGGGCGGCGGAGACTGCGGGAACTGTGGGATAGTTACCCACAGTGCAGCACTCTGGAAGTCGATGCTAGCCTCAGTACTGTGGAAGCACTCCGCCAAGTTAATGCACTTAATGCACTTAGAGCATTTTGTGTGGGGACAGACACAATCGACTATATAAAAATGATTTCTAAAAAACCGACTTCTATAAATTTGACCTAATTTCGTAGTGTAGACATACCCTAAGGCTATAAATTAACCTAGGTGATAAACAACTGTTATGTTTCCTCTGATCTACTAAGGAAATCAGATGTTAAAGCTTTTCATCAGCTAGCTTGTATATTACATCTCCTTGGCAGTTTTGCATTTTAAGCGAGCCAACCATTTCCATGTGGCCTATAAAAAAAGTCTTGAAAACGAATTGTAGTAGTTTTGGCCTATTTTTTCTGATTTCCATCAAATTCTTAAATTAATTATGTTTCTAACCCTTACACGGACTAACTGAGGGTTAAAGTGGGGAAGGATATGGGAATACAGTTGGCCTGGAAGGAGAGTTTACAGCAAGGGCATTTTGTTAAGTACAAATATATAAGAATCCTAATATAAGTTGCTGTTTATGGTGCCATATGGTACCATTTGTCTGTTTCCAGACAGGTATGCTGGATTCCTTGGCATGCCCTGAATACAATATACAAGAGTCCCAAAGGGCTATGTGTGTTGAGTTGCCACAGCTCCATGGTCAGCGCAAACCAAACAGTACTTAACCAGAATTTTGGGTGATGAGTGGTAATTGTTGAGTTTGGGACAGACAGCCTCCTTTGATGGCTCCAAAATCATTATTAATATTATTTGTGCTGCAGTAGCACCGAGGTGCCCTAGTCATGGATTGGGACCCCAGTGTGCTAGGTGTGCTGTACCAACAGGGATCAAAAAGATAGTCACTGATGCAAAGAGGGTTGGTTTCAGCCAGACCTTTACAGAGCACATTATGGATAAGTTTTAAATTCCCGAATACTGTTGTTTAGAATGAAAACGGCTGACCCTTGTTATTGCTGCATTGGTACACCCATTCCCTATATTTCCCTTTAAAAAAAAAAAACCTTCAATTTAATGCTGGTGAAAGGTGCAGGACTAACAGCATTAGAGACCTAGGGCCCCTCTTCCTGCATATACAGCAATGCAAACTCCCCAGGGCTGTGCAAGCAACCTGGCTCAACCCTGAGCTGGAAGGACCAACCTGAGGGGTGAAAGGGTAGTTCAGTCTTTTGTCCATTCAGTCTGTGGCTTTTCTGCCTACATTCCCCCAAAGCAGGCCTATTTTGATAAAGATTTTTGTGATATAGACATTTATGAAATAGAAACTGGCCAGAAATGACCAACTCTTTTCACATACACCATGAAATAGCTATCAGACGACAGCTACTGTTGGTCATTGTTGACCTGGGCCAGATTTGACCCAAAGAAGGAACTGCAAGTGAAAGACTCTGTTGTCTATTAGCCAGCCAGTCCCATTTGGTATTTTTATCTTTCCCATTTTTTAATACTCTACATGAACCATCTTTCAAAGGCGGTGTGTTTGTCCTGCAGAATTTAAGTTAAATGCAGGTTGTGCGCAATTCTAGCGGTGGGATAATGAGATTCACTAAAAGTCACTCAGGACCAGACCCCAAGTTCCTTATTTTTTTTCAGTTTTGAGGTTCAAGCAAATTGCCATGGTCTTCAGTTGGAAATGGGAGTAAGTCCTGAGTAAGGGCTGCAGCACTTGGGCCTGAAAGTTACTAATTCCTATGGCCAAGGGCTGCGTGCCCTCGGCCCTTTGCTGGGTTGAGCCCATCAGAAGGAGTGAGCAACACAACTCTGTGAGGGAAAGCATTCCAGCTTTATTCAGGTAAACTGACTTGAATGTAAATGAAGTCTAGAAGACTTTTATTAAAACCTTTAAAAAAATGTAATGTGGCCTAATGACAGCATTTTTATATCTCAATGACAAAATACTTAGAGTACAAATAATTTTATAATAAACCTTGTTATCCAAGGTATGATATACAACCAATTGTGGAATGTAACAGGCTGCCGGTGTTTTCCTGAAACTCTGTCCCTACTAGCAGGTGTTGATCCTTCTTGAAAGAGTTTGTTGGATTACACTGACTCTGTGAGGAAGGTGACTTCTCACCAGATATCAGAAAGGTGCATACACTCAAAATTTGGTCCATTAGGCTTTCTATTTTAGCAGCCAGTCAAATAGCTCAATGGCTAGAGGAAGACAGATACAATAGCAGTGACACTAAATGCAAACGGAGGACAGCATAGAAAGAAAACTAAATAAGAGCAATACTGTGGAAACAATTTGAATGTTAGTATTTTGAATGACTGGATGACTCAAAGGATAGGCAATAAGGCACTGTTTTTTCACATGCGGAGTGGGGCATCAGTTCAAACCTCTCCTAGGTCAGAAGCAATTCAAAGTTACTACTGCTTGATGGCCTAGGTGAAATGATTTCATGGTTTCAGTTCAGTTTCTAGGAGTCAGATTTGTATGCAACAATAACCACCATTACAATAAAAAGAAAAGGAGTACTTGTGGCACCTTAGAGACTAACAAATTTATTTGAGCATAAGCTTATAAACTTATGCTTATGCTATAAGCTTATGCTATAAGCTTATGCTCAAATAAATTTGTTAGTCTCTAAGGTGCCACAAGTACTCCTTTTCTTTTTGAGGATACAGACTAACAAGGCTGCTACTCTGAAACCACCATTATAATGAAATTCTACTACACTTTGATTGGAAGCCTCAGCAGAGAAACAAAGAAGCAGACAGTCCATGGAGTCTGAACTTGCCAGTCTGCTGCTCACAGGGTGATGCCTTCAGAACAATGGGATGGGGGTATTGTAGGGAAGATTGCACTGCTGGTGATATAGTACTTGTCCTCTGGATACATAGAGGATTTCAGTCTCCAGGGTTGGTAATGATGCAGGTTTCATGACTAATACATTTACTTAAAAGAGTACTTCCTTGAGAAACAAGAGAGGACTTAATAAATATTAAGAAGAGAGATGGGGCTGAACCAAAACCCTGGATCTGGAACCAAATCCAATGAACCCTGAAGTTTAGGAAGTTCCATTTCAGTTTACTAGAGAGACGGTTTCAAGGTGTGATCTCCGGTCCAAGCCCAGGTTCAGATCCAAGGTCATTCAGGTGGATTAAACAGGACAACATTTAAAATACAAAGGAAACTACTTTAGAAATTAACTAAGTTCCTGTTCATTCATTGTACTGGAGATTCATTTGCACAGGAAAACTACATTGCATAGGATTTTTTTAAAACATGCAGTATTGTTGGATACTCTCAATAAAGAAATTATTGAATAGTCATCTAGAAAACTGCAAGTGGTATGGCACAGATATCAAGTGAGATTCTGTAAGATAATCTTTTCTTGATGTGTTAATGTACCATTGTTTCCTCACACAAAAGCAAGTACAGAGGGCAAGAGAAAGTATGCTGCTCCTTTGTGTTGCTTTTTTCCCCTTAATGCTCTTCGGACTAAACTCTACGCAAAACTGGAACAGTGCCTTGGTAGTCTCACTACCAACTGCTACTGGATCATGCAGAACATAAAGCAGATGGAACATATTGCCAACAAATTTCCTTGCCAGCTAGCCAATCAGTCGAAACCATCCATAATTGGAAGTTGAGATAAGCGGACCATATTTTTTTAAAGGAAAAAGTTAAGGCAGGCAGGATTAGTGCTTATTCTCAGACACAGCACAGAGGGCACTGATCAGAAAGCCAAAAACGATGTAGCCAATGTCCCACTCTGCATAGTTTAGCAATTCAATGGAAGTCACTCCATGTGCTATGAAAAAAGTGTCCCAGTAAAAATAACCAAGGAAACAGTTCACCTTTACTCCCTGATCTAACAAATATTCTAAAAGATTTCTGGTTATCATTATGAATATAATAAATATGACTTGAATACTGTACTGTACTCATGAAGGTGTTGCAGTCACTTCAAGCTAAATTCCAAAAATATCACCCTCACTAAAATCAGTAATTCAGAGACTGATGATATAATGCAGTAAAGCTTCACTGCACTGTAACCTTGTCCCCAGAAGTCTTACTTCCTAGAGACAGTACTTTACAAGAATTACCATCACAGCACAAAGGCTTTGATGAGGAGAAGCAAACACCAAGGTAGTCTGGAGATACAGGGTAGCCAATGGCCCAGATTCTCCCCTACATCTGAGTTATGCTCTGACATAATGGCACATGATGGGGGATTGTGGCTCCCTGATCCTCAGCTGCCAGGTCCCGATGGATGTTAGAACACAAGGGAACATGTTCTAACTTCTGTCACTGGCTTACAGTCCATAATGGATGTTACAAAAGTGGGGGATCAAGTGTAGAGGAGTTCTGCTGTACCACACGCCCCTCTCTCCCCCCGCTTAAACCAGGGTAAGAGGAGTGATTGGTGAAGTCAGGTTAGACACACTTCTGACAGCTTTCCTCCAGGGGAGAGTTCCCTTACTTATGTTTTAAGTCTCCTGCATGCTGCTTAACCAGCATAAAGTGGCCTTAGTGGCCTGGAGAATCCAGCCCGTGGTATTTGGAGATCTGAATGAACGTTCAACTGAATGGAGATAAGTGCCCTACAAATCCCTAAAGGCCTGATCTCACATGAATAGTCCCTTTGATGTCAGTGCTGCTTGATCCAGAAGTAGTTGGTTGCAAGACCTTACTGAGCAAAAATAGAGAGGCAAAAGAGCATCTGTACTCCAAACAGGACTGCCTATGCAATCTGGGTCTGCAGGATCAGTCCCTAAGAGACAGATATTTGACTAAGTTACTTTGGTTTAGACTCAGGAACAGCACTTTGAGGCCTTTCTGTAAGGGTTGTGTCTCTTCCATTTTCAAAGTCCATTTTGGCTGACATACTGGGTAATTTGAATTTCCCTAGTTCTTCTGGAGTCATGTACGGCTTGTACTTATGTTCCAGTATTCTCTGCTGCCTATTTTCTGATGGGTTTTCCCTGGACACTTCCAACAGGGTTCAGTGAAACTAAATGAGCAGTCTGTTAGCAGAGCATGAGCACTCAGAACTGATGCATGTATACAGAATATGCCATAGACAACCAGAAAAAGGGAGTGGACCACTAAGCATTATACAGAATTGACTTATAAAGATAGGCAGAGTAGAAGCTCAAAACAGATGGAAATGCCCAACATCTGGTTCAATCATCAGTTCTGTCAGGTGGAGGAAATTTTGATTCTCTAGTTTTAATAACACATATTTACTGTCAGAAAATACTAGCTTTTCAAACATTGAAAAAAAATCACATCTCACTAAATGATTCTGCTGGACATAGAATGTAAAAGCTCACCAGAGTCCCGTAATGGTTTCTGATTTGACAAGACGCAGAAGTATGGGAAGTCAGGTTCATACCTGAATACTTTGATTAAATGGTAATCACATTATATTGCTATTTTGTTTTCAACATCTCAGACATTTACTATTACAAAGCAAATTTACACGCAGGCACAAAGAAGGCCTCAAGTGAGACAAAGATATTCTAGTCCCATCAAACATCTTCTGGAAGGACAGCAGTCTTTAAATTAAATTTCATGTAAAAGCACATTTTAAAAAATCCTAACAATATTACAGCTTTTAAAAAAATGTATTTAGTTAATTGAAATTAAATCAGAATGATTGTGACATTTTACATTTTTGCTTATAATTAATAAAAAGATCAATCAACAGCAAACCAAATGTAAAAGGGAATTAGCTTCTTCAGTTTGTGCATTAGTTTAATGTAGGAACAAAGTGAGTATTTCTGCTCTTTCTATTTTAGCCCACATTTGCTCTGCAGGCTTAAAGCAGGCTTCATAAACATATTATGATCACCCAAGTTTATCATTTTCTGAAAAACCCTGACGTAATTCAGATGACAGCTTTCTTCCTTTGGGTTCTTTTTTATCTTTTCCCTAAGCCTTTATACCTTTCCTTGGGCATGTATGACTCTCCCTGAAAGTTCAGTTTCCTAACATATCCTAATTCACAAAATAATAAAATACACTTCTTATCACAAACTAGGCATTAACTCAAGCATTCAAAATCATGTATATTGAAAAGTTCTATGAATTCCTTTTCTTTGTGCATCTTTCAAATTCCAAGCCCACTACATTCAAGTGGGTGTAAAGGCAATTTAAATTTCAACAATGTTCTTTTACTAAAGCATAGCATTACCTATTATTTCTAACTAGTGGTGAACACAATTACAATTGACGATGGGCAAGCTTCAAAGGCTTCGGAGTTTGGCTTTGGTTTGGATGCCTATTCACATACTGGTAACCTTCATCTGCAAAACTATGCTGAAACATTTCATCAGGCCAGGCTTTTTGCTTCACATATATTGACGATGCTGGAAATACGTGGCCTGCTTGCTGCATTTGTGGCCTGATCCAATACTCACTGAAGTAAGAAGTCTTTCCATTGAATTCCACAGGCATTGGAGCCAATGTAGCCCCTGAATTTGACTTTCCTGCGTGTACCCCAGAATTTGACAGTTCTGCAGTCAGCCATTTCGTAAGTTCAACCATTGCCAGCTTAAACCCAAACATCGCATAGCTAGGGATAGTTGTGGGACCCTGAGAGGCAAAGCCATGCAACAGCATGTCTGCAGTTTTGCTATCAGAATGGGAGGAGAATGGGACAGGAAGTTAAGGTTCCATTAAAACAGAAGGAATGTTTGGACAGCCTCAGTTTTAGGTGCCTCTGACATGTACGTTTTATTGGTGTTATGACTTGAAATGCTTTGCTGATAAGAAGCATAATGAATTGTCATCGGTTGTTGCTAGGGAAATTGTTAGCCTTAGGGGCTGTTATGAGTTATGTGCTTTGTTCGGAAAAAATGTATAGAAAGTTTAGTTAGAAAGTGTGCTTGGGAGCAGTCCAAAGAAGTTTTTCTTTGGGCAAGGGCCTGACATTTAAGTTCTCCAGCAGCTAGATGGAAGGAGCCTGGCTGCTGATTCCTCAAAACCATCTCTTAACTTTAGATAAATATCAGTGTTGTGGGATACTCTGAAACCTACTGCAGCAGTCTGTGTGTGTGTATATATATATGTGTGTGAGTGTGCTTAAGAGCTAATAAAAAGTAGTTTTAGGTAAAAGCACTCTGGTTTATATCAATCATATATCAGATGGAGGAACTGTGTCCCCATTGATTTATTTCCGACACCGCCTAGAGAGAAACAATAAAGTTACCACTGCTTTGGGTTCTGAAAACCCGGGCTAACACAAGACCTACGTGTTTTAGGCACCAGCATAAACCACAAGTCGAAACAAATTCTGTGAACGTTTGAGAACATCTAAAGAGTTGATTCTGAGAGTTGGATTTCAGAACTGCATGTAGATTGCTGGTGGTGATGGGGTGTGTGCGGGGGTTTGTGTGTGAAAGGATTTAAAAAAAACCAAACCTGATTCATCCTACCGTAGTTATATAAATTTGCCATAAATGCTATTTTCAGACTTACACAATACAAGTATTAAATCTGTTGCTGAAATATACTATGAACACGTAGTTCCTTTTGGTTGTGCCTGATTCTCCTCTCACTGATGCCAGGATAAATGAGTAGTCAGTATTGAAGTCAATGGATTTACACTACTATAAAACTTGTGCGAGATCAAAAATAGGCCCCAGCATGCTTTCCAGTGTTTGGGTAAATTAATAACTTATTAAATTTGTTAATACCCCCTTAAAGAAGTTAGTATTGAGCCATTTAATGTCACCTGTTTGCCAAGGAAAATCTGACTGAAGCAAGATTGTTAGATTTCCCATTCTTCCCCAGTCCTTCCAGCATGCTAGATGGACTGAATATAAAGGTCTTTTTAGTTACAGTAAATTACATACTGGAAGTAAACAAACTGACATTCTGTCATCTTATTTACAAGCATGAGCATACAAATACTACAGAGAAAGTGACCATATAAGCATCTAGATAGTGTGATGGACTATTCATATTAAAGTGAAAGGAAAAATATGGTTTAAAATCCATGGTTTTTCTGAGGCTTGTTCTATAATCTTTCAATATTGTGTTAAAAGACCTTTCATCACTTCATTTACAATATGACTCAGGGATTTTTTTTGAGAGAGAGAAAAATGAAAACAAAAATGTTGAGCAATTATGTGTGTGAGAGAGAGAGACAGCACAAGACAGAAAAAATAAAGTGGACTTAATTATTGCAACAGAGTGACACTGAAAAGGCCTCATGTAAGTCCATTTCACCTGAACAAACTTGAAGTCTGCTTGAGAAGCAAAAGTGTTTTTTGTCTCTAAGGAAAACTGTTAAAGGGCTTCAATGAATACGACTAACTTCTCAGAATTTAGAGAAAGAAGATTTTTTTTAAAAAAAGGGTCCACTTAATTTGCAGAATCCCACAGCATGCCCATACCAGCAGTAGGACTGCCCATCCCGACGGACTGATCGTGTTTCAGCATTCTGGGGAATATGGATTTAATTTTAAAACTGTCAAAAAGAACATCTGAACTGGAACCTTAACAGAGAATCTTAAATGGTTCTGCAGCCCTCAAAAATGCACTGATGGAAGAATTTAAGATGTGCCAAACAGTATTACACATACGTCTTCCTCTATCTAGAAGAAGCGTGGCGGAATAAACTCCAGGGATAGAGTGATGGTCCTGAAGAAATAAATTGTAAAGGGAGATAAGTAGAAGTAGCAGACTCACCTTTAGTTGATTGACACTGACTTTTAACAGCTTGAATCTTGGCATAAGCACCTTAGCTAAATGCTTGTCACTGAAGATCTTCAAAGGGAATGACTTGTCGTAAGCAAACTAATGATCAGAATCAGAGAGAAAGGAATATAAAACTTGGTTTTAGAAAAGTCCTCTTTATAGACATATTGTTCATATATTGTCAGCTCAAGACTGAAGATATATGTGAGGTCTGAATGCAGTCTTGGTTTGACTGGATATCTGGCTATAGCTAAAGCAGGTAAGTCAAAGCTTTTCATCAGCTTACAGTATATGAGGAATATTATCAGGGTTTATTTGCCACGAGTTTCTCTGATTTTGCTGAACAAAACATCTGAAGGAGAAACCAATAGCTTCATACAGGTGCTCCTGTGACTGAACAAATAAGACAAAATTCAGACCCAACGTAAGTAGGCACATCATCTACTGAAGACACTGAGACTGGGACCCACTTGTGTTAGGGCAGAATTGGCTCTTTGGTGAGAAAGAAGGCAAAAGATATTATGACATACTGACATTTCATTTCCTGCCAATGACATTAATCTTTAAGTAACCAAACTTGTTTTACATCTCTCTGTATCTTATTCAGTTGTTAGAAGTTTTGTGGGGGTGTCCCTTGCAATATTCTCTCTCACACTTCTGTGGTGGCTCTCCTGGACTGGTTTTTAAAATGTCTACAGTAGCATTTTTTGTTGCTGTTTTACTTGCTGCCATAATTTGTTTTCTCACTTTTACATTCACTATTGATTTTGATTAAGCTCACCTAGGCTCATTATCTCAGCTGACTTGTCTTCACTTTAAAACATACGCATACTGGTTATTTTCATTCTGCTCCACTGTTGGCACGGACAAAGCCTTGCACTGTACACAGGCAGCAGGTGCTTCCAGAATAAAGCCCCTCTGCTTGTGAGGAACTGTGGGGATTTTAATTCATACTGTCACAGCTTTAGTTTTACAAGGAACCAAACTAGACAGCTGATGAAATACACAAATTAGTTGTTTCCACTGGGGAATGGAGCCCTCTTTGTTAGGGTGACTTCACCTCACATCATAGGGCCCAAGAAAAAGTCCTTCCACTCTTAAATCCTCAGCGCTGGGCTTGAGTAGTACAGACGGTCTTGCATGGATCCTCTGCACTGGGCTGAGTCTTGCCCTTACAGCAGATACTCGTTTGATTAATGACAAAAAGGGTTGGTCATACTTATTTGCTATCTCAGAGGCTGTTCCATCAAGAAAGGCTAGTCAGTGTTTTACTCTCCAACTGCGATCCCTCATCTGCCTCCAAATCACTTCATTACCACATCTTTCTCTCATCACTGCCTTACTTCCCTCCCTGGATACAAATAATCTCTTAACTACAGTGTTCTACATAGGAGCTGCCAGACTGGTTCAGACCCATGGTCCATCTAGTCCAGTAGCCTGTCATTGTCAGTGGCCAGTACATGATATGTCTGAGGAAGATGCAACCCCACAGTGGACAGATGTGAGATTACCCACCCTCCAACCCCAGCAAGAAGGCTCCATTCTGCTCTCTAATAGTTAGAGACTGGCTTAAGCCTGGATGCATGAGTTTTTATTTCCCTTCGAAAACTTTTCATTTAGCATTAATTATTATAACAACTATTCTCATAAACACATCAATGTGAGCCTCTGTCTTAACAGAGCAGCAAAGAGTTCCGTGGCACCTTATAGACTAACAGACGTATTGGAGCATGAGCTTTCGTGGGTGAATACCCACTTCCTCGGATGCATGACATGCATCCGACAAAGTGGGTATTCACCCACGAAAGCTTATGCTCCAATATGTCTGTTACTCTATAAGATGCCACAGGACTCTGCCGCTTTTACAGATCCAGACTAACACGGCTACCCTTCTGATACTTGTCTTAACAGAGTTTGCTGTATCTGGGATTTTCTTAGTGCTTTAGCCAGCCTAGATTTATATGCATCACCGTATTTAGTCCACAGAGGTAATCTATCTACAAGAGTTTATGTTGGGCCATGGAAGAGTAAGGCCATGTTTTCAGTATTGGTGTTTATTTTTTATGTAGAGCAGCGGTTCCCAAACTTTTTCTGCCGCTTCTGCAGGGAAAGCCCATGGTGGGCCGGGCCGGTTTGTTTACCTGCCACATCCGCAGGTTCAGCCAATCGCGGCTCCCAGTGGCCGCAGTTTGCTGCTCCAGGCCAATGGAAGCTGCTGGAAGCGGCAGCCAGTACGTCCCTCGGCCTGCGCTGCTTCCAGCAGCTCCCATTGGCCTGGAGCAGCGAACCGCAGCCACTGGGAGCCGGGATTGGCTGAACCTGCGGACGCGGCAGGTAAACAAATCGGCCCGGCCCGCCAGGGGCTTTCCCTGCAGAAGCGGTGGAACAAGTTGGGGAACCACTGATGTAGAATATAGCAATTCATATCCTAGAAGTACGTGTTCCATCATTTGTCATTTCTTCCCTTTTTCTCTGTACCACCTTCAATAGGTAGCCTCACACAGCCAGCAAACTAGAACCAGCCCTCATCCCCAAACGTCTCTTCATAAGCTCAAAAGAATGCTTAAATGTCAAAAATGTTTAAGTTTTAAAGCATTCCACTGATTTACTTCTTTATCCTTAGCTACAGACATGTTGTTTTCTGAATGAAAGTTATTGCTTTATTTGATGCTGGTGGTTTAAGGCAAATAAAAAATCCTTTCAGAAAATTATAGAGGAACAAAGGCCAGGAAAGGTTTGAATAAAATCCTTACCATAAACCAGGAGACTCTCACCTAAGAATTCCTCTAGGATAGTTACAATTAGAACTAAGCATCATCCAATCTCTAAACCAATTTCAGTCCCTTGTCCTGGCCTGATTCCAGGTTGTGTTGAGTCTAGAATATTAGCTTCCATTAGATGGCATTTGGCTAGCTTCTCTTTGAGCTTGCTCAGGATTGGAAGGTTTGACATTAGGCAGTTGTAGTAATAAATAATAATATCACCACCACCACCTAGCTCTTATACAGTGTTTTTCACCAGTAGCTCTCAAATCACTTTACAAAGGGAGGTAAGTCTCATTGTTGTTATTTTACTGATGGTGAAATGGAGGTACAGATGTACAGAGAGGTGAAGTAGCTTGCCCAAGGTCACCCAGCAGACTAGTGGCAATCTGGGAATAGAACCCAGGGGTTCTGAATTCAACTACAATTGATGTATTTCTTCAGTGTCAGTTGAACTATTCCACGTTTGAAGGACGAAAGGAAGATTACTTCTCTTAATGAAGAAAAGGAGTACTTCCTGCCGAATCATGGCTTCCCAGAAAGGGGCTGCCTGTACTCTCAAAGAGCCAGAATTGCAGGGAAGCTGGAAAACTTGCTATAGTTCAAGAAAAATATTTATATTCAGATGATACATTTTTGGTGATCCCCATCCCATATTTAAAAAAAAAACAAAAAATCCCCACCATTTGCAGCCTGAACTATCTGAGGGTGCTCCTTTAGTATTATAGTCCGAAGAGTTTTCATTTCAGTTCAGATATGTTTTAACTAAGTGGTACTGTATGGATGAATTGCTTGGTGTGGAGAAGGTAATCAGTATTCATTGCCAGCAGAAAGAAGTTGCTGGACTGACATGTTAGTAATTCTGCATTTCCACAAGTCTAGTTCTAATTCCAGTGTGAATATAGTTAGTGTGCAAAACTCCGTATTTCTAGGGCTGAATGCTCACAGAACACACTGATACTGGACAACATGGGCTCAAAAATACACCTGCATTCTGGACTTCTGGTGCAAACACCTCTTCTCACACTCTATTACAGAGTGAGGAAGAATAAAGGGTGTGAGAAACGAGAGTATGGAAGCAAAGGTTTTAGAGTAGGATTCTCAGAAACACTCAGCACTATCTGAACTCTGTTCCCATTGAAGTCAGTGGTAACTCTTATAAGGGCAATTTAGGCAGCAGAAGTTGCCCGAAGTTGAAATTTGGCCAAGATGGCATCAAAGGTAACAGCTATCTATATTCAGAACAAATAATACTATTGGCTCTAGGAAACAAGAATACTGTCAATATTCTGGATGAGTTCATATTTAGGTGATGGAGAATGTGGAAGAGTACAGTGTCCCTGGCCATGAGTACAAAACTAGAGTGTCTGAATTAAGGAGGCTGATCTAGGGTCAGAAACCAAAGAGAAAACGGGCTTTGATATGCAGAAGGATGCCAGTATTCCAAGCAGATAGGTAAAGTGCACAGTCCTTCATAGCAAAAAATGTGGCACAAAAACCTCATGGATTCAGTCCTATTGTCCTTACTCTGGAAAAATACAAGCTGGCTTCAGTAGGCTTCATATGGCACATTGGGAACACTAGGGATGTAGGGTTGTGACCAAGGTGAGTTTTGCACTAGAATGGCAAACTGAATTAGAGCCTATGTTCTGTTGCCCTGCAGTCTCGTAAATACATTGTTTTGTTTATCTTACCCAAGATTAAAACCTTAATGTATCATCCTACTGTCTAAGAATCAGTGCAAGGGAGAACAAAAGGACCATGACCAGACAGATAAAAGAGAGGGCATATTTAGGGTAAGCACCACATTCCAAATAAACACATGGCAGGAGTCAGAGGAGCAACAGTACGGGAGCTGGAATCAACAGAGAAAAGGAGCAGCATGAAACAGGTTGCAAGGGTGTATTACTTTCTGGGGACTGAAAAGATAGGCCTCTTTAAATAACCCTCTCTCCCTAGCTACCTGAAATCTATATAGGTATGTGATGCAAGTAGTGCACGTGCACATCCTTTACTCATCTAGATCAAGAATCCTGCAAGTCTTTAAAATAATTCCATTTTGAGAACTAGATTTGAGATACTTTATTTCAAGTAATAGCCCCTCACCTGATGCTATAAGACAAGTGCCCTCAGTTCCTGGATACAATTTAAGTAGTTTCTCTAGCAACAAGTATCATTTGCAAACACTCAGAGTAGCTCCATCCCCTTAGCATTTTCTGCAATATTTTGTACGAGGAAAAAATGAAAGTTAAGGGCAAAATTCTGCCCTTAGAGCAAGAGGCATGGAGATGGGGAGTGGAAAGACTAAGTGGAGGATTCCTAAGCAGTGCGGAGTGCAAGAGCTCAGGGGGGGCAACACACCCCATAGAATTCCTTATTGATGCTCTAAAAATGAGCAGAATGCACCCCCCACCCATTGCCTTAGTACACACAAATGATACCCTCATTCACACAAAGACCTTACTCCCACCCCCCAGGAATGCTGGCAGACCCCACACCTAATTCTTAAGGGGGTACTGTTTCTGTATCTCTCTTTGCTCTGTCATGAGTGTTCCGCGGGGTTAGCAGAAAGGTTCCTCTATGACAATTTACCTGTAGAAGACAGGACAGGATTTTGCCCTTTTATATTGCAATTAAAAGCAAATATTACTACTCTCTATATTTGGGCCTTGATCCTGAAAATTATTGCATGGGGCTACTGCTGCTCTCATGCAAAGCCCCATTGACCACAGTGGGGCTCCATGCAGCATTCTGCTTACATGTAAGAAGTTGCAGGATTGGGCTATAATGACTCAGCATTTCACCAAGAACATTTTTATAACAATATACTAAAAATCCTCTTCTTTGCTTTCGTCTTTTACCGTTAGTCTGGGTCAGCAGCTCTTGCTCTTCATCTCCTAGCATTCCTGTTGAGTGTGTCTTCCAAGCGGACACCAGCCTTCTTCATGCTCTCCTTCAATGTCTCAAACCACCTTTTTCTGGGTCTTCTTTATGCTCTTTGTCCCATAACCCAAGGTCGTATACTCTTTAACAAACATAGGATGTATCTCATTGTGTCACATGACCCAACCATCTCATTCGGTACTCCCTCAGCTTTTGCATGATGGGGGCACCTGCATCATGGCTCATGCTGTTTCATTACACAGCCTCTGAGCTATCATCTTACCCAGCATCCATCTAAGCATTTGACAGTGTGAAGGAGTAGTTGTTTTCCTGTCTTCATTGGCCAGTATTCCAGCCTACAATGTCATCGCTGGCCTAGTCATGGTCTTAAAAACTTTACTCTTTAGTTTATTTGACATATGTTCTTATTGCAGAGAATTCACATTGACTCCCTCCAAGCACTCTTCAGGTGACTCCTAGCATCTCCATTCCCATCATAGCTAGGGTCTTACCAAATTCACCGTCCATGTTGGTCAATTTCATGGTCATAGGATTTTTAAAATAGTAAATTTCATTATTTCAGCTATTTAAATCTGAAATTTCATGGTGGTGTAATTGTAGGGGTCCTGCCCCAAAAAGGAGTGGCAGGTTGCAAGGTTATTGTAGGGGGGATTGTGGTACTGCTATCCTGACTTCTGGGCTGCTGCTAGTTGCTTCTGCCAGCAGCAGTGCAGAAGTAAGGATGGCATGGTATGGTATTGCCACCCTTACTTCTGTGCTGCTGCTGGTTGGGCGCCGCCTTCAGAGCTGGGTTCCCGGCCAGCAGCTGCTGCTCTCCGACCACCCAGCTCTGAAGGCAGCCCAGAAGTAAGGGTGGCAATACTGTGATCCCCCAAAAATAACCTTGCAACCCCCTTGCAACTCCCTCTTGGGTCAGGACCCCCAATTTGAGAAATGCTGGTCTCCCCCATGAAATCAGTATTTTATTGGGTAAAAGTACATAAAATACCAGATTTCAACATTTTTCAGGGCCATGAATTTGGTAGGGCCCTAATCATAGCTCAGCACTAAATTAAGGTATTTTAATTGTTGCACAAACTAACTCTACCACCTAGTTTTACAATGTAATAAAAATATGGACCTAATAGCCAATATTTTTGTGTACACATAAATCCAGCATAGTGGGGGTTAACTGTGATGTACCATTCTGTCAGTTTTTCCATAGTACTGGTCAAAGATGCTTATCTACAGATACCATTCTGTTTACTGATAGACGCATAGACAGCAATACATGTCATGCCTCAGCCCCGCCCAGAAAAGACCACCTCCATTGAAGAGAGACAAGCTGGGTTGAGGAAATATCCTTTATTAAAAAGAAAAGGAGTACTTGTGGCACCTTAGAGAGTAACCAATTTATTTGAGCATCGGATGCATCCGATGAAGTGAGCTGTAGCTCACGAAAGCTTATGCTCAAATAAATTTGTTAGTCTCTAAGGTGCCACAAGTACTCCTTTTCTCTTTGCAAATACAGACTAACACGGCTGTCACTCTGAAACCTATCTTTTATTAGACCCACTTCTGTTGGTGAGAGAGAGAAGCTTTCGAGCTTACACAGAGCTCTTCTTCAGATCCAGAAGCAGGTCCAATAAAAAAATTATTACCTCACCCACCTTGTCTCTCTAATATCCTGGGACCAACATGGATACAACACCATTGCATGCACTTCCACTGTAGTCCATTTGCCATGCCCAAATTCCATATTTTCCTAATTTTTTTCTTTACCCATGGCAGGTAGCAACTGGATTGTGTCCTGAGGCATATGGGTCAGCATGTCTAATTATTTTCCTATTTAGTGTCTCTGCAGACAATGTCTGATCCTTTTTCGAATCCTACTAACTTCTTTGCCACAGTTATTTCTCACAGGCTCCTCACACAGTATCCAAATAAAATTCCTTAATCCACAACATTACTCCTAGACAGAAACTGGGCATTTTTACAGGAAATGCCCCTAATTTAAATGTTTCCATCAAGAAATAATGCTTTTCTTGTGGGAAAATTTAAAAAATAATCAAGAATGTGTGGAAAAGCCTACTTTTCCAACTCATGGTCAAATTTTCCCACAATTTGAAATGAAAAATTTCAAAAAACACCAAAAAATTATATTTTCCCTCTAAAATGTTTAATTCAAAACAAAAACACTTTGTCAAATGAAATAGTTTTCTGTGAAACACCCTCTTTCCAACAAAAACTTTTTTCTAAAATTTTCAACCATCTCTACCTGACATGAAGTGAGCACATGTATCTGGGAGATTAAGTCTCCATGATGCATTCCTTCCTTGGCAGATTCCTGCCGACAAGGAAATGGACCGAAACCCACCAACATTTATTTAAAGTAGGCCACTCAGCAGCCACTGGATGAATGGATGAAGTCATTGGTCTTAGCCCAATTCATATTCTGTCCCCATTATGAAAGCCAATGAACAACGTGATATAGTTGTCATCCTCAGCAGAGAGAGTGAGGTGAAAGGGACAAAAACTCTGAGCCTGGTCTACACTGGGGGGATAGGGGTGGGGAAGGAATCAATCTAAGTTATGCAACTTCAGCTACGTGAATAACGTAGCTGAAGTCGATGTACTTAGATTGACTTACTGCGGTGTCTTCACTGCGGTAAGTTGACTGCTGATGCTCCCCCGTCGACTCCACCTGTGCCTCTCGCTCCAGTGCAGTACTGGTGTTGACGGGAGAGCGCCTGGCGGTCAATTTCTTGCGTTTTCACTAGACGCAATAAATCGACCCCTGCTGGATCGATCGCTCCGGAGGTAAGTGTAGACATGCCCTTAGTCTTACCCAGTTAATCTGCCCATAGGTTGTACCATGGTTTAGTTTAAACCTCTACATAGTAAAGCAAAATGGAAAAGACGTTTTACCCATTCAACCATATCATTGGAAAATTTTGGTGTAAACCTTTAAAATGGCACTTCTGTTCTTGCATCTTCCAGCATTCTAATAAAAATCACAGTTTTAGGGAACTAATTAGTGAGTTAAACCCCAAACACAAAATTTGATGTGTTTGCTGTACTGAAATCTGAAATTAATTGCTGTGTGTTGACATTTAGATAGGTGTATTGAAATAAGGAATTATTTAACCTGCCTGTTTGTGAGTTCTGAATGGGTTATTGGAAATACTGTTTCTCTTATGTATGATTGGCATTTCTCTTTCTTTTAAGCACATTGTAATCATTGTAAGCACATACGTAACAATTAAATATACAGGAATGTTTTATTTAAACCTTCAAAGTATTTCCTAATTCTTTCCCCTTCACAACACATCTCTTTTGTTCCTTATGCCTTTTTATAGCATGGAAATTAAAAGATATAAGTGCATTCATAATGCAGAATTTAGGTTACATGTTTAATTAATGTGAACAAACTCATGGTTTTATTTGGATTATCTGAGAGGTTTAAACATGAAGGTTTTGTAAAGCATGAAATTGGTGCCATGACCTGGAGAGGTCTGCCACAACATTTCTTCAGATACTTTTGGCAGAGCAAATTACATTAATGTTACATGAATAAATGTATATTTTCATATTAGAGATGTGTATATTCTCTCTCTCTCTCTCTCTCTCTCTCTCTCTCTCTCTCTCTCTCTCTCACACACACACACCCCCACACACAAAGCCATAACTTACATATATATTTCGGTAACAATATATATAATTGTTAAGGAAATTACACATACACAAATTTCAAGGGCCACTTACACAAAAAAATAAAAACATTGCTATCACTGATAATGTGATAAAAGAATGATTCAACTGAGCAATTTCCCAACCTGTAATCTCAACATAATTTTGTCCTCAGATAAATCCATGAAATAATAATCATCACTTATGGCCTACTCAAGACTCAAATGTTTCTAATGGCATAGAATTTTAGAATATTTACTGATTATATTTCTCTTAGTAATTGCTCAGTTATTTGACTTTGTGTACTTGACTCTAGCTCATTGTCCTGTCCTTCCTACTTGCAGAAGGGCACATTGAAAGAGAAAAAAATATCATTAAGGTCAGAATTAATCACATGAGACATTGCTTTTAGAATAAACAGAGAAAAATACAAGTTTGGCTGAAAATGCATTATCGAGTTCTACATCTAACTGGTCTGGGCTCCTGTTTATCAAAATCTTACGCTCGATGTGAAGCCATATTTATTTAACCAATTTCACTGGGAGCTTATGACAGCCTGTTCTGATTCTCTCCACAGCTGGGTTCACAAGCAGCCAGACAGCAGGGAAGTATCCTTTGTGGAGATGATCTGTCAGTAGCAAAATGATGTTTAACTCACAGCAAGACATTCAAATGTGCCACTGCACTGAATGCAGTAGGCACCAGAGTCTGACAGAAAAGCAGCAGTAATTTCACTCTTTTAACTCTAATACCTTATTGGTATTACTAACCTCACAGACACAAATTACCCAGAAAAACTTTGATCTTGCAATCGTGTACAGGGGTCCTCCGACATAGATCCGATTGCTGGACAAGGGCCAAAACAAAAAAGAAGCAAAGTCAAGTACACACAGGTTGATGTTCTTGTTACCTTAAGCTTCATTTCAAAAATATAAGGAGGTAGCTGTGTTAGTCTGTATCCACAAAAAAAACAAGGAGTCTGGTAGCACCTTAAAGACTAACAGATTTATTTGGGCAAATAAATCTGTTAGTCTTTAAGGTGCCACCGGACTCCTTGTTATTTTAAAAATACTAATTCTAGTTGGAGATATAGTACAGTTAAGAGAATGTGTGGTTGTTTGTACCTGCATCTTTCAAGTCTCCAAGAGTTCTGGACACCTCTCTCATTACAAATAGGAAAAAAAAACAAAACCTAGAGTTATCTGAATCTTGTTTTAGTTTAAAATTAGATGTTTGGGCAAATGCATTTCCTTTCCACCATTAAACGAATAGGAAAAATGGCAAAACTGATTATCGTTTCCTTAGTATTCAAGTTATTGTGAGGTTTGTTGCTACATCCTACAGAAAACACTGTCAACAGTTTAAAAGCAAGTACATTAAAGCTTTTGTTTGGTACTTTGTGAGAATAAAATGATTCTTTATTACTATCCATTTGATATTTTTATCTTCAATAATTTCCCAATTTTCAGCCTAGGGGGTTGCAAGTGCAGGGCTAGCTTTAGGGGGTGGTAAGCAGGACAACTGCCCAGGGCCCCACACAGCTAAGTTACATGCTTCCGCCAGAGGAGCTCAGGGGTACAGTAGTCTGGAAAGGTTGAGATCCACTGAAATAGCTGATGCGATGTCTGCACACGAGGTGTCATGAAATCTGCCCATTTCTTATATCCTCTGAAGAGGATTTGCCCAAATGAGGGCCTCATTCAAAAGCACAGTGATCTATTGTGTGTGAGAGGAGCTTGGGAGAGGGGAACCCGCCGTGTGTTATTTTTTAAATAAAGCAGATACATAATATTGCCACACTCCTTTCTTTTACTTGTTCTATAGAGTGAATAGCTGGAAAGCCATTTTTCCTACGGAGTGTACTGCAGCAGGATGACCTTTCAGATATATTTCCCAAAGTAATGTATGCTGTTTCCTCATGGTGAGTGATTTCAGCAGGGCTTACTTCATTATCATTGCCTGACAACTCAGCAAGATGTGGCATGTAATAAAAACTGTCCATTTTCAGTGTCAGATGAGTTCAGCACAATATCTCTGCCTGTTTTGAATGCACCCTCACGCGTGAACACAGCTATTTGCTGTTACAGGTGATGCTACACACGCATACAGAGAGTGTAGGTCTAGGGAGCTGGAACCGCTGATTTCCGTTGATATTCCGAAAAATTGCTTGGCTGCTGGAGCTCAGCACTATTTTTTGATAGGCTTGGACCACACAGCTATAGATCTAGTTTGCTTCGCCCTCAGATACTGGTCATGCTTCAATCATCATGCAGAAAAAATTAGTGATGAGCAACATTAAACAGAGCATTTTGTTTTGTGGATCTGCACACGGTACTGATAGCAAATCCCAAATTCTCCACGCTTTGTTGCTTTTACAGGAAGCTCTTTCCTGAGAAATAAAATATTTGAAAAGGACTCAGAGTAAATCTGCATGCCAGAAGATGTGATTACAGTTCAGGTAGGCATACACGTGGTAGCTTTCGTCTAGCTAGCATGGCTCGAAGTAGCAGGCAATAGCTGTGCAAGTATTACTCCTGAGGGAATTCTGCGCCAAAAAATAGAAATTAGGCACACAATATTTTAAAATTCTACAAATTTTATTTGTCAGTAAATAAATGTGGTTCCAGCATGGCAGTGGGGAATACAGGTCACTGGCTGCACTGAGGTGGGAGAGCACCCTGAAACCCCATATCCCCCGGTACAGGGACTCAGCAGTGGGGCTGCACCCAACCCTGACACAGGCTCGGCCTGCCCCAGAAACACCCTGGGGCCTTGGCCCTCTGTGCTAGGTGCATTAGGTGTGGTTGGGCAGGCTCAGCCCAGCAGGATCCAAGTGTGGAGGGGCTTAGTATGTGGGGGATCCAGGTGTAGGGTGAGAGGCTTCTGTGTGGGGCAATCTGGGTGCAGAGATCTGGATGCACAGGTGCTAGTTGGGGGGTTCCAGGTACAGGGGCAATGGGACTCTGCAGGAGATCCAGGTGAAGGTGGTTGGGGCTCAGCGTGGGGTGGGTGTGTCTGCCTCTTCTCCCCAACTCCCCCCTTCACTCATTCCCTCCTCCCTCACCCAGCCCCACCACAAGCACTCATTCTTGCACAAAAAACAGGAAGGCTCCCAGCTAACAGAAGGGGAGCGTGACTGGCACTAGGACCAAGGAGGCAGTGTTCAGCTGCAGACTCAGCAGAGCCCAAACACAGCCTCCTTCACCTGGGCAGCTCTTCACTTGCAGAAATGGGGGGGTGGGTGGGCAGTGGCATGTAACCCCATGTGCCCCCCATGCCTTGCCTCTGTTTGGGGGGGGGAATCCACCCCCCAAAAAACTGCATCCATGGTCATCCATTCCTCCACCCTCACCACCTCCCATGTGGGTTCCCTACCGTTTTCTGCAGGGAAGCACAGGAATTCTGTGGGGGCATTTTCTGCAGATGCGCAGTCCTGCAGAATTCCCCCAGGAGTAAAGTACGTACCCAAAGTTCTGGGTTAGATTGTACAGCCCACACTGAATCCTATACCACCATGTCTTTATTGCTATTTTTAGCCACACTAGCTGGATTAAAGTGAGTGCAGGTACGCCAACCGGAGCTGAAATCACCCCTTGGATTGCAGCATAGACGTGCCCTAAGAATCGACTGATATCATGATCAGTTATTTTCCTCTTGCACCTTCAGCTGGAATTTTCAAGGCCTATATAAAAATACCAAAATGGCAGATTTTTGTGCTAGTGTATATTCAGTGGGAAGGTTCTCATGCAGAATTATATTTTAGCAGTTTCCCCTGCATGAGTCATGCATGATCAATAGACTACTATCACTGCTAGCAGTAAGGGAGTATTGGGATGATATCTGTGAGAAATTACATTCTTACTTGGTTATTGCAGGATATATAAATAATTGTTTAGCTTGGTGTGTTGCAAGTGTAGAGAGGGTTTTTTAAAAATTATATATAGGTTGATTCCATTATGAATAGGAAGAAATGCAGTTAGTTAGTCCATATTTTATGGTATCTGGAGTTTAGAATGATTTGTACCCCTCTGCCTCGATTGCCTACAGTTGGACTATTCTGTCACGGACGTTTATTAAACCACCAACCACATTGTTGCAGCACCTTAGGTGCAGTTTGGTTGTTTGCTCCCTTTGAAATGTATTTGACGTGACCTTAAATTTCCTTAAGATGTCTTATAGGATATATCTGTCTCAAACTGTCCAGTGTGTTGTTGGTACCACCGTATGACCATTGTTAAACATACCCTTGCGATTTTAACAAGCTGCCCCTTTGCTCTTTCCAGATGATTCAAAACACTTACACATAAAACATCCCATTGTTGCAGCATATCCAAAGTCTTGCAATAAGCACAGCCCTTTGGGGGTTGCAATGTTACTGAATAAAACCATAATAAGATTCATTGAAAGCAACAGAACAGACAGAAGTTTTCCTCCTGAGCACTGTCTTTTACATCTGGGCTCTTTGATGGTTTAGTATGTTTTGTCTTGATGGCAAAATTCCAAAGCTTCTAGCACTCTCCACTGAATTTCCCTAATGTATTATTCTCTTTCTTGAACACTGCTTAGAAGAAAAACTTTTTGATAAGAAACATTAGATTTTAGTATAAAAATTACCATAAATTTCAGAGAAATAGGGAGGGGAGAGAAATCAAAGGTGCTCTCGGTTAGCAGCTTGAGAATGAGAGACTTTTCTCTTCAACAAAACTCCAACAAACAGCAATTACAAGAGAAGGATATTGTTTTTATTTATGTTACTCTGAGTAAGGAAGGTGTCAGCTTTAGGCAGGCAACGTGCAAGCATCTGTACATCACCGACCAAAAGCTTGAACTGGAGAATCACCTCTAAGGAGCATATGGTAGTTAATTTTCCAAACCCTTAGCCTAATGGACGATGCTGTGCCACCACTGGTAACAATTGTGATGGTGGTTTCCATTGTCTACAGACCACTAATTAATTTCCTCTAGATGAGTAAATACAATGATTTTCATACATTAGTGACTCAGGACCATATCCATGTTTGCTGATTTACACCAGCTGAAGATCTAGTCCCCAGTCTGGACTCAAAATGGTGACTGAGGATCCCCGGCCTAAGTCATGCAAGCCCCTCTCTATCGGCAGTTCTTCTCAACAGTCAGAGCTAGTTTCCTGATAAGCTACATTAGCTCAGCATAAGTGTTTTATTTATTCTTAAAGATGGGTTGGAAATGTGCAAGGGCACTTGAATTTATCTTAAAGATAGCTGCATGCTCACATGAATGCTGAACAGCAGCCTGGTGAGTCCAGAGCCATAGAACGCCATATGTCCTGCAGGGTGAATTCCACTGAATAACAGTTCCTTTAAAACAGAAATGGTCTAAATAGATTCTTAAATTCCTGTAATGGGGTCAGCGCCAGTCTCTCGCAAGCACCCCTTTCTCTGGCCGATAGTGCCTGTAAACACAGTTCTTTCCATTGGACGGTACCCACCTCTTGTGGACGACCCCCTTTTCTCGGTTGGATATGAACCTGCTTTTGTTTTTTGTCATACATCAGGGTGGCACCCACCTCTCACGAGTGCCCCCCTGGCCAATGTTCTTTCAGCAAGTCTTCAGCAGCTCAGTCCTCTGGCTGAGCCATACACACGACCTTCCAGGGTATACAGTGCAAGTTCTCATCACAGCCCTGGTATGGGGCTGTAGCTCTGAGGCGTCTCCCAGAGGCACTGCCTTCTTCAACCACCCAGTTGGGGCAGGGCAACAACTGTGGGTACCAAGATGGGGTGTTTCAGCAGGTCTCTCTGGGCTCAGTCTTCAACCAGACCAGCGGGGCTCATCTCGGTACTCTTGCTGGACCGGCCAGGCTCTGTGCTCAGTCCCCTGGGACTTAGCCTGCCCACACTGACTTTCCACTGGTCCTCCAACTCTTCCCACCAGCCAGACACCCGGTCTTCAGCAGCCTTTCCTGGGCTTCAGTCCTGCCAGCAGTGAGCTCTTCACAGTGAGCTATCTGCAGTACTACTGCTCTTCCAACCAGCCTGTCTTCACTCCTTGAGCTCCACACAGCAACTGCTGCTTGTCTTATATAGGGCCCTTCTAGCCCTGGATTGGCTACTCCCTCAGCCCCTCTGATTGGCTGTTGCTCTGCAGCCACTCCAGGCTGCCTGGAGGACCTCTCTCTGCTCTATTCTGGGGCAGTTTGACGCAGGGCCAGCCGGGGGCTTCCGGATTTAGTCTACCCTGCCACAATTCCTATTTCAGGAATTGTGTATGTTGCAACCACAGCTTTTTTGATAAGTGCCCAGGTACATTAAATAACATATAGTTCAGTTATATTAGTATGGTGCCTTTAAGAACCAGCAGTTTCAAGTGGACTGTTAGTCAATTCTGTTAGTGCCTATGCAAGAGCCTAGAAAACAGATAGCCCATGAGACTTGCCCTGAGATAAATCTAGGTGCTGGACCATGGGGAAAAAAAGTTCTGGATTTGATGACCCCTCACACTACAGTTTAATGGAATCACACAGGCAAGAGGTGAACTCTAGGGTAGGAAGGGCCTACAACATTCAGGGCTTTATAGGTCAAAACCACCATTTTAAAATTCACTTCATCGAAGCCAGCAGAGGTTACATAGCTTAGGTGCACAGTGCTTCCTATGAGAAGTCCCAGCTTAGTAGGCAGCTGCATTCTGCACCAGCTGCCATTTTCAAGTAACCCGATGCAGAACACAATCCAGTAATCCAACCTCCAGGTGACAAAGACATGGATTAGCATGGCTAGGGCTGAATCTGCACTCTTCTTGCCAAAAACAAATGCTAATAAGCACTCCTGGCAACTGGTGCTAGCAGGGCATCAGGAGATCCAACACGAACTCCAGGTTGAATACTTGGATAACAAGTGGCTAGTGGAGCCACTGTTATCTCCAGTGTATGAGCATCATCTCAGTATTATCTAGATTGAATCTCAGCAAGCCACCCCTGCTCCACACTCTAATCTCTGATTGCCATGGTAAATCATTCAGCCACTCTTCTCTAGGTCCTAATGGCCCAATGTACATATTGAATAGGAAAGGAAAGAAATAGGTAGACCAAGTCACCTGGAACCTCACATGGCAGAGCTTTTGGGACACACAATCCACTGCCCCTTCCTGCACTCTGGGATCTCTTAGTGATTCCATCCATCTTTTCCTAAGAAATTATTCTGCTTCTGCCAGGAGTCACAGACGTGGCAACCACACCTCATGGACAGCGACCCTGAAGGCAGCTGACAGGTCTTAAAAAAGGCGGCATTTAATAAGACTCAACTGAGAGACTTATAATGCCATACGACCAGTGGCATTTCAGAAGCTCTCATTTCTGAGACAGCTGGTTCGAATTATTATTATTTATTGCCTATACAGAGCCCAAAGGTATTATAATGGAATTGTAGATATTAAAGCCACCAGAGAGAACAGACAAAAAAAGAATGGCAGTATGAGGGAAGGATAGTCATATGAATAAAATTATGTGGTGGTCACATGAATAAATTTATATGGTTAGGTTTGGATTGAATGCATCTTAATGGTGGTGTTTTTGAGGTGTTTTGGGTTGCTTTTCCTTCGCAGCTCACAATTAATTTGTTTATGAGTTTCAATGCTCTATTACTGGGTATCATATATATTTTATATTTCAGATGACAGTAGGAATGGTTTTGTTGTCCTGAAGTAATTCCTTTCTTGATTAACAATGAACAAGTTATAAATAAGTTATGGAGTTGTTCTTAGTGAGCTATCCAACATTCTGTTACCCAGAACTCACTTGTTTCGGTACTACCTATTGTTTCCAGCATATTAAGGCCATCTGAGGCTTCTCCCCATCAGAGAAACAATTGTATAAATTATTCAACATGCCATAGGAAGACTAATAAATTATTTTGGCACCACACTGCTTAATGGTAGCTGACTATAGGATTGCAAACACATTACCGTAATCAATCTTGAGCATGGCTAAACACTGTTCAAGGACTCTGGTGCACCAAGAGTGTGGGATCTATAGGGATTATAAATTAACCAGAAAGAAATCTGTAAATACGAGTAAAGTAATTTGAGACCATCTAACCTCTTCTGCAAAATCCCTAGGGAAGAAAAAAATTCATCATCCCATTTCTTCTCTAGCAAATATCGGCACGGAGGGATTAATTCAACAAAGGTTTTCAAAGGATTTAACAGAGGTTTTGTTTTTGTTTTTTACTGTAGTGAAATTTTGTTCCAGCATTTTCAAGCACTCACACATTTGTTCTAAACTACCAGAATTCAGCAAAATCACTGCTTTCTAAGCTCATATTGGATCGTGAATTGAGACACCTTTTCCCTGAACTATAAATGTTCCATTTTCTCTAATGGCATCTCTCCATGTATTATTTAACATCTGTTCATCACAGCAACTTCAATTTGTTGGGGTTTTCTCAGATGCTATTTGTGTCCCAAGTCAGGATATGTCAGCTCTCTGGGAAAAGAGAGAGACCTGGCAACACTGAAAAAGTGGTGTCTTTATGCTAGACTTTCATGAGAAAGCTGCCGTAGCCCCAAATGAATTGTGGACCTTTTGTAAGAAGAGGAGAGGGAGGAAAACCTCAACACTCCTTCAACTTTGTTCTGGTTGTACCAATCACAGCCTTCCTGATTGCACATATACATGGATAAAGATACCAGGCCTGATACTCCACTGGCTTCAATCCTGCATGCAAAGTAGATGTCACATGGGTGGAAAATTTTGATGTGACGGCATTTTACACTCACTTTATACAGATGCGCTGTATATAGATGTGTGAACAATTAAATTCTTTTGCATATGTTTTTAAAAGAATGGCGCCTCCATTTCAATAGAATAAAAATGGCAATGATTATCAAATCGTCATATCTCAAGGTATAAAATGCACACAAAAACCCCCACTCTTGCTCACTTTGGGTGACATCCTGACCCCACTGAAATCAATAGCAAATGTCCCATTGACTTCAATGGGGCCAGAATTTTGTCTCTTATGCTTGAGGTCCCACTGAGCCATATCTTCTCCTACTATAACTCTTTTTAAAGACAGAGATGAATCTGGCCTATTGTCTGACTAAGGCATTTAGATTGAGATTTTCAAAGCAGTTCAGGGAATTTAGCCATACATCTTTCATTAATTTTAACGAACACTGTATTATAGTCCATCAAGTAATTTGAAACAAACATATTGCTGAGTGTGTTGATGTAATTTGAACACATGTCTTGTTTTTGACTTTGGAGCTGAGAGGCCATGTCTGCAGTGCCTAAACACATTACCTAAGAAAGGGATAGATTGTCAGTTTGCAGACTGTCTAATGGAGGATTGAAATAGCTGGATTAATCTCTCTGATTCCATGGCAATTTCTAGGGGCAGACTGTGATACCCTTACACTGACTAGTACCTTAAAACACAGAAGTAGTCACTTTGAAGTCAATGGGAGAACTTGTGGAGTAAGGTGACACTCAATGGGACTGATTCTCTATTGCCCTGTGTAGCATTTTTCATCTATTTTGCTGTGGTGTAAATAGCTCCCAAATCAGCATGGTAGTATTTTACATCTAATTTGCACTGGTGTCAATGGCTACACAAGGTGCAGGGCAACAGAGAATCAGGCCCAAGATGACAGGACAAGGAGTAATGGTCTCAAGTTGCAGTGGGGGAGGTTTAGGTTGGATATTAGGAAAAAAATTTTCACTAGGAGGGTGGTGAAACACTGGAATGCGTTACCTAGGGAGGTGGTGGAATCCCCTTCCTTAGAAGTTTTTAAGGTCAGGCTTGACAAAGCCTTGGCTGGGATGATTTAGTTGGGATTGGTCCTGCTCTGGGCAGGGGGTTGGACTAGATGGCCTCCAGAGGTCCCTTCCAACTCTGTTATTCTATGATTCTATGATGAGTAAGGGCATCAAAATCTGGCTCCCTATGTCACCACGTTAATACTACTCAGTCATGATCTATGGTGATCGTGAAGCAAACCATGGAATGTAGGGTTCTAAATGAATGCATAAAAAAACCCAGTTGCCATTACACTGTTTAATAATGTACCTATTTTGTTAGCTAGTGTCCAATAGTTACCACAGAAATGAGATTTCACAGTTCTAAAATCTAAAACAACATATGACTTCCAATTACATCAACATGTTCTGAAATATCTTTAATTGAAAGTAACTGATGGAATATAATGTAGCATTTATCTTGCTACAGGTGACACGAGGCACAAAGCAGAATGTTTTAACAAATGTTTTATTTAAAGACAGGCTTGAAGAGTCTGTGGAAGTAATTGCCAGTTTGTCAGCTGAATCACTTTAGCCTTTGGAAGAGCTTTTTGACATTATATTAGATTATTCCTGATGCTGGTACAGGGCGAATCACTGACTAAATGTCATGCAGTCTTCATGTATTCCATTAATAAATATTAAAATATTAATTTGGGAGTTGTCTTTAAAAATGGTGGTTGTTCACATAATAATGGGAATGCTACTGAATGAGCTATGCATCCAAAAACATACATTTTAGGATAAAAGGGCAACTCAAGTATAAAGATTTCTTTTTATTTTCATCCCAATTGAAAACTGCAGCATAAATGCACTAAGCTAACTGTATGATGTACACAGAAAATAGTAATATGTAATGTTTTATATTCTGGTCTCAGTTACACATGAGAAATTTGGCCCTATATATTCATTATGCATTCATTTTTCTCCATTATGTACCATTTTAGACAACTGAAATTAGAGCAACACATTGCCAAGAAGAAAATTACATAAACAACCTTAATCACTGTAAATCAATCCAGAAGTCTTTCAGCTTTATAAAAAGCTTACTTTCTGTTGAATAAGTTACTCTGCTTATTTTAGAAGTCTGAAATAAATTGATCTTCAAAACATAAATGGCATAACAACCAATTTTTAAACATGAGAATTAAATCTGAAGATTGTTACTGTTAAAGTTCTTAAATTTAACTGAGTCAAATTAAGAGTTTCACTAGATTTATTGAAATGCTATTGACTTCAAACTGTTTTATACTGTATAAATCTGGGTTATTTACCTATCTATATGTAAGAACATGCACAGATTTCTGTAGGAGATATAGTACTTCCTATTATTCTGTAGGCGGGAAACAGCAGGGAGATGAGCAAGAAATGTATGAATCATCTTACTACTAGAATCTATATATGACTATTTGTTTATAGTAAGGAATGTCACCTGTCAGTTAGCCAGTAGTGTGGGATACTGAAAACTTCACACTAAGTTTCTTTGAAGAACCATCATGTTTTAATCTTCCAATGAGAATACCTTTTTGAAAAATTGTTCTTAAAATTGGACACGAGACTGAACCAAACCACCAGATGCGAACATTAGGGAGCTTCAAAAGAATTTGGATTCAGAGCCAAACTTCACAACCAGCACCTCTCTTTGCAATGGGCTAAATCAGAACTGCAGATCCAAACACCTATTAACACGAGGGTAGTTCCCATCTGGTTCCAATGTATGTCTTGGTTATTGGCCCTATACCCAAAATCATCTTAAGAGTGCAAGGAGGATATTTTTTAAACTTCAGATTTTTATCATGTGACATTATAAAGAAAACTGATAGATCAGCCTTTCCACTACATGGGCTTTCACTTAACATATTTCTCCTTCTCTCATATCCCCCAACCCATGTCAACTATGGGCAAAATGTAAAACCCTTTTCCCTCATCCCACGTTTTCAAATAGTTGGGAAAAGAAGATGAGTTTTGATGGAATTTCTGCTTGGGCTTTAGATTCTAATAGCCATAAAGGCCCAATCCCAATAGGAGCTGGGCTTTCTCAAGTTTCACTAGGATCAGTGGCAATTCAAGACACTTGGGCCCCAATCCCACAACACACTTAAGCACATGCTTAACTTTAAGGATTGGAGTAGTTCCATTAACTTCAAAGGGGCTACTCATGGGCTTGAATGGAGCATATAGTACAAAGTTAACAGGACTACTCAAATGCTTAAAGTTAAGCATGTGCATACATACAGTGATGGATCAGGTGATTTGTGCCCTTGCAGGACAGGACTCTAAGTTTTATGATAAATACTAATGGGGGATTTTGATTTTTTTTTAAAAATTGCCTTATTTTTTCAATTACTGTTTATTTTATGTCTTTGCTTTATCTCTGTTCTAAATGGTTGTAAATTAATAAATAACTGATAAAAGAATAATAAAAAACACTGTACAGCTGCCCCTGATCTTTGTAATGGACTGAACCAAAATCCCAGATCCAAAGACATCTAGAACTGTGGGCAAGTTCAGATCTAGATCCTAACTTTGTAGCTCATTATCCACCTCTACCATGGATTCTATAACATCTTGCACTCAGAGATTTATAAATATTTTGCAAATATTGGGAAATTAAGTTCCACAGTGTGCAGACGAGCTACAGAAACATTTCCATTTTACAAATAAGCAGTAAAATTTTCAAACCTACCTAAATGACTTTGGAGCCTGAGTTCAATTCTCAAAAGCACCTACGTGCTAAAGCCTAGTGAATTAGGGTGGCTTTGAAAACAGGATTCAGACTCCGAAGTCACTTAGACACTTGAGAATTTTACACAAAAAAACTATGGTGCAGAATTGAAGTACTTGCCCAAGGTCAACAAGAAGTCTTGGCCAAACTGGAAATTGAACCTGAGTCTCCAGACGCCCAGTTCTGTGCTCCAGCCATAAGAATTACAGTTGCACTGCCTCAGGCCTGAACCTGTCCGACCCATATATCCCCATGGAAAAAACAAAAGACTACTGTTTGAATGCAATACTCAATGTTTCAAAATTACTCCTTATGACTGTTAAATCCAATCTTGATTTTTACAAATCCAATATTTGCCTTAATTTGGATCAGGAGTTTTGTGCCCAAAGCCTCCTGGAAGCAATGTTTTCTGAGAATGCCCAAATGCCAATTTTCTCCAAGGGTGTGGTGTTCGTTTTTTGCCATTACCTGTATTTCTGCTTGTCAAAGCTGTGTTTTAGAGATGTGCTGACAGCAGCAAAAAAATCACTGAATTTCCACCTAGTGTTTGTACCAGTTGCAAATGTCAAATGAATATTGATTTTCTTTTTACAACTGGGAAAGCTTTAGCACACATGGCTTTAGTAATTTGTGGTAAAGAGTACTTAACTAGACGCTGAGATGAAGGGAGCAGATTCCTTATTACCATTACTAGTGCAGTAATTAAGATTAACTGAAAAATGAGCCATGGGGGTGAGTTGTTCTCAAAACTTTTGTTTTACTTCTGGAGACCTGGGTTCAAATCTTGTAGGTCGCAAGCAGAATGAGATTAGTAGTCTCCACTTATCTGTTTGGATGGTTTTTCACATCTTTAAACTATCCTATAACTTGACAAGATAGGAAGTCTCTATAAAGCAGAGAAATTGTGTGTGTGTGGGGGGGAGGAGGGATTGCAGATCATATTAATGACTTTGCTTTGACAGAATGTGTCTTAAAGCATAAATAACCATTGTACATAGCACCAAACAAAGATACAAGCAGAAAAATTGTTCAAAATGGATTCTTCAACAGAGAATTAAAGGTTTTGCCACTTAAACTTATATTTGGTGCGTGTTGCTTGTTCTCCCCCTTCCCCTTTTGCCAGGGCTGGATTAAGGTGGAGGGACCCATGCCATACTCCAGTTCCCAAAGTCCTCAGTATTCCATTAAAAATATTAGTGGAAGTTTTGAGCCCTTGTGGTAGCTAAGAAATGTTCTAAAGTATGATGTGGGTGTAACTGGTGCAGTGGTTTCTGCTTTAATCTGCAGGCCACCTGGAACAATAGAGCTGATGGATATGAACCACAAGCCTGCAGCTCAAAGTAGTGTTAGATCCATGCCCCAGTGGTGTGTAGGGTCCCTGTGTAGCAGGCAGGGAAGAGTTAAGCAGTACAAGCCCTCACATCCATGCAGATACACGCGGGTTACTGAAGTAATTACTGGAGACTTCCATGCTGTCGCCCCTGCCTCTCCTGGATGGAAAAGGTGACCTATGCTGCACTTGTTGCACCCAAGGAGGGAAGACCCCCTGCTGCCACCACTTCTGGAAGGAGAGGGGCCCCAGGCCCATGTCACTTCAAGTGGCTGGCAGGGCTGCATGGGCAACCATGGCAACCGGGGGGAACCATGTTGTGGTGTAGCTGATGCCCCACGTTGCCTTAATCCAGCCTTGCTTGCTGAACCATTGAAAATCAGACCCAAGGTCAATACAAAAATGTTTTTTGAGTGAAAAATGACTTGGCAAACATTTTCCACAAAAACATTCATTTGCATAAAGGTTTTTTGGGAAAAATTAAAAACGATTGTTTTTGTTTTCTGAAAACTGAAAATATTTCAGTTATCAGTAAAAAAAAATATTTTGGTCTTGGAGACCAATGTTTTTAGAATAACCAATAATTTATTTTTTGAAAAACTAAAATATTTTGTTTTTTTATTAAAAATATATTTTTCAAAGGAAATTTAGGATTTGTTTGTTTGGTTTTTTATACAAAATTTCCATTTTTCAGCCAGCTTTACTATTTAGTCTTTCATAATATAAGAAGAATGGGACACTCAATGACTTTAAAAAGGACAATACATATGAAATGGATTAAAAACTTAATACAATATACAGTTGACTTGCAGAATTTACTGTGGCAAGATATGGAGGCAAAGAGAATATTATGTTTCTCAAAAAGATTAGACAGTGACATGAATAATAAGAAAGTCATCTGCAATTACAATGCCTAGGAGAAAAATTTAAATTTCTCCCCAAAGTCTCCTCCTTATGATTTCTGCATTCCAAAGCCTCATTCTACCCCTGAACACCTTCCTTTTCTCTTCCTCCTCTCACAGTTAACATTGCTAGCTACAAAGTCCTAGATCAAGTCCATTATTCTTCTGACCACAGAAGAGGAGATCACGTTCTCTTTGGAAGAGTACTGCTGCTGAATTGAACAAACCACAGGTAACTAGATGAGTTTATGTGGTTTTCATTGATCTTAAGTATTGTCTAATGGCTAGAATAGTTGTCTGAGAGACAGGACGCTCAGGTTCATTTCTTGCTCTGCCACTAGCTCAACATATTCTGGGAAAGGGTCTGAACATTAGTCCACAAAATGAGTATAACAGAGTCTAGGTCTTCCAGTAGATGTTGTGAGGCTTAATTAATTAATGCTTGTAAAAAAGTTTGCATTTTCAGTATATAGCACCTTTCCTCCAACCATCTCAAAGTATCATCATCATAATAAATTTTACAATAACCAAGTTAATTATAATCTCTTTTTTTTTCTTCCAGATAAAAACTGTTTCACACAGACAAATTGACTTTGTTTAGAACTGAACGGGAGTTCATTATCATAGTTTATCTTAACATTATTCTTTTACTTATTAGGAAAGATGTATTAGGCTTCATTTTTTGAGTGGTCTTAGCTGTGTACGCTGTTGTGTCTGCAGAAAGGCCATTTGTCTGATCTCATTAAGATGTTTATTGAACATCCTGAAAAACCAACGTACAGAGGAATAAAAAAAAACAAAACAAAAAAAACAAAGTTAGTTTTTTTCCCACCCCAAGATAACAAAATGTGGCTCTCTCTTTCTTCCCAGGATCTACAGTTTCCTCTTGTATTAGGTATCAACAAGCTTTTCACTCAACTTCTGGTATATATCTAGTTGTGTAGCAACTGCAGTGCAGCAGCAGTGAAAGATGACAGGAGGGTCAAATACCACAGACTCGTCTATCTGGCATAGGTGGTGTGTTAGTGGAAGAATAAAGAGTGAACGGTAAACTGGGAGAAACCTCGAAGAAATACTTGTCTGAAAAGACAATAATGATTCTCTTTGAAAGGGGCAAAATTACTATTATTGTTAATTGTAGACCACCACCAACATGCTAGCATCAAAAGTGATCCTAGCAGGACTGGGGCCTAGCACTGCAACTGCTTCTGACACATTGTAAAGTACTGAAACAATTTGGGACTTCCATTCTACTTGCCATGTAAGAAGGTGTCTGGCTGCTGTGACCATTTGTTTGACTGGTGCCAGTTGCAGGGACTGTTTGACCATGTGTTTGTTTGTTTGTTTGAAAAGCGTAAATTGGGAGTGCTTGTTCCGGGTGGGCCTTGAGTGGTTGATTGTAGGGAAAGCTTTGAGCCGGGGCAACTGCTTCAAGCCAGCAGCCTGGTAAAAAAGCAGCCAGTTGCGGAACCGAGTGAACTGAGAACAGAGGAGAAGTGAACAGAGGGAGTTCGGTTGGGGGGGAAGTTCCCACGGAGGTTTTTTTTGCCTTTCAGGCTTCTGTAAGCAGTAAAGACAACATCTGAAGAGACTTTTAGAAGGAAGACAATATGGATAGTGAGCAATCAGCTGTTGTGACTTGCACAGGATGCGCCATGTTTATCTTTCTCCAAGAGGACAGAAGTGACTTTGTACGAAGTGCAAGCCGGTCTCCATATTGGAAGAGAAGGTTAAAGGACTAGAGACCCAAGTATCAACCCTGCGTTGCATCAGGGAAAATGAAAATTTTCTGGATAGAAGTCAGCGTTTGGTACTGCAGGCACAGCATGCTGAAGAATCAGAGAGGGCAGTGCAGAATGGGGGAAGAAAAATGGCAGCATGTGACCTCAAGAAGAAGAAAGAGGAGAACCCATGTACCCCCAATGAAGATAGAGGTCAGAAACCATTTTCAGACTCTCTGCACAGGTACTACAGCAGAGAATGGTTTGAAAGAGTCATCTGAGGGAAGGGATCAGAAGGAGACCCCATTGACCGGAAAACTTGGGATGCATTGTCCTAGGGATGGAGGTTCCATGACCACCACTCCCAAGAGGAGGAGATGGATGGTGGTGGTCAGGGACTCCCTCATAAGGGGGACGGAGTCATCCATCTGCCATCCAGACCGGGAAACTCGAGAAGTGTGCTGCTTGCCTGGAGGTAGAATTCAGGATGTGACAGAGTGTCTGCTGAGACTGATCAAGCCCTCAGACCGCTACCCCTTCCTACTTCTCCATGTGGGCACCAATGATACTACCAAGAATTACCTTGAGTGGGTCACTGCAGACTATGTGGCTCTGGGAAAAAGGATAAAGGAGTTTGAGGAGCAAGTTGTGCTTTCCCCATATCCACAGAGCTAGTTATCTCATCATAGAAGTCAATCAGGTTGATCAGGCATGACTTTGCCCTTGGTGAATCCATGTTGACTGTTCCTGATCACCTTCCTTTCCTCCAAGTGCTTCAAAATGGATTCCTTGAGGACCTGCCCCATGATATGGGGAAAATGGTGGATGTGATATACCTTGACTTTAGCAAAGCTTTTGATATGGTCTCCCACAGTATTCTTGCCAGCAAGCTAAAGTAGTATGGATTGGATGAACGGACTATAAGGTGGATAGAAAGCTGGCTAAATCATTGGGCTCAATGGGTAGTGATCAATGGCTCAATGTCTAGTTGGCAGCCGGTGTCAAGTGGAGTGCCCCAAGAGTGGGTCCTGGGGCTGGTTTTGTTCAACATCTTCATTAATGATCTGGATGATGAAATGGATTGCACCCTCAGCAAGTTTGTGGATGACACTAAGCTGGGGGGAGAGATAGATAGGCTAGAGGGTAGGGATAGGGTCCAGGGTGACCTAGACAAATTGGAGGATTGGGCCAAAATAAATCTGATGAGGTTCACCAAGGACAAGTGCAGAGTCCTGTACTTAGGACTGAAGAATCCCATGCACTGCTACAGGAAGGGGACCGACTGGCTAAGCGGCAGTTCTACAGAAAAGGACTTGGGGATTACAGTGGATGAGAAGCTGGATATGAGTCAACAGTGTGCCTTTGTTGCCAAGAAGGCTAATGGCATATTGGGCTGCATTAGTAGGAGCATTGCCAGCAGATCGAGGGAAGTGATTATTCCCCTCTATTCAGCACAGGTGAGGCCACATCAGGAGTATTGCGTCCATTTTTTGGTCCCCACACTACAGAAAGGATGTGGAAAAACTGGAGAGAGTCCAGTGGAGGGCAACGAAAATGATTGGGGGCTGGGGCACAGAACTTACGAGGAAAGGCTGAGGGAACTGGGCTTATTTAGTCTGCAGAAGAGAAGAGTGAGGGGGATTTGATAGCAGCCTTCAACTACCTGAAGGGGAGTTCCAAAGAGGATGGATCTAGACTGTTCTCAGTGGTACCAGATGACAGAACAAGGAGAAATGGTCTCAAGTTGCAGTGGGGGAGGTCTAGGTTGGATATGAGGAAAAACTTTTTCACTAAGCAGGTGGTAAAGCACTGGAATGGATTAGTTAGGGAGGTGGTGGAATCTCCATCCTTAGAGGTTTTTAAGGCCCAGCTTGACAAAGTCCTGGCTGGGATGATTTAGTTGGGGTTGGTCCTGCTTTGAGCAGGGGGTTGGACTAGATTACTTCCTGAGGGTGAATGACCTCCAACCCTTCTATGATTCTATTATTCTAAGTTTCTTAACAACAGAAATTAGTATATATAGGCCCCTTTGAACTGGTATTATTACATTTTAATGGTCAGTCTATACAGTGCATATAACTGATCATGACCTTGTGACTTTGTTGTGAAAGATTTTATATACATTTAATGTGTTTTTCATATATATATATATATTAAAGCTGAAACTTTTTTTTAAACACAGAGCTTGGGGCTACATCAAATCTTCAGAGAGAATCTGCTGTTAATTTGTGTGTGTTTTGTTCAGCTAAATAACCTCCATGGCACTATTCAAGGTTTGTTTTACTTTGTTTGCTGTATATGGGAAGTACAAGGAAGGAAATAAAACCCAAAAAAGACCAGAGCATACATTTGTTACTGAGTTATATGATGTGATTGGTCAAATGAACCCAGGGCTCGATTCTACCCTGAATACTCTGGGAGACAGTAGTTGCAATTAAAATCCTTACAATTCTGCTGATGCAAATAACAAATGTTATTGCTTAGTATAGGAAAGGGAATAGTGCAGTAACCTTAATCTTAATATTTGCAGTGGCAACACTGTAAAGACTTTAAAGTCCTCCATAGAACTTTTAACTCCCATTGACTTTGGTAGGAGCCCAAAATGTCATTGACTTCAGCAGGAACCAGAGTCAGATTTGACCTGAAAATAACTTCCTCAGACTCAAACAACACAGTAACATTTTCTAACATAAGGACCTAATCCTGCAAATGTACTCTCATTCAGAGGCTTTACTCACATGTGTAACACAACTGATTTCAGTGAAACTACATGGATGAGCAAGTGTTTGCACGGATGGGTCCTAAGGCTCTATAACGTCACTTAATCCCTTCAGTGGCAGCAATGCTGATGAGCAGCCAGGACTACCAAAAACAAACGCAGGATAACAATGTAAGTGAAGGAATAAATCCTTTTATTATTGACTGAACATTCCCTGTTCACAGTTAAATAACTAGAACCCACGTGTACCTGAAAAAGAACCTGCAGTCTTGGATTTACCTGTTACTGCCCCCTGAAAGATGACATATGTTCCCAAATGAACTAATCTCAGGTAGAGAGGATTGCCTGTGTGGATGGGTTCCTTTGTAAATCATTTTACCAAATAAATTATCTTACCAGGGACAAATTATTATCCTAATCAAGGGAGCCAACTATTCAGATTTGCAGAATGATCACATTAGTGTCATGTCAAAGTCATATTGGAAGGTCAAATCTGAGAGCTTAAATGTAAGTGTAACTCCTTCTGCAGCATGTAGTTGGTAGCACAAAGGACTGGGTTCAAATATCTAGGGGTTCTTCTTGAAATTAGCACCACATGGACTTGTGTCCATACAGGAAACCTGGGAAAAACTAAATACCTTCCCTGGGTGCCCTCACCGGGCAATACTTCCCCTCTCAAAAGCACTGAGTCTATGTATGAAACAAAGAAAACATTAAGGAAGCAGGGAACACAGCATTAATTCAGAAAAATGCAACAATATTAAATCAAGAATATATAAACCTGAATAATAGGCAAAACACCTATCCCTATGGAATCTTTGGGACTAGTCCTTTGCCTCATTTCCCCAGCTGCTGGTGTGAACGTCCAATGAATAAGTGTCCCTTTAACACATCACTGACCCCCACCTACTCCACTGCACTTCACTCACAGTGGTTAACGAAGTCCCAGAGTCATGGAGTGTACTCAGGCAGATTCCCTTCCATCCCCTAGGGGGAGTGCTGCACTACCACCTAACCTAGCTGTACCAATTAAAGCTTCATTGGTGTTGAGAAAAAGGACCTTCACCAGTGTTCACTCGGCTCTGTTACAGACCCCTGCAACTTCCGTGAAGGGGCGCCACTACCTCAGAGCGTTCAGGGGGGAGGAATTAAGGAAATATAAAACTCTTTGATCAGAGCCCTGCCATCAGTGCTACCTCCTTGCCGGAAGGTAGGACCCCCACACCCCTCTGTCTGGCTCATGTCCAAGCTCCACTATCCAGTGGTGCCAGACTAAGGTTTTGTTCATGGTGGCTCTTTATTCAGGGCATATTCAGTACAGGCTACTCTTGTCACACAATAACTGTGACAACATTTCATTGACACCTAAAAGGTAAATGAATTTGATCCAAAACATTCCCACTGTCCCTCATACTTTGGAGGAGCAACCAGTAAACATCCACAAAGCAAACCACAAACCTCATTATCCACCTTCACATCCTTCAGGGAGCTGACTGGCCTTGGAGTCTGGAAGCCCTGGGGTCTCTGGTCTAAGGCAGTTGATATGGCAGAGCTACGGACCCTCGGAGACCATCCCAGGATTCCAGGCTCCCTGCTGTAGAGCCAGGAGCAAAGTGCCAGTTAGAATTGGGACTTTCGGGGCTTCTAAAACAGCGCCCAAATTTGCTAATGCAAAAAGAAAGGTTAGGTAGGCCCCCTTTTAAAAATAAGTGTAATTGTGCATACAAGAATCACTTCACTACCTACTGCAATACAGTCCAATGTTTTACTCTTTAAGCTTATCCTGCTAACTTTCATTCACATGAACAGCCTTCATGAGCCACTCATTTCAAGAGAACTACTCGTCAGAGAGAATCACATGGGGTCCAGCCTGGCAAACACTACTTACATAAGTAGCCTATAGTTTTTCATGAAACTAGTCACATTCTCCAGCACTACCACCTATGAGTGAGATTTGCATGACTGGGAGCATGAGTAGTAAAGGGTTTCCAGTACTGAACCTACAGTGAAAAGTATATTAATATTTTCATGGCAAAGGGTTCTGTGTGATGCACTGAAGATAGCATGAACTCTGCCTTCTTCACATAGCTCTGTCTAAATACAGAGCCCTGATCTCTTGTGGCAGGGAGTCCAGTAGAAATGTATCAACTTCCAAGTGGCACTCCACAGCCAGGTGGGGTGTTTGTGCACGCGTGTGTGTATATTCAAGTCATTCATTTTCCAGCCAGCGGTGAGTCCTGATATGTCGTGACAGCAGAAGATTAATGTATTGCAAGTGTCTTATATTTGAAATACTTTGAGCACTAATAATGCAATATTGAAGGTATGGTTCCCACCACTGCTTTCTCATTTCTAATCATTTGTAAAGAAGTTGATCCAAACATTTATTCAATGTGTTTTGGGTAATGTGACTTTGCACAATTACCAACATTTTATTTGTATTTTTATCATAAACTTCAACATTTTAATAAAATGCACATTTTTTTATAAAACAAGAAAATGTTCATTTCTAAAGGGAGGGTAACCCTAAAGAGCAGCATTACAGAACAAGAAGCAAAGCCCTAGGCAAAGGCAGAGGTGGTAGTTGAACTAGACGCCCGGGTATATTCATGTTTCTAAATAGCATCCACGGTAGCATCTCCTGCCACTAGAAATCCATATTGGTCATTAGAAGCCCAGGACAAACTCCAGTCCAAGTCTGTTGCTGCAGGGTTCCTTTTTCTTCATTTCAAACATTCTTTAATTCAGCACTACACTAAGTACTGCTGTCAGTGCAGAGGATATTAACGAGATCACTAATGTGTATGGGAAACAGAATTTAGGTGCAGAATGAGGTTTATAGTTCCATCTGTCTTTAGTTCATTGCACTATCTATCAGCTGTAGGCTGCCCTAAGCAACAAGTATGCTAGTTTCAGCTTATTTGGTAAATGCTCAGCTTATTTGATTTCTTCAGCTCCTAACACTTAAATGAGGCAAGAAAGAAACAAAATGAGAGAAAATAATGGGAAAAAAATTGTTGTGGAGTAGGGACCAGGGGTTATAGCTGACACCTCAGGCCTCAGAATTCACCAAGCTACCTGATTACTTTTTCCCTGTATAGATATGTTTGGCTGAGTGGAAGGGTTCCAAGATTTTTTTTTTTTTATCGTCTGTATATATATTTACATATTAAAGTCAGAATCCTCCACGGGCAGAAGAAAAACATTTTCAAAGTTTTTCAAAATATTGATTGGCCGGGGTTCGCATCACTGGCGGTTTTCGGCAGCAAGGATGATTCATGGGGAGACTGCTTCCCAAATTATAGGTATCAGGATGGATGAACCATTTCACAGTACACAAGAATTTCAAATGGGACCAAAGCTCAACTTCTGAGGTAGCGTTCACAAAACAGATTTAAAAAGGTTTCAGCAGCAGCAACAAAAGACATAAAAGTCTAGAGGCCCAAGATCCAAACACCCATCGTACTATAGGATCGTGTAGGTTCTGATCCAAATTTTGTAGCTCAGGACTAGCTCTAATTACCAGGTTTTAAGTGAATGTTGATACTGGGTTCGTTTGGCTTTTCCTTATTTACCCCTACACATCCAACCACAGGTTTGCTATGTGTACATATCTGGTCCAACCACTAGTCCTATTCATACAGGTTCCTGAAGATCCCTATTCCTCTATTCTCATGTGACTTCAACCCTTTTCCTGCACCATATAAAGAAGGAGAGGTATCTTTTGAGACAGACACAAACATAGTTAAAGACTAAATTCTCAGACGATGCTTATGTAGTAGGCATCTGTCACTTCCTGTTGAATCCAGTCATGGCACTATGTTATATTTAGTGATGCAAATTAAAGATATAAATACAGATTCCCCTTAAATTCAGTAGTGCTACTGACCCACTGATCCAGAGTATAAACAAACTTATGAAACATTGTTAGTTAGAATCCTGAAATTTGGAAGGAGGCATTCTAAATGCTTTGTGAAAAGAACGCAATAAACTGATGCCACAGTCCATTGGAATCTCAGGAATATGTCACTAAACTAAGTAAATTGTAATCACTGTAATTAAGAGAATGCTTAATTAACACATTTAATGGATAACGAGGCACATTTGCAATTACAGGCTAATAAATGAAAAATATCCTGTGCCAAGGAAATGGCTTGAAATGTGGCTATTTCCACACAAGAGGAAACCAACCAGTCACTGGTGTCCAATATTTATATCATGAAGAGCTGACACAAATGGTTTGAGTGAGCAACAATTATGTTTCAACGCTTTCTTCTGGAAGGTTCATTGTTATTATTTGTACTGTGACGGTACCTATGAGTCCCAGTCATGGGACCAGGACCACAGCCCATTGTGCTAGGCACTGTACTGCTATATCTCTTTTCAGTTTTTATAAATGTTCTGGGCCTAGACACATCAAGATAAGAGAACATAGTTACAAGAGAATATATAAATTGCAAAACACACAGAGGTTCAGATCCCTGAGACCAGCTTTTCTGTGCTGGGAGCAGTTCAGGAGTCAGGTGGCTGGCCCTACACACCACTTTTCAGACAGCGGTCAAGTTGGCTTTGTGGCTCCTTTGCACCAGCAAGTTGATGGCCAGAAAACAGCACCCAGGATCTGGCCCATACATTATACATCAAAACATTCAAACCGCTTTCTCTACATCTTTTTCTCAGATGAGACACACACAAGGAGTAAACATTTCTTCTGATGCAACTATGTATGTGACTTTCTCTCAAGGTGTGCACTGACAGACTGCATAGCGTCAGGAGTCTCTGTGTACAGCATACGGCCTACTTGATGAGAGCGTCAGAATTATTAGTGCATGTTACTGTAATGCAAGTTTTACAATGGGAGAAGAGCAAAAGGGTGAAATATAGCAAACTGGCTTGCGCACTGCTAGTAACTGGTATCTGGGAAAGTACAGTCTTCTTTCCATGTCAATAACACTGAAGTCACTGTGTAATTTGATTTCAATTTGAGAAGTACCTTGAGAATTAATGCTGGAAAGGGGAAGATAAAAAAAAGCTTGTTTTTAATGAGAGGCAGAAGTTATGCATTCTCTGTCCAACAGCGAACAAAATGGGGAAGCTGAATTGAGTTGATATTTGGAAGGCTGGAGGATCTGCTGAAACAGACATGGATGACTCTTGAAAAGAGAATTCCTAAGAAAAAAGAGTTTATTCATAACTACCTTATCCTTCTGTAAGATGTAGAAATTTCTCTCCCCCACTCTCTAGAGTCTCCGAATGAAGGACCAAAAAACTGTTCGTAGCTCTGAAAAAAACCCAAACAAAACAAATAAGGTCACTTTACTATAGGTGCATATATACAGCTTTAGGTGCTTCACTTTAGATATATATAGTTTTGGAAATGTTGGCTTAAGAGACTTGGCCTAAAAACCACACAGTGAGTCAGTGACAGCACTAGGAATAGAACCCCAATTCCCAGTCCCTACCTTTGGAACAGGCTATAATTATGCTGAGGACTTTAAATCATTTTTCCCCCTTTCTTAAAAAGCAAAAGTGTCAGTGTGAGATGTTTTATTTCAAGGATCTTCCACAGAAGGAATTTAACACTCCCGCCCCCCCAAAAAACCCCACCACGCATCCACCGTGACACTTGAAACACAAATTTCACTCCTCATTTTGTTAGCAGCCAGAGAGCTCCTTTATTAACACCTTGTCTTTTCCTCTGTCCAAAATTCCTGAGGAAGACATTATGGAAGAGAGGGAATGAAGGAGATAAGGAGGTTAACTCACTGCAAAAGTACTCTATCCAGAAGGCACATTCTCTGAAAAATCACGTTCAGAGCTATCTAAAAAGTTCCCTTTTCTTATATGTTATGGCTTTTACTTGAGGAAACTTTTATAATTACTAGAAAAAATATTAATCTTTGAGTAGCCCACAGTACAGGAAAATGACTGACCGAAGGGCACACTCACAAAGTTCATCAGCATGCCACCGAATTTGTCTCAACTCAAGCTAATCCAATGAAAGATTACATAGTCTGTGTCACTGGTTTCTACTTATTGCCTGGCAATGGAATAAAACTACATATATAAAGGAAAGGTTAATTTAATATTTTGGTACATGGCCCGCTAGTCACTAATCATTAACTCGTTTAATAAAAATGTTTAAAGTTTGAAGCAGATGTAGGTATAAGTAGTGTATATTTTTAGTTCTTTTATTTCTGTAGAGAATGTAAGGAGCAGAAGACTATCTCCTGGTTCATAAAGGAGATAAAATTCACACCATTCAAAAGGCAGAACAATTCTCATTGATTCCCTTTGCAATCATTGCCACCTATTCTCAAAAATGTTTCACCCCTCCGAGATGGTACTTCCCTATTTCTCTCAGAGCATTTGTAAATGTTCAGCAGTTTGCAAGATCTAGGAGAAAAGGGCGATGTGATGATCTCTTCCTGTACCACTCAGACTGTTATTTTATCTAAAATTTTGCAAATGAAATGGTTCCAATGGAATAAACAATAAAAAAAGAAGTAGCCTTATGATGATGTATCACATATCGATCTATTCTTGCCTGTGCTGGAGACAGGCCCCTATTAGGCCCCAGCTCAGGTCCCATGTCAGCCAAGCTCTTAAGCACATATGTAACTGTTGTCATATAAGTGATCCAATGTGATTACCCACATACTTCAGTTTATGCAACTATCAGTACTAATAATTCTTAAAAATTTCATAGGGCCAGATTCTGCCTCCCTTACTCCAACTGAGTAATACCTTTTTCTCTGTGTAGTGTAATGAGATCCACATGGCACTGCTTGCCTAGCAAGGTAGTTCTCAGCATAATCAGGCCCTCCTCAATATGAAGTGTATTTGAAAGTATGCTAATGAATGCCATGGCCAATTTCCTTTACCAACAGAACAGCAGCTAGAGCTTGTTAGTACCTACCATCACACTGACATTGTAAACAGATTATTTAATTTACATTTGTTCTTATTTTGATACAACTCTACTTACATGTGGTAATTATCAGAATAATGAATTTCTCAAATAAAGGAACATACAGAGTATCGGGGTTTGTGGGTAGGAAATAATGTAAAGAGAGCAGTAACCATTTGATATGATGCAAAAGGTTGTTTTTTTAAAAAAATAACTAGAGTAGAGGGCTCTCTTTATATAATTATAAAATCACGCTTAGCATGACTGATTTAATTTGAATAGCATTCCCTGGGGAAATATACTGTGCTATCAACTTGAAATGATGATGATTATTTGGCCTTCAGCAGTCGTGGGATAAGTCAGCAGCAGAGCTGGATGGCAGCATGCCCACAGCTACACCTAATGCAATGAAGCAAATCTGCGGCTCTGACAGTAGGCAATACCATGGAATGAGTTAATCTAATGGCATTTCTTTATATGCCTAATCCTGCCAGAGTCTTTAACCACCCACGGGCCAAACCTCAAGGTCTTTACACAGCTTTTACTCAGAATCAGTGGGAGTCTGAGTGAAAACTGAGGGCCAGATTTATAATCTTATGTGGAAACACCAACCCAGAGGGTAGGAAACTTATGTAGTTTCCTCTGAATTCTTCCATCAGTGGGACAGGATCTGTGAACCCCGCCACCATGAAAGAGACTGGTGGGGTCTGGTTTATAATCCCTATCGGTCTCTGAGACACAAGCCATCTGCACTGAGTGTCTGTTCCTCCCAACAAGCTATGGGCTGCCAGTATGGTCTGCCTTGGCTGTCATATGAGACCTACCCCAGGGAATTCCTTTAATGAAGTTGCCCAGTTCAGAATAGGCACCATAGAGAAATCAATGTGACCTCTGGCAATATTTACTTTCTGTTGGATGACAGAGGCTGACATGCATCATTCCTGGCCATCTCTCTCCTACACAGTGTATTCTCAGACCTCCTGAGGAAGGGGGAATTTTGCTGCAGAGACAGCTAACAATCCTGTTCAATATATATAGAGGGGGAGATGTGTGCAGGAGGGGGTCCCGTTTAAGCCTGGATTTTAAGGGCACAATGTGGTCCTGAGTAAGTCATTTGTCCCCACATGAATAGTCATTTATAACGATGGATACTTTAATGATATGCTAAATGAAGAGAAACTCCATCAAGCTGGGAATAATTGTGTTTCATTTTGTGCTGCTCTTCTGAGCTCAGCAAGTTAAGTCCCCACTATGTAAGTGCTTGCATGGGACATCTCAGCAACATCCTGCTCTGATTCAGGAGATGGGTAAACAATTCCAGTACACAGAAATCCCATTCTCATCTCAGAAGGCTACTCATCAAACCAACCAACCCTATTCAGTCTTCCAAAATATCTCTTTTTAAATTGCAGTGACAGGTTGGGTGAGGACTCCTGCAACTCTTGACTGTATTACACATGCCAAACAGATTCAAACAGCAGATTGTCTCTTTGTCTCAAATTAATAGCTACTCAGCTATCAGAGATGAACCACACTGGTTCAGTAAACACCAGGGACTCAGAAGAAGGTGGATTTCCTAAGCCAGTAAATAGCCACAAAGTATTCAAAACCAGAGCTTCCTCTCCCAGCAAAATACACATGGGAAAGAGCTTGAGGGAAAGATGAATTTATCTTCAGCAGATTCTCTGGAGGGATGTTATTTGTCCTCCTGCCCCTTGAGAATCAGCCATGCTTCACTTTCAGAACTGAGAGGGTCTCCTGGGATCCACCAGATGCAAGAGTCATCCATGCAGATACCTTGCATTCTTCTGCCCTCTCTCTTTGTTCTCTGGTAGCACAGCTCCAATGAAGCCACAATGCCAATGACTCCCTGGCAGGCAGATGACCCCAAGATCACCCTTCAGTCCAGGGGAACAGCACTGAAAAGGTAACACAGCATTGTTTTCCACGGGGTAGGTGGGATGATGCTGTGGAAGCTGTTGACAGCCCCTCCCCACTTCCAAGCAGAGGAAATCTGTGTTCCCTCTACAGCAAGTCAAATTCACCCTATGCAGAGCTCCATCCCAAGGAGAAATCAAGGCCAACTAACCACTTAAACTCTGCTTCCAGGGTTCATGTGGGAACTAAGTGATGCATAAGGACCAGAGCAAGTCTTGCACAGTAGTCCTCTTCACCCATGAATCTTAAAGGCACAATCTGGGCACAAGCTATTATCTACCATTATGCAGCTTTTCCACTTCCAGAAATCCCCTCCCCTTATGGAATGAATGAATGGCTATCAAGAAAGATAGTATAGTGTAAGAAGTGTAATTGGGATGGGTGAAATGGGTTCAGATAAGAAATTTGCCTTAAACTTGAACTGAACCCAAGAAATGAATTTGGAACAATTAACTTTTCTATATTAAGTTTTACAGATATTTTTATTTCATTTCCTTGATTGCAATGGGACTGAAAGCAGAAGTGCCATAATATCTCAAGAAAAGTTACCTTTGTGATATTTCTGGTCTGAGTGAAAGCAGCAAGAATTATGTAATAAAATAATAATTTTAGTAACTTGATATAGTCCCATTAATGTATCTGGGAATTAGGACTTCTGTCTGGAGCTGCCTGTCCTCGGCCACAGAGTCTCCCACAGAGCCTCCAACTCACTGGAAGAGAAGGCCAGATCCCTGATCTTTGGTGAGTCTGATGGTACCAGTGGCTGCACTTCAAGGCTGGAAGGTAGAATGGGCGAATGACTCGGTCTCTTTGTCATTGACTCCTCCAAAGTAACAATATTCTAGAACATACACTCACTTGATAGAAGTGGTGAATGCAGATAGGGGAGAGCAAAGATGTCTTCTGGGGAGTCGTATGTCCCCGACTGTCACAGAGTATGAGCAGAGTACACTGGCAGAGCTACAGCCTCTCTGGTCACTGTGGTGGTCAGCTCCTTCTGGGGCCACATCGCTATCGGTACCGCCTCAGTTCCTGAAGTGGATGGAAGCACCAGAAGCTGTCTACCCTGCATCTTCAACACCAGAGCCAGCGTTGGGCAGTCAGATCCGTATCCTTGTGTGCTTCCCTCTCTTGTTGAGGTGACTTAGTAGGGCCTAAGACCTTAGTGCCATGCGTGCTGGCTCTTCTGACTTTAATGGGGTTGAGGAGGGATCCCTTCTTTTTAGGACAGTCTTAAACATAGATAACTTGTCCTTATGTCTATGAGAATATGTCCCTTACTCTGTTGTGAAACCTTCTCTTTAGGCTTAACAGACTTAGCCTCCATTTCTGAGTTTGTGCTAAGATGGGTGCTATCCACTTGAGGCTGATGCATGGGTGTGGGGAGGTAACCTTCGTGAGGTACAAGGTCTCTGGCACAACAGGTCTCTTAGGGCCAGTTTCTTTCTGAGGAGATCTGGAGCTCCTCTTAGCAGAAGTTTTAGCACTATCACCCACAGATCTCTCCTGCAAAGATCTGCAAAACTAGATGAGATGCTGTGGTCACTTGAAGACCACTGTACAGAGGTGCAGGACATTATCCAGGCCTGAGTCTGACATGGGTGGAAGGGAGCATTCCCTCAGGAGGAGTCAAAACGTTATCTCCCTGTCTTTCCTGGAAGGACTCCTGAATCTTGAGGAGATCTGTACTTGGGTAGCACATGAGTATCCCCTAAGCAGCAGATAGTGTGAATGGCAGTTACTAACTAGGAAGGACTCCTGGCAAGCGAGATAATACTTGAATCCTGGGGATTGAGGCATGCCCCATCACAGAAGGAGAGTTCCCTTGAAGAAGGAAAGATGGGGTGGGAAGAGCCCCTTGTGGAAGCTTCTTCTGGAAACATCCCCTTCAAACAAAAACTAAAACTATTAAAATGAATACTAAATATTAACTACACTGTAAAGTACAGACAGGGTAGATAGCTAAATAAGCAGGCACCACTAAACGCTCCATCTCAGGCTGAGGTGGTTGAGAAGGAACTGAGGCAGTTTGTCCTTCACAGCCCTACATACCCTCACTGAGGGGCATGAGGATGGCTAGGGTACATGTGCAGACTGAATGGGCACTACTGTCAAAAATCTTTGATTGAAGGAGAGCACCTATAGAGAAATTACACAAAGAAGAAATTAAGTTTGGCCTCAAAAATGATCTGAGTTACTGGGGTAAACAGGGAAAAGTGTTCACTAAAAACAACAACCTATTAGGGTAATTCATGGCAGGTGGGTATAATAGGCCAGGGGAGGCTAAGCCTCCCCAACTCAGGCTGCGGCCTCACCCATCCTCCACCCTGAGACCCTACCCTCACTCGCCTTCTCCCTCGAAGCCAGCGGGGACTCAGTTCAAGCTGGTGGCCTGGGACTCGGGGTGGCGCCTGCCAGTGGCCTGGGGCTCAAGGCAGCTGGGACGGGTGGGCCAGGGCTTGGGACAGGTCAGCTGCAGCTCCTCCAGCTGTGGGGAGGGGCGTCTCAGGGCTCCAGCAGGAGAAAGGGGGCAGAAGGGGCAGAGCAGGGGGGGCTAGCTTCCCCAAAGTGGGGGTTCATGCACCGCCCATGGGGTAATTTCAGAGTCAGTAGTGTTATGATAAAATATTGTATTATTTACACATGACCTACCTACATGTTTATGTGATATGTTATTATATTGCATCAATTCTCATGCATTTCCATGAGAGAATTTCTTATTTATAGCAAATATTTAAAAGGATAATGGATCACTAAATCTGTCAAAGTAACACTAAAATCCTAATTAAACCTACCAAGCATGAAGGCTAAAACTCTGAGCTTTCAGACGGCTCTTAAGTCAATAGGTATCTGCATTGGCAACTACATGGGTAATTGCCCGAGTAACCCCTGACCCCCACACAGATCCCTTTGCAGACTCATGGTCATAGCATGGTCCTCAGAACAGTGAAAGATGTATCGCATACACTTCAGTACACAACAGTAGTTTGATGTGGCAAAAAGCAACAGACCATTTTAAAAGGCATTTTAAAAGCCTCTTTTCACAGAGAAGCCTGGCTAATATTCTCAGCTAGCCAAGTTAGCATAAGCTTGGACTAAGGTGGTCAGTCAGCTCATGGTTGTTCAGACACAACATCCACAAGCCAAAATGTAAAGTGAACTGTATGCTCCTGACAGAAGCCTGGCCAGGCTTGGAGTGCTGACCTCTAGAGAGCAGAAATAGCAGCCAAAAGTACCATACTGGCTGATGTTTTATAACTTTGTTGAGTCCAGTCTTTTCTCCTTGAGCACCTAGATGGATTCCCCAGGGTTCAAGCTTTTCCCTTGTAACCTAATGTTGTCTCACTTTGGTGTAGGAACCAAGATCTGAGAGGTCTGTATTCTCTTCCCCATCACAGAAGAGTTCTGGAAGAGGTTTTATCCAAAACCCTGACTCTTCTTGCTTTGTGTGTGGATTTAATCAATCAGACTTTTAAATGTAAGATTGGGTTATTTATTTATTTTGGTTTTATAACATTTTTGTTACAGAAATTCAGCTATTAAAAGAATTAAGGAAATTCATGTCTCCACGGAGGCAAAAACAGCTTTATCAAATTTCAGCTTCACAAGTAAAAAGATATTTTTAAACATTCACTTGCTGAAATCTTCAGGAAAGAAAGTATGGCTAAAATATAAAATCCTCAGCTTTTCAGTACTTGTTACAAATTCATGAAGAAAGAAAAACAGGAGGACTGTAAAATTTCATGTCCCTCACTTTACATGTTGTCTTTGGGAGTCTACTCTGAATAGAATAGGTATAAAAGGAAAATTTAAGCTTGCATAGTTCTAACATAACATTATGTTTTGGAAATTCCCATGGAACTAAGCAAAGAAAGGGCAAGAGGACAGGTTTTTTGTATAGCATTTCACAGGTGTCCATGTAAACATAAATTAATTATTTCAGATGTCTTGGAGCATGAATTATGCAATTTGGGATTAAAAAATAAACACACAAACGTATATCCTGAGCAAAAGCATTCATATGCACAGCTGGATACAGACACAGCAATCTGAAATTATAATTACGATTTACCATCTCTATAGAAAAGAAGTGACGCAAATTCATTGAGATCAGAGAGGCTATTAAAATTAAAAAGTCAATAATAATGGGGGATTTCAACTATCCCCATATTGACTGGATACATATCACCTCAGGAAGGGATGCAGATATAAAGATTCTTGACACCTTAAATGACTGCTTCTTGGAGCAGCTGGTCCTGGAACCCACCAGAGGAGAGTCAATTCTTGATTTAGTCCTAAGTGGAGCACAGGATCGTGTCCAAGAGGCGAATATACTGGACCGCTTGGCAATAGTGACCATCATATAATTAAATTTAACATCCCTGTGGCAGGGAAAACACCACAGCAGCCCAACACTGCAGCATTTAATTTCAGAAAGGGGAACCACACAAAAATGAGGAGGTTAGTTAAACAGAAATGAAAAGGTACAGTGACTAGAGTGAAATCCCTGCAAGCTGCATGGAAACTTTTTAAAGACACCATAATAGAGGCTCAACTTAAATGTATCCCCCAAATTAAAAAAACCAGTAAGAGAACCAAAAAAGTGCCACTGTAGCTACACAACAAAGTAAAAGAAGCAGTAAGAGGCAAAAAGGCATCCTTTAAAAAGTGGAAGTTAAATCCTAGTGAGGAAAATAGAAAGGAGCATAAACTCTGGCAAATGAAGTGTAAAAATATAGTTAGGAAGGCCAAAAAAGAATTTGAAGAACAGTTAGCCAAAGACTCAAAAAGTGAAAGCAAAAATTTTTTTAAGTGCATCAGAAGCAAGAAGCCTGCTAAACAACCAGTGGGGCCACTGGACGATCGAGATGCTAAAGGAGCACTCATGGGCGATAATTTATTATTACCTGTTCTGTTCATTCCCTCTGGGGCACCTGCATTGGCCACTGTTGGAAGACAGGATACTGGGCTAGATGGACCTTTGGTCTGACCCAGTCTGGCCGTCCTTATGTCTTTAAATGTGAAGGCTGGAAACTCCATGGGGTGACTTTAGGTGCTAGTAAAGACAGACACAACTCATCACAAGGATAAATTCTGTTTCAGTTTAAAAATATGCCAGATACGAGAAAAATAAATGGAAATGATAAAGTAAAAGGAGAGAAACTATGGTAAAGGAAAGAAATCAAGAACAAAGAATATATCTGAAGCAATGGGGACATGCTAAGCGAAAAGGTATGCCGAGATCAAATCAATCCACAGATAAGCAAGCCAAAAAAAGAACACAATTGGGATAGCAATACAACGTTTTTTTCTTAAATAAACTCCTTGCAATGGAAACATGGACCATTTTTAAAAAAAACTAAATCCGGTTGCTATAAGTAGGTCCATAAATATAGTTAAATTAAGGAAGTTTGCAATACACAGGGACAGTCCATTTATTACAGCTGATAATTACGGATTGTAAATGAATATATTCCCATTCTGAAAGAGAGCTGTAAAGAAATTTAATTCTCAATATTCGTAAATCCCTCAGTATAATATTAATAATAATCAGATAAAGTAAAGTTAAATGATTCAGTGAATCAATTTACATTTCAAAACAGAGAAATTGTAAGGCAGAGCTTCTTGGATCAGATAGCAGGATTAGTGCTTTGAAACATCTCTGGAAGAAACTTCTATGCAATTTCTTGTTTTTGTCAGTAGGCTACCTTCATACTCAGTTTTCTGTACTCAGTTCACAGAAAAACGTTTAAAAATCAATTACCAGGGTATTTCAGAAGGGACAGATTAGAGCCCTTTCTGCTATTTCTTCTTTTTAAAACTGACATACAAAGAGCTATATAGTGCCAGTAAAAACTCTCTACCACAAATTGTTCAAAGTTTTAACTGTATTGCTCTGCTTTGAATTATTCTTCCAATAAGACAGCAGCATCTAGGTTTATGGGAAATGCTAAACCGTGTGCTTTCTTTACTCTGATGATTCATGGCTTCAATTTTCAAAGAAGTTTCCTTTTCATCTTCAATATGAACAGTTTTGAAATGTACAAAAGTCTCATTTGGATTTGTCATCTCTTACATTCACAAAACTTGGCATCAAACCCTGTGATCAATAAGGAGTATTTACAACACTACCAAGATATAACTATAGTCATTCTGATTAGACACCACTAGAGAAGCTTTTAATTTGAACATTTATTTTTCAGAATAAGATATGATTAATGTTTAATGCTTGCTTCCAGAATAAAGAAGTCTTCTGGATAGATATAACCTAGCAAAAACACATATTCTGCATTGCTATTAAAATGCTATATTAAAAGCATTCTTGTAATTTAGAGGCAGGATACAATTAAGAGCACTGTTATCCGCTACTAATAGTCTTTTCTTTACGGCACTGACCTTCTGCTTTTTGCTGCCATGGTTCATAGATGGAAAAAAGGAAACCGGGAAATTGAATCAGTCAACACTGCTGAAAGCAGGTACGTATCACTAGCTCCAAACTACAAAACAGAAAACAATGACAAGCAACAAGCTTAAGGAACATTATGATAAGGTGAAAATACAGTAGGGGGATTTTATGAAATATAAATAAAACTGAGAAACACAGATACAAGGGATACTATTATGCAAATATGATTCTTTGAAGGTTTCTGGAAAATTTTCTTATGGAGGTATCATACCAGTAAAACAACTTGATTTGCACATTTCTTTGATGGGTGTTTAGGCTGCCATTTCATAGCATTTGAAGTTGCATCATCATAACACAATGCCACAAATGTTGCATTCTGCACAATAAGACTGCAGTGCAGAATGAAAGAAAACAGATCTCTTGTTGCTCTTTCTCCAGGAAAACTGAACCTCTAGGAAAACTGCAGATACTTTTAGCTCATTGTAAATATTCAGATTTTGTGCCATTATTATCAGAATGGCTTAATCAGCTCAACTATGGCTATTTAAATGACAATGTACTCAGCTTGTGATACAATGCTGCAATTGATTATTGTTTTCCATTGTTGTTTCTCTTCTCAGTGGGAACTCCTTCCCTGAATCTCATGGAGACATTCTGAGCAATAAGAACAGGAGGACTTGTGGCACCTTAGAGACTAACAAATTTATTTGAGCATAAGCTTTCGTGAGCGACAGCTCACTGCATCTGATGAAGTAGCTCACAAAAGCTTATGCTCAAATAAATTGGTTAGTCTCTAAGGTGCCACTAGTACTCCTTTTCTTTTTGCGAATACAGACTAACACGGCTGCTACTCTGAAACCTGTCATTCTGAGCAATGTTCAGCCAGGTTTTGTCTCTCCCCCTTCAATGAAACAGGGCTTTTTCAGAGAGGCAGGATTCCTTTTGTAAAGGCTCAATTTGCACCCGCAAAATGCCCCTTTGTGTTTTTGGGCTCTGTCTATTGAAATAGAGGGGCAAATCTGAGTGCATAGCCCACCCTTTCCCCAAGCACTGAGCAGCAGAACTGGCTAGCTGTGGGAGGGGAAGGCATGAGCACCATCTTAAAAGGCATGTTCCCTGTGTGCCTCGGTGCTATGGGAGCCTTCTTCCCCCTCCCCATAGCACTTGATCCCCATCTTCCAATGATAGTCCGTGCTATAAAGGTACAATGTGGCTTGTAACCTTTTGGTATCTTAGATGCCTCATCTGTAAAACAGGGAAAAATAATTACTTAGGGGCACCAAGAATTCCCAGAGCACCCTGTTGTACAGAAAAACATGCCTTTTAGGAGAGTTTAAAGTGCATTCGCCTGCCACAGCCAGCCAGCTCCGTGCTGGGGGTGGGGGGTGGGGGGGCATGTCTATGGAATTCTATGGCAATTTTGCAACAGAAAAGCTTCAAAAACAGACTCCAGTGAGAAACTGCTGAGCTTGAATTAATATGGAAACTAGATACCATTAACTTGGGTTTGACTAGAGACTGGGAGTGGCTGGGTCATTACACATATTAAATCTATTTCCCTAAGTTAAGTATCCTCAAACCTTCTTGTCAACTGTCTAAATGGGCCATCTTGATTATCACTACAAAAGTTTTTTTCTCCTGCTGATAATAGCTCATCTTAACTAATTAGCCTCTCACAGTTTGTGTGGCAACTTCTAACTTATCTGTATGTGTATGTGTATATATATCTTCTTACTATATGCTCCACTCTATGCATCCGATGAAGTGGGATGTAGCCCACAAAAGCTTATGCTCTAATAAATTTGTTAGTCTCTAAGGTGCCACAAGTACTCCTGTTCTTTTTAAGGAATTCTGTGTTTCTTGCCTCTGCAAATTGAACCGGTGAAAATTTTAAGGGGGCAAACAGCATCCAAATGGAGGTGGCACCCTATGATTTCTAAGCAGTGCAAGGTATTGAGCTGCTTGGACGAAGACACCAGTGGCATACCGTAGCAGCTTACTGAGCACCTAAAATAAGTATTGTTTTTTTCCATAAGACGTGTGTAACAATCGGATATTCTGCAACTTCAGGTGAGCCACACACACACAAAAATCCTTCTAGTGCTTCATTCTTCTTTCCCTTGCTATTGCTAGAGATGTTCATATTACTAGATGGGATGAAATTGTGGTTGGCTCAAGAAGCTCTATGATACTTAGTTTTTTATGATGTGGGGTCTTTGTAAATATTTACAATATTTCCTGACATATTATGCAATGTTGCTGATTAGAAAATGACAGACCAAAAAGTTTGATGACGTTCACAGGGAAGACAGTTGGAAAGCAAATTGAGGACAGAATAGTGGAATGCCGTAAATATCAATGAAGGAATAGCAAAGCATGGTGGCCTTAATATCACCTAATCATTTACCTGCACTTTCTAAAAAGGTATGACATGGCACTTAAACACCTGCCCCAAAAACTGGGGACTTAAAGAAAAAAAAAGAGACTATAGGGAAATAGGGTGATGAAATACCAGCCCAAAGGATAAGAGGCCTCCAGAAAGAGATTATCTTTTTAAATGGTTGGGCCTAGACTACCCAGGGGCCTAAGGCCTACTTCTCACATAGTTTTGCTATCAGCTGTTAGGGGATGAGGTGTATCAGACACAATTTCAGAAACTGAGAAGTGCATGCTCAAGCCTAGTGGTTGGGCTGGGAACCAGAGTCAGGGGTCAGAGTGGGAATCAGGAACCAAGAACAGAGTTGGAACAAGACAAGAATGGGAGCAGCATGTCAGAACCACCAAGCAGAGGAGAGGAAGCTGGTGAGGTAGCGACATTGAGCAGACTGGAGTGGATGCTCTCCTTGGAACCTATATCCCTGGCCTTGGGGTCACCTGGTTAGACCTTTATCTGTGGATTGGCTGAGCCCTGGTTGATTGGCATGGACCAATCAATTAATGAGATTGAGGGATGACTCATCAGGCTCAGACAGCATTATCATGCTCATAATTCACACAAAAACACAGCTATTTCCATTGGCAAAACTGATACAAAAATTCACTGTAAGTCAAAATTTGTGACCTTTTGCCAACCATTTGCATCTCTAAAATTTGGGAAGGGAAACTGAGTAATTTCATGCAGCTCTAATTAACCTGAAGACAGATTTTGTTCAATTTAAACATCGGTAACCTGTAAGAAAGAATTATGCAGTAAGTTGATTAAATGTGCTGATGAGACACAATTTCAAGGGGAATTCAATACAAAGGAAGAAGTCAGGAAACACTGGGAATAAACGCAGATGAGAGAGACGGATTTCTGTTTAGAGAAACAAGGTCATGAGGCTAGGAACCAAAAAAAAAAATCACAATTCAGTTTCCATGGTCATAGATTATAAAACACTGATCAGGAGATGCATCTGAGATAGTGGTTGATAAAGCTCTAAAAATACATTTGGTAGGTGCTCTAGTAATCCATCTCTATCGAGGTAGTTATATGGTCCCCATCCTTACAGTATCTGAGCACCCAGTCATGCTTAACTACAGTAAAAATACAAACAATTCTAGTATGCATAAATCAAGGTATTGAGTAAAAGTCAAAACATTTATACTGACAGTGTAAAGATACTGGAAATACAGTTCAACTATTACACAGAGGTCACCGTATCATAGGAAAGGATATTATAGAAATTAAAGAATAGCTGCAGGCAATTTGGATAGGAACTTCAGGGTCTTAGTCAACCAAAAAGGTTAGAGAAACTAGTATTCCATCAGCGTACTGGGGTTTATAAATTTTACTCCTATTCATGTTAATGGGATTAATGCCCATCACTCCCCCCCACCCCCACCCCCACATACCAACTGAAGAATAAATCTCTGGGTCAATACTGTTCAGAAAAAGAGGAGATTAGCTGCTCATTTCCACCTCCCAACACATGGCATGGCTCACCACACAGCTTGGGAAGTTAGCTACTGTGCATCAGCCTATATGGAGTGTAACTTATTACCCAAAGACAGCCCCTGGCCAATTTTAAAGGGCAGAAATGGGCACTGGAAGTATGAGGTATTCACTGAAAGGAATAAACTTTTCCAAGGATAACAGTAAAGGAAACACTGAAATCCTTATGCCTATCATGTGCAAGACAGTAACAGGAGCTGCAGTGTACAATAAAGAGATATAGCAACAAGAAAAAATTAATATTTTAAGCAGTTAAATGCCCCTAGCTAGTAACATGAATGTGGTTAAATGAGTGAACAAGGTAGCAATAGGAGTAGGAATGTGCAGCGCTTTGGTTTTACTGGGCCAGATCCTCAAAGCCTGGTTAAATTCCCCTTTGAGTTGCTGAAGTGGTGCAAAGGGGCCTTAATCAGGCAGCGGAGGATTCCCTCAGTATGTAGGTGACGTTCTGGAGAGGAGCAGAAGCACACCACCCGCTAGCAATCCTAGGCAGCTTTAAATTGTGATGGCTCCCACATCAGCCCATGACTGCCCCCAGGACTGGGAGAGGAGCAGAAATGGCATAAAGCAATCTTTGCCTCTTCGAGCATGAGCCTGGCATAGCTGAGGATTCAGCTCAGAGTCAAAGTGTAAAGTCAGACAGGATCATGAGATCATCTAGTCTGACCTCCTGTATCTAACAGGCCACCACCACCATCCACACAGGAAACCCACCAACTGATATTAGACCAAAGTATTACAGCTCCCAGGAGACTAGGACTATTATGTGCCACTGACAGAGAACAGGAGCTGCCTCAAGGTAAAGATCCAGTCGACAGTGGATGATTGGGTCGAAAGCCTCACTGAGTACCATGTCCTTTGCCATAAAGTGCATTGTTGATCAGAGACATTAACACAGAAGCAAAACCTTTCCCTGGGACTGACAGTCACATAATGCCTCTATAATTGTTACATTCAACCTTATCACCCATTTTGAACAGAGGCAGAAGAAAACCTTCTTCCATTCACTGGAGATATTAGTATGACAGGTGGTCTGAAAGACCCTATTCAGCCACAGTACAACAATACTGTCACCTGTCTTCAGCAACTCAGGGATTGTGTTACAAATCCTCAGTACCTTCGCAGACTTCATCTGAGAGATGGCAATCCAGATCTATTCTTGGTTGAACGTGGATCTTTCAGAACTTTCTGCCCCTCTTCAAGTGGAAGAGGGACTGTAGGAAACAGACAAATGACAAGTGTCTTGAAATGATCTTCCCCTCTATGTAACTGATTCTGCAGACTCTGGCTGATGTGGTCACCCCAATTCTTTACTGGACAAGCTGATGCCAACTTTCCCTGCAAACACTGCAAAGTTGAATACAGGATGCAGAGATGATGCCTGGTGGCAGCCTGTTCTGAACATGACTGCCTGAGTTGACCACCAGGATTCCTTATCTTTCTTACACAGTGATTTGACAACATGCCAGAGCTAAACTCATTTGGCCTTTGCTTTTGCTCTCAGCAAGCATGTCTTTGAAGACTCAAATTGTAGCCTGGCTTTATTCTTAGATCCAACTGCTGTGAGAATCTTCTCACTGATCCATGAATGACATTTGAAGGTTTCGTTGTTGTTTTTGCCTCAGCAAAAGATAAACTCTTTGTTGTTTTAGCTACAAGGACAAGCATACATGGACAGACTCTTAAGTGGTATAAATCCATGTGGCTCAACTGACTCCAATGGAACTACAGCTGACTTACACTGAATGAAGATCAGACCCGTAGTCCAAAAACAAAAGTTTGCCCATATTTTCAGACCTACTGTTAATTGTGGGGGCAAATATTAATGGGGCCAAATTCCCAGTTGATGTAAAGAAGCAAAACTCAGCTTAAATACCATTTGAGTCTGCAATTCATTGCTGACTGCAAAGACAGCACCACAACTTTTGTGTGGGTGCAAATTTGGATTCACAAAAAATGAAGGCCAGGGTAAACTCCAGCTGAAAATTTGAGCTGGATTATGCAAGGCAGTAATTTAAAGTTCTAGATCTACATGTTTAGGAGAGAATTTAGTATGTTAGTGATACATAAACTTGGTTCCTAAAGACCACATCCTGCAAGCATGCACACCAGTGGGACCAGTCCAGTGCATAAAGTTACTCGTGTGCACAGGTGTTTGCAGAATTGAGCTCTAAGTGATTACAAACATACAATGTTATGGCTCCCCATTCATGTCAGTATCCAAAAAGTGTTTTCTTGTTTTAACACCCTACATGAACTTGGGCCTCATTCTTCTTTCACTAACACTGGTCTAAGTCAGGAGTAATTGAAATGGAGTGAAAAGTCTCTTATCTCACTGATCTTCTTTCTCCCCTCTTGTAGAGCATGTATTGTCTATCCCAGGAGGTAAGTCAATTTTTTTTGGTCAAGGTCCAAGTTTCTTGGTCAAGGTATAGTCAAGGTCCGGACTCCAGAGTACATAATAATAAAACAATAAAATAAAATAATAATAAATAAATAAATAATAATAAGTAAATAAAAAGATTTCAGCGTCTATTCAAAAGCCTCTGGTGGTCCAGATTTGGCCCTCTGGGTCTGCTTCTTGACTACCCATGTGATGCAAGAATCTTCTCTCCAGCTCCTGCTATCTCAAAAACTCTTCTGTATCTCTCAATTTCATTTAATCAAATTGGATCTGAAAACTGGACTTTTCTCCTTTGTCCACACCTTTTAATTGCTCTTTCCATTTATGGTTATTATAGTATGGTGACCCACTGACACGAATGGAGCAGTTCACACAACTCCAAGCTGTTTTTCTCAGGCTGTATTCATCTCCAGCAGGTGTTCTCTTTCAAAGATGAATGAGGCACTTACCACCTCCCTGAACTTTGAAACCCACCATGGGCAAAAATCTGAGAATGAACTGTAAACATTGGGGGAAAATCAGTTTCTGTCAAGGTATCAACGGGGGGGGGAAGAGGGGCATATGTGCATTCGAATGCACCTGCGTGGCTTATTGCTGTTGCTATTATTAATTGGAGAAATGTAATCTGAGTACAGCAGAATATTCAGAAGGTGCTCCAATTATTTTTAAGAAAAATTATACATGCAAATGCTCACTGAGGGGGAGGAGTGGTTAGGGGTGCAAGAGTCTGAGCCTGGAAGTCTACATAGCAATGAAAGAGCGCCACAGCCCAAGTCAGCTGGCACAGGTCAGCGGCGGGTGCCTAGTTGTTGAGTAGACATACCCACAGAGTATTTGCCAGAATGTGGGAGAGGAGTTTTGTATGTTTGAACACTATCACGTTATATTTCAGCGAAGTGATGACTTAAGTCAGTCATAGCATCTCATTTCTTTATTCTAGCCTATCAATTTTAAAGAAAATCTAACGACCCCTCCCTAAAAGATTTGGTTTTACAGTTTCAACCTTTTTTAATAGTAACTTAATTAGCTGAGAATACATGTTAGAACTCATATCCTCATTTGATACTCACATTTTCAGGTCCTTAGTTTCTGCCAAACCAGCTGAATAGCCTTAGTTAATAGGTTTCCCTCCCCCGCACCGGCCCAGGATACATTTTAGCCTCCCTAAATGTTTCCGTATCAATCAATTACTAAATCTAAATTAAATGTTTATTGGAAACATTTAATTTTCAGCATTCCCAACCAAGGCTACGCTCTGTGACTCTACAAGTAAGCTAGAAGGTTTCGCATGTGACAGTGATTGCTAATTAGACATAAAGGTTTGAAAGCGAGCGTACAGTTTAAACACTTGAACCTGGATGCAATGTAATTCTGACTAGAGGCATCATAAAAAAATTCAGATGAAGGAAGAAAAAAAAAGTGTTGCAGATGAATGCATGGATTCTACTGATCTTTCAAATGAGGCTACCAGATCTGGCCTACAAAATATTTTGAGATAATACCAGTGAATTTTACACATAGAAGCCCAATTTGGAAATATAGATAATTAAAAGACAAAACAGTCAGTTGATAAATGAGCCTTCAATATATGGCATTATTGGGAAAATAATGCAAGTTACACCCCCAGCCCTTTAAAATTCCTTCTGCCTTGTCTGAACAAATCCCACTGAGTAATATGTAATAGCGAGTTCTGATAATGAAAGGCCCTCCTTCCCTCTAGGAGAGGAGAAGTTTTATAGGATTAGAACTGTGATACCATTCCAGAATGATTACTAATGGTTAACAGTATAATAGGTGGTGCGATCAAGGGATAAGTCAGCAAAGATGATAAGTCCGTGGAACTTTTTTCTCTTCTTGAACCAGAAGTCTGGAGATCACACACAGTCTGTGACTTTACCTTCTTTTGCAACCTTGGATAAATGGCTCAAGAGCTCTAAGTATTTCTCCATCTCTTAAAACAGGCATAATACCTGCTGTGTCTCACAGCGGTGTGGGAGGATGAGTCAGGGTTTGTACAGTGCTTTCCTCTGCCATTTTATTTGAGAAAATGATGAGTAAAGTGCAATAAAATAGTTAATTAGAAAAACAAAAATAAAAAATCATTCTTAACATAGTAGAAGGATAAAGAAGGCCACATCTATGAGGATAATGGAAAATAACCAAAAGGTGAGATGATTATATACCACACCATTGACTGTTCTATTTGGTGGGTTACCACTCGTGACTAGCTGAAGATTAAGTAAGAGAAGCATGAAAAAAGGAGAAGGGAGAAAAAGAGGATAAAAAAAGAAAAGTGAGAAGGGGAAGGTGAGTACCAGTAATTATATCAGTGTCTGGGGGAGAGAGAGCAATGAAGTAGCTACATCTTAGTAGTTTGATATTTATGGACTACAGCATCTTTCAGGATTTCCAGAAGAAAAAAAATCCAACAGCATGAACTTCTCCAGGGTAAGTGTTGCGGTCTCTGGCATCCATTTGCTGAAAGATACAGTGGTGCTAGGAAGTTCTGTTAAAGAAAGACATTGGTGCTAAGGCTGGTTTAAAGTGCTTTGAAGATAAAGAGAGCTGAGTATCACCATTCAGGTTGGGTCAGATGTTATTGCCACTGCATGCAATAGAAGCTTTGCTAATTACGCTAAAGGGAGGAGGATTTAGCTCGGTATTAGTTGCAGTTTAGATGAAAGGCACTGTTTCTGTAAGGTCCAGGATTCAGTTGTTATATGAGCACCATGGAGAGTGAAGGAAAATAAAATATAGTTTATTTTGATATTTCTGACCAGCACATCTGCAGGACATACAAGAATTCTCTACTTTCCTGCATCAAGAGGTTCCTTATATATACACATATGTATGTATGTGTATATATGTATATATATATATATACACACACACACACATATACACATACACACATACACCCAACCTTGAATAATTTAATAAAACAAACCCAAAACATTGGATTATGAGCCTCATGAAATCCTGAGAACTTTCTTTATCTTAATTCCAATGAAATTGCCAAACATGATTTCTCACAGCATATCCCCATATAAAGTTGCTGGGGTGTAGTACCCACTTCAGGGAACAGAAAACAAGGCCCCTCCCTTAACCCTTCTAGGGTTGGGCACCTAAATACCCAGGTTTGGTTCTGTGGGGGACACCTCTTAATATGACCTACCACACACACTGCTTATAAACAGAAGAGATAAGCAAAGTGAATTTTTAGTTGCCGCTATTGTGTGCTAAGTTGTGTTTTGGCGATACGCACAGATCGTACTGATGTACAGTGCAGTACTGTAGAGTGAAAAGTCCCAGATCTCTATTAAGTCATTATCCCCAAAAGTTCAAGTAATTACAGTCAACACCACAGTTTATATATACAGGAATTCTTTTCCACCAGCTCTGCTAAGTGCTAATGCCTCCTGCCATCTAAGGGTTATAAAAACCTCACACTTCATAAATTAAGGTTTAGTTAAAGAAATCAAAGGGTTTTTTTGTTTTTTACATTTCTAACATCTCAAGTTACTGTGCGCCATACCCCAGTTAATGTGACAATGCAGCACATGACTGACATAAGCTGATTTCAGAGAGACAAGATAGGTGAAGTAATATATTTTATTGGGCCAGCTTCTGCTGATGGAAGAGCAGTTTTGAGCTACACAGAACTCTTCCTCTGGTCTGGAGAAGGTAACCAGAGTGTAGGAGCTAAATGTAAGATGGGACGGATGGCTAAACGTAAGGGATTCACCCATGTTGTAAGACACCTTTTAACATGAAGTGTGCAATAAATAGCAGGCCGTAGGGTGTGTCACCAGTTGTTCTAATGAGCCATAAAACCAGTGTCTGTTAAGTCCAGGGTTTTTAGGGTCCAGCACAGTTATGAATTTAAGTTCCCAGGCTCATCTTTTGAAGGTGTTATGCAAGTTTCTTCTGAGGAAGAGGAATGAGACGTTGGATACGGAGTGCTTCATTTTAAGTGGTCTCCCACAGCATGCATAAACTCCTTATGCTTAACAATCCCACCTTGTATTTAGCTCAGACACTCTGGCTACTTTCCCCAGACCTGAGGAAGAGCTCTGTGCACCTTGAAATCTTGTCCCTTCCACCAACAGAAGCTGGTCCAATAAAATATATGACCTCACCTACCTTGCTCTCTCTCATGTTGGGACCGATACGGCTACAACAGCACTTCAATAAACGGATGTAAACAGGGTGTAATACAATAAACATGTCAGTGGGAAAAAAGTGTCATTTTTCTGAGTTGTAATTTTGAAGGTTAACTTCCAATTTCAGTCATTGTTGCGGAGGAGGGGGGGGATCTTCCAGTCTACAAAAGCCATTACTTCAGGTTGTGTTTACCACTACACTGTTTACTAGCTGAAATACTTTACATAAAATTAAAGGATAATCCTATCATGGAATATCAGGGTTGGAAGGGACCTCAGGATGTCATCTAGTCCAGCCCCCTGCTCAAAGCAGGACCAATCCCCAACTAAATCATCCTAGACAGGGCTTTCTCAAGCCTGATCTTAAAAATCTCAAAGGAAGGAGATTCCACCACCTTCCCAGGTAACCCATTCTAGTGCTTCACCACCCTCCTAGTGAAAAAGTTTTTCCTAATATCCAACCTAAACCACCTCCTCTGCAACTTGAGACCATTGCCCCTATGATTGACAGCATATACTGACACCCATTGAGAGCACATACTAATTTTCTCTAGGTATCTACTGTTCTACTGTTCTGGAACATCTTCATGCATGAATATAATTCTATATATATTTTAATGTTCCAGTCATTGCAATATCTATGTGCCATGATTATTTCATAATGTGAAAAAAAGACACAAATATATGGTAATGGTTCAGTCTGGATTGTTTATGTGCCAAGCCAGTATTATTTCTCTTGTGGCTTATCACCCAGCCAATATGAAAGATCTTTCCAAGGAATGGGTCAAAGATTATAAGGCCAGAATGGACTACTGTGATAATGTAATCTGATCTCCTATATAAAACAAGGCAGAGAATTTCTCTGAATTGATTCCTGTTTGAACTAGAGCATATATTTTAGACTAAAAAGTGCTACACAGACACTGATGGTTGGGGCCACTGCAGCTGTGATCAGACTAGACCATGGTGTGATCTGACAGTTTATGCAGTACTTCATGTGGTACATCATATGATGCTTAAATATCACAGTGATGGATATAATACAGCAACTTGATTAGAACAAAACAGGTCAAGGTGTCCAGGTGCTGAAATCTGCATGTACAGACAGAGATGGACATGGATGACGTATTAGCTGGCCGGAGTGGGGCTTTTGCAGACACAGAATGAGCAAGAGAGTAACTCTTTTCTGCAATCATATAGAGATCAAAATGGCAGCATTTCCCATTTGACTAACACAAATGACTACACAAAGTATAAGGCAGTAGAGAATCAGGCCCCAACTCTGATGAGCAAGGGACAGACTCTCAGAGAGTTGACACAGTGGGCCTGATTCTCATCTCACCAACATAAATCCAGAGAAACTCCACTGCAGTCAATGTGAGTTAGAGAGAGGTAAAACTGTTTGAAGTCAGATAAGTATCTGTGGTTTGGTCTGTGAGGACAGCATACAATCGTGTTTCCATCAGTAGACACACTATCCAAAGTGGTCCAATGCATTATGGTTCCATCTAATTTTAACAACACACAATCATAGAACCACAGGATTAGAAGGGACTGCAATGGTAATCTAGTCTAACCCCCTGCCAAGATGCAGGATTTGTTGTGTCTAAACCATCCAAGACAGATGGCTATCCAGCCTCTTTTTGAAAATCTCCAGTGAAGAAGTTTCCATGACTTCCCTAGGCAGTTTGTTCCATTGTCCTACTGTTCTTACAGTTAGGAAGTTTTTCCAGAGATTTAATTTAAATCTACTATGCTGTAGTTTGAATCCATTGCCTCTTGTCCTGCCCTCTAGGATCCAAGAGAACAATTTTTCTCTCTCTCTTTTATGGCAGCATTTCAATTATTCAAAGACCACTATCATATCCCCCCTTAATCTCCTCTTTTCCAAACTAAACATACCCAGGTTCGTCAGCCTTTGCTAACATGGCTTGCATTAGATCCCTTGATCATCTTTGTCACTCACCTCTGGATCTTTTCCAGTTTCTCTACATGCTTTTTATACATTGGTGACCAAAATTGGACACAGTACTCCAGCTGAGGCCTAACCATCCCTGAGTGGAGCAGTACTGTCAGCTCCTGTGGCCTGCATGCTCAATCAAGTTTCTAGGTGTGAGAAGTTTTGTGTGAGACTCATTTGTCCTGATTATTGCACTTGCACCAGCTTTTTACTAATTCAGCCTCATCTGAATGCAATTACTTCAATCCTGATTTACACTCATGTGAGGAGAGAATCAGGCCCATTTAATTTAATGTCACATTTTGTCACTTTTGGAAATGAATATCCATTGTCTAGCCCAGTGGTGGGCAACCTGCAGCCAGCACGTCAGGGTAATCCGCTGGTGGGCCGCGAGACAGTTTGTTTATATTGACCCTCTGCAGGCACGGCCGTCCGCAGCTCCCAGTGGCCACGGTTCACTGTTCTGCGGGAACAGCGGCCAGAAGTCCCTGTGGCCTGCGCCACTTTCCGCAGCTCCCATTGGCCGGGAACGGCGAACCGCGGCCACTCGGAGCTGCGGGCAGCCGTGCCTGCGGACGGTCAATGTAAACAAACTATCTTGCGGCCTGCCGGTGGATTACCCTGACGGGTTGCAGGCAGCCCACCACTTGTCTAGCCTCTCTAGGTGTTTGTCCCACTCATTTCCATTCAGGATGCTGCTGCAAAGAACATTTTCCGGCCTCGTTGCTTGGACCATGCTACCACATATTTTGCATCCCTCTGCTGCCTGCCTATTCTCAACCATATCAGATATAAGCTACTTGTCTTCACTTCCAAGGTTCTTCATGACCTATCCCCTCACTACCTATCATCTTTCATTTAGTTTAAAAAGATTGACTCCCGCGTCCAATCAGCCGATGCCAGCCTTCATCATTCACGTATTACATTTTCAAACAAGCACCTTTGTGCTTTTTCCTGTGCGGTCCCTCACACTTGGAAGAAGCTCCCTGTAAACGTCCACAAAGCCACTTCATTGTTCTCCTTCAAATCCCTCCTTAAAACCCTTCTTTGACATGATACCTACAAAAATCACCTTTGACAATGGTTAAGCTGCTTGTGTGCTGAAATTATAGCCTATCACGCTGACCAGTATCATCTCGTTGTTTCCTTGTATTCACCTCATTGTTCTGTCCATAGCCATCTGTTGTCTCTTGTCCTATACTTAGATTGCAAAATGTTTGGGGAAGGACTGTCCTTTTGTTCTGTGTTTGTACCATGCCCACTGCAACAGAGTTCTTGTCCAGGACTGGCTCTTGTAGGCACTACAGTAATACAACTACCATATAATAATGAATAATTAACTATGATAAATTCTTTGGTAGCTGGAAAGGATTTCCAGTTTTTTCAGTCAGTAATGACTCTATTTTGACTCAATACCCTTGTAAACACACAGCCTATTTGACCATATCATAATCAGAGTCTGAATCTATTCACCATTTCTACAGCAGCATTTGGATTGTCCTGTGCAATCCAATTCAGTGCTGGTGAACACTATGAGAAAAGATTAAAACCCACAACACTGTTACAGCTAATGGAAATTATTCTTCTCTACAAGTGGTGGAGATTTGTGTTTTTGGAAGAGATGACCCTGTGCTCTGTCCCAGATGCCGCAGTGTAAACAACAAATCTGTCTAGCCAAAAATCCTATACAGTATGGCCTCATGCTAGTCACAAGAACAATTTGAACTAGCTTCTCCTTTTGTCTTACTGCAGAATTAAAAACAGTGTGAGGTATACATGAGTTAGAAATATTTTCTCCCATTACCAAAACTAGAAGGCAACCACTACAAACTATTCCTGTTCCAGTAAAGTACTTTAGGTCATTAGGTGCCTAAAATCAGATGGAGAACGACAGGAGCAAAAGGAAAGAACAAGCTGCTGCAATGCTAAGCTTAGCTGACTTAGCAAGGTTTCCTAGTAACAAAAGCAGTTACATTTATAAATATGTTGTAACCCCCACAATATGGATTTTTTCCCATTGTTTAAAAAAAAAAAGGATTTTAGAAGAGCAGATTAAAAAGACTTTAAAATAAACTCTGGCTAATTTATCGGGCACCCCCTTCTGCCACCCTTATGTACACTGAAATACTCTGGGGCTACGCTCAGAGAAACAGCAATATTTAGTATGTATGTACAAGGACCAGAATACAGTATATATATAGTGCTTTTGGTCGGGCTTCTAATTTTTGAACTCCCCTTGTCCCTTTCCAGCGAGTGTCTGGGTAACAATTAGTGTTGCCAACCCTCCCAAGTATAATGAGTAAGGTGAGTGTGGCCCTTGCTGCGGGATCTCTTGCTGCCATGTGATGGTGCAGAGCTCTTCAAACCCCAACACTCTAGCTCATTAATTCAGTGTTGCTCTGAGCTCCACATCCCCAGCTCAATCGATTATGCATACACCCCCATCTCCCAAATCAATTCTGGCCTCCCACATTAATGCAGTCTCCCCAACTTCATGTCTGTTCCTCCTGCAGCTCTAGGGGTTTGTTGCCCCTCCTAGGCAGAATATTGCAGAGAGGGAGGAGCGGGAAGCAGACTCACCCATTTTTCATAGAAGAGAGGAGGCACCCTGAACTGCAGCTGGGCTCTTTTCTTCCTCTGAGAATGGTAACAGCTGCTCCCTCTCCTCCCTCCCCAACGAAAAATGCCTATAGCTCCTGAGGGGAAGGGGGACAACTCTGCTGGCTTCCTGCAACAGCCCTGATTGGCTACTCTTCCCTGGGGCTCGGTAGGTGGGTGGGGGAGTAAGTGGAGAATGTTGCAATTAGAGGGGGTTTCCCTCAAGCAGGGCTGAAAGTCATGAGATGTCTGGAGCTCCTCACATCATTGCTGGCTCCAGCTCTGATGGAACTCCTGAGGTGAGGAAATGGCAGGAGTTCATCATAAAGATTAAGGCCAGAAGGGACCACCACATCATCTAGTCTGACCTCCTGTACCTCACAGGCCACCGACACCACTCAGCACACTAAACCCAACAGAGCTAACCACACTATGAAACTGGATTAGGGGCTAGAAGGCCAGGAAGTTCCTAGGACACTTGTGAGGCAAATCTACCATCTGAATCATTGTCAAGGTCTAATTTGCCACCTGTCTCTCTCTCGCCATACAGCTTGCAGCACCATCTGATAGTGAACACAATGCAGTGGACTGGTAATTTCTAGAAGCAATACTTATCAGATGCACTGGAGTAAGCAGTGAGTAAACAAGGGCCACTAGGGCCTCCTGGAGTAGGTCAGATGGAAAGCTAGTTTTGATCCATAAGAAAAGGTTACTCACCTTGTGCAGTAACTGAGGTTCTTCAAGATGATTGTCCCTGTGGGTGCTCCACTTTAGATGTCTTGGTGCCCTGTGCTCGTAATCAGAGATGTGTTGTAGCAGTGCCCCGGCTGGTCGCATGCCACTCCGAGCAGCTACTTAGTGTGCACAGCCAACCGTCCCTTGGTTCCTTCTCTACCCCAGAGAGTCACTGTGAAGCTCCAAAGTAGAGGGGAGGAGAGAGGGTAGTGGATCACCCACAGGGACAACCATCTCGAAGAACCTCAGTTACTGCACAAGGTGAGTAACTTTCTCTTCTTCGAGGAGTTCCCTGTGGGTGCTCCACTTTAGGTGACTATGGAGCAGTACCCCTCAATGGAAGGAGGGGCTTCGGAGTATCTTTGATGTTGGATAGCACAGAGAGTCCGAACTGAATGTCGGCAGAGCAATGTTGTTCCAGGGCATAGTGTTTGGTAAACATGTGGGCCAAGGCTCAGGTAGCTGCCCTACAAATGTCTAGGATGGGTACATTATTGAGAAACACTACTGATGTGGATAGCACTGTGGTTGAGTGCATACGAACCCCAGCTGGAGCTGAGATGTTGCTCTGATGATAGCACAAGTGTATACAGCCAGAAATCCACTTAGATAGTCTTTGTTTAGAGATGGCCTCACCCTTTGATCGTTCAGATAGAAAGAGACGTGGGGATGGTATTCTAAATATACTTATTCTTTCTAGGTAGAAGGCCAGAGCTCTATGGATGTTGAGTGTGTGAAGGGATGCCTCCCTGGCATTGGCATGGGGTTTTGGAAAAAACACAGGTAAGTAAATGGGTTGGTTTAAATGAAATGAGGAGGCTATTTAAGGTATAAATTTAGGGTGGTCTATTAGGATCACTTTGTCTTTATGGAATGTGGTATATGGCAGGTATGCCATTAGGGCCCATAGCTCCCCATCTCTTCTTGCTGAAGTGATCACGATAAGGAAGGAAACCTTCATCGATAGATCTAGCAATGAGCAAGTCACAAGGGGTTTAAATGGTTTCCCCATGAGGGTGCATAACACGAAGTTAAGGTCCCATATAGGAGTAGGATATTTTAGGGGAGGGTAGATGTTGGTCATACCCTTTAAGAATCGTTTAGTTGCTGGATGAGCAAAGATCGTGGTTCCATCTACCTTATGTAGTGAGGTGCTTGCTGCCAAGTGAACCTTTATGGAGCTATTAGAGAGGCCCGCCTTTTTAAGGCCTAGTATGTAGTCCAGGACTCTGGGTAGAGGGGCAGAATGAGGAGACATAAGGCGAGTCTTGCACCAGGTACAGAAACGTACCCACTTATGAGCATATGTTTTGCGTGTGCTCAGTTTGTGACTATTCAAGAGAACAGTCTTAACTTCCTCAGAGTAATCCTGATCCAGGACTGTTAGCCATGGAGTAACCAGGCCTTGAGACGGAGAACTGCTAGGTTGGGGTGATTGTTGCGGCTGGCATCCTGTGTCAGGAGATGAGGAAGTTGTGGACGGGTTTGAGGTCGGTTCACCGCCATCTGTGTTAGATATGGGAACCACATCTGTCCGGGCCATGTGGGTGCAATGAGTATGACCCTGGCCTAGTCCTGTCTGATTTTGTGTAACACCCGGCACAGTAGAGAAATTGGGGGAAACACATACATTAGTGGTGCTTCCCATTTTGTGTGGAGAGCCTTGCCCAATGAGTGGTGCCTGAGCCCCGCTTGGGAGCAATATTGAGGGCATTTCGTATTATGAGCTGTTACGAATACATCTGTAGTAGGGAACCGCCACCGGTTGAATATGGTCACGGGGGTTGGATAGCCCATTTCCCACTCATGGGTCTGTGACAAGTGTCTGCTCAGCTGGTCTGCCATGGTATTCTGAAGCCCTGGCAGGTAAGCTTCAGAAATGTCTATCTTGTTGGATATGCACCATTACCATAGGTGTAGTGCCTCGATGCAGAGAGGGTATGATTGAGCTCCACCTTGTTGGTTTATATAAAACACGCAGGCTGTGTTGTCCATGAGGACTTTGATGATATTGTTGCGGATAAAAGAAAGGAAGTGTTTGCATGCTTTTCTGACTGCTCGGAGCTCTAGAATGTTTATATGTAGGTTGGTTTCCACTGGGGACCAGCGTCCCTGGATGGTGTTGTCCAGATGGGCTCCTCATCCCATGAGGGAGGCATCTGCGGTGATTGTTATAGTGGGAGATTTTTGTTGAAATGGGACCTCGGAGCAGATATTTTGCGGTTGCATCCACCACTTGAGGGAGTCCTTCACTCTGCGGGGCATAGTGAGCTGTTTGTGGAGGGAATGCTTGTGTGGTATATAGCAGGAGCATAGCCAGGCCTGTAGGCATCTCATATGCAGTTGGGCATGTTTGACTACATAAGCTGTAGCAACCATATGCTTCAAGGAGTTGTAGGCAGGTCCTGGCGGATGTTTGGGGGCTGTCTGTGATTGTTATCATCAGCCTGGTTAGGTTGAGGAATTGCTTTTGAGGTAATCTCACCTTGTGCTGAGAGGCAGTCGAGATAGGGCCCTATAAACTCCAGTTGCTGGACAGGAACCATGGTGGACTTTTGGACATTTATTTGAAACCCTAGGTTGCTGAAGAGGTTTATAGTGGTTTGTGTGCCTTGTATGGCCGTCTGCTGAGTTGGTGCTCTTATAAGGCAGTCCAAGTATGGGAAGATCATTACCCCAGCTTGTGGGAGTCAGCTGCGGTGACGGCTAGGACTTTGGAGAATACCCTTGGGCTGTCAACAAGCCAAAGGGTAGCACTTTGTATTGGTAATGTTGATGGCTTAGTGCGAAGCGCAGAAATCGTCTGTGTGCTGGATGGATGGTGATATGAAAATAGGTGTCCTGTAGGTAGAGGGATGAGAGCCAATCTCCTTTCTCTAATGCCGAGATGATGGTTGCCAGGGTTACCCTTTTGAAGGACTGCATCCTTACAAACTTGTTGAGTTCACGTAAATCCAGAATAGGTCTCCATCCACCATTCTTTCTGTGTGAGAAAATAACAGAAATAAAACCCTCTTCCCCTGTGTTGGAGTGGTACTATTTCCACGGCTCCTAGTTGCAAGAGATGGTCTATTTCCTGCGGTAACAGAGTGTCATAAGAGGGGTCCCTGAAGAGGGATGGAGGAAGGTGGGGGAGGGGAAGGGGGAGTAGAAATAGGATAGAGTAACCCTTCTGGACGATTTCCAGCACCCATTTGTCTGTAGTGATGTTGTTCCAGACTGGGTAGTGTGGTAGCAGGCAGCCTCCAAAGAGACAGAAGGTCATCTGATAATCCGGCATGGGAGAAGATAGAGGTCTCGAGCCCTTGACCAATACTTCAAAACAACTGATGGTATGTTGAAGATTGAGACGTGTCAGTGACCCTTGGTTCTGCCTGCTCTTGCTTGTTTTTGCTTGTATTGTCTCTGGGTTTGGGAGTAAGGGGCGGGACGGAATCTTTGGGTATAAAATTCGCCCTGTTCTGGCACTGCTGTCACGCCGACTCAAGCCAAAGGCGGTAGAGAAGGAACCGAGGGACGGTTGGCTGTGCACGCTAAGTAGCCGCTTGGAGCGGCGTGAGACGGCTGTTACGTGTGCACAGCCAACAGGGGCGCTGCTACTAGAAATCCCCAATTACAAGCCCAGGGCACCAAGACACCTAAAGTGGAGCACCCACAGGGACACTCCTTGAAGAAGAATTACAGGTCTTCTGTAAAGTTTCCAGCCCGAGACTTGAAATAATCCCGGAACTTTGCCAGGGCTCCAGAAACCCAGCACCTGTGGCCAGTTCCTCCCAGCTTGCCCCCGCTCCCCAACGACTACAGAATCATCCCTGTTTATGCCTCCCAAGCAGGGGGGAAAATGAGCAGTAGCAGAGCTTTCAGTCGCTCCCAGCAGATTCACCACAGTGGCCCTCTGCTGAGCCATCACCATTCTTTGCTTTTATTTCAGTTTCATTCCTTTCAAACCATAGCTAGTCCAGAGAGAGAGAGAGAGAGAGAACACGAACACGTGCCATCAAGTCTTTGGAAGGTAAGGATGTTAATCTACATACATTTAAAGTCACCATGTTTAAAAAAAATCAGGACACTGTTGTGGTTACATCTTTTAGGGTCATGAAGTCCACCTACAAAAGAAAAAAGTAAACTTCGTTTTTTTAAAAAAAGAACATCAACTAGTGTTGCTCCTGCTAGCTCCTGACTCAGTAGTATATGAGCGTATAGAAGAATGGAGGATTCTCACCCCCCAGTGTTCTGAATGATTTTTATCATGAAACAATGAACAAGTATCACTGATATTCTCTTTGAGTTCAAAAGCAGCTTTGATAGTGTCTACTCTCTCAACTTTTCTCTTCACTCTAAACACTGAACACTTATTCCATTGGACTGGTTGTTGTCAGTAAACACAGATCTAATTTTACACAGTAACCTGCCAAACAAATTTGTAGTTATTGGAGAGAACACACACACACACCAGTGTAATTACGTGAAAAAACCAAGACATTTAAGGAGTCCCAAAAGGAGTTCCTGAGACATGATATGAAAACAGGGACATAGGATTATTTTATGTATCTTCCATAAGACATATGCATCCTTGAAAATCAGAAACCTTGACTGTGTGTCTTAATCTTGGTTTATTAACTAATAGATGGATATTTTAGTAAGACACTGTTGAGAAGCCAGGCTACTCACCTGCTCACTCCTTCAGAAAAGAAGGGTGGAGTTTTAGCCCCACCCTAACTCACTGGCCAGAGCAGTTGAGCCCATGCAGGCAGAGGCGTATATTAAATATTTTTTTCCCTTTTTCAGCATCCTTAACATTTCTCTCTGGGTCTGAAACATCTGATCTTGCTATGAAATATTTTTTATTTTTATTTTTTATTGCTAGGACTTTAAATATTTACATTGCTGTCAACAGCAGCAACTCATTTGCTAAAGACTGTGCTACTGCCAGACAAGCTTTAAATTTATCTTAGAGTGTGTGTGTTTGTGTGTGTATATATACACACACACACACGTTCCAATTCTCACACACTGTAAAGGCTACACATTCAAGTTAGAGCTTCCTTTGGCTCGTTTAATTATGGATGTTATTTAGTCTGTCTGCTTCCTTTATCATTACTTTTTAACCAATTTAAATGCATGCCTTTTGCTGTCCTTTCTGCATTAGTTGCCCCATAATTGATTTTTATTACCTTACTAAAGATAAGATTTTGCAGCTGATTGCAGTTTACAGCTGAAACAGTTCACTTATGCTGGGAATTAATACTGCCACTGGGGCTTTTAAAGATGGCTCTCACTAGTCTTATGGATCAGTTATCTCCAGCCCAGAGCAGTTGTTAGAACAATATCGATGAAGGGTGCACAGCTTTACATGGAAATAAAAATAAATGCACAGAGCCTTGAGTAGTGTTAGTAGTACCAGCTTTCTTTTAATTATAAAGAACTCCAATATGAAGTAGCACCCTCGAAGGTGATCTACTTGAGTTCTTGTCTGAAGCTGCAGATATAACAGTAGAACAAGTCATGTTCCTTTCCTTCTTTCACTCCTGGTTACATGGAGGAGAAGCAGCAGGTAAGAAAAACAGGGGCGAGTAAAGGAAAGAGCTGATGGGAAGAAGAAACAGGGAATAGCGATGATATTCTTTCCCTCTCCTTTGTTGGTTTGGCAACACTGAGGTTATGTTTGAGGAGCTAATTGATGGCTGTTTCAAGCCCAAAGGTTTCAGGACAGTTGGTCGTTTTGGTTCATTGAGTGGAGCTGTTGAAGGATAAAGAAGGGGGTTTAAGAAGTTTATATGGTCAGCTACAGCACCCAGAATCCCGTTTACCTTTCCCAGAATGGATCCAGTTCACTAGATTCACCAGAGTACATAGTAGAGAAAACACTCCATCTCAGTGAGGGGGGTGGGTAACAGGACAAGGTAGAGTGTCTGGCAGTTTGTCAAGATACTGGCAATTCACCAGAAGGTTACCATAGTATATTTCAAGATGACAAACAGCTGGGCTGGGACTGTCACTGCAAGGTCCAGTGAATAACTTGATTGCCTTCCGCAGGCTTGCTGGCTGATTATTTCATCATTTGTTTCTTTATAGGGAAACAATACTATATTTTAACTTAACTACTCTTATGTTATGGGAACACATGATCACATTGAAGAGGTTACCTGAGTGATGCTTCTGGGATTATGTTAGTCTGGAATGTCAGATAATTTCCGAGTTGGCACCCACCTACTTACCTTCTAATATCTGAATCTTCATTTACAAATGCCTATCCTAGATACTTAGAGATCTCTGCTTGCCATAGATATCAGTATGGAGATATGTAATGATGATACAGCCTATTTGTGTGTGAGAGAGGGAGAAATACAATATAGGAATAGTTGTTACTCATACTTATACTTCTATTGTGAGAATAGAGAATAAAACATCCCTTCTATAGGTTTGTCCACCATTCTATAGAATGCTATAGTAGGAATATGAGCGACTATTAAATTCTACAGGACAGTTTAAAAAAAAACAAAAAACAGAAAGGTAAGTAATTTTCTATTAAATTCTATGGGATCTTTCTAGAAGGGTTATTTTTAAACCCTATATGTTGACCCTAAATACACCTTCCTCTCCATGGTTTCCCAGAAGGGTGCCTGGTTATTGACTTCTGAAGATTATTACCCCACTTTTTACAATGATAGTGTAATAGAATATTGGGAGTGATTCTATAGAACTGAAGGTTTCAGAGTAGCAGCCGTGTTAGTTTGTATCCGCAAAAAGAAAAGGAGTACTTGTGGCACCTTAGAGACTAACACATTTATTTGAGCATAAGCTTTTGTGAGCTACAGCTTCACTTCATAGAACTGAAGAGCACCCGTCTCCAACAGGACTCAGTTGATGGAGATGAAAATGAAGTGCTCCTCTCATTACAAAACTAAAAGCTCCCCCAAGCTGGGGGAGATCAACACTTACACCACAAATTTTTTAAATATGTGCATCTTTTTATTCAAGAGGCCAGCAAGTTTATTTAAAATTCTGATGTCTCTGAGATGCCTATCATTTCACAACTGCCCCTATCTCAATGCTCCAAAGATCTGACTTCTCTTATGTAAATGTTCCATTTTTTTGCTGGTAAGAGATGTATCAAAATGCAGAAGTCAACCATCAGAAGGGTGGAAACAAGGATAATATAACTCAATGTTACATGAGTATGATTTTCTTTCCAGCTATCATAACAAGTGTTATTAATATTTTCTCAGCTGCATTTCTGAATCCCCATGGCAATGTCTGAATGGTCAAAATCAGATGAAAATGAAAGGCAGAAACTGATGATTCAGAAACAGCACCTGGAAGGAGAACATTTCAGGCAAGATGTGTTTGGAAGCGGATATGAAGAAAATCACTACAATCAGAAGAAATAATACAGAGACAAATTTACCAAAAGCTAGAGAATGCCATCCAAAAGAAATGAAATGATGAATCTAATAAATGACAGTGCCCAGGATATCACAATAATTAAGGTCCTTGTCATTGGTCCCAGGCACTGGTACAGTTAAACATGAATCAAAAAAATAACTGGTATTTTTGTCTCTACTCAAGCCTCCAGAAGTTGCAGTAAAGCAGCACCTCACTCTGTAAATCTAGCATCCTCCTCAAAGGGCAGAGTGTTTGTGGAGACCACCCTGTTTGGTGCTCTGTAAATCTGCCCATTTTAATGAATAGCCCATTTTAATGAAGGCTGTATAGAGAGAAGAAGTGTAACACTGGCCCAGAGACTGATCTTGTTGAGAACAGGATGGAGCCTTTAAGAGAGACAGCAGGATGTGTTGTTCTTAGAGTGGGCAAATAGCCGATTTTTCGGTTTGCTGGGCAATTTCAAATAATTGGAAAAAAATGTTGTGTCAAACCGAAAACAAGATTTTAAAAAAAACAAACTGGTGAATCAAAAAAGAAAAAAAATCATTGAGTCAAATGAAACATTTTGTTTTGATAAAAATCTAAACCTTTTGTTTCAGTTTTGACCATTTTAAAAAACATTTGTTAATCAAAGAAAATTAAAGGAAATTTTGAAATGGAAAAATTCTTCAGCGTGTCTGCACTCTGTGCAGGGGAAAACTCAGCATGCAAGGCATTTGAACAGAGCTGCTACAACATCCAGGATTGAGCTGCAGACATGCTACCAATCAAAGATACCTCTCGACATCCTACACTGCAACAGAAGAATTTTCTGTCTTGCAATGATCCATAAGAACCCAAGCTGAAGGAAGATGGCAGGGCTGCCGGGTATCTGAAGGAAGGCTAAATGGAAGAATGGGACCAAATGGAAGGATGATGTCCTGACTGAAATGGTGAGTGATAACAGCTAATTTAGACCTATGAAAGAGACCTTGGAGTCATCATGGATAGTGCTCTGAAAACATTTGTTCAGTGTGCAGCAGCAGGCAAAAAGCTAATAGAATGTTAGGAACCAATAGGATAGGGATAGATAATAAGACATAAAATACCATAATGCCACTATATAATCTATGATATGCCCACACCTTGAATACTGTGTGCAGTTCTGGTCGCTCCATCTCAAAAAAGATATGTTAGAATGGAAAAAGGTAGAGAAAGGCAACAAAGATGATCAGAGGTATGGAACAACTTCCATATGAGGAGAGATTAAAAAGACTGGGACTCTTCAGCCTGGAAAAGAGATGATGGGGGGAGGGGGGAGATCTATAAAATCATGAATGGCATGGAGAAAAATGAATAAGGAAGTGTGATTTACCCCTTCACATGACACCAGAACTAAAGGTCACCCAATAAAATTAATAGACAGCAGATTTAAAACAAACGTAAAGAAGTACTTCAAATATCTTCCAGGAGGTGTGCTCAAGAAATTTGGCTGGGTCTTTATGGCAGCATCCAACAGGTGGCTGATGCAAGTGACAGTAGGATGGCTGTATGTGAGAGCATTAGAAAGGCCATTGGGCCGATAAAGAACAAGACAGCTCCACTGAAAGATCTGGATGGCAATATTTTAACTGATAAAGGAAGCAACTAGAGAGGTGGACTGAGCACTATGGAATGATATACTCAACAGGAGTCGGTAGTAGACCAATGTGTGTTCGATGAATTGCCTGGATTTGAAGTTATGACTTCACTGGATGCCAAATCTGCACTAGAGGAACTTGAACAAAGCATCAAAAAGATTCCCAACAACAAAGCTTCAGGATCTGACTCTTTGCCTGCTGAACTTTACAAATGTGCAAACAAAGGCTTGCTGCACAGGTTGCATGAGGTACTGCCACTTCGTTGGAAAGAAAAAAAACTTAACACATGATTTTAAGGATGCTCATTTCACCCAACTCTATAAAAACAAAGGAGACAGAAGTAATTGTAATAACCACAGAGGTATATCTCTTAACATCATGGGAAAAATTTTAAGTTGTATTCTTTTACCTAGACTTCAAACTTTAGCTGAGCAAATCTATCCTGAGAGGCAGGTGTGGCTTCCACTCAGAAAGGTCCATCTTAAACATGGTCTTCTCTATAAGACAACTGCAGGCAAAGTGCAGAGAGAAGCATATTCTACTGTACAGGGCTTTTAGAGATTTAACAAAAGCCTTTGACATGGTTAGTCGGTCAGGGCTTTACATTGTTCTGAAGAAGCATGGTTGTCCATCTATATTGCTAAACTTTGTGAAATCCTTACATGATGGCATGAAGGAACTGTAATGTTGAAAACTGAGCGTCTGATTCGTTTAACATCAATAATGGAGTGAAGCAGGGTTGCGTACAGGCTCCCACATTATTTAATATTTATTTTTCATTCCTGCTTCAACATGCATTCCGTGATGTTTGAGAAGGTGTCTATCTTAGCACTAGAGAAGATGAAGGTTTGTTTAACATTAGAAGGTTCAGAGGTGAAGGAGATCATCCTAAGGGACCAGTTGTTTGCAGATGACTCATAGCGTTGATAACTTGGTAATAAAATGTTGTTGCCCAAAGATTTTGCATGAATCAAACGCTAGCAATAAGCTTGAAGACGACTAATCATGCACCACGGCTAATTCCAGATATCACTTAGATGGTATTCGTCTAGATGTTGTTGATGTTGACTCTGTTACCAGCAATGGTGAGCTTACTATTAGAATCAACAAAGCAGCCAGGAACTATGGTCTTTTGCAAGACAGAGCCTGGAACAATAACAAATTGTCAACTAAAATGAAAATACATATTTATGAAACACGTTTTATCCATTCTTCTATATGGCTCAGAAACATGGACAATTTATGCCAAACATACCAAAAGACTAAACAGTTTTCATATCAGATGCCTGTGTAAAATTCTACGAATAAGATGGCAAAACAGGGTGAAAAATGTAGAAGTGTTAAATCATCCTGGTATGTCATTCATGGGAACGTTGATTATTAAGAAAAGACTCAGGTGGCTTGGACATGACAAGTAAATGCTGGATTACAGGATCCCAAAGAGTGTGCTGTACTCCGAAGCGCGCAGAGAGTCTAGAAAGAGGCAGACTGCTGTGCAAATTTCAGGATGCTTGCAAAGATGATTTAGTACCTTTTGGACTCTCTGTTGATGATTGGGAAAGGAGTGCAAAATGCTGCTCTGGTTGGCAGAGTCAGCTTGTAGCTGGAGTGAGGCTTTGCAAGGTGGGCTGGATCAAGCTTTGTGGTGACTGGTATCAGAGGAGGAAAGCATCTGCTGCTCAGATTCAAAGTATTGCTAGTGCGTGAGTGTGCCCTATCCGGGGACAGGATGGTCACTTGCACATTGGACTCAGCCATCAAACAATCCACACATAAGATCTCACAATGGAAACACAGTATGTAACCAGAGATAACTTTGGCTGAGACTCATTCATTACAGCAGAAATATTGTACATACTTCCAGTAGACAACTGGGTGCAGAAACTCATGAATGCCATATAATATCCCACTGTCAATTTAATGAAATAGTTATTGCCTTTTGATACCCAATCAGCTCTCCCCCCTTACCCCACTTCTTTCCCCTTTTGTTTCAGCATTTGTATCTTTTGCATTCTGTTCTTGGCATGTCTTCCATTGAACTTTTTTGCCAGTTATGGGCCAGATTCTCATCTCATGTAAAGCAAAGGAGCTACAGTGATTTACATCAGCTGATGATCTAGCAAGCTATACACAAAGTGGTATATTATACCACTGAACTTTACTACTTTCCCCTTTTTGGCTTGCACTAGAATTTTGTAAGACAAGGGAAGCCAAATTATAGGAAGACCGATAGGTTGCAGGCTTTTACCTTCAGCAGAACTCCGCATATATTCCCACACCCTCCTGAAAATCCCCAAAGTGCACCCTCTCCCCACTCCCACTGAGGTCATCTCTAAAGTTATGTCTGCAGCTAGAGGTGTAATTTATAGCTTGTGTGGACATACCCATGCTAGCTTTAATCTAGCTAGCTCACAAAAAATTGCAGTGAGAACACAGCAGCGTGGGCTTCAGCCAGGGCTAGAAATCAGAGTACGTGCCGGGGGCTTGGCAGACAGACACACCAACTCTTCCTCACTGCTATTTTTAGCAAGTTAGATGAAAGCTAGTGCATCTACGTCTGCACGAGCTGCAAATTGCACCTCCGAGTGCAGTATTGATGTAGCCTAAGAGATCCCCAGATCTTCTTTCTTCCCTAGTCACCCCTACTAAGGCTACTGCTTCCTGATCCCTTCCCTTATTCTCCACCATCCCTTTCCAGTGCTCCTATTCAAGTTATCATTCTTTTCCCATCCTTTCCTGAGCCTTGTGGGTATAAAGTTATTTAGCCAATAAGCTTTAATAAAACAATTATTTTAGGCACCCCTTTTGAACAGCTACATAGTCAGTCAGCCTTTTGATGATCAAGACACATTTCAGTGCCTACTTAGCACCTGCTGCTACCGAAGCATGGTTTATTTTGTGTGATACAGGCACATTACAGTGAAAGCCAAGGACGCTAGCAATTTCTTCTGGCTTGAGAATATGCCATTTGATGAAGCCCTAACAAAGCTCAAACCAGAGGGACAAGATGAAAAGGAAATTACAGTTTTTAAGCATGAGCTAGAAAAGCCACACTCAGGATATTTAAAATTATTTTCTCTGCTAAGTATTTAAAATTAATGGAAATAGCATCAACTTCTTCAAATTTCATCTCATTGGCATTTTTTAATACCCCTGAAATACTACAATTGACAGAGGTCACGTCCCACAGGTTTATATCACCAAAAGAATTTGCAGTGTTGCAAAATAAAGTTGTTTACCATCTACCCCCTACAATTTCATACAACCTGATTCACAACGCTCCGTTAGTAACCTTTATTAAAATTGCATCAGTCATTTCCCTTCAAAAAAGACGATGTACGCATTTTTTCATGCTATGCCAAACACTGGAAGAGAGCGAGAAAGAGCCATTCTAATTTACATAAAGATTGCAAACTCTTGTTCCGAAGTAATTTTGAAGTGGCGTGCACTGTGTGCAGGCGTTTGATCTGATCACATTTCTGCATATTGAGTGTGACATCTATAATTGGAGTCTGTTTTCTCAAGAGGGAAATAGTTTCTTACCGTTAAACCAGGAAATATTATATTTCTGGACTGGGTGTCTCCGGGCATTTTTTTCATGTAAAATTAAATCTTTTATTTTACACAAACCAGTAGATGTTCAGAATTAATAATGATTTCACAAAGATATACTACTTAAGCTACTTTTCTGCATTTTAAAAAAAACAAAAATCACAGTACTTTTATCGAATATACGTTGTACTCTTCCAGAAACAGAAGTGGTGGGGTTCATTACTTGTTCTAGGGATACTGATATGCTGGGATACGTATACTATTTCTTGTACACCTGAACCTATAACCGCCTAGAGTCAGAACACGCCAAACATTTTGGGAGTATAAAATCCAGGACTGAATCTTCATGGCTCTAGCCCATATCAGGTTTCTTGTCTTATTTGCATCCTCAAAATATATAGGAGAATCCACTGGGTATTTGAGTTTAAAAGATTGGTAAAATAAATAATAATTAAAAAAAAAAACATGGCCACACAGAAATTGCTGCTTGATAATCACATCTACCAGACTAAGGAATTTCTAAGGCACCTTGGAATTCAAGCATCCTGCAAACTTTAATATTAGTATCAGAATGCATAACAAAAGTTGTGTTTTTTCTTTCTATTCCTCAGTGAACAGTATTGTGTGAATTGTGTGAAACACTGGGTGTTCTGTGTGTGTGTGTGTGCACCTGCATGAGTGTACGCATGTTGTTATTGTTTCTGTGTGAAATATGTGAGGAAAGTTTCTCAAAAAGAAGGTTCTTGAGCACAGTCAGTCTTGATATCAGTCCGCTCTCTAATGACAAAACAATCCATCTGAAATAGATGATGTGCTCTTTTCACAGCCAGAGTTTTATGTTCTTTGGAACTTAACAACTTGAGGGAGTGGGTGGGAATCAAAACAAGGTAGCGCAATGGCCCTTCTCTTCCAGCATGTGCTTCTACATTCTGACCATAACAGTTTCACAGAGCAACGAAGAGGATTTTTTTTTAAAGGGATTGGGTGGTACAGACAATCACTCTTTACTACAGTCAGTATCTTGGCAACTCTCTGAAACAGACAGATGGAAACGCACCAAATGACTGTGGTGTTCTGAGGGAGCAAACTTGTCATCCCCGGTGAAACAACAATCTTTGTGGGCCTAATACCAATCCTCTGGGAGTCAGTGAGTGACATCAGCGGACTTTGGAACACACATATACTAGATGTGCAGCTTAAAGCCAGAAGAGAGGACTGGTTTCAGAGTACAAGCTGTGTTAGTCTGAAAGCCTGGCTTAATTCCAAAAAGTTTATTAAAACCCTCATGATTAAGGGTATACCCAAATGACGGTTGCTTAGATTATGAACCTCTCAGAGCAGAGGCAGTCTTTCGTCAGTGTTCGGAACACAACCTGACTCAGAGAGGGCACAACTGTAAATAAATATTTAATAAAAAATCAAAACATAAAGGATTCATTTTAATTCATTCATCTTAATTCATTAAGAAAATACACAGTGGAATTTATGGGCATTGTATCTTCCTGACAATCTCCCAGACACTGAACCTACCCTCAAGTCCATCAAAAAAATTACCCACTCCAAATGCTAACCCTGTCTGAAAACCCCTCAGTAAGTGATGTGAGCAGATTTCACTTCATTTTCTCCATTAAAACTGGGAAGAAATACAGCATTCTGAACACACAAAAGATGGGAAAATTAATAGTTTATGCTTTTCTATGACATGCCTTAGGTTGTTCTCCCCCAAACATGTCCTATTCTGCATGGGTAGTAAAGCTTTCCCTGAGAGTCTTACCTCTGAATGGTCTGACCTTTGTAGACTGGTCTTAATTGCTCACTGAGCAAAGGTCTTGTTAGATTTTAAATAGAAGCTGTGTTTCATTGTATTTTTCATTATACGAGAAATATAATTAATAAGGAAGCATATTGTTTCCAGTATTGGCAATCCCATTACATGGGATTAAGTTAAGTGAAATTTACAAGTTTTAGTAAATTTCATATTTGTATTCAGGCAGATCTGCTCCCTTCCCAGAATTAAGTAGCATAATGATACCTATAACAGCTGGAGAATTTTACTCCCATTCCAAGTCTAGGTCCAGTGCCACTTTCTCCGTGGCTAGTAGCTAGAGTTGCCAGGCGTCCAGTTTTCGACCGGAACGCCTGGTTGAAAAGGGACCTGGGCGGCTCCGCTCAGCACCACCAACTGGACTGTTAAAAGTCCAGTCAGAAGCACAGCGGGGGTCTGGGGCTAAGGCAGGCTTCCTGCCTGCCCTAGCTCTGTGTGGCTCCCAGAAGCAGCCGCCAGCTCGCTGTGGTCTCTAGGCATAGGGGCGGCCAGGGAGGTTCCATGCGCTGCCCACGCCCCTACTTCCATCTCTGCTGTTCCCATTAGCTGGGGACCATGACCAATGGGACCTGCGGGGGCAGTGCTCGCAGGCATGAGAGCAATGCGCGGAGCCTCCCTGGCCGCCCATGCACCCATGGGCCGCAGCAAGCTGGCGGCCACTTCCTGGGAGCTGCGGTAAGCGCTGACGGGTTCTGCTGATTAGCCATGATAAATAAATAAAAGTTAACCTCTCAGTTTGCCAAACACATCCAACATATTTCACAGGTCCCTGTTGATCTGCAGACCATGTCACGTATTGTATCATTTAGGACTTTGGAAGGGAAATCAGTAGTGTGTGACACTGCACCCCATATTCTTCATAATGATATTATTATATGATTATGACATAGTTATCATGTATTTTATGCAATATAAGGCATGTAGAGGTCATTGGAAAGGTTATGGTTTGCTGAATATGATTATCCTCTTTGTATGCATGTATCATTTCTGTATCCAAAGTTATGAATATTGACTATATCTATTTCACATGTAGCTATTCCTGGGCAACGCCCATTAGGCAAAATGCTCTCAGTCTAGATGGCTGGCTGGGAAGAGCCCATTCAGGTTAATGAGACATTAGAGAGAACAGTAGGCCTTCCTGAGGATGCTACAGACATCCTCCAAGTAAGGCTGCTGTGACACTACAGGGATATGTGACTAGGTCACTTGGTGCTGGACTCCATCTTGGGATGTCAATATTTTTCCACTGACTGGCGTGGGAACCAAGCTTTGAAACAAAGGGTTCCTTCCATTTGCAAAAGCTATATAAAGCAGGGGAGTGACATCTGGGTTCTTCACTGACTCCCCACTCAAGAAGACTCCTGGAAACACCTGAGGAACAAAGACTGAACTGGGTGAAGTGCTGTCCCCAGGCTAAAGGGATTTTTAGCCTGTGAATGGAACACCTGGGGATTCCAAGTGGTAAGCAAAAAGAAGAGGAGGACTTGTGGCACCTTAGAGACTAACAAATTTATTTGAGCATAAGCTTTCATGAGCTACAGCTCACTTCATCAGATTCATTCAGTGGAAAATACAGTGGGAAGATTTATATACTCAGAGAACATGAAACAATGGGTGTTACCATACACATTGTAACGAGAGTGATCAGGTAAGGTGAGCTATTACCAGCAGGAGAGCCGGGGGTGGGGGGGAACCTTTTGTAGTAATAATCAAGGTGAGCCATTTCCAGCAGTTGACAAGAACGTCTGAGGAACAGCGGGGGGTGGAGGGGTAGGAGGGGGAGGGGGAATAAACATGGGGAAATAGTTTTACTCTGAAACCTGTCATTATGCAAGGCACTGAGTTTAGCCATATGGAGTGGAAATCTATCAACTTCATGAAAAAATTCACACAGATACAGACAGACATCATCTTCCTTTCCAAATGCAAACAGATGGACATCATACCAAAAAGGACTGAAGGTAAAAAAATCCGTTACAATCTACATACCACACAGACTATGCTGACAGCTTGTGCCACACGCTCTCAAAGAAACTGCGGAACCACCTGATCAACATCCTCTACAGCAAACAGGGAAAGATAAAGAATGAGCCCTCAAAAATGGATACTCTCATAAAAAACAACCTTCCACACAAACTTCCTCGTGGCTGGACTTTACTAAAACTAGACAAGCCATTTACAACACACACTTTGCTTCTCTACGAAATAAAAAGGACACTAAACTATCTAAACTACTACATGCCATAAAGGGCCAAAACAGTGGTTCCCTTAACCCACCCAGCAATATTGTCAATCTATCCAACTATACTCTTAGCCCAGCAGAAGAATCTGTCCTATCTCGGGGCCTCTCCTTCTGCCCCTCCAACCCCACAAACATGATACAGTTCTGTGGTGACCTAGAATCCTATTTTCGACGCCTCCGACTCAAGGAATATTTCCAACACACCTCTGAACAACATACTAACCCACAGAGAGCTTCCTACCAAGACTACAAAAAGAAGGATTCTGGGTGGACTCCTCCTGAAAGTCCAAACCACAGACTGGACTTCTACACAGAGTGCTTCCACCGATGCGCACAGGCTGAAATTGTGGAAAAGCAGCATCACTTGCCCCATAACCTCAGCCGTGCAGAACACAATGCTATCCACAGCCTCAGAAACAACTCTGACATCATAAACAAAAAGGCTGACAAAGGAGGTGCTGTCGTCATCATGAATAGGTCAGAATATGAACAAGAGGCTGCTGGCAGCTCTCCAACTCCACTTTCTACAAGCCATTACCCCCTGATCCCACTGAGAGTTACCAAAAAAAAACTACACCATTTGCTCAAGAAACTCCCTGAAAAAGCACAAGAACAAATCCACACAGACACATCCCTGGAACCCTGGCCAGGGGCATTCTATCTGCTACCCAAGATCCATAAACCTGGAAATCCTGGACGCCCCATCATCTCAGGCATTGGCACCCTCACAGCAGGATTGTCTGGCTATGTAGACTCCGTCCTCAGGCCCTACGCTACCAGCACTCCCAGCTATCTTCGAGACACCACTGACTTCCTGAGGAAACTACAAGCCATTGGTGATCTTCCTGAAAACACCATCCTGGCCACTATGGATGTAGAAGCCCTCTACACCAACATTCCACACAAAGACGGACTACAAGCTGTCAGGAACAGTATTCCCGATAATCTCACAGCAAACCTGGTGGCTGAACTTTGTGCCTTTGTCCTCACCCATAACTATTTCACATTTGGGGACAATGTATACCTTCAAATCAGCGGCACTGCTATGGGTATCCACATGGCCCCACAGTATACCAACATTTTTATGGCTGACTTAGAACAACGCTTCCTCAGCTCTTGTCCCCTAATGCCCCTACTCTACTTGCGCTACACTGATGACATCTTCATCATCTGGACCCATGGAAAAGAAGCCCTGGAGGAATTCCACCATGATTTCAACAATTTCCATCCCACCATCAACCTCAGCCTGGACCAGTCCACACAAGAGATCCACTTCCTGGACACTACGGTGCTAATAAGCGATGGTCACATAAACACCACCCTATACCGGAAACCTACTGACTGCTATTCCTACCTGCCTGCCTCCAGGTTTCATCCAGACCACACCACACGATCCATTGTCTACAGCCAAGCTCTACAATACAACCGCATTTGCTCCAACCCCTCAGACAGAGATAAACATCTACAAGATCTCTATCAAGCATTCTTACAACTACAATACCCACCTGCTGAAGTGAAGAAACAGATTGACAGAGTCAGAAGAGTACCCAGAAGTCACCTACTACAGGACAGGTGCAAGAAAGAAAATAACAGAACGCCACTAGCTATCACCTTCAGCCCCCAACTAAAACCTCTCCAACGCATCATCAAGGATCTACAACCTATCCTGAAGGACGACCCATCACTCTCACAGATCTTGGGAGACAGGCCAGTCCTTGCTTACAGACAGCCCCTCAACCTGAAGCAAATACTCACCAGCAACCACACACCACACAACAGAACCACTAACCCAGGAACCTATCCTTGCAACAAAGCACGTTGCCAACTGTGTTCACATATCTATTCAGGGGACACCATCATAGGGCCTAATCACATCAGCCACACTATCAGAGGCTCGTTCACCTGCACATCTACCAATGTGATATATGCCATCATGTGCCAGCAGTGCCCCTCCGCCATGTACATTGGCCAAACTGGACAGTCTCTACGTAAAAGAATAAATGGACACAAATCAGACGTCAAGAATTATAACATTCAAAAACCAGTTGGAGAACACTTCAATCTCTCTGGTCACTCGATTACTGACCTAAAAGTGGCAATTCTTCAACAAAAAAACTTCAAAAACAGACTCCAAGGAGAGACTGCTGAATTGGAATTAATTTGCAAACTGGATACAATTAACTTAGGCTTGAATAGAGACTGGGAGTGGATGGGTCATTACACAAAGTAAAACTATTTCCCCATGTTTATTCCACTCCTCCCTCTTTCCCCCCGCCCCCACTGTTCCTCAGACGTTCTTGTCAACTGCTGGAAATGGCTCACCTTGATTATCACTACAAAAGATCCCCCCCCTCCTGCTGGTAATAGCTCACCTTAAGTGATCACTCTGGTTACAGTGTGTATGGTAACACCCATTGTTTCATGTTCTCTGTGTATATAAATCTCCCCACTGTATTTTCCACTGAATGGATCCGACGAAGTGAGCTGTAGCTCACGAAAGCTTATGCTCAAATAAATTTGTTAGTCTCTAAGGTGCCACAAATCCTCCTTTTCTTTTTGCGGATACAGACTAACACAGCTGCTACTCTGAAACAAGCGGTAAGCAAGTGCAGCTTGTCCCTTAAGATTCTACAGCCTGCTTGTATTATCACTTTGGGTGAGGATCTGCTATTCATATCCAATCTCTTTAGTATATTAAGCTTAGTTTGCGTTTTTTGTTTATTTGCTCGGTAATCTGCTTTGATTTGTTTGTTATTCCTTGTAATCATGTAACATGTATCTTTTGTAATTAATAAACTTGTTTTTGCTTTATCTAAAACCAGTGTGTGGGGATCATAACTTGGGGGAGAAAGCTGTTGCGTATTCCTCTCCACATTGAGGGAAGGTATGAATTTTATGAGGTTATGCTGTACAGTTCCCTGTGCAATGCAAGATGGTATATTTTTGAGTTTATACTCTGGCGGGGGGGGTGCCATAGGAACTGGGAGATGCCCTAGCTGAAGTCTTCCCATGCAGGGGCTGGTTAAAGAGCCTGCCTGCATGTACTACAGCTGCGTGTGTCCCTACATGTATGTATGCTGGTGACAGTGCAGACTGAAGCCTGGAGGGCTTGGCAGCTTGTCATAGCAGTACAGTGTAGAAAGGAGCCTAGGCTGGTGGGTCGGGGGGCTCAGTGGTACCCCAGTTTCAGGTGGCACCCCAGGGGAAACCCGTCACAGAGAGACTAAAGGTTGATGATATCTTGATTTTCACTGTCTCTTTTGGTGAGTGGTTTCTTGTTTTTCACTTGCTATTCCAGGTTAAGTATTTTAGAAGTGGTCTTCAGTGCCAGTGAGACAATACATATGAGCTCTCCCATATCCATAAAGTTAAATATGTGCATAAATGTTTGCAAGACAAAGGCCTATGCTGGGAAAACGGCTGTTGATTTCATCTCCTCATAATTAACTCATGGGTATTTTTCCCCCTCCAGAAAAAACATGCTCAAGAAATTCATACAGCTCCAAATTGTGAAACCTTCCTTTTTCTCTCTTCTCCCTCCCTAATTAAAAAGTGTTGAGCAATATCTGTCCATTTCACAATTGCCAAACATGGAACGAAACACACATAGAGATCAAAACATGCTGCATGTGCATAAAAAGAATATATAGTGTCCTCGATTATGTACTATAGCACAAAAGAACAAGCCAAAAAAGGCTTGCTAATTTTTTGCCTTTTGTATGCCAAAAACCAGAAACCATAATTACAGGATTGTAAAACTGCACATATCTATTAGAAGAATAAAAGAGTCTTCAGCCTGCTTAATATTTTAGTTCTTCAATAAATGTATCTATTTAAGGAACATCATTGTAAGGCAAATGTGATGTTTTACTGAAGAAAAGCAGTCAACGGCTTTCTGTAATTACAAGCACAGAAGAATTGTGCCCCATTTCAAAGCTAAAGCTACACGAAGAGCAGTCAAGCCCTGAAGAAAAGCTTCTCTGGGAACTCTTTCAAGGGCATGGGCAAAAGATTAGCATTTATCTGAAGTTACTCACACAGAGGAGCTGCAGCTTTCATTGGAATATAACAGGTCAATTTCTTACTAATAAACATGCACCTAACACTCTGTACTTTCTATAATCTTCCTTCCTGCCTACACTCAAATTGTCATTTTACATTTTTGTCAATTCTTCTGGACTAGAAAAAAAATTTGAAATCCTTTGCTTCACTCTCACAAAGTCTCTATTCCATGTTTCAACTAAAATCCTGTTCCTCGTTAATGAAAACTGGTCCTCCAAGCTCAACCCCTCTCTCCCATCTCCTTCAGTTAGGACAGCCATGTGCTGGAAACTAAATTAAGATACTTAAAAATGCAAATGAAGTCAGCAGAAAATGATTTTTTGCAGTACTCAGGAATTAATCAATAGAATAATACAGCTTTTTGAGATCAGCCTATAATCCACCTCAGGCAATTTTATTTAAATCAAAAAAGTTATCTAAAATAACATGAAGTGGGGAAAAAATTCAAATAGTACATTCTGGAAATGTTTTAAATTGGCTTTGTAGAGATGTAAGTTTACTTGCTTCCCGCTGCCTTAACACTGATTGCTGATACAGTGTCTGCAGAAGCCAAGCAATTAGAACACTATGAGATATTGCTTGTAAGATTCATAGAACTGTTGTAAAGTTAGAAAAAACAATGTAAACTCGTCTTAGATGAGAGAGGTTTAAACAGCTAAAATATTTACACACAAAGTGATTATTGATTTTTGTAATCAAGATATCTAAAAAGACTTAACATTAATAAATAGCCACTTTACACCTAATAATTGAATACATGTCATACCATTAAACACTACTCCTAAAAACAGATATAGAAAGCTGCATTCAGTTGGACTCTACAATTGCCCCTTTGGTGATTTTCATAGCAGCTGAGACCTTACTCAAAAATATAGTGTAAAAATAAAAACAGGTCCTAAAATAACGCCAACCAATAAAACAGAATTGCTCCTAGACAAACACAAAGGAGAGGGTTGTTTGATGGCAATTTGGAGTAGTCAGCTTTGCAACAGTAGAATTCCTATTGACATACCTGGCTTCACTTATATTGTCTCAACTTCTGTCTCTCTCTTAAGAGCTCCATTTAATAGTAGACAATAAAATGTCTACTGCAGTCTTTTCTGAGACTCCAGCTCAATGGTTACTATATTAAAAAGAACACCAAACACAGTGTGCGCACGACAAGCAGGGTCTAACAGCCTCTTAGCACTGGTATCTTTAAAAAAACCAACAGACCCACAGCAGTAGCCCTTTCTTATTTACTGCTTCATTGCAACAAAATACTGCCCAGCAGACCTACTGTATCAAGAAAGAAAGAGTTCACAGGGAGGATCAGAAATATAGGCACTAAGAGACAGCTAATGGGTTAGTGAAAATTAAATACCTATTTCAGGCTGTGCAGCTTTAAACATACACAATGCAAGCAAATGTTTGAGCTCCCATGTACACACATTGGTTGGCCCAATGTCCCCCTTAGGCAGCAGAAAAAGCTCTCAGCTCAGTTCCCCAGATGACATTGAGAGTCCTAAAAGAGAGGCAATTAATCACCCACCCAATCTGTCCTGCCTATAGAGGGACTACAAAAAATAGCAAATCCCAATGATGGCCCCCTAAGTTCCCAACAACGGAAACACCAGCCCTGCTTATGCGATGACCTGGGACCTGCTTTGTAGCGCTCCAATCAGCTTTACTATATCCCTTTTTCCCTGCCTCTGCACCAGAATTCAGTCCTGTCCCGCAACATACCATGATTTCCCTCCATCTTGCTTCCATTCTGTTTTTAGTGTTAGAGGCTGAACAAGGTGTTCATTCCCATTAAGGGAAAAAGAACCAGGCAAGGTCAAATTTGGCATGGACAATACACCAGGTGCCACCCCATTAACATCAATAAGATTACACCATCTGCAAGCCAATGTAGAACCTCTCAGATTTCTTGGTTGATGCAGAAAGAGTCACTACATCAAGTGAACCATCACAGGATGATAATTCTTAGGAACTATTTTCAAACACCGAGTGTGTGATGGGACAGTGATGGAAAGTTCTGTCTTTGAAGCTTTAGTCCTGGGGAAAAGGACATTTTATTACATGTGAACTTTTCCCGGATCAGCAGACTGTCACCAGTCCAGTCTCCTAGAAGGCGTTTCAATTCATTCACTTGCACCAAATAAGCAGCTGTCACTTAAACTGCATATGCCAATATAGGAATGCTGCAGACTCACCCACTCCTTGACACAAATGAAGGATTTGCTCTTCAAAAAAGCTCTGTCTTTTATTAATCCAAAAATATATTACATATAACTTTCCCCAGAAGCATAGGTTGCTTTTAATGGGCAGGGAAGTGAAAGACATGGACTGCATTGCCTGGGTTGCTGAATATTATTCAGAAATAGCCTGAGATCAAAAGAAATTTGGTCACTAAATGTGAAATTTGGTTAAGACCAAAAGAAGGAGGAAACTAGAAAAAGTAAACATTTTGAATATATGAGAATCTAAATTTACCCACATTTTATCCTATGATATGTACATTATAGCCCTTAGGAACCACCATGTAGAAAACTCAATTCAGGAAATGTAAATTGCAATACCTTCAAGTATTGATACCACCACACAAATCTGCTGAACCAGTTATTCATTATTCTGACGAGTCATATACAGAGCCTCATGTGGGAAGGAAATACTGCTTACCTTTTATCTTATCACCTAGAAAAATGAAACTGAAGCACAGGAAATCATCCTTGCAGTCGGATTTCAGAGAGTCGCATTTCCAGGATATCAAAGCAGGTATTCAACTTGCTATTTCCAGATCTTTGCTATCCTAAAGGTTTACTAACATTAAACTACAAAGGAGTTAGGTATCAGCAGGATAATAAAATGAGAACTGCAAGAGTTTTGTATAAACTTGCACAGACCACTGACTCCTTTTTGTCTCACTCTTGGAAAAAGACAGGCTATGTGGGCAGAGAAAATGTGATTACTACAGAAGGATGAAGGTAGCTAGCTGAGCTTTATGGCCCTGCAAAGAGGGCTTGGAGTTTGAAGGCAGAAAGGTCAACCTTTCCCAAGAGTTGCCATATTACAGTGTCTGAGTTACCACCGTTATTTCTTATTTTAAGTAAAGGGAAACATCTGCTACTACATGATGGTCAGTGATGGTAGAGGTTGACTTTTTAAACAGTAACCACTTTAATCCACATTGTTCTTGAACACAAGAAAACAAACACAAACACATTTTGCCACAGAAGGCTGTTTTTTCTGCAAAGCTAATGAAATTGGCCTGAAAAAAAGATGAATTTTCCAACAAAGATGCATTCATGATCCTGATGGTTTTCTCCTCCCTCTCTTCACACTTTGCTGTTGGCTACACATTTTCTCTTCCCACCTTCCATCTACCCTAAGGTTTGTGCAGCTCCAGGAAACACTCAAATGTAGTAGATACGAATGAACCTACCCATTACTTAGTAATCAATTTTAAACCATTTGTAATGATGCTATTTCAAACCATGTCTGCAATTACTGTATGGCTCTATCATTTTGTTGAAATAAATACAGTGTTTTGACTATGCTATTTTATGCAGGATTTTCTGCTACTACTCAGATGCTGTTATTGTAGTAAGTGTTTGTGTTGGTACCATATTTAAAATGGCTCATTAGAATCCTCTGCTGTATGTGCTGTACTGGTTAAAATACCCTGGGAAAGAATGTGGTAATTTTATCTGACATAAGAAAAGTCTGCATGAGGTAAAGTTTTACATCCAAAGTTTTTTCACACCTGTTATGCTGAACAATCTACTTTGGGTGGATCAGGGATTGGTAACAAGATACAGAATATTTCACCTCCAGGTCACTAATTCAAATTTCACCAAGTCAGTAGTATCTGAAAGTGATCATTTTAAGGATTTTCAATGGGTTGAAATAAGGTAGTAGGTTTTCAGTAACTTTCCTCTTGGACTAGGGTCCATAAGCCAAAATCCACCATCCCCTTTGGCATCCCAAGAGATGCCTAAGATTGGATGGGAATGAAGAAAAAAATCTTCACATCTGCTAGAGGTGACCATTCCTGGTCACATCACCAGGGCGGCATGGGGGAAGCAGTTGGCTTAGCCATTTTTCATGCCATATCTGTCCGGAGGATAAATAGAGGACTTAATTGCAGCCATTCACCTTCCAGAAGCACTACATTTGCTTAAAAAGTGAACTCTTCTGCATAAAATCTGAATTAAGCAGTTTTATTTATATACAGTTCTAACTATTTAAAAGATGAAGAGAGTGGGGAACCACCACACAAAAGTCAAATTACTTCCTTATGGAGGTTCAGAAGTGTTCAAGTGAAGCCTTTCTGTATTGTTGAGTGCACAATGGGTGCTCTCTTCAAAACCCAATAACTGGTATGCGAAACAGGTAGAAACTGGAAAGCAAGACTTGGGTGAGTCCATAGATTAGTGCCAAAATCCAATATGGCTGCTTTTGCTCATATAAGGAGAAACATAGTGCTAGCCTTTTTTTCAAAATGTATACAGAGTTCTGTTTATGGTTGTAAGTAATCATCTTTCTGCAACCTGAAATTTAAATAAACCACAGCAGAAAATCCCCTCATATCTCAGATATACTAGTTGACCTTTGGACTCATTGCTGTTCTCTGTAGTCCTTCACTTTGTTTTATTTATTATTTTTACCTGTGACGATGTTTTGGCTGTTTTGTCCACCCTCTGGCTTAAGTCTCTCTCAGGGTTGTAACATCAGGAAGCTAGCTAGTTGCTCAAAGTGTTAAAGAAAACACGGACATTTAGAAGCAACCCGATTATTTTCCCCTCCATAAATGTAATGGAAGTCTGCACAAATGAACATCTTTTAGTATAATGCTGCCAACAGACTGGAGACTAAAGCAGAATACAAGGAACTGCATAAAGGCAAGTGATATATTTGGTGTTTATAAAAGGATAATACATCTTGCTGAATAGATACAATTTATGTCCCATGTGGTTATTCTTTTAAAAAGGCAAAAATGTGTTTTTTTCCCATTTGAGTGCTTATTAAAAAACAATCACCATATAAGTTTGCCAATGTGTAAAGAAATGCATGTCTTTGAATCATGTAACATATGTAAGTGAAATGACTATACATAAAAAGTCATATAGATGCACAAAAATATTGTCTACAACAAAAAATAAATCATGCTGAAGCCATTCCATTCAATAGGACATTCTCGTAAAGCACTTTGCTTCAAAATAATTGAGAAAAACCCCACCACATTGCCATAGCAAGTGACACAGAAAACCGTAGGAGGCTTCCCAATGAGGAATGCATTTTGTTAGTGGAATATTTTTAAACAAAGTACAGAAAGATGGTCCAATTGCGGTGCTCTCATTTTGAATGATGTATGTGAAATGTACTGTATGGGTACTTATATAGTTCCATTACTGTAGCACTCTCCTAAATATTTAAAAACAGAAACAACAATAGTGTCTATTTTTTTCTTCCAAATCCACATGAGAAACAGTACTATTAGTTTATAGCAGTTTTTTTTAAAATGCTATTTATGGTTTTTGTGGGTATAAGAGAGTGGGTATGTTGTGGGTTGGTGTATGTGCAGAAATCAGCAGTGCATTTAGGTTCCAAGTCTGCAAACTCACATACATGCTTAACTTTAGGCACAAGCTGTCCTAGTCAAGTCACTGGGGCTATTCACATGTTTGACTCTTTGCAGGGTTGGGGCCTTACATCTGAAAATGATGAAGTCCACGGACACTCATCTCTTCTGAAAGAGTTCCATAGCCTAAGTCCAGCTTCCCCCGCCCCTCCCAACACATATACTTTGTGGGTGAATCCATTTTAAACTTTGATTTTTATGCCAAGATGTATTATTTCTTCATTCAATTTTATTCCTATGATTGCCCCCTTTTCCAACACTATTATAGCTTTCTGACACCAGCATTGCCCCTCTGCCTAAGTGTAACTTGCTTTATTTACACAAATCCTGGAACAAAGATGCAGGGCAACCCCTTCTTTCAGGAATGTCAGCCCAACACTAATACCCTTTTTCCAGGGAAATTTGCTTCCAGAAATTACTCCAGAGGCCAAGATAGAGAGGAAACTCTCCCGCTGCTTCCACAACTCCCGTTCTAAGGGCTGCTATTCTTCATGGACCCTGGCATAACAAAAACCAATGCCAACAAGCAGCATTTCTTGAAGAGTTAAAAACTAGCTCACCCACAAAGAAACACCCTGGTCAGATTATGCATAATAGTGCCACCTGCCAGAATACTGTAACAAACAAAAGAGCAACCATCCCAAATTCTGCGTGCCCTTGACTAACCTTAAAATAGATAATAAAATAAACAGATTCCAGCGATTACCAAGAGATCACTCATTAATAAATACCACTAAAAGTCACTGACTGAAGTATGAGGCGTGGTTGAAAGGACGGTCAAACTTCATTCTCAACAACTGTACTGCCAAGACATTTCATTTAACAATGCCTATTGAATAGATTTTTTTCTGAAATATTCCTTCAACTGCACCATCATGAGGTTTTAAATAGAGGTTGTTAATATTAGAACAAGTTATAGCAGATACGGGTACTAATCTGGCAGTAAAGCATCAGAAGCATCAAGATTTTGATAAGTCTCTACCAAAGAATTCAATACAGGAAAGTGTTCTCTTTTTCTCTCTCATTATTTTTGTTTTGTGATTATCCTTGCTGAATTGATAAGCAACCTTAAGTGAACGTAGTCACTAATGGAATTCAAGGGCAGGTTTACAGATGGCTTTAGTACTAGGTTTAGTTGAGCAAATAAATTTCTGCCAGATAATAGAAAGACAGGTGTTTTATCTATGTTAATTTGAGGTGTATGTTTGAGAGTAAAAGTGATATGGGAGATGTATACCTCTCAGTTTCCATTTCTGTCAGAAACCAAAGTCCAAATTGCAGTTGTCAGGGGATCTGTTTGATTAGTTTTTGAATGATGTCTACTGAGCTTATGTTATATTCTACTACCTAGAAAATAATTCAGCCGTGGCTTTGAAAGGTTCACCAGGAAATTGTAGATGACAACTATCATCTTCTGTAGGTCTTTCTGTGCTTCACGACAAGTAAAAATGTTTCCAATAAATCTGAAGGCTACAGCTCAGGGATGCACAGAGGGGACTGGAAAAATAGTGGTTTTAATAAATAAAATCCAAAGGAGTACTGTACCACAAGGTTTTGAGGACAAAGCCTAATAAAATATACAACTGCATTTCCCTAGGAGCATTGAAAACTAATGAAGGACCATAAAGTAAATGACTTTCTTGGCTGAATTTTGCAGCTTGATGCGAAGCATAACTTTACCAGGGTTTCAATATATCCCAATGCATTCCAGGCTATAACATGCTTTATAATCTATATATCAAACTGTCTAGCAAGTAAATCACCAAGGAAACACCTAGATGTGACATCTTGGGGGTTACACGAATGTAGTAGCACCGTGCAGGACACAAGGTCTCGTTATTTCGGCAAAACTCCCAAGGACTGAGGATGGCAGTGTTTGACCCTTCTCTTGTGTGAGATGCCCCAACATGTCACACACATGCAGTTCAATAAATTATTGAGACAAACTCACCACTGATGGAAGTGACTCAAGGCTTTATAAGGCAATTGAATCATAATGTATTAAAGGCTTTTTTAGGGAGTGATGTTTTGAAGACTCTGAAGTTTGAGTCCATTATGAAAACTTAACCATTCCAGCAGTAAGGAACTTTCCCTCCATGGCTGTGATGAGGTTTTATGTATTGCTTTTCTATTATTATTTTCTATTATCACCCTAACACAAGTTAAATTTTGTTCCACTTAGATGTTGAAAATTTATCATTCATCATCTTTCACAGGATTTGCTTTCTTCTGTGCTGTTTCTTGATGCTGCGGTATGGAAACTAAGCGGTTAGCTCCATGGGTCTTAACTTTGTGGTATGCAATAGGGCAGCTTGCAAGGAGGAGTCAATATTCTTGCTTCCTAAAGGTGGGGGGAGGGTGGCAACTTATGACAGTGAACCATTGCTCTTAGAGCATTGAAATTATTGCCTACATACACAAGGCATTAGGGACAACTAGTAAAGTAATCAGAGTGAACAGCACAAGTCCCTGCTTTGTCTGGACAACATCTATCAAAAGCTAACAGTGAACAAAAATTACTTAGCCCTATATGTAACTTCAGACAGCATTTCCCAGAACTCAGCTTTAAATCGCTGGCAGCCTCAGACAGACAAGTTAATTATTGCAGAAATGTCTTTTGTCTAATTTTACTTGGTAGGTCAGCACTTGTCAGCCTCTGTATTTCAGCTTTCATGTCTGAACTAGGAAAAGTGTTGCCAAGTTTCATGATTTTATTGCAAGTCTCCTGATATTCGGTGCTTTTCTTAAAGCCCCAGCTCCTGGACTCCTATTTTCTGAGAATCTGGGCTTTCATTTAAAAAAAAAAAAAGCAAATTTTTGGGGGATTGCATGTAAATTTCATGATTCTTAAGCCATGATTCATAATCCTGGAGGGGCCTGACTCATGATTTTTGAATGTTTGGGGTTGGCAATGTAGTAGGAATGATTTCAGTATCACGATATTGAGGAATATTAACCATATTAGCGCTTGGTCTCAATCCTGCAGCCATTAATCACAAGTCACATTACTGAGATCAGTTGGATCAATTTGGATAACGAGTGAGAACAAGATTTGCTCCTACATTAGGTAACTGGCTTGCTGAGCCAGTAGCAATGATTCTTGAAACATCATGTTGAACTAGGAAAATATCACCGAGCATTCATTCTACAGATTTTTAGAGGAAGAAGAACTATCAAGGGAACCCGGGGTGCTTAAGTCAACATCCCTGAACCATGAGGCGCGTTATGCTCACCTCGCCTCCCCCCCCGCCCCAGGAGACTCACACCAATCTCATCACCCTCTGCTTTGTTTCCATTAGTTTTAAGCTTACTTTATGGCCACCTCATCCAGAGCTGTGATCATCCAGGGAACACCAGAGGCAGCAGCTGCTACATGCTGCCTCACCTTTTAGATAGCTCCATGTAGAACTGGCTCCACTGCTGTGCTATAAACTAACAAAAAAAAAACCCCACCTCTTTTGTGAATAATGGAGTGGGCAAACTTCAAATTCACTTGCCACTGCTATAGAACAAGAAGAACTCAATGGTATGAATACATTGGCAGAAAGTGAACCCAAATGGGAGACACGCGCAGCTGAAGATAACTGTATTCTATTCAGGAGGGATACTTCTGGAAACTATTTACCTTAGGGTCTATCTGGTGATAACAGTAAAGTGGTGAGGCATATCTGGCCTGTGAAAATGTGATGAACACTTTAAGTAGTATAGAGCTTAATCCATCAAGGTGCTGAGCACTCTGTCCCTGATCTGAGAGAGCACTGGAACGTGGCTTTCCCTCGAAGCATGTGGGTAGTCCCCATGGACATCATCTTTTCAGAACCGAGCCCATGACAAGGACCATTAGCCATCCGTTTACAAAACATCCAAATATTGCTTCATTTCAACTGACTTGTGGCTTAGTGAAAAATTTGCTGTGAGCAGCTGAGTTAACTTTTGCCAGCAACAACTCCTCAAGAACAAAGACACTTACTCTGAATTGGAATTGTAACTTGAAGGTGGGGTTCAGGACTTTTTATCTTCATAAACTGTGTCAGTGGCAGATTTGGTTCTGGCTATTGGAGCAATTGCTGGCTACCAAACGACAAGACACTTCCTGAGTGAAAAAGGCTGTTTTTCTGAAAAGTCAGGCCTTTGCAAACAAAATTATTGAAAAAAGGAATTGTTATTAATGACACTTGTGGCTTTGTCAATACAAGGAGTTGGAGTCATCATTCCAAATGTTCCACACTCTTGTAATAATGACGTATCTAACCTACCCGATCACAGTAATACCTCTGTTACTACTGCAGTCCCCCCTGAGCTCACACAAGACATTCTTGATGTCTGGTGTTCATGATGTTGAATAACGTAAATAAAATATCAGATAATTCTGTGGCAGATGTAGGGTTACATTTTCTGAAGTGTTATGTCTGCAGTTACTCATGTAAAAAGAAAAAAAGAAAAGGAGTACTTGTGGCACCTTAGAGACTAACCAGTTTATTTGAGCATGAGCTTTCGTGAGCTACAGCTCACTTCATCGGATGCATAGCATATCGTGGAAACTGCAGAAGACATTATATACACACAGAGACCATGAAACAAAACTTCCTCCCACCCCACTGTCCTGCTGCTAACAGCTTATCTAAAGTGATCATCAAGGAAGGCCATTTCCAGCACAAATCCAGGTTTTCTCACCCTTCCCCCCCCCCCCACAGACACACATACAAACTCACTCTCCTGCTGGTAATAGCCCATCCCTCTTTGAAACCTCTCTTTATAATGCGCATGATAATCAAGGTGGGTCATTTCCAGCACTAATCCAGGTTTTCTCACCCCCCCCCCCCCCACACACACACCCCCCTCCAAAAACCACACACACAAACTCACTCTCCTGCTGGCAATAGCTCATCTTACAATGTGCACAGCAATAATCCAAGTTTAACCAGAACGTCTTGGGGGGGGGGGGGGTTTGTAGGAAAAAAACAAGGGGAGATAGGCTACCTTGCATAATGACTTAGCCACTCCCAGTCTCTATTCAAGCCCAAATTAATAGTATCCAATTTGCAAATGAATTCCAATTCAGCAGTTTCTCGCTGGAGTCTGGATTTGAAGTTTTTTTGCTTTAAGATAGCGACCCTCATGTCTGTGATTGCGTGACCAGAGAGATTGAAGTGTTCTCCGACTGGTTTATGAATGTTATAATTCTTAACATCTGATTTGTGTCCATTTATTCTTTTACGTAGAGACTGTCCAGTTTGACCAATGTACATGGCAGAGGGGCATTGCTGGCACATGATGGCATATATCACATTGGTGGATGTGCAGGTGAACGAGCCTCTGATAGTGTGGCTGATGTGATTAGGCCCTGTGATGGTGTCCCCTGAATAGATATGTGGGCACAGTTGGCAACGGGCTTTGTTGCAAGGATAGGTTCCTGGGTTAGTGGTTCTGTTGTGTGGTATGTGGTTGTTGGTGAGTATTCGCTTCAGGTTGGGGGGCTGTCTGTAGGCAAGGACTGGCCTTTCTCCCAAGATTTGTGAGAGTGTTGGGTCATCCTTCAGGATAGGTTGTAGATCCTTAATAATGCGTTGGAGGGGTTTTAGTTGGGGGCTGAAGGTGACGGATAGTGGCGTTCTGTTATTTTCTTTGTTAGGCCTGTCCTGTAGTAGGTGACTTCTGGGAACTCTTCTGGCTCTATCAATCTGTTTCTTCACTTCCGCAGGTGGGTATTGTAGTTGTAAGAATGCTTGATAGAGATCTTGTACGTATTTGTCTCTGTCTGAGGGGTTGGAGCAAATGCGGTTGTATCGCAGAGCTTGGCTGTAGACGATGGATCGTGTGGTGTGGTCAGGGTGAAAGCTGGAGGCATGTAGGTAGGAATAGCGGTCAGTAGGTTTCCGGTATAGGGTGGTGTTGATGTGACCATCGTTTATTAGCACAGTAGTGTCCAGGAAGTGGATCTCATGTGTGGACTGGACCAGGCTGAGGTTGATGGTGGGATGGAAATTGTTGAAATCATGGTGGAATTCCTCAAGGGCTTCTTTTCCATGGGTCCAGATGATGAAGATGTCATCAATATAGCGCAAGTAAAGTAGGGGCGTTAGGGGACGAGAGCTGAGGAAGCGTTGTTCTAAATCAGCCATAAAAATGTTGGCATACTGTGGGGCCATGCGGGTACCCATAGCAGTGCCGCTGATCTGAAGGTATACATTGTCCCCAAATGTAAAATAGTTATGGGTAAGGACAAAGTCACAAAGTTCAGCCACCAGGTTAGCCGTGACATTATCGGGGATAGTGTTCTTGATGGCTTGTAGTCCATCTTTGTGTGGAATGTTGGTGTAGAGGGCTTCTACATCCATAGTGGCCAGGATGGTGTTATCAGGAAGATCACCAATGGATTGTAGTTTCCTCAGGAAGTCAGTGGTGTCTCGAAGGTAGCTGGGAGTGCTGGTAGCGTAGGGCCTGAGGAGTGAGTCTACATAGCTCACGAAAGCTCATGCTCAAATAAACTGGTTAGTCTCTAAGGTGCCACAAGTACTCCTTTTCTTTTTTCTTTTTACGAATACAGACTAACACGGCTGTTACTCTGAAACTACTCATGTAAAGTTACCTATGCAATTACTGTACTTGTACATTTACCACATTCAAGTTAGGAATGCATTTTGCACATTGCAATTGGACAGATGGGCTCCTGAAAACCTGCCCCCTCGATTATTGCAGTTTGATGGAGGAAATTAAGGGAATCATTCTGCTATGGAACTGCAGCATTTGGAACTAAATAGGATTTAGTCAAAGGACTGGAAGTTTTCACTCTGGAATCAAAATCCAGAACAGTGATATGAGATTCTTAAATTGACAGCTGGTTTGGTTCAGATAGGCACCAAAACAATCTGGATCATATTCGTATTTACCTGAACCTCATTGGTTTGGAATTCAAGATGGAGATGTCGCAAGAGGAGGCATACTTGTATGACACTCAGTACTTTCTAGTTTCAACTGGGCAAAAATTACCAGGAGATAGGGCCAATATGCTAATCCTTTGGCTTCTGGGTGGAAAGTATATTCAGGATGTATAGCAACTTAGGAAGACGCATTTATAACAAAATGTTAAGTGCTTTTTTGTTTTAAACCTTCATGAAGTTCCAGATGGTTTTGAATTTGTAGTGAAAAGTTTGGGTCAGTTTTGATTTACTCATTCACACCCATACTAATTCCATGATGAAAATAGAGCTTGCATTACAGGCTAGAAGTGAAATTGGTTCGGAAGATGAAAACTGGAGTCTCTGGCCTTCAGAACATGAATGGCGAAAACAGTGAAGGGTGAGAAGGAAGGAGCTTAATGCACTAGTATCAAAAAGCTTTAGAAGTGACAAAGTAAACTATGCCAACTGGAAAAGAGAAAAGATTAAATTCAGGAGCCACTAAGGAAGATGGCCTTGAGGGAATAGCTAAACAAACTATGACTTCCACTAAAAATGATGAAAAATGTAAAGAATCTGTAAGTGATGCAGCAAATACTATGCACAGAGGCATTTCAAGCAGCATGGACTCTGCAGCGAAAACCCCCTAAGTGCAGCCACTTTCACAATCACAGCAAACAACCACTTCAGCTCAGTCAAGAGCCCCATTAGCTTCATAACCCACCCTCTTAGTTGCTCTGGTCCTAAAGGTGATGAAGGAGAGGTCCTTACTCTCCTGATTTACCCAACTCAGTAATTTGGAGGAGAATAGAACAGATGAAAGTAAGAGGAAAACAAAAGGGCAAACAACAAAGTTTGCTTTCTGAATTATATAGGAGATAGGGTCAGAGTTCAGTTTGGTTTATGGCTCATTTTCTTCTCTTTCGTTAGAACACTCATCATGTTCATAGTTTAAGATAACATGATATATAGGCTGAAGTAAGAGTAAATTTTGCTGCTTACTGTGAAAAGTCAAATACCTCACTTTAACACTGGTCAGTTATTTCCTGTTATTGACTCTTATTTTTCTTTTTTGTGGTGCTTATTACCTTCTGGAACACTTCATGTCACCCACTAAAAGTATATTGGGGAAATGCTTTTGCTCAGTAACTATATTTGCCTTGTGGCTCTTTTTATTAGTGGCCTTAGAATGAAGAATATCCACAAGACATGACAAGCAAGATGGTGTTTAGGTCATGCATGTGCCTCACTGCAATATATCTATGGCCGCCTGTGCTGGGCAAGAGTAGGAAAAGCATGCTAAGGGCTTGTGTACACAGCCTTGCAAGCCAGGGTGTGAACATACAGCGCGCTAACCTGCCATGTGTTAAGCTGCCCTGTAAACCCTGCTGCTGCTCATTAAACATTCCCACAACAAAAAACTAGGTAGCAGCATCCACACAACGACTTAGTGCGCAGAAGGCTAGAGCTCCGTACATTCACACCCTGCCTCGCCATGCATTAAGTCTCCGTGTGGACAAGCCCTGAATGATTCCCTCTGAAATTTCTGAGTTAATTGCAAAGGAGACACTCACTGGAATAGGCCTCGTGAGCATGGTTTGCCTAATGACTTCAACTGGGGTGTCTTAATTATGCTGTTAATATCAGTAGACACAGACTATTTGATGTCTTATTCACTATCTGCTAAAGAATTACCACACCTCAAATTCTTACATTGTCACTGATGTGAGGAAGAAGATTTTAATCCATGAATTGAGCCACATATAGTTAGAGGTGTGTTTGACTTGGGTGAAAATGAACAGTTTACTTTTTAAAACATCTTTTAGTTTTCTAAGATTTGGATTATTCTTAATAAGTGTCTGATCACATCAATGTTCTGTTTAATGTTGGTCAAACCATCCTGTTACTCACTGAAATTGTCATCTTCACACTTTCCTGTCCTGAAAATGTCATTTTTCTGAAGTATTTTCAGTTTTCTTTTCTGCTGACTGATACAGGCATTTCTGCCCTGGTTTGTTTTAAATGATGCCACTTTGTGACATCATTAATACTTCTGGGGCTGTGATATCTAGAATCAAATTTTAATTTTAGTACCACAGCTGAAGAGCCTGTTATTTTTATGATTTATAGTACAGCAGCATCTAAAGACTCCAGCCAAGATCAGGGCCTCATTGTGCTAAGTATTGTGAATACACATAGTAAGAGAGAGCCTTTGTTAAAGAGCTTAAAACCTAAATAGGCAAGACAGACAAAGGGTTAGAGAAACGTAGATATATTTTCCCATTTTACAGGAGAGGAACCGATGCACAGAGAGATTTTCTTTGAAGAAATTCTCCTTATCTGGGCACCATCTTTAAATCTCTAAAGCACCAGTGGGCTATGAAGGAAATGGTTTGCTGGCAAACTACACAGCAATTTGCTACGTACTTAAACCTGGATGTGAACCCGTTAGAAGATGAGATAAGAGAACTGCAGAAATCTCTCAAAATCTTATTCAGCATAAAACTACATGAGTGCGTGAAATATTAAAATAAATTGTTAGTTGATCTCATGGATAAGAAGGTTCAGGGAGCACTTCGGAAATTCCCTTTCAGGTGCTGTCTAAGATGAATGTGCCCAAGAAAGCTTTTCTTGAGGCATCTGAGTTGCGAGCAGCTTCAGGAGAAGAGCTAAGCTGAAGTAAGAAGGGATCTGACAAATCTATAAAAGCAAGGAAATTCAGGGGTAAGATTGTTATAACACCTGTAACTCAGTCTCCTGGTAATAAGTTAGGATAGCATATGCGGTCCTCAGAATGAAGGCCTAAGAAAATGGGGTTATCTGACACTATTAGACAAATACTTACTTCGTCATCTACAAAGAGAATGAAAATTCTGGTTGAAAATTCATCATGTACAATTATTAAGGCAAATTTTGGTCTTTTTTCAGTTTCTGACTCATTCAGGAACTGATCCCAACTATTGTTACTTTGTGTGTTATTTCCAAGAGTTCCTTTACTCATTTAGGCCAATAAATTTCAGCCTTTGGGCTATTCCCAAATGGTTAATTTTGTCTATTTGTTATTCATGGTGTGTTGGTTGGCCAGGTAAGTCGTGTAGTATTGTTTCTGTCCCTTGATTGGATAACTTTTTTTAAAAAGGAGGATAATGAATGGCAAATAACAGTGACTAATCAATAATGCACTTCCTAGCTGATTTTCCAATAAATCTGTTTTATGCAAGAGACTGAGCAAATTTTAGAACTCATGATCACTTGCTCAAGTAACTGTCAGTCATCTAAATATTTTCAAACAACGAACAAAAGCAGAGCTTGAAATAACTGTAAAAATATTTGCTAAGCATGTTGTTATATGACCAGGTCTAGCTATGAGTCAATGAAGAAAGACAAATATTTTGGCATTTCTGTATAAGTGGTAACACAAAATATATACAGAATTTGCAGAGTTGAATCTGTTATTCCTGGACTCCAATTATGTACACTACGCAATGACTGTACATTATCTGCTACCCTCAGGACTCTCACAAAATAAGATGTCAGGTTTTGTGACTGTCTCCTGTTGATCAAAATTTTAAACTTATAAATAAACTATGTACAGAAAACATTTATTTTCAGATGGTAAATCAAATAAATTCAGATATCGTTTGTAGGAGTATTTTGACTCTGTGCATCCCTAGGGATGAGAGAAAGATTGAGATAGAAAGAGCTTCCACACACACATTGCTTGTTACTAATACAGAGGGGAACAGTGCGTGAATACATTCCAACTGCATTATATTACCACAAACTTCTAAAGTTCTGTACAGAGGAGTGTGCTATTATGCTTGCCAAATTTACACTGTATTTTTAAATTTAATAACATATTCATATTAGCAGAGGCCCGATAACAAGATGTTTTCTTTTAGTTATTATACAGATCAGCTAAAATCAAGGATTGTGTTTCCATGCTATTCCTGGCCATTTCACAGATAACTACTGAAATGGATCAGTGCATAAGTATCTTCCACAAGTATACATGTAAAAGGAAGTGTTGATTTAGCATTCTACCTAACAGAATATATGACTCTTTAAGAGGAGATTTTGTTTTTATGAGAGATAGTGGAGAGGACTGCGCACAATTCAGCCGGGATCTATGTAAATATACACAGAAAGCAAGGTTAGTGGAACTCAGAGGAGATTTAGGTTTTCAGAAAACTCTGAATGGTTTTGTGCACTCACTCCAAGTTCAGGATCCTTCTGAAGTGCCTTACTAGGTTTAAACCACCACCCAACACATGCAGCAGCAGAGTGTGGAAGAGGGCTATTGTTCCCAAACTGCAGTGACAGATGGAAAAGGTGAGAACTATCAGGGTATTTTGTGAAAAACTATGAATTGTCTACCTTGTGCCTTTCATCAGAGGTTTAAATAGGACTCTCATAAGAGATACAGCATATGGAATCTATATTTGTGCTCTTTGCACCAGATCCTGAGCACTTCCTGAGAAGTATTGAGAATGGACAATGATTGAGTGGATTCAAAAGTAGGCAAAATGAGTTTGTCCATCTCTAATGCTTAATGGTACAGCCTGAAGCACCAGCTAAATCAACAATGTTGACATCATACCATAGCAACTCCATAATGTGTTCATCTCTGGGCTGCGTATACAAGGCATTATCTAGACTACAGAAAATATTCCACCTTAATAAGAGGGAGGTGGGCTTTCTGAAAGTGAAACCTGTGGTATGCATTCAGCTTCTCTGGTTAAAAACAAAAATCTATGATAAACCAAAATGACACCTACATAAAGCTGGAATTCTGGTACAGAATTAATGAAGGCTCCATTTGCAATAGATACTGAATTATAATAAGAAGAATTCTCTGTGTGGGATGTACCTTAGAAAGGATTTTTGTCTTGCAGATAAGCCATGCCAAACTAGATTGCTAGCAAATTTTCTTTTGTTTTGCTTCAAAGTTTGATGTATGTATATTAGTCAATCTTATCTTCAACTAAGCAGTGAAGTGCCAAATGCAGGCATTCTGAGCAATAGGGGTTTGTTTGTTTTTTAAAAAAACACTGAATACTAGAAGAGAGAAAAATTAAGGCTGACATTACACAATTATTATTACTACTACCACTACCACCACCACCAACCACTTCTCCAAGGACATTTAAGGTAGCTGTAGAACTCATGTAACTGTCAAAAGCAATAAATAAATAAGTCACAAAGAAAACACAAATTCTCTCAATTTCCTATCAATGCCAATTTGGTGAACACTCAAAATAATCTAGTCCCACAAATATTTTGATTTATTTTGATTTACATACGGTACAAAATGCATCTCAGGCTCCAAGTGCCCTGACATCCATTAAATATAAAATCCATAACAATAAAAGTAAAAGGAACAGAACGGACATGAATTCCATTCAACATAAAACCAGTAACCAACAAGAAAACATAACAAAACAATCTCCCCATTCCTCACTCTTCCAGGACAAACATCACACCCCTACTTCTTCAGTCCTCCATCAAATGCCTTTTCAAAAACATGTGTTTTGAAGCATGCCCTGAAGGTCAACACCAAGGGAAAGGAGGACTTGTGGCACCTTAGAGACTAACCAATTTATCTGAGCATGAGCTTTCATGAGCTACAGCTCACTTCATCGGATGCATACTGAAGGGAGTGTGTGAATTCCAAAGCAAGGAACTTTGATGGAGAATGCCCATCACCAGCCCACTGATTAGCAAAGGGAGATTCAACGTGAATGTCTCTGCTGGTAGCAACTGCAGAAAATCTCATGGGGAAAGAGGCCGTCTCCCAACATATGTTCAACCAACATATAACTTTATAGGTCAATTCCAATATTTTAAAACTTCTTATTCCCAGAAATTAAAAGTCAGCCAAGTGCATATTCCAGAGCATTGATGTGTCACATGTTCACAGTAAGAAAACTCCATTTACCAAGCAGGAGGCAGTATTCTACATTAGCTTTAGTTTACAAATGGATTTGAGGAATAGCCCTCATGTAGAGCACCACGGCAGTAATCTAAACTTGAGGTGCCAAAGGTATGGGTTACACTATGAGGTCTTCTGACTAGATGTATTTGGTCATCTAAAAAACAGCTAGGGACATAACTAAACTCCCAAGTTGCAAGCTTTAGCAGTAAATGATGGATGCAATCTTATATATACTGATCAAGCCACTTGGACAACTCTCAATGTAGGCAAGACAGAAATATAATGAGTATCATCAACATAGTGAAAGCATTTCCGTTCATCTCTCTTCACTAACTCCTATAAATCCCTCCCATTCACACTGAATAAGAACAGTGACTAGCATCAGAACTTTGGGGTAGAAAAACAAGTGCCCAATTTTATCTTTTGCAATCTCTCTAAGAGAAAGGAACTGCATGAGATCCGCCCTATAACACTCCCACCAACCACTTTAGGAGAGTGATTAGCACTTCAACATCCACAGTATCAAAAGGTAGTTGGACCCAATACAGCATGATATCAGTTGTGTGTGTTGGGGGTGGGAGGGAGATCATTGACTAAAGGGACAAGTTCTGTCTCTAAGTCAGTAACTTGATTGACAAAGGTTGAGGATGTCATAGGCACTGAAGGCGAGATTTTTTTTAAAGGCTTTGTGGCACCTACCTCCTATTCATTGCAATGGGAGGTATGTGCCCAAATACCTTTTAAAATCTGGCCATAATAGAACAAGAATTGTCTAGCCAAAACCTCTCCCCTATAATATTAAGAAAGCAGTCAATAACTGAATAGCTTCTCAACATTAAAGGGTGGCTTTTTAAACAGAGGCAGAACACTTACTTCCTTAAAAGCAACTGGCACTTTGCTTTCCTCAAAGGAAGGGCTGGCAGTCTCCATCTTCAAAGGTCCCAACACTTCCCCAGTGGCCTTCACCAGCCAGAAAGGACAAGGATTGAAAGCACAAGTTGTGACTCCAACAGATCCAGAACTTCCATGAGTGACATTAGCATAAAATCAAGCAGAGAGTTTGCATCCTCTCCAAATATCACATTGCCTCTATGGATCTTGGTTATATAGTCAAATAATGGCATTATTTTCACCTTGAGAAGAAGTATTAAGGAGGGGAATGGGACGGAGAGAAGACAGTTATTGTGGCACTATCCTGCCTATTTAGACTAACTTGGGGTCTACACTCATATGGACATTACATTTTTATGATAAAATATAGGACACTGTTGAAAAATGCCAGATGCCCAATTTAGATGTCACTGAAATAGCCTTCAGAGGACATTTAAAAAAACTGCCCAGATACATTACATATCTCTGTTCACTACACCTTGTGCATGGCATTATTGACTGACCTTCAGATTAAAAATACCTGACATTTATAATCACCAAAACCAAAAGCTAGAAATAATTTGCTGGGTTAAAAATCATTAAGTTTTAATAAATGCCTTCCCAGTCCTAGAACAGACTCTTCTTTAGTACCCAAAGGAGATGTCTAATTTGTTATCACCAAGTAGAAGAAAAAATACTAAAAAAGTAAATTATGTTATATAAGAGTATCATTTTGTTTCCAAAGGGCATTTTAAAAATAAAAGTTAGCATATAATGTTGAAATTACCCATGCATACTACATTTTGTTAATTCAGACAGTAATGTTCAATGGTTTGAAAAATTTTAATGAGAAAAGTCATCTCAGTAGATTGAAACTAGAACTTAAGGTGGATGTCCTGGTTCGCAATTGAAAAAGTGACTCTCTCTTGCTAAAAATATTCAGTGTTGCCCCTATAAACTTAATTTGTGCTTAGATTGTTTTATCGTGTACTAAAGCTTCATCGTAACGTCTCCTGCCTAAAGCTGTACCGTTCTGTCGAAGCCGTAATGACATTCTTTACTGAGTAAAGGATTTGATAGACATTTTTGTGATAAAGAAAACTATGACCTGATTTGGTATTGAAGATGAAACCCTTGGCTTTGGCTGCCATCTTTGTCTTTCCCCTGATCAACCAAACACCACAGCCTGTGAAAGTCAACCTCTCATTACCAAATATCAGGTGGCCACAACCAATGCTCTTGGTGGTATTAAAGATATAACTGCATGTCCTCCACCTTCTAGCATACATGAAATATGTCATTAGAGAGATCAAAGAAGGAGGACTAAGAAATAACAGAAAAAGCATTAGAATTTTATGGCAGGTTAAACCTGAGTTTGATTCCCAGATCTGGTGCCTCTCAACTAGTGCTGTATGAAGATCATGAGTTGAACTCCTAGACAAGATTGAGTGGCTCACATTGCCATATGATGGTCCTTGTTTTCATCTAGAACAACATTGCTGGACCATGATGCCCAAAGGATGTAGGGAAGTATGGAATCCTCCATTGAAGACAGTGTAATGTTAAATAGGCTCATAAGTATACAGTTTATTTTCATGATTCTATTTATTAAAGAAGAAGGATATAATAGTACAGATGGATTTACATCTCAAACCTAGGTCCACATGTGAACGCTCACTGAGTTCAGATCTAGGGTTTTCATTCTCAGTCTCCATCTCTACATAAAACAGTTTGAAAACCTTCGAGAGACATGAAAACAAAAAGGACAATTTCTCAATATACTCAAACATAAGTTATAATAAAAGGACACATTTCAACTGTTTAAGTGTCAGCTTATCTTATTGCCTATAATCACGATTGAAGTTTCTGTATTTCAAAGACAAAAATAGCAGCTATAATAGGAAAACCTATTGCAGTTCATTAGTCATGCTTCATTAGAAGAAATAAGTTCGGGGGCAATTTTAGGCCAATTTAAAAACTGTGACTTCTCAAGAGAACAAGCTCTCAAGGTTAATGTTTAATTTATCCCCAAGAAGCTGTAGATAAGGGGGTAGGGTTGGAATGACATCTAAGCAGCCAATGAGTTTATAGCAGATGGGCAATCAAAGATAGAATAGTGGTTGGTGGAAATTACATATCTAGAACAGGAACAGAACATTTCATGTCCAGACCGTCTGTGTATAATGGGCTGATTCAGCCCATTTAAGCCCATCTCTAAATGAGTAGTAAAGTAGTAAGGCCAAGCAAGCTGCTCCCTGTAAGCAGATTCTTGTATTTGACTTCAGTGCAGCACTACATCATGGGGCTACCTGTGGAAAGCAACTCACAGGATTGTGACCTGCCTCTTTTGTGTGGTGCAAAGTATTAGGGAGGTGAAAATCCAGATTACCTCTATCTTCTTACTAGGGACTGGTGAAGCGGTTCCTCTATGGGAGATGGAAATTACTTTTGAATTTTCACTTTCCTAATTTACACTAAGATAGAGTAAGCATTAAGGTATGAGAAACAGAGACTAAGCAGATTTTCTTCCAACAACTTCATCTAATATTACCTTTTGAGGGCACTCTATTAATCTGCACTGATACTTTTATTGTATTAAGTGCTTAATGGCTATCTGAATTACTAAAAGTAGTAAAATAAAGAGCCTATACCCATACTGTAACCTAACCCAACTGAAATCTTTCCTGATGTTAGAACAGGAAACTTTTCTTCTTTTCCTCAACTAAGCGGTTGGAAGGAGAGAGGAGGGCAAACGTTGGACAACGGCCCTCAAAAGAGTTTGGGTAAGCCTCTGAACTGGACCTAACCTCAGAATCTTTGGAGATGCACCCATCACCAAGTATGACACAAGACAAAAGGAAGACAGGTATATAAATCAATATGTCCAGAGTTCAGAAACATACTGAAGCATGTGAGTAGTCCTATTTCCCACAGGATTACTCACATGCTTAAAGTCAGGCACATGTTGCATCAGAGCGTATACTGGGGACAAAACAGTTGGGGCTCATTCCACTTTTACTCAGCGATACCCAACAACTCCAATCAAATTAAACCACAGGGCTTTCTCAAAACATGACTTTTTAAAAATAGTAATTTATTAAAATTAAATGTAATTAGAGCAACTAAATGAAGTACTGAAATGAACTGAGCTAGACAGCAAGTTAAAACATGCCTCTAATCTAATCACCTTCTATGATGAGATTACTGATTCTGTGGATGAAGGGAAAGCAGTGGATGTATTGTTTCTTGACTTTAGCAAAGCTTTTGACACTGTCTCCCACAGTATTCTTGTCAGCAAGTTAAAGAAGTATGGGCTGGATGAATGTACTATAAGGTGGGTAGAAAGTTGGCTAGATTGTCGGGCTCAACGGGTAGTGATCAATGGCTCCATGTCTAGTTGGCAGCCGGTGTCAAGTGGAGTGCCCCAGGGGTCGGTCCTGGGGCCGGTTTTGTTCAATATCTTCATAAATGATCTGGAGGATGGTGTGGATTGCACTCTTAGCAAATTTGCGGATGATACTAAACTGGGAGGAGTGGTAGATACGTTGGAGGGCAGAGATAGGATACAGAGGGACCTAGACAAATTGGAGGATTGGGCCAAAAGAAACCTGAGGAGGTTCAATGAGGATAAGTGCAGGGTCCTGCACTTAGGACGGAAGAACCCAATGCACAGCTACAGACTAGGGACCGAATGGCTAGGCAGCAGTTCTGCGGAAAAGGACCTAGGGGTTACAGTGGACGAGAAGCTGGATATGAGTCAGCAGTGTGCCCTTGTTGCCAAGAAGGCCAATGGCATTTTGGGATGTATAAGTAGGGGCATAGCGAGCAGATCGAGGGACGTGATCGTTCCCCTCTATTCGACATTGGTGAGGCCTCATCTGGAGTACTGTGTCCAGTTTTGGGCCCCACACTACAAGAAGGATGTGGATAAATTGGAGAGAGTCCAGCAAAGGGCAACAAAAATGATTAGGGGTCTGGAACACATGACTTATGAGGAGAGGCTGAGGGAACTGGGATTGTTTAGTCTGCAGAAGAGAAGAATGAGGGGGGATTTGATAGCTGCTTTCAACTACCTGAGAGGTGGTTCCAAAGAGGATGGTTCTAGACTATTCTCAGTGGTAGAAGAGGACAGGACAAGGAGTAATGGTCTCAAGTTGCAGTGGGGGAGGTTTAGGTTGGATATTAGGAAAAACTTTTTCACTAGGAGGGTGGTGAAACACTGGAATGCGTTACCTAGGGAGGTGGTAGAATCTCCTTCCTTAGAAGTTTTTAAGGTCAGGCTTGACAAGGCCCTGGCTGGGATGATTTAATTGGGGATTGGTCCTGCTTTGAGCAGGGGGTTGGACTAGATGACCTCCTGAGGTCCCTTCCAACCCTGATATTCTATGATTCTATGATTCTATGCCTCGGGGAAACAAATATGTTTTTAAATTTTACTTTTTAACTACAGATTCTATAGTGTCTGTCCTGTAATGCAAGATGTGGCAAAAGAGTTCTCACTAAATTCTAAATTATGAATGAGACAATGAATTAGTAATGAACATTGAGGAGAAAGAGTTAAAAGTGAAGGCAGTTCAGTCTTTGGCATGTACGCTTTTGATCACAAGCTTGAGTAAATGAAAAAAAAATCTTAAGAAAGAAGAGGAGCAAAATGAGGACCTAAAAATGCAGCTTGAAAGCATAAGTTGTTTAAATGTGCCACTGGTTCGTAGTTTACAAAAGACAAAAGGAAAGTTGAAAGAATGTCAGACAACATGGGAAAGAGAAGGTACAGAAATTAAGTTGTCAAAAACAGGAGAAAGAGTACAGAAGCCTTTACTGAGTAGCTCAGGAGCAATTAATTGCGACGAAACAGGGTGCACCAGCAAGCCATACTAAGGGTATGTCTACACTACGAAATTAGGTTGAATTTATAGAAGTCGGTTTTGTAGAAAGCGTTTTTATACAGTCGATTGTGTGTCCCCCCACACAAATGCTCTAAGTGCATGTAGTCGGCGGAGTGCGTCCACAGTACCGAGGCAACCGTTGACTTCCGGAGTGTTGCACTGTGGGTAGCTATCCCACAATTCCCGCAGTCTCCGCTGCCCATTTGAATTCTGGATAGAAATCCCAGTGCCTGATGGGGCTAAAACATTGTCGCAGGTGGTTCTGGGTACATATTGTCAGGCCCCCCTTCCCTCCCTCCTTCCGTGAAAGCAAGGGCAGACAATCGTTTTGCGCCTTTTTCCTTGAGTTACCTGTGCAGACGCCATACCACGGCAAGCATGGAGCCCGCTCAGCTAACCGTCACCGTATGTCTCCTGGGTGCTGGCAGACGCGGTACTGCATTGCTACATAGCAGCAGTTTATTGCTTTTTGGCAGCAGACAGTGCAGTATGACTGGTAGCCGTCATCGACGTAGTCCTGGGTGCTCTTTTAACCGACCTCGATGAGGTCAGGGGCGCCTGGGCAAACATGGGAATGACTCAGCCAGGTCATTTCCCTTTTAAGTTTCGTCTCATGGCGATTCAGTCCTACCGGCAATAGCCAGCAGAAGATGATGGCCAGCAGTCATACTGCACCGTCTTCTGCCGAGCATCCAGGAGATGACGATGGCTAGCAGTCGTACTGCACAGTCTGCTGCCAGCAAGATGTATAAAGATAGATGAAGTGGATCAAAACAAGAAATAGACCAGATTTCTTTTGTATTCATTTTCTCCTCCCTCCCTCCTTGAAATCAACGGCCTGCTAAACCCAGTTTTGAGTTCTATCCTTGAGGTTTTGAGTTCTATCCTTGAGGGGGCCATTCTGTTTCTCGCAAAGCCACCCCCTTTGTTGATTTTAATTCCCTGTAAGCCAACCCGGTAAGCCATGTCATCAGTCGCCCCTCCCTACGTCAGGGCAACAGCAGACAATCGTTCCGCGCCTTTTTTCTGTGCAGACGCCATACCACGGCAAGCATGGAGCCCGCTCAAATCACTTTGGCAATTAGGAGCACATTAAACACCACGCGCATTATCCAGCAGTATATGCAGCACCAGAACCTGGCAAAGCAAAACCGAGCGAGTAGGCGACATCAGCACGGTGACGAGAGTGATGAGGACATGGACACAGACTTCTCTCAAAGCACGGGCCCTGGCAATGCGGGCATCATGGTGCTAATGGGGCAGGTTCATGCGGTGGAACATCGATTCTGGGCCCGGGAAACAAGCACAGACTGGTGGGACCGCATAGTGTTGCAGGTCTGAGACGATTCCCAGTGGCTGTGAAACTTTCGCATGCATAAGGGCACTTTCATGGAACTTTGTGACTTGCTTTCCCCTCCCCTGAGGCGCAAGAATACCAAGATGAGAGCAGCCCTCACAGTTGAGAAGCGAGTGGCAATAGCCCTGTGGAAGCTTGCAACGCCAGACAGCTACTGGTTAGTCGGGAATCAATTTGGAGTGGGCAAATCTACTGTGGGGGCTGCTGTGATGCAAGTAGCCAACGCAATCAAAGATCTGCTGATATCAAGGGTAGTGACCGTGGGAAATGTGCAGGTCATAGTGGATGGCTTTGCTGCAATGGGATTCCCTAACTGTGGTGGGGCCATACACGGAACCCATATCCCTATTTTGGCACCGGAGCACCAAGCCGGCGAGTACATAAACCGCAAGGGGTACTTTTCAATAGTGCTGTAAGCACTGGTGGATCACAAGGGACATTTCACCAACATCAACGTGGGATGGCCGGGAAAGGTATATGACACTCGCATCTTCAGGAACTCTGGTCTGTTTCAAAAGCTGCAGGAAGGGACTTTATTCCCAGACCAGAAAATAACCGTTGGGGATGTTGAAATGCCTATAGTTATCCTTGGGAACCCAGCCTACCCCTTAATGCCCTGGCTCATGAAGCCATACACAGGCAGCCTGGACAGTAGTCAGGAGCTGTTCTGAGCAAGTGCAGAATGGTGGTAGAATGTGCATTTGGATGTTTAAAAGCCCACTGATGCAGTTTACTGACTCGGTTAGACCTCAGCGAAATCAATATTCCCACTGTTATTACTGCTTGCTGTGTGCTCCACAATATCTGTGAGAGTAAGGGGGAGACATTTATGGCAGGGTGAGAGGTTGAGGCAAATCGCCTGGCTGCTGGTTACGCGCAGCCAGACACCAGGGCGGTTAGAAGAGCACAGGAGAGCGAGGTGTGCATCAGAGAAGCTTTGAAAACTAGTTTCATGACTGGACAGGCTATGGTGTGAAAGTTCTGTTTGTTTCTCCTTGATGAAACCCCCCGCCCCTTGGTTCACTCTACTTCCCTGTAAGCTAACCACCCTCCCCTCCTCCCTTCGATCACCGCTTGCAGAGGCAATAAAGTCATTGTCGCTTCACATTCATGCATTCTTTATTAATTCATCACACAAATAGGGGGATAACTACCAAAGTAGCCCAGGAGGGGTGGTGGAGGAGGGAAGGACAAGGCCACAGAGCACTTTAAAAGTTTAAAACTTTAAAACTTATTGAATGCCAGCCTTCTGTTGCTTGGGCAATCCTCTGGGGTGCAGTGGCTGGGTGGCCGGAGGCCCCCCCATCGCGTTCTTGGACATCTGGGTGAGGAGGCTATGGAACTTGGGGTGGAGGGCGGTTGGTTACACTGGGGCTGTAGTGGCGGTCTGTGCTCCAGCTGCCTTTCCTGCAGCTCAACCATATGCTGGAGCATATTAGTTTGATCCTCCAGCAGCCTCAGCATTGAATCCTGGCTCCTCTCATCACGCTGCCACCACCTTTCAGCTTCAGCCCTCTCTTCAGCCCGCCACTTACTCTCTTCAGCCCGCCACCTCTCCTCCCGGTCATTTTGTGCTTTCCTGCACTCTGACATTATTTGCCTCCACGCATTCGTCTGTGCTCTGTTAGTGTGGGAGGACAGCATGAGCTCAGAGAACATTTCATCGCAAGTGCGTTTTTTTGGCCTTCTAATCTTCGCTAGCCTCTGGGAAGGAGAAGATCCTGTGATCCTTGAAACACATGCAGCTGATGAAGAAAAAATAAGGGACAGTGGTATTTAAAAAGACACATTTTATAGAACAATGGGTACACTCTTTCACGGTAAACCTTGCTGTTAACATTACATACACAGCACATGTGCTTTCGTTCCAAGGTTGCATTTTGCCTCCAGCCAGCGCGTGGCTAGCCTCTCCCTCCTCCCCCTTCCCCGTGGCTAACAGTGGGGAACATTTCTGTTCAGCCACAGGCAAACAGCCCAGCAGGAACGGGCACCTCTGAATGTCCCCTTAAGAAAAACATCCTATTTCAACCAGGTGACCATGAATGATATCACTCTCCTGAGGATAACACAGAGAGATAAAGAACGGATGTTGTTTGAATGCCAGCAAACATACATTACAATGCTTTGTTCTACAATGATTCCCGAGTACGTGCTACTGGCCTGGAGTGGTAAAGTGTCCTACCATGGTGGACGGAATAAGGCTTTCCTCCCCAGAAACCTTTTGCAAAGGCTTTGGGAGTACATCCAGGAGAGCTGAAAATGCCAGGGCAAATTAATCATTGAACATGCTTGCTTTTAAACCATGTATAGTATTTTAAAAGGTACACTCATCAGAGGTCCCTTCTCCGCCTGGCGGGTCCGGGAGGCAGCCTTGGGTAGGTTCGGGGGGTACTGGCTCCACGTCCAGGGTGAGAAACAGTTCCTGGCTGTCAGGAAAACCAGTTTCTCCGCTTGCTTGCTGTGAGCTATTTACAACTTCATCATCATCATCTTCCTCGTCCCCAAAACCTGCTTGTGTGTTGCCTCCATCTCCATTGAAGGAGTCAAACAACACGGCTGAGGTCATGGTGGCTGAACCCCCTAAAATGGCATGCAGCTCATCATAGAAGTGGCATGTTTGGGGCTCTGACCCGGAGCGGCCGTTCGCCTCTCTGGTTTTCTGGTAGGCTTGCCTCAGCTCCTTAAGTTTCACGTGGCACTGCTTCGGGTCCCTGTTATGGCCTCTGTCCTTCGTGCCCTGGGAGATTTTGACAAATGTTTTGGCATTTCGAAAACTGGAACGTAGTTCTGATAGCACGGATTCCTCTCCCCATACAGCGATCAGATCCCATACCTCCCGTTCGGTTCATGCTGGAGCTCTTTTGCGATTCTGGGACTCCATCATGGTCACCTCTGCTGATGAGCTCTGCATGGTCACCTGCAGCTTGCCACGCTGGCCAAACAGGAAATTGAAATTCAAAAGTTCGCGGGCCTGTTCCTGTCTACCTGGCCAGTGCATCTGAGTTGAGAGTGCTGTCCAGAGTGGTCACAATGGAGCACTCTGGGTTAGCTCCCGGAGGCCAGTACCGTCTAATTGCATCCACAGTACCCCAAATTCGACCCAGCAAGGCCGATTTCAGCACTAATCCCCTTGTCGGGGGTGGAGTAAGGAAATCGATTTTAAGAGCCCTTTAAGTCGAAAAAAAGGGCTTCGTTGTGTGGATGGGTGCAGGGTTAAATCGATTTGACGCTGCTAAATTCAACCTCAACTCCTAGTGTAGACCAAGGCTAAGTGAAGGAAGGAACAGGAGGATTTGATGGAGCAGGTTTGCGTTTTAAGGGGACATGTCCAGGCATTAAGTAGGAGAACCAAAAAGTGTAGGAAGTTAATAAAATTAAATGAGCTATGGAAGGAAAAGACACATGAATGAACAATAGACTGGAACAGACTTAGACTCATTAGAAGAAAGAGGGACTGCAGCTTCATGGGTCCAAGAAACAACAGTGATCTAGGAGGTAACAGTGGGTGGTTTCAGTGAAGGAGAAACTGAGGACAACCTAAATTTAAAAAGATTATCTGGAGAAACTACCAGCTTGGAATAAAAACCAAGTCAGCCTGATGGCAGATCCAGACAAAACTCCTAAAAAGAAAATGTAATGTTAATCCTATTCTAAACAAAACTATTAGTTTAAAAAGAAAAAAACAGTATGCTTTTAACAACTGTTACATTGAACGAAAAGATATGACTGGCTCTTGGCTAAAAAGCAGGTAAAAATTAATGCTACCTGTCGCAGGGCGACGACTCACTGCTGCGGTGCCTCCCGCTTGTTGTCCAGGGAATTCACTCTTTTCAGCCAGGAGTGCCCTCTGCCGGTCAGTGTCTCGCCTGATGCTGGCCACGTGCCCCTCCCGGACCCCGGTGCCCTTCTAGATTAGGGTTCTGCCCCCTGGCAGTACCCCCTCAGTCTGGATCTCCCCTCCCAGGGGAACCCCCAACGCCCCCCTTGCCTCAGTGGCTACTGTCAGTCATCGTCTAGCCCCCTCTCCCTGGGGCAGACTGCAGTCTGTACCACACATCATCGGCAAGGGGGGGTCGGACCAGCTGCCTCGGTCTAGGTCTGGGCTGCTCCTCTGCAGCCTTAGTACCCTTTTGTGGGCCTCTACCTCGGCCTGCAGCCTGGGGCTCTGCTAGGCTGGAGCTCCCCAGCTCCCTCTGCCCTTCCCCAGCTTCCCAGGCAGCCAGGTCCTCCTCTCTCCATGTAGCTAGAGAGTGCGTCTGTCTCAGCTCCTGGCTAACAGCCCTCTTATAGGGCCAGCTGTGGCCTGATTGGGGCATGGCCCCACCTGTGACTACTTCCCCCAATCAGCCTAGCTTTCCTCCAGCTACAGCCCTCTCTTAGGTGACCACCCCGCCACACTACCCAACTAAATGATTTGGAAATTTGAATTTGCCATAGAATGCTTCTATTAACTGGCATACTGACTTGATCAGTGCACATCTTCCCACTAAAAATACTTAAATAAGTGCAATACATTTGTGTAATTGTGAAAGGGCTTTAGAACCTAAATGGACACTACCTGTTTATAAAACCCATTTCAAGAGGGAGGTGTACGTAAAGTGTATGCGTAAAATGAACTGGCCTCAAAAGATTCCACTAAAAATTAGAGTACCTTAATAATCAAAGAGGTTATTTTTATTTTTAACATGCAATTGTAAAGATAAATAATACTTTTATATTAACAAGTTAACTTAAGTAATTTACCAAATAATTTAAAAGTAAAAGGTATTAAGTCATTAATTGCTATTGTGCCTTTAAGTTAAGATTCCCGTGCAAGCTTTGATTCCAAGTTGAAAACTTGACAGGATACAGTAAAAAGCAAAGATGTCACTTGGACTCTTTGGCCAGTAGCCAAAATGTGTACAAAGAGAAGTGTTTTTTCCCCTTTGCCATTTTCTGCTAAACTGGTTTGCCTGTAAAAAGAAACAAACAGCTAATTTTGCTTTTAACCAAAGATTTGGCTAAATGGGAATTAAGATTTGTTGCCTATGGACTCCAGTCTTAAAACACAAAAAAATATAAAACTGAGCAATTACAATTTTGAAGTGCTAATATCTTATTTTAAATCTAAACAATGGATTTTGAACTTTGAAGCCAAACACGTAACTAATGTCAATTGGCTTTTTAATTTAACAATTAAATTATACCTTTGAAAAAGGTATCCCCACTGGGTACATCCTGCTGTTACAGAATTCAACATCTCTTTGACCAAGGCTATGTCTCATACAGAAGTGTTAAAAGTGAATTAGTAAACACCAGTAAAACAAAACAAAGCCCTGCTCACCACCCTTCTAACTTGCAAACTATGGCGGGGGAAGAGTAGAAGCAAAAGCAGAAGTAAAAACCCTTCAGTAAATTAAAATATTCAGCATACGTATAGAATGTTTTGTTGCGCACTTATCAGTCATGAGGATTATTAATTGAAGGTTGCTCGCCTAGTATGTTAATAGTCATAGAAGTAGAACTGCTATTTTTTATCCTAGATGAAGAAAACCCTTATCCCCCCTCTTCCCTCCTTTCCTCAGGAAAATTCTTAGCTTTTAAAACTTTTGCAAGTAACCCAATTTCCTTTTCTTTTTGTCAATTGTTGACAGTCATGGTAGAAATGATAAATAGACTTTATGTCTTTGCACATACTGGATTATGGGAGCAACAGAATAATTTATGGTTGGACTTTATGGCTCGACAGGGATATAGTATAGATTAAATTAACCATTTTTAATGTGTAGCAATTCATTGTGTTTTGGGAAACGATACAATGATATCTATTGCCAGGCCATTGAAACAGTTAAAAAGCCTGCCGGTTATAATTAATCAGCTCTCTCCATCCCTTTTGGGGATATTGTGCAACCAGTCATTGAGGCAAGTACCTCAGGCTTTCCTCAGCACAAATATGACTGCGGAAAAAATAGCAAAACACGGTTACTACTATGGGTCCAGTCCCACTGTCGTAACAACAGTTCTTGGACTTGTCTCCCCCAAAGCTTTTACAATTTCCTTTCCATTTTCCATGGGCAAATAAAGCACATGTTGGTATTATTATAATCATCTGCTTTTTTTCCAGTGTGTGTTCGACCTCTGTCTTGTTACAATTTCCCGAGAAAAACTTCTTTGCCTCCTGAAACACCATTCTAGCCATTATGGATGTAGAAGCCCTCTACACCAACATTCCACACAAAGATGGACTACAAGCCATCAGGAGCAGTATCCCTGATAATGTCACGGCAAACCTGGTGGCTGAACTTTGTCCTCACCCATAACTATTTCACATTTGGGGACAATGTATACCTTCAAATCAGCGGCACTGCTATGGGTACCCGCATGGCCCCACAGTATGCCAACATTTTTATGGCTGACTTAGAACAACGCTTCCTCAGCTCTTGTCCCCTAATGCCCCTATTCTACTTGCGCTACATTGATGACATCATCATCTGGACCCATGGAAAAGAAGCCCTGGAGGAATTCCACCATGATTTCAACAATTTCCATTCCACCATCAACCTCAGCCTGGACCAGTCCACACAAGAGATCCACTTCCTGGACACTACGGTGCTAATAAGTGATGGTCACATAAACACCACCCTATACCGGAAACCTACTGACTGCTATTCCTACCTACCTGCCTCCAGGTTTCATCCAGACCACACCACACGATCCATTGTCTACAGCCAAGCTCTACAATACAACCGCATTTGCTCCAACCCCTCAGACAGAGACAAACACCCACAAGATCTCACCTGCTGAAGTGAAGAAAAAGATTGACAGAGCCAGAAGAGTACCCAGAAGTCACCTACTACAGGCCCAATAAAGAGAATAACAGAACGACACTAGCTGTCACTTTCAGCCCCCAACTAAAACCTCTCCAATGCATCATCAAGGATATACAACCTATCCTGAAGGACGATCCCTCACTCAAATATCTTAGGAGACAGGCCAGTCCTTGCTTACAGACAGCCCCCCAACCTGAAGCAAATACTCACCAGCAACCCCATACACCACACAACAAAAACACTAACCAAGAACCTATCCTTGCAACAAAGCCCGTTGCCAACTCTGTCCACATACCTATTCAGGGGACACCATCACAGGACCTAATCACATCAGCCACACTATCAGCCACACTATTCACCTGCACATCTACCAATTCAGTCAGGGTGCATGTGGTCCACTCCCAATAACTGAGGAGGTGTCAATCCACCATATCGACCCTGACCGAACTGGCCTTGTCAGCACTGGTTCTCCACTTGTAAGGTAACTCCCGTCTCTTCATGTGCCAGTATATTTATTCCTGTATCTGTAATTTTCACTCCATGCATCTAAAGAAGTGGGTTTTTTACCCATGAAACCTTATGCCCAAATAAATTGGTTAGTCTTTAAGGTGTCACCGGACTTCTCTCTGTTTTAGTCTATGTAGACAATTTTTTTATATATCTCACTTCCTTTACAAAAATTAATTAAAAATAGAGTTCAAAGTCTAAATACAGCCTTCCTATCCCTTGACCTGGCTTACACCACACATCCAGTGTTATTTAAAATAAGCAACTATATCAGTCTAACTCAAAGCTAGCTTGTAATGTTAACTAGGAAGTAGCCACTGTCATCCCATACCACACACAGGAGAAATCACTTTCTGTTAAAGTGGACCATGTTTTTATCATTACAACACCAAAGAAAATTAATCAAAATTTGAGGTGGTAGTAACTTGAAATAAAAACGGATACCAATGAAAGGAAATCAAAAATATAGTTTTAGAATAAAATTTTAGTAAGCAGAATCCACATGTTGTCGTCACAAGGCTATGCATTTCTAGCAAAAAAAAAATCCACATTTTGTTACAGAGGTGATATAGTTATATAAAATTACGTTTTAACCAATTTGACTTCCCTATGTCCATTTTATTTTCAAATTGGTTAAGAGTGACATTTAACATTAAGAAAACACCAGCAAAGAATGTAAGCAGTTGCTCAAATTTCAGCATCTAAGCAATGCTGTTGAAGTCAGACTAATCGCACACACAGTTTTGCACCTGCTTAAGTGCTTTGCTGGTTCAGGAATCCCATATTACTGCAGAGTTAAGCGAGTCTGAGAGAAGATTATTGCTCATTGTGTCGGAAGTTGCCCATCCCAGCTTCTGCAGTAGCTATTCCAGGATTGTGGTTGTAAGGAAATATTCAGACAGCCAACAATGAAAACTGAATGAAATCCTAACAGGTTAGGACTGGTTCTCCGCTTTTGTGAAATGGGAGCTAGGCTGCAAAAAGTGGCTTTTCACATATCAGATGGATGAGAGGTATTCCATAATAAAGGTTAACTTTAATCAAATGATTAGAGATGGAATCAATTAAAACCTTCACTTCAAATACTTCCAACTAGAGTGACCGTACATCCTGTATTAGCGGGGACAGTCCCTCTTTTAAGCCCTGTCCTGACTTTTTTTTTTTTTTTTGGCAAAAGTGGGCATTTGTCCCATTTGCTCTTGCCAACTTGAGCCGTTCGTTGGCCAGAGCAAATGGGACAAATGCCCACCTTTTTTTTTTTTTTTTTTTTTTTTTACACAAAAGTGGGGTGCGATGTGGAGGAACATGCTGGGGGTGGGGGGCGAGCAGTGGTGCCAGCCCCTTGTGGAGAAGGGGAGGCAGGACTCGTATGGGAGGTGGAGGGGGGAGCAGGCAGGGTTCCAGCAATCAGCGACAACCTCTTGCAGGGGACAGGCAGGGTTCCAGCGACCCCAGCCTTGCATGGAGGGCAGCCAGATTTCCAGCAACCGCAGCCTCGGTGGGGGGGGGGGGCGCTATAGGAGAGGCCGGCTCAGGCCAGCCCCCTGAGGGAGATGGGGAGGGCCAGCCCAGTCAGGGGGCTTGGGTTAGCCCTGCATGGTGTCCCATTTTCCCTTTGGGAAATATGGTCACCCTACTCCCAACTTAGTTCAAAAGGTCCTAAAAGTTAAAAGTAAAGGGAGTAAAAGTGTCGATGGAATGGATGCTACTTAAAGCAGAAAAACCAACAAAAGCAATAATAAAACATCAGGAGGCATGTGTACCACTGAACAAAATGGAACCAGAAAGTTAAAGAGTAAACTAATATGGTTAAAAGGCAAGTTTCAAGAGGAGATTCAGCCAAACAGAGATCCTTTAAAATTTGGAAATCTGAGCTTAGTGAAAGCAATAGACAGAAGCATAAGTTAAGGCAGGAGTTTTGCAACAAAAATTAGAAAGGCCAAAATGGATTTCAAAGAGCAAGAACAAAGGGACATTCCAGGAACTTAAAAGGTGGCAAACTCAAAACTGATAAAACTCACCGACTGCATATTAGAGTGGGGAACTCTGCCACATTAAGTCATTGAGGCCAAGAACTTAACAGGATTCAAAAAGGAATTGGACATGTATATAGATAGCAAGAATATCCAGTTATCATAAGTATTGGTAACAAAATTTTGGAAGGGATATTAAATTGAATTAGTTAGTGTTTAAGCCAATCTCTAACAATTAGAGATCAGGATGAGCTCTAACGTGGGGGTTCAGATTATCCTATGTCTGTCAGTTGCTGGGTTGTTACTGAACTCTGACCACTGAACACATATTTTAATAATTCAGCACATTTCTATTTTTGTTTTTAAATTTCTCCTCTAGTTAAAGTGGCAAAATGATATGCTTTCGAACAAAGAGGCAATGCCCCATCACACATTGACCCTCCTGCTTTGAATTATTAATAGCAGCTCTGTTTGGAATGCCATTACATTGACAGACATTTATCCAAAGGTCAGCTTTGCTGGAAAGCCACTAGTAAAAAGCTAGAAGAACTGATAAGCCTTTAGGGGAGGAAAAAGCTGCATTTTAAAATAATGTAAACTACCAAATTCTGGCAGTTACTATGCAGAAGTATATAAGGCTGTCATTAGGGTTGGAAGGATTAGAAGTAAAGGCTGGTAAAAGCATTGCTTTTACAGTGCACACATAAACTAATGAAAAATATTTCCATGGATAATTGAAATTTACAGATAGCTAATATAAGAAAAAGGCTGCTTGAGAACTCAGCATTTGTTTAAAAAGGAAAGGAAAGGAAAGGAAAGGAAAGATCTAGCTCTCATGGATGCAGAGAAAATCTGGAAACTATGAACTCTAAAGACTCAAAAACCAGACAGCAAATAAAAGGACCCCACTTTTAAAAAAATCTCATGATTTTTGATACATGGGGGTGGCAATACTGCTAGTATAAACTAGACATATTCTAAAGCCTGACTAAACTAAGCCTGAACAGGCTGCTAATGCATCTTAAAATAAAGGATCTCCTGACCAAACTACCTCCTGAGGGCTTGCTTAACTCAGCTATCCTGATTTAGGCCACTCAGATGCTTTCACCTAGAGAGAGGCATTATGTGGTATACCCAAGGAGTCTGCATGTTTGTGCGTACATGTTCACTGACACTACAGTGATTTCTGCATATAAACCCCACCTCTTCCCATGCACAGATTATTCCAAGACCTGCTTTGGAAAAAAGGGATAATGGGAGTCCCCATTTATTGCCCCATTTTCTGTATCATATGTTCACAGTTTACAGGTAGACAGGTGTTTAACTACCTACCAGCACAGTAAATTCAGCCAGGTTTCTTTCCTTCTTTTGCATCATTATCAGAGAGAGATAGAGAGATTTGCAGGCCAAATTACACCCACAAGTACACCTCCCTGTCTTCAGATTATGCTCTCAGCAAGACCCCAGTAGCCCCAGGTAATTAGTATACCATATATTCTGGATACTGGGAGACAAAGAATGGATTCGGATATGCAGAGGTTTGGATAATACAGAAGAGAGCCCTGGCCACTGGGGAGACCACTCCGCAACTGAATGGCTCCCGCGGCAGCCACTGTCCTGGCCCTGTCACAGGAGTGAGTGAGCAGGGCCAGGACAATGGGGCTGCAGAGGGCTCCCTGTGCTCCCGTTCCAGCCCTCATGATTTTCTGAACTCTTGATTATCAAAATAAAAATCGGTGTCCCCCCATACCATTCAGATAATTGGGAGTATGCTTTATTTAACACAGGACACTGCTTACTAACACAGCAATAAGCCCAAACCCCCAGCAATTAAATGAGCCAGGTCTCCATACACAGATTGGCACCCACAATTACTTTGCATGACCGTTACAAGTGACAATTCAACTCTAAGCCCCAGTCAGTAAGTTTTAATGGCAGCCTAAGTTTGCTGGGGATTAGCTCGTCAGGCACGGCTGTTGGCAACTCAAAGAAAGAAACAGATTGAAGTTCCCAAAATTCCTAAACTTTTTCATTTGCTACTTCTTCCTAAAAGATTCGGAGCTTCAATGTTTCTTTGAGCTCTCCACCCAATTATAAGAGTTGCACTTTCGAGAAACACTACCTTGTGATATGTAGCCAGTCACACTAACCTCCACAACTGGAATCTCAAATGCTCCCTGTAAACAGTTTCTGATTGGTCGTACAGAAACAAATATTCTGTGATCAGTAAGAGGCTAAATTCAATGAACGTATTACTTGCTATAAATTATTTGCTCAGCTCAGTTATGACATTTAGAGAACTCTGCCTAAGAATTTGTTACCCTATGGTCAGAATAAGACCATTACCTTGAAAAGTGATCCTAATTTTATGGAGGTTCATCTTGTCACAAAATAATAAAAGTACAGAAGGAGGTATATATCCCCAGCGCTACCCCCCAACTACCGGAAATGATTTTCAGTGCAAAATATATTCTCTGATGTTTTCCTGTTTGGAAAAAACTATCTTTAAAAGAACCACGGGTGTTTGAAACTGTACTCCTCTTTAGCCTAAATAATATTTAGAGATTTATTAAATGCCTTTGCTGGTCAGAGAGTTTTTCCTGTATTGCCTCTTAATTTTTACTGTCTGTGGAAATTATTTGCTTTTTTGCTAGTGTAGCAAAAAAATATTGAAAAGGAGGTTACAGCATGAGCATGTGAGTCAGCTTTTCCCCTTGGATTTCGCTTATCATCAAAGGCAAAGAAATCTTGTTTGCTATCGGAGCAATCTATACGCTACTGTATCTGAATTATTGTACAATGAAGACTTTTGTTGAGAAGTAGAGGAGAACAAATGTGTCTTACTTGATAAAGGGTGGTGCTTAAGTATCTGCAAAATTCGCTAAAAGCTGCCTTACAACAGAAAAACATGAATGCAACAACTAGTTGGGTAAGGCAGGATTTTGTATAATAGAGTCTTCATTTCAGCTCTTCACTTATTTGAACTTCCATTAACCCCAATCCTGTTTCTTTACATACAAAACCTCAGATGTATTGGAATGAACTGGCTAACAGAGGTGTATATTCTAGTACTCCAGGCGGTAGTGAAAAGACAAGACAGTATTCTGTTGTAGTGAATACAAACAATGATTCTCAATTCAAGCATCTGGATACAGAACAGGTCTTTGTAGATCTTGCTTGCTCTTTTAGACTACCCAAACACAGCCTGTTCTACGTAGTGTCACCACACAATGTCTCCCTGGACTAGGGTTACCATACGTCCGTATTTTCCCAGACATGTCCGGCTTTTTGGTTCTTAAATCGCCATCCGGGAGAAATTATTAAATATCTAAAAACATCCGGGATTTTGCCATTATTATTTTTCCCCAAAGAAGAGTTGACCATTCAAGAAAGAGAGTGAATGTTGATCACTCAAGAGAGTGCTTACGTTTTCCCCCTCGCTCCCAGCGCTTGTGCCGTGAAACAGGGCCAAGGCAGGGGTTTGGGGAAGGGGTCCAATGGGTCAGGGAGGGGGTGGAGTTGGGGCGGGGACTTTGGGGAAGTGGTTGGAATGGGGGCGGGGAAGGGGCAGGGATGGGGTGGAGTTGGGGCAGGGGGGCATGAGCAAATACCCCCTCCCCCCTCATGGAGTGTCCTCTTTTTTGAATGTTCAAATATGGTAACCCTACCCTGGACTGGACAAGGATTCATGGAATTGATTGGTGTCTACATGTGTACAACTGCTCTCTGCTGAAAGGAATAAAAATTGCTCAGCTTTGTATCATAGACCCCATACTGGGGAGATTCACCTTTAGTTCAATTGGCAAGAAGCTGTGCTTCTGAAGCAGGGGCTTCCAAGTTCCATACCCCCCCCCCCCCCGATTGTTGTGCCATTCCAGGTACCCATAGTGTGCACCATTAGTAAATACAAAATTCCTCAGTGACCACAGAGCTGGTAGGACTTCTGAAGGCATGTTGTATCACTGCTCAGCAACTGGAACTTTATGATTGGCTGCCAGTGGGAGACAGACCATGTGTTTGTAAGTCTCAGTAGTAAAAATGCACTGTTCCAGGGATAAAAAACAGAGGGAGGATGGGGAAGGACTACTCCCCTCCCTGTGCTGAGAGCATTCTCCTTTCTTTGGTTTGGGCAATCCCTTCTTCCCAGAACTCCCCTTCCTCTCCTGGAGGAGACACCAGGCAGCAGATTCTGAAGTTGGAGCAGCACATGGAGCTTGCACTTGGCTGAGGTGTGTCTAGCGCTGCCAACATTCTCACCAGTAGATGGAGCAGCAGCATCACCACCGGATGGCAGAAGAAATGGTATCTCAGCCAGAAATCTCCTAGACCTTGCCCTTTGGAGAGGGAGAGTGACAAGAGGGAGACAACACTCCAAGCTACCACCACCTTCCAGGGAGCTGGGGGGAAAAAAGCAGATATCCAGGAGATACATTGTGCCTCAAATGTTATGTTTGAAATGTCTCTAAATCTTTTAAATTGCATTGGATATTTCAGAAGGTTCTGAGAATGGATACTTTGGAGCTCCCAACTTTATTTGTTTTTACATCAATACAAACTTTTCATCCTTTCCCAGTGCAGGTGATAGGATGGGAAGAATCAGTAATCTGCATTCCCCCCATACATACACACTTGCTTGACAGGCTAGGAGATGACTTAGAAACATGCATCCCATTTGGATGCATTTGCCCCTCCTTGTCCCCATCCTCTCCCCCTTGCTGTGTCCTGTCCCAACAAGCTAATGCAGCCCCATAGAACATCAAAGCCTGTGACAGCAATCACTGAAGTTGGTAATGTCCCCCTCCTCCCTTGATCTGCTTTAATCATTGCATAGTGTTATTTTGCCATATGAATTCCAGTCCAATGGCTTCCACGGTGTATTTCAGTGCAATTTTTGGTGTTTAAAGTCATGTAATCTAGAGAGAACATGATTACAGCACAGGACCAAAAAGATCAGAAATTATGCGTTCTATTCCCAGAGCTGCCGCTAGGTCATTATGTCACCTTTAGCACCTAGCCTATGCCTCAGTTTCTTCATCTGTAAAATGGGGCTGTTGTATAATAGCCTGGGATTACTCCTTCAAGCTTCCTAACCAAAACTTCAGGCAAACAAAGATGACAACCTCTGCCCATCTGTCACAGATTTTACACCAAGCCCTGTGCACACTGGGACAGTCTTTTGGACAGTTTGGTCAGTGCTATGGGAATATTCACACAGTATAGACATCATCAGACAAAGCGCATAGCTATGTCCTCACAACAGCATCTCAGTTTGATTTGAGGAGTTCCCCAAAGTAACATGGGACACAGCACTGTAAATTTTAATGTTGAAGTACTTTGAGATCCTGGGATAAAAGGATGATCAATGAAAAATATTTTTCTTCTGGACAAATTGTGAAATTTAAAAATCAGAATAAGACAGCAAGGTTAAACATAGTGTCACTCCTGGAATCAGCAAAAAGTTTAGGTGTTTAATGACCTATGAGTAGCAATTTAAAAAAACCTAAATAAGTAGATTTTGTGGATCAGAAAATCGACAATGGAATATGGAGCACTTCATTTTTAGATCAAAGAAATGAGCCTGACCCATGCCAACAGTTTAAAAAATGTTAAAATAATAAATTGACAAATGTGCTAAGATGCAGATGTTCTATAGAGTTTAAGTGGCCAAAATATAAGTCTGAAGCGAATTTCTAGCCAAAGGTAAACAAGCTTTTTGTCATCATTTGCCTATTACATCAAAAAACTTTTCCATCAGACTTAGGTCCAGCTTCCTAGTGGCAATGTATTTTACTGAGGGCTATAGCAATCAGAAGACCAAGATAAATTACCACTAAATTCCTCATTTTGGAAGAACGTGTACTTAAAGTACATGGTGCAGCGAAGTCACTTGAAGATTTGAAGTGCAAATGTTTTATGATGAATGCAGTTTTAATTAGCGTCTGACCTGCAGTACTACAACAGCATCCATGGAGATTTTTGCGGAGAGATTAGGATAATAGGGAATCACTGAATTTGATGTGCATCTATTTAACATGCATTTGGAGGTGCGCTCACACATGATTTACCGTCCATCAGGACAGGAGTAAAACTCTGAAGGACTTAGCATAGCCGACAAAGAAATTCACAATGGATGGAATAAAAACTAAGCAAAAGGATTATTTATTAATATACTAAAGCCAAACAAAACAGTTCTGTAAATAATTAGCTTCTAATGACCTTGATAATTTCTGACATCCATTTCCCTACAATCTGCTGAATTCTTTACAGTCCCAAATATAAATATAGACAGAACATCCACAACAGAATTAAGTACAAAATACAGACCTCACAAGCAGAATCAAGAGAATTTTTCTTTAAAGCAGTCTGTGTGCTTTTAGCTGCAAAGAGATTTTATGAGATCGTTTTATTTATTATGACAAGGAACCAAAAAATAGAATATGAAATCATATCTGCTCCCTTGCTGAGCTTGGCAATTACCTTTTCAACATTTTGCTTTTCATAAAGACTAGAAAATTAAAATCTCCTTGTTCAGGACTGAAAAGCTAATATGCTAGTAAAACACAATATTTTAGCCTCTCATAAATCCACAGGATCTAGTTAGGATGCCATATCCCAGCCCCTAAAAAAAACCCACATCACGTTAATGATGTCTGCTTAAAACTCACATTCTGAGAGCATTTGTGCAAGTAAAAAACTATCACCTGAGTGTTCATGGAAACTGAACATTAGGGATATGTACATGGCCAAAGGAAGAGGATCCATTTTTGGATTTGACTGTGTACAACTAATGGAAAGTGGTGCAAGAGATAGAGGATGGGGGAGTAATATTCACCAAAAGAATGCCTGGCATCAGTTTACATTTGGAAAGTTAGTTTTGTATAATGCAATGCACAGAGGTCACCAGCAGCAGGGTTAAGGTTGCCAACCCCCCAGGATTATCCTGGAGTCTCCAGGAATTAAAGATTAATCTTTACTTAAAAATTATGTCATGTGATGAAACCTCCAGGAATACATCCAACCAAAATTGGCAACCCTAAGCATGGATCAAACCCAGATCACAAAATCTTAAACCTTGAGCCTCTACTGCCTAAACTAGAAGATCCAGTTCTGTTAACACAAAAGATGTGCAGATTTATAAACCTCTACATGGTCCAGGCACTAGAGGGTGACAAAATGCTACAGAGTGTAAGTGTGGGTTACACTTGCAAACACAAGCACCAGGAAACAAAATTAAATTGCGTAGAAACTGATGCAGTCAACAGAGAGGTTTTGATATGGCAAGCCAGCACATATTGGTTCAATTCTCTGCCTGGTTGAGGAACTACATGAGGTGTAGTTTTGCCTTCTTACTCTGCCAGTTCCGAGAAGGCATGGGGAGGTGTTAGCTCTTCTCCTGTTCCCATAGCACTTCCTTTGGCTGATCAACAGGAAACATGTCCCAGACTACACTCAGTACAGCACAATGTATAAAATAAGACCCTGATCAAGGAGATGTGTACATGCTTAACTTTCCTAGTTTCTAAGAACTATTCACTCTGTTGCAGTGGTAGCTGCGGGCAAGTATCCATTTTGTAACAATGACAGACATTTATATTAACATCAAATGTAGATTATAGGATAGGGACTCCAGAAATCCAGGTTCTAGTCTTGGCTCTGCCACTGATTTGCTACGTAGCCATAGGCATGCCACTTCACCTGTGTGTGTTTTTTGCTTCCCCATTTGTACAATGGGGTTAATAACTCTGACCTTCCTCTATCCCTCCCATGGGCGTTGTGGAGATTAATACTTGCACTGCACTTTGAATATGGAAGGCGCTATAAAAATACCGAGAATTGCTATTTCAATTGCCTTCAAGCTGGTTTAAAATAATGAAGGTTTATGAGACAGTGAGTGTGTTTCACATTCACCATATGGTAAGAATATGCATACAGATATAAACAATGGTTGGGATGCCTGGGTATGACTCTTGGATAATGCCTTTATAAGCCTTTTTCTTTATAAGCTACTTTCCACATGCATTAGTTAGCACTGGTACCACTGCATAGCTCAGAACCACCACTTTTGATTGCACTAGGCTCTTGATGGCAAAGTCATTTTGTGTGATTTGGGGCAGGAGCAGTTCATAAATGTTAATGCTTTCAAAACCAGCTCATTTTTCCTATAGCTGTATTTGCACAGAAAATTTAAGATTTAAAAAAATCAAATATGGCACAATAGTCTTTTTAAGCAGACAGCATTTAAAACAGTATAATTGTCCACCACAAGCTCATTCCACATACCAAAAGGCAATTATACTAATATTTGAAGTACTGAATTAATTACATCCATCAAATAAGTTAAATTGTATCACAACATGCTTCCATAGCATAGCACTGCTGAAATAACTTACTACTAAGGAGTCCACAGTTTCCATTCTAAGCACTTATTTTAGGTAGAGATGAGCTAACAGTCTATCCATGTTAGGATTTTCCATAGTGCTCACCACCATAGTATGTAAGTGCTAACTTGGGATAAAAATACAGACTGTACCAGGTTCATGCTAGCATTTGGGTTGGAGGCCATTTCAGATTCATTGGTAATGACACCTCTCAAGCAGTTTTCATGGAATTTTTGCCCCAATGGTAGAAATCTCACAGGATCAGCTACTATCACAAGACTAATTTAGTCATACCAGAAGCAGAAAATTGGACTCTTTGTTTTAGGTTCCACCCCAGAATCAGATCCAAAGGGGTAGGCTCAGATATAGAACTTGAATCAATTACCCCCAAATCTGATGGCTTCAGATTTGAACTTCCAGAGCTGGCCCTTCTCAATTTAAGGGAGTTTCAATGTTGGTGCTTCCGAATGAATTACACTAACATAGGATATATTTTTCATTCATTTTCAAGTCTGAGTGCTGGAGTTCCAAACATGGTACTGCGGGTTAGTTTCCAGCTGCCTTTTCACCATTTCAGCAAGCACAGAGGGTGAAATTCATCAGTGTGGAGAAGCCAGACCAAAGATTATATTATACTTAAGTCATGCCCTCAAAATACAGCATAACTGGCACATAGGCCTAGATCGAGCAATCCGCACAGGGGTGAGAATTTCACCCTAAAAGAAAGAGGCTTCATGTTTACCAAGTGAAATAATGGAAGCACTGTTTTTAACCATTTCTAGTGTTCTGAAGGAACGTTATACAAATAACTGAACTATTCAAAATGCAAAACTACAGCAGGTGCTGAGCATGCACGGCAGTCAACTCTTTTAGCTCCTGGTGAGATGACTTAGAAGATGCTAGCACTGCTCACCAGAATCAGAACAAATGTGTTGTGACAGGCATCGAGACCTTAACTCCATTTTAATTAACATAATAACTCATGGCTATCCACATATAATCTAGGGATTGTCTCAAGTAATCTTACTACTAGTTCACTACATCAATGTGAAACCCCGCCACCCCCACCACCACCACACCACAGTACAGTTCTGGGTTGGATACTGGTGTGACTGCACCATATTAATAACCAATACTGATAAATGGGCAAATAAATAAAACAATTTTTTTTAAAAAAAGGAAGTTCTAAATGAAGCACTTCCCAGTGCCCTGACTCAGCACCAGTGTGCCTAATTTCATCGTAGCACATTTCAAGAGATATTTAGGATATGTACCATTGCCCAATGTTGAAGGATTTTTTTCTTGCATTAGGTGTTGCAATGCCTAGCCATGTCATAGCTGAACTAGGTATTTTGTTCATTAAGGTGATGAGCTTTGCAGAAAACTTAGATAATCTCCATGACAGTACCTTACTGACTGCAGAACTATAAAGCAGTATGCCATACTACCTCCCCCGAAAATGTCCAGTATATTCAGTGAAATGCAGTTTTATGCTATACTGCTTTGACCTTTGCTGTATTTTATATTTTGAGCAGCTGGCCATTATAGTTTTTTCCCAGAGGCTAGCAAGGCTGTAAACAGGAGGAGAAGAAGAATAGCAGCCAATATAATTACAGAATATTGAAAAGGTCAAGGAAAGTGCACCATGCTACTATAATTTACAGAAGATATCAAAAAGCCCCTTTTATGAAAAAAAATTGTAACAGAAACATACGTCAGTATGAATTCACTTGCACAATGTATTGGGAACTGGAAAAATTCATACTCAGTGCAGCATTCCAGGCTGTAAGTTTGTTTGTGAATGCTAACCAAGAGAAAGGTTCCAGAGTAACAGCCGTGTTAGCCTGTATTCGCAAAAAGAAAAGGAGTATTTGTGGCACCTTAGAGACTAACCAATTTATTTGAGCATAAGCTTTCGTGTAGCTCACGAAAGCTTATGCTCAAATAAATTGGTTAGTCTCTAAGGTGCCACAAGTACTCCTTTTCTTTTAACCAAGAGAAAGCTACCAAAGCGTTTCATCCGGCTCTCAGTTACACTAGTGTAAATTGCATATAACTCAACGGGGATCAATGCAGTAATACCATTGTAAATTCAAGGCAAGTGTGATCAGAATCAACCCTATACAGGCACAATACACATACTGTTCAATAAGGAGATGGATGCCAACCATGTGGAGATACCAAATGCATGAACCTGCTAAGTCAGACTGAAAGTATCTCCAGGTTTTCGTACTCCTTAAACCTACTGCGAAACATCCAACACCTTGGTGTTGTCTCTCAAAATATCACCATCAGGATGGTTCCAGATGACTTCTCTCAACTCTGTTAACTGAAACTGCAGCCAGCTTTGGCACCTTTTAAACATTTTCTATCCCAAAAGCCATATAATCACCACAAACAAGGAAGCTAGACCTGGAGTTGAGCCCTCCAGAACTTCCAGATTACAAGAAATCACTTCATGCCACATTTTTTTCCCTTTCATACAATTTGTGGCCCATGCTCTTTCTGCTCACTCCAGCTGAAGTCATACCAGTACAGAATGCCTACGGAAGTCCCTGCACATTGCCAACTCCCTTAACGTGGGGCTTCAGAGATGGGTGTGGCCTAGCGTTGACCCTGTGACTAGGGTGATTTAATCCCTAAAGCGCTAGAGAGACTGGTGGCCCAAATATGTCACACTCTGAAAGTGGCTTTGAAAGCAGTATGAATCAGAACCATTTTGGAAACACACTTCCAGCCAAAAACAGTTTGCATTGTCAGAAACATTTTCTCATGAAAGGGCAGCGCTTAGCTAACAAAGTGCCATTTCACAGGGAAGGCAGAGAAGGTCAGAATTTGTAAGCATTGCCATAAAGAACAGAAGGGAATGTCATATATATATTGGTCACATACACTGGAAAATTAGGATACGCTTGTGTTAAATCATCAGAAAAGATATTTTAAAGCTACTTCAGTTAAAAGGAGTATTAGAACCTACTAAAGTAAAAGGAATGAGAAAGAGAAAGACTTTGCAAATAAATACTGAACTGTAAAAAGACCATACACACACACAATCATTTATTCTCCCCCTTCTCCTCCTCTCCCCCCTCCCATCATTTGTTTCAACTAATTTTAAAAGGAAAGCAGGGAAATCACAGAGCTATGTAAAAAGGGTGAAAGGGAGAAGAGAGGAGGCATGATGTTGGGCCTGTATTAGTGGCTACAGATCCTGGGTGGGAAGAACAGGGATGCTATAGGGATGAGGGAGAGTGTTATGAAGGTTCAGGCTGAGTGGATGGGACAGAAAGTCTTGGTGAATAATTGGGATGGAGAGTTCAGGCCTTAGCAGGAGGAAGGGTGATAGGGAGTACAGGATGTGACTGAGATGGAGGGTGCTACATGGGTGTACTGGGTCTGCCATCTACCCCCAGAAAGATGTTAGAGGGAAGCAGACCACTGGGCCTTCCCACAGAAGACAATTTTCTAATACTAGAGACTGGTGTACCACGTGCTCCTATGGCAGTACATACTAGGGGTTGGTATGCTGGGCCTGTTCTGTGTATTTAAGTCACATTCGGGAGTAGCTATCTGTGCATTTCACTATAGTAAGTAGATACTAACCTCAGGTTGCATGCATTTCATTTTATTCCTATTCTTCTCCTAGAAGCAGGATAATTATTTAACAATGAAAATGGAAATTATTATTTTAGCCTGAGAATGTCACAAGTAAGGAGGAGAAATGTAGGAAATGTCAGATATGCTGTGAATCCAAAACCCAAGGGGGATTCTGGCTTTGTCACAGGATAGGCAAAGCACGACTGTTTTTTCTGAACCAAAGCACGGCCATCCAAGCCTCTCTCTAGTTTAAGCAAGTGTCTTCTTAGCTCAGTATCAATGGAACATATGAGTTTAACTGACACATACTGAAACTAGAGTACAATAAAAACCTTTTAGCTCAAAAGACATTCTTACCCCATGAAGATGTCTGAATTGCTAATGATGGGTCCAAACTTACTCCCATTGTAGCCAATGATGGTTTGCTATGGACTTCAACAGGTGCAGAAGCAGGTAACCTTAAGTAACCTAGGGCCAATTTCAAGAGTCATCTACACCCCATCCACACCCCGAAATGCATGAGTTGTAGGTCAGCACTGAATGTAGCCTTAGACTCTAGTATGCATCACTCCCCAAAATATTTCTTGTTCAGACATCAGTACTAGTAATGAATTAGACTAAAAGACTCATCCATCTTTATTATTTGAAAGATAATATATTACCATCTGAAGTGTCACTTAATTTCCAGCACCAACTGTGTATTTTCTGGAGTACAATTTGCATGGAATATATATTTATATAATGCATAGCACATAGAAAAGAAAATTAATGTCTAATGAAATACAACATATTTGCTGCTATCATTTGTTTTGAGATCACTAGTCACTGTGACTTATAGCGATCCATAAAACTTTCCAAATATAATCTCTCTTTAGAAAATGATTTTATAAGTTTTATATGAGAAAATACTCTTTTGGGGTCATTTTAAAAAATTAATTACAATTGCATTATAAATGCCCCAATTATGTGTTCCTATTAAAAATGCTAGACTTTCAAGAATTATGGCATAATCTAAGTGGAATGAATTTCATTGTAGATGTCCATTTATCATTTTGCAACTCTCAGTTAGGCATGAAAATGTTTCTCCAATGACAGACGTAGGGCCAGATGCAGAGATGGTGCAAACCACATCGCACCACTGAAGTTAGCCACTTACTTCCAGTTAAATGAGGACTAACACCATCCTTAGGATTGGTCAGGCTGGTTTGGCTGTTAGTGGAGAAACAATGGATGGTCCTGTGTTTCGGGTGCTAGGCTGGGACTGGGAAGACCCAGATTCAATCATTTGCTCTCCCAGAGACTTCCTGTATGATCTTGGGCAAGTCACTTCGTCACTCTGTGCCTCAGTTTACTAACTGAACAATGGAGATAATAGCACTTCTCTACCTCCCAGGAGTGTTGCAATAATAAATAGGTTAAAGATTATGAGGTGCTCAGATAAAATGGCAACAGGGCCTATACCAGTATCTTAGAGAGGAAGATGTGCTTATAGCATTGAAAACTAGGAGTGTGGGACTAATGTGAAGAGTTTTTGGGGGCTGGGAGAAGGAGGAAAAGCAACCTCATCTGACTGAGTTCCTACCCCTCTGAATAGCCCTTTATGGATTCTGGTTCTCCTTTTTATCTCATGCAGAGATCACAGAAATACTGCAATCCCAGACAGGTGAACCAGTTAAGGTCATACACCCCAAAATAAAAGGTAGCAGTAGCTAGTGTTCCTTAGTGTATCCTTATCCCCTCTGCCCAATCTGCCCCAGGTCTGAGGTACTCGAGAGAGTGGCCATTATCACAATACCCAGGATATTGAATCAGTTCATAGGTGTCTCCCTTTCAATCCATAGGATAGAGCTTTCTATTATGTAGCCTTGCAGCTGTGACAACACCAGCCTATTTTCCCCTCAGCATTTCTCACGGTTGCAGTCACTGGTGTGGCTATACCTTAGCTCACAGTGGAGATGCTCAGGTAGGAAAGGCCACCCTCATGTTGTCTAACCCTGTTCAGAGCAGATCTAGATGGAATGAGAGTTAACAGAGAATTTTAGCAAAAAGAAAAGGAGGACTTGTGGCACCTTAGAGACTAACCAATTTATTTGAGCATGAGCTTTCGTGAGCTACAGCTCACTTCATCGGATGCATACTGTGGAAATTGCAGAAGACATTATATACACAGACACCATGAAACAATACCTCCTCCCACCCCACTCTCCTGCTGGTAATAGCTTATCTAAAGTGATCGTCAAGTTGGGCCATTTCCAGCACAAATCCAGGTTTTCTCACCCTCCGCCCCCCCACAGACAAACTCACTCTCTTGCTGGTAATAGCCCATCCAAAGTGACCACTCTCTTCACAATGTGTATGATAATCAAGGTGGGCCATTTCCTGCAGAAAGGACAGTTAAGGGACTGGCCATCACACAGTGCAACCATGGCACTGCCGTGCAACGTTTGGTTTTTATCCTTCCATGTTCACGTAAAGGCAGCAGGAATGTTCTGTTTTCCATTGTTTTTCAGTGAGCACATGACAATCTGTCAGTTCGGAAAAAAACGTTGCAGTGATATTTTCTTAAAGGGCAGAATTCTTTATTTTGAATTTGGAAGTTGAAATTAAAGCCAGTTAGCAGAGAGTTTGGTAATACTTCTAATTAAGTCTCCATCTTACCCTTATCTGAGCATTTAATTAGATTCATTGGATGATTATGCTATGCTTAAGTAATACCAAGAGATTATTAGGACAATATTTCTGAAGGATAACAAGAATGTACTGAAATCGCGACATGGTTTATTATAGGACATGGTGGTTAAACTTTAACAAAAATGTGTTTAATATAAACTGTTAGTGCTATATAGTTGGTGCAGAAATTGTCCTATTAAATACACATTTATTCTATTATAATACATGCTGTTTGTTAATTAAATGCTAGTTGAGTATCCGTAATGTATTCATTGATATAGAACTACTAATATACACAAGGATACACTTTTCTTTTCTTTTCCCTTTTTTTTTTTCCAGAAGATCTCAGACTACTGTAGTGATCCTGACACTATGTCCTGGTCTACACTTAAAAGTTTTACCAGCCTAGCTGTGTTGGTTAGAGGGGTGATTTCTTTTTACTGACATAGCTATGCCATAAAAGGCCTAGTATAGACCTAGCTATGCCAGTATAGCTAAGTCCATGTCTACACTACAGGCCCCTCTCCTGGCCTAGCTATGTCAGTCAGGAATGTGATCCCTGACTAACATAGCTGGGCCAGCAGAAATCCTTCGCTTAGATGTGCTTTTACCAGTATAGCTTGTTTTGCTTGTGAGGTTGATTTTATTATACTGATACAAAGTGCAGCTTTGCTGCTATAAGCTACACCCACACTAAGAGTGCTTTGCAGGTATTGTATACCTCTATTCCTACACCGATAATGCACTCCTAACACAGGCCTGGCTTTATGCTGGGTCGGCAGAACTGGCATAAGCTATACCAGGATAAGCACTTTTATATGGCTATAGCGTGTGTCCACACTAGAGAGTTTTGCTGGGTATTAATTATACCAGTGTAACATTACCAGCAAAACTCTCCTACTGTAGACAAGGCCTGTAACTGCCTCACTCTGTGACCCTGGCAGCTAACCACTCTGTTCTTCAGGACTGATCTACACTTAAAAGTTAGGTCAACATAGCTATGTTGGTCACGGGTGTGAAAACACCACACTTCCGGCTGACATGGCTGTGCCAAAGTTAACTCCCAGTGTATATGCAGCTAGGTTAATGGCAGAATTGTCATTCTGGGAGATGGTGTTCCTACACTGACCGAAAAACTGCTTCCGTCAGCATAGGCTACATTACGGGATTATGCTGGCACAGACATACCCGCAGTGTCCTCATTTCTAAAAAGGGAAGATAATGTTTATCCATTTTTCTTTAAAAATTTTTGAGAACCTTAAATGAAAAGTGCCACATAACTGCAAAGGACCATCATGATATGCCTAATTCAGAGTGCCACCAAGAGTTTCACATTTTTCATTTGACATAAGAATATTGTATTCTTGATCCTTATCTGGTGCAAATCAGCACAGCTCCTTAGAACTCAATGGAGCTACGTTGCCTTGCAGCAGCTGAGGATCTGAACCATTGTTTCTTCTCAAAATGAAATGTTCATACGAGTATCTTAAATTGCACAGTGTGAAACTGTAAAGGGCATGTTGCTATCCCTTAGATTTAAAAACAAAAACAAAGAACACCTACTGCACAATGTAGAGAAGGGACTGGATCAAGCTCTCAGATCTAAGTACTCTCAAAGCTAGGGAATGCTTAACCTAATCCAAGCTTTTCAGCGTCTGATCTTTTCCAATAGACACACAAGGTGCAATCTTTTGCTTTTAGAGACGATAGAGACAAAAATGACTAGCACATGCCTCAATTTGTGAATGGGAATCTACTGTATAGTACCTGTGGAGTCTTTAAAGTTACACTGCATATACAGTATTCCAAGTCTTGAAACATTATCGTCCTGGTCTGTCCTTTAAAATTCCACCTGTCCTGCAGGGAGGGAGAGTTTTTGTTTTAAAAAAGAGCTCGCTTTATTCAAGGCTCTTTACACTGCATGGAAGGAAGTCCCCTGAAGGACAGGAGAAGTCCAGGACTATATAAAGGACCAATTGAGCATAAGAATAGAATCAACCATTAACAAATACCTTTAGTAAGGCAACTGATAATAAATGTTACCATCATTAAGAGAGCACAGAGATTATGATCACCACATGACCACATATTGTTGTACGGTGGGAAAATGCAAAGTTCTGTGACAAGTCCTCTTAAAATGAGTCTTTCAGCCAAACCATCCCAAACACTACACTCCGGCTTCCTCTCTAGCACCTAGTTCTGGATATTCCAGTAGCGTGACTCCATTATAGTATTTTATGGAAATTGTCCAAAATGCTGAATATTAGAATAGTTTCACTGGTGCAGTTTGCATTGTTACTGCAGAATAAGGAAGAGAAGCAATTACATTATTAGGGTAGCCAATTTTAATTAAACAAACCTCTACATTTTATAATGTTCATACTGAGATCCAGACACAAAACACAGGCTTCCCAGGCAAAGAAAGTTAAGGTGGTATTTCTGAAAGGGGCCTCTAGTAAATACTTGTTTAGTATGATTACATAATTCTTAAAAATATTTTCTGCAGACAGCGGGTACTCCTATGAATGAAGTTAACAAAACCTTAGCCGAATAATTAGGGCCAGATTGTAAACCCCTTCCTACCAGTGGTGCACGGATTATTCACGAAAGATCCAATTGGCTTCAATGGAGCTAATCATGTAAATAACTGATCATCACAGGGAGTAAGCAGCTAGTAATCTAGCCCTGGGAGGATTCTGTAGTACCAGAACACTTTCTTTTTTCATGGGGTTAGTGAGATTTGCTCCTTCAGAGGCAACACTTTTGGAGAATACCCATCTAACAGACAGTGGATCTGTTTAGTCACTCACTATACATGCTACCCACAAGCCAGTCACATGCAAAATCCTCCATGCACAATCTTCCAAGTCCTCAGACACATGTGGTCCCATGGCCCTCACATCATCAATACAGGGTGGTTTGCATTAAGAGGGCTAGATTCTCAGGGGACATATTGACACAGCTCCATTAAACTCAATTGAGGTATTACGATTTACACCAGCTGAGGATTTGGCCCAGAGTGTTATGCTAAACACACATTTGGTCTTAGAGCAAATCACAAAGATAAGAGGCAAGGGAACAAAATCTACACGGCAAGAGTCACCACTCTCTCATCCATCATTCCGCTCTGTAAATATAGACTGAACGCATAGTTTAATTTAAACACAAAACCACCACCAGAAGGGTTGATGCTAGAAATGAGAGCGTATGTTAGCCTTTAGAGGGCACTGAGTAAGCCATCCTGCTGACAAAATTATGAAGCTCATGGAACACTGTCGTTTTACTGACACCACTCTTGTTTTAGAGGCAAATGCCCGGCAACTTTTCTAATCAGACACTTTTAATACTGCAGTACAAATGAAATGCATACGGGCATTATCAAAATGGTTGTGATGATGTTTCCCTCAGAACTACCCTTTCAAGCAGGACGTTTAAGCAGGGCAGACTAAGGCTAACAACATACTCAAAGCACAGATGACAATCATAATGAGCTTTGAAGCCCTGCTACCAAATGGTGCCCTTGTGTAAAATGTTCTTTTTAAATCTGCTGGGGACAAGTTACCTGCTGCCTGAATCTACCTACAGTCAGAATTAAAATATCACTTCTGAAGTCTGCTATGCTGCATACTAATTGCCCACAAAGTCCCAGATTCTCAGAGTAAAATCAGCCAGCGAGCTATCTCACTGTTACCTCCCCAATTACAAGGAGCCTTTGATATCAAGGCACTGAGATGCAGTGGTGAGCTGTAGACTACTTATGAGCTGTACTGAGAGTGTCTGCACCAAGCAAGTATCCACAATGCACTGATTAACCTTCTAAAACCTGGACAAGCATATACTTGTCTCAGTGTAAACCCTCAGATGGATTCTCTGGGGCTAGGCCCTTGTTTGGTTAGTTAGAAGTCCGGACAAGGGACAGTGTGCAGAACACTACACTCACATGGGTACCTGTCCTGGTTACAGGGCTGCTTGCACTATGGTCCCCCTTCATAGTTTCTCTGATTCTACCCCCTCAGGTGTTTGGCATTATGCCTTTGCCTGGCTTGTGGAGTTTGACGAAGCTCACTGTCCCAAGTGCTCCCTCATGGAGTAGTGAGGCGTTGCACCAGCTGTACCCCAGTTTCACTTTGGGCTTGTGAGACCCCACCCAGCCTCCAATGCCTTCTGGGCTGCTTTGGTGATGCACTGACATAGATATGACTTGGCCCTCCAGCCAAGCTACTAAGAAAATACCTTCCGGGGTATCTGAGTCCAAACCAAAGAAAATGCAAGTCTTAGCCCCAACCTCCAATGGGGCCCAGCCCCTCCTTCCCAAGACGACGGTCTTCTTTCCTCTAATATCAGAGAAACTTCTGCCCACTCTCTTGGCTCAACTTTCACCTTCCTTTCCGTCTCTCCCCTCAGCCTGTCCTGGGCTTATTTGGGGTACTTTGGGCTCTTTCACTCCAGGCCTTCTTCTTTGGAGCCTCCCACAGCCCTCTCTCTGCCTTAAGCTCTTCTCTGGCTCCTCAGAGCATTCTGCCCTCCTCTCCAGTCAGCACACAGTTCTGCTCGGCTTTCCTCTTTTTCACTCCACCCTGCACAGATGTAGCAAGGATGGGCTAACTGAATAGGGCTGACCAGCTCTGGCCCTTTAGGAGGCAGGTTGCCCTATTACAGGGTAGAATTTCCCAAGTCTCACACTGATAGGCTGGGATCTGGATACAACACCCCATCTATACCAACAGCTTATTATTGGGCAGGTCTGATGGGACACCTGTGTTTCTTGCCTCTGAGAGCTTGTGACCAGTGCTATACAGTGACCAACAGCCTTCATAAAATAACGAGGTTTATTAGCAAAAGGAATAAACCGTTGGAGAAAGTGATTTTAAAACAGCAAAAGCCTACATTTACAGTGTCTCATTTAATCTTACACTTCACTACAAACTGTGTTAGATGGGATTCCCTCTTGAGTTGTGGGGAACAGACCAACCCCAATTTACATTCTTTTGGAAAGACCAGGAGCTCTGAGATCCAGGCTGGTCTCAGTTTTCATATAACAGAATCTCTCTCTCACCGTCTTCCCTGACATTGTGAGGGATAGATCACTATGGAGCAAAAGTTTTCTAAGTACTCATTAACAGTCTCACTACACAATCTCGTATTAGTTCATTCGCCCTGGTAATTATTTCCCCTGGAAAGCACAGGTCCATAATGTTGATTTGTTCTTTAAGAACTGGATTCAGACCTCCACGTTTATTTCATATGTGCCATCAGACTGAAATTGATCTGGGTAACTGCTAGAGACCTGCCCATACTCAAGCTCCAGTTCCTAAATGTGTGGCTCAGACTCATTTCTAGTCACTCCCTATCCCCCTCCTATCTAACATCTCATTCTGAATCAAAAAGGTCTACTCCTGCCTTCATCAGCCTCCATTACCCACTGGTTAAATTTCAAACATGTAGCTTCGTGCTTTTCCCCCATCCTGCCCGTCAACTCAGGAGGAGGTCCTCGCAAACATCCGCAACATTATCTTCCTTCAAATCTCTACTTTGGTGTGAAGGGTACAAAAAACAAAATAACTTAATAATGGCTAGGCTGCTGGTGTGCTGAGACCACAGCTTATCACACTAACCAATATTCTTTCACTGTGTTCTGGTACTCCTCTGTCAGTCTATCTGTAGCCTTCTGTTGTCCTCTCTTACAATTAGATTGTAAGCTTTTGGGGGAAGGGATCATCTTTTTATGATTTTTTTGTATGGCACCCAGCATAACTGGGGCTCCTAGGTGTTACAGTAACACAAATAATAAATAATTACTAGCCTGCCCTGGATCTGAACCGGCAATCTAGAGGTTTAAAGCTCTATATCCCATTACTATTCTCTTGATCCATCATACTCCCTACTTTCCAAATGTTATAATTCTTGGCATCTAATATGTATGTACAATTCTTCATACTGTATAAAGTCCTTCCCTCATAGCTGATATTAGGATGGGGAGGGGTGATCATTAAAGTAGATAATGACCTCATTTCAATCTGAAACCAGATGCAACTTAATGTTTCCAGACGCACTTCACATTGAGGTATCAGCTTCATACCCCAAACTCAACACAAAACTCTGGATTGTGGGAAGTGCAAACTCACATACATTGAAACAGAAGAAGATAATGACAAACTCTTGAAAAATAAAGCCACTGGCTTTTGCACATCTTTCTCTAGGACACTGTAAACTTTAGCTACAGTATTAGTACTTTCAGACTGCTCATCTGTTCTCTGCAGTGCTTTGTGTTATGGCTCATCTTACCAATGATAAAATTACCTATCTTATTTTATATTTTACCATGACTATTTAAGCCACTCACGTTTATTCCTTAAACTATTAATTTTCTCCACTGTTTTCTTGACATGCCTGTCTTTTAGAGCCTCCTCATTTGTACCCCACTTCCGTTTGATTAAGTACCATAGACCTTACTCACACAGTTTCTGATCATGGATAGCTGGTGTCTAGTTTGGCCTTCTCTTTTTGCTCAGTTCCCTTTTGTTACTGTCCATTCTTTCTAGTTATGCCAATTGCTTCCTCCCCTTAAAGCATGCATTAATCATATATTCCCCATAACCCTGCATGTTGTGTCTTGCTCAGTAATCTCAATGGAAGTGGTCATTTTTATATTCAGAATAGGTACTGGGAGAGAGAGAGAGAGAAGCCACCTAATAAGCTCTCTTCAAACTTCTTTCTTTAATAAAGGACCCTAAGGTACAGCAAGAAAATTGTACCTGAAGCTGTATTTCCTCTGAGAAACAGTGTCACCCAGGGGTCTTCTGGAGGAATTACTCTTACTAGCTGAGAACACATCAATTGTCACCACCTATTTAAAGGCATTGTTGGGGACAGAGTTCTCCCCTTTCTATCTCCCTCCCGCCGTCCCCCCACAATTAATTAGTTGGCCTTTTCAGGTCATCTGTACTAAATATACAGCAGTGAAAAACCTGAAGACATTTGCAGCTCTAGCTTGTGGCCCTGAATCCTCTATCAATATGACCATTCCAAATGGATCAAAAGTTCATGTTAGCAGCCACCAATGTTCCTGCTTTCCTACCAACTCCCATTTTCTTGGTTGACAATGTGTTCCATCTCTTTGATGCTACCTGTGTCTCTTCTATTTGTATAGAATGGCTTCTTAAACACCAAATTCACTTCACAGACTAACCTGACAAGTGATTCACCTAGAGTGTGATCTTTCAGGTTTCCTTCCCTTTCAAAAGCCATACATTGCTCACACGATCTTAATTTTGCTCCCACTTTCAGAAATTATCTTGTTTGCTGTAGCCTCCAGTTTCACTATCACATGTGCAAAAATGACTCTGGTGACTGGGTTTTTTTTAAAAGTTCCCCCTCCCCCAAAGCACATTTAAACTCATGAAAGTGTTTTGGGACAGAGTACCTCAAACCTTTGTCATGATATAGTTTACTAAAAGGCGAGAACCAATTCATTTCCATTTTAGAGGATCATTGCAAAATAGCAAATTATGCAAAAATATCATGGCAGCATCCTAAAATTTCTCTTTGCATGAAGAAAGGGAATTTATGTATTAAGGAGCCCTTTTATGCAAGGATTCAGTCTCCAAGTGAAACAATGATCTTGTGATCAAAACACTGAATTGAGACCTTGGATAATCAGGGTTCAACTCCAGGCTGTCTCAGAGACTTTGATCAAGTCAGTTAATCTCCCTGAGGCTCAGTTCTCTTACGTGTGAAATGGGGATAATACTTCCTATCTCCCACCCATTGTCTATGTTGTCCATTTAAACTCTCACTGAATATGCACAGCACCCAGCAAGGTGGGGGATTGATTTCAGTTGGGGCTTCTAGGTGCTACCATAATACAAATAAATTCCTTTTGCAGGACAGGAAGTACCTTACAAATAGAGAGGTATTTTAAGTTGCTGCCACGATGGTTGTGCTTGCAATGTATACTACTACAGCCATGAAGGACTAGTTTGTATTTCACTAGGACCACAAAGTAGATTGAAAATTTGAGATCTCAGACATTTGAAAGACAAGTGCCTTTCCTCTGCTAGCTAGGTTACAGACTACTGGACTACAGTATGTGTGCAGATCTTTAAAGACTGCTCAACATACTATGAAAGTACCTTGTAATATAGTAAGTGTAGCCTAAGTAAATTGGAACTGACATCTCATCTTAAAGGTCAGTAACAGTGAGGATGCAATAAAATGACATCTTATACCAGGTAAATTACCACATCTCTGGAGAGTTTCCACTGAATGGAGATAGCAACTATGCTGTAAATAACCATTGCATGGTATAGATTACTTCAGTGAAGTTGATTTTGAAAAGATTCTATTTATTCATTTTTTAAAAAATGAAGTACAGTAAATTGTCAGATAATCAAGACACTTGCTAAGCACTTTACAGAAATTGAACATTTGCAAGTAAATTCATGGTGATTTTAGCCAAGACCCTATTCAAATAAGCTCAAATACTTGAGTTACTTGGAGTGTGCTTTTTATGAGGCTCTGTCCAGCGGAAATGTATTTTGCTTTCTATAATGTGAGCCCAAGACGGTCAGAGTGGATAGGAAGGTCTGCTGTAAAAGAATGTAACCCCATGCATCCACACCCCGGCCCTACCACTACAAATACTGCAGGCCCCCAAGGAATACAGAGCTTGCGCAAATGAGCCATGCTTTTGGGTTGCACAAAACCAATTTCTTATTCCCTCCTTAGAGCTCACAGCTGTGCAGCAAAAGCAGGGCACTCCGAATAAAGGTCGGGTGGGGGTGGTACAAATGGTGACATCCATTAAACACAGCCATCCCTTTACCATGTGGTTTTATGCTACATATTCTGGCCATGTAAAAAAACAAACAAACTTCTGCCTCATTCTTCCCTGGCTGACAAGTCAAATTTCCCATGTCAGACCAGCACAGTCATTTATGCCACTCATTGTTTGCTTATAGAAGTAGCTATTGAGGATATAATACGGTACTGTCAGATCAGAATGACAGCTGATGATAAGGTGAGTTTCTCTGTGCTCTGGGTGCCAATATTTAACTCTAATATTTGTTGAGGTTTAACGCTGAGGGAAAAGAGAGTCATATTCTTCGTCACGTTTCAGAGTAGCAGCCGTGCTAGTCTGTATTTGCAAAAAGAAAAGGAGGACTTGTGGCACCTTAGAGACTAACAAATTTATTTGAGCATAAGCTTTCGTGAGCTACAGCTCACTTCATCGGATGCATTCAGGGGAAAATACAGTGGGGAGATTTATATACACACAGAACATGAAAAAATGGGTGTTACCATACACACTGTAACCAGAGTGATCACTTAAGGTGAGCTATTACCACCAGCATGAGAGTGGGGGCGGGGGGAAGGGCCTTTTGTGGTGATAATCAAGGTGGGCCATTTCCAGCAGTTGACAAGAACATCTAAGGAACAGCTGGGGGTGGGGTGGGGAATAAACATGGGGAAATAGTTTTACTTTGTGTAATGACACATCCACTCCCAGTCTCTATTCAAGCCTAAGTTAATTGTATCCAGTTTGCAAATTAATTCCAATTCAGCAGTCTCTCCTTGGAGTCTGTTTTTGAAGATTTTTTGTTGAAGAGTTGCAACTTTTACATCTGTAATCGAGTGACCAGAGAGATTGAAGTGTTCTCCAACTGGTTTTTGAATGTTATAATTCTTGACGTCTGATTTGTGTCCATTTATTCTTTTATGTAGAGACTGTCCAGTTTGACCAATGTACATGGCAGAGGGGCATTGCTGGCACATGATGGCATGTATCACATTGGTAGATGTGCAGGTGAACGAGCCTCTGATAGTGTGGCTGATGTGATTAGGCCCTATGATGGTGTCCCCTGAATAGATATGTGAACACAGTTGGCAACGGGCTTTGTTGCAAGGATAGGTTCCTGGGTTAGTAGTTCTGTTGTGTGGTGTGTGGTTGCTGGTGAGTATTTGCTTCAGGTTGGGGGGCTGTCTGTAAGCAAGGACTGGCCTGTCTACCAAGATCTGTGAAAGTGATGGGTCGTTCTTCAGGATAGATTGTAGATCCTTGATGATGCGCTGGAGAGGTTTCAGTTGGGGGCTGAAGGTGATAGCTAGTGGTGTTCTGTTATTTTCTTTGTTGGGCCTGTCCTGTAGTAGGTGACTTCTGGGTACTCTTCTGGCTCTGTCAATCTGTTTCTTCACTTCAGCAGGTGGGTATTGTAGTTGTAAGAACGCTTGATAGAGATCTTGTAGGTGTTTGTCTCTGTCTGAGGGGTTGAAGCAAATGCGGTTGTATTCTAGAGCTTGGCTGTAGACAATGGATCGTGTTGTGCGGTCTGGATAAAAGCTGGAGGCATGTAGGTAGGCATAGCACACAGTAGGTTTCCGGTATAGGGTGGTGTTTGTGTGACCATCGCTTATTAGCACCACAGTGTCCAGGAAGTGGATCTCTTGTGTGGACTGGTCCATGCTGAGGTTGATGGTGGAATGGAAATTGTTGAAATCATGGTGGAATTCCTCAAGGGCTTCTTTTCCATGGGTCCAGATGATGAAGATGTCATCAATGTAGCACAAGTAGAGTAGGAGCATTAGGGGACGAGAGCTGAGGGAGTGTTGTTCTAAGTCAGCCATAAAAATGTTGGCATAATGTGGGGCCAGGTGGGTACCCGTAGCAGTGCCGCTGATTTGAAGGTATACATTATCCCCAAATGTGGAATAGTTATGGGTGAGGACAAAGTCACAAAGTTCAGCCACCAGGTTTGCCGTGACATTATTGGGGATACTGCTCCTGACAGCTTGTAGTCCGTCTTTGTGTGGAATGTTGGTGTAGAGGGCTTCTACATCCATAGTGGCCAGGATGGTGTTTTCAGGAAGATCACCGATAGATTGTAGTTTCTTAGTAGTATTCTTAGTCCTGGCTGCAGCTAGACAGTTCAGAAAGTGGGTGTTTTGTTTTGGTTTTTTTAGTTAAACAGTTTTTGGAAGCAATTCTGCCCTCTCCAAATAAAATAAGCCAGACATTCTGTAAGCAAATGACTGAAATCTGAATATTACATGGGCATCCCTCAGTCTGTTATGTGATCTTACTCATATTAGATCAGACAGACAATCAACTCATTGTACAATTTCAGAGCCACAATTCCATCTAGAAGACTGTCTAACAGGGTTGCCTGTTTTGGGTGGACATATTGCTTGAGGTTTCATAACATGACACAATCTTTCATTAAGCTTCAATTCCTGGAGACTCCAGGACAATCCCAGAGGGTTGGCAACCCTACCATCTTATGAAGATGGGTGATGCCACCATTGTATATGATAAAGATATTGGAATAAGAGAGTTACTGATATCCTTCCAATGAACTCCCATTCAGCAGGCAGTGGACTCTGGGCCAGATGCTGATCTCATTTAAACTAGAGTCAATCTGGCTTAATTCCAACTCATTGAATGTCTCTGCAACTACACTGAGGTAACTAAGACCAGAATCTGGTTTCTGGGAAAGGGGAGTGGGGAGAGAGAGAGAGTGTGTGTGCACATATGTGGGCTGTTACAGACTAGGAGAGAATGTTTAAAGTCTTGAAGAGATTTAGGGTGGGATTTTCAAGAACTGTTCAGCATTGGCCTAACTTTGCTCTCACTGAATTCCATGAAATGCCCATTCCGTCTGGCCTAACTTTGCTCTCACTGAATTCCATGAAATGCCAATTCCGTCTGTCCTACCCATGTATGATGTGCATAGTCTGAGTATTGTTATTTGTACTCTTGTAGCACCTACAAAGTGACTCAAATAGTTTAAAGGCTAAGAAGACAAGCAACATACAAAGGGAGCAAGGGAGGTGGAGAGAAATAAAAGCCGTCAATGTATATACTTTTTAAAATAATACAGGTCAGCCACCCCATCTACCTCTTTCTATACCATCTTTCTCCCTCTCTCTCTCTTCTACTCCTCCTTGTAACCAGTGATATTTTCTGATTATAGGCTGCTGGTGCTTAGATGATGAAAGATGACCAACAGAATTATGAAAACTGTGAGCACCCAAAAACTGAAGCCCTCGGGAGTTCTTCCTAGATGAAAGCCCTTCCCAGAACTGGAGACAAACGTGATGGATAGAAAGCCTGGATTAAGAGATATCATGAACCGTAATGATGAACGATGAAGAGGATGATGTTAAAACCCATAGCAAACGTATCACTGAAACCTGGCATTCAAAGTAGTAATAATATGGTGATAACCCCTCTACGCTGGCATAAATCTGGTCTAATACAGTGATCTGTCTACAAATGCCAATTATGCGCCTTGATTCACACTCTCTAATACAACTTATATGACTTTTTCCTTTGACTCTCAATTAGGGCCCAAAGGGTGAATGCAAATTTTTACCTTTTCCTCCTTGTTGCCACAAGAAACAGGCAAAAAGAGTAAAAATAAAGTTGCAGATTTAAATTTAAAGCAGAAGGAGATCACTGACAGAACACACACATCCATTTCCCGACCCTCACCCCCATCTTTAGCAGGACTACACAGGGAAGTCAGTCCTTATACAAGCCATTCACTAGGCAGAAAGCTTATAATGGTAATTTTCCAGTTGTTTACATAGTGGGGGAAAAGGCTTGCTCTTTTTGGAAATCTTGATTACAATTTTATGCTGGTCTCCGAAAAGAATGACCACTCACTGGATTATTTCCCTTTTCTCTGTAGCTTTTGCTTTATAGGTTTAAGAATAAATCATATCACTGCACCTAATAAACTAACCTTGCTGTCTTCCCTATGCTGAAATTAGTCTGCTCTGTTTTGACTTGTGACAAAGCAGCTGCTTCCCTGCCTCAGGCCGTGCAGGCTAAGAGAAGAGAGCAGCATAGCCAAGAGTTAATGACAACAGCTAGAATGTAATTCACAGCACCTGATTCTCCACGGGTTCTTCCAATGTAATGCAGATATAAATCCATTTATTCAATAGAGTTAGACCCAGAAAGGACTCAGCCTGATAGAATGTAATGTAAAAATCTGGGCTATTCTATTAGGACAAGATATAGAAAAGGAAGATACTTTTTCAATGGCAGTTATTTTATTCTAATTGTATTCAAGTTTGGACTGTTAACCAGAACGACGTCCCTAGACATCCAGCTGAACGAGGTGTCCCCATTTTGGCTCACCTTCACATGAAGCAATGATACGCTAACAACAGCCATAACATTCAATAGCCTTGGCTGCACATATAGCAGCTCTCTTTTTTAAAATGACAGGCCCATACCGGGTTAGGTTGTCCTGCGCTGCTCTCCAGTTTTATGGGTGCAAATTACAGACACCAATACCTGTGAGCCTAATTATGCTTCCACAGCTAAGTTTGCTTAGATGTCCAAGTCTCTGATTTGGGCACAGCTAAGTAGGTGACCTATAAGGCAGGTACAAATAATTATGCAGAACAAATTGTTCATTCCATTAGTTGCAGGTTGAAAATCAAGCTTATTGTGAGTACTCACATATACGGTATGTACGCAGAAGACGAGAAACTATGATACAGTAAGTGCTGAGTTTTTAAATGGGGGCTCAGTGGGGACCTTTTAAAACTGAAGTAAAAATAGACATCATGCATAACATTTAATGGAAGCTATGTATAAATAAATTGCCGATTCAGTTTATTTAAGATGCGTATAAATAAAGAGTTATGTGTATATCTTTTTCCAAGTTCATAGCAAACTTCCTGGATAAGGATAGGTATATTATTGGCTTGGGAGTGACTACCAATAAAGATATGTAATGTTATTGTGAGAGTGACGATGATAATGCTTGTGGTAAGTCTCTAAGCATACCCAGTGGGAACTCGTGGGTCCCCAGAAGCCTCAGTTAACTCAGACTGAGCTGAGCGATTGAACAGTTCATGAAATGTGTTGTGTCCAGACAAGCCTAACTCCTTAGCCCTTGTACTCAACATTACATCCAAGGAGAATGATTCAAACAGGATTTTAGTAAAACCATCATTTCTTTTCACCCTTTAAAGCACAATACACCATTTTGGACCTAATAAAGGATTTTAGTCAGGTATCAAGTGTGGGGAATTTTGACATCATGAGCATTCAGCTTTGAGCAGTCTTTGGGTAAGTGGAGTGGCTCCAGTGACAGCTTGAGACACATACTCCAATTATAAAACATTAGCAGTGTTTATACCCAGGCTTCATTTAGCTTGTAATTCATTCTGTTCTCAAGAAGAAAAATTAAAATTTCTTACTAATATATGCATGCAGCTAAGACTGAGAGCCACAGAAAAACAGTTTTCAGAGCCTGGGGTTTTTCATTAGCAAGAGGGAGAGAGAGATTTTGACCAGAGTAAGTCTCTTCCTTATCTACTGTCCTGCCAAGCTCACAGTGAGCTTTCATTCTACATGACGTGACACACTGGAAGGACCTAGAGTTATGGTGCTGTCATTCCTGGATAGTCTCTTCCATCTTCTGTTTATTTCTGTACCAGTCCATATTATACAACTAATGTGTCCCAACAGAGGGAGAACCAAGACATCAGCCAATTACTCCCAAGGTTATTGTCACTGTAGCAATGACAACACAAACTCTGCTAAAGGCCTTCCAGAATAAAAAGGGACAGAGCTGTACGATATGTTCTGATCTCCCAATGCCAGCAAAACCAACCCATATTAATCTGGGGAACCTTAACCCTGAACACACAGGCCATTGTATTCACATGTCATTGTATCAGCAAGCCCATGTCACGGACAAATATTTTCCATCTAATGACAGCGCAGATATTTTCTAACAAATGCCACACTATATAATACGTTCGAATTGGTATTTTATCATTTACTCAGATTTGTGGACAAACGTCATTAAATTATAAAATGAAATGCTTTTATTTCCAATAGAAAAAAGTATGTCTAAATGCACAGGATTTTTGTCAAATAGTTTGATTAAAAAAGCTTGACTCGTCTAAGTAAGTCTACTTGTTTTAGTTTTGGATAATCATTTGTCATATAAAAGAACAAAAAAGAAAAATCAACTGCTTCAAAGCATAAGGTTTCTAGTAGGCTTTGAGTCGTGTACAAAATTGATTTTTACTGTATACAGTGGTACTAGTGCCTCATGTTGATGAATTACCCTGCTAGTGAAACACAATTTCTACTAAATCAACAAAGAGTTTGCTATAAAGGCCATAAGACTTACTCAGTTTCTGTAGCACAAGCTCCCATCTCCTGCTCATTAATCCTTGTAAGCGAGATTCAATAGATAAGGGAAAATTCCAGTTGCCTTATGGTATCCTTAGCCATTTTCTAATGGTTATCTGTAAACAAACCAAAAAAAAAACCAGCAAAGGTTAATTTAAGTCACGAGTGACCCACAAAGTCTGAGACCACTACAGGAAGCTATTGTCTCATGTGAGGATTATGGGAAATATTGTATTCACCTGCTAAGCTTTCAAATGTGGATTGCTGAAAAGAGCAGCAATACATTTAAAAATACTGGAGTTGGAGAATTTCACAAAAAATCATTATCAGAACAAAAGAACAAGTGCACAGGTTTTCAATAATAAGGGCTCATAATTGAATTTTGAAGTGAAAGCAATAATTTCTGTATCATTGTTGTAATTTTTTTCAAATTGTCATTCCAGTTTGTCGCACATTCGTCATGGATATGAGATGCTGTTCTGACTCCACTTTAAAAAAATAAAAGTGTTAAATCAATAGAGAAGAAAAATCAAATAAGTTTAGATTTAGGACCGGAAGTCTATTGGGCACGTAGCCATTTTGCTTCAGAGAACCAATTTTACACTCTCACATTTATTCCTGGGGAAGTGTTCTTCTGGAGACGCTTTACATGTGAAATATTTTTGGAATGCTCTATCTTAATCCATGTGCCTAACAAAGCAAAATGAGAGATTATCCAGGATTTCTCTAAATAAAGGAACAGACAATATATAGCTTTGATTATCCAATTCATTTCTCTCTGAACAAGCCTAAATACTGTATTCAGCCTCACTTTAAGAGATATAGGGCTAAACTGTGGCTTCTGTCATAATTGCTCCCAAACAGATGCATAGTAGCATAGCAAAGGCACATTGAATGAGAGACCATACTCAGGTTGAATTATGCACCAGTCCCTGCTTCCCACACACATCCGTGGAAAAATCTACAGGGGCTGAGACAGGGATGGGGGTAATTAGGATTCAGGGTGTGCGCTTTTTAGATACACATTGTGGAAGTGCTCATTCCTTCACCTCTTATTTAAGTGGTTATTGTAAGAGTCTAGTTTCCCAGCTCTCCAGGTCTCTGCCAGCTACTCCCACCCCACCACACACAAACGTAAACCAAAACCTTCCTAATACACCACCCTCTGTAGCTCTGGCTATGGAGGAGCTGAAAACAGCGTCTCCATAGGTTTGAAGGGAGCAATATTTGCCCTGAAGTTACTATCCTGGCTGTGGCTTTTAAGGCATGTGTATACATGCAACCCAAAAACGAAATCTGGTCCACATTCTAATCGCCAAATGAAAACATCATCCTTTTTTATTTGAACAATCAAAAGCGTTCAAATTTCCGTGTATAATATTTGCCCATTTTTAAACCAAGTACAAGTGATATCCCCCTCACCAAAACAGCACTCTGGATGGAGTTTATTTAAGCTATACAATCCAGTAGCCTAAATCCATTTGCTTAGGAAACTTCAACTATTTTTGTGACTTGTACATTGGGACCAAGTCATCTGGAAAATGAATTTACTTCCTTCCTTGATAGATAATCTGCACAATGAACCTGCAAAACAACTTTTACTTCTCTATGCCTGATACTTCTCCCACCTAAACTGGGGAACGTCAATGGAGTTACAATGGTGCAAATGGGATGAGAATTGAATTCTCCGTATCTTGGTGAAAGTCAATTTCTCCAGATACATAAAGCACACTGTTGAGCACAAACTGACACCAAATAAACATTTTCATTCACGTATGTAAGCAACGGATCTGAAAGCAACATTCCCAATAGTTATAAGGCCACATCTAAGCCACGTTAATGTCAAAGTTTGCCTTTCCTAACTGCTGAGCTGATTACTGGGCCTGTCTTGTGTCTGTAGCACACAGCAAAGAGCATAGCACCACTCTGATTGCATATCATTGTTGACATTCACTCTGCACTGGGCAAGGCGTTCTTCAGTTCATCCATCACTCACCACTTGCTGCAGCACGACTGCAGTGACTATTCAAAGCCAGCATAGAATCCATGACACAGAGCTACGTAGGAGCTAATTGTTTTGAGCATGGATTTTTTTTTCCATTTTGCCACATGACCACAAGGTGCACCAGTGTCAACATTACACATCCTTAAATGGAAAGCAAACAAAGGAAAGGGAGATTTTCTGTTGAGCTTTTCTGTTTCTGTAGAAAGTTTGACTGTTTAGACACCAATTCTGTAGCATCGAAATTGCACTGTCTCCCAAGTCCTGTAACTGTATTCCTTAAAATGAAGAGAGAAACAGAAAATGCCTTAATTAGTATGCAAGATCTTGTAAGACCTATGACAAAGCCTTGGATATAGGGCAGGAATATCAGATACATTTACACATATACCATTTAAGGCATTCAAGTAATAGCATACAGTATATGAGAGTATCGTCTAGAAGAGGAAGCATTGAGTTGGCAGCTATAACATCTGGGATCTAACCCCATGATCTGCTGGAATTAGCTTTGTCAAGTCATTTCACTTTTCTGTCTTAGTTTCTCCACTTAATAATATTTTGACTCACAAGGGTGCTGAGGATACATTCATTAATATTATCGAGGCACTCAAGCGCCAGTGGCCATGCAGGTATCTCACTATAATAGGTATCTGGTCAGATAGATGGCAAGGTTGTGATCCAATGAAAAGTCCACAGAACTGGTCAGTCTCCTCACATCGTATAATCAATCTTAATCAGAGAAAACTACAAGAAAATCAATACACCATTGGCTACCACATGATGAAAAACAATTGGAGATCATAATTAACAAAGGGCGGTAGATGTGGGGTTGTGTCAACAGACACAGACCCTAAAACGTGGTCCTCCTGCTCCCCGGTATTCTTAATCCCGGTCCCAAGATGCCAAACAAGGAGCATATCAGCAACAGCATAGAGATGTGAGACAGTTGCCGCCCTTTTTTTTTCCTCCTAGGCAGTTATTGTTGTTTATTTTCCCTACTGCAGGTGCACTCAACGACCCCAAACAGAGACCTATTGTAGTAGGCACTGCACAAACAAAACAACGGGGATTGTGAGCTCTCCGGAGCTGGGACTACAGCCTGCTGCTCCTTGAAATCACCCCTTCCTGACCGACTCCCTATGCTGCTGCAGCTCTCCAGACGCTGGTTGGTGCCTAGCTGCCCTTTTAATAAAGAGGTAAATATCACTTTAACATTTAAAAATATGCTTCCAAAACAGCACATACTAAACCCAGCTTTCACAGAGGTTAAGACCAGGAGACACCATCAGTCATCTAGTCGGAGCTCCTGTGTATCACAGGCCCTGAAATTTTACCCAGTTACCCCAGTAACAAGCAATAACTTGGGTTTGACTAAAGCAAATCTTCCAGAAAGGCAGCCATTCTTTATTTGAAAACTTCAAGAGATGGAGAATCCACCACTCTCCTTGGTAGTTTGTTCCAGTAATGAATCACCCTCACTGTTAAAAATAGGTCTTATTTCCAATTTAAATTCATCTGGCTTTAAGCTTCTCGCTTGCTTCTTCTTATGCCTTTCTCTGCTAGATTATATGCCCTTTAGTACTCCGTATTTTCTCCCCATGAAGTTAGTTATAACACTGTAATCAAGTCACTTCCCTTCTTTTTGATAAAGAGCTCAATCTGTTTAGTTTAAGTCTTGCTGTACAGCATTTTCTCAAGCTCTCAAATCATTTTTGTGGATCTTTTCTACACCCTCTCCAATTTTTCAACATCCTTTTCAAAATGTTGACACCAGAACTGGATGGAGCACTCTAGTGTCAGTACTGTATTATCAAGGCCACAGAGAGGTAAAATCACCTCCCTATGCAGATTCATTAGTCCCATGTTTATATACCTAAGGATCACATTAGCCCTTTATGCCACAGCAGTGCATGGGGAGCATGTATTGAGTTTCTTGTCCACTACTACAGCGATATCCTTTTTAGAGTCACTGCTTTCAAGGACCCAGTACCCATTCTATAGGCATGGCCTGCATTCCTTGCTCCTAGATGTATAACTTTTCGTGTGGCTGTATTAAAATGCATTTTGTTTAAGTGGGCCCCACTTACCACTGTGATCCAGACCCCTTTGTCTGACTGTCTTGTGATTCTTTTTACCACTTTGACAATCTTTTTGTCATCCACAAATTTCATCAAATTTTAACTATATTTAGTTCCAGATTACTGATGAAAATGTTGAATAGCATTGGGCTTAGTATTGACCCTTCAGGAACTCCACTTGAAACACCCACAAAGACAATTCTCCATTGACAGCTATTTGAGATCTCTCACTTTGCCAGTTCTTAATCCACTTAATGTGTGTTGTACTGATATTGTGTAGTGCTAAATTTTTAAATCAGAATGTCATGAGGTACCTCTATGCATTTATCTTTAATCAAACTAGTAATCTGAAAGAATGAAAACAAGTTTGACAAGATCTATTGTCCATAAAACCACGTTGACCAGCATTTATTATATTCCTATTCTTTCATTCCTTATTAATTGAATCCTGTAGCAGCTTTTCCTTTATTTTGCCTGGGATTGATGTCAGACTAACTGGTTTATAGTTAGCTATACCATTGCACTTGCCCTTTTTGAATACTGGTATAATATTAGCACTCTTCTAGGATTCTAGAATTTCCCTGAGATTTCAAGATTTATTAAAAATGAACATCAGCAGGCCAGAGATCTCCTCAGACAACTCTTTTAGGACTCTTGGGTGCAAGTTACCTTAGCCTGTTCATTTAAAAAAATGTTTATTCTTAATTTAACATCCTCCTTGCTTACTAATGGACTGGAAAGCACATCCTCCTCCTCATGTGATACAAGCACATCATCCTGCTTCTTTTCAAATACAGAACAAATATTTACTGAACATATTTGCCTTTTAAGCACTATTATTAGCAAGTTAACTACATCTCCAACTAGTAATGGACCTACAATATGACTAGGATTTCTTTTGTTCCTGTTATACTTTTAACAAATCCTTTTTATTGTCCTGAGCTGTGCCCGCCATGGATACTCCTCCATATTCTTTAGCTTCTCATATCAATTTTCTGCACTTTGTAACTTCTAATTTTATTAACTGCTATCTATTACTGTAATGTTTGCTTTTTTATTTCTAAATGTTGCCTTCACTTCACAACTGAATCAGGATGGCCAAAGGTATCATCTTTTTTAACTATGGAATTGTGCCTTTTTGGCCAATAAACTCTGCTTATAAAATTAAGAATTTCCATTTTTTTGTAAATTTTCCTCAATTTTTCCTCATCTTTAGGAAATTACCCCTTTGAAGCACCAAGGATATATATTACTGACTGGGACCGTCCTCTGTTTGCCCATATTGAAGTAAGGCGGTCATAATCACTGGTCCCTAGACAACCACCAGCTTCGCGTCCAGTAATTAATAATCTTTATCTGTCATAAAGAGGTGAAAAAGTGTTACCTCATGTAGGGTGTCATACCTTTGATGCTAGAAAAATCACCACCTACAATCTTTCAAAATTAATGCCAAATGTGTGGGACCTCCAATATAAGTCTCCCAAATTGAAGTCCCCTCATAACACCATATTTTCTCTCTCCACACACTACTGACAGCAGCTAAAAGCATTTGGTTCAGCGATCTGTAACAGACTCCCACCAATACTCCCTTCTGGGCTTTGTTAGTTAGCACATTGATCCATAGGCATATGAGATCCTGTGGTTCTGAGTTAACAATATAACTCTAAAACAACTAATTGCATCTTTAATGTAGAGCATCACCCCTCCACACGTACCTCTTTTGCCCAGTCTATTCTTCCTAAACAGGTTATAACCAGAGATTCTAACATACCAATTATGTGAGTTCTCCCACCACATTTCTATATATTCCAAGTATATCCATTTTCTTCTCATCAAATGAGAATTGCCAATTTCTCTTGCCTGTTACCCAGACTCCTAGCATTACTGTATAAGCAACTGAAAAATTTCTTCTCTTCACATTCTGTGTCACATGGGTTCCATTTGTTTGCGGTATGTTGAGTTTGCACCACATTTGCTTTCTTAGCACCCTCCCTATGCATTGCAAGTTTCCTTTGTTGGCCTATTAATTAGTACAGCCCTACATATACAACTGTCAGACTTGAAGAGGTCCCATTGTTTGCTCCTCTTGTGCAAGTGAAGTTTGGCACTCTCCATATGAAAGCATAGATTATTTTAGTGCTTGAATGCAAGTCAAGTCACTCGTAGATAGTCTGTTACTACGTGGTGGTGGTGTGAGAAAGGTTTTGCCATAGCAAGAAAAAAAGTTAAAGGCTGAATCCTACTGGTGTCTTCATGAAGAAAGCTCCATTTGGTTTCAACAGGAGCAGTTCATCCATTAAACTGACATGAAATGTCCCAAGTGTCCCTGAAACTTGTGGTTAAGGACTAGAGGACATTTCTTAGAAACCAGTTGGGAAAAAATAACTCTTTCTGCTCGTAACATGAGCCACCAATTTAACTCCATTAGTTCAAGCATATGGGTTTAAAATGTGTTTATTGCACTCAGTTAATCATGATTTTTCTGAAATATTGATAGACTAAGAGACAATTCATTAAATGCAAATAAACATTAGAGAAATGCAAGCCACGTATTAAAAGAAATAGATGTACATTGAAGGTACTGCAGCCCTTGAGATGCATAAGGAAATGCATATGACCAGTCTAAATCTTGGTTACTGCTTCTCATAATAAAACCAGACGCATTAAAAAACGCTAAAGTAATAGATCGAACATGCACTCAGACAAGAAAGAGAATGTGTGTGTTGGCTAGTCATTACAGCAGGCCACAAATAGCAGCTTTCTTATGGCCTAATCCAGCAAGTAGCTGTGTTTGGGTGGAGCCCCACGGAAATTAATTGGGCTGGATGCAGGAGTCTGCCTGAATGAAAGAGTCTGCAGTACCAGAGCCCTAGTTTGTAGCCTGTAGGCAGATGACCTCAGCTTCTGGCCAACATGGGAAGAGTGACACTAAGCTTGTCTCCACTCTAAATTTGGGACCCCAATTTTTTTTAAGCAGCCTCCATTTCCAGGGGTTCAATTTGCTCCATTCAGACCATTGCATCCAGCACCATTAACTCCATGTGAGTACAAGGGCCCCAACCCCCTCCCACCAGCTCTAATGACCCCTATTTCTGTGGGTGCCAAACTGCAGGCTCACAAACAGGCCAAATTAAGACCCTGTTAAAAACCAACACTGCATGTTTCGCTTACAGGAAAACAACAATTAGAGAGAGGAGACCTCATTTAGAAGATTATTGTAGAAGCAACATTAAAATGTAAGACCTAGCATAAGTGCTTTAAAAAGCCTTAAGAAGCCCTGTTTGCCACCCTGGTAGAGTTCACATTGTTTCTGTTAAATGAGTTGGATATAGACCCTTTTAAATATCATTGTATTTATACCAGCTTTGTTTCCAAAGACTTTAATCTCAGCTACTGACAGTCAGCAACCATCCTGGACAGGAAAAGGATTTTCTTGCCATGATTTAATGTGTTTCACATCTTGGTACTTCCTGGTCTCCTCCAAGATTACACCAGTCACTTCTGTGGAAAAATCTGCACAGCACGAACTGGGCTCCTCAGCCACTTAAAAACCCACCAATGAACCCCCTTGGCAGACATCATCCTCGCATCAAGGGATAGCGAAAGACTCTTTTCTTCAGTCCTCTTGGTTTAACAAAACTAGCTAGCATCACCAATTCAGTCTTTTATTTATCACTGCTGGCTAATAAAACTGAAATACATCCCAGAGGAAGTTTATTAAGGTACTGATTCCAAGCAATTATTTTTAAAATATTAATGATTTTATTCATTATAAAGCTGTGGTGAACATTCATTGATATTTCTAAACAGCAACAAAAATCTCCCAATGGCTAAAATTCTACTAAATAGACATGACTATGCAGTCTGCTGTAAAACTGCTTAGAGACAGAAGTATTTATTATAAAAACTACTAAAGAACTATTGATAAATATTGCATGAGAGCATGCTAGATTTTGCTTTGCTATTTGTTTATTTAAAGGAGACATTATACAATAGCAGTAGCAAGCCTTGAAGCAGTGCTTCGCAAATCATATTTTACTACCATATACTCACATGCATTTAAGCTAATTGCTACTGAAAGGGGCTTCTTCTCCCCAATCTCCTGTATTCAGTATGAAAATATCTTCTCTATATCATGTCTCTCGAGTTGCCAATGTCTCTGAGGCAGCCCTTATCCTATAGATGGGAAATCCTATAGAATTAACAGAAAATCACAACCTTTCTATGGAAATTTTTTAACTCAGGAGAGCACTTAAGCATATGCTTAAGTCCATTCTTATTCAGCAACACACTTAAGCAGTAAGTGTTTTGTGGAATAGGGGCCTTGAAGTCCAATCCAACTCCCACTGAAGTCAACGGGAGTCTTTCCAATTGACTTAAATAGCAACTGTACAAGGTGCCAAAAAAAATTAATAGATATTAAATCTCTGCTATAGTCCTGTAGAATGATTTTAAAAATCTCTAGAGAGGATACTCTTCATTATTAAATATGATAATGGTCCCAATTTCAGAATGGACTTTGGCATCTAGGAGTTGAATCCTCATTGAAAGTAAATTGGATTTAGGAGCCCAAGTGCCTAAGTCACTTGTGAAAATAGGACTTAGGTGCTTTTGAAAGTTTTACCCTGCATTTAAGAATAAATGTCAGTTCTAATGGAAAAATCCAAAATGGAGGGCTCTATCTAAATAGTACAAAGCATCAACAATATAGATGAAAAACCAGACTTTTTAAAGCCATCTTTTCATACATACATACAAACAGAACTACTTTTTAGTTAGAGATTTAGGGTAAAAGAGATGGGCAAAAAAAAGCCAAACACAAAGACCAAGCCTATATATGAAGAGGTGAGATACATTTTGGCACTATTTGCTCATGGGTTAATTCTCATTTCCAATAAGGACTAAGAAAAGACCAAAAAAGGGTGACGTTGAATAAGACAAAGCAATGAAATGGGTAAAACACAAAGGGGAAGGGGCAAGAATTCAAGAACAAAATGACAAAAGTATCCCATGGTAATAACTTTTAATGGGTCATACAAAAAAATAATCTGAGATAGAATAGAGGCACATATACTTCTATAGCAAAATGTGCATTTTGTCTAGTTAAATTAAAGCTCAATGGAATTTCCTGGTACCAATATTTACTCATTCTGGAAGCTGCTCTGCTACCCTTCTTGACCAGAATACCACTTTTGAGCCTAAGATTTGAGTAGGGTTTGATGTGCGGATTTTGCAATTCAGAAAAACAAGATATTCATTAGAATTTACACAGAAACTTTTTTGCCATGCAAATTCATTCCTTTTCAAACATAAAAGACACATTGAAGTTTACAGAGTTGGGCTCTGAGTAAGCAGCTCAGCTCAGCTTTAGGTTCTTAATTAAGGCTTTTCATTTCAAGATCTAAACAGTAGAGCATTGGGATTTGCACTGGAAGCCTTTTCCACAGCAGTAATGCACAGTGATTGGTGTGATTGTAAATGCACGGATTAGCATACTGTGCACTCTCTAGCAGACTCTTACTGTTTTAAGTATCACTAACACAAGGCAGTTCTCTTCCATAAACTTAAGATATATTGCACTCTCACAATGATATTCATTCATCCCTCTGGCATGTGCATTTTAGTAAACGATGCTGCAATCAACCTAGAAGGATATATTTCACTGGCGATTCCTGCAGTGAAATATATGCACAAGCCACTTCAGGCTTCAGTCAGATTTCGCAAGCTAAATAAAGTCATAGTATTTGGATGTGAAACAAAAGGAAAATCCAGGTGTATGTGGTTTAGTGGGTAAATGCTCTTCTCGCTGAATCAGAGTTGAACCAATTGCCCCAGGATGGTGTTTAGGGCACTATATTGTTGAAGCTACTGTCTTTTGGACAAAGAGCTAGCCCCGTGGTCTCAGAATTGCTTCCCTACGGTTTTAATCACACGCTGTCCACTATTCCTTAGGGCTGGTCTAGATGGAGAATTAGTGTGCAGCAAGCTGGGGTATAAATCTACCGCACACAAACTGTCCATGTAGACCCAGTTACTGCGCACTAAAAGTTCTCTAGTGTGCTTTGATCTACTTCGCTTAGTGCATGGCAGGCTGGTTCATTGTAGTTATACCCCAGCTTGCCACACACTAAATTCTTCATCTAGACAAGCCTTAAGAAGTAGCGGACAGTGTGTGATGCAGCACTTCAGGGAAGCAATTCTGAGAGACAGTTGGCCTGATTCTCTGCTCACTTACACCAGCGTAAAGCAGATGTAACTCAGTGACTACCCACTTACATCAGATTTAGTCAGACCACTGGGTGCCACAGCCCCAGCAACAGAAATGAGGCCCAGAGGCAGCAGAAAAGGACAATCTGCAGTGAGAAGTACATGGCACAACTGCACCAGGAGAGAAGGCAAAGACAATCGCACTGTTGCACCAGGATTATGACAGCAGCAAGAATAGTCCTCTTGCAGTATTCTAATCCTCACCACATTTACCAACATCCTTCCCTGTCCATGGCATTCACTTGTGCATGTCTTGTCAATACAGATGCCTGTGCATCATTGTAAAGGACAGAGTCTGCTGGGTACAAAAGTGTCACCAGTGTGAGATTCCCCAAGCCCCGTGATCAAATGACAGCAGCACTGACGTTTTGTTTATGTATCAAATAAGGTCAGGAGAGGGAAATTAGAGAGCTAGCCAGTCAGTAAAAGCCACCTGAAAAGGTAATATAGTGCTATGTGAGAAACATACACCAGTACTGACTGGGAGAAGGGTCAGAATCTGGGGGGAGCATGGGCTGTTATAGCAGAAATAAGGAAGAGACAAGACAGAACTGGGGCAGGGGGAATCAAATCAGTATCTTAGATCTATAATAATGTGAGAAGTATGGAGAATAAGCAGGAAGAACTCAAAATACTAGTAAATAAACACAGCTATGACACAGTTGGCATTACTGAGACTTGGTGGGATAATATGCATGACTGGAATATTGATATAGCAGGGTACAGCTTGCTCAGGAAGGACAGGCAGGGAAAAAAGGGAGGAGGTGTTGCCTTATATATTAAAAATGTATATACTTGGACTGAGTGCAGAGGACTGGACTAAATGACCTCTCGAGGTCCCTTCCAGTTCTATGATTCTATGATAGAGCCAGGAGGTAGGGGAGAAGAAGCAGAGCAGAAGTGGGTATGCTAGTAAGTCAGTTATCCCAGTTAAAGAAGCATCAGTGCAGCAAATTACCCATCACTAGGACTACTGAAAGTTGACAACATAACAGATTTCCACAATTTCCTGGGCATTTCCTCACAGCTTCCACCACTTTTAATTCTATCAGCATTGCAACCACTGGCCAAGAATTCCCATGAAGAAGTACTTCCTAGAGGATTCAGACCAGATGGCTTGTATATTTACTCCACCAACTCTGGGGCTGAGGGGGAGGAGCTCTGAGGGCGCAAGACATCTGTAGGAGAGAGGTTTGAGCACCATTATGTTCTTCCTCGGTTTGCCGGAAGAGAGGGGTCCATCAGCAACAGGAGAGGTGGACCCATGGTCAAACCCCTGATGCTGACTGTATCCTTGGTTAGTAGCACTGGCTGGGGCTCTTCTGATTGGAGTGGGGGCAGCGGCTCGGGGCTCTGGTGGGTGGGAGGTGGGGCCTTGGGCAGAAGGAGCGGGGCTGAAGGAGTAGCCTCACCAAAGGGCGGCAGAATTCACCCGCAATCCCTGAGTGTGTGTGTCTTGTTGTGTGGAGCTCTGTAAACCCATACTGCAGTCACCATGCTGCAAGAACCTCTTGAAAATATGGTTTTCCTGGATTTCTTGTATTTCCTATTGGGGGAAAGTGTGCACCATTAGGATGAGAATTGCATCCATCTGCCATGACTGATGAGCCTCTGAATCCTTATGACAGTTTCTGCCTTTTCAGGAGCTTATACAAGTAATTCAGGAGGGCTGTGAAAACATGCCTAAAAAAAAAAGTTTTGAGAGTGTTGGTAAACTGTATAGTCAATTGCTTGACCACACTTTGGCTCATTATGCAATATACTCAAGAGGTCAAATCACCAATGTCAGTCAGGCTTATTGCTCTAAGCCTGTAATATAGTACAACAGAAAGGTTCTATATACCAATCTCTGGAATGCCATCTCCTGCAGCGATATTACAGTCACCTTACACTGAAGCTTTGCTCCCAACATTATACATTTCAGCAGGTATTATTTGTATGGTGATTCTACAAGTGACATATCTCTTTACATGCCACTAAAATCCAACCCATCAGTTTGTTCCAGATCTCTAACGTCTTGCTCTGCTCCTTCCTTCTCTTGGTTTTGGATCCTAGCATTCCAGGTACTGGTCCATGAAGATACTTCCCTAGCTTGTACTGAGACACAGAACAAATGTATCTGTTTGCGCCTCATGCTTACTTCAGCAAACGCCAGGGTGTTATGGGATATTTAATATAAGTGAACAGGATTATGATATAGACCATTTTAGGCTATATCACTGTTCTTAATGTTATTGGTGCTTAATGCATACTAATGTGTGTGTGTGTGTGTGTGTGTATTATATGTGCGTGCGCACACACACACCCTAGCCAGCACACATTACTCAACAAGAGGAAGAGTGGCTCAGTGGCTGGGGAACTGGCCTGGGACAGTGGGAGCCCTAGGTTTGAGTCTTTTCTCTACCACAAACTTCATGTGTGACCTTGGGCAAACCTGTTAGCCTTTCTGTGCCTCAGTTCCTGATCTGTAATTTGGGACTCCCAGAGAGTAGGTAAGCACCACTGGGGAAAAAACAACCCATTGGAACATCGTGAAAAGGATACCCCTATAACCAAGTCGGTCAGGAGATATACACACAATCTGTGTTTTATCTGTCTTCTGAGGTGACACTTGTGGCATAACAAATGTGGTTGGCTGAACCGTAGAGGACTTCCAAGTTCAAGGAGCTCTGATGCAAACACACAAGTCACTTTTGTGAGCAATGTCTCCCTATTTCCTCCTTTCCAATGTGATAAATAAAAATGGAATGCTCAAAGAAACATGAATTGATAGATCGCTTGTTTATCTTTCTAGGAGAAAGGCAGATGCTTGAGCATCTGCATGAAAGTCTATGGTAGGAAGACGTTAAGACAAGCAGGCCCGCCGACGGGGTGGTGGAGGGCATGCAAATGGGGCAATTGCCCAGGAGCCTGGGAGATTTAAAAGGGGCCAAGGGCCCCCAGCCGCCATTGGCAGCAGCGCAGCAGGGCTAAGGCAGGCTTTCTGCCCACCCTCCACACCGCTCCTGGAAGTGGCCGGCACCCAGCACGTCCCTGCAGCCCCTGGGGAGGGAGTCTCTGTGCACTGGCCCCACCCCAAGCGCTGACTCTGCAGCTCCCATTGACTGAGAACTGCGGCCAATAGGAGCTGTGGGGGGATAGCTGTGCATGGCTGCCCCTGTGCCCAGGCCCACCGACAGCAATTCTGGACCCCAGGGCAGAAGAGTCAATGGGCCCCCCATGCACACACAAGCCACGCCCGTGCAGACACAGGCCGCCTGACACAAACACCCAAACTCCCTCCCAGAGCCTGCACCCCACACCCCAACCCCCTGCCCCAGGCTGGTGAAAGTGAGTGAGGGTGGGGGAGAGCAAGCGATGGAGGGAGGGAGGATGGAGTGAGCAGGGGTGGGGCCTCACGGAAGTGGGGGCAGGGTAAGGGTCTTTGGGTTTGCGTGATTAGACAGTTGGCAACCCCACCGGGCAGGCATGCGGAAGCCCTGTCCTTGCCGGAAGAGTGTGCCCAGCAGCGCAGCCGGCAGCCTGCTAGGCACCAGCCAGCACAGACACAGCACCGCCCAAATGTCAGGCGGACTGCGTCCACATGGGCATGGCTTGTGTGCGCATGGGGGCCCATTGACTCTTCTGCCCTGGGGCCCGGAACTGCTGTCGGCAGGCCTGACGAGAAGAAGGCAGGAGGGGCATGAATAACGTCAACTGTTGAGCCTGGTATGAAACGTATACATAAACTGAGAACTTCATTAAACGTTAAGATTCTCTCTCACTCTACTCTGGTGCACAACATTCAGAAAGTAGTCTCGGCTCTCTAGTGATAGTAAGCTGCTGGCCACTCTCCTCCTCTAATTTGAATATGGGAATGCCTGTGACTGTATTTAATTGCTTGATGATTAGGTAACACTAGGAATTTATTCTCTCCTTGCTACTTTAGGAAGTGCAGTACATCTCCTCATGTATGAGAGGAACCCAAGAGTTTTCCATAAACTCCAGCAAACAGTAAAGCTGAGCCAAATATAAATAGTGAATAATTTACTAAACAAAATTTGCCCTATTTTCTATTTGATCTTACATGTTCCTTTCCTGATCTTCAATTTTCTGAACACTTTATACTAAAATATTGCAGCTCATTAGTTGTCTGAAGGTTTGTCTTGGACTATTCACACTACATGGTACATGGGTGGTTGCTTCAATCACATAATATGGTATCTCCTTCCTGATTGACTGCCAGACTGAAAACTTTTATAAAAGGGAAGAGAGAAACCAAAGATATTTACCGGTGTCCATATGGACATCTCTGTCAAACCAATTTGTTAGTCTCTAAGGTGCCACAAGTACTCCTTTTCTCTTCACATGAATGTACATTTGTATGACAGTTCATGAGCCTTTTATTTTCTGTGACCATTCTTGCAAGCAAATCACTTCTACAAATGTTTGGATGTGAACACCAAACTCATTGAATATCCACAATTGCATTTTTGTTCCATTTGCCAAGCTCTAATGATGGACTTTTGAAACCAATGTTTATGTTATAAAACAAATGCTGAACACATCATCATCAGTGGCCAGTAGGGTGGGTGAAATGCCCCCACCCCCACCAAAACATTTCGCATTTTTGTGTCTAATTTGCCAGATTTTTTTCTTGAAAAACAAACTTCTTAAAATAAAACAAATAAAATCAATCAATCAAAACACACACAGGGACTGAATTATGGTTGCATGGGTAAAGTTCATTCTGGCATTTCCTAACTTGAGAGTGTTTGACCTTGCAAACTTTTAATACTTAACTTTGTATTTCCTAATTTTATGGTTCAGTTTAGAAGTCAGACTAACATTAAATGAAGCCATTTGTTTATGAATTTATTTTGCTTTTAATAGCTATAAAATATTGAATATATGTGCTATTTAAATAAAGCACTTGCACTGTGTCTTCAAAGGTATATTTTATTGTCATTGTTACGTTTGTCAAGCTCAATATTTCATCGAGTGCCATGTTGACTAACACACTGAAAGTAATTAAAGTGTATTCAAACAAAACATGGGTTTTTTTAATGCAACTTGTTTTGCTGCAATTTTTAAATGACTTCTGTTACTGTAGCAAAAGTGAGTAGGGATTTGTATCTATCATTTCCTGCTTTTTTTTAAAAAAAAGGTTAATATTCAGAAAGCCAAAGCTCCGATTTGTAAGAAGCATCTAAACAATATCCATCGAAAGGAGCTGTAATTTTGTATCTTATTTTTAGGTAACCCTTTTTGAGGAAAGTAATAATCCCCCTTTGAAAAGAAAGCGTAATTTACCACAGTACAATCTCAAAGAAGCACAGCAGCAGCTTATCCAAACCCAGTCTGCTTTCCTATCTGCTCCTCCTGGGACCCTTCTTTTTAAACAACACCCGGGTTTTCTGAGGGAAATCAGGCAGCTAACAAAGGCAGCTGTTGCTGTGACAATCAGGGCACTTGTGACTCTCCCCAAGTAGCAAACAAACGGGAGGGAATGAGGAGTGGCTGATTATGTCTGATGTCACAATGTTACGGCTCAGGGAGCAGTAGGGGGCAGCAATGTGCACTTAGGGAGAGAGGGAAATCAGGCTTTTCCAGGGTTCTGGTTTTCCCAAATTGCCTACCCTCTACCCCAACAATATACAAACGAAAATACACATTGTGTGTGCGGAATGATCTCCAAATTAGTGGCTGAAAAATTGGGTAAAAAGTTGAGACACAGATACAGACCATGTTAAACCAAAAATGTGGATAAAACATTATATATTATGGTCTCACTACTCCAGGACTATACTATATAAGCACTAGTCGACATTTTACTCTCATATAGCTTTTGGTTTTGTGTTTACATCTTTAACAGCAGTAAAAGTTCACCTACCATGTAGGGGGTTTCACTAAATAATATCGAGTTATCGTGAGAGATACCCCAGCTTCTACTATAGATTTTAAGATTCCAGGACGGTAGGCTAAGCTATGAAGAGATCGCTTCCACAATGCTGGGCAACAAATTGAGATTATTATTGTTTTATTTTACATATTACGTGTAATAATTAGATCTTGGGGTATTTTTAGTGAGCTCAGACAATTCAAACGTACTAGATAGAAATTGTTTAAGAATAAGCTATTCTGAATACCTGCATTTAATCAAGGTTATTGGAATTTTGAATGATTTTAAATGTTTGATACAAATGGGTTGGTCCTAAATGATGCAAACTTTAGGTATATTTTGTAAAATATGCTGTCTTGTATCCTTAAGGGTACCCCAGAGCATGACAATGTGTGTACATAAAGGTTTACTCCTGGCTAGTCCTTAGCAAATTCTAATGGGGGGTTCCACTAATCACATGGGGAAAGAAAAGGAACGGGAGTTTAAATTAGACCTTGTTAATTAGCAGCATTGCTAATATAAACAGTTAAATTGCTGAGTACTGAAAAAGGCGGGTAAGGTTGCCTGTGGGTGAGGCAGATTGTAAACTGCGTATGTTCCACTAAAGTAATGCAGCAACAAAATAGGATGTTAAATTAGTTTCAAGAGACTGCAGTGGCGCATGAAATTATTTCTTATGGCATGCTGCAAAGATCCATCCCTTGTGGGACTTGAAAACTTGAATAGAAATAGCCACACAGAGAGGACTGTTCACAGGAGTGTTTAGAATGGAGATGCTGTAAGACACAAAGTATATGATTTTCACCATTAGTTTTATTTCTGAGGCATCAGTTTAAAATGTCACTAACAGTAGTTTTAAATATAGATCAACACACACAAATAATTTTTGCATATCACACTGTAGGGGTATATTTCCAATAGAATAGAACTGCAAATCATTGTCTATATTGTCACTGCAGCAATGGGGTCAGGCAAGAGTTATGATTTTTGCAGGGTGCAGTAGTGACAAAATAAAAACACAGCAAGAATGACTGTATTAAAATGCACTAATTAAAATGCATTAAAAAGTCTTCTGAAGATTTTGCATTGTCTCATTGAAGAAAAATATCAAAACGCTCCGCGTTGCTTTGTTCTTGAAGCAAGCTGTTCCCACTGTGTGGGCAATGTGCAATAAGTGGGCAGATGCTTGCAGTAATATTAAACTCCTGAAATGAGTAAGACTATTACCATCATGATCTCCCGCTACAAGCCTAAAAGCATTTTGCAATACCAGAGCACATTAAAAAATTCCAACTCCGACATAAAAGGGTAAATGTAAGGGGCAGCGTATGGCAAACAGGGCACTGGACTGAGCGTCAGGAAACTGGGTTCCATCACTAGCCTGGTCACTGACTTGCTGCCAAAAATCACTTCACTGTGCCTCTGGTTTGCCTCACACTCTTTTTCGTTCTTTTCTATTCAGACTGTAAGCTTTGGAGTCAGGGACTGTCTCTCACTGGTTTTGCACAGTCCGTAGCACAACGGGGCATCAGTCTCAGTCAGGGTCTCTGGACCCGCCATAACAAAACGTAACGACGGCTGCATTACTTTTCATGACGGCGTCACAACTAGCACCGAGCTCCCATCTGATGCTGCTATGTGCACACCCCCGAAGTCAGACAATATGGAGTTAAACTATGGTTTCCATCTCCCCTTCCAGTGAGCATGAAGCTTTAATGCAATGCTAGCACCAGGATACCAGCCTTTACCCTGCCATTCATTCAGACTGAACTACGCTGGCTTTGCTACCTTTCAGAGGGTAAGTCTACACTGCACTCTTCTTTCGGCAGTGGGTCGCGTACATACACAGGCCCTCCTGTGGGTATGGGTATAAATAACTGTGTCGACAGTGAGGCGCAGCTTAGGTGAGTAGAGCGAAAGACATGCCTGAAGGGTGTGAGTATATACCCGAGTACTTTCCTACATGGCTCTCTACTCACCCAAGCTCCATCTACACTGCAGCTTGGCATCCTGCTGCTGGAGCCCTTCCCCACCACACAAAAATATTCCAACAATGGGGAAAGACGCTGGCAGCTCCCCACTGCTGGACCCCTTCCTTGCTGCAGGGAAAGATTCCCTGCATAGATGTAGCTTCAGTCTCTTCGTGCTTTAACATTGTGATTTCAATTCAGTAATTAAGACCAAGTGACCGTTTTCCTTATCTGAGGCATTACGAACTGTCAATTTGAAATTGTCATTTCCAGAAACCAGCAAAGCCTTGTGTTGGCACTATTAACACAGCATTCAGAGTCATCATATGTGAATAGCTATTATTTCCCGGAAGAGTTGCCTGCTTAGCAGGAAATATGGCCCCCTCCAGCAAAGTAGGTAAACGTGAGAGGAGTCAGTGTAATGCCTTTCTCCCTACAGATTGTATTCTAACCATATTGCACCTTCCATTCTTATTTGAGTTCTGTGGAAGGTTAAAAGTGCCTGCAGGACAGGTGTTGATCAAATTTAATTCAAAAGAGAAAACGTGAAAGCTATATAGGGAAAATGAAGCAAAGACACATTGTACCAGGAACTCAAAGATTTATATTCTTGCCTTAGGTCTTCCACAAATTCCAGGCCCCCGTTTCACTGCACAAGAACGAATGATTCTGGCTGGTCGGACTCCACGGAGAAAGTAAAATTTTAATATACGCGGTTGAAGTTCAGACAATTCTGCCTATCCTTAAGGCATAAAGAGCAGGTTGTGCTCAGTCAATTAGGGGCATAGGAGGGTAATAATGCCTCATCCACTCATGTGGCCCATGTAAGAGCAGGGCACATTTGCAGCCTGGTGTTTGGGGGAAGTGCAGGGACTGGAGAGCAGATGCTTCCTCTCAGGAACAACCAAGTGGGTGGTGTTGGGGGAGCAGCAGGAAGAGCCATTGCTCTGAATGCATGGAACTCATGCAGCCTATGCAGGGCTTGTAGTTGAATTAGTATAGCTTACCCCCTATTGGCCATTGCCCACCAGAGGCCGCCCACACCGGCTATATATATGAACTCAGTGAATTAGTCAGTGTCTACTTAACTCAGTGACTGCTTGGCTCCACTGGGGGCTGTGTTGTGTGCTTGGAATAAAACCTGATGTGTTACCTTGTTCCATGGCACTCACCTGCCTAGACACAAATCATTTGAGTTGGCTGCATGTGAACGTGGGGGAGGGAAGAGACGAGAAGAGGGAAGTATAGGCGCTGACTTTCTGATTTCCCTGGGGGTGCTTGACCCCCCACTCCACCCCAGGCCCAACTCCCACTTCACCGCTGCCACCAAAGCTCCCCCTACACCCCACCTCTTCCCATCCCCACTCTGCCTTGCCTCTTCCCGCCACATTCCATCCCCTCCCCCAAGCGTGGCCCACCCTCACTCCGCCTCTTCCTGCCCCCACTCCTCCCTCTCCCACCCCAGCACCTCTTGCCCGCTGCTGAACCGTTGATCAGCAGCAGGCGCGGGGGAGCGGGAAGGAGTTGATCAGTGGGGCCCACCAGTGCGTGCTGAGCATCCACTTTTTTTTCCTGTGGGTGCTCCAGCCCCAGAAGCCTATGGAGGGAAGTATGCTCCACTCTTTCAATGAATATAGTAAATTACTCCCCACCCTCCCAGAGCAAGTGGGGCACTCCAGTTTGACACATTATGCTTCTCTGAAGCACAATGCCTCCTGCCCTCCACCGGCACACTGACCCTTACTATGGGGCGCATGTAGAAAAAGCATATTTGGTTCAATGAACACCATCATATTTCTTTTTTAAAACACTAAAAGACTAGAACCAAATCTCATGGCCCATGCAACACCCCTGCTAAATTTTGAAAAAAGTGAGAACCAGCACTGAAGTTCAGGCCCAGCTTTACCTTTTAGCACAGCCAAGGCTAACTACACAAAACATAGGATTTTTTAAAAAAAATATAACAGCCAGTGAGACAATCTTTTCCCTCCACATAAACTGTTTAGAGCATTGTATCAAAAACAACACTCTACAGTGTGGTTATACCTTGAGAGTTCCTAAATTATTACATTTAAAATTTAAAAAGTGTTTTATAATGCCAATATATCAACTCATCAACTTACAGTACATTATCGTAACCAACAAAAACTGCTTGCTTGTTAAGGATGGCCTAGTAAAATAGTTGGTTGAATACTATTCAGAACTATATGCACAAGAAAAACATCACCTGTGAATCACTGGACCAAATACCAACTCTACAGGTCATGCCAGAGCTAGATGTGGAGCCCACAGTAGAAGAGCTAAGCAAGGCCATCGATCTGCTATCAAATGGCAAGGCTCCTGGAAAAGATGGCATCCCAGCGGAAATCCTCAAGTGTGGGAAAGACAGCCTATTACCATATCTTCATCAGCTGCTACTTAAGTGCTGGAATGAAGGTGAGGTACCACAAGAGATGCATGATGCAAACATCATCACTTTGTATAAAAATAAAGGCAAAAAGGATGATTGCAACAACTACAGGGGTATCTCGCTACTAAACATAGCAGGAAAAGCTTTCGCAAAACTCATCTTAGTGCACCTACAACAGTGGGAGAAACGTGTCTACCCTGAATCACAGTGAGGATTCAGGGCTGGAAGATCAACGTGATATTTTCTCTGCATCAACTCCAAGAAAAGTGCGGAGAGCAAAACTGACCATTGTATATCACCTTTGTAGACCTAACCAAAGCATTCGACACAGTCAGCAGAGCAGGTCTGTTTGCAATACTAGAAAAGATAGGATGTCCACCGACCCTATAAAGTCTTAGATGTTCATTCCACAACAACATGAGAGCAACTGTCCGGTTTGACGGGTCCACTTTGGACAGCTTTGAGATGAAAAGTGGACTGAAGAAAGGATGTGTTCTTGCCCCTACAGTCTTTGGAATCTTCTTCTCCATACTCTTGAACTGTGCATTTAAGGACATGAAAGATGGAGTGTACCTTCACACAAGATCAGATGGGAACTTAAGTCAAAGATCAAAATCAAAAAGGTGGTAATCAGGGAACTTCTTCTATTCACTAATGATGCTGCCCCCATAGCCCACAATGAAGATCTATTACAGTGCTCTCACAATCAGCATCAAGAAAACGGTTGTATTAGACAGAGGGTTCCACAAGATCCTTCAGTTACCTTAAATGCAAACCAGCTAGAAGTAGTCCAAAAGTCCAGCTATTTAGGTTCTATAGTGACCACCCACGTCTCCCTGGATGAAGAACTAAATATTCGCATTGGAAAGGCTGCCCCACCTTCAACAGACTAACTAAAACAGCATAGAACAATGCAAAGCTTACCATCAAGACCAAAATGCTAGTGTACCAAGCTTGCATCCTGAGCACTCATGTATGGTGGGAAAACATGGACAACTTATGTTTATCAGGAGAAAAGGTTGAACAGTTTCCACCTATGTTGTTTATGCTGCATACTCAACACCAAATGTCAAGATAAAGTCACCAACCCAGAGGTTCTTCAAAGAGCAAATTTACCAACTGTGACAACCCTGCTCAAACAAAGATGACTGAGCTGGCTGGGCCATCTGAGTAGGTTGGAAGATGGATGCATACCCAAGGACATGCTATACGGGGAGCTATCAGAGGGAACAAGAACAACAGGACATCCCAAGCTTCACTATAAAGACACATGCAAGCGAGTTATGCAGGAATTGATCCTGACTAATGGGAAATCTTGGCAAGTGATCATAACAAGTGGCGCCATCATCTCCATCAGGGTATCAAAGTCCATGACAGGAGCTGGCTCCTACAGCTTGAAGAGAAAAGAGCCCAGAGGAAGCAATCACCTCCCAACCAAGATACATACATTTGCAATAATTGCCAAAGATCATGCAAATCTCAGATTGGCCTGTTCAGTCACATGAGACATTGCAAACCATCTTCATCATAGGTTGCAATTCCCACCATCTCTTGAACACGAAAGGATGCCAACAAAGTAAAATAGCAGTAATAAATTACAAAGATTCATTTATAAAAATGTTCCATACATAAATGTCAAACTTTTAAACATTACAAGGGGGTGTGCAGTAATTCAAACTGTGAAGGGCCTGGATTCTTGCCAGGTAAAGGGTTTGATGGTTTCAACTCTATTACCCAATAGTCCATTTTCTAGATCTGAATTAGTAGAATTGGCAACTTGAATCTATCAGTGAACCACTGAAAACTTCAATGAAATGTGAGCTGTGATATAAGCTTTTCTGAATACTTTTGCTAAGGGAATCTCCTTCCTGAAGTGAATGTAACCAACACCACACATCTTATAGACAGAAAATTAAGAATGTGCTATTGCTCTGGGGACTTGGTAGAAAGTAAAGCTGTAACACGGTATTTTCACACTTCCATTTACATCAGAGGCAAAACTCTCCCTGACCTCAAATGGGAGCAGATTTTGATTACAGCTGTGTGGGAAAAGGTTTTCCTGTCCCACAACGTTTCGAAATGTTTCCTGTTCTGCAGAAGGACGAAATTTAGACCTTTCTGGTTTTTCCCCCTATGAAAAAAATTTCTAGGGCCACCCGTTTGTCTAGGGTGTGGGAAACCCAGGCTCAAATCCATAAAAGTCATGCAGAGCAGGACCTTGAACCTGGATCTCCCACATCCCTGGCGAGTACCCTAAACACCCATCTATGGTATCTGTCTTTTCTGTTAGAGTTATTCCATTTTGTATAAATAATGAAATATTATTTCTGCCAGAAAGACTAATTCTATAGTTTGGTGGTTAGGGCACTTACCTGGGATTTGGGAAGATCTAGGTTCAAGTCCCTGTATCTCTCACATCCTTGGTGAGCACCCTAGGTACTGGGCTATCCTGAGATGGTGTTTCTCCCTCTCTTGAAATTTGATCCTGGACCTGAGAAGCCTTTCTGAAAAAAGTTTTGTTAAACTGATACATTTACACAACAAGTTTTGGTTTTGATGAATTCACATTTCCCCTACACAAAACAACTTTTTTGCAAAAATTTCCTGACCAGCTTTAGTTTAGACCCCCAGTACCTAAAGCCAAGAGGAGAATGGACAAACATGAGGATGCCTACTTGACACAAGGGTGCCGTGTATATTTTAGTGCCACTTCCTGTGGGCTGGCTCACAGAACCTCTATTTCCTGGATGCATTACAGCACCTAGAAAAAAAATTCAAGAACTACTTTAAAAACCCAGCCTAAAAAAATATGTGCCAAATGGCAAGCACTAACTGTGGTTCCCTGCCAGCTTCACAACATTTCACTTTTTGCTATTGTGGGAGAAGGGTGGTCGACTGTTGGAGCCGTCACCAGAGATGGTGGGAAATTTGATAAACATTACAACATTTTCCCAAAACTACTGAAAAGCATCTGCACAATTCACAAAATTCCTGCAAGATATGGGAAATCAATTGGACGCATGTAAGAGTTAATTAAACTTGACCAAAATTACACCGTAGGCACTATTTCCTGCAAATTTTTAGTATTTCCATTATATGAAATTGTTTTCAAGAAGAATAAATGGACAGAGCATTTTTTAAAAGCTCTCAGTTGGCCTAATTCTCCTCCCATTGAAGTCAAAGGGAGTGTTACCATTAATTTTAGAGGCAAATATCATGTGATTTTCAAAATCACCTAAAAAGCTGTTCAAACACAAGCTAAAATCTGTGCATTTATATGGCACTTTGCAAACAGAGAGGATACATTTCCTTCACTAAAGAAGCTCCTGTATAAAAGGCCTATCCTGCAAGGTGCTGAGCACATATTGAGAGGTACTGTCTCATAGATCCATAGACTCTAAAATTGGAAGGGATCATCGTGATCATCTAGTCTGGCCTCCTGCACATAAAAAGAAAAAAGAAAAGGAGTACTTGTGGCACCTTAGAGACTAACCAGTTTATTTGAGCATGAGCTTTCGTGAGCTACAGCTCACTTCATCGGATGCATAGCATATCGTGGAAACTGCAGAAGACATTATATACACACAGAGACCATGAAACAAAACTTCCTCCCACCCCACTGTCCTGCTGCTAACAGCTTATCTAAAGTGATCATCAAGGAAGGTCATTTCCAGCACAAATCCAGGTATTCTCACCCTTCCCCCCCCCCCCACAGAGACACACATACAAACTCACTCTCCTGCTGGTAATAGCCCATCCCTCTTTGAAACCTCTCTTTATAATGCGCATGATAATCAAGGTGGGTCATTTCCAGCACTAATCCAGGTTTTCTCACCACCCCCCCCCCACACACACACACCCCTCCAAAAACCACACACACAAACTCACTCTCCTGCTGACAATAGCTCATCTTACAATGTGCACAGCAATAATCCAAGTTTAACCAGAACGTCTTGGGGGGGGGGTTGTAGGAAAAAAACAAGGGGAGATAGGCTACCTTGCATAATGACTTAGCCACTCCCAGTCTCTATTCAAGCCCAAATTAATAGTATCCAATTTGCAAATGAATTCCAATTCAGCAGTTTCTCGCTGGAGTCTGGATTTGAAGTTTTTTTGCTTTAAGATAGCGACCCTCATGTCTGTGATTGCGTGACCAGAGAGATTGAAGTGTTCTCCGACTGGTTTATGAATGTTATAATTCTTAACATCTGATTTGTGTCCATTTATTCTTTTACGTAGAGACTGTCCAGTTTGACTAATGTACATGGCAGAGGGGCATTGCTGGCACATGATGGCATATATCACATTGGTGGATGTGCAGGTGAACGAGCCTCTGATAGTGTGGCTGATGTTGTTAGGCCCTGTGATGGTGTTCCCTGAATAGATATGTGGGCACAGTTGGCAACGGGCTTTGTTGCAAGGATAGGTTCCTGGGTTAGTGGTTCTGTTGTGTGGTATGTGGTTGTTGGTGAGTATTCGCTTCAGGTTGGGGGGCTGTCTGTAGGCAAGGACTACTAACCCAGGAACCTATCCTTGCAACAAAGCCCGTTGCCAACTGTGCCCACATATCTATTCAGGGAACACCATCACAGGGCCTAACAACATCAGCCACACTATCAGAGGCTCGTTCACCTGCACATCCACCAATGTGATATATGCCATCATGTGCCAGCAATGCCCCTCTGCCATGTACATTGGTCAAACTGGACAGTCTCTACGTAAAAGAATAAATGGACACAAATCAGATGTTAAGAATTATAACATTCATAAACCAGTCGGAGAACACTTCAATCTCTCTGGTCACGCAATCACAGACATGAGGGTCGCTATCTTAAAGCAAAAAAACTTCAAATCCAGACTCCAGCGAGAAACTGCTGAATTGGAATTCATTTGCAAATTGGATACTATTAATTTGGGCTTGAATAGAGACTGGGAGTGGCTAAGTCATTATGCAAGGTAGCCTATCTCCCCTTGTTTTTTTCCTACAAACCCCCCCCCCCCAAGACGTTCTGGTTAAACTTGGATTATTGCTGTGCACATTGTAAGATGAGCTATTGCCAGCAGGAGAGTGAGTTTGTGTGTGGGGTTTTTGGAGGGGTGTGTGTGGGGGGGGGGGAGAAAACCTGGATTAGTGCTGGAAATGACCCACCTTGATTATCATGCGCATTATAAAGAGAGGTTTCAAAGAGGGATGGGCTATTACCAGCAGGAGAGTGAGTTTGTATGTGTGTCTCTGTGGGGGGGGGGAAGGGTGAGAATACCTGGATTTGTGCTGGAAATGACCTTCCTTGATGATCACTTTAGATAAGCTGTTAGCAGCAGGACAGTGGGGTGGGAGGAAGTTTTGTTTCATGGTCTCTGTGTGTATATAATGTCTTCTGCAGTTTCCACGATATGCTATGCATCCGATGAAGTGAGCTGTAGCTCACGAAAGCTCATGCTCAAATAAACTGGTTAGTCTCTAAGGTGCCACAAGTACTCCTTTTCTTTTTTCTTTTTACGAATACAGACTAACACGGCTGTTACTCTGAAACCTCCTGCACATGTCAGGCAACAGACTCTCACGCATGCACCGCTGTAAGTTGCTCATAACCTCTGACTGAGTTACTGAAGTCCTCAAATCTTCATTAAAAGACTTCAAGTTACAGAGAACTCACCATTTACCCTAGTTCAAACCATATTGCAGAAAAAGACACAAAAAAACTGGGGGGAAATTGCTTCCCAACACCAATTATGATGATTAGTTAGACAAGGAGTACATGGGTGAGACCCAGCAGCTAGATATGCGGGAAAGCATTCTCTGTAGTAACTCAGAGCCCTTCCCATCTACGGGTAGTGATCAATGGTTCCATGTCTTGTTGGCAGCCGGTATCAAGCAGAGTGCCCCAAGGGTCGGTCCTGGGCCGGTTTTGTTCAATATCTTTATTAATGATCTGGAGGATGGCGTGGATTGCACTCTCAGCAAGTTTGCAGATGACACTAAACTGGGAGGAGTGGTAGATATGCTGGAGGGTAGGGATACAGAGGGACCTAGACAAATTAGAAGATTGGGCCAAAAGAAATCTGATGAGGTTCAACAAGGACAAGTGCAGAGTTCTGAATCTAGGAAGGAAGAATCCCATGCACAGACTAGAGACAGAGTGGCTAGGCAGAAGTTCTGCAGAAAAGGACCTAGGGGTTACGGTGGATGAGAAGGGGTTCCAAAGAGGATGGATCTAGACTGATGGATAGATCAGTAGTACCAGATGATAGAACAAGGACTAATGGTCTCAAGTTGCAGTGGGAGAGGTTTAGGTTGGATATTAGGAAAAACTTTTTCACTAGGAGGGTAGTGAAGTTCTGGAATGCGTTACCCACGGAGGTGGTGGAATCTCCTTCCTTAGAAGTTTTTAAAGGTCAGGCTTGACAAAGCCCTCGCTGGGATGATTTAGTTGGGGGTTAGGTCCTGCTTTGAGCAGCGAGTTGGACTAGATGACCTCCTGAGGTCCCTTCCAACCCTGATATTCTATGATTCTATGATACGTGCTCATCTTCGACCATTGGAGACATTTGCTAAAAGCAGTCAGGGATGGGCCATATGCCACTGTAGGCAACCTCCCCTCCATAAACTTATCAAGCTCAGTCTTGAAACAAAATAGGTATTTGCCCCCACTGCTCCCCTTGGGAGGCTGTTCCAGAACTTCACTCCCGTAATGGTTAGAACCGTTAGTCTAATTTCAAGCCTAAGCTTGTTGGTTGCCAGCTTATACTCTTTTGTTCTTGTGAGAACACTGGCCTTTAACTTAAATAATTCCTCTCCCTCCTTGGTGTTCAGCCCTCTGCATTTAGAGAGAGCAATCATCTCTCTCCTCAATCTTCCTTTTGTTAGGCTAAACATGCCACTGGGAGCTGCGGGCAGCTGTGCCTGCGGACAGTCAATGTAAACACTGTCTCATGGCCCACCAGCAGATTACCCTGATGGGCTGCATGTGGCCCACTGGCCACAGGTTGCCCACCACTGTCCTAAAGTCTCCCCTTGTATGGAAGGTTCTCCATTCCTCTGATCATCCTAGTGCCCCTTCTCTGTACCTGTTCCAGTTTGAATAACTCTCTCTTAAACATGGGAGACCAGAATTGCTCAATATTCCAGATGAGGTCTCACTAGTGCCTTGTATAATTATAGTAACACTTCCCTATCTCTACTGGAAATACCTCGCCTGATTCATCCTAGGATTGCATTAGCCTTTTCCCTGGACCCATCACACTGGTGGCTCATAGTAATTTTGTGATCGACCAATATACCCAGGTTTTTCTCCTCCTGTGTCATTTCCAATTGGTAAGTCCCCAGCTTACAGCAAAAATTATTTTTGTTGGTCCTTAAGTGCATGGCCTTGTGCTTTTCACTATTAAATTTCATCCCACTTCTATTACTCCAATTTTCAAGGTTATCCAGATTTTCTTGTATGATGTTCTGGTCCTTCTTCATATTGGTTATACCTCAAAATTTTGAGTCACCTGCCAATTTTATTAGCAGACTCCCATTTTGTGTGTCAAGGTCATTAATGAAAATGTTAAATAAGACTGGTCCCAAGATCAATCCCTGAGGAACCTCACTAGTAACTTCCTTCCAGCCTCATAGTTAACCTTTCAGCATGACCCATTGTACTCTCCCCTCCTAATGAGAATGGGAGTTGAGGACAGTTGGCACTTTGCATTAAGTTACTTTGAAAGAAAAAATTAGGAAGCAAAGAGAAAACAAACTGGTGAAATCTGCTGTAAATGAGGATAATAATAAAAGGGCCAAAATCAGAGTTGTGCTGAACACCTAGAATCCTACCATTTGGTGTCAGAGGTGTGTCAGGTACTCCACGTCTCTCAAGATTTGGCCTAAAAATAATAATGCTCTTCATCAGATGAAACACCTATTAAAACAACATCTCCATACAAAAGTATAGCAATCCCCATTATTCAGATAAATCCAGAGAGACTTTAAGCAAGTTTACAGAAGAAGCAAGATAATTTAAACAGGCAAGAAATCTGGACTCCCATTCAAACAAACTAGCTTACAAACCAACTACATATTTTCAAAGGACTAATCTACAGTGGACATGGCTGCATCGCCACAAGAGATCAGCATTATCATGGATTTTTATTCTGAATGACAAGCACTATACTTCAGAGATGAGATGTGATGAATTAGTTCAATGCAGGAGACAGCCAGAGAATTGGGAGATGTAAGAAGCAGCAAAGATACGCCAACAAACCTTGCCAGACACAAGAGCAATTAACCAAAGTGAATTTGAGAAAGTCTGCAGAGGAAAATGAAAGGGGATGAGGAGGTGGGAAATGTCTCATCAGCACCAGCATATGAACTATGAGACAGAATGAGGTAAGATGGTGACATAACAGAGGTAGGAGAAGGAAAGACGTTTGAAAATAAGAAGCAAATTATAACAAACTGAAGGAGTGGGCAAATAGATAAAGTAACATGGTAGTACTGTATAAGACAGACAGTAGAATGTATAGGTCTGTTCAAAACCCTGTGGAAACATTCACAGAGAACATATGAAAACATGGCACGAGTGTGATGGCATACCCGTGAGAGAAACTGAGCTGTAAGGAAGAGATAACTGGTGATGGGACAACAGCAGATGTTCTCCCTCAAGGGCAATGATGACAGAGTTCATACAGTCAGACAACACTGTGAGGAGGGGTTTTGTTTTGGCAACCTTACACAGATTCATTTTAGTAAACATGTCAAGCACCTGCACAATCAAGAGTGGAGAAAGATAGAGACACCCTCCATGTCCTGAGAAGCCTAACAACAAAGCAAACAGAAAGGATTGCAGAATTCAGCTACAATAATTTTACATAAAGTGAGGCAGGATCCTACACTACTAAAAAAGGCATTTTAATGTGATTTCATGCTAGGGTGCATGCAGAGCAGTGGTAACTGCTGATCTTTGTGCCACAGTCAAACATAGGCTTTGGGAAATATCTTATCTATGAGAATACCAATAAGTATTGTTATGTCAGGCTTTTGAAAAGTTTTGAAGGAAGGAACAGGAGAGCAGACAAGCTGTTCTGTGCTTCACCTGCTGCATGCACTTTGCAAATAAATACACTGCACCTTCCATTCTACCTCACAAAGAGGATTCTTCATCTCATCTTCCTTCTTGTTTGAAGTTGTTGAAATAGAAGAAATATAGCAGAATCCCAGACCAGAGGTTGCATTACGAAAGCTAGACAGTCTAAGAGCATATTTTAGCATACTCCAAAGAGCAATACCACGTAAAAGAAAAATGGCGTGGTCTGCATAGGTTTGTGCTCCCCTGAGGTTTTTTTTTTTTTTAAAGACCTACATGTTTACCCAAATAATAGGTAAACCTTAGCTGACGTCAGTTTCACCAACCCCCTCCTATGCAGATTTCTGTCACTTACAAAACAGGCTCACGCCCTTACCCTAACAGTCTTTCTCCACTAGGAACACTGCCTATGGTTGACAGTGGATGTCAGTAGCAGATGAACTAGTGTTAAACCGCACATGTTGACCAGGACAATCATCATTCTGCATGGTTTCAGAAAACTTAGTATACCGCTCCAAGGTTTCTCCAGATCCTTTTTGTTCTTAGTTCACTGGCCCCTTTCTTCACTCAGAGCCATCACAATTAATGAGCAGCAAATTGAGAAGTGAATATGGGTAGAAAGCCACTAGGTCTTCCTGCCACAAAAAATACTTTGAGCTAAAACAGTAGCAGGTAGCCCTGATATGAACCTCCGAGACGGGGAATGAAGTCCAAAAGCAAGAAGTTTCCTTTGAAAGTTGAATATGGTACTAGTTGTAACAAAGGAACGTTATACGATATAGTGACAGCCTGATGATCTCATCTCCCCACTGCTCCTTTGTAACAGGAAGTTATACTGTTAAGCAACAATTCACTAAGCATACTAATTTATCTCATCTTTTATACCTAACATACCTTGTGTTACCTAGAATTCTAAAAACAGGCTGACATTAAATACCCATATGACATTAAATTACAAGAGATTGGTGTCAGACATTTGTGGCGGTTCAATGACAAGACAGAACACAGCTTTTAGCAAGCAAGCAGGCTGGTCTCTAACGGGCTTCCCCCTGTCAGCTTTCCACCTTCCCCTTTATTCTCTCTCTCTCCCCCCGCGCATTACATTCTCCAACAGATAAAAGGAATACATTGGCTTTGTTTAACATTCTTATTTACCAATTTCTATCTACCGCATTCCTTGCTCTCGGGCCTTGAGCCCAGTCCTGGGAGGCTTCCCATGGTTCATATCATCTTGGCGAGATTCCAAGGTTGATGCCCTTGAAAGAAGCTGTGTGTGCACTACTCCTACACAACACTCCGGGTGTGCCCTGAATGTTGCCAAGCGCATAAACCTTTATGAATCCTACATCCCCTCCTTTTTTGTTTATTTGTGCTCGGCCATCTCATGGTAGCCATCAATTTGCATTTGCAAGCCAATTAACTCCCGGACAGACAAGGTCATAACTCGTGGAGCCTGCCAGGGCGGGTCTCGACAAAGCCTTAACAAAAAGGAATACATTGTACACAGCAGCAGCAAAAAATAAGCTTAAGAAGGTAAAGTGTGATTGGCCGGGCCCCAATTAGCCATGCTAGAGTACTGGGAAGAGAGGTTCGAGTAAGCAGCGAGCATCATCTCATTCCCAGTTTCCTCAGGGTGATGACATACTGAAATAAGGCACGTACCTAACAATTCTTCAGCTGCTACAAAATCAAATAAACAAAAGTGGGTAACATTTGCTATTGAAGCCAATCTTTCCCATAGGTTATATGTCATTCGGGCCCATAACGGAGAAGGCGCTCCTGAGTCAACCCCTCCAGAAAATAGCAGGCACAAAAGGCATACAATCAATACAGAATTAGCAATAATTTGGGCGAGAATCGCCACAAACAAAGTCTCAGGAGTCTCTGGCTGTTGGTTTGCTGCCAGTCTTCGTTGAGCTGCGGCGACCAATGCTTTTACTGCTCCCCATGTCACGGGCTGGCTTGTCACGGCCTAGCTTGGGATGCTACGTCTCCTCCGTCTCCGTCTTGCCGTTGTCGACCCGGGAGGCACCGCGTTCTCCTCCAAGGTCAGCTGAAACTCCGGTATGGGGTTCGACAGCCCCTGGTGCCACGCCATGCTGTTTCAGTGCCGGTCGCACACACCGGGCTGGAACCCACAACGGTCCTGCAGGAAGAAACACAGCAGCATATCCCCGACCCCAAGTGATTAAAGGCACTGGGCCCAACCATTGCAGATCAGGCAGCTGACAGTAATAGACACGCGGTCTTTCCATTTGTGAAAATGCCGATCCGCGGGGGTCTGCTGATCTGCGTTCAGCGTTAAATTATTTAAAGTAAACAAAAGGATATGCAGTTGTTGCTGAATGTCTCCTAAGATTCGGAGACGCAGCTCCCCTTGTTTTAATTGTTTGTCGAGCAAGATTTTTAGCATGCGATTTGCACGTTCAACAATAGCTTGGCCTGTGGAATTATAAGGGATCCCGTGTTTGAGACGGATGTCCCATTGGGCACAAAAGATGAAAAGTGCTGTGGAGCAATAGGCTGGGGCATTATCCATTTTTATCTGGCTCGGGTGACCCATAACAGCAAAACAGGCTAGCAAATGGTGAATAACTTTGGGAGTGGCTTCCCCACGCTGTGGGGTCGCCCAAAGGAATCCCAAATAGGTATCAATGAAAACATGTAAAAACGAATAGGGGTGGAATTGTGGCACGTGAGTGACGTCCATTTGCCACAGCTGATTCGCTGCGGTACCTCTAGGGTTAACGGCATAAAAAAAGGTAGGGGCAGCAGCGGCACAGTGGGGGCAGGAATGAACAATAGAACGTGCATGATCATCAGGAATATGAAACTGTCGGGCCAAAACAGAGGCAGACTGATGAAAAAAGGAATGGCTTTCAATGGGGTCAGAAAAAAGGGAATTTACCTGACCACATAACGCGCGATCGGCGCGCGCATTGCCTTCAATGAGTAGCCCAAGCAGAGGGGTATGACTGCGAATGTGAGCAACAAAATAAGGGAAATTACGAGTGGTGATGAAATACTGTAAAGACAAAAACAGGCCAAGAAGGTCCGCATCGACCTGAGGGGTAATGAGGGCAAGGGGTAAATGATCAATTACCTGATAAACATAATGCGTGTCCATGATCAAATTAAAGGGACAATCAGCAAAAAATTGAAAGGCCAAAATAACAGCAGCTAATTCCAAGGACTAGTAAAGCTCTCCAAGCGCTGTGCATGCAAATATTGTTGTACAAGTGAATGAAGCGCTTTCAGCTTTTCTAGAGGGAGGGGCCACTAGTCAATCCATATGGGCTCTAAGGATTGCCATACCAATGGTAATGCGGATGGCAAGGTGGGTGAGGGAGGATTTTGGGCCATTATATATTAATATTGAGGGTGGTGTCCAGCTTTGTAAGTAAATCATGGCCCCAAATATTGAGGTGGACAGGGAGTACAAAAGGGCGGATTGTAGCAAGGGCACAGCCTCCTGGTTTAGAGACCGTGACCCAAGACAAACTTTGGCGCCCAGGTTTGCTACCCCCGATCCCCCACAACTCTTTAGAAGGAACTGTTGGCCAACCGACTGGCCATTCCGGATCACGAATCACCGTAACGTCAGCTCCAGTGTCCACCAACCCTGTAAAAGGAACATTATTTAAGAGAAGTGTTAACTGAGGTTTTGAGGGGCAGACCGACATTGTCAGAGCAACAAGTGGAGAGGACATATTGTGAGACGGCGACTGAGACAGCGTCGATCCAAAGCCATTCCCGCCCCGGGTTCGATCCTCTGCGGCTGGCACCTGATAGGGGACTAAAATCAATTGTGCAATTGACCGTCCACGCGGGAGCGATTGCGGAAGATGGGTCCACACCTGAACCTTAATAACACCAGTGTAATCAGCATCGATGACTCCTGGGATGACAAAAAAACCCTGTTTCCCAGCGTGTGAGCGAGGGAGAACCAGACCCACAAATCCGGCAGGGAGAGGTCCCGTCACCTGTGTAGGTATGGCGCAAACCTCCCCTGGCAACTGAAAATCAGCGTCCTCCTGCATAATCAAATCAAGCCCTGCACTTCCGGCAGTCGCCGCCCTCATGGAATCTATGGATTGTAAGGCAGAGGAACAGTTGTCTGAGTGGGAAACACCCCCATTTGGCCCTGGGTTCGGGGGGGACCCGTCGTGCGGTTTCCCGACCCGCTACGACACTGATTAGCCCAGTGATAGCCCTTCCGACACTTGGGGCACTTCTTTGAGGGGCGGGCGGGCGCCGTCGATGAGCGGCACTCCCGCTGAAAATGACCCTCCTTACCACAGCGGTAACAACGCTTCCCCTCCTTCCCGCTTTTCCGCAGGGCGGCGGCCAGAACTCCAGCTTTATGGGCTTGGGTTCCGATATTTTGGCACGCCCGCAGCATGTCCAACAGCTCTAGAATTCCAGAGGCTTGTGCAGCCTGGAGAGCACGGCGGCAATCCTCGTTCGCATTTTCAACCGCCATTTTTAACAGGATCTCCTGAGCTGCCACAGGGTTATCCACCTGTCGGAGGATAGCCTCCTGCAATCTGTTGGTAAAATCCATAAAGGACTCTGATGCGCCCTGACGGATACTGGCAAAGCTTTTGGTAGGCCTGCCCGAATCTGGGACCTTCCGGAAAGCATGCTGGGCGCAGGTGGAAATAATGGGGAAGACAGCCTGAGGGAGTTGAGACTGCAGCTGCACGGTAGCAAACTGGCCCTCCCCTGCCAAGTGCTCATAAATGACACCTTGCTCTCTATATACCTGGGCTTGGCGTTCCGCCATCTGCCGATACTCACTAAGCCAAATAACATACTGACTGGGCGTCAGCATCATGCGCAACAGCGCCTTCCAGTCTTCAGGGATCAGGGTGTACCCACTACCTAGCCCTTCAATGAGACCACGCACATACGTGCTAGTCAGGCCGAACTCGCGAATCGCTTTCTTTACCTCTCTGATCACCGAGTAAGGCAAACTGACCCAGTCTGCAACCTGGTTGCCCTGGCCATCATCCTGCCAGGTCACCGGACAAACTGAGACCAGATCAGCCAGCTCCTCTGCTGTAAGATCTGAGCGAGTCTTCGCTGCGTGAACCATTTGTTGCACCAGCGAAAGCCTCTGAGCAGACGCAGACGACCCCCCGGGGGGCCCCGGAGCATGGGGCCCCACGGGCGGAGGGCGATCACACACCGGCTCCGGTGGGGAAGGCCAGGGAGGCGGTGGTAATAGAGGCACTGGGGGCGAAGCAGGGGGAGGGATGGTTGCAGGAGCGGATGGGGGTGGTGGGATTGGCAGTCCCTCTATTGGCGTAGGAGAGGGTCTTTCTGAGGCGACACACTGTTTCGCATTGTCAGGAGGGGGGATGGCTGCAGGAGCGGACGGGCGTGGCGAGATCACCAGCCTCGTGAGGGAGGGCCTGTCCGAGGCGACACACTGTATCGCGTCGCGGCAGAGGTGCCAGGCATGTAAAGCCTGCACGGACGCCCGAGGCTCTTTGTGCAATGTCTGGCCCAACCGCTCCCAGTCCGCTAGCTTAAGGGTTCTGGCTTCAGGGTACCACGGGCATTGGGCACTCACCTCCTGTAGCAGGAGAGTGAGTTCTCGAGTGGGGCAGTCATGCTGAGCCTTACGCAGCAAATACTGTAGCTCATTGCGGTGTTGCACTTGCAAAGCAGAGAGGGAGCTTCCCATACTTACCACAATGAAAAATACTCACCGGGATCCACGAAGCGGATGAGTGACGCGTCTGAAACCCTTGCCGGGCGAGGTGAGTGCTGAGGGCCCCACGTTGGGCGCCAGTTGTGGCGGTTCAATGACAAGACAGAACACAGCTTTTAGCAAGCAAGCAGGCTGGTCTCTAACGGGCTTCCCCCTGTCAGCTTTCCACCTTCCCCTTTATTCTCTCTCTCTCCCCCCGCGCATTACATTCTCCAACAGATAAAAGGAATACATTGGCTTTGTTTAACATTCTTATTTACCAATTTCTATCTACCGCATTCCTTGCTCTCGGGCCTTGAGCCCAGTCCTGGGAGGCTTCCCATGGTTCATATCATCTTGGCGAGATTCCAAGGTTGATGCCCTTGAAAGAAGCTGTGTGTGCACTACTCCTACACAACACTCCGGGTGTGCCCTGAATGTTGCCAAGCGCATAAACCTTTATGAATCCTACAGACATTCAAACAATGACTGGTGGTGTAGTAACTCTTTCCTTCTTAGCATTCAGGGAACATGACCATAGATTAAAGGACTTAATAAAACATAGGAAAAACAAAGGAGGTGGGGAAGGTGATATCATCAACAAAAAGAGGAGGAGTGAGGATAGTGGGGAAGTCTTCACAATACTGTAGATTCTCTCCTGTACAGAGTAGAATAACTTTTTTCAGCCCACTCGCAGCCAAAGTGACACAGGGTGTGTCTACACTGCAATGTAAGCCCAGGGTTCAAACTCAGGCTCAAGTCTAACCCCCTTCTATCTACACACAAATCATGCTAACCCAGGGCTCAGACCCAAGTCCCAGGACTCCACAGCAGTGGAGGGTCCAAGCCTGAGTCAAACCAGGACCCAGTGTTCAAGCCCTATTGCTTTGCAGTGTAGACACAGCCTCCACTGGACGCATGCTGTGGGAGTCCACCAAAAGAATCACACAGTCCCATAACCCAACTTTATTTGTCCTCTAGACAGTCAAGTTGGTGGACAGTCAAGTTTTCCCCCACTGCAACACAAACTAAGGGCTAGAGCAACCGCATTTTGGGAAGGCACTAGGAAGTCTGGGATATGGCTGGTTGGACTCGGGCCTGCACTGGAGCCCCAGGTTGGGACCCAGGGTTCAACAATTCCTAACCTGAAGCTACAAATGAGTATAGATGCTCAAGCCCTAGGTTAAGAAACTCGGGGGCTGCTAACTCAAGTTCTACTAACCCTGGGATTACATTGTAGCATAGACATACCCTAAGTGAACCTCCCAGCCCAGGTACACAGATCCATGCTAGCGAGATTCAGCTAACATACTAAAAATAGCATGGGTGTTGTAGCTCGAGCCCACTCAACCCAGAACCTGAGCTGCCAGTACTACAGTGTCCACAGAACTATTTTTAGCATGCTGGCTCAAGCCCTGCTAGCACTAGTCTATCTGTGTGGGCTGGGAAACTCACCCGCAGCTGCAGTGCAGACATGCCCTAAAATAGGATGCATTCTGCAGACAGCTCATGAAGCAGAGACCTGAGTGCCAGATTCACGGATATGTCAGCTTCTGATTTCCAGTCAGCCAGACACCAGACTTAAGGGGGGAGGGGTTATAACCCTAAAATATTTTACAGAAATAATGAGAAAAAGAGAAAGAGAGAGAGAGAGAGAGAACAAACTCTCCACCCACTGTAACTAAATTTAGTCATTCGAACCGCCTCCCAGGTCAGCCTCATCTACACAAGTGTAAATTAGAGAGGCAGATGCATAATCTGGGAAATTTTCCAGATTTATTATACAATAAAAACAAACAAAGAACTCAGTACTGGCTGCACTAAGAAGCCAGATCCTTCTGCCTATATAAAGGCTACCAGCAGCACTGAAGATTATTGGAGTATACTTGATACGGTGAGCAACTGTGGTAGAGAACAATTTGTGCCAGAGCTAGGGCCAGCCAACTTCCTAGCAACCAATACACTAACATTTTCTCTTCAACAACCACTGTACAGAGACTTTTCATTGTGGGAATATCCGTTTGCTCAGACTGAGTGTGCTTGCTAGGCCTGACTCCCTATGGGGCAATAGGAAAACTCCCAGCTTCACATTTTATGTAGCACTCCAGTATGGGTTAACTGATAGCAGGAAACAAATTTGGGCCAGTGTTTGTCCCTAAATAATTTCATCATGGGACTCTTAAGGTGCTTGTTAGGGTCAAATATCTTGTCATACATTTCCTGACTGGCTTTTTAAAAGGTGTGACATCCTGCTGAGGTCTGCGTTACTGTGCTAACACTCCAACACCAGCAGTTACTTAGGGAGGAGGACACCAGCTGAAAGTAGTTTAAGGGAATTGGTGTAATCCCTTTTTTGCTTCTTGACATACTTTGAGGGTGGGGAAGGAATGAGGGGAAGGCATATGCTGAGGGTGAAGTGACTTCTCCCATTTTAAGTGGAGCTAAGCCACTAAATCTCCCCATAGTGGGCTGAAAATTCCCTTAGTGGCTCTCCACTGCACAGAAATGCCTCCATCAGTGGAGTTTTTCAGAATCAGCTATCACCCTATTTCCTCCTTTTTCCTCTCATCCCACTAGAGCCAGAGAATGAACCTCAGAGTAACTGAAAAATGATTGGTTTCGGAGTAGCAGCCGTATTAGTCTGTATCCGCAAAAGAACGAGGAGTACTTGTGGCACCTTAGAGACTAACACATTTGTTTGAGAATAAGCTTTTGTGGGCTGCAGCCCACTTCATCGGATGCATAGAATGGAACATATAGTAAGAAGATATGTATCAGGGGTCGGCAACCTTTCAGAAGTGGTGTGCTGAGTCTTCATTTATTCACTCTAATTTAAGGTTTCGCGTGCCAGTAATATATTTTAACATTTTTAGAAGGTCTCTTTCTATAAGTCTATAATATATAACGAAATTATTGTTGTATGTAAAGTAAATAAGGTTTTTGAAATGTTTAAGAAACATCATTTACAATTAAATTAAAATGCAGAGCCCCCCAGACTGGTGGCCTCCGATGCACAGTATGCATCCGATGAAGTGAGCTGTAGCTCACGAAAGCTTATGCTCAAATAAATTGGTTAGCCTCTAAGGTGCCACAAGTACTCCTTTTCTTTTTGCGAATACAGACTAACACGGCTGTTACTCTGAAACCTGTAGATTTAATATGTGTAATGACCCAGCCACTCCCAGTCTCTAGTCAAACCCAAGTTAATGGTATCTAGTTTGCATATTAATTCAAGCTCAGCAGTTTCTAATTGGAGTCTGTTTTTGAAGCTTTTCTGTTGCAAAATTGCCACCTTTAAGTCTGTTACTGAGTGACCAGAGAGGTTGAAGTGTTCTCCTACCGGTTTTTGAATGTTATGTTTCCTGATGTCAGATTTGTGTCCATTTATTCTTTTGTGTACAGACTGTCCAGTTTTGCCAAAATGCAATAAAATGAATAATGTTCAGGGTTGTTGTTCTCTCTCTCTCTCACATACACACACCACACACACACACACACACACACTTTTTTCCTTTGCCAGTCTAACTTTTCAAAAGTTGAGGGAGTTTTGAAAGGTCATAGAATGGGAAAAGAACATAAAAAGAAGACAATGGAAAAAATGAAAGAGCAACTAGATGCCATTCATTCAAATTATTGCATTTGTTGTATTAAAAGAGAAGGGAGCAAGGGAAAAGGGGAAAAAACTGAACTTTTTGTTTTTGAAAACCAACATTTTTTAAAGTTCAATTGGAAATGAAAATTTTTCCATTTTCTTTCTATAGCATCATGGTTCACAGCTGGTTTGGCTAGCAAACCCGCAGGCAAATGAGGCTTGCACAGAGGAAAAATAAGGTGGAAAACAAAATCAAAAATAAAAACCAAGCCAGAACTATCTATCAGTTAAGTTGGGGGCCAAGAAACAGACACTGTTGGGGCATTCAGATAATTCAGTGACTCTTGTCCACACCAGATGTTGGTCTGCACTAATGCTGTAAATTGATCTAAGTTATGCTAGTTAAGTTACATAAGTATGTAACTTAAGCCGATGTACCTTAGATCAATTTACGGACGCAACATAACTTCTGCCTCTTGTTAAGGTGGATTACAACAGAGATCAATGGGAGAACGCTCTCCCATAGACTTAACGCGTCCACCAGACCTGCTGAATCGATGCCGCTGCATCGATCGCAGCACCGCCAGTTTAGCCGCATAGTGTAGACATGGCCCAAGCTGGTGCAGGTTAGTGTAAATTATTCCTCCCTATCCCACTTAATACCCATGAACACCAGGGGGATTTGGCAGGCCATGTTGCTTCTTCTATTTTACCTTGGTGTTTCAACCAGGAGAAGGCAGCTTTAGTGTATGCAGGAGAACCCACAGGAGTTCTGCTAGCAGAGGCTACTGACAGGGATGGACCAGTACAGTCACTAATCAACCCACCTTTCCCGCCATATTGTGTGGCTAGGATTTGGTGGAGAGGATTTTGCAACTGCTTTCCATCTCCATATTCCTGCCTCCACCTGATGGCAAACTCAGGAGCAGATGGCCTGAGGTAGAACAACAGAAGCCAACATTTGATTCTGGCCCTAAATTTACAAATGGCAGCTACTCCAAACCATACACTTGGCTCTTTCTAGCAGTAACATTTGAAACATGCAGCATAAAACTATCTGGTCTCTATACGGCTCATGGGAACTTTTAAAAACAACAGACCAGTATATATTTTTCTTTACTTTGTAATAAAGTTTTATTACTCTTTGTGATGTGGCAGTGTGTGTGTCTAGCTTTCCTAACAACAAGATCATAAATAGTTCTTGGATTTTCTGTATGTGTTTATAATATTGACTGGCTTACTAGAATATTTACAGCAAGCTGAAAATGACACTTGAGCGGAGAGAGCTTTCCTCAGTGCACAGAGAAACTACTGGCAATGCAATCACCATAGGGTTTCCTGATGAAATATTCAATTCAAATGCAGCAGGAATTCCCATGAAGCCCTGGAGTCTTAAACAAAATAAGAAAACTAGAATACTATGTGTGTCTTGAATACCTTTCAATTCCCACAGATACCTCAGGCCCCAGCAAGCTGGGTCAGTGGGACAAAGACATCACTGTACAGTTCCTTCTGCTCCCTGAAACAGTCACATTTTCTTCAGTAATGAATACTGTAAACAGTAAGACAGGGTGAACTATAGTTTATTTTAATCTCTGATGAGATTTCAGGGAGGCGGTGTTGTCCTATGGGTAGAGCATTGAACTAAGAGTTCAGTCCCATCTCTACCACCAACCTGCACAAGCCACTGTTTCCCTATTCGTAAAATGCTTTAACTTATAGTGCTTTTCATCCATACAAGTGAAGTATTATTATTATAGACCCATTTTTAAAAGAGGTCTATATAAGAATCTGACTTCTGCATACTCCATTTTTAAGCTTTTCCCATACTTAAAACTTAGGATCTGCACATGCATATTACGGTTACATAGTCAGAAATTGGGTAGCCAAATGTCAAACTTATACTTGCAACATAAGTAGGCAATTTTTCAGAGAACTGTGATTTTGAAATGGGGGTCTTTATGTGTCTTATGGCACTAGAATCAGAGATCACATGACAGAGAGGATCAAACTTCTGACGTGAGGGGAAGATAGACTTACGCTGTGCTGCTACTCAGCCCCCATTTCAACCTGCTTATTCTGCGCTAACCAACCCATTCATATTAGGTAGCATAGGACCTGCTTTTTTTGATGGGGGACAAGTACATTCATATTTGGCGGTACCAACACTATTCTAATTCAGGATGGACCTCACCTAATGATGATTGCTCTAAACCAGAGATTTCCTGAAATAACGGCTTTCATCATGCTCTTAATTGATGTGATTTTTTCCCTTCAAGATAGTTCTTTTCATTTTCATCCAGCATAAGGAGCACATGGTAGGATACTTTGCTAAGGTATCAATGTCCTTTTTAAATGAACACCAGAAATAAAAGAGACACACAAAATATGAGGAAGTGGTGATTAAGTTACTGGTATCCAAAGGCTCCAACAGTTTATGCACATTTTAGATGATCACAATTTTGTAGGCATGAATATGCATACAGCTTTAATGATGGCTTTGCCTCTTTTTACTTGTCTTCCACCCGTTTTTTAAGCTACATTCTAATACAGCATGACAGACAGCCACTTACGATTAATCATGGATAAGATTATTATGTAGAAAAAAATATTCAATGATTCACTCACATATGCTATGTATGGTCAGTAAAATATAAGTGAAATAAAATAGTTATAAAAATGGAGGCTTAAGATCAGACTGAGCAAGCAATAGAGAGGCATAAGGATGGGGAAGATCTGACAGGAGTGAGCTAGATATTTCATACTATAAACAGAAAGCAAAGCACATTTGAGAACTGACATACTGTAGATTTGTTTAAGCAGTCCTAATCAAGCACCCAATAACTTTGGGGATAGGGACATTTAAGACCCAACTCCAGATCTTTATCTGAATTTTGCTTCGGTTGGACATTATGAATCTGCAGAAGTAGCATGGGTCACGATCTTATTGGTCCGCACCAGCATCTCCAAGAGAAAACAAGTTGGACCATCCACCAGAAATTGGATCAGCAGATCACTTCTCAAAAGCCACATACACTTGGAAGGGATAAGATGGAGGTCCTAGGTCAGCCACCTAGGAGTCCTCCTAGTGACATCAAGTACCTTTCTGAGATAGTTAGATAGTTAAAGGTGCCTATTTTCCAGCAATTCAGGTTACTCTCTAGAGCAGCAGGAAAAGACTATAGTGAACAAAACTAAGATGAAAACTGGTGGCTGAGCAAAGATCTAGTGATAAGTGACCCAAGAGAAAGTCTGTGTAACAACCCAAATTAGTCATTTGAACACTCCTTGAAACTGAGTACCTAATTAGTAAAGAAGTATATAGAATTGTGTTTTAAAGACCACCAGAGTTACTGTGTGTGTCTGTTTTGTAAAAAGCTCCCATCAAGATTGTTTTAAGTATTTTTAAACGGCACAGGTTACTGCCACTAACCAAGATTGTAGAACAGTGTACACATATCTACCATAGTTAATGATCTCATATGGTCTTTCAAATTAGGTGTAAATAGACATGAGACCAAGTGTGCAAGCTTTTTCAACTGCAGTCAGTCATAAATCTAGGGGTTTGATATTAACTAGAAGAGTTAGTCAGTCCTGGGGCTAACAAACATTCATAGGAAAACTGATTTAAAAGTTTGAGTACTATAGAAAAAATGTTTAGAGCAGACAATGGACCTGTATGCAGTCTTCAACTGACTTGAACAAAGCTTTTGATAACAGAGAGAGTCTATGGGCTGTTCTACATAAACTGGGCTGCCCAAGAAGGTTCATATAAATCATCCATCTGTGCCATGACCACATGACAGTGTAAGTGCTCTCAAATGATGACTCTTCTAACGCATTTGGAATCTTGAATGGAGTGAAGCAAGGCTGCATACTTGCTCCAGACAGTGCTCTTCAACTTGTTCTTTTGCCCGTGACCTCAGCCATGCCACAAGGGACTTGGACCAGGGGATATGCATCCACTACTGACTCAATGGGTCCCTCTTTTAGCTTTGAAGACTCAATGCTAAGACCAAGATGCTGGAGAGTCTTCTCATTGAGACACTTTTTGCGATGACTGCACCTTGGTGGCCTATAGATATAATGACCTCCAGGTCATCGTTGATAGATTTTCTGAAGCATCCCAGCTCTTTGGCCTTATCATTCTTGGGAAAACATAGGTCTTGCTCCAATAAGCACCTCATTCCAATGGAATCCTGGAATTAATAACCAATTTGCCCAAGTGAGCCATATTGTGAAGGACTCAGTCAAAAATCTTAGTCACCTTCCCACAATAGTAATTAAGTGTGATTTTCTGTTGTGGTTATGTGATTTGATTCTGAAAACCTTACTAGTTATATCAACTAATGTTCTAGTTAGTCTTAGCCAAATCGTTGTCCCGTCGCATTTTTGATTTCTTATCGCCTATACTATGAATTCCTGTTGTTAAGGGATAGTTAATAAAGCTTTATTAAACTAAACTATACTACTATTAAACTAAACTAAACTACACTCAGGTTCTTTTTTTTACTGAAGCAATCAAAATTAAAAGAACCCTAAGAAAGGCGATACAGGTAATCAATGAAGCAGCTGTTCAACTAAAGTATGTTTCTGATATCACTCTTCAGATTCCTGGCTTGGCATGGCACATTTTCATTTCACCTGCCAAAGAGGGGGAGACAGGGAAGGCAGCTCCCTGGATTGAAGGAGTCCTTTTTATTGTAATCCCTAAATAAGACAGGCTCTAATGCTGATTCTTGCTGTACCACACTTGGCTCTTGCCCTTTTCTAAGACCTGCTTTACATGCAAAAGTTGCACCAGTCTAACTAAAGGTGAATTTTTGAAATAGCACAAGACAGTATACCCATATATCTGCTTAAAGCAAGCCCAAGCTGAACCAAATTAATCAGCTTCAAGTTAATAAGCGTGTCCATACTGGGCTTTGCAATGGTTTAACTGAAGTCAGCTTTTAGAAGGTTTGAAAAGCATTAAAAAAAATAATAATAAAGTTCAACAGTTTAACTGAAGTTTACTCAGACTTCCTTGGACTGAAATTAGTCTGGAAATTACAGGACAGCACCAGCTCTTAAGAAAACTCTGGTACTTCCTTCTTCCAGCCAGGTTTCACACATCCCACAACATAGTTTCTTGATGGTGTTCCTGATATTACTTAAAGGACAACAATCACCAACATTTTACAATGCATCAAAAAGTTATGTTCCAATAGCAATTTTGAGTCTATTTTACTTGAACCCATTTTTATTAACTACCAAATTCCACAGAAATTATTCCTTTCTCCAGATGTGTGTATATTTCTCAGTGTCCTGATCTAGTCTAGTTTGGGATCCCTCTAATGTCCCTCATTCTGTTTCAGAAGCCACCAGAACCCTATCAGAGAGGTAGCACACACATGTAGCTAGGCCTTATACGTTGTAAATAGTTTGTAAACAGTTATTTGCGCTACACTATGTCCATGTGATTCAGTCACATTATGTTTGTTGCATAGAGAGGAAAAAAAACAACACCTGGTTCAATATCTTAAGACAGTGAGACCGACAATGTTTGCCAAATTCATTCCTTGTGCAGTAAGAGTGCACTGTCTACAAAAAGCTACAAACAACAGTTATGGTAGCTCATTTCACACTGATCAGATCACATTGATAATATGCTCAAGAGAAGAGTATCTGACATACCAGACTTTGCTGAATGAGACTGAGAACTGTTGTTTTTAGTCTCCAGGGGAACAGTTCAAGACATGCTCAGTCAAATATATGTCATCTTAATCAGTTCCAACACACTAAGTGTTGAGTAAAAAAATTTTCCTCCTCCTCCACTGTTCTAATTGAAAAATACAAAAAGAAGCGCTACTGTACAGAGATCAAGATGCAAATGTTGGAACATGTGTTGTGCATGCTAAAAGCAGTTGCATTGACAGTACAGTGCAACATACTGAATTCCCATAACCTACCCTAGCACGACCCTTTGTAAGAATAGTAAAATATTAAAGAAACTAGCCTGGATTCCTTGTTGTTACAATCACATACCATACCATACACCACAGATACAATATAGTAGCATCAAAGTAATGTTGACTGCAATGGGCAGTAAAACTGTTGCTAAGCATTAATGACTAAAAGGTAAAAGACTATTGTTGAGCTAACAAAACTGAAGTTGCATCAGCTCATACTACCTCTGCCATCTTATTTCAGCCTCCAGAATCTTTCATCCAGCTGTAGAGAATGAGAGTAATTCAAAATTAAGAGGTTTCAGAGTAACAGCCGTGTTAGTCTGTATTCGTAAAAAGAAAAAAGAAAAGGAGTACTTGTGGCACCTTAGAGACTAACCAGTTTATTTGAGCATGAGCTTTCGTGAGCTACAGCTCACTTCATCGGATGCATAGCATATCGTGGAAACTGCAGAAGACATTATATACACACAGAGACCATGAAACAAAACTTCCTCCCACCCCACTCTCCTGCTGGTAACAGCTTATCTAAAGTGATCATCAAGGAGGGCCATTTCCAGCACAAATCCAGGTTTTCTCACCCTTCCCCCCCCCCCCACAGACACACATACAAACTCACTCTCCTGCTGGTAATAGCCCATCCCTCTTTGAAACCTCTCTTTATAATGCGCATGATAATCAAGGTGGGTCATTTCCAGCACTAATCCAGATGTTCTCACCCCCCCACACACACACACACACCCCTCCAAAAACCACACACAAACTCACTCTCCTGCTGGCAATAGCTCATAAGACACTGGCTCAAATCAATGAACCAACTATAAAAATAAAAAAGAATGATTAATTCCTTGCCCATAGAAACATGGCTATTTTTGCAGAGGAAATTGTGCTGCAACACCAGTTTGCCAGATATATTCTGCTGTGTGTGAGAGAAAGAGATATACAGACACTGTCATGTCCATAACACACACATACTCGTTATCTTCTCTGAAAAATCCTCTCCCTCAATTTAGCCTGCCTCTCCAGCAACTTCTCCGTCTCCCTCTTCCCTTTTGTTGTCTACTCTCACTCCCTAAGCATCCTCATTCAATACCGAGGCATGCTGGGATAATGCTAGTGTCCCAAACATGTAATTCCCAGCCCCACATGAGAATTTCCAGGCATCAACCTATCCTGGAAGCAATGGTCCTCAGTGAACCATTTCAGAACATCGCATGGCAGATGTTTTTGGAAGATGACAATGCACAATGTGACCGTGGACACCAATCCCAAACTATGTTCAGGGACACTTTTTTGATCTTGTTCTTCTTGATGTCAGCCCTGAGCAAAGGATGGGGCATCAGCTGCACCAACTGAGTGTCCCCAAGAGGCACCGTGCTTCTGAAGCCCAATTCCACAGCCTTCCTTCCCCAGGCTCGCATGGAGCCCACTCCGCTGGCCAGGACGTTAGGGTGTGGTCAGGTTCAGATTAACCAATGTGCACTCGCACAGGAACTTCATCTCCAGGGGCCCCACCAGCTACCGCACAGAAACCCTAACAACCAGAGTGGCACTGCAATCCTGTGCACCAGGTCGAAATGTCACTCACTCATATTTGGCCTGGCTGTCTCCATCCCGGGCATGACCAGGCCAAACCTGACTGCGTGCTGCTGTGACCTGGCACTTGGCCCCCACACTTCTAACATACCCACCAAACCATCAGATGGCTCACTGAGCCCCTCCCCACCCGAAAGGTGTGCATTTCTACAGGTACTTCCACATGCATTTTTAAAGACCCCATCAAGGTAACCTCTATTAGCACATCTCTATGAATCATCACCTAGTAGCCTCCATACCACACACCTCCCTCGTACCTTATCTGTGTACAGTTTTCAGCATTTGCCACTCTGAATTTCCTGTATTGCTAATTCTTGGGGTTGCTTGTTTGTTTAATTTTTGCTTAGTACAACATACTTATGAGTTTCTGATACATATTGTCAGTCCTAATTCCAGTTTAATTAAATTCATAGTCTGGGAATTTATTCTACTAGGAAGTTTCTGATATGCCTTTTTCAGTTACCTGGAGAGACCAACTATCTGAATATCTGTGGGGATTCTGGTGGAACTCATAATGCCAATACGAGTTTAGGCATTTCATTCTTGGTCTATTATGCAGATTTTGCTAGCGGATATACATTGAGCTATCAGTTCTCGAGTCTCCATACATCTCAGTTCATCTGCCCAGTAGTTCCCTGCTCAGGTATTCACAACAGATCAAGTAAACTCTCTTGCAGCAGAAACTGGAAGATTGAACACAGTTTGCAGTAAGCAATATTTGAGATGCTACAAAGCCTGATACAAAAATGATCAGACACATGTCAAATGTAATTTTATAATGGGAAATGTGAAGCAATGCACAGTTGGCTTAAAAATAACTGACACAGTAAACTGAATAAAGAGAAATCAGAGTAATTGAGCAGTACAATAGTGAGGGGACAGTGAGCTGTGCTATGTGAAAACACAAAAGGGAAGTTTCCAAATGCTAGAACACCCAGCTAAACATGGGATGGGAAAGAGGGACCTCAGGGTAAGACTAGATGATGATATTCAGTTCGGTTCTGGCCACTACATTAACAACATATTGTGCAATCAGAAGAGTAAAAAGCATTAATCCCAGGAGTAAACAGGCCAAGTTAAGTAAACAATAAAAGAGGAAAAAAAAGGTATGGAAAATGTTTATTCAATGTTTCCCCTTATTTTTAGAATAGGCTTCCCCCTTCCTGTCCATCAGTAAACCTTTCCAAACCCATTTCTTTCAGCACTACCTTCTTTCTTCTCCCCAAATAACGTCTCCTCTTTGTCCCCCAGCCCCTTTCCTGAAGCACTGTTTTGCATCATCATGTTGCTCTCTGTCTTCAGGTCCATTCCTACAAGGTTCTCCAAGGGATATCACTAGCTGTAAAATGGGGTCAGCACCTTTTAGGTGGTTTTTCCCAACTCTCAGGTTCAAGACCTTAGAATTGAAGCTTTCGAGTGTAGGAGAAATGTCCTACTTTGTGTTTATAAAGCCTTGTACATGTTAACATTGCTATATAAAGGCCGATGCAGATGTGCAACACAAAACTTAGGAGCTGAGTTGGATCCCATTTAATAATGTAGCCCTGAGGCTGAAATACAAAGAAATTTCAGTATAGAAATAATTGTTCAAAGAAACACAGCACTCATAACTAATAAGACTTCTTTAGATCAACCTAAATTTGAAAGAGTGAAATTGTACCAACTGCAGCCAAGAAATTGACAGCTCATTGTTGGGACATGCACTGGAGGTTCTACTAAATGTCTTGATACACGAGCAAGACAATTTAGTTGTACCTTAATGGCACCTGCTTCATCTCTATATGCAGCAAATAAGCCACTGGGTTTATGACACATATGAACAACATAGACAGATAATTGGTGAAAATAGTCTGTTTAATGAATATACTTGTGCCAAGCAATATGTGATTAATGCAGTGCAGCGAAACCTGGCAATAACAGAGGACTTTGCTCACAAAAGAGCTGGACGTGTTTAGTGGTGCAATCAGATTCTACATTCCAGTGCTGGCTTTAGCTTTTGAGGCGCCCCGATCAAAATGAACTATACTACTGAAGTCACTGCATTACAGTACCATGCTAACAACATTAGGGATTGCATGAACACCTGCTGAACAACCAACCACAAGATAATAAAAGTGATTCATTAAAATGAACCCCCTCCCCAAACCCAGAACGGGACCTGTTTAGTGCTCGAGCAATTTTTTTTTTTTGCAATGAGAAAACTACTTTCACAGTGCCTCCAGCCCAGCCAAAGGCAGAAAGAGAGCCTTTTCTTGCAACAGTTACAGCTAGCTACACCTAGTAAAACTTGGAGAAACATCTGCTCCTTCAGTTGCTTACCCAAATCAAAATCCTGAGTCTTTGGAGATTCAGCTATTGCTAATTCAAAGTCAGTGATGAATTAATGAAAAATATTTGTTTCAAAGTAATGTAGATTTAGGGTACAAATGAAGGTAAAAAGAAGTCTAGTGGTTAGAGGAAGGGTGTGCAAGTCAGGAGGGAAACAGATTCCAATATTATATATCTGGGCAACTCATCCTCTCTTTGCCTCAGTTTCTTTGTGTTTTCAGGAGAGTCCAACGTGTAGGGCACTAACCTGGGACTCATAAGACCAACCCTGCCACCCACTGTGCCTCTGTTTCCTTCACTCTCTTGATATTTAGATTGTAAGTAAGCTCTTATGGTCAGGAGCCTCTCTCACTGTGTGCAGGCACTGTGGGGCCCCAGGCTTGGTTAGTGCATCTAGGTGCTGTTGTAAATTGAATAGTATTTACCCACCATCAGGAGACACAGAGATCCCTGAACAAAAGGCTGCTGTGTAAATGCGAAGTGTTCCTTACCTGATGCATTGGAATGGAGCCTCCATAAATCTATTGCCACACCCGGATAATTAACAAGCCTTCCAGGGAGAAAGGAGCATAACTGTTAATGGTGATCACCCCTCAGCAGGAGAAAGCCCCCTATGGGGACAATTATGTCTTCTTTATAAGATACTCAGCTCCTAAAATCATCCTCAGCTTCTTCCCCAATTGTAGAGATAACTGCATGGAACTCACTTTTTGATGTGATTTTCATAAAGCAATAAATAGTCAGCAGAGAAAGTGTTCATGAAGTAACAAGTATTTCCACATAATTTGCAAGTTACTAAAGTATCCCAAGATTTGAGGTACTATTTGCATAACTTTAGAACCTACTGTTAAGATCCTTGTTTTCCCACAAACTACAGAATTACTGGGGGATGGAGGAAGGGGAGGTAAAATAGCAACTTTGTAAGCATCAGCAGGTTTTTAATTTTAGAAATACCCTGCAACATAAAGCTTGTCAGGATTGTTTCCTAAAACAGGTATATGTAAATATCTTTTGCTCATTCAGGTAATCCCAATCCAGTCAACAGGATTATCATCAATTATGGGGGAGGGATTTAGGTTCAAATCCATTTTCATTGAAGTTTCACCACTAACTTCAAAGGGAGCAGGATCAGGCTCACCTACCATATACCACCATACGTATCTGAGCCCAGTGTAGATTACTAAATGGGGCAGTGTAACACAACTCAGGACTCCCAGTCATGGAGAGACATTGTGTGTTTTGATGTTAAGGAGAACTCTCCCCTCTTCCAGAAACACTACAAATTAGGCTTTTAAACAGAACGATACTGAGCACAGCAGGAACTCTCTTCTTAGGGTCCCCATCCAGGTGCTATTTTCATCATTATCAAACTATAGCATGTTTAAAACAAAACAAAAAACAAACAAATAAAACCACACATCCCCCAAGTACAGGCCAAAACACATATACAGCCCTCTGGCTAAAATCCTTACATACAGCCACCCTGGTTTGACACCTAGCACCTTTCACAGTCAAGATCAGCAGGTTAAACATCTCTCTGCTCGGCTAACTGCAAGATAACAAGAGCAACCAGACAAAAAAATCCAGTTTCTTAACTCCCATTGGATTCTGTGGTAGTGGGTTCCCTCCCCGCACCCAAGAAAACAGTACAGGGTGAGCTACCGTCAAGTCAGTTGCGTTCTCCCTCACCCAAGGGCTAGTCATCCAGCCATCTCTAATTTTTCAGAATCCCCCTTTTTAAGCTTGTGTGGAGAACGGCCTGTTTCTGTCTGGAGCTAAATACAGTAAACTTTACATCTAAACATGCCATCTAAATAGGGGGAGAGTTGGAAGAATTAGGAAGTGTACAAAAAGATCCCAAACCAAGGAAGAATCAAAAATAAATGTGAAAAGAGTGTAGCTGGAGGCATCAAACATCAAGAGACTTCTAGCAGAGTGGACAGTGACTCAGCCAAGGATGAAGACAGACGATTTCACAATGGAATGAGAAATACAGCCACAGAGGATGATAAAATAATTCAAGCATTAAATGAATACTTACATGTTTACAACAGAGATGACTACCAATGTGTCAGCTGACACTGGCTGTATATCTACTATTGTGAAAGAGTTCGGGGGCAGTCAGGTAAAAGCATTAAGCTAGCAGGAGCAATTGAAGAGAAGGACAAGATTACTATAGAGCTTTAACTACTTGGGTGCTGCTGTTCAACACAGTTGCATCCAGTTAGGACCCACCTGTTGTGTGCTGAATGGACCAGGTAGGTACTTCCATTCTTTTGGTTTCAAAGGGTCATAGATTTGAAGAAGCACTCAGCATTGAGCTAACTCTGCTCCCACTGAAGTCACATGGAGTGAAATCATGGCCTCATTGAAGTCAATGGAAAAACTCCCACTGTTGTCATTGGGACCAGGAGTTCACCAAGTGATTTATTGACTTCAGTGAGGCTAGAATTAAGCACTTTTGAAAATCCCATCCTGGAAGCACAACAGGGTTGATAGGGGAGGAGAGCTCCCATTGAAAAGGGCAGCTACTCTCTCAGAGGGCTCGTCTTCCTGATGGCATTCCAAGTTCACGCATACGGCTCCAAGCTGTGTGACTGGCAGCATGGACACAGCAATGCAAAACAGGAATTACTTTTATTTAGAAACAAAAATTAAAATAATCCCTCCCCAGAAAACTAGAACTCAAGTAAGTGTGTCTGTTACTTATTAAATACCAAAATACACTGAAATCTGATGCATTTGTGTGCGTACCAGAACAATACATTTCAAAACGGAATGTTTAACATATTAAGTCTCTCACAATTTGGGGAATTATGTAGATGTTGACATTTCATTGCACAACTGATCTAGCCTTCTAGAAAGTCTTTGCCTTACATTCTTCCTGTCCCCTCCACATCTACCCCCATTAGCAATAACGCAAATAATATGGCTGCAGTGCAAACAACAAGAGTTGTAGGAAAATATGGATTTCTTCTTGGAAGGGAAGGCAAGGGGGTTTATACCACCAAGGAAGAGAGGGAAGCTGAAAGTGAAGCTAAGCTAATAATATGCAGTGAATCATTTATTTGATAGATTTAGCCTCTTTCAGTTTGTGAATTGTCCAGGACCACTTGGCAATACCCTCAGATGTACTCCCAATTTGAATTATTTTCCCCTGTCCTCATCCTCATGTCCCATACTCCATTGAGACCTGACTCTATGGCCCCCAGCACCTTTCCTCAGTGGGCAGGGTCTCAAGGAGGCAAGGGCAGTACTGCAAACAGAAGTTGATGTACACAGGTGAAATGCTTCAGTCTTTTATCACTACTGCACACATGGTACCTTCATACTATCCATTGCAAGTATCCGCCCACGGGGTCTGGGCAGGTTTGTACTCAGGGCAGCTAACCCATGCCACTGTTGCTCATGCTACCATGGTTACACTCCTATGTTTAGCACACCAGCTTGGGCAGAGCTACACAAGCTGGGAATCACACCCCGAGCTCTAAGGGTAGATGTAGCCAATGTGTTAGTACCCATACAGCATACCGTATTTATTGGCACAATGATTTTTATTCACTTTTGCTTCTGCAGAACCCAGTACCAGAACACTTACTCACACAAGTAGTCCTTACTCAGGCTAGTAGACACAATGAAGTGAGAACTATTCTTGTTAGTAAGAAGTAACAGGAAAAGGACCTATGGTGTATCTGTAAAACAAATTGAGTTGCCATTTGCCTAATAAGAGGCAACATTACCTTGTAATGTTTAAGCACAGGCACTGGCTTCCTCCAGGCCCAGGGTGCTCAACACCCTGCTCTGAACTGGCCACACCCTCTTCCCACCCCCACTCCGCCCCATGTAGAGACTATTTTATAATGCATATACACAAGGGGACCCAATTAAGGTTGCAGAAGCAAGGATAAGGAGTACCTGTGGCACCTTAGAGACTAACAAATTTATTTGAGCCTAAGCTTTCGTGAGCTACAGCTCACTTCATCGGATGCATGCAGTGGAAAATACAGTGGGGAGATTTATATACATAGAGAACATGAAACAATGGGTGTTACCATACAGACTGTAACCAGAGTGATCACTTAAGGTGAGCTATTACCAGCAGGAGACCAGAGGGGGTTGGGGGGAGAACCTTTTGTAGTGATAATCAAGGTGGGCCATTTCCAGCAGTTGACAAGAACGTCTGAGGAACAGTGGAGGGTGGGGGTGGGGGATAAACATGGGGAAATAGTTTTACTTTGTGTAATGATCCATCCACTCCCAGTCTCTATTCAAGCCTAAGCTAATTGTATCCAGTTTGCAAATTAATTCCAATTCAGCAGTCTCTCGTTGGAGTCTGTTTTTGAAGGGTTTTTTTGTTGAAGTATTGCCACTTTTAGGTCTGTAATCGAGTGACCAGAGAGATTGAAGTGTTCTCCAACTGGTTTTTGAATGTTATAATTCTTGACGTCTGATTTGTGTCCATTTATTTTTTTACATAGAGACTGTCCAGTTTGACCAACGTTCATGGCAGAGGGGCATTGCTGGCACATGATGGCATATATCACATGGGTAGATGTGCAGGTGAACGAGCCTCTGATAGCGTGGCTGATGTGATTAGGCCCTATGATAGTGTCCCCTGAAAAACTTCTTTCCTATTGCCCATGTTAACACACTCAACCTTACTAAGCATGATTGCAAAAAGAGGTACACAGAAAAATCAAGGATTCAATCTTGCTACCCTGAACAAGTGTTGCAGGATTGGGCCTGAAGCATAATTCATGCAGTTCAAGTTCACTGCTAGCAAAAGCTCTGAGATTTTTAAGATGAGAAAGGAAAGATATTTCATGTAGTCCTGTGATTCACAGGGCAAATAAATATTTGTTTTCCCACTGTAAGCCATTTATGTAGAATAAGATCCTTTATGTTGTAGATCTAATCACATTTATCTGTGGGAAGAACTACCTTGAAATTCGAGTCATGTCTGTACATCCTGTATCTGCAGAGGCATTCACAGACTCGTACATTACTTTTATCCCTGCAGTGCTCTTCTTTTAGTGCAGAGTTCTACCTTTTTTGAAAAGGAATTTTCTTCTTCTGCAATTTCATCTCCTGTTATTTTGTCCAGAAAGGAGACGGAAGGTTCTGCAATCGCTGGGAATATGAGCTTCAAGTATATCACTATTTCTCCACATTGCAACCCACTTTGACAAAATACCTAAGCATTCTCAGCAGATCATGTTTTAAATAGGACTGGCTCCTTTTAAACAAATCACTCAATAGCCTGGTTCAGAGTTATTTAAAGTGGTTGGGATTTTATAACCCTATGAATATTGCACATTGCAACTGCTGAGCTTTAAAAACACAAACTAAAAAGTGGGTACAAGAAACTGCCATCTGTCCCTCTAAACAATTATCGTCCTGCCATCTGTCTGTACACTGGATAATGTTTTTGCTGTTGATAATATCTGATTGAAGAGGCTCTCCCTCTACAGACGCAGAGAAAAAGGAACTGTTAAAAATGCTGATTATTCTAGTTTTTCTCTATAAAAGTCTGCCATTTCAATTGGATCTTTACATTTTATACTGTTGGTATGTATCTAAAGCACACATGGTATCATTCGGTCCCAATAAATATTTAAGCAACTTTTTTCCAGAGGTCTCTTCCGTTAGTTATAAAATCCTGATGGCAACTGGCTTTAGGCTATTTATTTGTGCCTTTTGTATTTAAGAAAAGCAAACTAATTAAATTGGCCAGGAGTGACAATACTTTTCATATTTGCTTTGGACTCTCTTCTCTGCTTTTGTTTTCCTCTCTCAAAGTGTAATTGCTCAGCAGGTGACCAATATAAACAGGGGTAAATCCTCCTCCCCCCTTATCTGATACAATTCTATCGTACAGTGGGGGAGCAGTATTTGGGGAGCCTGCACAAGGGGTCCACACATCCAGCAGAGGCCAGCTCCAAGGCAGCTTCCTTGCACAGCTGGGTTTGGTAGGAAGATCAGGGATGTAGCCAGTGGATCTCTTTGTGGGTCCACTTCCCAATGACCTTTGCAAACTGATAACTTATCCCTGGATACTTTTGGGAATTCTCTTGCCAGGTCACCACCCTAGCATTCATGTCAGAGGTCACACACAGGATGTTGTAGTCTTTTGGGATGAAAGGCTGTACAGAAATGTGCTGCCAGATATTAATTTTACACTATAGAGCTTTTAATTACAACTTTGCTTAGAGCAGTGGTTCCCAAACTAGGGGCAAACTAGGGAAAGCCCCTGGCAGGCTGGGCCGGTTTGTTTACCTGCCGCGGCCACAGGTTCAGCTGATCACGGCTCCCACTGGCCGCAGTTCACTGCAGGAAGGGCAGCCAGCACATCCCTCGGCCCACGCCACCTCCCGCAGCCCCCGTTGGCCGAGAACGGCGAACCACCACCATTGGGAGCCACGATTGGCCAAACCTGAGGAACAAACCAGCCCAGCCCGGGCTTTCCCTGAACATGCAGCGCCCCTTGTTTGGGAACCACTGGCTTAGAGCATGCGTGTCAGAATTATGCTTTGCTTATTTCATTAGTGCAATTACTAAATTATTAGTTGTAGAGTACATTTATAGGGCCCAATTTCTGCAGTCCAGAAGCATGCAAAAACTCTCAGCGAAATTTACCATACTGAAAGGCAATGTAGATATTTCATTTGTGTTCGGATTCTTCCTCTGCAGCATGGGGCATGGGTCACTTGCAGGTTTAAACGAGTGTAAATGGTGAATTCTCTGTAACTTGGAGTTAGTAACTCAGCCAGTGGTTAGAGGCTTAGTACAGAGATGGGTGGGTGAGGTTCTTTGGCCTACCATATGCAGGAAGTCAGACTGGATGCATACAACCCTACAGCTTTAAGATCAGAAGGGAACATCATGGAGGAACATCCAGGGTCAGCCCCTCCGTGCCCCCAGCCACGTCCCTGGCTCTCAACCCTGCGCACGGCCCCATCCCCAGCCTTGGCACAGCTCCACTTCTGGCCCCACGCTCGTCCCCAGCCTCAGCCACTGGCCGCAGCTCCATTTGCAGCCCAGAGCTGAGGCTGGGGACAAGGCTGGAGCAGAGCGATACCTGGCCATGGGCCCAGCTGATGGCCCCCACCACAGCCCAGCTGCAGCTCTGTTTCCATCCCCAGCCTCGGCCCCATTCCTGGCCCCAGACCCAGACCCCTATCCACGTGCCCGCTTCCAGTCCTGGCTCTGGGGGAGGGCGCAGACAGAGGTAAGGGGGGTGTGACCCTCAAAAGTTTGGGGACTGCTGCCTTAAAATATATATATGAGTCTATTGCAATTCTTAACATTCTGGACTCCTGCAGACCTAAAGAAATTAAACAACAGAGGCAATAACAGACCCTAAGAAGAAGCTCGTTCAATTGATAGCAGATTTTGGGAAGTCTGCAGCATGTTTCTGTAACGTAAATCAGCCATATTTGTTGTGATGGAGGAAGAGATGAACCAGGATCAGAGAGCTCAGCAGCACAGAGGTTTAATGTACTGTGCAAGCCTTTCACTTCTGGAGAGGAGTGTTTTAAATCCTTTAAACAATGCAAAGGCTCTTACGTAAATTAAGTTGTCATGGGATAAGAGGGAAGATCCTTTCATGGATTGAGAACTGGTTAAAAGACAGGGAACAAAGGGTAGGAATAAATGGTAAATTTTCAGAATGGAGAGGGGTAACTAGTGGTGTTCCCCAAGGGTCAGTCCTAGGACCAGTCCTATTCAACTTATTCATAAATGATCTGGAGAAATGGGTAAACAGTGAGGTGGCAAAGTTTGCGGACAATACTAAACTGCTCAAGATAGTCTGCTTTGGTCTAAACTGTGAAGAACTTCAAAAAGATCTCACAAAACTAAGTGATTGGGCAACAAAATGGCAAATGAAATTTAATGTGGATAAATGTAAAGTAATGCACACCGGAAAAAATAACCCCAGCTATACATATTTAGCTACAACTAATCAGGAAAAAGATCTTGGAGTCATCGTGGATAGTTCTCTGAAGACGTCCACGCAGTGTGCAGCAGCAGTCAAAAAACCAAACAGGAATTTAGGAATCATTAAAGAAGGGATAGAGAATAAGACGGAGAATATTCTATTGCCCTTATATAAATCCCTGGTACTCCCACATCTTGAATACTGCATACAGATGTGGTCTCGTCATCTCAAAAAAGATATACTGGCATTAGAAAAAGGTTCAGAGAAGGGCAACTAAAATGATTAGCAAAAAGAAAAGGAGTACTTGTGGCACCTTAGAGACGAACAAATTTATTTCAGCATACGCTTTCGTGAGCTACAGCTCACTTCATCGGATGCATGCAGTGGAAAATACAGTGCGGAGATTTATAGACATAGAGAACATGAAACAATGGGTGTTACCATACACACTGTAACGAGAGTGATCACTTAAGGTGAGCTATTACCAGCAGGAGAGCGGGAGGGAAAAATCTTTTGTAGTGATAATCAAGGTGGGCCATTTCCAGCAGTTGACAAGAACATCTGAGGAACAGTGGGGGGGGGAATAAACATGGGGAAATAGTTTTACTTTGTGTAATGACACATCCACTTCCAGTCTCTATTCAAGCCTAAGTTAATTGTATCCAGTTTGCAAATTAATTCCAATTCAGCAGTCTCTCACTGGAGTCTGTTTCTGAAGTTTTTTTGTTGAAGAATTGCAACTTTTAGGTCTGTAATCAAGGGACCAAAGAGATTGAAGTGTTCTCCGACTGGTTTTTGAATGTTATAAATTCTTGACGTCTGATTTGTGTCCATTTATTCTTTTACATAGAGGCTGTCCAGTTTGACCAATGTACATGGCAGAGGGGCATTGCTGGCACATGATGACATATATCACATTGGTGGATGTGCAGGTGAACGAGCCTCCGATAGTGTGGCTGATGTGATTAGGCCCTATGATGGTGTCCCCTGAATGGATATGTGGACACAGTTGGCAACGGGCTTTGTTGCAAGGATAGGTTCCTGGGTTAGTGGTTCTGTTGTGTGGTGTGTGGTTGCTGGTGAGTATTTGCTTCAGGTTGGGGGGCTGTCTGTAAGCAAGGACTGGCCTGTCTCCCAAGATCTGTGAGAGTGATGGGTCATCCGTCAGAATAGGGTGTAGATCCGTGATGATGCATTGGAGAGGTTTTACTTGGGGGCTGAAAGTGATGGCTAGTGGCGTTCTGTTATTTTCTTTGTTGGGCCTGTCCTGTAGACGTTCTTGTCAACTGCTGGAAATGGCCCACCTTGATTATCACTACGAAAGGTCCCCCCCCACCCCCGCTCTCCTGCTGGTAATAGCTCACCTTAAGTGATCACTCTCGTTTCAGTGTATATGGTAACACCCATTGTTTCATGTTCTCTGTGTATAAAATCTCCCCACTATATTTTCCACTGAATGCATCTGATGAAGTGAGCTGTAGCTCATGAAAGTTTATGCTCAAATAAATTCGTTAGTCTCTAAGGTGCCACAAGTACTCCTTTTCTTTTTGTCAGTACACACTAAACATGGCTGCTACTCTGAAGCCTAAAATGGATTAGGGGTTTGGAACGGGTCCCCTATGAGGAGAGATTAAAGAGGCTAGGACTTTTCAGCTTGAAAAAGAGGAAACTAAGGGGGGATATAATAGAGGTATGTAAGTGAGTGGTGTGGAGAAAATGAATAAGGAAAAGTTATTTACTTGTTCCCATAATATAAAAACTAGGGGCCACCAAATGAAATTAATGGTCAGCAGGTTTAAAACAAATAAAAGGAAGTTCTTCTTCACACAGCACACAGTCAACCTGTGGAACTCCTTGCCTGAGGAGGTTGTGAAGGCTAGGACTATAACAGGGTTTAAAAGAGAACTAGATAAATTCCTGGAGGTTAAGTCCATTAATGGCTATTAGCCAAGATAGGTAAGGAATGGTGTCCCTAGCCTCTGTTTGTCAGAGGGTGGAGATGGATGGCAGGAGAGAGATCACTTGATCATCACCTGCTAGGTTCACTCCCTCTGGGGCACCTGGCATTGGCCACTGTTCATAGACAGGATACTGGGCTGGATGGACGTTTGGTCTGACCCAGTATGGCCATTCTTATGGTATCATTCCAGCCCCTACAGACACTTGTTCATGTCACCAAATTGTTACACTGTTTGGGAGTCTCCAACAAAGACACCCAGGATGAAGAGGCAATGCAAGAATGTGAGGACTGCATCCCTAGCACCTACTCGCGTCATACCTTGCTTTACCCAGTGTTTTTAGTCCTCGGCTTTTATAAGCAAAAAATTCACACGAGTAAAAAAGAGGCATAAGGGTATTTTAACGTGGATTACAAAAATCATGACCGAAAATTATCACCCTGCAATGAAGAAGATATTCAGTTCCTACTGCACAAGGGAACTGAAAGAATGTATTTCCATTTCTAATGCCCCCTCAGCATGGTGCACAAGCACCAGAATCTTTCGTGTCTATGGAGCAGTGCAATATACAATACGTAAGAGCAATGTCGATTGAAAGTATGTCTGAGTCACTGAAAAGGAATCAGAGTAAACACTAAAGCAAGTCTCTCTCAGTTAAGGGCATAAGAGCTGCCACAATGAGTCAGATCATGGTCCATTTTGCCCACTATCCGGTCTCTGACAGTGGCTCATACTAGAGCTTCAGGGGGGAGTGTACAGAACAGGGCAATTATGGAGTGATCCACCCCATCTTCCACTCCCAGCTTCTGGTGGTCTTTGGTCTACAGTAGCCCCAAGCATGGGGTTGAGTCCCTGACCATCTTGGCTAGTAGGTCTGTCAATGGCTTGCTTTTTTTGAACCCAGTTGTACTTTTGGCCATCACAACTTGCCATGGCAAGGAGTTCCACAGATTAGTTGTAGATTGTGTGAACAAGTACTTCCTCTTGTTTTTATTAACCCACTGCCTATTAATTTAATTGGGCGATCCCTGGTTTTTGCATTGTGTGAAAGTTACTTCTCCATTTACTTTTTCTACACCACTCACAATTTTATAGACTTCTATCATACCCCCTTCCCTCTTAGTCATCTCTTTAAGCTGAACAGACAATCTTTTTAGCTTCCATATGAGGAGAGACTGTTCTGTATGCTTGATCATATTCGTTGCTCTTCTCTCAGTCTTTTCCAGTGGCACACCAGTATAACCTTTTTGACGCGGGATGACCAGAACTGGACATAGTGTTCAAAGTGTGGACACATTATGGATTTATATAGTAGTATTATGATATTTACTGTCTTACTTTCTATCCTTTTCCTAATAGTTCCTAAAATGCTGTTAGCTTTTTTGACCACTGCTGTGCATTGAGTGAAAGTTTTCAGAGAACTATCCACACTAATTCCAAGATCTCTTTCTTGGGTGGTAACAGCTAATTTAGAGCCCATCATTGTAGACATATAGTTGGGATTATTTTGTCCAATGTGCCTTACTTTGCACTTATAAATGTTGACTTTTACCTGACATTTTATTGCCTGGTCAATCCTGTTTTGTGAGATCCCTCTGGAGCTTCTTGTAGTCTGCTTTGGACTTCATTTTGTCTCTGCTGCAAAATGATTTGTGTGTGGTGAAAATACCCTGAATTTAATTTCTAAATCACAAACCTGAACCTAAACTGGGAAAGCAGAAATCCAGAATGTAGATTTACCATTAATAAAAAGGAGGTGGTGGGGGGACAATATAGAAAAGGCACATACCAGCTGTATTTTGCAAGGCATGTATTTTATTCATAAATGTACACTGATAAATACACGAAGTGATATTTAAAGGAAACCAACTACAGAACTCTGCAGCAACAGTGGTCATGATGGACTCTACTACTGCTGTTTTGCTAATCTCTAGGTCTCTCTCTTTTGCCAATATTGCTGCAGTAGTAGAATTGAAAGCAGGCAACTGAGTTGTTTTACTTAAGATCTGTGAAGTGACAATGATCTTTGCAAAAGGCTCTTGGAAAGAATAATTCAGCAGAGCAAAGCAAGCCCATCGTGTAAATAGTTTTGAAATCAAGCTTCTCAAAGTAGCACATACAGCAGTTTAGTAGGGGAGAGATTCAGCACTAAGCTCAGACTGCTCTGCCCCACTTGGTGAACAGAGCAGCTGTAAACCTAGCAGAGTACCAGTGAATCTGGCCCTACATACTTAACAGGTTAGTTTTATCTGTATCTTACTTCTGAACTGACCTAAAGGCAAACGCACAAATATTTAAAGTTGGTATTTGTGAAAGAAGCTGGATCCACAGACCTGGTCAATGAGGTCACTCACACATCACAAGTAGCGTCAGTTCAGGTTTCCACCACGACATCTTAACCATGACATAAAGCAGTGGACTCAGCCTGCAAAAGATGAAGAGCTACTTTGTCAGTGTAAATAATCAAAGAAAGCAACAAAGGAATTCAGCACTAGAGATAGGCAACAGCAGGAACACACAGGCCAAGGTCCAGACTTCACCAAGATCTGTGGAGGAGTTAGATTAAAAGGGGGAGGTTCTCGCCCATCCTTGTTAGGATACACAAAATGCGTCACACATTAATACATTTGTCCACGCCCCAAAAGGTGTAGAATATGAGAGACTGCCTGTCTCCCAGTGTGACACCCTGGCACAATCAGTAGTTAACAGCCCCAGATAAGGCAATGGTGATCATTCCCAACTTTATGAAACCACCCAGGTAGGTTTCTTACAGGAAATTTTGACTGATCAGGGCTCCAACTTCACATCTCCGGTGAAGCGTGAGCTATGCTCCCTCCTTAAAATCAAGGATTTGAGATAATCAGCGTAACATCTGCAAATTGACAGCCTGGAAAGATTTAACAAGACATTGAAGATGATGTTCAAGTGGTTTGTCAAGATTAAGCCTAGGCACTAGGACCAATTGCTCCTGCTGCTTCCCTTTGCTGTGTAAGTTGTATCTCCAGACTCCACAGGGTTCTCACCCTATAAACTGCTCTACAGATACCAGCCCCGGGGAATCTTGGATGTGTTCTGAAAAGACCGTGGGGAACAAGATGGACGCACTTGGCACAACCCAATATATTATATGCCAAAGAGAGCATTTTAAGACTTTGAGTACTTTTGCAAAAGAGAATTTCATCCAGGTTAAGAGGTGAGAACAGGGTACAACCAGGGAGGACACTTATGAACTTTCCAACCCAGAGACAGGATTCTGATACTATTAACCTCTGCAGAGTCAAAAGCGATTGTCTGGTGGCAGGCTCCATAAGAGGTGTTTAGACAGACAAGCCCAGGAGATTATGAGATTAAAATACCCAGCAGGAGGAAGGAAAGTAAGGTTTACCATGGAAAAACTTCTCAAACCATGGAAGACCTATTTGACATTGGTGCGGCCTCATCTGGAGTACTGTGTCCAGTTTTGGGCCCCACACTACAAGAAGGATGTGGATAAATTGGAGAGAGTCCAGCAAAGGGCAACAAAAATGATTAGGGGTCTGGAACACATGACTTATGAGGAGAGGCTGAGGGAACTGGGATTGTTTAGTCTGCAGAAGAGAAGAATGAGGGGGGATTTGATAGCTGCTTTCAACTACCTGAGAGGTGGTTCCAGAGAGGATGGTTCCAGACTATTCTCAGTGGTAGAAGAGGACAGGACAAGGAGTAATGGTCTCAAGTTGCAGTGGGGGAGGTTTAGGTTGGATATTAGGAAAAAGTTTTTCACTAGGAGGGTGGTGAAACACTGGAATGCGTTACCTAGGGAGGTGGTAGAATCTCCTTCCTTGGAAGTTTTTAAGGTCAGGCTTGACAAAGCCTTGGCTGGGATGATTTGATTGGGGATTGGTCCTGCTTTGAGCAGGGGGTTGGACTAGATGACTTCCTGAGATCCCTTCCAACCCTGATATTCTATGATTCTATGACCTGGCAAGCTCTCCAAATAAACCCAAACCCTGAGCTAGGACCAGACGTAGCTGCTTGCCTAGAACCTTGACCCGTATTGCTAAGTGAGGCCCTTTCACCGGATCGGAGGATCCAACTGGTGCAAATAATCAGACATTTCATTCCCGTATTCTGCACAGGTCCAGAAAGGACATGTGATACAACATCAGCTGAAAACAACCCCGGGGCAGCTGGTTAGGAGAATCCCCAGGCCTTACCAAAAAGGACGTTGAACACAATATGAGAAGTTCAGGCCATGCTGAGAATGGGGGTCATTGAGGAGTCTAAGAATGACAGGAGGAGGCCTACATCACTGGTTCTCAGAGCAGACAAAGTCTGAGGAGAAAAAAACATGTTCTCAACCCCTTTTAGCCATTTCCATTTTAAAACTATGCTGTTCAACCTGCAAGGCTTGTACTGCTCAGCCACAGGAGGTGTTAGCCAATGGCAGCCTGGCTACCAAGGGTAAAGGGCAGCCCATTGATCATCATGAAGGGGAAAGCCTCACTTTGGTGGTTCCAGAATCCATGAAGTTAGGAGCAGAGTTTCCCATGGATCACCGGCTCCCACCTCTCATGCCTTCTCTGTGGCTTGCCAGACCGCTGCCCTGCCCCCAAGGGCAGCAATACAAATGAAACTCCATGTGACCTCACAGCATTTCCTGAGCCCTTTGTCTGCTACCCATGGAATTTTTCCCTGGGAAGGAATGCTGTGGCCACAGCTCATTAAAAATCATGCAAGTTCTGTTTAATCTTTGAGCAAAGGAATGGACTGCCACAGCCTTAAAGGCTCTGATTCTGAAGGCTTTTTTCTCCCACATCCCCAACCTCCCCCAGACTTTTAAATGTCTCTACTTAATTGCAGCAGAGTTCAAAGCAATGTAAAAAACTCTTGAGAACAAGAACTACAAATGTATTTCAAATTTTAAATATAAAGTTGTTAAAATGAAGAGTGGGAACAATTGCAGACATCTCAGTTTATTAAGCCCTTTATGACAATCAATGCAAATTCATCAGACTGGATGTTTTTTGATAAGAGCAGTAAATCATTTCTTCCTGAGCCATCCAGTCAGGACATTCTACCTACACTTCCATTGTTAATTCTCCAGCTGGTTTCCAATATGCAGCAATCCTCCAGGCTGTAACCTATCAGTTCCTTTCTATTTTCCCACATTCAAAATGAAGCATTTATGCAAATAAATCATGTTCATCTCCATATTGCAGTGGAAACCTTACGGTTCCAAATCTACTCCCCTGCACACTTTCCTAACATATGTCTTTAAGATGCACTTATCTCACAATACCGTGAGTAAGCATGCTGTCTGGCAGATAAACTTCTATAAGAGGATTATTAAATCTTTACATTTTGTCTCTGCACAGTTAAATTAGCAATGAAGTTTGTCACAAAGTTCCAGCAAATGAAACATTTTGTCCCCTTTATCGCGATGCATTGGACTTACAGAAAGCAGTCTTTACGGTTATTTAACCCTTTGCATGATCCCTGCACTTCCTTTTCTGATTGCCTACCGTAGCTGGGTGAAGATCTATTTGTAGAATAAGGGCAAAATTCTGTGGGGCAAGCTGTGCATGGAGGAAGAGAATGATCATAGAAAGGAGACGAGAAGAATCATGCAGATTTGAGATTAGAATTTTGCTCTATAAACAAAGCCAGCTGTTAAACTAGGAGAGTAAAAATATCCAAAATCATCATTTTTCCTCTGGTCTCCTTGCATTCCCCTGCTATTACACAAGTTACTTTCAAAATCTGAGAGCCAAGGAATATCGGGGTCTCTACTAACACCTATTTCCATGTAAATGAAGTGCAGTCACTTCGTAATTCATTAAGGCTAAAATTATTTCTGTGTGTGTCCAGCCTGAGCAACTGGACTGGGTGCCACAGAATTTCTCATGTGGAAATGGGAGGAGGAATCTTCCCTCAGGCTGTGGAGAGAGAGAGAGAGGCTGAGTGGGGCTGCTCGGTGGAGTCTACTCCAGCCTAGTTAGGCATGCCACACACTGTCTGGGGGCTGGTGGGAAGGAGGGACTGCAAAGAATCCATGCAGCATCAGATTCTCCTACCTTGCTCATGCTTTGCCCCCCCATCCCCCACTATAGGGTGACCAGATGTCCTGATTTTATAGGAACAGTCCTGATATTTGGGGCTTTTTCTTATATAGGCGCCTATTACCCCCACCCTCTGTGCCGATTCTCACACTTGCTATCTGGTCAGCCTCCCACCACATGACCACATGCGGGGACCCTCTGTAGCGTAGCACTATGAGAGAGAGTGCACCTCCTGCAAAAATCTCCCTGCATTCCATAACCTTCTTAGGGCAGCAGATATGCATCAGCTGTGCTACCAAAGAGACCTCCGAGTTTGTGAGGGGAAGGGACAGTAGTGACTGCTAAGTGTTATTTATGGGACTTTTGCTTTCTGGGTCCTTATGGTTATCTAGTGTAGTGTCTGAAGAACCCACAATTGGGTTAAATAGTTCTCAGTAGTTGCTACTGTAGGTAGCATGTCCTGCCATTCAAGTATGACCATCCCCTTCATCACATCCAATGAAGCGAGCTGTAGCTCACGAAAGCTTATGCTCAAATAAATTGGTTAGTCTCTAAGGTGCCACAAGTCCTCCTTTTCTTTTTGCGAATACAGACTAACACGGCTGCTACTCTGAAACATCCCCTAAGAGTTGTTCTGAAAGTGGAATGCTCTCTTTTATGTTTCATTGGCTGCAAAGTGTCACTCAGTATCCTGCTGAGGGAGCTTAGTGGTTTTTCACTGAACTCCACCCATCTGAACAGAAAGTAGCTAAATTCCAGTTCTTGTGCAGAGGAATTAATCTCTCTGCAGTTGTTTTGCTTCTATAGTCTGAAAAGAAACATTCAGCCAAATTCAACCCTGGCATAGTCAGATGCAGCTCCATTGACTTCAGCAGATCTATGCCTTGCAGTGTGGTCATTTTACCTCATGTATATAGTACCTGCATGACAGAAGCGGTAAGAAAAAAAAAAATGTGTGGAATAGAAATACATTTGGACTTTGGTCTAAATGAGGAACTCGAGGGGCATGACACCTAGGGAGACTGGGCAATTCCATAACCAGCCCCAAGAGGAAGGATGGTCCCACAGTTAGAACACTGGCCTGGCACTTGGGCCTCCTGTGTGACTTTGGGCAAGTCAGTTAGCTATTCTGTTCCTCAGTTCCCTTCTAGGAAATAGGGATAATAGCACCACCCTATCTTACAGTGGTGTTGTGAGGATGAATACCTTAAAAGATTATAAGGCACTCAGCTATTATGGGGACTATACAGCTGTACTTATAAATGGGACCACCACTTAGATCTCCATTTTAGATAAAAAAATCTCAACCAGTGTGCACTAGGTAAATTTATGTCCTTCTTTCTTGAAAAGAACACTTGAGCTCTCTTTTCCCATTAGGCTTTGAGATGGTTTAACTGCGTTTATTACTCATTAAAAGAGCAGCAGAATAAAAGTGAACCAAGCTGCTAGGCCTGTCTCTCTTCGCTGTGTGTAAGGCATTGTATATAGTTCAAGAATAAGGCCATTCCCCCGTCCCCCACTAACATTTGTGATAGAATCATTCCCCATCATTGGACAAATACTTTCTTCAGTTTACTGCATGCCTGCCACTTTACACTGTCAGATGGAGGTGAGGACACAACATCTCATAGGGTGGGGACCTTCATTGTCTCTATTGGATACTAATCAGTGCACAGAATTGTATATATGGTCCCAGCTTTTCTGCAGTTAGTGGTGCACCAGTTCATGCAATCTTAATTGGCAAGAATGATCTCATAGATTTCCACAAGGATTACACCTATAAGGACTACTTGTGGAAGTAAGGGTAATAGGATCAAGCCAAATATTAATAATCTTTCCCGCGTGTGATCCACTCCCCCCCTTCCAGCTGTAGTCAGCCAACCAACAGCCTGGGTGTGACCGTAGTCTCTTCCAGGCTCTTGCTCTTGTGTGCTGTATGGGAACCCCCACTCCTTGACATTCTCACTGTTCCCCACAGGAGTTGAGCTAACTCCCAGGGTCCCATTACCTTCAGGCCCTGGCACCACTCCTCAGATCAACTGTGCCAGAACCCAGGTGGCCATGCCTCCCCCCACTTTAACATAGGCATAGTTTGGGGGCAGGCCTGGTCCCCATGGTTCTGGCACTGGTGTGCAGCTCCCCCCCCCCCCACACACACACACTTCTACAAAGGTTTCGGCACTCTTGCCTCAGGTCCAGCTACAGGGAGAGCAGACATCCAGAGCTCCACTCAGGGATGCAGTGTCAGTCTTCCCTAAACGAGGGGTGGGAAGGAAGAGAGAAGGGGAGGCTAGTCACTGGCTCAGGCTGGCCTAAGCTACTAGGCTCCATAGCAGCCTCTCCTCTTGGATAAACTTCGTCCCCTGCTCTGTGGCCAGCTTCACTGTTCTAAGATCCCCTTCTCCCAGTACAGTACTCTCCACGGGTGTGCCTAGCTGGCACTGCCTGAGTGCAGGGACTCTCATTACGCTTGCTGTCAGTGGGATGGGGGGTGTGTCCCATCATACCATCCTCTAAGTACAGATTCAAGGAGAAGCAAAAGATTACCATATGCAGGTTATAATAAAGAAGGGCTCAGAGGAAGGGCTCTCATTTCTGTTCTAATCTCTCTCATAATCTAAAAAACCCTAACCTATATCATAAATCATTGCACTGTTCTACCAAACAGTTCAATTGACTCATTGGATCTTTTCACCCGCGTGAAAATATTTACCATGGTTAAGTTTTTAAGTAGATTATGGTTAATATGCTATTACCTAATGCTGCAAAATTTGCAACATTAAAAAAAAAATCCTACAAACATGGTCTCGTCTCAAAAATCTTACCTCAAAAGATGAGAAACCTAGATCACGAAAACAGATCAAAATCAGAAAGTGGGGAAAAGGGGGAACAAGGACTAAGCTGAATAAACCATGTGAGCCACATCAGATTCCAGTAGTGAGCACAGTACGTTTTAAAGCACACAAGACATTTTAATTAAAAAAAAAAACAAAAAAACTTGCAGCAAGAACACAAAGTAACATTTTAATTCAATCCCACCACCCCTTCCCAAATTATTATATTATTAAGAGAAATGGTATGAATTCAAACTATGTTTATGATCCTCACAATGGGTTCAATCCTGCAAGATGCTGAGCATTCTCACATGAACTGAGTACCTATGTGCATGTTTAACTTAAAGTCAATGGGGCTATTCATGTCCTTAATCACTGGAACCTTGCAACAAAACTCCACTGCTGTTTTCGTGGGACTACTTATGGAGGCCCTTATCCTGCACCATTAAGACAGGGGTTCTCAAATTGGGGCTTATGACCTGCTCAGGGTGTCACACAGTTATGTGGAGGAGCCACAAGCTATCAGCCTCCACCCCTGTCAAGGTTCCTCCCCCACTGAACTCTAGGGTACAGATGTGGGGACCTGCATGAAAACCTCCTAAGCTTACTTTTACCAGCTTAGGTTAAAACTTCCCCAAGGTACAAATTAATTTTATCCTTTGTCCTTGGAATATCCACTGCCACCACCAAACTCTAACTGGGTTTACCGGGAAACGTAGTTTGGACACGTCTTTCCCCCCAAAATCCTCCCAACCCTTACACCCCACTTCCTGGGGAAGGTTTGGTAAAAATCCTCACCAATTTGCATAGGTGACCACAGACCCAAACCCTTGGATCTGAGAACAATGAAAAAGCATTCAGTTTTCTTACAAGAAGACTTTTAATAGAAATAGAAGTAAATACAGGTAAAGGAATCACCTCTGTAAAATCAGGGTGGTAGATACCTTACAGGGTAATTAGATTCAAAATAGAGAATCCCTCTAGGCAAAACCTTAAGTTACAAAAAAGACACACAGACAGAAATAGTCATTCTATTCAGCACAATTCTTTTCTCAGCCATTTAAAGAAATCATAATCTAACACATACCTAGCTAGATTACTTACTAAAGTTCTAAGACTCCATTCCTGGTCTATTCCCGGCAAAAGCAGCATACCGACAGACACAGACCCTTTGTTTCTCTCCCTCCTCCCACTTTTGAAAGTATCTTGTCTCCTCATTGGTCCTTTTGGTCAGGTGCCAGCGAGGTTACTTTTAGCTTCTTAATCCTTTACAGGTGAGAGGATTTTTCCTCTGGCCAGGAGGGATTTTACCTTCCCTTTATATTTATGACAACCCCAAACCAAGTTTCACCTCTATCATTTATAATAGTGTTAAATATTTTAAAACTGTTTTTAATGTATAAAGTGGGGGGCGGGGAGGGAAATGCACTCAGAGGCTTGCTGTGTGAAAGGGGTCACTAATACAAAAAAGTTTGAGTCACACTGCATGAAGGGAAACTTTGCCATTGCTTTCAATCAGTGTAAGATCAAGCCCATGATGCTTAAAGTTAAGCATGTGCCGAAGTGCTCTGCTGCATCACAGCCAGAACACTCAGCAATGTGCAGGTTCAAACTCAATGTAACCATGCATTCTTCCTTCTTATATTACAAGATATATGATAAAGCAGTTGTGATTAATATGAACAAAAGTATCGTCAAGATAAAAATGGACAAAGGTATTGTCAATGTTAGGCCTCAAACTTCTGGTAGCTTCAGAAAGCAAGCTTTGCAGAATTAAACTGAAACTTGTGGTCAGGATGCACTGCAACCAGATAATACATATGCAGCCTAAAGTGTTGAGATCATCTGTGTGTTCATACATGGATTGTCAACACAGTTTGACCACATTTGAGATAATTGGCTACATGGAGATAAGTTATGCACCCGCACATAATTTATAAAATCAAAGCAACCACACTAACCATACTAAGAATTTGGCCCACCCTGATTGGCTGGTCTGTTTTAAAACACGGCGGACAGATAAGATAAAAAGTACGAAGGCACAGGACTAAAGGTGTGTGTTTTGGTCATAAGGGGACCCCTCTTTGATCAGGGAACCTGACCCACACCCCCTGAACCGAAGGGACGTGTACTTCTGGACTGTCTGTACCTGGCCAGTGTGGAAAACAGCCAATTGAAGGGTAATGTCTTTTCAGACGAATGCAGGCTAAAATTATGGAGTAAAGAAGTCTGGTTACTTGAGCTGAATCGATCTCAAGTCTGTATCGATACTATAGTGTTAAGAATAGTAGTAAGTAGTTAATACATGTACTTATGCTTGTCTTCAGTATAACTTGCAATTTATATTAATCCTTATTCAGTACTGGTCTTTAATCTTTCTTTAGGGTGTATTGCCTTTATAGCCGGAAGTCATTAAAAATCTTTGAGGAATAATTAGCAGTTTTAATTTCTCTTATACGGGCAATACTCAACTTCATTACATCTGTGTTGGGTGGTAGGAAGTAGCGATCACCCAGGGCACAATTAGGGCCCTGATGCATGTCCCCTTCTTCCTTCATCTCTGCAGTAGTATATATTTATTCTAAGTGCAGTGTTAGCATGTCACATGATTGCTGGCAAAGCTAATAATCTACTGCTGTAACACTAAATTCAGTTACTTACTTCCCCAAAAGATTAGCATGTGGTTTAAGGGAAACACAAATTCTCCAAAAATGACTTAATTAATTCACCTTTTGGCTAAGACAGAGGCACAGTGGGATTGTTGTCCTAATTGGTTACAAGAAATGCCACATTCATACCATTTTGCCTGGATGTTACAAGATTTTTTCCCCTATTATAACAAGAATTCACAGGCTGAAATGATAGGAGTTTGGGCAGTAAAAAAATACATATCTCCCCACAATTAGAGGCAAGTGAATAGAGGGAAAAGAAGCCTGTGAATATTCATTTGAATTCAAAACTACATTTCAATTTGAACAAGTCTGCAACCCTTTCATCTTCTCTCTCTGTTCAGAGATGTGTGTGTTCAATCTTTACTAGCACATAAGTCATAAAAAGTGGAAGCTGGAATATTCATTGAAAGCAAATTTCATATTGTAAGTTCCACTGCATTACTCACAAGTTGTGTTTTGTTGGTTTGTTATACAAGTCATCCAATCAGGGAACAAAAAACAGAGTTTATGGAACTAAATCAACATGGTATGAGCTGAGTATATTCACAATGAATTACAAATAAATTACTTCAAGTCTGAGAATTATTCCATGAAGAGATTTATTAATTTCCAAAACAAAGATAGAGAATTCAATGCTCTGAGAACAATTCATTAAAACAAGAAAAAAGCCAAAAGTCCAAGTATTTTGTGAATTATTTGTTTTGCTCCTTCTATAATGTTTAGAGAAACCAGAGCAAAAAGTCTCAGGAGAGGTGGAGTTTAAAAATAACAAAAACAAACAAAAAAAAATCACACATACCACCACTTCCATATGGTATGGACTCCCCCTCCCACCCCAAGATCCTGGGAATTCCAAGCTTTTTCAATTTTCATTGACATTTGTTTTTGTATGAACTCAATCATTGTGAGAATGGAGCATACCTCATTGCCCTGCTTCCCACAGGCCATCTCAAGGAAGTTACATGAATAGAAACAGACCACTTCTCATTTAATACCCAATCAAATCTATTATCTATCTAGCACAAGGGCCGGATTTGTCAACAATTGTAACTGTTTTTGTGTAGAAGAGTTCATCTGCACCTTTTCTTCAGTTTCAATTGACGGGTTTACACCCTTCGAGTTCAGCTCAGCCAAAACAAGGCGAGACTGAATTTTGTGGGGTTATTATGCAAAACCACAAACTAGTGCAGATTCTCTTCAAAGGTTTTTAAACTGCAAAAAATCTCAAACAAACCTGGGCTTATTTCCGGGTCTGAAATGAAACCAATAGGTGGTTTTTCACATGGTTCCAGGTTTCATAACGGTTACTTTCATACAACCTTACAGATTATCAGATCCTGCAATAGTTACAGCATAAAGCAACAAACTATGTATTTGTCATCTTATCCATTTAATTTTAAAATTTCATCCTTTACTACAGCAAAGAGAGGAAAACATCAGTCCATATTACTTAGATTTGGTCATCTATTGTAATTAAATATTTTTATTTTGAAGTTTATTTTCAATATGTTAATGATGGACCAAGCAATCTATTTTCTGTTAGTGACCCTAAACACCAGTCCTACTACAGAACCTCTGAACATTCCATTCTTAATGTTTCGCAAATACTGAAAGTTGATCTTGCATTTCTAATCTTTGTCATGGGTAAGAAACTGAATAAGACAGGAACACAATACTTTATCTGTCAACCATGACTTAGTTTCTATAATAACCTCTAGAGAGCTTCTTTTTGTCAAAGGCTTTTTGAAACCCCAAATAAATTATGCAAACTGGTTCTCCTTTATCATCTGCTAATTTGTTGACATGCTCAAAAATTTCTAGTAGAGACACATGGTTTTTCTTTGCAGAAGCCATGCTGATTTTTCCTTACTATGTTAATTTACATGGTCTATAAATCTATTTTTAACTATTGTTTCAATGAATTTACCTGGTAATGAAGTAAGGCTCACTGGTCTGTAATCTCAGAAACATCCATAGCATAGAAGGGTAGTCAATATAGTACATTTCACTCTCATAAATTGGCTGATTTTAATGAGGGATTTCAAGTTTTGTTAGTACCTTCATAACTTTTGTATGTATGCCATCTTGTCCTGAGGACTTCTTGTTCTTTAGTTTATCAGTTTCTTCCAGCACTTTAACTTTGACCTTACCTTATCTATAATACCCAAAAAGAGCAGGTCTGGGATAGCTAAATCCTTTTCGTGTAGACTGATGCAAAGAAATACTTTGCTGAAACTTCTTTAGCTTCTCTGCAATCTCTGAAGAAGACAAGACCTGATTACTCCATGTTGGAGCTTCTCATGCCCATATGACAATGATCAGTTTCACTGACTTCTCTATCCAACTGGAGGCTGAGAGCTAACAATAAGTAGGGAAAATGATATACAAAAGGACATCTCACCGTATTTAAACAAAAAACAGGACTGGCAACTTGAGCCTGAAGGCTCCAGTGCAGGAAGAGAAAGTAACACTACCAGCTGCTCTAAAGTTCTGAAGCCTTGATTGAAAATCTAGATAAAGACATATATACTGAACATTAACATAAGCAAGGTCCTGTACCACACTCCTGCCTTGCGTGCTTGAAAGAAAGAAGTCTATCTAACATGATTGCATAGGGGAGGATGGAATTTTCCTTGTAATGTGTACAAGATGCAACTAATAAACATTAGGTAGGTAGAAAAATGGAGAGATTCCATGTATAACACCAAAGAAAGGTTAACATATAAACTAACACTGTACTTTAGAGATATTGCTGCAGGAGCATTCAGCCCTATGGAAATCAGCTATACAAAACCCCAAACTGCGTGAAAATTCACATAGTTTTGGATTTCATCATAATCTTGAAATTCAGATCACATTTATCAAAAAGGTGTGCCAAGAGTCAGAATCTCTTTGGGCAAATCTGATCCTAGCTTAGAGCAAACCTGATTCAATTTATGGTTGTGTGATAGCCATATGAAATTCACAGTTTGGTGTAGTTTCAAATGACTGAGTTTCAGATTATTTGAGTTTTGTTTTGTCTACACACAGACTGAAGCCAGAGAGACAGAATGGTCAAAATGGTCAAACATCGGAGCCTAAATTTAGGAACTCAAATCCATGTGTAGGTGCCTGAACAGAAGTGATTTAATTTTCAGAGGTGCCGAGTACCCACATTGCAGTCCGAGCTGTGGACTTAGTCACACATGACTGGATTACTTCAGCACCTCTGAAAATCAGGCCACTTCTATTTAGGCACCTAAACATGGATTTACTAGCCTAGATCTAGGCATTTACTTTCTCAGGAATTCCTATGAAACAAAATCACTGTGCTTTGCCCACCTTTAATGGAAGCCTGACCTCTGTAACACTGCTAAGGTCAATGAGACCATACACACTCTAAATGCCAAATAACTATTTCAACAACTTGTTTCTCATATACATTAATAAATTACTCCTTCATTTTATGGAAATACAAACATGTTCAGCTCTTCGTACTAAACCTTTCCATTACACAATAATTAGAGTGGCAATACCAGACAGATTCTATAAAGGAGAGAAAAAAAAAAAAAAAAAAGGCCTTCTAGGTAGAGTTCACTCTCAGCTTTATGATTTTTAGGAATCAAAGAAAAGGTTACATTCTTGAAAAAAAAATCATACTAAATCTTGTAAGTTCTACTGCAGCTTAGTAGTGTAAAACTCATTTTTGTTTCCCCACCGACATGGCTCTATTGCTATTGTGGAATGAACTGAAGTCCATCCATAAAATCAGAGCAAACAGAATTAGCAGAGGTGATAGTAGATCTGTCAAGGTAACAGTCTGGATATGGGTCAGTGAGTATGTTAATGTCTGAAGGACTATCTTAAAAGGGCACAGACTTGGGGGAACTCAACTGCCTCGGTCTCAATTTCATTTCTCAATAGAACTACATAGCTCTACGATTTATAATTTGTGCACTAAGGACCTAATCCAAAGAAAGTCCATTCAAGTCAGTGAAAAGCTCTTATTGATTTGAATGGGCTTTGGATCAGGCAGGAAATAGTTTAAATAAATATATTTGTTTTCGTCTAACACAACACTAATTCTGGTTTCAGAGTAACGGCCGTGTTAGTCTGTATTCGCAAAAAGAAAAGGAGTACTTGTGGCACCTTAGAGACTAACCAATTTATTTGAGCATAAGCTTTTGTGAGCTACAGCTCACTTCATCGGATGCATACTGTGGAAAGTGTAGAAGATCTTATTATATACACATAAAGCATGAAAAAATACCTCCTCCCACCCCACTCTCCTGCTGTCTGTTTCCTTGAAACAATTGTTTAATCCAGTCAACACACAGGTTTTATGAAAAACAGTATTGAATTACTTCACATTTCAGAGGGAGTGTATACAGATTTATTATGGGTTTATGAACACGACAAACATTTTTGTCTGCACATTTATTAGATGTCTGAAAATGGACTAAGGAAATGTTTTCATTAAATTGGACTCAACTAGGCATAATTTTAATATTTGTTGTGAAAATGCTTCACATGGGATTCTAGAGCAGCCATTTTCATCTTAACACTTCAAATGGTTTCTAGGTATCCATCTCCGACAACAAACTGAAAGGCATAGACTGTGCTAAGGATTCTTTCAAGAAGGGCAAGAACTCAGTGAAAATTGAATTAACCATCTCATGGGAGCAACAAAAAGTGGTCTCTTAGCGAAGCAGATGTTCTAAGGTGGCTCAGAAATGGACTAACACCTAAGGGAAATCCCATAAATACTCTTGGATGCAACAAAATATTGCATTGTTTATTAAATACTTAAAACTCTGAGGCCCAGATTTGTACTGGGCCCTTATATAAAAGGGTGCAGTCACTAGAGTAGGGGGGAGAATGGATTCTTCATACCTCCCCTGCGATATCCACTTAAGGGCCAGGCAGATTTGCCATCCATGCACTCATTGGCTCCAGGAACTCCTTGCTCCATACCCCATGCAGGAGGGAGACCACCAGGCATGGCGTCACCCCTCCTCCAACCTATGAGTTTGCATCAACCCAAGGAGCGAGACTGGCACAGCATACAAGGGGAAAAGCAGAGGTGCAGAAGACAACATTTCGCCTGTGCACAGGGGTCTTAAGGGAGGAAGTGCCTGGGGTGGTATAGCTCTGCAGTGCTTATTATGCCAGACTGATCCTGAAGGACACTATCGAGCCCATAGTATAAAGCTTAGTAGTGCTGTGGCATCACTTCTGGTACACAGAGTCTGTTTTGAAACCTGTTTTTAATGATCACGAAATACCAAATCCCCAACAAAGGTTGATGTAATTCAAAATCCGTGCCTTGATCCTGCAACAGAAGTTGCACTAACACTACTCTCAGTAGATGTTACACTTGGTAGCTAATGCTTTCAGGATTAGACACAGAAGTTGAGATGGTTTGCAGGACTGGACCCTTTCCTCACATAAGCAGTCTTTACTCAGAGAGGGGTTCCTTTAAGCATACCACCAATCAGGAAACAGAGATTGTTCAAGAAGAGTTCAGCCAATAAGATTAGTTAAATGAGGACTCCTGGTGTGAAAGAAATATCTACCTTAAGAAGAGAAAAAGTAAAATATCTTACATTCTAGGACTCCCATTGTAGCTTGTTAACTTTTTCCAAAAGTCTGTTTGTATTTTCAGATAGTTCTCTCCCCTTTGGCATTGGAATATTTCACGTCCCAGCAAAACATACCATCTCCGACTGACCCAGAGATAAGAGAAAAACCTGAGATCTTGGCTATTTGCTGTCTAATTCTTATTAAAGAGTTTCATATTTTTCTTCATCTGTGTTAGGGCAAAGTTTCAGTTTCATTTCTTTTTTGAGACATGCTTACATGCCCTCTGGCTGTTGAAGTAGAAACAAAAAGCAGATGCAGTGCTAATTTAATTCTATAGCACGTTCTCAGTGGTGCCAGAGCGACATCAAGGACCATCGAAGAATATCAAATTAAAGCCATCCATCATGCTTGTTGCACTACACAATCCAAATGGCTCTTCTGACACTAGTGAGAATTTAACTGTCACAAGAGGACGGAAATGCAGGTACCTTAGGTTTAAAATTAGAGTAGATTAGAGTAAACTGAATGAGTAAAGGGGGAACATTACCATGAACCTCAGACAAACAGGTTTAGGGCCTTTAATCAATCTTCACTCATTTGTCAGTGAAAATGTTGATACTCTGAGAGACTGAAGCAGAATACAAAAAAACCCCTCTTATCTTTATTAATATGAAAGCTCTAAGCAGGTCAACTCTAATTATGGATAGTAGCTATCTTGACTGCCTACTTGCTGTGTTGTTTAATCTGCAAACCCCAATGTCCCCAGTTGCTCAATTTGTAAGATATTTCTGCCTTTTTGGAAAATTGAAAGTGTCATAGCTCTGAAGCCTGTGATCTATATTTTCTGCATGTGCCTGTCTCTTTGCATTTATTATTTCACTACAATAAAAAATTCAGGGCAACTAACTAACTCAGAAACCTAGCACTCGAAAATGCTTGAAGTCACTTTATGACTACAGCTTCTGTTCCCATTACGACAAGCTAAACTAATCCACAGCAGACAAATCCGCTAAAATAGATTTTTATTCCTTTCAGGAGTAATTTTCCTCCATAATCTGGAGTAAGTGCAAATCCTATTTTCTAGTGCATCTCACTAACAACACAATAGAAAACATTTGTCTTTATGGTTTAAAATTTCAAGCTCACTTCTAGTAAAAGCAGTACATTTAAAACTCCATGGTCCCTCTTGCACCTTGTTAGTGGCAGGCTCCAATTTGTAAGGTAAAATTGCTACTTCTATGGCCATAGCACAGGGTGGGCTACCACTGGGCTGTCTTCCCAGGGCAAGTGCTACCACTGGAAATATAGTCTCCCTTACTATGTGAAACATGTTGTCACGTTCTGGAAAGGCTTAAATATGAATGGATTGGGAACAGTGATGAAATGCTAAGATATACTTTTCACTAGTATCTGTGTTGTAAAATAAGTGATTATATCAAACACATAGCGCTCAGTCCTGCCCTGTGATAAATCCCCTTTGAGCTGCTACAGAGAGGCAATGGGACTTAAAACTCACTTAAACAAGTCAGCTGAGGATTCCCTTACCATGCAGGAATCTTTGGGTGGTGTAAATCCTTGGCTTAGCATAGGAGACATGGCTGGAGCTCAGATGCCCTTTGGTGAGCCTGTGCTGGCAGAACAGCCCAGAGGAAGCACATCCTGCTGGTGTAAATTAGAGTACCCCTAAAGCTACTCTAGCTTATGGTCAGGGGCCACACTAGCCGCTTGGCCAGCTCCGGGGCTGTGCTCTATGTCCAGGGTTCAAAAAGGAGGCATAATGCATCTTCACCACTCCCGCTCAACTGCACAGATATTAGGCATACCCCAAGAATGATGTAGCCCATAGAATTATTTTGCTAGCTATTACATCCTACTAATCCAGCCAGCAGTATCAATTAATATTTTTTTTCTAAAATTAATCCATTTTATTCTTATATTTTATCAGTATTAATTCTTTAAAATGTGTTAAGGCATGTGTTTCCTAATAATGAGTTTTGCTAAAATGCAAAAAGCCTCCTGGCCTGTAAAATCTTCTATATAGCAAAAAGTATCATCAATTATAAATATGTCAGCATAAAAGCTGGTAACCTTTGGCACAAATAAAAATGGTCCCTAAAACATTAAAAAAAAAAAAAAACCACCACTATCCACATCACATCACAGGTTATTCGGCATCTACAACTGGTTGGTAACTGCAGGGTACACCGCAATTTAAAGGTCATCAAAAAAGCCTAGGTAGGCAGTTTTAAAGTAAAATAATCCTTAACATATTTAGAAATTAAGTGTCATATCCACTAACCTATAAAAAAGGGTACCCATAAATTTCTTAGGGTTCAAAAATAAAATTTGGGATAGTTGATTGGTCCTAAATTACATAGGTCAAAATCCTATAAAATACCTTTTTAAAAAGCTCTTCTAGGCTCTTCTAAGTTCTAGGCTCTTCTAACTCCTAAAGCTTCGGTTTCTTAAAGTCCTTTTTCCAGTTCTCCTATACTCTAAAAATGATCTATTCTATCATGCTATCAGCTCAGCTTGTGCAGTATAGTATAACTACTCAACATTCCTAATCATTAAAAAAGCCAGCATCATTGCATAATCGGGCATGCCAAAAGTAAGGCGGGTCCTTCACCTCCTATTACCGAGTCCTCAAAAAAGGGGGTAAGTAGGTTCGGTTAAGGTAGTTATAATAAAAATGGTACCACCAAAAGTTAAAATTCCTTTACTGTTTTGCAATTAAAAGTTTCATTGCATTTCTTATTTTTATGTTAATTTCAATAAAGGTCTTATCAATTTGGTATTGTCCTCAGTGTACGTGTTCTTGCCAAGCACCCCAGAAGTCCTCTCCCAATACAGAACTGAGTTCTTAAACTCTGTAGTCTAAATTAAATAAAACCTATAAATCTTCTGGTCAAATGCAATCGGTGGAAACCCATAACAACTAACCCATCAAATTCAGGTCAACAATGAGCATAGTTTGTAGATAGCAGTTTATCTTCTGTGACGGACTCAGACCAGAAAAAGACATGAGAGAGTAGTCTTATTGGGATCCAGGAAGTGGGCGGGCAAAGCCCACCCACTGCTAAAGGATTCCCCCCCCCCCAGCCTAAGGGGGGGATCCACAGGACCTAGAAACCAAATGATTACGTGGGACAACTAATGAAGAACAGGAACGGGAGTGCGGTCAAAGGGTCAAAAAAAGGGAACCGGACGGGGACACCGAGCAGAGGACCCCGGACAGCGCCCACCGTTCCTCAAAGGCGTCAAGGGAGTCGGTGGACGCCGCCCAGAGGAACTCTGCCCGGAGGCGTGAACGGACTGAGGATCGGAAATAGGCCCCGCAGTCGCAGGAGACTCCATCGGCCAACCTCCTCACCCTGGTTTTATAGATGGCCACTTTAGCCAGGGCCAGGAGGAGGTTGACCAGGAGGTCCCGCGACTTAGTGGGGCCACGGACAGGGAGTGCGTAAATAAGAAGGTGAGGAGAAAAGTGCAGCCAAAACCTTAACAAAATATTGGTGAGGAGCCGGAATAGGGGCTGCAACCTGGCGCACTCCAGGTAGACGTGCGCCAGGGTTTCCCTCACGCCGCAAAAGGGGCAGGTGTCCGGGATTGGGGTAAACCGCGCCAAGTACACGCCCGTGCTCACGGCCCCGTGTAGGAGCCGCCAACTGATATCCCCGGCGGGCCTCGGGACTAAGGTGGAATAGAGGCTGGCCCACCAGGGCTCCTCACCCTCTTATAAAGAGAGTAGTGGAAGGCAGGTATATCAGCCTCAGAATGAGCAGGTCCCTATTCCCTGGATAGCCAAAGACACCTGATGCCAATTTAACCAGTTAAGATTGTTAGGCTAATGCCGGCACCTGACCTCAATTAACTGGCAAAGGGTCAATTAACACCATTAGACTAATGGAGACAGCTAGAACCAATTAAGGTCCTACTCATATTGCTTAAAAGCTCTCCTTCTCAGCCTCTCTTGAGAGAAGCTCAGGTGAAGGGAGCTGGAGGAGAAGCAGAATTGCTGAATCCTGAGGTAAGGGTGAAGCTTGGGAAAAGAGGACCACAGGGAAGTGGCCCAGGGAATTGAAGCAGCATCATTGGAGAAGGGAAAAACTGCCAACAGCTGCTATGATTAGGGTCCCTGGGCTGTAACCTGGAGTAGAGGGCAGGCCCAGGTTCCCTACTTCCCCCATGCTCTATAGAGATCCGCTTGAGAGGGGAAGCAGACTTTGGTCCAGGCAGGAGGCCAGACTGAGCCTACTGAACTCTAAGGAGCAACAGAGACTGTGGGTATTCCACCTTCCATGCTGGCCTGTGATGAAAGTAGCTCAATAAGCTGTGACCTTTGCAGCTATACTGGGAAAGGGAGGTCATATTGAGGGTCTTAGCGAGCTTCTGAGGCCACTGAATCTGCCTGGAAGCACGGGACCCACCAATACAGGCTCAGAGCTTTGTCACACTTCCTATTTCATTGTTTAGATTAGATAGTATCATTGATAATGTTTGGCAGTTAACATGGCTCTAAGACTATTTTCTGAGCAGAATGATAGTTGTTGCATAACTGTGATGAGGGCAAGGGGTTTATGAAGCCACAATACAAAAGGAAGATGAGGGTTAATATTTGATGAATTGTGGAAATTCACAAGGGAGCATTACCATGTAATGGACATACCCCCAGGAATTAAAGCATTAGCTTTATCCAAGTGCTTCTACCATGTCCAAGATGAGACTTTAAGGTAACCACACCACTTGGAATTGCCTAATTGCTGACGCTGAAGTCTTGAGGAAAGAAAATTTCTGTGCCAATAGAAAGTGTTGGCAATGAGATCTAGAAATATGCATGGGTAAACAGCAGTCAGCAATGAGCTGTGCAATTTGCAAAGTAAACCTTAATATTCAGTAAACATGCAGTTAATTTATTGGCCTTACTTTGTTATAAATATTTTATTTTGAAGAATAGGCTAATGCCAGAGTTACACAGAGTGAGGCTCTTTCCAGTAAACACATAATCGGCTCTACCTCATACACAAACAGGAAACATTTGCTGAAAATGTTGGTCATCTAAGGCATTGACCCTGCAACGTGCTGAGCATCCCCAAGTCATTGAACACAACAGGTGTTAAGGATGCTCAGCTACACACAGGATCAAGCCCTTAGTGGGTAATACATATTAGAGAAAACAGAGGACAGCATAAGCAAGATGCTTCCTAAATAAACAGTGTGCAGAACAGTCACTGGAGCCAGGCTCAGGGATTGCTCCTGCAAGAGAGAGGAGGAAGGTGTGGAAAGAGTGGTACCCTAAGGAGTCCCTCCCAATCCAGTGAGCAGACACACATCTTCCATACCCCAGTCCTCCACAGTCCCAGCATATCGCAGGATTTGGCCTTCAGGGAGGCAATACTGCATCATGTCATATTTGGTAGGTTTTCTCTGCAACAATAAAAGGCCAGAAGTGTAATTAAAGAAAAAATATTAAAAGCCTACATAAACTGATGGGCTCACTGGAAAAGTGCTGGTATGACCCTGGGCAGGGTACAGGGGGGAGATAGCTCAGTGGTTTGAGCATTGGCCTGCTAAACCCAGGGTTGCGAGTTCAATCCTTAAGGGGGCCATTTAGGGATCTGGGGCAAAAAATTGGGGATTGGTCCTGGTTTGAGCAGGGGGTCGGACTAGATGACCTCCTGAGGTCCCTTCCAACCCTATGATTCTATGACACCAGGTCCCAACTCATCCTATCCCCCAGGTCTTTGTCTGTAAAGATATGGGTTATCGGTATTGCGTATCACCATTAAAAGATGTGACCAACTGGATTAACAGTAGAGAATCCTAATACTGAGTAGAACTTGAACAAGACCAAAGCCCAATGAACTATTCATTGTAACTGTTGGGTTAAAAAGAAATTTAGGCCACAAAATAAGTCCCCCATTTGTCCAGACCCCCTTAGCAGCTTTGGACAGTGTTTCTAAATTCCTGTTACTGAGGCATCTCCCTTGGTTATTAATGAAAGTAGCTAAGAATTTATCCCTAGAAAAGATCAAAGTTACAATTCAATGGGTTAAGAGCTAAGATTACTACTCAATTTGGCCTGTTATTCCTAGGGCCTGATTTGAAATCATACCAAAAGATAGGTAATCATGTAAAGATCCCATATGTTCAATATTTAGAAGTCAAACATTTTATTGTGAAATCTCCTTTCTAGACCTGTAGGCAGATTGAGGAGTTGGCCCAGTAGAAAGCTGGAATAAAACGTTTAATTTCCAAGACCTACAATTTTGATTGGGGGAACTTGATAAGAAAACAATCCAGATAAAAATGTGGGAGAGGGATTTGGAAAAAGTTGTTTGTCTATGAGTGGATCTGTATATGGGAAAGGATATAAATCTTCAATCTGTGTTGTTCATAAAGAAATATTTTTATGAATTACTGGATAGATGGCAATTTACTCCAGTTAAGATCCATTATGTTTTTGCTACTAAGGCACTGTGTTGAAGGGGCTGCAGGGAAAGGGGAACATACTTGCCATGTGGTGGTTGTGTCCAGGAACTTGAAGGTTTGGGGAGAAAATGGATTAAAGAGATTCATTTTATGACAAAAAGCCAGCTTCCTAGAGATCCCTGAACTGCTTACTTAATGCCTAAGTACAGGATCTGCATTTTACCCAGTAAAAGTTATCTTATTGTTAGCAGTTAGACTTTGCATTGAACTTTTCCAGTGACCTCTCATCCTATGGAATTGTGGTATAGTAAAATATGGACTGTCCTTGCAATGGAAAAACTTTCATACCAAATATATAGACACAAGAGAAGATAGCTAGGTAGAAATTTGGTCACGCTTTCTAGCATACTCAGAGGGATTCCCAGCCAGCAACCCAGAGCAACCTTAGCTAGCCAGGTTCTTTGAATATTAACTTGATCCTGAATAACGTACAAGAACATAGTATGGTAACATTTTATTGCAACTTTGCCTTAATAAAAAGTGTAAAGTTACCCTGCTAGTTAAGGTATATTACAGGTCCTCAGTGCAAATCTATATCTTGAGCAGAATACAAATTAGGATTGTATGTAGCTTCCCTATTATTCCACTTGTGATAATGCTTGACAAATTTACCTCAGTGATCATCACCAATACTGAAAACCTATAAATTTATCTCAAAAGAGGAGTGATACTAACCATACATACTCAGGAGGCTAGCCCGTGCTATTATCCATGCTGCTGTGGCTTTTCTGCTATTTTTATTGCTCTTGCTATATCAAAAACTAGCTCAGGTATGCCTACACGTGCTGCACCTTCCAACTGCCATGTAGATGTATGCAGAGTGGCACCTCCTCCTCTCATGATTAGTCTTTAAACTAAAGAGGTGGCTCTTCTTTGAGGGCTTCATCCTGCCCAACTGACGTTGTCAACAGAAGTCATGCCATTGACTTCAATGAGTACTGAATCAGGTCTCAAGTGCTGTCTTTAACTAAGATTCTAGAGACCTTGCATAATGACAGGTTTCAGAGTAACAGCCGTGTTAGTCTGTATTTGCAAAAAGAAAAGGAGTACTTGTGGCACCTTAGAGACTAACCAATTTATTTGAGCATAAGCTTACATGAGCTACACCTCACTTCATCGGATGCATACTGTGGAAAGTACAGAGGATCTTTTTATACACACAAACCATGAAAAAATAGGTGTTTACCACTACAAAAGGTTCTCTCTCCCCCCACCCCACTCTCCTGCTGGTAATAGCTTATCTAAAGTGATCGCTCTCCTTACAATGTGTATGATAATCAAGGGGGGCCATTTCCAGCACAAACCCAGGGTTTAACAAGAATGTCTGGGGGGGGGGGGTAGGAAAAAACAAGGAGAAATAGGTTACCTTGCATAATGACTTAGCCACTCCCAGTCTCTATTCAAGCCTAAGTTAATTGTATCCAATTTGCAAATGAATTCCAATTCAAATCCAGACTCCAGCGAGAGACTGTTGAAGTTTTTCTGTTGCAATATTGCAACTTTCATGTCTAATCACGTGACCAGAGAGACTGAAGTGTTCTCCGACTGGTTTATGAATGTTATAATTCTTGACATCTGATTTGCGTCCATTTATTCTTTTACGTAGAGACTGTCCAGTTTGACCAATGTACATGGCGGAGGGGCATTGCTGGCATATATCACATTGGTGGATGTGCAGGTGAACGAGCCTCTGATAGTGTGGCTGATGTTATTAGGCCCTGTGATGGTGTCCCCTGAATAGATATGTGGGCACAGTTGGCAACAGGCTTTGTTGCAAGGATAGGTTCCTGGGTTAGTGGTTCTGTTGTGTGGTATGCGGTTGCTGGTGAGTATTCGCTTCAGGCTGAGGTTGATGGTGGGATGGAAATTGTTGAAATCATGGTGGAATTCCTCAAGGGCTTCTTTTCCATGGGTCCAGATGATGAAGATGTCATCAATATAGCGCAAGTAGAGTAGGGGCGTTAGGGGACGAGAGCTGAGGAAGCGTTGTTCTAAGTCAGCCATAAAAATGTTGGCATACTGTGGGGCCATGCGGGTACCCATAGCAGTGCCGCTGATCTGAAGGTATACATTGTCCCCAAATGTAAAATAGTTATGGGTAAGGACAAAGTCACAAAGTTTACCCACCATCAACCTCAGCCTGGTCCAGTCCACACAAGAGATCCACTTCCTGGATACTACAGTGCTAATAAACGATGGTCACATAAACACCACCCTATACTGGAAACCTACTGACCACTATTCCTACCTACATGCCTCCAGCTTTCACCCTGACCACACCACGCGATCCATTGTCTACAGCCAAGCTCTGCGATACAACCGCATTTGCTCCAACCCCTCAGACAGAGACAAATACGTACAAGATCTCTATCAAGCATTCTTACAACTACAATACCCACCTGCGGAAGTGAAGAAACAGATTGATAGATCCAGAAGAGTTCCAAGAAGTCACCCACTACAGGACAGGCCTAACAAAGAAAATAACAGAATGCCACTAGCAGTCACCTTCAGCCCCCAACTAAAACCCCTCCAACGCATTATTAAGGATCTACAACCTATCCTGAAGGATGACCCAATACTCTCACAAATCTTGGGAGACAGGCCAGTCCTTGCCTACAGACAGCCCCCCAACCTGAGGCAAATACTCACCAGCAACCACATACCACACAACAGAACCACTAACCCAGGAACCTATCCTTGCAACAAAGCCTGTTGCCAACTGTGCCCACATATCTATTCAGGGGACACCATCACAGGGCCTAATAACATCAGCCACACTATCAGAGGCTCGTTCACCTGCACATCCACCAATGTGATATGCCAGCAATGCCCCTCCGCCATGTACATTGGTCAAACTGGACAGTCTCTACGTAAAAGAATAAATGGACGCAAATCAGATGTCAAGAATTATAACATTCATAAACCAGTCGGAGAACACTTCAGTCTCTCTGGTCACGTGATTAGACATGAAAGTTGCAATATTGCAACAGAAAAACTTCAACAGTCTCTCGCTGGAGTCTGGATTTGAATTGGAATTCATTTGCAAATTGGATACAATTAACTTAGGCTTGAATAGAGACTGGGAGTGGCTAAGTCATTATGCAAGGTAACCTATTTCTCCTTGTTTTTCCAACCCCCCCCCCCCAGACATTCTTGTTAAACCCTGGGTTTGTGCTGGAAATGGCCCCCCTTGATTATCATACACATTGTAAGGAGAGCGATCACTTTAGATAAGCTATTACCAGCAGGAGAGTGGGGTGGGGGGAGAGAGAACCTTTTGTAGTGGTAAACACCTATTTTTTCATGGTTTGTGTGTATAAAGATCTTCTGTACTTTCCACAGTATGCATCCGATGAAGTGAGGTGTAGCTCATGTAAGCTTATGCTCAAATTGGTTAGTCTCTAAGGTGCCACAAGTACTCCTTTTCTTTATTCTAGAGACCTGTTTCACTTCACTAGAGGGCTCTTAATGATCTTGGAGCAGGAACCAACAGCAACTTCTTTTACCTCTCTCCTTATGAGGCTTCCTAGCCTCTTTAAAAATTTTCAAAAAAATGTAAAGTGTCTTTCAAAACATTTAACCCATTATAACTACAGCAGGAAAACCTTTATTGGTTTCTCTGCTGTTTTAAAAGGCTCATGAAGAGCTGTCCCTGATAGGATTCTCACAGAAGATAATGCTGTTTTAATATGCCTTCCTAGAAAGTATACACAAACATTTGATAGAAAATGTCCTATTTTATGGGAACCATTTTCTGCCACATTTTGAAGAAAAACCAAATAATCTAAGGCCTTGCCTACACTAAAGGGAAAAGGTTATCTAAGCTACGCAATTTGAGTTACGTGAATAGCGTAACTCAAAACAACAGTTTAGATCTAGTTACTGCAGGGTCCACACTACACAATGTCGATGGGAGGCACTCTCCCGTCAACTCCCCTTACTCTTCTTGATATGAAGTGCAGGAGTCGATGGGAGAGCAATTTGTGGTCCATTTAGCGGGTCTTCACTAGACCCACTAAATTGACCGCTGATGCATCTAGCGCTGATCCTCCAGTAAGTGTAGACAAGCCCTAAGACAGCACTATTGCTATGACCTAATTAACTAGACCTTTAGGTTCCCACCACAGGGCCATCTCTACTTATCAGTCACGCTTTGTTACTTGTTTTTTCAATATTCTTTTGGCCTGTGGTTTTATTTGTATTTTGGGGGGGGGGGAGGGGAGGGAAGGGACAGGGAATAGAACTTTACTTCTCTATCAGAGATCTGGGATTTTTTTAGCCCTCTGCTAAAAGGTATCTTTGTACAAATTTTGATTGCTGGAATGGAATAGAGTCACAGTACACCCTAGCCTTCCCTGCAGCCACTAGAGCACATTCATTAATTTTGCCAATGCTGCTGTTAGCTTTATTGCACAACTCCCACAAATGATGATAAAATAAACCTTTTAAGGAAGCTATGGCTTTTGAGGGAGGAGGAAGTCATTCTATTCTGGGTCCATAAATTTGAGTGTTGCTTCAATAGAAGCAGCTCTCAAAGAAGGGTATCCCGATTTCTTAGCTGTACAAGCACTACAGTAAGAACAGTAATTTAGTTTACATATCTTGCATTTGTGAAGGGAGGCAGATGACTCCAAGATGGACTGTCAGCAGTGTTAAACCGGAACATAGGATGGGTTGGGGGAGGATCTTAAGAGAACCTAGACCTTTTCCCTGAAGAGGAGCTCCCCACCCCATCCCTGCAAACACTGGATGTGGGATTGCAGGATACCATGCTTCTTCCTAAGAAAGAAACCCAGGCCACAGAAGAAGGCTGGGCTATTGGAAGTTAGGGTTGTGGCTTATGTGGGGGTGGGAGAGTTGCTGGACAAATTGGGGGATGTCCTTAAAAGTTTAGCTAATTCACATGGATTTAATATTTGGATATTTATCTCAGACCCCAAATGCCAAACTCCTCGGAGTTTGCCGATCACTTAAAGCATTACACTCAGCTGCTCACTAAAGACACTGCAAATTATTGTTTAGCCCTACATGGTATCATAATGTACGTAGTGCTTTATGTGAAAAGACATGGTCCCTGCCCTGAGGAGTGTACAACTGAAGACCATAACTCTGCATTCCTAGCACTCTTTAGGCCTTGTCTACATTGACTGGAACAGAAGCTGCTGGATGCTTCACATTCTTGGACATTAGGCCACTTAATTAGGCTCCTAAATCCATATCTAGCCACACATCATTAAGCACCCATGTCTGAAAAGCCTGGCACTAATCTACAGATATTCTGTCAGGTAGTATCAGTTGCCCCAGGGAGCAGGCATCCGTCACTAAGGCCATCCTGATTTATTGGCTGCACAAACCAGGCAGCCAATGTACTTCACTGCTCTTTCTGAAAGGGAAGACACACTCCAGTAATCAAAATTGAGAGTTCTTAGCTGGCTAATTTTTTCCCCTCCAAACTGAATCTCAAGACAAATATCGGTGCTCTAAATAGCAGCATAGAGGAGGTGGAAAGGGCAGTATATGCCATGCAACACAAGAGCTGTTTTCAGAAAAATTCATTTAACCAAATACACGTGCACTTTGTTCTCCAGAAGCCTCCCCGTCATGCTTTTTTGCTACACACTCAAAGCTTGCTCACATGTTTATAATTATAACTCTGCAGATATTAGGCAAAATGCTGGAGCTTCACCAAGACAGACATAACTCTCAACTTGCAGACATGCCCATCAGTGACAAACTGGGTGAAAAATGGCTGGGATGGGGAACCCCTGCATTGTGTTGCACATGAGGCTGTAATTGGCAGAGGATAATTTTTCATCATAAAACCATTTTGAAGGATGTTTCCTCACTGTGAATTAAGTAAACATTTTATGTAATGTTACCCCTCCCCATCTGTAATTAAAGGGAGCCCAGCCCAGGTTGCATAGAGACTGATGGATTTGAGTAGTGGGTCTGAGTCTGGATTTATCAGGGCACTGGGGGAAAGGTAGAACGGTCCATACCATAGAGGACCCCCAATACATGTAAGTCAGGCCACCTCAGTTCCCAATAAAAATTAATTCAGGCTATGCTCCCCTACTCTCCCCTCCAATAAAATTAATTCAGTTTCTCTCCTACCTCTTGGCAGGGCAGGCACCACAGTTACTGCTTCCAAGGTGGTGGCTGCTAGTGGGGGAAAGGTTGGGTCCTGTTCCTCCTGCCGCAGAGAAGCGGAGAGAGGGAGTCCACCTGCTGAGAAGATGGCTGCTCTTCTTTAGGAGGAAAGCGATCAGAAGGAGCAGGCGAGGGGCTTGATTTTTTTTTTCCACATGAGAAACAGCATGTGTGCGTGGAGAGGAGAAATGGATTCTCTCATGCTGTGAAGAGCCCAGCAACTAAGGGCCTGCCCTCTTTCCTCTCCCAGTCTCTCCTCCCAAACTCACTTGCCAAGTCTCCTTGCTCCCTCCTCACGCCACCTCTGCCCCCTCTCTGGGAGCCTCTTTCTCTCCATTGCTTGAAGAAGGGAAAGGGGCAGAGATGTGCATGGACCTGGAAGACCATCTCCTCCTCCATCCCCACCAACCAGTTGCTGCTGCCCCCTGTCCATACTGATGCAGGGGCACAGAGCCTGAAGCCGAGGTAATGGGAGCTACTGCAAAGCATGGGGCAGCTGCGGGGCTTGGAGGGTAAGGCCTTCAGGGTTTGACCCAATAGTGGTTTTTAATGCTTCCATCAGGCTATTCTGCCGTCCTTGCTCACACCAACTGGTACTTTACTGTGGATACTGGATTGCTTCTGGAGTAAAGTTCTACCTGGTATGCCTAATGGTGGCAGAAATGAGCCTCTAGTGCTTTTAATCTGAAGACCTGGAAGTGCTTTAACAACATTAATGAGTAAATCCTGCCTCTTCACCACCAAAAAGGGTCCCATGTACAGCAGAACTGGAGTTCTTTCACTGCACAGGGCCAGGCAGGCTTTGTGGGAGTGTATACTGGGTTCAGATTCTCTGTGTTCCTGCAGCTTGCTGCAGGGAAAGAGCAGGCTGAAGCAGCAGAAGTGAGGTTCCACCAGCCATTGCCCACTGCAGGTTCAGTGCCCCTGCTGCAGGCGTGAGGCTTCAGATGGGGAAAAAAAAGTTGCCCATCAATAGCCTGTTCTGCTCTCATGCAAAACTCAGCTCTGTCTTGTCTACTGGACTTCACCGGGACTTTTTGCATAAGGGACAATCTCCTGTATTCCTGTACAGGGAATGTTTCCATAATGACAGGACTATGTCTGAAAGAGGTAGACCACATCAGCTGTTTTAACTTGTATTGCAGGAGAGTTGGTGAGCTATGTCAACCCACATTCTAAGATTCATAAGTAGATTTTTTTTTTAATAAAGCAAGAGGCAATCTGTGTACTACAGCTATGACAAGCAGTCAATCACCACTTCAGGTCCTGGTAGGATGAGCTTTGCGTACAAAAACTGGTTGCTGGAAGCATAGTGGAGCTTCCAGTTCTCTGTGGAGACTACTTCCTATCCCTCCCTCACACACACAAACACAACCTTCTATTCTGATTAGCAAACAAAGTCAGAAGTACTATACTTTTCCCTGAAATAGGAAGCATACATTCAGGTGGCTTTGTGATGGTAACTGTTCTCAGGTCACCAAGAAAAGCACACAGCAAGGTTTTTTTTTTTCCTACCTAAGTAGAGTTTTCACAAGATCTTCTGGCAGTATCAAGCTATGAACCCAAAGAGGTGTATGAATAATTCAACTAACTCTCACTAGAATAAAGAGATCCATAGAGCACATTAAATGGTGCCTTACCTGGATCAGGAGATGCAAATCATGTTTTAACACCAATGGGAATAAACAACATCAAAACATTCATTTTTTCCCCTCCCAATACCACCATATATCTGGCATTGTATCTATATACAAGTAATAGTTGTGGGCCCAAAGCTCTAGAACTTGGGCCGAAAGCTGCTGAACTCCTCCTGTAAAGTATTTTGGATGTTCAGCACATCCTAGGTGGACCTCACATTTAAGAATTGGACCCATACAGATCACTTATTCTGGGAACTTCTTTTCCACTGTCCTCTCTAGCTCCTCAGCAACCACTGTTTAGAAGTATGTTAGAAGACTTGCAGCCGGTGTAAATTGGCATAGCATCCTTGAAAGTCAATGAAGCAAGGTCAATTTACACCAGCTAAGGATCTGGTCCAGGTATGTATATTACAGAGAGGGCTGATAGCACTGCCTGTAGTTAAGGATGTGTGATGGAATATATCCTTGTATTCACACCCTATGTCCTATTGTAATGATCTTTCTACAATGTGCACTTGTAGAAAGTACCATTTGAAAAGCCAATCTGCTGGTCAGTATTGTCCTGGTAAAATGTGTGTGATATTAGATCCCCCCCCTCTGGTGTTAATGTAACACCAACAGACCCCAGTAAATCGGTGGGCAGGATCTATCCTGGGACCTCTGGAGCTTGATGCATGAGTCTCTATTGCATGAGCTAAAATCCATCTAGCTGTTAGCTAAGGCTGTAGAGCAGACTCAACCTCTTTCTCTGTAAGTGGTCTCTGTTTCACTAGATGGGACAGAACACCATACCTAACAGGTGTGGGTTACATTAACACCAGGTAGTCCAAACCCCACAGCCCTGCCCAAACAGAAGTTGGCAAGCAAGTCTGAAGGAAGGTGTGCTCTGCTTAATTTGTATTTATGCACACGGAGTGAATCAAGCAGGAAGGAAAGACAAAGGAAGTTCAAACTGGGGGGGGGGGGGAATGACACAGCAGGGAATATGCCCCCGTTAAAATATTCTGGCAATGATTTCTTTGAATAGCTCTACGGCTCCTATACTTTGGAGCCAGGACTTGAAATTTGGCAGGGGTTGGCTTTTAGTTTATGCCTTTTTGTCATCCCTGTGAAATGTTCACCTAAATTTGGCCAAGTTCTAGGTCTTTGAAAATTCAGTTTGCACTTGTTCAGTACAGACTTTAGATTTTAGTTGCTAAAATATCCAGAGAGTCCATCCTCTCTGAACTTGCTTGAGTCTGACAACCCCCATCACTGACTGGGCTGAGTACCTGCCATCCCCACAAAGCAAAAAAGAGCATGCTTCATCCCCTCACAGCTCCTGTCCATGATAGGACTGGACATGCATCATCCCTGTAGAAGGACAGAATATGCTCCATCCCCACACAGAGCAACTGAGCAAGCTCCAGCCCAGGGCTACAGAGCTGAAGGCAGACTGTTTCAGAAGTTGGAAGGCGTGCAGTAAATGTAGGCAATTGCAAGAAGAGAAAAGATGGTCTCCCGGTGAAGACTGTTAAATGCTACCCTGTGAAATTGGATTCTACCCTGCCTTTGCCACAGAGTTCCAAACCACTTACACCAAACTTTCTACAGGTGGTCAGTAATTATCTGTTCCTAATTTTCTGCGTGCCCAATTTGAGACCCTGGGGTCTGATTTGCAGAAGTGTGGAGCCCTCACAACTGCAACTGAAGTCAACAGGAGCTGTGCTTAGCATTATTTAGCTCTTTACATATTCAAAGTACTCAGACTACTACAACCTGATATTTTTCAAATGGGACATGCAAAATTAGGGAATTTTTTGAATCTCTGTGCATCTGTTCTCCATCAGTAAAATGGGGATAACAGCACCACCTCATCTCACAAGGGTGTTGTGAAAATTTAATGTTTGTGAAGCTCTTGGATACTATAGCTATGAGCACCATAGAAGAACCCATGAGGAAACTGATAATCTAGTCTTCAGAGCAAACTTTGAATAGTGAACAGTAAATGAGGTGGGTGGCAGGCGAGACAGATTGAATTTAATGCAAAGAAAGCAAAGCAGATAGTAAAAAATAAAATACTTGAATTGTACAATTTTCAGGGTTGTATTATGCACTTTAATATACACTTAATACCTATTTTCCACACATCTGAACAAATAACTGCTGATAGAATGTGTATATTATGCACAAACAAATGGCATTAAAACATTTGAGTGATTCACTTTGCAACCTTAATCAGGAAATTCCAGAGTCAAGGTTGCCTGTGCAATCTTAATTCCACCCCCTTGTGTGAATACATTAAGATACAGTCTCCAATTACATGATCATATACTCCCCTGCCCCGCCCCAGGGCCCCTACCTCATTCAGTACGCAGGACTGAAGGTGCTCACTTAATGAACGCCTATTCAATATTTTGTTTTCTCATTGTCAATCAACTCAAAGCATTTTGCAGGTCTCTTTCAGGGCCCTAATGATTGTTGCTAAATAACAAATTTAACAGGCTTGGATATTTTATGCAATATTTTCTTTATTACTATGAATGTCAGAGTAGCTCTCATAATTAAACTGAACTTAAGTGAAATACATTTCTAGCCATGATTATATAGCACTATTTTAACTCAAATTTGAGCACAGAAAGCTTAGAAAATTTTAAAAAAGTGACCATCATTTCCATGGAAATAAAAAAAAAATTTGTCCTTATAAGCCTCATGTAATACAACTGAGCCAGAATTACTGAGAGCCCTGAAACTATACAAAGAACCTAGTGCCTTAAGGGGAAATGTAATGTTTATTATGTGCAACTGTCTCTAGATTTAGTCTCAACTATGAGCAGTTGAAAGATACTTGTTGATATTTTTGGTTGAAATATCTCCTAGAACATTAAGTTAAAAAGCAACACCAAAACCTTAAGTTCTAACGCCAAAGTTTCTTATTTAATGGATTAAAAATGAAAAGAGATTTAAGTCACTCCATTTTGTTCTACAAGTTCCAGGCATCAACCTGCTCAATCAGTCCCTTCCAGTTTTTGTGCTTCACTGGAGAAAAACTGCACCCAAGATGAAAGGCAGGTGGCAGACCCCAGCTACAGAGCACCCAACTACAAGAGATCAGGATAAACCCAAAACCTACTATGGAATACCTAGCTGTGAAATTTCTTATTCTGTTTTATCTGTATTTCAACTTAATGTTTCTTAGGCACCTCAGAACCTGCAGGAGAAACTGCCATTTTATGCAGCAGAGTTCATGCAGCATGTTCCAACGGAAGTGCACACTGTTCTCTCCCACAGTGACTATGCGTTTGTTCTCTCTCATTTACTTGTTCCCCTTAACCCAAAATGAAGGGTTATTTAAAATGAACTAGTTCCTCTTGGCATCTGGAGCATACCATCACTTCCAGGGCACAAAGCATCTCTTTATACAAGTCTTCCATCAAAGTCAGCTGCTGCAGAACAGCTGGCTGTGGACTCTCTGAAGACTAGAATACCCCTCCTAAAGAAAGCAATATAAATCATTGTCCTCTTGGACACAACCACAGCTGTTAAGTTGTCTACACCATGATTACATACTATAGTGATGGGTGCCTGTGACCGAGGGCAGGGGTGCTTTACTCACCACAGGATGGCGCCTCTGCCTGACTGTTCTGAGGATTAGCTCTGCATGGTCGATGCCTCTTCCTGTGGCTGTGCACACTCACTCTCTCACTCCACAGCCCCTCTCACTCCAGAAGCTGTGGCCTCTTTGTGACTCAGCCTTCAAGCCAGATCACTGAGCATTTCCCTCTTCTGGAGTTGTCTTTCAAAGTCTCTTCTGACTATGTGGCAGCAGGCAGTCTTCCAATTCACTGCCCTCGGCAGTGGCTCATAGGGGAACCCACACCCACCTTCTACTCAGGGTTCCAGTCCAGGGCCCTGTAGTGAACAGAGTGTATTGACACCCCTTACTATTCTCACCCCAGACTCCTTCCTACTGAGCTTTTTCTCCACTTCCTCCTCCTTCAGGGACGGGGACTACAGGCTTCCTCTCACTATTGCTAGCCTCCTGGCTTTAGAGAAGCCCCTCCCATTCCCTCACAGGTGCACATTCTTCTAATTAGTTTCCTCCATCTTAAGTCTCCTTTTTGCAGCCTGATTGGACCCACTTGACCTAATTTAGCCCTCAGCCCCAGTGTGGCGAGTATCCCCCATCACAGTGCCTAAAAATAAAGTCTAATTGTATCTCACTCACACAAAGAGCATGTTATACAGGGCTGATACTCCAAAATCATTATGAGTATATCAGAGAATAAAGGACAGGGGGAGAAGTTTTACCAAAAGAATGGGATGTTGCCACCAGAATATCTGTTCATCATATTCTAAATATACATTTCTTAGAAACTTCAATCTGGATGCGAAATAGAACACTGCTGTCCAAAATCAGACCTGAATAAAAAAAATAAACTGCAATTGTTTCTCAAGGAAATGATACTATACATTACAGTTTTGGCTAAGCCTTGCAATTCATTCAGGTAAAAGAGTAAGGGCTGATGCTGCTGTGTTTACTATTTCAACTAATGTGTTTATAACTGTGCATGTACTTTCTTGTCTAGACTCTGTCTGTTGTCTTGATCTAGGATATGTAAATATAGGATGCAGGAGTGATCCAGCTTAAGAAAATGGTTCCATTAGAACAGCCTGCAAAATGACTTTGGATGTTTGAGGAAACATTTTCCTGCCTTACATTTCTTGACACAAAAATAAGAAGAAAATGTTCTAGACAAGAAAAGGAGTTCATTTCAGATTAATTTTTATTTGACTTCTGCTAATAAAAAAAAAATCTCATAATCAACTAATGCTAGAAACAAAACAGTTACTGGTAGCATAAACAAACACACAGACACTCCCTTTAAAATTCCATCTGTCCTGCATGGGAGATTCTATTGAATATCAATAATTTGTTAGCTTCAGAAATTTCCAAAAAACATACAGTCACCACCTGCTAGTCTCTAGATGCTGGTTAATGATTAGATGTCAAATAAATTCAAAACTTTTTTTCTAACATGGTGTATTAAAAAGCTGTGATCTGGTGGTGCCCTGCACAGGTATTAATCTGCATATTATTTGCATTGTGGTAGCACCTCAGAGCCCAAAGCAAAGTTCAGGACCCCACTGTGCTAGGTACTGTACTAAATAAATACAGAACAAAATGATGGCTCATGGTCAAAAGAGCTTACAATTTAAGGGCTTATCTATACGGTGGGGTGATGCGCACATAGTGTTTCAAACAGCACTACATTAGAGCACACCAGCAGGGCCTACATGGACCGATTAGTGTGCAACGCATTCTTGTGCTTTAGAAGTCACACCCCGGTAGAGTGCATTACCCCCCTGCATAGACAAGCCCGAAGTGTAAGGCATGAGGACAACAGGGGCTACAGACAGACGAGGGGGCAAAAGGAAACAATGAGATAAGATAGGTCAGCATGCCAGGCAGTGGTCTAAGCAGCTCACCTGCTGCCTAAGCCTTGTCAAGGTTTTGGAATCACCCATGTTCTCTGTAAACTGCATGGCCATGCAGCAATCTTGCACATATAGCACAGGTTAGAAACCCGGTCGCTTTCATCTCCTCTGTGCATGCCCAGTAGGGACAGGAACCTGCTCAGCTTGCCCCTGCAACACAGCATATGAGGTTCTCCCACTCCCCTGCAGGGAAGGGTGGCACTTCCAGTCTTTGGGACATTCTTGGCCTTGCCAGGAGGAGGTGCTGACTCTGGGATGCCCCTTGCACAGGGCCCCAGCCAAGCTCTGTGGTGCCAGCCCAGGGCAGGGGACTCTCAGCTGTAGCCTGATCAGGCCAACGTACTTCCTGCCCTGACCCCTTCCCCCAGCCCACACAGCATTTGGTTTTCAGGGATGCAGCAGTTGCTGCTGCTGCGAGACTGCAGGGAAGGGAGCTGTGACCTGGGCCCCCCATGGGAGTGCCCAGCCTGGTCTGACACCCTCCCACCACCATAGATTCCTGGCCAGGCTCCTAAAGCTTCTGTTGCAGAGCAAATCATTTTCCTTTAGGACCCCACAGCTGGCAGGGGCAGGGACTGCTGTGTGCGATACTGGAGAGGAGCTACCCTAGGGCAGCCCACCCTGCACACCCCTCACCCCCACAATCCCCAATATGCACCCCTCACTTTATTTAAAAAAAAAAAAAAAAGTGTTAGCTTGCCCAAGGACATGTAGTGCTCGGTCACGTTTGCAGCCCAATCAGTACCAAACAAATTGACAGGAAACATTGATCATCATGGCAAAGGAGAATTTGAAGGACAATGAGGTGACTTTGCAGATGTTTACGAAGAACTCCTACTATGCATGAGGGGAGGTATGGAAGAAAGCACGAAGCTGCTTGTAACAAGAGGGGAGTGAAGACAGGCGTCACTGGCTGTATGTATGAGATGATGACAGGTGAAGGCTACAAAGGGCCCTGAAAGTGAAGACAAGTAATTTATGGTCGAGGTGATGGAGAAAGGGGAGCCAATGGAGGAATGCAAAGAGAGGGCCGACATGCTCAAAGTGAGAAGACAGGAAAATTAAAGTGTATAACACACTGTGCAGTGAAGGGACATTGAAGCCTCTGAGCACCTCCAACTAGGTACTCAGCAGTTTACAGGATCAGACTTAAGGTAAAATGGTCAATCCTGCACCCAGCTGACCAGGATGCCTCTCTTCACATACCACTCAAACAGCACCTCCTAAGACGACACTGCAAATTGGCTGACATTGCGGCAACATTCCTGCAAGCAGTTCTCAGACACAGTAGGGTGCCTTCAGGCATGCAGCCCTCAGTTTATCTCAGTTGTGGACAAGATAGTATTTTGAGGCAACCCGAGTGCTAGTGGGGAGGGGGAAGTTCAATTTCTGTTTCTCTTTATTTGTAGCTTATAGTTTCTGATGTCATTCAGACTTGAAACTTCAATTATCTTCCAATAAACCAGTGCCTACAATTACAGCTTCCAGAATGACTACATTTTATGCTTTCCTGACACTGCTAAAGCACTGTATATTATTTTCAAATCAATGCTAAAATGGATAATTTGTATGCACCAGTGAGCTTTAGTTGAAAACTAGTAAGTGTGCCTAAAAATAACTTATGCCAATGGGTGAATTCTGACAAGTTATTGAATCAAAAGGAGTGTGACAGAGGTGATTGGAGAATGTAATGGGAATAATTTAGCTGTTTTCTGTTTTTCATTGTGGAAAAAAAATACAATTTGCTAAATCTAAAAACCTAATGAAAACCTAAAACTTGTTCTATTAGAGGCAGCTGTCATTTTCTCAATAACTAATTAATTCTGACACCCAAAGCAACAATTCATGAAGCTTGAATATTAAATGAATTATTTGTACCCAATTTGCTACAGCCTACAGTTTTGTTTCTGTTGTTTAAAATTCAGCCTGAAATGTATTAGAGGATGGAAAGCCTTGAAGTTACCCAGAGGCATTTGCACAGCAGATGGAATGTAAGATACAGGAGTTTCATGAGTTTATATGAGAATACTGTGCAGTGGATTGAACGTGGAATTGGGAGAAAGGAGCTCTTGAGGTCTAATCCCAGCTCTGCCACTAACTTGCTGTGTGGGCTCTGGCAAGCCAGGTAACCACCTTCTGTATCCCTGTTTTCCCATTACACAAATTGAGGATGACGTCTCTCTCACAGGGTTGCTTGTGCAAATTAACTGATGTTTGTACAGTGCCTAGAAGATTAAAAAAATGCTACATAAGTGTAAAAATTGTGGTATTTTCTTTCATAATTGAGATACTTATAGTTGCACCAGATCACAGTCTGCATCGTTATACAACCCAATTAGCATTTCTGAAAAGGTACCTTTACGATGTCTTCTATTCAAACTGGATTGGCCAGCAAATAATTGTATTGATGATTTCTTCAAGAAAAAGCGTGTATATACACACACACACACACACACTAAAAACAATGTACTGTTATCACAATAGTGCTTACAGACGTGCTGTTTTAAGGATCAAGTTCATAACCAGGATTCTGAACATGTGCAGTGAGAGATACCTAAACAGCAACAAACACTGCAACAAGATGCTAGAGGGAAAAGTGCAAAGTCTGGGCATCTTTGGAGCAGGCACTTTGTTCGTTATGTGCTTGTACAGCACCTAACCAAAATGGCGCCCTGATCCTGACAGGGGCCTTTAGGCAACAGTAACAATATATTAAATAGTAAACGTTCACTTTTGCAAGAAATTCTTTACATTCTGCTTGTTTGATGTGCAATTCAGTATTTGATGTTAGAACCCAATTCGGGTGGTCTTTTTTTAACCACAGGCTGGTCAGTTTAGTGAAAGCCAGATGAAAGAGGCACTCAAGGATGGTTTCAATAGGGACTATTCACAACCCATTTTATACACAGTGACCAAAACCCACAAAACATTAAAAGAAACGAACAATTCTTTCACAAACCAATCATGAGTACTTTGCTTTCATGGAACTTTAACTGGTGTACAGGCCAGAAACCTAGAAGAGATTTAAAAAAAAAAAAAAAACCCCCACACAAGACAGACTTAAGGCCTGGTCCCCACTGGAAACATTCCCATTAGTTTCAGTAGGCTTTGGATCAAGCCCAGAGTTAGTAAGCCAGCTCACAGGTCTTTGCTCCTGACCATTGCCTTAGCAAAACTACCACTGATGCATTGCCCTGCGTTTTACTTGTATGCAGACCTGGGTAGGCAGATGCTAAGGTACTAAAAAATAGCTGTGTGGATGTCGCGGCACTGGCTGCGGCTCAAACTAACCGCAGCTCAAGCCCAGCCGCCCCAAGCTCAGGCAGCTAGCGCAAGCTTCCACCTGTGCCACAGCATCCACACAGCTATTTATGGGGCATTAACACGAGCCCTGTGAGCACAAGTCCGCCTACCCAGATTGGGCGGCTTGCTCCGAGCTGCAGTATAGACGTACTGTACATGACTCAGCATATTTGCTGACCAGTTATCAGTTGAAGATATATTGGCCCTCAGTTACGTTTTACTCATTTCATTAGCAAGCCCCTGAAACCCAAATTTACATGTTGTAACTGGACAGCCCCTACCTCTCCCCACTAGCAGAGTTAGAGGAAGCAGACCTGCCACCAACTGGGATTTAACTATTTACTATCAGCCTTTTTTGGTTGTATGCTGGTGTTAGGCCACCCCAAAGAGAAAGACACATATTCTGTATATTAAACCCTCAGAGCCTGCTTGAATCACCCAAGAGAAAAGCCTGAGAAAACAAAGGGACCCTGCAGCATGACTAAAAGGTCTATGAAATTCAGCTTAAGCATATGTCATAGACAAGGACACCTCAATGATCCCTTGGGCCACCCAAAACTATTCCCCTCCCTTTTTCCATGTTTATACCAGAGCTGCATGGAAAATTTCAGTGCAAAACAAACATTTTCACACCCTGGAGTCAATGGAGTCCTTCTGGACACATTAATTTCAACCACTGGGCTGCAAATATAGTACATCATCAGTTGAGAACCATGCTAGTGAGTACTCAAGTATCCTGCTGTAGTAAATGCCATATCCATCCAGGGATAAGCATTACACACTGAGGCAAATATTTTCAAATTTAGTTGCCTAAAGTTAGGCAGCTCAATATAGCAACTCGATTTAGAGGTTTTGAGTAGGGCTAGTTGAAAATTGGAATTTCTGACCTGCAAGAAATTCTGACGCTTTTGACTTTTGTTATCCTGAATTGGGATGAAAAGTCAAAATATAGCAACTCTTCACACAATGAAAAGTTCCCAAACTTTTGATTCAGAAATATTGAAACATTTAGTTTCAACTAGTTAAATTCCTTGGCTGGACTACATCTCCCATGATACACCATAGACATGTGATTCCCATAATGCACCATAGCAGTTCAGCCAACCAAGAAGCCAGGGAGATGCAGTCTGCCCAGAGAGCCCAGCCCAGTGGGGAGGATGGGGGCATGAGACAACTGAACTGTGACTCTAAGGCACCAAGGAAGCTTAGACAGATGCAGATTTACATACATTCATTTTGAAACAAGTTTTTATTTTCTGGATAGAAAATTTAAAAAACTTTCAGGAAAAAAAAAAATCTACATTTTCCTGTGGAAAAAACATTGATGGAAAATTCTCAACCAGCTCTAACACTGAACACTCAGTTATGTGGACTTCTGTTTCTAGGGTTTAACATTGTCATTTAGATGTACAAAGGTGCCTCTGAGTCCAATCCCAGCCAAGGGAATGGGAGCTTCATGTTCAGAGGGTCTGCAAGGTAGAGCTTTAAGTACTTATCTGAGGACCTAAATGTGAAATTGAGAACCATGACTTAGGTACACAAATTTGAAAACTGGTCCGACAGTCCACTAACCAGTAGAAATGATGCCACATTATTGCCCCCAAAAGCACTGCACAGACAATGATTATGACAAAGGTTCAAATTTTCTGAAGTGGCCAGTAACACCCTCCTACACCCACAGACTTGCAAACATTTTCAGCCCTGTTGGAGTGAGATAAAAGTAATTACTTTTAATCACAAAAGAGTTGACTATTTAAAAAGCTGTAAATTTTCATTGTAAGAACTCTGTGAATATAGCTTCTCACTATCTTTCCTTATGAAAGACAGATAACATGTTGAACTCCATTTACATGGTGGGGGGGGGGTTTGTTTGTTTTTTGTTTAAGTTTAAGTCTTTTCACTTTTGGAAAAAAAGAGGCAATTTGTAAATCAACCCACCAGGCTGCATTTGTCACTCGTGAAAAAGCTCTGCCTTTTTTCTCAAGGATTGAATTAACATGTGGCTATGACTTCTCTCTCTTATTTACAATTGCATGTAAACTATGCTATTATTTCAGAGCTCCTTATTGTTCCTTCTGGGCTCTATCTGTAACTGCGCAGATGAGCTGCATTTTGCTTTCAAAGTTTGGAGCACAAGGTCATCCAGATTCAGCATTACAAAAGGGCTAAGACTGAATGGGATCTAGTGTGTTTAGTAAGTAACTACACAATGATACAAGAAGCCACCTTTACATTTCATTTCTCTAAAGCAATGGCATGAAATTAAAGCTGTAGCTTGCATTCCTATGTAATGAAACTGCTACTGGGCATTTTCTTCGTGCCTAAAATAATATCTTTCTATGGTTTATTATTGTTTCCCAGTTTAATTAAGGAAACATCAAGGGCACATTTCTTGAGCATTTACGTGCACCACATGTGTCATTACTAGTCTTGACCAAAGCAAGCTCCTGTCCAAAAGACCCTCAACCAAAGGACAGTCTCATGTTAGTGAACTCCCCCAAGCGGGGAACAATTCTAAAAAATTATGTTGTAGACTCTGAAATGCAGCTTCTCTGGTACAGCAATACCAGAAATACCTCTTCCCTACGGTCTGCTCAGACCCTGAAAATGCTTATGCACATACTTAACTTTACTGCTGTGAGTAGTTCCATTGATGTCAAACTGATCACAGTAGTAATGTCAAGCACATGCTTAAGTGTTTTCAGGACCAGGGACTAAGCGGGTGCTTCTGGGAATTATGTAATACAGGGCTCTGGGTTAGGGTATTTTCAAGGGACTATGCGTACATCTGGGTATCTTTCTGCTATAGCTTAGGTCCGATCCTGAAGATGGATACATGCAAGTGAAGGCCCTCGCCAATGCAGGGTCCAAAGGAAGTATATGGGTTCTTGCATGTGTGGATCCAATGGCAAGACTAGGGTCTTAGAATCTAGTGGTACAGCTATACCTGCCAAATGCTGTCCAATCTAGATGATCTATGTCAACATGACTTACTATCCCCCTGTGCCTTTTCGAGATGCCTGGTCTCTTCTAGAAGTTTTCCCTTCTGGTTTGCTGATTGTGTGATCTGAATTAATAATGCAGAGCAAATAACGTTTTTCTACAAACAGCCCCCCAGTTAATTCTAACAATTTTAACAGCTAATAATTCTCTCATTTATTTGAAATTATTCACCAAATAATTTCTATTAAAATTTCCTTGATCTGTAGGTTATTTGCAAGCAATTCATCATGATGATTTGATATTAAATACGTGCCATTTTCGATAGAAACAATACCATGGGGCCTTTGTATCCAGTTCCCTGGCTAGCCAAACAGAACTCATACAATCACATTTCACTTTTAAGAGTTTGACATCCATTTTCCCATAATATACTCTCATATTTGCTTAAAATTGACTGTATTTACATGCACTCCAGCCAGGAAACCTGTTTGGTTGAATATTCATGGAAAGCAAACCCAAAAGGAGTATGAACAACACTGAATTTAAATTTTAATTACTGAACTGACTACATATGAAAACAACATCTACCAAGGTATTGGCCCAGCTCTATTAAGTGTGCGCCTTAGGCTGATTGCAGTCATAGGTGACCGTGAAACAAGACAGATGAAAGCTGCAGTGACATAATAGCAGCATGAATTTCCACTTACCATAATAAGCAGCCCTGCCAGTTGAAGCTGAGATCTCATCATAACCTGGTTTACCATTGTGAGATAAGTCTGGTCAGTGCTTGGAAGTGAGCTAGGTAGGGAAAGACCCCAGTGCTGCAGGAAAAGGCGATAGTAATATAGTAGATAGTGCTCTTCCTCTGACTAAGGCCAGGCTCCCACACTATGGGAGTCGATGGGCGCTTTGCCATTGACTTCAACAGGAGCAGGATTCAACCCCAAGTGCGGCACTACTGAACTAATGTCCCAACAAGATGTTATGGAATACTGTCCACCTGAAACGCTGGACCAAATTCTGGTCTAGGCAGAAGCAATTAGAAATCATTACAATCCTTTCTTGATCTGTGGATAACGAGACTCCAGGGTCCATTACTGTCTATTTGGCACTTTCACGAAAAAAAAAAAAAAAAAAAAAACCACACACACACACACAAACACATGCAATCTATTTATTCCTTTGGTTCTACTGATCACTCATGTCCCTGATGAGTAATGAATATTGGAGAAAAATCCTGACTCCAGAAGAGTGGGTTCTTTTCAACAAGCTCAGCCACTGAGTTCCAACCACACATTGCTGCCTAATCTTTAGCAGTCATTTTCTGGTCTATTTACCTGAGCAATAGGAGACAAAAGTAGGCATCCCTCTGCCACCCATGGTAACTGGAATCTGAGACATTTCTAGGGAATGTGATGTCATGAGAGCTACAAGCACAAAAAATCTCCAGTTCCCAGAACATGTCATTCCAGTCCATTAGAAGAGAGTCATCTCCTCCACTTCACTCATACAGATTCATGAGTAACCTTTTTGATGAGCTTGCAAAGTTACTACCATTCACATTTGCATTTATAAGAAAGTTGGAAAGTTTTAGGATACTCCCAGAAGCACATGTGGAATGATTAAACGACCTGAAGAGCAGCTCAAAAGCTTGTCTCTTCCACGAACTGAAGTTAATCCAATAAAAGATATTACCTCACCGACCCTGTCTCTCTCTCTCTAATATCCTGGGACCAACATGGCTACAACACTGCAAATAACTTGCCTTCTTTGTCATTCAGTTTGAAAAAAATCAGACGTCGAGTAAGATTCCTTTCTCTAAATGCTGTGCAATCTTACATTGCATTCTAGATAATAAGGCAGCCACACTTTGTTTGGGTTCAGATTTCAGTTTCATGCAGAGTGTTCACTGCGTTTCTTCCACTCCAGAGGGAGATTGGGATTATCATGAGTCTTGAGGTGTTATTTTCCTACTGCATGTGCCCCCTGAAAGATCATATGAAGAAATTACGTAAGTGGACCTGACATTTAAAAGAAGTTTGATATGTTATTTGCACTGTAATGGCACCCGAAGTCCTCAATCAGGATCAGGCCCCCATGATGTTAGACACCACACAAACAAACCCTGGAAGACAAGTACCTGCCTTGAAAAGACAAAGGCAGACAAAGGGTAGTGGAAAAGGATATAGGATACAAGCAATGGACTAAATTTTACTCTCGGGCTATACAGTCACAGAATGGAGTAAAGCCCTGTCAAATATAAAAGGAAGGGTAACCACCTTATTACTTACTAACTTAACAGGAGTTGGAAGGCTGCATTCCTGAGCTGTTCCCAGCAAAAGCATCATACAGACAAACCCTTTGCTCCCCCCCCACTTCCAGATTTGAAAGTATCTTGTCCCCTCATTGATCATTTTGAGCCAGAGATCATTTTCAACCAGAAGCACAATAGGATTTTAAAAGGTTTTGTAAAAGGTGTTGGCGGTTGTAGATTCTGTTTCTCTGCCTGGAGGACAGAGCAGCAGGCATAACAAAAGGATTTTTCTGTAGGCTGAGAATAGCTATCAGAGACAACAGGTATCAGGTTACAGCACAGCAAAATTTTACATTTTTGTTTGTTTGTTTTCTTTCTAACTCTCAGGTGTAAAGTTAGTTAAAAACAGAGAGGTTACGATGACAGAATGCAGTGTTCAACAGAAGCTGGAATTAGCCAGATTTGAGGCTGAGGAAGGACAAAAGGAACATGAAAGACGGGTAGAACTCAGACAGATGGAGATGGATGCACAAGCGGCCAAAGAAAAAGAAATGGAGGCTTTCCACCAGAGAGCTATGGAAGTAGCGAAAGAGGTAGAAAAAGCCAAGGAGGTTGCCCACCAGGGAGCTATGGAGGAGAAGGAAAAAGAGGAAGCATGTACTGGAGATGGAGAAGGCAAAGGCTCAGCAGAATATACCAAATAACCCTAACAATCCTTCCCCAACAATCCACAAATGGGAGTGACTATGTCCACAGTATGATGAATCCAGTGACATTGCTGAATATTTTCTCACCTTTGAGAGACGGTGCACACTCCGTCAAATTCCTGAAGTCACAAGATGACCACATTGGTCGCAAAATTGAGTAGAAGAGCTCTGGACATATTCAATAAAATGCCTATTGAGGAGGCTTCTGACTATAATAAATTCAAGGATTTGGTTTTAAAACAATTTCAAGTTACACCTGAAATTTACAGTGTAAAATTTAGAGCCCTTAAGAGAGAGCCTGAACTAAGCAATGTGGCTTATGTAAACCAGATGACAGATCTGTTTGATAAATGGCTCAACGGACAGGCTGTAACTAACTGTGGAGGAATGCGGGATTTGATGATACAGGAACAATTCCTGAATATGTCCAAGGAGGATATAAAACAGTGTTTATGGGATAAGAAAATGGACTCAGCAGGAAGTCTTGCTTCTTATGCTGATCAATATGAGCAGTCCCAGACCGCCAGAGAGGCGGGGAAAGCCGGAACAAAATGGGTGGAGGGAGGAGAGAGGAACAACCCTGGTGGCAGTTGGAGCGGATACCAGAAGGGACACCCTCAGACCACACCCTACTACCGGGAGCAGCCCAAGGCCCCAACTACACCCCAAGGAACACTCCAGACACCTTATCATCCTGCCACACCATTTTCCAGCAACCCACCTCACCCCAGTGACCTGTCAGCTGGACGATGTTTTAAATGTAACAGGCCGGGGCATGAAAAGGCCAACTGCCCCAAGAACCCCAACAGATTCCGGTGCAATGAACTGTAATCACACCAGAGGTCCTCAGGCCCAGATGCCTCCCAAATTCCCTCTGCTCTGAGGGTAACAGAGTGTGGGCGGGAAGAAGGTCACAGTGTGGAGGGACACTGGAGCACAAGTGTCGGCTATCCATGCTTCCTTAGTGGACCCCAATTTAAATCGGCCCAGAGGTCCAAGTGACAATGCAACCCTTCAAGTCAAACTCTTTTGACTTGCCTACAGCCAAGTTGTCGGTCCAGTACAAAGGCTGGTCAGGAATGTGGACTTTTGCAGTCTATGATAATTATCCCATCCCCATGCTGTTGAGGGTAGACTTGGCCAATCATGTGAAGCTAGCCAAGAGGGTGTGAATGGTCACCCGCAGCCAGGCTAAGCAAGCTGTCACACCTAGCTCTGTTCCGGAAACTTCTACCAGGACCTGGTCAGGGGTGATGGAATCAGACCCCATGCCAACGTCTACAACAGCAGTAGTGGATCCAGTCACAGAGACCCAGACAGAGCCAGTCCCAGAACCGGAACCGGCGGAACAACCAGCACCAGAATCATCCTAGTGGCCTTGCTGGGGTGAACAGAACCAAAGACCATTTGAGAAAGTCATTCCACTGGGAGGGAATGGGCAAGGATGTTTCTACCTATGTCCAGTCTTGTGAGGTGTGCCAAAGAGTGGGGAAACCCCAAGACCAGGTCAAAGCCCCTCTCCAGCCACTCCCCATCATTGAGGTTCCATTTCAGTGAGTAGCTGTGGATATTCTGGGTCCTTTTCCGAACAAGACACCCAGAGGAAAGCAGTACATACTGACTTTCATGGATTTTGCCACCCGATGGCCGGAAGTAGTAGCTCTAAGCAACACCAGGGCTAAAAGTGTGTGCCAGGCACTAACAGACATTTTTGCCAGGGTAGGTTGGCCCTCCGACATCCTTACAGATGCAGGAACTAATTTCCTGGCAGGAGCTATGGGAAGCTCATGGGGTGAACCACTTGGTTGCCACTCCTTACCACCATCAAACAAATGGCATGGTGGAGAAGTTTAATGAAACTTTGGGGGCCATGATACATAAATTCATAAATGAGCACTCCAGTGATTGGGACCTAGTGTTGCAGCAGTTGCTCTTTGCCTACAGAGCTGTACCAAATCCCAGTTTAGGGTTTTCACCATTTGAACTTATATATGGCCACGAGGTTAAGGGGCCATTACAGTTGGTGAAGCAGCAATGGGAGGAGTTTACACCTTCTCCAGGAACTAACATTCTAGACTTTGTAACCAACCTACAAAACACCCTCCGAACCTCTTTAGCACTTGCTAAAGAAAACTTACAGGATGCTCAAAAAGAGCAAAAAGCCTGGTATGATAAACATGCCAAAGAGCATTCCTTCAAAGTAAGGGACCAGGTCATGGTCTTCAAGGCACTCCAGGCCCATAAAATGGAACTGTCATGGGAAGGGCCATTCATGGTCCAAAAGTGCCTGGGAGCTGTTAATTATCTCATAGCATTCCCCACCTCCAACGGAAAGCCTAAGGTGTACCATATTAATTCTCTAAAGCCCTTTTATTCCAGAGAATTAAAGGTGTGTCAGTTTACAGCCCAGGGAGGAGAGAAACGCTGAGTGGCCTGAAGGTGTCTACTACGAAGGGAAAAGCGATGGTGGCGTGGAAGAGGTGAACCTCTCCATGACCCTTGGGCATATGCAGCAACAGCAGATCAAGGAGCTGTGCACTAGCTACGCGCTGACATTCTCAGCCACCCCAGGACTGACTGACTGGCCATACCACTCCATTGACACAGGTAATACTCACCCAATTAGAACCCAACCTTATTGGGTGTCTCCTCAAGCTAAAACTGCTATAGAACAGGAGATCCAGCATAGGCTAGAGAGGGGTGTAATCCGCCCCTCCCACAGTGCATGGGCATCTCCAGTGGTTCTAGTTCCCAAACCAGATGGGGAGATATGTTTTTGCATGGACTACCATAAGCTAAATGCTGTAATTCGCCCAGACAACTATCCAATGCCACGCACAGATGAACTATTGGAGAAACTGGGATGGGCCCAGTTCATCTCTACCTTGGACTTAACCAAGGGGTACTGGCAGGTACCGCTAGATGAATCCACCAAGGAAAGGTCAGCCGTCATCACACATGTCGGGCTGTATGAATTTAATGTGCTCCCTTTCGGGCTGCGGAATGCACCCGCCACCTTCCAAAAACTTGTAGATGGTCTCCTAGCGGGACTGGGAGAATATGCAGTCGCCTACCTTGACGATGTGGCCATATTTTCGGATTCCTTGGCAGAACACCTGGAACATCTACAAAAAGTCTAAGCGCATATGGGAAGCAGGACTAACTGTTAAGGCTAAGAAGTGTCAAATAGGCCTAAACAGAGTGACTTACCTTGGACACCAGGTGGGTCAAGGAACTATCAACTCCCTACAGGCCAAAGTGGATGCTATCCAAAAGTGGCCTGTCCCAAAGTCAAAGAAACAGATCCAATCTTTCTTAGGCTTGGCCGGATATTACAGGCGATTTGTACCGCAATACAGCCAAATCACCGCCCCACTGGCAGACCTAACCAAAAAGAAACAGCCAAATGCCATTCAGTGGACCGAAGAGTGTCAGAAGGCCTTTAACCAGCTTAAAGTGACACTCATGTCTGACTCTGTGCTAAGGGCCCCAGACTTTGACAAACTGTTCCCAGTAACCACGGATGCATTCGAGCGTGGTGTGGGAGCAGTCTTAATGCAGGAAGGACCAAATCAAGAGTTCCATCCTGTCATGTTTCCCAGCAAGAAGCTGTCTGAGAGGGAAAGCCACTGGTCAATCAGTGAAAAGGAATGTTACACCATTGTCTATGCTCTGGAAAAGCTATGCCCATACGTTTGGGGATGGCGTTTCCACCTGCAAACTGACCATGCCGCACTACAGTGGCTTCATACCGCCAAGGGAAATAACAAAAACCTTATTCGGTGGAGTTTAGCTCTCCAAGATTTTGATTTTGACATCCAACACATTTCAGGAGCTTCTAACAAAGTGACTGATGCACTCTCCTTTGAAAGTTTCCCAGAATCAACTGGTCCAAATTGTCCTTAAGATGTAGAAAATATTGTTAGTCTTTATACAGTTAGTTGTATATTTAGAGATGCATGTGTCTTATTAACTCTGTTTTCTCCTAGAGCTCCAGGAAGAAATCGCAGCCAGTGTTTCACCCTAACTGTGATTTGGGGGACCGTGTCAAATATAAAGGGAAGGGTAACCACCTTTCTGCATACAGTGCTATAAAATCCCTCCTGGCCAGAGGCAAACCCCTTTCACCTGTAAAGGGTTAAGAAGCTAAGGTAATCTCACTGGCACCTGACCCAAAATTACCAATGGGGGGGACAAGATACTTTCAAATCTGGACATGGGGGGAATAAAGGGTTTGTCTGTCTGTGTGATGCTTTTTCCAGGAACAGATCAGGAATGCAGCCTTCCAACTCGTTTTAAGTTAGTAAGTAATCTAGCTAGAAAATGCATTAGATTTTCTTTTGTTTAATGGCTGGTAAAATAATCTGTGCTGGAGAGAATGTATATTCCTGTTTTTGTGTCTTTTTGTAATTTAAGGTTTTGCCTAGAGGCAATTAATTAGATTAGATCTAATCAAATCTTTTGAATCTGATTACCTGTAAGGTATTACCATCCTAATTGTACAGAGGTGATTCTTTTACCTTTTCTTTAATTAAAATTCTTCTTTGAAGAACCTGATTGATTTTTCATTGTTCATAAGATCCAAGGGTTTGGGTCTGTGTTCACCTGTACCAATTGGTGAGGATTATTATCAAGCCTTCCCCAGGAAAGGGAGTGTAGGGCTTGGGGGGGGGGATATTTTGGGAGAAAGACGTCTCCAAGTGGTCTCTTTCCCTGTTCTTTGTTTAAAACGCTTGGTGGTGGCAGCATACTGTTCAAGGACAAGGCAAAGTTTGTACCTTGGGGAAATTTTTAACCTAAGCTGGTAAGAATAAGCTTAGGGCGTCTTTCATGCAGGTCCCCACTTCTTTACCCTAGAGTTCAGAATGGGGAAGCAACCTTGACAAGCCCCCTTGCTTATCCGCATGGCCACCTTGCCTAGATTGGGGCTCCAAGCACACTATATGCTTAATACTCTCCACAGAGAAGGAAGTGAGCAGGAATGGGTAAAAACTTGCCTATGTGTTGGATGGCAATGCAGTCCAGATACAAATGGGCTAGTAAGCTGCACCTCTAAAAGGGCTGAAGTAACTTACTGGCTCCAGCAGAGGAGAGGCTGGTATCCTTAAGTGCCTCTGTTAATCAAGGGAAAGAAGGATCATTGTGAGGGCAGGTAGACCTGACAAGCCCCTGATCCTCCTTCGCCAATCCTGCTGATAGCTTCCATAGGAACTGGAGGCTCTTTATTGTTAGGAACACTTGTCTGTTCCTAATTGATCTTTGCTTGATTGGGATGTGGGATATTTTTTTTTCTTTTTTACCTTGTCTGAAAGACTAACTGGCTCATACTTGGCAAAGTCTGAAGTCTTCCAGGATTTCTTGATGTCTTCTTGCTTCATGATCACTTTATTACCTGCCACCTTAATATCTGCTGTGGGAAGCTTGCTTCGGGGAGATGTTTGATCGACAATGTTGAAAAGGTTTCATTGCATTGTCTCTTCTTCTGCTGCTCTCAGGCTAATTAGTTGCTCTGCTCCTGTATGTATCTTTTCACAGCCTCTGAAGGTTTTTCGGTGTTTTACTTTCATTCCAAAATACCAGAATTTGGTATAATAACCTTGACTGTAAGCACAAGACAGTGCCTAGGTTTTGAACCCAGTCTGCACGTCCGTGGATACCAGCAGAAATTTAATCAGCTTCGCTGCCAACCACAGATTTCAGAAATCAAATTGATTGAGCCTCTAAGGGATTGACTTGAAAGCAAAGTATGCAGGCCTTTTTATTTTAGTATGGCCTCAGGACCATGGACAGTAATTGCAGCAACACAATATTAATATCAAAGGCTTCTACACTCTGTTACAAACTGAGAAATAATGGTCACTGTAAAAGGTGTCAAGTTAAGTTTTTCTCCCAAAGCAGTCATGTTTCAGAGCAGTTCATAGAAGTAGCTGGATGTTCTGTAGTGGGGAACATTTGTAATTATTCTAACAATAGCGATGTAAGCAGGAGACTAGATGGGGTTTGAAACGGACTCTGTTTATTTCAGATTTTCTGAGTCACCCTCAAAGAGGGAGAAATAGGGACAATTCATTTTCATACTCCCTAACCCCAAATTTCCTCCTTCCCCTAATGTTACTCTTCCTCCTTCTCACAGCTCACAGTATTGACACACACCAGTCAAAATGCACCTTTTCAAAAAGCCACAAGCTTTTTACTAAACCTAGGCTGGGTTCTTCTGCGGATCCACCCTGTTAGCAGGTGTTGGAACCCTGCTGAGAGATGCTGATTCCTCATGACTTATTGCGATACGTGTGTTTTGTCGCCTCCACCCTGAAGGTAGCGGATGTTTAGGATCTGGGTCACTGCAGGGAAACTAGGAAGAGCCAAGCTGAGAGAGAAAGTGGTCTACTTTGGGGAAAGTTGCAGCAGTGTAACTACATTGATGCAGTTATACTACTACGCACTTTTCTAATATAGGCAGGACCCCTACTTTTTTTTTTTAAATTTGAGTTTTCAAATAAAGCCCAGCAAGAGTTTAAGGTTGAACTAACCACAGTCCAGGTTCTATTCAGAGCAGGTTGGGAAATCCACCTGTTCACAGCCCCTTAAAGGCTTCCACATGGCAACTTTCTTCTAGGTCATCGTTAACGCTTCTGCATAAGTTGACTTAATGGGGTACTCCTCCTAGAGGTACATATTTCAATGTACTGGCTTTCAAGACGTCACTTCAAAATAAAGTGATGAAAGCATTGGCTCAAAAATGAATATTACAAAACCAAGGCCAAATTGTGTCAATTTACATTCCATGTAAACCCACCAATGTCAAGAAGATAGATTTTTCAAAGGTATTTAGGAATCTAAAGCTGCAGACAGATGGTTAGGGGGATTTTCAAAAGCACTCAAGCAGATTAGGCACCTGTTTGATTTTCAATGGGAGTTAGACACCTAAACAGTTTAGGCACTTTTTAAAATTCCACTAGGCCCATAACACCTTTGAAAATCTGGCCAAATGAGGCTAAATCAATGCTGAATTGGACCCATAGTCTTAACAACATTTGTGGGGCAAGGGAAGTACTGTTTTAGTACTCCTTAAATTGTGTTCAGAAACTTTCAGCCTTCTTGTTGGGCATTTTCAAGCTGAGATACGGTTCTTGTAGGCACTCTCCTAATTTCACCATGATTGAGCTGAAACTTTGATTAAGGATGACAGCTCTTCCAAGGACAATTTAAAACTGACACTTTCATTTGGCAATTGCCAATCACTGGCTTCAAGTGCGCCAGTCATATATTCTGTATGCTGTGGGGTTTTGACTTTAACTCATTTCTCTTCTGACAAAATCTTTACAAAGGAATTATTTGCAGTTGCTACAATGTATGATGGATTTGAACTTAGGTCAGGGAGATTGTATTAAAGCAGAGGACATCCTTGTGTTGAAATCAAACTAACCTTTCTGAATAAAATGACTTACATTATTCAAGCTCCTGGCAGACTTGGGTAAGAGATATCCTTTTGTGATTGGGTATTTTCCTTTTCACGAGAACAAGGTATATTTTACTGCCAAAAATATCAAAATGTCACAAGCAGACCCTATAGGAATTAATTTTAATCTATGAAGAAATGCTTTTAAAACCTTTCCCCTCTCTAATTTGAAAGTTTAAATGCAGCCATTTTTTCATCTTATCTATTCACATGATAGAGTGTGTGTGTTTTGTGCTGCATCCTATAAGATTACCAATCAGGTGATCACACCAGGTTAATTCATATAACCTCACATGCTAAATGTCAATGTGAAGTATTTAGAAAGAAATGCTTCCTAGTGGTTTGTATTCATTGCATAAGCACTATCCCCACTGGGATCAATTCCATGTATCTACAAGCATGTGCAAACATTGCGATTGTCAACAGGGCATTTGTATAGTTTCCCCGAGCAAGGGGGATATGGATTTGCCTGGCTAAAACCATATGGTGAATCAGTGATGTAGAAGCTGTGCAAGAACCAATAACTTGGTATATAAATATTGGGATAACTAGCACAATTCTGATATCAATGTGCAGAGTCAAAACATCAGCTGAGAGACTGTTCAACAATTTTGATTTACAGATCCATTCACTAACACTATCGCTTGTGGGGGAAATGTGGAATTCCCTTGAACTGTTGCAAGTTACAAAGTCTTACAATCAGCATGGAAAGAAAGCTATACTGTATTGAGAGCTTCACTACTGGTAGGTACCACTAACATGCCAGTGAGTAATCTAGAGTACTTATCTGGCATACTAAGCCCCTTAAAAGGGTTTGCTGTCTGAGCCTTTTTGGCCAGCTTATGGCTGCCTTACTTCCTGTTATGGGGTTGGAGAAGGGAGCCCCGAGCCTGTGTTTTTGCATAGGAGACAGCCACAATTTGGTTTAGTGAATAAGGCAGTCATGGGACCTGGTCCTATTCATTTCTCTGCCACTGACTGGCTATGGGTCATTTGATAATTATTTCCTCTCTCACCCGATCTCTCTCTTGTCTAGACTGTAAGTTCTTTGGGACAGGGACAGTTTCTCAATATGTTTGTACAGGGCCTAGCACAATGATCTTGACTGCAGTGTCGGCAGCACTACACCACACAACAGTATGATTGGCTGCCCTCCCTGAGTTGGGGTGTGTCTGGTCAGGGTGAGGCAATGTGTATCCCCCCCACCTGCTCCCTGCATTTGAATGGAGAGTATACGATAGCGTACATAACTTGGCAGAAAGCTCTAAGATCCAACAGCTTGTTCAACTTATCTCACATTCCTCTCAACTCTGTCTTGAGAGTGTAGACCATGAGGAGCTAACACAGAGACACCCACCATAACATGAGACCAAACCTACGAAAAGTGTCCAAGCCCTTTATAAGAGTCAAATAGACATTGTTTCCACATACTATAAAAGGAGAGCATGAAAATAGCCCAGCGGTTTCTAGGGGGCCAGCTTCCAAATCTTTACTCAAGCCAAATTCACACTTTGTGTACTTGAAGGGTTAAAATCTATTGCTGATGTAATAACCTGGTATATGGATTTGTGTACAGGCCCAAAGTCCAGAGTTTGGTCAAGAGGCCTAGCAATAGCCAAGAGAAAGCAGAATAACCAAAGAACCTTGCTTTTGCTAAGATATGCCTGGTCAGCAAAACACCAGATGTTGGGGGCAATAATTGTGTCCTATTCAAAATTGCAATTAGAACAAAGAAGCCCTGTTTCTGTTGTGTTAGTTTCTTCTGTAGGGAGATGTTCTTCCCACACATCCAACCTTGAGTTTATGAAAGATTCAAGTATGTCAGAATAAGATATGGCCTCCTCCCACCTCCCTTTCCCAGGGACCAATGCCTGCCTTAAAACACAAATAAGCAACTTGAAAGACAATCTTTATTGCCATATACTGTTTCTTTGCTTTTACCCCTAGATATGTATCTGTTAGACAATCAAAAGGAGCTACTTCATTCCTATGGACCCCAAATCAGAATTAAACATGTATTCGTATAAAATATATTTAATAAAGCACGGATTAAATGTTAATTTGTCAACTTGATATCATGGGTGGAGACATTATGTAATCTTTGACCACTGGCTACTGTGCTATCATGTCTTGTTGCTAGACCTATCTGGGGAAGTGGGACTGCCTACCCCATCATCACTTTCCCCCGCCCATGGCAAATCCATATATTCCATTGTAATCAATTGATTGACAGTGTCTGAGCCTAATAAGCAAGGTGACATTCAGTCAGCGCTGTAATAAACTCCTGTGCTTGACCTCTACACGGTGTGGATTTAGGTTCTTCAGTACTGTTTCTTTAAAACTATAGCATGAAGCCAGGCAGCAGGAGGGCTGGGGAAGATTGTAGGCAGAGCCTTTAAAATGAAGCAGAGTGAGAGGCTTTAGGGATATTTTGCCTTATTCTAATGAAGTTCCTTGTTCAGCCTTCAACTGGTTGTTACAGGACAATAAGTATTAGGGTGACCAGATGTCCCAATTTTATAGGGACAGTCCTGATATTTGGGGCTTTGTCTTATATAGGCTCCTATTACCAGCCCCATCCCGATTTTTCACACTTGCTGTCTGGTGACCCTAATAAGTATGGGCTTTAGATATTTTGCCTTTAAGTCCCAGCCACATACTTAACCTGCAATAAGAAGTGTGATATGGTCAAAAAGTGACTATATTAAAACAGCTCCTTTTTAGTCAGATTTTCTCCTTGTGTGTATTCAAAGCCATATTTACTTGCTTTAGTGAACAAAATAGGTTTTTACTACTTTTTACTTCTGTTATCACCAAAAGGCTGCAGGAGAGAAATCTGGATTCTCTTCTGGCTCCACATCAACAACTGATGTGTGATTCTTGATATTCTAAGTTCAGAGTGCAGCATACTGCACATTACTAGTGATAATGTGTGAGCCAAGTGAGCAGCAGTTGATGTTTGGATTCCAGGTTGCTGTTGCTGGCCTGGCAGTGACAAAAATTTATATGGAAACTTGAGAACACAAAATTAAATCCACACTGCTAGAATGCAAGCACATTTTTAACACAATGGAGGAGACAAAAACATTTATAATTGTGAAGATTCAGTATAATCTAATCAAGTGTTAAAACTGATTATTCCATTTGTACTTTCATTTGGATTAACGGTTCATTTAATTTCCTTTTCTGTGAAAGAAAAAAATTTTAAATGAAATATAGAAGCACATGATCCTTAATGTAACCTTCCTATAGGTGTAAAATTAATTTGACAAAGAGATAAAGTAGCAATTAAATCCTGTAGTGAAATATTTCTCTTGTCACTTAGTAATTTTTGTTCTTAAATAGCATAAATTTCCCCTTCTAGTGGGCTGTTTTCAGACTCCTGTTTAATTAAAAATCTGTATTTATTAAAACGGTTCCTTGACTAAGGCTTCTGAAATCTCTCTCAAATGCGACAAGAAATTATGAAAATTGATAAATATTACATTTTAATGGAAATTAAATTAGATCCGTCTTATCTAAGGTAGGACTCATCCACATTAAAAGCAGCAGATCCATTGCCAATACTTTCAATTTACATAAATAAATTTGCCTCCTTTATAAATACAAAGATCTTTAACGATACCTGTTAGAGTAGTGGCATCCGTTCTGCATGTTAAAGAAGATGTGTACAAAGCTTTCAGACTTAGTGCTTTTTCAATGACAATATTTCCTTTCACCCATAGTATGAGAAGTTGATGGGTTCCCCCCCCCCCCCGATGTTTGTGTAGAAATGTTAACAAATATTTCCACACTACCCATTAATGCTGGTATATATGTAAGGACTGAATTCACATATTTTATGATTATCCCCAACTAATCCATCAGCTAATAAAAGGTTGACATTTAAAACGGTCACAAGAAATCCATGCACAGAACAGGATTTACCTTCAGAGCCCCAACGCTTTCAGTACAAAGATTGCTTCCTGTTTCAACTCACTTCGTTGGCTGCTTCATTTAAAAAAAGAAAAGACTGAGTGAAATGCTGGGTCCACTGAAGTCCATTGCAAAACTGCCACTGACTTAAACAGGGCAAAGCTTTTACCCTTGGTATCTATTCAGAGTTAGTTTATGAAAAAAGCATGCTCAGTTACTGTTACCCCATCCACCTTCCCTATTTGTTTACCCTCCTGTTGCATATGGTCTCAAAACACTTCAGTACATGCCTCCCTGTAGGAAAGTGAGTAGTCTCATGGTCTTCAATGGGATTACTTATGAGGACATTTTATCACATATGTAAGTGTTTTGCTGGATCATGGCCTCTGACTGTAAACCCTATGGGATGATATCGTTTCTATAGGTTTGAGGCCTAGCACAATGGGACCTCAGTCTGGCCGGGGACTCAAGGACCACTGAAATAAAATAATAGCAAAGATAAGGAACATGAGTATAGATTATAAGCTTGTTGGTGCAGGGACTGTCTGCTTTGTGTGCACAGCACCTAGCACAAATGGTCCCTGAACCAAGCCTTTAGGTGCTACCATAATATAAATCATTTCAAACTGAATCCATCGCTGTGTCCTGTGGGCAGCAGTTAGAGACTCTTCCCCGGTCCTCCCTCCCCCCCACAGTAGTTACAACTAACCTCTTTAGATTTGAGAGCATCTCAGACTTTTCACACCCACACACTCATCTGGGATTTCTTCTACCCTTACTGTAGCTCAGAATGCTCATACCATATTTACCACTGAAAAAAACAGCCATGTATGCATGGCATGTATGCTAACGCCAACCTGAATGACTGCTTTTTCATATAGCTCCAAAACACCAAAAGACATTTTTCCTATTGCTTCCTCAACTGAGCCCTTTGAGTGCTTCCTTGCTATGCACAGTCTTAAGTTAATGTCTCTTCTACTTGTTTCATTGATGAAGGAGATGTCAAATAAATATGCCCTTTGGCTGGTTGTCTGGGAAAATAAAACCTCCTGTGGCACTCACAGAAATAGCACAGAACAGGCACTAGGATTTCACATCCCAAAGTGGATTAATCTGTATTAACTGAAAGTAGGTTTACAGTAAAAATATTTCCTCACTGAAAGTATTAAATCTTTCACAGCCACTTTGTTATTCACTCAGGATGCCATTCCCAAAAAATAGGATCCAAGATTTTCCTCCAAGATTTATTGTGTTTTAATGTTCCCTGTACTCTCCAAAGATCGTGTGCAGCTCCAACCAAATAATGGGGCATATTCTTCTGCATAGCAACAACAAAAATTTCCACTAGGATCAATGTCCCATATGCTCCCTTCCACAGTGTACCATGGAAGAGAGAAAAAACTGGAAAGAGTAACCTGGGAACAGCATGCTTCCCTCACTACATAACAATTTCTATTTCCTCCACAGGACCATAAGACAGGCAAGCAAGGGTGACCAGCATAAGTAGTCAGGAGGCAGATGCAGGGAGCAGTAGCTCCAAATGACATGCTTCCATTCAGTAGTAATGTTCTATGCCACATGGCTGCTCAGTGCGCATTACCCGCGGCTGCTATGTGCCCGGTGAACAGTAAGAGAGGGTCACAAAAAACAGCTTTGAGGGAACCAGCCAATGGAAGGCTAGAAACCGTACCGTTCTGCAGCTACAGCTTGAGGGTGGGGCCCAGGGACATGTGGAGGCAAGTCTTCTCCATGCATTAGCCTGAGATCCAAGCTGATGGGACCACCTGTACCCAGAAAATTCCAGACTATGAATGTTTGAGGCCATGACCCCAGCCCTTTGTGTATCACCATTCATCCTTCTCACAACATGGGAGCCAGAGGGACAGTTTCCCCACACACACACACTACCATTTTAAAGCAATTCTCTCTTCAGGGGCTTGCTTTTTTGGGGCGGGGGAGATAAGAATTGGATTGGATCCTAGAGAGAATTACTAACTCTGCAGCCACGAAAGTGCCCTAACTGTGGTGTAAGTATTGTTCCACTGAACAAAGGAGACTTGGTTGGGGGTGGGGAGGGGGGATTATGGGCCTTCATTGGGTCACTGCTGGAAGTACAAAATTGAGCAAATGTTTTACAATAGACCTTAACTGAATATTTTTTCCAATTGTGAATAAAGGCTTGAGATGGTTTTGTTATCTAAATTGCTTCACCCAGACCTACTTAAAAAGCAATCCAGGTAACACAAATAAAAGAGGCACACAGACTGCATGTTCCCCAGTGAACACCAAAATTAACAGATGTCTCAGCAATACTCGTTATTTCTTGATCTACAACACTACTTTAGTGCTGGAGGACATTCAGAATTCATCTGTACTTTTACCAGATGTCTGAGAAGTAGTAGATCTTCCTTGATCCACTTGACTTTTTTAATGCCTCAGGATATATTCAGCATACATTTCGAAAAGAGCACTTAGATTGGTTCTATGTTGATTGTCATCATGCTTGTTGTCCTAAATAATGGGAAAGACTAAGACATGATTATAGATAACAGAACTGAGCAAATAGAAAAAAATGCTCCCTGGATATGTCTCCAAATTTGAACATGGATTTTGATTAGACTATATTTGCAGCCTTTTCACGTTTTACATAAATGGGAGTGTAAACATACAAGGCAGCGGGGGAGGAACAATCAAAGCATCAATCTTAAGGGTGAATATACACTAAAAGGAAATTTCAAATTGTGTCATCCTTTGCAGACTGCGTGTACCACCAGAGTAGAGTAAAGAAGCTGAAGTGGACCCAAACTTTGACCCAATGTCTTTTAAAGCTTGTGCCCAGGAGTTTAATGATTAGCAGGTTTTACTGCTATGCTGCTCTCCTGCGTTTGCACTGCATGGGTCTGCAAGAGAATTGGGGAAGATGGCACAATGATTTGCAAGGTTGTGTCCAATTAGCTGTGGATCCTACAGCTTTTCCACAAAAATATAGCTCGGGCTTTTTCAGCCTACAGTGGTGGGACATTGAAAGCTACTCTTGTATCATACTTCTTATGTCAGATTGCTAAAATCATGAAAGTCCCAATATAAAGCATTAACATATATAAAAAAAGCAAGTGAACTCAATAGAAAAAGATTGCAATCTCACAGGTTACATAAACAAAAGTCTGAGTCAAAGAATATTCAAGGCGTTCCTTTCATTGTCATCACCAAGAAGATGCATCTTTTGTAAAAAGCAGGAAAAATTTGGCAGCTGGGTTGCTTTTCAGCTTCAGATACTCAAGACAAAGAATTTTATTGACTGACAACTGCCAGCAACGATAGCCAAATGTGAAGATGAAGCCACAGTCTAGCTTCTAAGGGTACACACTGCAATCAGGATGTGTAACTGCAGCTTGTGTAGGCATACCAGAGCAAGCTTTGATCTAGCTTGGTTGAAGCGAGTTCCAGTAACAAGAACAGTGTAGTCACCACTGTATGGACCGCAGCATGGGCTAGCTCCTAAGTACCCCACCCAGGACTCTAGATACCTACTCAAGCTGCGTGCTTGGTGCCACAGCCCATGCTGCTTGCAGTTACACTGCTGGTATTACTCTAACTAGCTTTGATCTAGCTCGATCAAAGCTAGCTTGGGTATGCCTACAGGAGCTGCAATCACACCCCCGGCTTGCAGTGCAGACATACCCCCATGTCAAATCATGCACCCTAGGTTATACACCCATGGCACCATGCAGAAGACAGCTGAGGCACAAGCAGAAAAATGATTTGGGTTCCAAGGTTAAGAAGCCATCAGCAGCATCACCGATACCTCTAAAGCCATCTGGGGCCATCAATTTTAATCAATTGCTTCTTACTGTCCTTTGAAGGAAGGAGGGAGAAACATTTAAAAATGGAAATTTTTATTTATCTTTCGCAGGCTGTTGACGGGGGTGGGGCAGGGATTGAGACGGTTATATTCACAGGCAGGCCTTTTATACAGATTTCTGTGTTTTAACCCCTGGATAGGCACCCATGAGATATATATGGGCACCCATCCTAGGTTTTATACATTCACATAAAGAACACAGATTTTTCATTGTGGTTTTATTTATACTGAACAGAATTTTAAGGGGGCTGCTACTCCATCACTGCCCAGAGAACAGAGCACCCCAACAAATGGGGTTATTCAAACATCCCATCACACACACTTTTCAAAGTTTTAAAGGCCTTCTTTTGCCTTGGTGGTTGGGTTTTATTATTAATATCATCATATGATATTTAAGGAGGCTAGAGCTCAGTCTCTGCTGTGCTGAGACAGAGGCTTTTCTCCCAGGGAAAACACCTCACTGGAGCTGCAATTGGCTTTGCAAGGCCAGTGGGAGGTGGTACAGCTCAGGGTGTATTTAACCACAAATGAACTCAAATCATTGCAAATTGCCTAGCCCAGAGTGAGGCAGAGTGGCGGCAACTGAAAACTATTGGAATTGAAGGCAGTTGAAGTCAATAGAAAGACTCTTATTGACCAGTGGAATTTGGATCAGACTCTTAATGCATATATTTATTATTGAAGCTGTTTTTCCACATTTAGTGGGAAGATAGGGACAATGACAATAAATATAGAAAGCATTCAATAGGTCCCCTTCCATTTCTAGATGGCAAGAGAATATCTACATCTTGGGTCTACTTAATGCACATCTTGTATATCCAGTAACAGCCTGGGAAAGCCCAGCCAAACATTAGCTCATTGTTCCCTGACTTGCCAGCCCAGTAATACCAGAGTAAACACATTCAAAAGGCAGCTGCTGCTACTGAAGATGTTCATACACAACTAGCAGTGGACACAAATGTGAAGTGCAAATATGCCATTTTTGCTTTGCTACAAATTTGCTATTCTTCCCTCCCTCCCTGGTCTCCCAATTATCACAGTACCACCGGAGACATCAATGTCTAAGTCAAATCTCTAATAGCAAAGCGGTGGAGACTAGGAAAACAGAAGTGCATCTGTGGCAATTTTATATTTTTTTAAAAGCCATTACTGATGCCTGGTTCCTCTTAAGGGTATTTACGTGAAGTTTCATAAATGAGCCTCTACTTAATTTACATTACTGTCATTGCTGCAGACAGGCTCAAAGTAATAGCTATGATATGTAGTGAAAGGTTGCCATTGTTCAATTCACAATATTTGAAGATTAATTTTAATGGGGCTGGTTTGGCACCTTGCAATCCCACCTGATTAAGGGGCAGCACTTAGCTGCACTGCCTCAGGAGTGGAACAAGGACCATGCTGATATCACCACCGGATCCCTCCTTGTTCCATTGTAAACTATGCCAGCCATTTTTCTGGCCCAGATTACTTCCCCTCCTTGCTGGCTCCACTGTGCAGGTCAGCACGTTGGGAGTGAGGAACCAAAACTCTTTCCATTCCTCTCACCAACACAGCCACTCCCCCTTGTATGGAAGGGGAGAAGATGCCTGGAGGTGACTGCTCTTCCCACAGCCACACAGGATCTGGCGAGGAGGGTAGCCACAGGAGGACTCCTTCATCCATTATGTGGAGACACAGGCAAGTTCATGATTGAGCCCATGGTACATACATTGTATCACTGAAAATACAGGAGCCCTAGAGAGTGTTTTACCTAAGATGGTGCTCTCACTGAAGTCAAAAGGTAAGCTCTTCTTGCCATCAGAGGGAGCAGACATAATCATGCGGCCTGCATTCGGCACATATGTTGTCATACCGGATGTGTGTAAGTGCCACATCTTTGCTGAGAGAAACAGGGCAGGCAGTTATTTGCTGTACCAAAGACACACGCAATAGACATGCACTTGAAGGTGCACTCCTTTCCAAACAGACCACACCTGGTACACTACCATTTTAAAGGTTTGGACTTTCCATGTTTTCCCTAGAAAATATCTTCCTCACTCCCCTCAAAAGTAAAACCCAACTGCTAGTTTGGGGCGAGATTCATTAGCACAGCCACAGGGGGGCTGTAAAGTACACCTTCCTGTACTCAGATGGACATTAGCCCAAAGCAAGGCAGGCAGAGTTACAGCCAATGACTTGACTGAGGTTTCTGTAGGGGCAGAGGTCAGCTTTAGTTTACAGTGGGGTCCACAGCAGCTCTGTAGATGTGGTGACTCATCACATCTTGTTACTACATCTTTGGAGTGGTGCTAGCCCTCTGTAGACACAACCGTACTATTACATTGCAACTGTTTTAAACAGGTCCAACCTGTTTCCCCAGCAGGTTCTGCCACTGAGATCGGCAGGTCTCCACCAGTTTATCCTAGTGAGTGTGGCTCCTTATTGTAAAATCTACCTGGTCAATGATTTTGTAAAAACACAACACACTTTTCTAGTGGGAGCTTGAATTTGGCCTTTCAGATGCATCTCTTTAGAAAAAGACCCATACAAATGGACTTCGATAACATACTTGCTATGCTGTGCTTTCTTGAGGGAGTTAATTTGATAAGGACTTCCAAGTGGACAGTCTAGCCAGGGATTTGATTCTGGAAAGTGGTCTGAAACAGTTTAACACATTAGAAAAAGCCTGCTGCATTCAATGATTGAAACTAATTCTGGTCAGAACCTCATCCTACATCTCCCTTCTCTTGCAGAATCCTGATAATTTTAAAAGCTTGGCTGAGATCCTGGACAAAACCCTTCTACCAGCCTGCAAACTGGGAGACAGCTAAAAAAACCTACTTGATTCCCTTTATACAAACAAATAAAACTGCACGTTCTGGTGATATTTGGCCAAATCTCTCCTAAACCCTATTTCTTCAGGAGATGAAACTGTAAAGAGCCTTTGACTATGCAAGTCCAGGGAGCAACTTACTGCCTTGTTGGACCCTTTACCATGGATTCCTATGTTTGTCTTCCAGCACCAACAAACTGAACCCAAGCCATTAAAAATGAAAAGAAGAGTCAATATTTTAGCTAGAAACTCAGGAAATGTCGAACTTTAAAAGTGACTTGCTTGTGTCCTCTTGGCTTCTTTATGATGCATAAAGAAAGCCTGAAAAGATCCCTCCCCCCCAGCAGTGCTTGTATTGTTCACAGCAGAAGTATCAGGTCCTCCCTGGTTTTGCTACAGGACTTGTGGGGTCTCCAAGGATGCATGTTAGGTCTCCTAGCCTAAGAGAAGTAGCGAGGGTGCTGATTCTTTAAAAAAGGCTTTTTTTCCAAACTGTTCCTCACTGAAGTTAAATGGGTCATAGCAAGACAATCAGGGGGAAATCATGTGGCTAAAAATACTTTCCCTCAAATGCTCAATTTTCGGTTTCTTGGCTCTGATGCCATCATCATTTCATTAATATCAAAAGACAGACTCTTCCAGGCTAAACAGCACCTGAATTTACAATGCTAGAAACAAGCAAAGGGGGGGGAGGGAGGAGAGAAATAAGACAAGACAAGAGATAACTTTTAGGTTTTCTTTAAACATCCTAAAGGAACAAGAACACGCATAAAGTGAGTTGCAGAAAACTTGAGAGTCAGATCCCATCAGAATATCCAGTTCAGTCAAAACTGAAATGTTGTGCGAAATCAGGTCAATTTAGCTGGAATTTCATTTAAGAAGAAGAGAACAAGGAAGAAGTCCCTACAATGTCAAACGATCCCGTTTCAACAGTGTTGGGATGAAACATTTCAATTTTTTGTTTTGAAATGGCTTTTCATTTTGAAATTCTCTTTTGTGTATATAATATATATATATAGTACAAAACAGAAAATCAAAAAATATTTCTATTGATCCAAAATGAAAACCGTTTTCTGAATTTTCTGTAGCAGAGAATTTCATTGGGGGGGTTGCTCCCCTTTGGAATGAAGCTAAGATTTGAAATCTCAAAATCCTTCGTGTAACAGAACTTCCATCTTAGCTTGTGTCTAGCATAGCTCTAGACACAAGCCCATTTTTCTTTCCCTTTGCAGGTCATCTTTAAGTAAAAAGACATCTTTCAAAGTAGCCCAGAAGGAGCTGTATTTACAAAATAATTTTATATATATAAAAATTAGAGAGCGACAGACACACACAGACAGACAGGCTTGTGCCTAGAGCTATGTGTGGGTGTGGGTGCCTAGAGCCATACCATATCCACACACACAGAACTCCCCTTTAACAAATTATCTGCTCCCTATTTAGCTGTCGAATTTATCATCCCGTTAGAATCCTGCCTTATGGATATTAAGCTGCAGAGAGCACGCTACAGCTGTGCTTGAAAGACTGAGCCGGTTTCCCCATTCGTTTCCAGATGCAATTCACATGGTCAATATTGATTTTAAAGCCCTATATGGATTAGAATCTACTTAGAGACACACTTCTCCATTGTCAGCTGGAGCAAATCCCTAGCTATGAAGTTGGAATGGTGACAGAGGATTCTGAGTGGAGGGCCCCTACCTCTATTTTCTTCCCCCCTGTGAGCTGAGACACAGCCTGAGCTTAACCTCCAGGGCAAAGCCCATTTGTCTACTCAGACTTTTGCCTGAGTTGGTGATGTGGATATATTTTTGTTTGCAGCTGTGTGGAAGTTTAGTTTTAAATGGCTTTAGCTTTAGTTAACATGGGTCAAATAAGTTTGGTATGTTTTGTTTTAATTTGATTAGCGTGAGGCCACAGGGTAGTGTTTGTGCCCTGTGATATACAGGAGGTTAGACTTGGTGGTGCCTTTTGGCTTTAAGCTCCATGACTATGGCACTCAGACATTGCACATTAGTCCATAAGAAGACCCTTTGAAGACAGTGGTGTGAAGTGATTGTGATCTACCAAATGGGTGATCTGATAATCAAATCAGAAAATACGTAGCAGAAGCTTGAGGAGGAAAGATCCCCTTCTCATGTAGCCCATTGGGAACAGGTGTCTGTTTCCCGGCATGGGTTCCTGTTGTTGCACCCAGGTAGTGGCCTTAGTCTTTTAGCTCACATGATAAATTGTGCTTTGGAACCAAAAGTCCTGGATTCAACCCTCAGTGAGAACCCACCTATGGGTTGTTGTACATGTACAGATTTAGTAAAGAAAGATCAAGGTAACACAGAACTGATCACAGATAGAAAACTTTGAAAACATTCAGTTTAGAAACAAGAAAAGGAGTACTTGTGGCACCTTAGAGACTAACCAATTTGAGCATAAGCTTTCGTGAGCTACAGCTCACTTCATCGGATGCATACTGTGGAAAGTACAGTATGCATCCGATGAAGTGAGCTGTAGCTCACGAAAGCTTATGCTCAAACTGGTTAGTCTCTAAGGTGCCACAAGTACTCCTTTTCTTTTTGCGAATACAGACTAACACGGCCATTACTCTGAAACCAGTTTAGAAACAATTATACTTCTATGTGACAACAAATACGATAGGCTGCCATGTTCTTTTAAAAAAAAAGAGATAAGGGTGTCTGGCCTCACAGAATGTACTCACTGAGTTCTGCAGAATACCTGTTTTTCTTGCAACGTTTTCCTGAGGCCTGTAATACTGTTGCCATTTTAGACCATATCCTTAGGAAGGTACAATGCCGTTTTACTCAATCCAAATCAGTGCCGTGAAGTTTTATTACTATGCAAATATCTTATTTGATAATATTTCTAAATAATTCCAACAACTCCTGATAAATATATTTGTTTATGCTAAAAGTCATCCATAGAACCAAGGATTGACGAAGGTTTCCATGCTGTGACCCACTATTGTAATATTCAACTGGCTGCTAAACAAGTAGGCACAGAACCTAACTACCCATTTATATCTATTCACATAGCACATCTGTCCTCCAGGATGCAACAGCAACACACAAACTGATTCAATAACTGCAGCCATTCACCCTTGGCTTCTCTGCTAAGACTATGACTAAGATAGTGATAATTCCTAACTGAAGGGTGGGATTTTTGCAACGTGAACTCTTACCCACTAAGAACTGGACTACCACACGTTCCACATAAACCACTAAGCAGCTATTGGACAGCAAAAACTTTCAGACACAGCTGACTAAGGCTGGGTTCAGACAAGTGAGCCAGAGGTTCCATCTCAATCTCCCAAGCCATCCAGGGAAGGATGGTTTTTGGTTTAAGGCTGTGGATTTTCATCCACGAGAGCTGGGTTTAATTCCTGGTTCTATGATCCACTTCCTGGGTTACCTTGAGCAAAATCACTTAACTGCCATACTTCAGTCTCACCTTTAAAATAGGGAAATATCCCCATCTCACATGGGGATTGTTCTGATAAGTTCATTAATGTTTGAGGTAATCAAACGGTACAATAAGAGCTGGTCAAGAACCGAAGTTTCCGTTCTGTGGGAATTTGACATTTTGATTTCTTCCCCCCCCCCCCCCCCATCAGATTCAGAAGGCAAAATTTTGAAGTTTCCTGTGAGAATTAAAAAAAAAAAGAACATCAACATATTTTTTGATTCATTTGAACTTCATATTAAAAGATCAATTATATAGGTTACATTTATATTTTAATGTTTCATTTCAACCTTTATATTCCATTAAACTTTTCAATGGGAAAAAAGTCAATCAGAATTGACACTCCCCCACAAAACATTTTGATTTAGATGCAACTGCATATTTGATGGAAAACGGTCATCAAAATCTTTTCACCCAGCTCTATGTAAAATAATGGAGGAAGTAGAAAGATAAATCCAGATTCCATTTACCAGCTATTTTTACTGAAACTCCATTAATCCAACTGTCTTACTTCCTGCAATAGAGTAGCTTTGTCCTTAGCTCTGCAAATAATTCTTCTGTACTCTGCTATCTTCCTGAATATTGTTATGATTTTGTATCTGCTACCTTGACTTTGATGTCATGGTCTTTAGAAAGAGGCTAGAAATGAATCCTTCTACATACATTTAGAATGTCAGTTATCTAAATCTATACCATCAAGCACCAGTTCTACTAGTTCTTACTTTGGGTATGTCAGGGATAGTGGCTGCTTTAGATAAAAAGAAAATTACATGTGATTTGCTATCTCAGGGAGTTTTACTGCTGCTTCTGTTGAATGAGTTAACTAACAAGAGCTCTCTTGCTTTTTCTGTGTACACACACACACACACACACACACACACACCCCCCCCCCCGAAGAAGCTGACCAAATGACATCTGGAACATTTCTGCCTCCAGCACTGAATTGAATTTAACACTGTGCCTGAAGCACCAGGTCTTCTGATTTGCATCACAATACACTGTCTCCATACCACCCACATGCAGACTTTTATTCCATAGTACATCATGCTTAATATAAATGCAATATTTTTCTTTGCTACTGGTTATGTCTATTTTTCATTACCTCATTACAGAAACATCCTTAAAAGAGAGACAACCTGAGCTACAAAATTCTGGGCTGGATCCAGGTCTCAAGATCACCTCTGTAGAGGTTTTGCTCTGAGGTTTTACATGAGTATATATTTTATATGTACATTCAACATTCTTTTCAATATAATTTTCTTTTTTCTCCTTGACATTTTTGTGCAAGACACAATTTAGGAGTTTCTCCTTATAAGGTCAGCATTCCTAGATTTCCTTTTCTCTGTAAAAAGGTAGTTAGTCTGGATGATCACAATGGTCCCGTCTGGGCTTGGAATCCATGAAAATGTTGTGTCCATTCAGAAAATGAACTGTTTGAACTGACCTGAAATGAAATATTTTGTTTCAAATTTTGCCAATGGGAAAAAAAAAAAAATCATTTTTCAGCAAAATCAAAGTTCTCCCTGGGAAAATTCTGATTTTGCAGAAACTGCATTTCCATCAGAAGAATTCTGATGGAAAATTCCCAACCTGCTACTTTCCCTTTAGAAATGTTGGCCACAAAAATAAATAAATAAAATAAATAAATAAAAAGAGATGTGTAAGGTGGTGTTCTGAGAAACAGCACTTCAGGGAGCAGACCAATGCAAACACAGCAGAGTAAATCCCCAGTTCCAGTGGGATAGAAATTATCAGAATAAGAGCTTGGGGAAATTGATTTGTCTGCACTAGAAGCAAGGTAAAATCTAATGAGTGTAAACTGTATCTTTGATTATTATAGCTGGATTTTTATATGAATTATTATCTGCTTGATTGCTATGGAGAGCCAACTGTTTGACTCCCAAAATGATGTGAACACAGAAGCTCCCAGGGCTCAGAGCCGGGGAGAAGAATTTCCACCAGGTTATAAAGGTGGAGGTGTTAATCTGCGTTAAAGACTCACCATTTCCACACACTGACCAAGTGCCTACCCTTGACTGATCAAAAAGGTTGCAAAATAACTACCAGATGGTGGTGTAGCCAAGAATTAATCAGCCAGAATTAACAAGCAGATCATTGTGGATCCTGTCCAAACACATTCCATATTCAAACGTGTCTCTCTTCAGGAAAGGAATGGATCACAGCTAGAGCAGCCTTTGTCTTTTGAAATCCTCCTCATTCTAGAGGCAGGAAATTCCTACTCTGGTGATATAGTCCTCTTTGTGATGATGAAAGATATCTTTATGAAACAGACAATTGACCTCTGCTGCATCCAAAGCCCTGACCACAACAACCCGGGTCTAGACTACAAGTTTAGTGTCAATCTTCAGCCCTATGGCTAGAGCTGTAGTGGTCTTTTTCACTCTGATTAAATCCAAGTTGAACAGATGCCATCATTCAAATCCCCCTGATACTTGATTCAAATCCTTGTCACCCTGACAAACAATGGTAGAAGTAAAGGGACAGACATTCTGACTCACTCTGCTCCCTTCACACAGCTCAGGTGGTGCAAAGGAAGTGGATGCGGGTCCATCCACTGAGGCAGGGGTTCACTTGGCTCAGGACGTATACTGAGGGCAGGGAGGAGTGTGTCCAGGGTAGGAGTGGCTGGAACATTTTGTGCTCTGGCTATCCTCAGCTGTCCTTTAGGGACTATTGCCACAAAGCAACTCTAACCTTGACCTGGGTTGGGTGCTAAGCAGAGAATGAGGAAGCTCAACATGTTTCTCCAATTTGCCAGGCTCCTTCATTTTGTAATTGTGTGTGTAACAAGTTATCGTCTTTGTTTTAATGAGTACTTGTGCCACCTACCCCCAGGGCTGGATTAAGGCAGGGGCTTTAGGGGCTGCAGCCCAGGGCCCCAGCTCAAGGGGGGCCCCCCGCAAAAATAAATCACAGGCAGCGATCTCCAGGCCGCTAAAAGGGGTGCTTATGCAGGCTGGCTGCCTTCCATAGTCCCATTCTGCTCCTGGAAGTGGCCAGCTGCTGGCAGTCTCTGCAGCCCCTGTTGGGGGGTGAGAGGCAGCTATGCACATTGCCCCCGCCCCCAGCACTGTTGCTGCATCTCCCATTGGCCAGGAACTGGCCAATGGGAGCTATGGGGGTGGTGCTTGGGGGGAGGGGTGGGCAGCGCACAGAGGCCACTGCCTTCCTCCCCGCAGGGGCCACAGAGATGTGCTTGGGGCTATGAGTGGCGTGGGGCTATGGCAGGCAGCCAGCCTGAGCCCTGCTGGCCGGGAGCCACCTGTGGTGAGCACCTCCCAGCCAGAGCCTGCACCACACACACACACACACACACACACTGCACCCAGACTCCCTTCCAGACCCTGCACCCCTTCTTGCACCCCAATCCCCTGCCCCAGGTCAGAATCCCCTCCTGCACCCAAACTCCCTCCCAGACCCCACACTCTCCTGCACCCCAATCCCCTGCCCCAGCCCCCTCCTGCACCAAACTCACTCCCAGGAAAAAGGCTTGTATACAGGGGCCCCACACAATCTAATAGCCCCAGGTCCACAGGAGAATTAATCTGGCCCTGCTTACCCTGCATTTCCTTCATTGCTTCCTCAGACTAATGATCTTGACATGTGATGGGTGTTGCTTAGCAATAAAATAATGGAATGAAGTATGTTTCAAATCTTCCCCCTCTGCTAGAAGTCCTGTGGTGGCCATTACTTTCTTATTGTTTCCAAAGCAGTTGCTCTTCTGTTTCCATGGCATTTTTTCTTTCTCCTCCCTCCCTAAAGTAAAATCTTTTATTCCCTTATTAACCTTTTCCTAGATACAGCACCTTTTCCCACCCACCTTTTAAGTCTAATGTGCTTTTCAGCTGTAGTTTATGGGAAAATTCCACCCCCCGTTCTTTCTGATCAGCAAGACTCACTCTTAACTGAGAGAGACTCTTGAAGTCTCAAGACAACATTGGTGCAATAGCCTCAGTGTAAAAGTCAAAATGTCATCTTCCCCCAGATCCTTCTCTGTTTTAAACCAAGAGATTCAGTCCAGATATGCCCTAAATTAAAATATAGGAGGCTAAAAGCCAGGAATAGAGGGTTTCAAAGAGGAGGAATCTGGGATAAGTAAAGTGAGTTTCCCATAAACTACGCTGATTCCAAACTTAGAAAAAGTCCAGTGTCTAGGGACATGATTCAAGACAAATCTTGTAGGAACTATTTTGACTAATCCTCAGCTACTGTGTGCCAGGAGTCCGTTGTGGGAGCCTGCCAAATGGGGAGAGAGGGAGCAATATAAGGTGCTTGAACCCCATGGTTGGGCCCTTTTGGTCCTAAACCCAAGAAGCTCCCTTTTTGAGAAACATTCCTGTTGACCTTTTAGAGAAACAGCAGCAAAAAAGTCTTTGAAAGGGCCCCTCAGTTCGTGGTGCTGTTCATTCAAACAAGGTCCAAATCAATGTTGACTCAGGATTACTATGCATTTGGGGCTGACACACTCAGGTTTATTAAGTCAAACAATTTGAACCAAAAGTCTGGCCTTGCATATTACTATAAATGCAATGAATGAGAGATAAACAGAAAAAGGTATTGATCAATTACCTCCTCTTGGTGCATAGGTGGCTCATGATGGATTCCTCCTACAAAGTTCTGATTATCCCCTTACACTCCAACATATTTATACCTTTCCACATGATCTAATTATCCAATCCGCATTAAGCACTGTGTCTTATATAACCCATAAACTACACATGCGCACACATCATTTATATAAATTTTTGCTGTTCATGCTATTTTCAGGTCATAATGTCACCTTACTCAATGTAAGGACTTTCCTGTTTCTCCCCAGTTTAGGGATTTTTTGCCAGTACCTTTAGTGTATTTATTGTTGTGATTAACTTCCTCTTATCTATGTCCTTCAACACAGTATGTTCCATGATCAAAACATCACCTTTGTCCTACACAGCAGCTGTAAGCATTATTTACAGCAATTCCACATAAGGATGAATCAATAAGACAATACTCACGTCAAACAAAGAGAAGGCCAAAGCCAGTTAATTAAGCGTAAGTATTAGCCTGGCTTGTCCAAATTCATTCACTATACATATGGGCCATAATTATGACATTTCCACAACAAAGCCAAACAACCAATCCAGTGTGCATACAGCCATATCAATTCTTTTAAGCAGCAGCCCCTCCCCAAAAGGCCACTCTCTGTATTAATGCTCCATGAGAAGTAAGTGCAGCTGTCCTACCTGCTTCTCTGGAGCTGCAGAGGGAAGTCCCCTGGGTATTAGCCTCCCATTGCCACAACAGATTCTGCCTCCTTTCTTTAGGGAAGCTTGGATGTGGAAGTACCATAACCAAGATGATCCTTTTTTGGTCCCTCTCAGCGAAAAAGAGTGCAGGGAGAGAGGTGGTGGCCATTAGGTTTTTCACTGCTACTGCTTTGTCGGTAACCAACTGCAGGCAAGTAAGAAGAGAATATGATATTTTAGCCACAGGTAAATCAAATACATCAATTCCTTAATTCCAGCATCTAGCTCCATCAAACAGATAGAAGGCTTTAGCTGGTATATTATGACTGCAAGCCCAGTTAAGTCTTTCATGTCATTTATTAGATTTGCAGTGCCAATAACCATGTTAGTGTAAACGGCTAAGGGACTTTCCTTTCCTTTTCGAAAAATAATATAGTTGCCGAGAAAGGTATTATTTGTCTTCCGATTACAGTCTCTGCTTCTGCTGGACATCTCGGTCATCCTTTTTGGTTAGTTTTAAAAAGCACTGACTATGATCTTTTGTGGTTAAGGCACTGGACTGGGCCTTGGGAGATCTGAGTCCAATTCCTGGCACTGCCAAAAAGTTCCTGCTTAACTTTGGGCAAGTCTTTTGTGTCTCAGTCCCTGATATGTAGTACTTCCTTTTCCCACTCTGGGTCTGTTTGGCCTATTATTTTGGCCCTCACACTGTAGTGAGAACCATCTAGGTGGAAAACTGGCCTTCACAGAATCCTATTGAAGTCTGTGTGGGTGCAGAGTTCATAGTAGAATCAGGCCCTCACACTGTAAACACTTTGATCCTGGGACTGTGTCACTTTCTATTTTGTACAATACCTAGCACAATAGGGCCCTGATATGAGTTAGGGCCTCCTGGTGCTACTATAAACAACAAAAAGCTATCCAGGCATTCTCTTAGATCTAAGCTTAAGGGCTGGGAGAGGGTTGGTTCTTAGACTCACAAAATCATTAGGCTAGCCTAAAATACCCATCCCTCCTGGAGGAGAATTGGGTAATCCAGATAAACCTTTTGTTAGTACTGCACCACATGTGTCATATATAAACCTGTTGCAATTTGCCTTTTACTGGTTTTGTGAAATGGACTGAAAATGAAAAAAGCCTCCCACTTTAAGCATAGTTTTTCAAATTCTCCTGGTCTGTTGAATTTTCTCAGCTATGCCTTGCTGTCAAGATTATTAAAAACTCAAAGCTGTACATGTCACAGAGCTTGCAAGAGCAGAAGGTTAAAGTTGTGTTTTCAGTTGGCTGAGTCACATGCTCTTGATCTGATCAACAGCACTCACCGTCACAATGAAGACATTATGAAGAGAGGGAACAAAGAAGCTAGAAATAGAAAAGACCTGTAAACCCATTTTGACCATCCTTTTGCCACAGAAGATTTGTTCTCTATAATGGGCCAAATTCTGCTCCCAGATATATATATGTGCTTTTTATTATAGAGATCAGCAGTTGCATGTGCTCTTCCACAGGCAAAATTTGGCTCATGATTTTTTTTCCAGTTCTTAATCATGTATAAAAAAAATAGTCTCGTTAAATGATATGGAAAAATAATCTTGTGTTTAAGAAGCTGGACTGAGAGCGAAGAGACCCTGGTTCAATTTCTGGCTTTGCCACAAGTTCTGTGTCCTTGAGTAAGTCATTTAATCTCTCCAAGCCTCGGTTCTCTGTTTGTAAATTGGGGAAAACATTTTCTTGGTCTATCTTGCCTGTTTAGAGGGTTTCTCTTATGTGTTTGTACAGCATGTTGCACAGTGGAGCTCTGGTTGTGGTTGGTGTCTCTGTGCACTACATTCATATAAAAAAATATATGTTTCCCTTGGGAGACTATTCTCAAACGGTCTCAAATTCATCTCTCACCATTTGGAAAAAATTGTCCTCATTCAGCCTCCAGCAATAGTTTTGTATACAATCGTAAGAGATTTCTTTGCTTCCTTGGCACTTACTACAGCAGGGAGAAATTGATAACAAACAAAATGTTTGTGAAAATTTGTGGAGAGAATCTTCACCAGTTTTTTTTTCCCAAAGGGATGCACCTCCCCCAAAATAACCACAGTTTGTAAAAGATCTACCATGGAATGTGCAGAGGGTGAGCCATGGAAGGACCGACAGAAAGCCAAGCTCTGGCACTGAGTGGGGACACTTGTTCAGGGTGTGTCTTATGTGGAGAATGGGCTAGGGATGCAGCAGTCTCACATGATTTTTGCAAATAACTGGGAAATAGTTTAGCAAATTTTGAAGGTGATGTTTTGTTGTGGTTCCACTCACAGTATGTTTCCAATTTCCCCTTTTCTGCTCCACTAGTGGTGCTGAATGCTAAAAATATCCCTAGTGCTGCTCCAGGCAACCATGGCTCACACAATTCGATATAGCTAATTCAGATGGCAACATAAAGGGCCCAGCCAGAATGGACTTTTCAGTAAGGACTTTTCCTTCGTAACCAAGACTGATTCTGCATTTGCAATGTAAAAAAAAATCGCTAAGGGCCTGACCCTGCAGCAAACTCCTTGTGGGCAGATCCTTGCACCAGCGTACATATCAATGGCTTTAATAGATTTCCTTGTGGCTGCAGGGGTCTTTCAGCATGGAGTTCGTTACAGAAGCAGAGTTCTAGAGCCCAATTCTGCCTTTTGTACTCACCAAGGCAGAATACGTGTACTGCCTGTGGTCAAATAAATGGTACTACCTATGGCTCAATCAGGCTCTTAACCTTCACACACCCTGATTTTTAACAAATAAAAAGAACAAAACTCAGGCCGTTCTTTTCTTTATCATTGCAGAGATGAAATTGATATATTAACATTTTGCAGATGGGTTTTAATAACAAAAGATGCATCAGTTACACCAAGCTTCTCTTATCTGGGGAGTTTTCAGGAAATTGCAGTGGACTCCAAAGATCAGTGTTCATAGGAATCCATTTTATATTAAAGTATCTTTTCCATCACACAGTTTACCTCAGAAATTCCTCACACAGTAACATTGGCTCGATGTAAACCAAAAACACAGATGAAAATAAGCATTTTTTTGCTATTTAGGAGGCATCTATAGGATGAGTTACATTTTATTGAAGCCACTATTTGGGGAATGAGATTGTTTGGACTTTATAAATCCAACTTACATAAAGCTAAGATCCTCTGAAGCACTTGTACACAGTATGCCTGATCCATCAGTTAAATAAGCAGAAATGACAAGTCTGAATCTCTCCTCCCTTCCTCCAGTTTTACACCAGTACAATTCCACTGACTACAGTCCGGATACTCCTGATGTACACTCATGTAAGATGAGAATCAGACCCTATCTTCCTAGTCCATTATTCCCCTGCTCCTTACCCCTTATGGTATTTTTGCCTCTAGATATTTGCTCCCCTCCAGCCCTTTGGCACACTGTTGCTAATTTTACTTGTCAAGTCTTGATTTATATATTTCTCATCCATGAAATTGTCTCTGTTCCTTCAATCCAGCATTAAACTTGTATGATCAATGTTTCTGAGCTGAAAAGATCAGTCAACAGGAGAGTTTGCTTCTCTATACAGAATAAATGTTTTGGCACCAGTCTCAGTTGTTCATCTGCTTAATCAAACATAGCTACAGACAAACTTCAGCATGGAGAAGGGGAAACTTGTTTTAATTAAGCTACACACCTTTTCTGAAACCAAATATTAATGTCCTTGTTCAATGAAATTTCACTGTTGGACAGTCACATTGCTTGTGTCATAATTAAGGCTGCGAGTTTGTCACGGAGGTCATGGAAGTAATGGATTCCATGATTCTCTGACTTCTGCAGTGGCTGGTGCACCTGGCTCAGGTAGCCCCCTGCACCAGTCGCACGGCTGCTGCTGGGGCAGTCTCAGCCCCCCTAACCCTGCAGCAGCACAGTTTGGGTGTGGGAGGGGGAAGGTGGTTTGGGCATGGGATGGGGTGAGGCAGGCTCAGGGCAGCGCTTACCTGGGGGGTCCCCAGAAGTGACAACATCCCCCTCTCTCAGCTGCTAGGCAGAGGCATGGCCAGGCAGCTCTGCACGCTGCCTCCGCCCAGTGCTGGCTTCACGGCTCCCATTGGCCAGGAACCGCCAGCACCTGAGCTGCCCTTCCCCACCTGAGCCCAAGTTTTAGTCATGGGGATATAGAAAAGTCATGGACAGGTCACAGGACGTGAATTTTTGTTTACTGCCCGTGACTTTTTAGTAAAAATACCCGTGATTAAACTGTAGCCTTAGTCATAATTACTGTAGATCTGTCGATACGACAAGCTTCTGCCACGCAACCTGAATTCTGACCCTGCTCTTTTCCATTTCAAAGTGAATGGCCAGTATAGTCACACTAAGCATCACTTAGATTGGATTAGATTCTGTCACATGGAATTTACCACACGTTTCAATTTATTTTACAGTGAAGTGAAAAACTACAGTACAGGGAGTCCTCGGACTTACGACACAATTCGTTCCTCAGAATTGCGTTGTAAGTCGAAACCGCTTTTCCCATAGGAATCAATGATCTGAAGGGGGGAGATTGGTTCCTGAACCAAGGCTTGATACATTATTTTCACCACAATAACCCAGAATTATAGATGACTGATGTTGCAACATCAATGTACTTACTGTACACTGTAATTTGTAAACAGCATTTAAACAAACACATAAACTCACATATGCTGCTCAGAATGCCGGCAACACAGGCTCAGAAAGCCAGGGAGAATGGCACACATGCTGAGCCTCAGCCAATCACTGTTCAAGCTTTCTGACGGGCTGGGGCCGGGAGCCAAACAAAAACAAGTGGCAACCCTACCCAGCAACAAGCTACCCTGCTGCCTCAAAGCCAATCAGAAGTGACCCCTTCCAGCTCCATACCAGCAGAATGCAACCCAAAAGGGATTTCAAGGGAACCTTATGCAAATCGAGCACCGTAAGGGCGAAGCCACCATTGTAGGGGCAAAATGGACAGCCAATTGAAAAGCATCGTAAGTGTCATCCGATGTAAGCTGGGTGCCATAAGTCTGAGGACTCCCTGTAGGCACATTGGGAAAGTTCATTGCACTTGAAGAAATATTGCTGGCTTCAGCACTATTCCTTATAGTTCATATGGGGAAATACTGCTGAAATGCTGCTAATGACCCTAGCTCGAATGAATTTTCAGAGGAACGAATGGGTAAAACAAACAGTATGCAATTTAACACTCTGTCTGTAATAGAATGCATACATAGACTTAGGCTGGGATTTTCAGTGAGGTCTAAGAAAATTAGGTACCCAACTCCCGTTGAAACTCAATGAGAATCGAAGCCTTACCTGACAAATTAAGGTCCTGGTCCTACAACTGATGGCATGTGACTGAAATGCTGTATCCTTATGGAGCCCCATTGACTTCAGTCAGTGGGGCTTGATATGGGTATAGCACTCTTCCCACAAACTGTCAATTGTAGGATCAGGGCCTTAACTTGTCACTTCAGGCTGAAATTTTCATTCGTAGGATCAAGGCCTTAAGACAGCATACAATAGCTGAAAATTGGTTCCATATTGATGTAGGTGCTAAGTTTCTCCTGTTACAGCTGACACCACCAGGAACACCTAACAGTGCAATGAAAACAACTCTGCACTGCTTTAGGTGTCAGTGATGTGAGGTCCATAAGAATGGCCTCCTCTTGCAGGAGAAGCTGATACCAAGACCTGAGTTCAGAGTTAAGTAAACAAAGTCTTTCAGGTCATGATGGAAACAGCTCATATGCAAGCCAAGATGTGTATTGCAGGCCTCACTCAGGAAATGAGGATTTAAGATTAGGCCCATAGAAAGCATTTAAGCACTCATGGGATTGCATCACATAGGTGAAGCTGTTTGCAAATAGTGATTATGAACAGGAAGGACAGCAACATTTCTACATTAGGCCCAGGAGGTTAACTGAACTGCCATGAGAATGAGCATTCAAATTGCATAGTATACTGAAATATTTCAACATATTGAGTTTCGGTGAAATTGAAGATGAGAGCCCCCTGGATTTTTCTATTAGTGGAAAAGAATATCTAAATATTCTGAGGTAGGCCAAAACAGGGAAAATACAGTTATTTGGGGGGGAGGGATAGCTCAGTGGTTTGAGCATTGGCCTGCTAAACCCAGGGTTGTGAGTTCAATCTTGAGGGGACCATTTGGGATCTGGGGCAAAAATTGGGGATTGGTCCTGCTTTGAGCAGGGGGTGGACTAGATGATCTCCTGAGGTCCTTTCCAACCCAATAATTACCAGGGTTTTCGTACAGGCCTGAAGTGATCCTTTAATCTGTTTTTCTGATAGATTAAAAAAGTATTAAGCCAACGAGATGTGTCCAATATTTGAACACTATGGGCTGTAACTGGTTTTCATTTATATAGGAGTATATCCAGACTGACTCCCCTGAAGTCACTATAATCATACATTTTAGTAATATTGCAGTTGGAGATGTATTTTCTTAACTCAAGTACAATTAAAGGGGTGAAGGTAGGGGATGAAGAACGTTAGAGATAGAAAAATGTGTGCTCAGTATGGAACAAATATTTAAATAGGACTTAATGCCAAATAAAAGTTCAGGCACCATTCTATATGCACAAATATATTGAGGTTAGATGAAGCCAACACTTTTCCATTCTGCTTCTCATTCTTTTTACAATTTATTACATTTTAATTTGCACAACTGCTCTGTTCTGCTTCCAAGCACAATGTGCTAAAAACCTATGGAGACTGTATGTAATTTATTAATGAAATCTGATTCCCCCATTATGTATGGGAACATTTGATTCCTACACTTTTGTACGGCAATACTTATACCTTACATTTTGGACATCTGTAAGTTCATTAAATGATATTTCATAAATAACCTTTTCTCACTGTTAATAGCAGGTGAGCCATACTATCTGTTCTGACTGAGGAGATAATGACCCAAAAGTGTCTCCTCTTTGACAACTATCCAGTGCTTCTTACTTTTGAAAATGTGTATTTGTCGACAGGGGCAGGGAGATGAGAGTAACAGAGGCAAGTAGTAAATACAAAATTATACAGAAGTGACTATGGAATAAAGTATAAAAAAGGCAAGATTATTCCCTCAGGACTTGAATCAAAGCCTACTGAAGGCTATGAGAGTTTTTCTGCTAACCACCATGGGCTTTGGATCAGGCCCACTGAAAGGCCAACATAACCACCACAAATTCTAATTAGAGACCAAAAGATTAATAAAATTTCTGGCTTCAAGGCATCTGCATTTGACTGTCTAAGAATAATAAGTGGTACCCAAATATCGAGTGTGTGTGGATTTTTTAGGGCAGTAACACTTCATTGCAAGGATGTCCCATATTATATGGAAACAGAAACACAAGGATTATGACACTGGGCAGGAATTGAAGTTCTCTCAGGTTTCAAATGAAAAGATGGATTTTTCTAGTGGGAATATCGCTAGCAGAGCCCAAACAGGACTATGGAGTTTCCCATACAACCAACAATATCCAAACTCAAACTAGTTTGGATATTTGTAATTTGATCATTTCCCAAATATTTGTTGTAATTTGATCATTTCCCAAATATTTATAGAAATGTACATGCCATCATGCATTATTTGAAAGAACCTACAGCAGAATTAACATGTATCAGAATCAGTTTGGGCCGTTCTACATAATTATGTAGGGCTAAGTAGCTTCTGTACAATGATTGATATTGGATGTTTAGGTGGTTATTGAATTTAAAAATATGCTTTCAGACTTCCCCCAAAAAATTCAGAGTGAAGACCAGCAGAAATTGAAGTATTCCACTCCCAGTTGTCTATATTTTCTAAGCATCTCAGAAACCCAAGAATGGCCATTAATTATTTTTGTGCGTCTTTCTGCAGAAATGCAGCATATTTTCAGGGTAAAGTTTTAAAAGATAAACTTTGCCTAAATCTCCAATTAGCTGATAGGAGCGGCAGAGGAGATTTTTAATATTGGGGGGGGAAGGGGGGAGAGAAGAGATGGATAATATAATTGGGATATTTCCTGAGCACAAGATACAGGGATCACCATTATAATCTCTTGCCCATCCATCCTTCTCTCTCCCTCTTCCCTCCAGGAGAACTTAAGAACGGCCATACTGGGTCACACCAATAGTCCATCTAGCTCAGTATCTTGTCTTCCGACAGTGGCCACTACCAGATGTTTCAGAGAGAGTGAACAGAACATACGAATGTATCAAATGATCTGTCCCCTGCTGTTCAATTCCAGCTTCTAGTAGTCAGAGGTTTATGGACACCCAGAGCATGGGGTTGCATCCATGACTCTCTTGGCTCACAGCCATTGATGTCTTATCTTCCTGTACACACTTTAGCCTAAAAAGTTACAAACTGAAAATATACTGCGACATCAAAAGTAGATATGGCCTGAATTTCACAAGTGCTGAACACTCACTTTATTTAAGTGTCTAACTATGGATCTAGTTGTCTAATTTTAGGCAACCAATGTTGAAAATTATGACCTTTGCCCCACTGTGCCTCAGTTTCCTATCTATAAAATGGGGATGACACACAGGCCTGGCCAGAAAAAATTCTGGTTTTCTTGTAAAAGAATCTCTGCTCCACTTAGAAAAATTCAACTGAACAAGCCCGAGTCCCTTTTTTGAAAACGGGACTGAGTTCTTTCTAGACAGGTGGTATTCTAAGTGAAAAGAATTGTATATACTTAACTACCTACCTGGCAAAGTGTTGTGAAGCTTAGTTCGTTTTTGTTGAGTGCTTTGACGATGCAGAACACTCTATAAATGCTAAGTACTATTTCTAATACTGTAAGCATCAGTGAAAGTTGCTACTAGCTAGATAATACCAAATTTCTGCAAGGAGTTATTTATGCAAAATAAATTCTGCTTTCTACTCCCAGATCTGTGGTTGTCACAGTGATTAAAACTCCATGTTTCCTAAACAATTAGCTAACAGTCTATTAAATCTCATTTTATTACTTTGAATGGATTGAGATGGTACAATAACCCAACTCAGAAGCACAAGGGAATTTACATCTTTCAGAAAATGGATGAGATGTAAAATGAACTACATGGTGCATAAAGCCAGATCCTGAAGCTTTTTTGGTTTGTTTTGCATTTGATTTTCTTTACGATAGTACAAACAAAATTCAGTAATGATAAAAAGAGATTATAAACTAAACTAGAGAGCGCGCAAGAGAGAAACACCTCTTCAGGCTACCAAACAATTCACTTAAATGGAAGGTACACTCACTCAGTATTTTTAATAAATTAAATGAGTTATCAACCCAAATATTTGTTTTCTCTGACTAGAGCTGGAGGAAAATTTAATGTATGCTTCACCTGCCTCTGAATGGGTTTCATGTTGAAACATAAGTTCAGTTTTGTGGGTTTGAAAATTTTTCTTTCTAGTATTTAAAAAGATATATGACCCACAATTCATTTAAATTTCACATGTAATTAGTAGCTGGCAACTAAAACAAATTAGGTGCTTGATAACACACACACTTATATTTTCAAAGCAGTTGTATTTATGCTTGGAAGAAAGGACAGTTTTATGAATGTGTAATCAAGGATATAAAATTGGAAAGAACACAAAATAGAGCATAGTTAATTTTGGTAGTAGCAACAAAATTAACACTATGCCAAGCACCCTGCGCATGCACTGCCCTGATAAATTTGTTATTGGCAAAGGTTCACACTGAGAAGAGCCTGCTAATCCTCCTTCTTGTCGCTGTCCTCATTTATCACTCCTTTGAGAAAATGTTGTTTATAAAATAAAGATCTGCAAAAGTGAAGATAACAGAGTCCCCATTTCCTGTCTAACCTGTTTAATACCTAACAAGCTGGAAATATATAGCTCTTCCTTTCTATTTCACACACACACACACTTGGGTACAGGTGTGTGCTGTACAGAAGTGATTACAAAATGTCCCTGAGCACGTGCCTCCAAACTAAAGATGAAACTGAACAGAAAAGTTTGGTGGAAATACAAGTCAAGTCATCACAGCTGGCAGGGTCCAGAAATAGCACGGCTGAAAATGAATGGCATTAGGAAGTAATGCTGCTGAGCATTGGTGGTGATGGGAAATAGCACAAGTGATTTTATGCAGGTAAACCAGGCAAAAGGGGAAGGGGGGCGGGGGGGGAAAAGGGGAAATTAGCTTAAGAATGTTGAGGGTCTCTGACAGAAGAAGTAGAAGAACCATGAAAAAAAGAGGATCTAACAAACAGAAAGGAAGCAATATGTAGGAACAGGGTCTCTTTGCAGAGCAAAAGTGATCTTACAGAAGACATGGGGGCAAAAACAACTAATCATCCAGAGGCAAAGAAGGAAAATTGACCAGATGCCAAGGAAGAGAATCATAAAGGGATTCATAAATTCAGAATCATAAAAAACCCTAGCCAACTAAGAAAGCCACAAATCTGGCATTTTTTATTTTTCTTGATGCGGTATGGAAAGTTTCTTAAAGAGAAAAAAACAAACATTTATTGTTAATTTTATAAAGTGAAAGGGGATCCTTGGGGTAAAAGGCTATATACAAACAAGAATATGTGATAGCTTCTTTTTTGAGTATTTTGCAAGAGAAAATTGATGGCATCAGAAGCAGGTTTTACCCTTGATTCAATTCAGCTTATGTCCGTGGTGTAGGACCAGGGAGGAATCCATAGTTCAGAGTCAAAACATTGACCTGTGAATTTCTGATTTTGAATACCTGGTGAATTACAAGACACAAGGAGCCACAGTACATAGGATAAAACGCATTTTCAGAAAGGGTATTCCTTGTTGCAGAGGCAGTTTGCATTCACAAAATGTGATCCTGTATTTTTGCACTTTAGTTCAACTGTGGTTGTAATCTGAATTGCTGCACCTCCCACTATCTGTTCCTAAACTCAAAGCAACTGTCCAACTGCTCAGATTTCTACCCACAATTTAGCCCCCTTGTGACAGGGTTACACTGGATGGGGAAGGGTTAACCCTACATTGTGGGCTGAGGAAACCATGCCCCCTTCACTCTACTGGGCATGCTCCAGGTGTACTGGTATAAAAGGGAGCAGCTCAGCTGGGCTTGACCATTGGGGAGGAAGGGCATACCCTGCTGGCTCTAGCCAAGGATCAGCTGAAGCCCAAGGCTGCCGGAGATGCCATAACCCAGGCAGATGCCAAGGTACCTACAGAGACCTTGCTACATCTGGAGTTGCCAGGAACAGCACAGACTGGAGAATCCAGAGATAAGAGACGCCCAGACCACAATGGGAACTACAGTAGGAAGCAGCCCAGGGGGTGAACTGGAATTGAGTCAGTGTGTTTTGGTCATAACCTCCCCCCCCACTCAGTGGCATGTGCCCCTGCCACCACCAGGGCCCTGATTTGGTGGAGAGGAAGGGCCTGGACCAACCTACCTGGGCCACTACCCCCTTTCCTGTGCATGGCATCCCCCATCCCGACTGATGCTGGCTGCTAGGCCTTACTGCCCCACTAAGCAGGGCAAACCTATTGACTTTGGGCTGCACTGCCCAGCTATTAAGGCTGAGTATGTTGACTTTAGCCATTAGGCCTCATTACCCCACTAAGAAGGGCAAGTATATTGACTCGGGTTTAGGAGCCTGTGTGGGGCGCACTCATCCCGCACTGGACGAGGTCTTCCCTAACCCTGTCATACCTGTCAAAAACAAATTTCAATACTATAGAAAGAGCTGCTTGTACCACCTTGTAGTTAAGGTTGCCTGACATTTTCCATTATAAGATCCTGTTTTCAGTAGCTTGTAACTTTGCCAAACTTTAGCGATTTGAGCTGAAGGGTTGCCATGCTGGTGCCTGACTCTGGCTGAATTTTTGGGGAAGTTTCTGCTAAAGCGCTTCAGCCATTTCCAATGGAGGAAAAATGCATGAATTTTCCATATTAAATGAAATCTTACAACCATTTAGCTGAGAAGCTCTAATGCTTCTATGCTTTACAGCAAGGGCTTAAAATTTCACAAGTGGTGAGGGTTGAGTGGACCATTCTGATGTCAGGAGTGTGCCTTCAGCGGTTACTCTGAAAACCGAGTCTGGCCAAAGTCATCAGCCTCCACAAAACGCTACTTCCCATGTGATCAGTAGATATGTTAGTTTGGCAAATAAATTCTCTGGTGACTTCATATGCCTTAATACTGGCATTTCCTAACTTTTGAGTGCATACTTTTGCAACCTCAATGTTCTTTTCATGTAGGTTTTTTTTTATGTTAGATCATTTAGAAGTTTAGGTATCGAATACAAAAACCACAGCTCAGACCATTTCTGCTATTTTCGGAAACTTCTAGTTGTATTATTTAACTATCAGTCAATATGTGATTGTTCAGGGAAAGCCAGCAACTTTGCCTTCCTGAAAGATTGTTGCAGATGATTCAGATGAGCTACTTGTGACAACCACTTAGCAAAAGCTTTTACTATGAGTCACACAAGGATGATTCATTCAGTTTTTGATCATTTCTTTATTTAATTTCCTTGTATGAAATAGTTTAAAGATCTGTTTGAATAGAGAGCTTGCAATTGCAAGCTCCCTTTTTGTGTTAGTTGCAGAGCTGATATTTGACAAAAGCAGAGCTATGGCGAACAAGCTTTAATCTGTCTCCAGATTCTGAAGCACCCTAAACCAAACAAATTCAGAGTAGTGACCTCAGCTAGAAAATGAAACGTGGAGTACTAGATGCAGCTGCAATGTTACACAACATAAAAGCAGTCAATCACAGCCATCTTTTTGAATTCACTCTCTTCAGACATAATGGGTCAAATGAACCTTGGGTGGCACTCCAGTGAAGTCAGTGATTCCACAAAGTTTGTTATTTGTGTCAGCAGATCAGTAGCTGCGGTCTAGACTCAAAACATATGGGCACCTTGGGATTTTATCCATACAGATAAGACCATATTCCTTGAGCACAGCCATCTAACAGCTATAACAGTCTTAGGGATGAGTATCCCGATATGGAATCTCATTTCCCTCAGGTCCTATACTTGTTTTATGTGGAGGAGAAGGTACCTTCTTCCCAATGAGGAGGGGCAATTGTTACAGTAGTGTGATATAATCAAAAGGTGTCTTTCCACACCAGACTGAAGTAAATTCAGTGATGCTAGTTTCAATAGTCTTGTCATCTTCTCTCATAAGTGTCTCTCTGTTGTCTTCTATGCTGTCCCTTGTGGTTTGGGATGCCCTTCTATGATCTGTTCTGTAAGCCTCCACTCTTGCCTCATCCAGATCATCAGTGAGATGAGACAGGAGGGCAAGTAAAATTTCTACCCTCTAGAAGATATTCCAGAGATTTGGGGGAATAGAGTGGAGCCATCTTGCAGGATTCCCAAAGACTGAAGGTGAGGGGGAGTGATCCAGCTGTTTACCCTCCAACAAGATCCCCATCCGATAGCAGCAAAAAGGATGGGGCAGCCTAGGACAACAGGCAGGTTTGCAACTAATGGAAGTTATGTGACATGGTAATTTTACCCAAGTTTCAACTTTGATTTTCAGTTTGAATAACCCTTCATTGACACTCAGCCCCATGTGAACCAACACAAACATGTTCACAGAACCCTCTAGAGACCACAAGCAGACACACATAATTATCACTGCTACAGCAATGAAGTTTGGAGTCAGTGCGGACTGATAGAATAGAGCTAAATACAGAGGTCCTAAACAGACAGTTGAGGGGGAAAAAATTAAATTACTACAATAGAGTCAAACGACATCAGGAATCTGACACCATCAACACCAAAAACAGGAAATGAAATTTTAAAAACCCACCCAAATCAGAAACTGTCCTCATCCAACTCCTTTTTGCCCACATGTTACATGGTTCTTACACCAGCTAGTGATCTTACATATCAGACATCATGTGCTGCATGGTACGTAATGAGTACAGTGGATGCGTTAAGGCTAGTTTTTCCAGTAACACTGAATTTGCACTTGCAAGTTGATGCCAGACACTTCCAGTCACAGGCATCTGGATATTCTGAAGCGGTTAGCTCAAGTTCTGATGCAATTAGCAGAAAGAAAAAGAAAAAAACCTACTTTCTCTCTTAAATGTCATTCCTTGTAAACTAAATAAACCAGATGTGAAGGCAGCAATGGCATGCAGTTTTGTACAGCAAATCATTCAGAATGAATGTCTCATACTAGCTCGAGCAGGCAAAATCTCACTTTTCTATTATACACAAACTAGTGTTTTGTATTTGTCAGCTGGGATGTTTAAAGCAGGTATCACACAGAAGGAAAGCTTTGTGAACAGAACAGTATATTTGCATAATGAACCTGTTAGGAATATGAGAAATTCTGGAGTAAATTCTCACCTTAGGTATACTGCTATCCAATGACCTCACTGGGTATTTGTGGACATAAATGGCCACAGAAATTTAGACTTCAACTGGTCTGTGACATTTAGCTAAGAATCTGTAGAGTTTCTCATCATTCATATAGTGATTGAACTCTGGGCTTCAGTAACTCTTCCCTAGTAAGAGCAAAGTCATATCTGCGTCTCATGCCTATTTATGAAAGATGGATTATATCCATAATGAGGCTGACTAATCTGATGATTTACTAAAGACTGGAACCAGTGACACATGCCAGAATGTTCTCCACAGCCAAGTATCTGTACTCAGCAATCCCAAAATAGCTATTGAAGGAAAACAATTAATTTCAAAAATATTCTCACTGAAGACTATTTTCTGCCTCTGGCACCTTGTTCTAACCATCTGTTGATCCAGAGTAGTGTTTACATACATGGAGAATCAAGTGACCTTCCTTGCTATATACAATACCTGTACTTATGGCCTTACAAAAGGCCTGAAGCTAAAGAAGAAAAAATATGGCATATGTATTAACTTTTTTCTCTGACTATAACAATTGGGAAGAAATATTTGAATAATTGGATAAGATACTAGTGCAGTGGTCCTCAAACTTTTGTACTGGTGACAGCTCACAACCCCCCGAGGGGTCCCAACCCCCAGTTTGAGAACCCCTGTGCTAGTGGAACACAATATATGGAGGAGTCCTACAAAACAAAGGGAAAGACTGACTTACCTCTCTGGTCCTATGACATATACTTCTAGGATTATGCAATCCCTAATCATAGATAGAATTATCATACATAGTGTGGCAGAGCTCCAACCTTGTCCCTGTGGGTCCCACAATTCCAGGCAGTTTATGCTAGCCTCAGAGGCCCACTGCAACCCTCCACATAGCCCTTCTCTCTCTCTAGGACCAGGGTACAGTCTGAGCCCTTTTCATCATAAACCAGCAAGGAGGCTGGTGAGAGAGCTCCCACAGTCTCTGTTATCCCTACAGGATTATTCAAGAACAGTTTAGTCTCCTGTCCTGACAGGGGTCTGTCTTTGCCTCCCAGGAGGTATTTCTGTAGTGGCAGGTTGGGGGAACCCAGGCCCACCCTCTACTCCAGGTTCCAGCCCAGGGACCCTAATAACAGCAGCTGTTGGCAGCCAACTTTTCACAGCCAGAGTTGCTACAGCTCCCCCGCTTCTTTCTCTTAACGCCTTCTTCACCCTTACCAGTGATCTTCATTGCCCAACCCTTCAGCTGCACTTCCTCTCCTCTGGCTCCCTGGCCCTCTTTGGCCTTTTATAGTATCAGAGGAGCCTTAATTAGAGTCAGGTGTTCACATTAGCTTAACAGCCTCACCTGACTCTTTGCAGGTTAATTGGAGTCAGGTGTTCTCATTAGCCTAACTGCTTCAACTGACTCTTTGCAGCCTAATTGGAGTCATGTATCCACCCTAGCCTTGAGCAGTTGCTGCTCTGGTCAGTCAGGGAACAACAACCTGCTTCTCCAGTGGCTAGAAGTTCTGCTTCTGACTACTCTCTGATAGCCCTTTGGCCTGGAGGGAAGCAAGAGGCTGCTCCTGCTAGGTCCTGGGCTCTTGCTGCTGCTACTCCAGCTGCTCCCCTGACTGGGCCAGATACCACCCCCTCCTTCTCTACCTGGTTACTGGACCCCCACCCCTCTGCTTCAGTTGCTACTGCTCTAGCTACAGCCCCTTGGGGGGCCTGCTGGCCTGCTCCCCAGAGGAGGGGAGTGAGGGACCGCAGCCCCAGCTGTTGCTGCTGTGGACGACACCACCACCACCAGTGAGGGGTCCTTTCTGCCTGCCTAGCCACCAGACTGCCACCTGGAGTTGCTGGAGCTGCTGCTGCCCTTGCTGCCTGGGAGCTGCTGGACCCTAGAGGAAGAGACAAAGAGGACCTTGTGCTGTTGGAGAGGTGCGCAGAGACTCTGCAGACCACTGTGGAGGGGGCCAGGAAGGACTGAGTAACTTTTGAACTGTGCTCTTACGGTGGGGGTTTTGACTGTGTTTGTGGGGACACGGGGTGTGGTGTGGAGCTGTCCCCCTGATCCATCTGTGTGCCCCCCCAACTTCTACCACCACTGCTGCCCCCACCACCACCCCCACTGGCTCTTTACCATCTACCTCACCTCCTACCTCTGGACTCAGCTGCTTGCTTGGCTTGCCATGCCCTGTTTCCACCATTTGGCCCTGAAGCAGCATCCAGCCCACACTGACTTTTGTGCAGGCGCACGTGCCCCCCACCCCTCCGACTGACCCCCCCCCCACAGCTTTGCTCCTTGCTACCTGCCCCATTTGCCCCTTGCAGACTTTTTTGCCCCCCCTTTGCCCCAGCCCCCTCTTACTAGCTTCAGTTTGTTTGCCTGCCCCGCCCTTTTCCCTCTACAGATTTGTTTGTTTGCCCTGCCCCAGCCTCTGAAGCTACCCCCTTGGTTTCCCTGTCCTACCTCCAGCCTGTTTAGCCCCTCGCTCAGTGGCCCATGCCCTCTCCCATGCGCTTGTGCCCCTCCCATTTTAGTTTGAACCCCCTTCACCTGCACCCCCAATGCTGTTGTATTAACCCCCTCCCCTAGTGCAGCTAGAGGATGCGGAATCCCACCCCATGTCGGTGATTGACCCCTAGCCCTTGATTGCCCCCCCCCTTTTGGCACTCTCCTCCCCTGCCTGCAGCCTAGCGGAGAGGAGTGGTTGACCTGCTTCCTCTTTTCCCCTCCTCTCTTTGGTGTTTTTCCCCTCCCTCCCTGCTCATTATGGCAGGGGACAAGGTGGGTGGGGCCCCTTCAGCAGACCCCGCCACCCCTCCTCTGCCTGCCATCCCGTTGCCCCCCGAGCCTCTACCTCAACCACTGCTGCCGAGCCACCTCCTACCGCTCCCGCTGGGGCGCCGGCAGCAGCGGGTAACAGGGTGACCTCGGCTGCTGCCACCTCCCTCGCCCCCTAGAGTATGGGGGCTCCCCCAAACTGGCGGGAAGGGCCAGGGTAAGAAGAAGGGGAAGGGCCCCGCCAAAAAGACCAAGCCCTCCATGGTAGGGGCTGCCCCCACTGCCACGGCCCCGCCACCAGCCGCGGCGTCCCTCCCCACTGTTCCCTCCACCAGCTCTGCGGGTGTCCCTCCCCAGGGCATACACCCGGGTGGCAGCAGCCCCCCCCCCCCACTATGTCCTCTCTCCTGCCCATCGCCTCCGCAACCATCTATAGCGGCCGGGGCCCCTTCCCCACCGTGACCAGGAAGCACGGCGTCTGTTGCCTCCTGGTGCCCACCTCGCCTCACGTGAAGATCTACGTGCGAGCGCTGGCAAGGCGGCCTCCAAAATGTACGGAAAGGTCGTTGTCTTCTTAGCAGCGGAGGCAGCTGCCGGAGGTGGTGGAGAAGGGCCTGGCAGCGGGGGTCGTGCTCGTCCCCCCTAGAGCCGCAAGAGGAGCAGGGCGTCCGACTAGTCCTGACCTCTGTCCCTCCCTTTCTTCCCAGTGCCACCCTGTTACCCCCCACACACACCCTGGGGAAACCCATTTCTGTAGTAAGCCCTCTCCCAGTGGACTGCAAAGACCCCGCCTTCCGTCACGTTCTCTCGTTCCGCCGGCAAGTGCAGCTTCAACTGCCGCCCGCGGCGCGTGACGGAGAGGCGCTCGAGGGGTCCTTCCTGGTTCCATACCAGGGGGCCCATTACCGGGTGCATTATTCTATGGGGGAGGCCCGGTGCTACCTCTGCTGGGCAATGGGGCACATTGGGACTGCCCCTTGGCCCGGCACAGAGGAGCATCCGGGACCCCTGAGCCCCGGCAGGGTGCCAGCCCTGTCATTGCTGGCACCCCTGGCTGCCTGGAGCCGCCCCTCTTCCTTCCCAGTCCACCTCTGCTCCAGCTCGGGCCCAAGGGATACCTCCCCCAGTATGCCCAGACGAGCGGGAGAGCCCCGCCTCCGCTGCTTGCAATGGGGTGGGGCCTGTGGAGGAGGGTGTGGTGGGAATACCGCTGGGCATAGGAGAGGGCCTGCCCCAGGGAGAATCTTCCCTCCCTTGTGCTGCCCCACCGTTACCTCCCCGAGTCCCTGAGCCATCGCCCCTACCCCCCAACCAGACCCCTGCTAGCCAGCCCCCAGATGATGCCATGGAGGACTGTGCCCTAGTACAGGGGAAGCGGGGCAAGCGGAAGGCTCGAGCTCTGCTCCTTCCATCTGATGCGGAGGCCCCCCAAAAGACCAGGAAGGGGGGCACCAATGCTGAGCCTTCCACCTTGCCCACGGGTGTGTTCCATCCAAGGGTGTGCCGGCTGGGGAAGACGTGGCAGCACCGGAAGGCAGTATCGCCCCTCCACGGGAGTCCCTTCCCTCTGAGGCCTCCGATGGACCCTCTCCTGCCCCAGTACCATCTGAAACCCCTGTGAGCCCCGAGGCAACTGTCGCTTCAGGTGCTGGCGGGGAGAACCCTGGGGTGGTGGAAGGCGATCTCCCCTCCATTGAGGAGATCGAGACCCTGGGTATGACCCCCGTCACCCAAGGGGAGGATGACCCCCTGCCAGCGGGCCTTGATCTGGGCGACCTCACTCCAGCCCCCCTTTCCCCATGCTCCCTCCCCCTAACCATTGCTTTTGCTCCCACCTCTGAGGAGCCCCTGGACTCTTCCACCAACCCGGCCATAGATGGCACCCTGCTGACGGCCAGTGCCACGCGGCCAGGACCTGAGCCACCAGGGGCACCCCTCATTGGGGTGGAGCAATTGACCTCCTTCCTTGGTGGGAGCCCTACGGAAGATAGTCCACCTCCTGATGCTGTGGCTGCCAAACCCACCATGGAGCCTGCGCCCGGCATCGCTGTAAACCCCCTTCCCACCCCCTGAACCCCTGAGCCTGACTGAGAGGTGCCACCACCCAGTTGCTCGGCTTCTGGAGCCCAGAATCTCGCCTCTGCCCCTCTCCCTGCCCCTGCCCCTGCCCCGATGCTGGGCCCGATGTTGACCCTGTCCCTATTCCCTCCACCTCCCGCGATGTTATTGCCTCCCGTGGAGCTGTCTCCTTCCCTTTTCCAGCAGATGACCCCCAGGGAGCAGCCTTTGTGTTTCCCTGTCCCGACCCACTAGGGGCTGCTATCTTCCCTCCGCCGCCCCCTACTAAGCCAGGGTTCAAGGCAGGCCGTGTGACGCTGGCCCATCAGGCGCCACATTGGGGGTCCGTCCCTTGCCTGCCCATCTCGGTGGACCACGGGGCTGTGCCAGGGGCCCCGCCAGAGGATGGTCAGGAGCCAGTAACCCCATCCCACCATAAGCTGCAAGAGGAGCTGCAAGAGTTTCTTGAAGACATCCACAGCTCCCACAACAAGATACAGCTTGCTCCCCAGCGATGGGGGAACTTTCATCAAATCCTCCAGGCCTTGAGGGCCCTTATGGGGGAGGGTGAAAGGACTGGAAATCAGGCCACTGCAGCCTACCAGCGGGTCTGCGGCTTCCGTGACTCCTTACTCACCTATGGGGTAGGTCGCAGTTTGCTGCATGGCTCAATAGGGGCCGTGAGTGTCCCTGCCAGCGAGGATCCCCCCCAGCCCTCCTCATGGCACCCATCACTATCGCAACATTGAACGCCTGGGGCTGTAGGATGTGTCTCCACAGGAGCCAGGTGCTCTCCTTCTTCTGGGAAGGGGGGTACTCTGTGGTTTTCCTGCAGGAGACCCATATGGATCCGGCCGCCGAAGACAGCTGGCGGCTGGAATGGACAGGGTCTACTTTAGCCATCTCACAGTTCGTATGGCTGGAGTGGCGACCCTGTTCTCCCCCAACCTATGGCCCAAGGTGCTGGGGGTTGCTGAGGCTGTGCCAGGCCGCCTGCTGCACCTCCAGGTCTGTATGGAGGGGCTTGTGGTCAACTTCATTAATGTCTATGCCCCGACATTGGGCCCGGAGCGGCTGCATTTCTATCAGCAGGCGTCCACCTTCCTCGGCACCTTGGATCATCTCGAGTGCCTGGTCCTGGGCAGGGACTTTACCACCACCCACAAGAAGTGGGACCGAGCAGTGCCCGGCTGCCATGGACATCCTCCAGGAGTAGTCAAACATCACTCCCTGGTGGACGTCTGGCGCGACCACCACCAGGACGACATCTCGACGTTCACCTTTGTCCGGGTGGAGGCCCATGGGTTGCGCCACTCCCGATTGGACCGCATCTATTTATCACGTTTCCACCTTTCACAGGCCCACTCCTCCAGCATCCGGCCGGCCCCGTTCTCTGATCACCATTTAGCCACCGTGATGGCCTCTCTCTGTGCGGAGAGGCCAGGGCTGGCCTATTGGCATTTCAACAACAACTTGTTGGAGGATGTGGGCTTCGTGGCGTCCTTCCAGGAGTTCTGGCTGGCCTGGCGCAGGCCGCGGCGTGCCTTTCCCTCAGTGCGGCAGTGGTGGGACCTACGGAAGGTGCGTGCCCAGCTCTTCTGCCGTGACTACACCCGGGGCGCCAGCCAATGGAGGGATGCGGCGATAGAGCAGTTGGAACGGAAGGTCTTTGCTGGAGAGGCATCTGGCCGCCAGCCCTGAGGATCCATCCCTCCACAGAGCGTGCCGGGAGGAGCTTCAGGCCCTCGAAGACCATCAGGCCCAGGGCGCCTTTTTTCAATCCCGCATCAGTCTCCTTCAGGAGATGGATCGCGGCTCCTGCTTCTTCTATGCCCTGGAGAAAAGGAGGGGAGCCAAGAAGCATGTCACCTGCCTTCTGGCAGAAGACGGAAGCCCTCTGCCGCATGTCCACCAATAAATCTCTGGGCATGGACGGGCTGACCGTGGAGTTCTCCCGCATGTTCTGGGACGTCCTCGGCCCAGACCTAGTCACCGTCTGGGCCGAGTCTTTGCAGAGCGGGGTCCTCCCTCTGTTGTGCAGGCGAGCCGTGCTCGCCTTATTGCCGAAGGGGGACCTCCACGATTTACGAAATCGTCTCGCTTCTCAGCACAAACTACAAAGTCGTAGCGAAAGCCATCTCGCTGTGGCTAGGGTCCGTGCTGGCGGACATGGTCCACCCAGACCAGACCTACACCATCCCGGGCCGCACCATCTTCGACAACCTATATCTGGTCCGGGACCTTTTGGAACTCGGGTGTAGGGACGGTCTGTCGTTCGCCCTCCTGTCCCTGGATCAGGAGAAGGCGTTCGACAGGGTGGATCACGGGTATCTCCTGGGCACTCTGCGAGCGTTTGGCTTGGGTCCCCAGTTTGTGGGTTTTCTCCAGGTGCTGTACGCCTCCGCAGAGTGTCTGGTCAGGCTCAACTGGACCCTGACTGAACCGGTCAGCTTCGGGCGAGGAGTACGGCAGGGGTGCCCCCTCTCGGGCCAGCTGTACGCTCTGGCGATCGAGCCCTTCCTCTGTCTCCTCCGCAGGAGGTTGACGGGGTTGGCGCTACGGGAGCTGGAGCTGCGGCTGGTCCTGTTGGCATACGCCGACGATGTACTCCTCATGGTCCAGGACCCGGGCGACTTGGCGCGGGTGGAGGCTTGCCAGGCTGTGTACTCGGCAGCCTCCTCCGCCCGGGTCAACTGGGTCAAGAGCTCTGGCTTGGTGGTAGGGGACTGGCGGCAGGCGAGCTCCCTCCCACCCGCGCTTCAAGCCATCCGGTGGAGCGTGGGTCCGCTGCTCTATCTTGGCATTTACCTTTCTGCCACGCATCTGTCTCTGCCGAAGAACTGGCACGATTTAGAGGGCAGGATTACAGGGTGGCTCTGGAAATGGACAGGACTACACCGGTGTGTGTCCCTTCAAGGGAGAGCGCTGGTGCTTAATCAACTAGAGCCTGTACCAGAGCATGGACAGGACAACACCCTGGTCCTGGCCCCGGGTTTCCTGGACAACCTCCGGACATCGATTCTGGAGTTCTTCTGGTCAGGACTGCACTGGGTCTCTGCAGGGTTCTCCATCTACCCCTGGAGGAGGGAGGGCAGGGCCTGAAGTGTCTGGACACTCAGGTCCATGTCTTCCGCCTCCAGGACCTGCAGAGGCTCCTTTATGGTGCAGGTAGTCCGGCATGGAGCGTATTGGCGCACGCCTTCCTGCGCCACTTCTGAGGGCTCCGATATGACCGGCAGCTCCTTTATCTCCATCCAAGAGGTCTTCAGCAGCCCGGAGAGGTCTTGCAGGTCTTCTACCAGGACCTCCTCCAGACCTGGAAACTGTTCTCAGCAACCAGGTCCGTAGCAGCCACTGTGGGGGCAGATCTCCTTGTGGAACCCCTGTTACGCAACCCCCAGCTCCGTGAGCATGTGGCGGAGTCCCCCTCAGCGTGCCAGAGGTTGGTCCTGGCAGAAGTCACAAGAGTCAGAGCCTTCCTGGACTACGACCGGGGAGACTGGCTAGATCCCCTGACGTTCGCTCAGCGCATGGGGCTCTCCCAGGCCTCATACTCACCAGTGCATACTTCAGGAGGTGAGGGCCACTTTGCCGCCCGCTGCTTGGGTTTACTTCAACCGGGTCCTGCACGAGGGCACACCCCGCCTGCCCTCCACCCCAGGCCCACCGGACCTTTTCATTGGGCCTTTGCCCCGTGGACCCAACCGCCCCCCCTCCCCCCAGCCCCTTCACCGTGAGCCGGCTGCATGATCTGCAGACTGTCTGTTTCCAGACCGCTCCAAGGAAGCATCTGTACACACATGCGCCACACCCTTCACATCCTCACCCTCGCGTCCCGCCCCGACACAAAGGGGTGGGACCTCCTGCCACCTCTAGAGGGTGAGGAGCCCCGGTGGGCCAGCCTATACTCCACCCTGCTCCCGAGGCCCACTGGGGATATAAGTTGGCAGCTCCTGCACCCCTGTGCTCATGGCCCTGTGTACTTGGTGCGTTTCACCCCTATCCCAGACATCTGCCCTTTTGCGGCGTGAGGGAAACCCTGGCACACATTTACTTAAAGTGTGCCAGGCTGCAGCCCCTATTCCGGCTCCTCACAGATATTTTATGTTTTTGGTTGCACTTTTCCCCTCGCCTCCTTATCTATGCACTCCCTATCTGTGGCCCCACAAAGTTATGGGACCTCCTGGTCAGCCTCCTCGTGGCCATCTATAAAACCAGGGTGAGGAGGTTGGCCAATGGAGTATCCTGTGACTGTGTGGGGCCTATTTCCAATCCTCCATCCGTTCACAAAACCGGGCAGAGTTCCTCTGGGCAGCATCTGCTGACTCCCTTGATGCCTTCGAGGAGCAGTGGGCACTGTCTGGGGTTCTCTGCTCAGTGTCCCCGTCTTGTTCCCTTCGTTTGACCCTTTTAACCATACTCCTGTCCCTGTTATTTCATTAGTTGTCTCCTGCATTTATTTGGCTTCCAGGTCCTGTGGATCCCCCTCTTAGGCTTCGCCCGCCCACTTCCTGGATCCCAATAGGACTACTCTGCTGTACCCAACTGGCCTGGATCTGTCACAAGAAATATGTTCAAAGTCTCCCTCACCTCCACAGGGATTGCTTACCTTCCAGTAAAATGCAACCATTGCTACAGCAACACTATGCAAAAAAAAAAACAAAAAAAAACATTTAAGGAGGGGAAGGGAAATTGTCCATTTGAAAGTGCACATGAATTCAGAGAAGCAGAATAGTGGAAGCTGAATGGTGCATTGGTTTAGAGCTTTGACTGTACAGCCTGGATGTTGAAACTGTTTCCCAAGTTTAAAATAGTTTTGAGAACTTATATTAGTCCATGGCGATATTTCTCTACATCAGCAAGTGCTGCAGAATTAGGACCCAATTCTGCAAGTCTTGAAAAACTCCCATAGACTTCAAAGGGAGTTTGGGATGACTAAAGATTTGCAGAATCAGGTCCTTTAGAATAATTAGCAGTTTCTGCCCAGGAGATGTCCAGGACTGGATTAACAAGGCTTTTGAAAGACAAGCCCAGGATGAGTTGCATGGGGAATCTTGCAAAATGTCAGCCTACATTACACAGCTCGAACAAGTGTTATTCATCTTTCATTTTCATGAACACTAATTTCACAAAATTGCTTTTTAAAAAGGAAGTTTAAATAATATGTAGCTCACCTCCACTTCTTAGCCTACGCTACAGGAGGACTTTTAACCCACTATTTATAACTACAACTAATAACTATATACTGAAATTAAATGAATATGTTTCTAATTTCAGCCATTCCACAAAGGTAGTTACTAGTTAATAGCTCCAAATATTATACCCAGACTGAGGAAATCAGCTGAACTTTGAGCACATTGCAGGGCCTTCCAAGAAACCTTTAAGCAGTTCCCTACCTGGCCTCCTGCCAAATCAATAACTACCACCATCTTGCGACAACTACATTTCATCAGAGATGTCTAACATCAAGGGAATCTGCCAACTTCGTGAAAGTGCCTAATTCCAAGACATGTAAAAAGAGGTGGCACCTGCCATTCCAGCAACTTCACAGGTATATGGGAGAGAGTGCTAAGTATCACATTTCACTCTTGACCTTCTAGCATGTGTTGTGTACTTATAGATCTGGGTCTTCCTGATCACTGTATTATGATTTATATTTGTATGACAGTAGCATCTACAGGCCCAAGTGAGACTAGGGTCCCATTGAGCTAAGTGCTGTGCTTATGCATACTACGAAACAGTTCTTGCCTCAAAGAATTTAAGAAAAAAGAAAAGGAGTACTCGTGGTACCTTAGACTAACCAATTTATTTGAGCATAAGCTTTTTGTTATGCTCAAATAAATTGGTTAGTCTCTAAGGTGCTACGAGTACTCCTTTTCTTTTTGTGAATACAGACTAACATGGCTGCTACTCTGAAAAGAATTTAAAGTATGTCTATACTGCAGCTGGGCGCATGCCTCCCAGCCGGGGTGGATGGACTCATGCTAGCTGTGCTTGAGGTAGTACACTGAAAATGGTGGTGGACATTGTGGCACAGGCTGCAGCTCAGGCTAGCTGACTAAGTCCAAGCCTGCCTGACTTCCAGTTCCCTGCCCTATACCACCCTCCCTCCCAAGCCCTTGAATTCCCATGTAGAATTTGAGTCCTTTCTGTTTCAGAGCTGTATGTGTTTGTGGATTACCAGAATTCTTTGATTGCATGTCGTATCCTCTTATACCTCTGTGTATTACTGTATGCCAGTTTTCCTGCTCCTCTCATTTCCTTGTGGTGTGTTGTTTTTTTTTTTTTTTTTTTTTTTGTAGCCTCTCAGATCTCTTCTGAATACTCTTTGCATTTCAGGAGCCAGTAACACATTATTCCTCATGAAGTGCACTTTTAACTGTTATCAGGGACACTAATTGAGTTCAATATGATAGTGAGAACCGATCGACATCGCCAAGGTTAATGATCAAATCATCTATGATAAAACATACTTAAAGTCAAATTGATTATATTAATTGCCCTATTTAACAACACAAATGCCATTAGTGCATTTGTCTGCAGTGTTCCACTCCTCCTGGTCAGGGGAGTTGTGTACTTTATTGGCAGAATGTTATCTATCTCCTTTTACATAACTGATATACTGTACTGAAGATATTTCCTGGAGCTTCTCTCTTGGTATCTGCACCATGTGGCATTATGAGGGTTATTTGCAATATGATTAGGAAGTCTTAAATACTATTTTGTGGAACAGAGATACACTATGACAATATTTGAGTGGGTCTGATGAGTCATCCACATTTTGACTTCATAAAAGCCAGCCTGCATGACAAAGTGGGAGGTAGCAGTCTCATTGGAAGTGTAGTCACATACTGCTACCCTCATTGAAAATACACTCACATGCCATTATGTTACTTTTATACAATATGATAGCCACTTATTCTTAGCAAGCGGCACGTTGTATGCAAGTGGAATACTGCATGGCATGACTGCCTCTTGTGCTGTTTCAGACAAATGCAGAATAAAATCCAAGTAGTGGCTTCATAAACAGCACATTTGGCCAGCAGGGTACATATTAAGATTTACAAATAATCCAGGCTACCTTGTTGTCTTACAATAGTGATAACGGGCAACATGAGTTTCAATAATACTAATTTTTACCTGCAAACAGCAAAAAGCTCAATTTTTCCAGTTCAGTCAACCTATTTTTTAAAAATATTGTTGTGGTTTTGCTCTGCCCTCCCACCCCTGAAGAAGCTTGATCATCATGAAACGATTGAAGAGTGTTCTGTCAGGTTACATCGTGTCACAGAAAACAATTTAACTGAAGACAAAACACGTAAACAAGATTCAGGACACACTTAGCGCCCTTGAAATAAAAAACATATTTCATAAAAGCAAATACCAGCTGCTTGCAACACAATACTGGTGCCTAATTTGCTGGAATTACAGCTGGTAATGTTGTAAGGAATATACAGTAGGAGAAATATGCAGTGGGAAGCCATAGCACGGAATCTCTGTCTCTTAAGCACTTCAGTGCCATAGTTACCATCTCTCTGTAATCTTCCAACTCCAGCAAAGAACTAGGGACCTGATGCTATATTAAGGTCACTAGAGTTACACCTCCTTATGCCAGGTCTGAATTTGCTCCACTGTGTTTCAGCGCCCAGGCCATAAGTATGTGATCAATCAAGTGACATAACATCACCTCCACTCTGTCTTTTCACTAAGACAACCCAGAGAGCTTAACATTGTCTTAGGCCAATCAGCAAAAACTAGTCATTTCTTAAATTGCCCTCAATTACTTTAATTTACCAGTATAGTCACACTGAAGCCCATGAGGTTGCTTGGATGCAACTGAGAACAGAACATAGATCAGAAAACAGTAAAATATACCTATGGTGTCTGCTAAATTTTTCACTACTAAAATGTATATTGGGCTGCCTTGGGGTGATGCCTTCGAGCACATGCCCCTTGTGGGCCCTCGTGGCCTTGCAGGTGTATTGCAATCAGGGCCCTCTCAGGTTCCGTCAATCAGTTACCCAGACTGAATTGGTTTAAGACATGTTGTTCTTCCCTTCCTGGGGTCTGAATTATTAAGTCTAACTCACTTTGGTTAGTTGCCCCACGTCACCCCAGTCTGGGTCCATATAAGTGGCCTAGTCAATCTGTCAAAACTGGAGTCCCCGGCTCTCCCCCTTGAGCTGGGCTGTAAGTTAGCCAGCCTCTCCTCCTGCTAACCCCTTCTCCCCACTTATTCCTTAAGCATGGAGGATTCAGCAAACCAGTCTTCTCCTGAAGACACCTGTCCTGCTAAGTGGGAGGAGATAGCATTTATGTTGGTCCACTTCTCCCAGTTCATCCCCAAACATTTGGATGAGAGGTGAGCTTTGCCTAGCCCGCTCTGCAAAGCTCCTGTCCCCAGGCCCTTAACACTACAGTGACAGAATTGCCTCCCAAGAACCACTAATTTCCTCTCCATCAATATCTTGTAGGTCCATATTTTATATATCAAACCTTTCAAAATCCTAAAGGACCACACCACATGATGGGGGTGGGCTGGCCATGAGGCACCACTCCTCATAAGTGAGCAGACTACCCTATCACATGGGCACATTAGAGAATTTAACCACATGCCATATTTCCAAGGGCAGCAATAGTGAAATCAATGAACCAGCAGTTTGGAATGATTCAGCATGAATAAATGCTCTACAAGATTAATTCAGTCTGCATTTTTCATCAACTTACATGTGCATTTGACCAGTGCTGCTACCCAACTGGCCTATATGAATTTAAGTCCATTATTTTCAAAGGTCTGAGAAAGATATAAAAGAATATGAAGGAGACCAATTCTGAAGCAGTACCTGCAGCACAGCTGATGAGCTTCTAAAGAGACTTCGGAGGTGATCCCACCAGACTATTCCAAGTCTATCAGCCATTTCTTTTTTGCAGTCTTTCTTTCAGTTCCAGACTAAGGGAATTCATAAAAACAGATGAATTTATTAATATCTACTACAACACAAAAGGTAAATATGATTATGTTTTAAGCAAAATTTTACTAAACCAGAAATTTAGTAAGAGAGGGCTCTTGACTCCAGCAGACAAAGGTATAAGATCCAATGACGGGAAGTTGAAGCTGGACATATTCAGATTGGAAATAAGGTGCAATATTGTTAATATTGAGAGCAGTTAACCACTGGAACAATTTACCAAGAGTGGTTGCAGATTCTCCATCATTGGAAATTTGTAAGTCAAGATTGGATGTATTTCTGAAAGATCTGCTCTAGTTCAAACAGGAACTAATTCAGGGAAGTTCTCTGGCCTGTGTCATATCGGAGGTCAGACTAGATGATCACAATGTTTCCTTCTGGCCTTGGAATCTGTGAATAGAGTTTTAAGAGTTCTGTTCCTCATATACACACACAGGAGTCTCGTCCACTTTAAGCTTCTTTATAGAACAGAACTACAGTTACAGTAGAAGAACGTAGAAATTGCCAGCCTGCACCCGACCTGAGGTCCATCCAGTCCAGGCTACTGTCTCCGACAATGGCCAGCACCAGATGCTGCAGAGGAAGGTGCATGAAACTCCATAATTGTTCATTATCAGGTGTCATGCACCTTACTGTGCAGCATCTGGTGCTGGACGTTGTTGGAGACCATAACCTGCTCATGTGGCTCCACCCTAATCCCCTTCAACCACATGTCTTACAAACTGAAGCATGAGGGTTTATATCTGTAACACCTTGAGGCCAAGCAGGTTTGGCCCAATTGTGCTAGGCACTGTACGAACAGAAAATTACAATCCCTACCCCCAAAGAGTTTACATAATATCTACTGGGAATATTCTAATTTTTTTCCTTTTTGAACTCTACTAATCTCTTGGCCTATATATAAAAGTAAAGTTTTTCTATTATGAGGAATGGTATTGAGTGCCTGATTTACCTTCCCTGCACCATTCATTGTCTTATATCTCTATCATATCCACTTTTATTCATTTTCTTTCTAAATTAGTATCTGTCTCTTTCCTAACCACTCACCACTTCAGTTCTCAAAGAGTAAAGCAAAAGACAAAGTAATATTGACAGTGTAGTTGTAGATGACAAGAGCTGCTATAAGACACACAACATGAGTTGTGCTAAACTTAAAGGTTTTCGGTTGCAGAGCTTTAGGCCAATCTTTAATTCAGTATCCATTCACAGCAGTTTGTACTCTTAGTTTTGCTTTGAGTTTTGTGCTTTAATGGACCAAAAATCTCAAAGAGAAACTCAGTTGAAGCCATCAAGTCTGCCTGATTTGGGGTCAAAACCACTATGTTTCCAATAGCTGCCAACCAAAACAAGAAATCATTCTTGGTCCCCCTGAGCTCAGCCCAGGTTGCTCAGAACTTCAGCTCAACTTCACCAGAAAGTTCCTGAACTCAAGCAAATTTGGTTTTCGTGAAACCTTCACACAGCTCTAACTCAAACAATGGACAAGGCCAAAAATTGAAGCCCATGGCAGTTGAGGGTGCTCCACACCTCCAAGATTTGCTGAATATCTGGTAGGATTACTCCCCATTAGCAGGGTCACAGAGTTCACTCATTGCTAGGGACCTCCTCCTGGCTGCTCTGGGGATTAGCTCCATCTAGGTCTGACACCCCCTTCCTTTGTTTGCTCTCGCCAGGACCCCTCTTGCTCTCTGGGACTCAGTGCGCTCCTCCTTTGTGACTTGGCCCTCTGCCCAGGTTGTTATGCTTATAAGAAGCACACAGGATCTTTTTTTTAGGGGAAAAGGCAATACACCGCATTTACTGAAGATACAACAACTAGCATATGCATTTAATCACATCATATACACACACTGTCCCACCAGTCAATGTTATAGTTACCAGTCCAGAGTGCAGATCTATCTAGTGGCCAGATAGGTTGATCATGGGTAGGTAGGAGCCGGGTTCTGTTGGTTGTGACACGATGCTCCGGGGAAGTCTTGGCAGGACGAACTCAAAGTTTCAAGGCAAGGCACCCTGTTTATAGATTGATTTTCCTTCATTGGGACCAATGAGTTTTGCACCGTCATGCTGTACTCAATTGTTGTTTGACGAGTGCTTGTTTTCTTAAATTGTCCTTCTCATCCTTTATCTTGTTCTTTCATCAAGTCTCTCAGGGAGTTATTCCAGGCTGGTTTTGATCACAGCTATCTTGTCCCCACTGACAGGTGCCTGTCTCATCTTTAGAGTTGTCAATCTGCCCTCCTCTGACATTTCAATAGGGGCGTCTTGCAGCTTCCTGGCGCCCTTGCATCTGTCTCCGGTTTCTCTCTAGAACATCTGGTTCAGTGACGGCCTTCACAGTTATCTCTTAACACACATTCCTGATTCACACACAAAACAGAATTAATTTACACAGAACATTTTGTACAGGAACATCAAGTTGCAATGCAAAAGAAAAACAATCACCGCATTCTTTTACTAATTTTAAAATGCGAAACCTACAACAAAGTGGTGAGCCTCAAAGGTCTGTTACAGCCTTGAAATCAGTCCAGACACAAGAAATTCTGGCTGATGCATCTCTACCAATGGCACATTAGGCCATTACTTTCTGCTATTCAAAAAGGGTGGCTGGCAGGATATGGTTAAATCATACATCAATACAGTTAATACATGCTACATTATCATCTTATTATTCTTTATCCTTCATTCTAAATTATACAAAATACAAACATAAAATCCTACTACTACAAGGTCACGATACACATTTTCCCTTCCAGGGTAGCGAAGTCTCTCCAGACTAACTGTCTGGCTGCCTTTCCAGGCCATCCTCTAATCTAAGACTATGCCACTCTCCCAGTGGCAAATAGAGAAACCCTGGCCTGCCCCACTAATCTGTGTTCCAGCACAGTGACAATCTATCGAGTAACTATGGTCTGCATGCTCCTGGACCCCATCACTATTTCCCTGTGCACCTTTCTTTCTCAGTATCCTGTCCTACCTATGGGGTTCCACTCAAACTCCCAACCCCTAAGGAATGACTGCAGCCTACTTTCCCTGCAGTACTTTCTGTTCTCAGCTTTCTGGCTTTGTACCAGCTCAGCCTACACCTGTTCGGCTGAGCTTCCTCTTCCATTAGGGCTTGTCTACTCAGCCTAATTCTCCCCCAGCGGCAGCCTACTAGGTTAATTAGCCCCCCCACCCTACCTTAATCCCTTCAGGTGAGGTGTGGAGTGAACACCCCATCACAGGCAGTAATGTGGGTGCTAGCATGGGAGCTGAATGTTTCTAGCTAACAAATAAGACACTGTGTGAAACCCTGAACCTATTGAAGTCAATGGAAGTTTTGCCATGTCCTTTACCTGAAAGTCATTATGTTTGTTAATGAATAAAATAATCCTTTCATTACTTAATATATTTTTAAATCTGTGTATTAAATAAAATAGTACATTAAAAATTAATACACAAACTGGGTGACCAGCTTTCTCAGGCAAGGAAATGTATCCTTAAATATAGTTTCTAACAGTATTTCTCTTAATGTTCAGTAACCAGCAAATAGGAATGCTTTCAGCTTTTAACATAATTAGGGAAATAGAGAAAGGCACAAAAGGCAAAGTGATTTAATGCCTTGTCCAACTCCACTGAATTCAATCAGAGTTCTTTCCATTGAATTCGGTGGAATTGGATCAGACCTTTGCAGGCGCATGCTGTCTCATATTTTATATTATATATAGATGAATGAGAGCAACGAGTTCAATGTATGTTCCCACATAGTATACTAATAGCCTGCCACTTGTTCCATAGGATTGACAACTCACCTGTCAGCTGACGTACATACAGGAAATACACTTTCCCAGTTCCCTTGTTAGCTCTCAGTTTACAGAAATAATCTGAGGTTGTATGGATTAATGATTCTAGATCCATCAATGTGATTAGCCACCTCATTAACTTTAATGCACTTCCTTTCTGTAAGGCAGTTCTTGGAAGGGGTCAACAGCTGTCTGTTTTTCTCCAATGGGGCACATGCTCCCATTCGTACTGTGTTGAATTTACTGAGTCAAATTTTCTTCTGATGAAACTACACTGAGGTCAAGGCAGATGTGCCCATTTACACCAGCAGAGAATTTGATCCACTAGGTTTTCTGTCATTCATTGAGGAAAGAGACAAATATTGTAAGAAAAGGGTAGAAACCTCTAGATTGATTTGCTCTTCAAATTTCAGGTATTTTAGGTACTTCAAGGCTCTGATTAAATAAACATCAGAACAGAAGTTTATTAATAATATTAGGGTTGTAGAATGCCCTTTGCATGATTTTATACAACTAAAGTGGATTAAAAGCATTCATATTTAATGAGTGGGTAAAAGGTGTATCATCAACTGTGATTTCCCAAGTGATTGATACAAAATGTGTACAGTCAACCAGACATATTAGCCGTCAGATTTCACTGAGCTGATTATATTTGCCTTGCTTATCTTAAACTCGCCTTGCATGACAGATTTCTGCTGTGCCAGCAGTGATCCAAGACCATAAATTACAAGATCTTTGACAAAACTCATCCAAGGAACAAATAAACTTCCTTAAAAAAAAAGGATCTTCAAGTTGGCCTGACTCATAAATCTGTGGTATGCTTAATTAAAGTCAATAGGCAATTTAGGAGGAGAGAAACAAATTAAGGAACTTCTACTAGAAGGACAGAAATGTCCAAATAGACATAATCCATTTTGTATTTTAATTCCAATATTATTTGTCTTTGTCAGGGACTGACACCTCACTTTCTCACGTTTTTTCATTGCTGGTGACTCTTCCTCGGCATTACTAGTGTAACTAGTTAAGAAAAACATTAAAAATATATAGGATTGTAAAAAAGCGAGAACCCACTGTTCCTCCATGCATATATAAAGTAAGGCAGCTAAAAAGATACCATTTTTAATTATGCAGAGGACTGTCTACTGATTCATCTCCTCCTAACCCATCCAGAGAAAAGCAATTAGCATGTGGCTTGCCCAGATCCATCAACAATGGCATGTATAAGTTGTAAATATGTCTCTCATGTTAGATTTACTACCGTATCTTCTAGACTGACAGATTTGTTTCTATTTTCTGGTAAGGGGGAGCATTACTGTAGGAGATAAAGAAGGTAGTTCCCAAGCAGCAATAATCTGCATTGTGCTAGAGGCCCTCTGAATCAATCTACGTTCTCATTCTGCTGCCATCACCATGGAATCCAAGCAGCTTTTGCTCTTATTAAAAGAAAACACAAGAAGATCTCAGTCTTTCTATTCTCCTTCCCCACGCTGCTGAAAGCCGTTTCTTTTGTTGTTTCATTTTGTCTGCGTTTGTTGTTTTTCTTTCAGAGTATGATTTTGGTAGGGCTGTTCGGGAAAGGCCAGGCTGAAGAAGTGGGTTCTGCATTTTGTTCTGAAAGTGCTTCCAGGAGAGATCTGGGTGATGAGTTCCACAGCTGTGGGCCAGCAGCTGAGAACATGCGTGTGCATGAATCTCCCCGCTGACAGTAACGGAGCCTTCCCTGCAGTGATACGTGGGTGTCATGGAAGGCTCTGTCTTTTCAGGGTGAGGCCATCCTTCAGACTGAGAAACACCAGACCATCATAGATGACACTCCCCCTCAATTCCCACCTCACCTTTCCCATCCCACTTTTCTTCCTCCCACCCTACTTTCCCAACCTTCCGAAAAAGGCACTTAACCTTCAAGCAACATGTCAGCCCATCCCTAGCCTGATCCCTTGGTCCAGCGCTGTGATGAGTCACCCCATGCAGTAAATAGCAAGGCAGCAATTTCTGTCAGTGGAAGACAGGATGTGTTTACCTGGTTGGGCTGATTCACTGTGGCTGCTGGGTGGCAGGTTGAGGGTGGGTGGAAAGAGATGGCAGCTTCAACAGAAAACATTTGCTTTCAGAAAAGTAAGGGAAAAAAACGGGGGAGAAGGCTGGGGAAGCCTGACAGGTGGCAAATCATGACACTTTTCATTTGGACTCTTTAAATGACACAGGAGACCACTGTGTAGCTCTCCCACATACACTGGTTTCTAACATATGTATGTGTCTATTTATAGACATAGTAGGTAGATAGGCAGATGCACACACAAGTACTATACTACTCCTGCTGTAATTACAGTTCTTCTCACCTCATTCGTCCCTTTATCCCTTCTTTCTTCCTTCATGCCTTTCACTCTGGTCTCTACACCTGGAGCAACATCCCTGGTTCCTGTGGGTCAAGCAACTTTCATAGATTCATAGACTTTGAGGTCAGAAGGGACCATTATGATCATCTAGTCTGACCTCCTGCACAATGCAGGCCACAGAATCTCACCCATCCACTCCTGCAATAAACCTCTCACCTATGTCTGAGCTACTGAAGTCCTCAAATCATGGTTTAAAGACTTCAAGGTGCAGAGAATCCTCCAGCAAGTGACCCATGTCCCATGCTGCAGAGGAAGGTGAAAAACCCCCAGGGCCTCTGCCAATCTGACCTGGAAGAAAATTCCTTCTCGACCCCAAATATGGCGATCAGCTGAACCCTGAGCATGTGGGCAAGACTTACCAGCCAGATACCCAGGAAAGAATTCTCTGTAGTAATTCAGATCCCACCCCATCTAACATCCCATCACAGGCCATTGGGCCTATTTACAACTAATAGTCCAAAATCAATTAATTGCCAAAATCATGTTATCCCATCATACCATCCCCTCCATGAACTTATCGAGCTTAATCTTGAAGCCAGATTGATCTTTTGCCCGCACTGCTTCCCTTGGAAGGCTGTTCCAGAACTTCACTCCTCTGATGGTTAGAAACCTTTGTCTAATTTCAAGTCTAAACTTCCTGATGGCCAGTTTATATCCATTTGTTCTTGTGTCCACATTGGTACTGAGCTTAAATAATTCCTCTCCCTCCCTGATATTTATGCCTCTGATATATTTATAGAGAGCAATCATATCTCCCCTCAGCCTTCTTTTGATTAGGCTAAACAAGCCAAGTTCCTTGAGTCTCCTTTCAAAAGACAGGTTTTCCATTCCTCGGATCATCCTAGTAGCCCTTCTCTGTATCTATTCCAGTTTGAATTCATCCTTCTTAAACATGGGAGACCAGAACTGCACACAGTATTCCAGGTGAGGTCTCACCAGTGCCTTGTATAGCGGTACTAACACCTCCTTATCTCTACTGGAAATACCTCGCCTGATGCATCCCAAGACCTCATTAGCTTTTTTCACGGTCACATCACATTGGCGACTCATAGTCATCCTGAGGTCAACCAATACTCCAAGGTCCTTCTCCTCTTCTGTTACTTCCAATTGATGCGTCCTCAGCTTATAACTAAAATTCTTGTTATTAATTAAATAACAATAACAATAATAAGTAATTAAACTGTTCAGGAAGGACAGGCAGGGCAGAAAAGGTGGGGGAGTAGCACTGTATGTAAGGGAGCAGTATGACTGCTCAGAGCTCCGGTACGAAACTGTGGAAAAACCTGAGTGTCTCTGGATTAAGTTTAGAAGTGTGTGCAACAAGAGTGATGTAGTGGTGGGAGTCTGCTATAGACCACCGGACCAGGGGGATGAGGTGGATGAGGCTTTCTTCCGGCAACTCACGGAAGCTACTAGATCGCATGCCCTGATTCTCATGGGTGACTTTAATTTTCCTGATATCTGCTGGGAGAGCAATACAGCGGTGCATAGACAATCCAGGAAGTTTTTGGAAAGCGTAGGGGACAATTTCCTGGCGCAAGTGCTAGGGGAGCCAACTAGGGGGGGGCGCTTTTCTTGACCTGCTGCTCACAAACCGGGTAGAATTAGTGGGGGAAGCAAAAGTGGATGGGAATCTGGGAGGCAGTGACCATGAGTTGGTTGAGTTCAGGATCCTGACGCAGGGAAGAAAGGTAAGCAGCAGGATACGGACCCTGGACTTCAGGAAAGCGGACTTCGACTCCCTCAGGGAACAGATGGCCAGGATCCCCTGGGGGACTAACATGAAGGGGAAGGGAGTCCAGGAGAGCTGGCTGTATTTCAAGGAATCCCTGTTGAGGTTACAGGGACAAACCATCCCGATGAGTCGAAAGAATAGTAAATATGGCAGGCGACCAGCTTGGCTTAACGGTGAAATCCTAGCGGATCTTAAACATAAAAAAGAAGCTTACAAGAAGTGGAAGGTTGGACATATGACCAGGGAAGATTATAAGAATATTGCTCGGGCATGTAGGAAAGATATCAGGAGGGCCAAATCGCACCTGGAGCTGCAGCTAGCAAGAGATGTCAAGAGGAACAAGAAGGGTTTCTTCAGGTATGTTGGCAACAAGAAGAAAGCCAAGGAAAGTGTGGGCCCCTTACTGAATGAGGGAGGCAACCTAGTGACAGAGGATGTGGAAAAAGCTAATGTACTCAATGCTTTTTTTGCCTCTGTTTTCACTAACAAGGTCAGCTCCCAGACTACTGCGCTGGGCATCACAGAATGGGGAAGAGATGGCCAGCCCTCTGTGGAGATAGAGATGGTTAGGGACTATTTAGAAAAGCTGGACGTGCACAAGTCCATGGGGCCGGACGAGTTGCATCCGAGAGTGCTGAAGGAATTGGCGGCTGTGATTGCAGAGCCCTTGGCCATTATCTTTGAAAACTCGTGGCGAACGGGGGAAGTCCCGGATGACTGGAATAAGGCTAATGTAGTGCCAATCTTTAAAAAAGGGAAGAAGGAGGATCCTGGGAACTACAGGCCAGTCAGCCTCACCTCAGTCCCTGGAAAAATCATGGAGCAGGTCCTCAAAGAATCAATCCTGAAGCACTTACATGAGAGGAAAGTGATCAGGAACAGTCAGCATGGGTTCACCAAGGGAAGGTCATGCCTGACTAATCTAATCGCCTTTTATGATGGGATTACTGGTTCTGTGGATGAAGGGAAAGCAGTGGATGTATTGTTTCTTGACTTTAGCAAAGCTTTTGACACGGTCTCCCACAGTATTCTTGTCAGCAAGTTAAGGAAGTATGGGCTGGATGAATGCACTATAAGGTGGGTAGAAAGCTGGCTAGATTGTCGGGCTCAACGGGTAGTGATCAATGGCTCTATGTCTAGTTGGCAGCCGGTGTCAAGTGGTGTGCCCCAGGGGTCGGTCCTGGGGCCGGTTTTGTTCAATATCTTCATAAATGATCTGGAGGATGGTGTGGATTGCACTCTCAGCAAATTTGCGGATGATACTAAACTGGGAGGAGTGGTAGATACGCTGGAGGGGAGGGATAGGATACAGAAGGACCTAGACAAATTGGAGGATTGGGCCAAAAGAAATCTGATGAGGTTCAATAAGGATAAGTGCAGGGTCCTGCACTTAGGATGGAAGAATCCAATGCATCGCTACAGACTAGGGACCGAATGGCTAGGCAGCAGTTCTGCAGAAAAGGACCTAGGGGTGACAGTGGACGAGAAGCTGGATATGAGTCAACAGTGTGCCCTTGTTGCCAAGAAGGCCAATGGCATTTTGGGATGTATAAGTAGGGGCATAGCGAGCAGATCGAGGGACGTGATCGTTCCCCTCTATTCGACACTGGTGAGGCCTCATCTGGAGTACTGTGTCCAGTTTTGGGCCCCACACTACAAGAAGGATGTGGATAAATTGGAGAGAGTCCAGAGAAGGGCAACAAAAATGATTAGGGGTCTAGAGCACATGACTTATGAAAAGAGGCTGAGGGAGCTGGGATTGTTTAGTCTGCAGAAGAGAAGAATGAGGGGGGATTTGATAGCTGCTTTCAACTACCTGAAAGGGGGTTCCAAAGAGGATGGCTCTAGACTGTTCTCAATGGTAGCAGATGACAGAACGAGGAGTAATGGTCTCAAGTTGCAATGGGGGAGGTTTAGATTGGATATTAGGAAAAACTTTTTCACTAAGAGGGTGGTGAAACACTGGAATGCATTACCTAGGGAGGTGGTAGAATCTCCTTCCTTAGAGGTTTTTAAGGTCAGGCTTGACAAAGCCCTGGCTGGGATGATTTAACTGGGAATTGGTCCTGCTTCGAGCAGGGGGTTGGACTAGATGACCTTCTGGGGTCCCTTCCAACCCTGATATTCTATGATTCTATGATTCTAATCCCTAAATGCATGACCTTACACTTCTCACTATTAAATTTCATCCTATTACTATTACTCCAGTTTACAAGGTCATCCAGATCTTCCTGTATGATATCCCGGTCCTTCTCTGAATTGGCAATACCTCCCAGCTTTGTCTCGTCTGCAAACTTTATTAGCACACACCCACTTTTTGTGCCGAGGTCAGTAATAAAAAGATTAAATAAGATTGGTCCCAAAACCGATCCCTGAGGAACTCCACTGGTAACCTCCCTCCAGCCTGACAGTTCACCTTTCAGTATGACCCGCTGTAGTCTCCCCTTTAACCAGTTCCTCCCTAAAAATCAACATCTTTCATCTGAATTTCAACCACTGACTTCATCTCTGTGCGGTCTGCTCTTCCCCTACTTGACAAAGCTCCATCTCGATTTTAAAATGTCAGCATGTTTAAGATCTGCCTGCAACGTACTGAGAGTCATGTTCATTCTTTTTCCCCCTCATGCTTCCTTTCCTTATCCCCCCCCACTTTTTTTTTTGCCTAAGTCTCATTTAGATTGACAGCTCTTCTGGCCTAGCGTTAAATCTCTGTAACGTAAAGTGCAAAGTTACAAAGGTTTATGAATAATTAAGACTGGTCATGGGTAGGGCTTGCAACAGTTATGGTTAAATTCCAACTTCCGTTCCATGTCCTTCCACCACCCCCCCCCCTTTTTTTTCCAAGTTGCTCGTAGAACTTTCTTAAATTTATTTGGGGCTAAATTTTTCATTCTTGTTCAAATCCAAGAAGTGAATTCTTTGAAAGTTTAAACCAAGTTGGCTGGGCATTTTTCTGTTCTTCATGTGTAAAAAAATGCTCATTCCTGCCATGTGTTCTGATCAGGAAGTCTGTACAGAGAGATAACAAGGGCTGTTTTTAGTTTTTCTTGAGACTTTTGGGAAAAATCACGTTTGATGAAAACTGGTTATGTAGCTTTAAAGTTATTAGCCCTTGAAGAGTGAAATTGAGAGCTTATGCAGAAGATTAGCCTATCAAGACTTTTGATTGTCTTAAATGTGCTAGAGCCATTTGGAGTGTGTTAGCTTTGGATATATCTAAACTATGTGATGCTCTAAACTTTGAGATGGCCAAGAGTTAGAGATTCCGGAGTCAGGTTCCAGAGAACTGAGCCAAAGGCAGGCTGGGTTTTGGAAGTCAAAACCAGTCGTTTAAAAGTCAAGGGACTTCTGAGCTCCAATGGCAATTTTAACTCTCTATTTTTAAAAAACAGGAAGAATAAACCAATTAACAAGCGAGGCAAATAATGCCACTAATGTAGTATTAAGAATGAGAAAACAAGCACTCAATAGTCACAATTCACTGAAAATTAGAAAACCAGACCAGCAAAACCACAAGAACAGTCTCTCTCATGGTGTTTTGGTCTTCTACACCAGACAGAACCTGTAAGCGCAGAACAGTTACAATTGTAAGTGAAGATTAAATGGTGTTGCACTTACTTTTTCTAAACCTGCTCCCCCATTCCTAGTCAAAGGAGTATAACAATGATATAGCTGGATTATTGCTGTGCAAAATGACATAATAATACATGGTAATAATAATCAGTTGTATAATGCTTTCCATCACAAGATTTTTGAAACCATTAAGTTTCCCAGCATGCCTGTAAGATAGTGAATTATTACTGTCCCACAAAGAAGGGTAAGCCATTTGAGTCAGCAAGTGGGCCCTAGTTATGCCAAACATCAACTTTTTAAAAATTTTGCAACCATGTTTTATCGCAAGATATCAGCTGTATCCAAACCAGAATTGTAAATTAGGCCCATTCTGGTTTTGGAGTGAGCGAGGGGAGCGGATTTCTGATTCAGGTGTTTAAGTCCACATTCTCCTGGAATATGATGGGGATTCGATGTGGGATTCTAGCATAACGTAGAAATGACCTTCTCTTTAACTGAAAATTCGCTTTGAATTTTGAAGTTGACAGCATTCAAGTTCACCCGGGCAATTAGTTCAATATAATGTTTGTTGCATATGTGAAAAACAAAATTTATTAGCAAAGAAATATATATGTCCAGCGGTCTCAAAGAACAGTGAATCAAACAGTCGCATTTTAAGGAGTATCACTACTGAGGGTATTGTGGAGAAAACAGAGCCCTTCTTAATGAGGAAATGTCTAGAATAATAACTTAACTACAGACAATCCTTCACATGTGAAATGTGGAGGAACCTGTAAGTGGTAGTGAGAAATCTGCAGTGCATTTAGACAGCTTAATTTGTGAAGCTTGCAAACATAATTAAAGGAGTCCTACAAGCTCTCCAACCACAGTGGAATCTTTTCATTTAATGAGTCAGACTGACACATCTCTTGGAAAGTGTGAGTTTAATTCTTCAGGCATGGTATTAACAATGTTCTATATAAAAAATAAAATACCCCCACCCCAAACAAACACACCGCTGCTTGGCCCTCTCTCAAAAGCAGAGGCTTTTTTGTTGTGTCTGGGTGTCTCATCCCAGGTTGAGTAACTCTGGTATCTAGTATGCCCATCATGATGGTATCTGATAAGCCACCAAAATTCCCAAAAGCAATCAAACCATATTGTCTTACTTGCCCCATGGTGATCTGGGAAAAAAGAAAAAATGTTCCCTTGCTCTTTCAAAGGAAGTTACTGTGCGAAGACTTAACCACATATCTGCTGGAGGAGAGTTCCATGAATGTGAGACAGTAGAGAGGCCCCAATCCCCTGTACTTGAAGGTTTTACTTTATGCAGCCATATCCAGTGTACCAGAGAAGTGCAGCTCATGTGCTAGGACATGGTCCTGGAAAAAGGATTTGTTTTAGATAATGAACTGAACAGGGGCTAAGGACCTTAAAGATCATTTTTAGGACTAGAGCTAGTCAAATGAAATTTTTAAATAAAAAAAAATGGGAAAAATTCTGAAATTTTCACAGAGCCCCCCATCCACCTTTCTTGTTTATTGACCAACTATAGAGCTGGTGAAGCATCTCGTTTTAAAACAATGAGGGGTTTGGGGGGAGGAGGTGGGGAGGGAGGTTGCAAAGTGCCCCTTCACTTTTTCCAGAGGATGAAGGCAGAAAATTGAATTGGATCCTGTATTAGACCTGGAGTCAATGTAGTGTGCAGAGTACTGGAGTGGTGTTTTCTTGTCATCCTGTGGTTTTTAAAAAAGAGAGGTTTCAGAGTAACAGCCGTGTTAGTCTGTATTCGCAAAAAGAAAAGGAGTACTTGTGGCACCTTAGAGACTAACCAATTTATCTGAGCATAAGCTTTCGTGAGCTACAGCTCACTTCATCGGATGCATACTGTGGAAAATACAGAAGATGCTTTTATACATACAAACCATGAAAAAATGGGTGTTTACCACTACAAAACGTTTTCTCTCCCCCCACCCCACTCTCCTGCTGGTAGTAGCTTATCTAAAGTGATCGCTCTCCTTACAATGTGTATGATAATCAAGGTGGGCCATTTCCAGCACAAATCCAGGTTTTCTCCCCCCCCCTTTTTTTTTCACACACACAAACCCACTCTCCTGTTGGTAATAGCTTATCTAAAGTGATCACTCTCCTTACAATGTGTATGATAATCAAGTTGGGCCATTTCCAGCGCAAATCCAGGGTTTAACAAGAACGTCTGAGGAAGGGGGGGGGGGGAATAGGAAAAAACAAGGGGAAACAGGTTACCTTGCATAACGACTTAGCCACTCCCAGTCTCTATTCAAGCCTAAGTTAATTGTATCCAATTTGCAAATGAATTCCAATTCAACAGTTTCTCGCTGGAGTCTCGTTTTGAAGTTTTTCTGTTGTAATATCGCAACTTTCATGTCTGTAATCGCGTGACCAGAGAGATTGAAGTGTTCTCCGACTGGTTTATGAATGTTATCATTCTTGACATCTGATTTGTGTCCATTTATTCTTTTACGTAGAGACTGTCCAGTTAGACCAATGTACATGGCGGAGAGGCATTGCTGGCACATGATCGCATATATCACATTGGTGGATGTGCAGGTGAACGAGCCTCTAATAGTGTGGCTGATGTGATTAGGCCCTGTGATGATGTCCCCTGAATAGATATGTGGGCACAGTTGGCAACGGGCTTTGTTGCAAGGATAGGTTCCTGGGTTAGTGGTTCTGTTGTGTGGTATGTGGTTGCTGGTGAGCATTCGCTTCAGGGTGGGGGGCTGTCTGTAGGCAAGGACTGGCCTGTCTCCCAAGATTTGTGAGAGTGTTGGGTCATCCTTCAGGATAGGTTGTAGATCCTTAATAATGCATTGGAGGGGTTTTAGTTGGGGGCTGAAGGTGACGGCTAGTGGCGTTCTGTTATTTTCTTTGTTAGGCCTGTCCTGTAGTAGGTGACTTCTGGGAACTCTTCTGGCTCTATCAGTCTGTTTCTTCACTTCTGCAGGTGGGTATTGTAGTTGTAAGAATGCTTGATAGAGATCTTGTAGGTGTTTGTCTCTGTCTGAGGGGTTGGAGCAAATGCGGTTGTATCGCAGAGCTTGGCTGTAGACAATGGATCGTGTGGTGTGGTCAAGGTGAAAGCTGGAGCCATGTAGGTAGGAATAGCGGTCAGCAGGTTTCCGGTATAGGGTGGTGTTTATGTGACCATCGTTTATTAGCACTGTAGTGTCCAGGAAGTGGATCTCTTGTGTGGACTGGACCAGGCTGAGGTTGATGGTGGGATGGAAATTGTTGAAATCAGCCTGGTCCAGTCCACACAAGAGAAACCTGCTGACCTATTTCCCCTTGTTTTCCCCCCCCCCCCAGTTCCTCAGACGTTCTTGTTAAACCCTGGATTTGTGCTGGAAATGGCCCACCTTGATTATCATACACGTTGTAAGGAGAGTGATCACTTTAGATAAGCTATTACCAGCAGGAGAGTGGGGTGGGAGGAGGGAAAACCTTTTGTAGTGGTAAACACCCATTTTTTCATGGTTTGTATGTATAAAAGCATCTTCTGTATTTTCCACAGTATGCATCTGATGAAGTGAGCTGTAGCTCACGAAAGCTTATGCTCAGATAAATTGGTTAGTCTCTAAGGTGCCACAAGTCCTCCTTTTCTTTTTAAAAAAGAGGGCTCTTTCAAGTTTTACTATCTGTGATTCTTTGTCATTTTCAGGCTTGACTACTGCAGCATCTCCACATGAAGAGTGTTGCAGTGCTTGACAACTCCAAGATCACTGGGGCCAGGTCTGCCTCCAAGAGGGAGAGCAATAGACTTCGGGCCAGCTGAAGATGGTGCAGTAGAACCTCAGAGTTATGAACATCTTGGAAATGGAGGTTGTTTGTAACTCTGAAATGTTCATAACTCTAAACAAAACGTTATAGTGGTTCTTTCAAAAGTTTACAACTGAACATTGTCTTAATACAGCTTTGAAACTTTACTATGCAGAAGAAAAATGTTGCCTTTAACCATCTTAATTTAAATGAAACAAGCACAGAAACAGTTTCCTTACCTTGTCAAATTTTTTAAAAACTTTCCCTTTAATTTTAGTAGTTTATGTTTAGTACTGTACTTTATTTGCTTTTTTTTTTTTTTTGGTCTCTACTGCTGCCTGATTGCATACTTCTGGTTCCATGTGTGGATGTCCGGTCAGTTCGTAACTCTGGTGTTCATAACACTTAGGTTCTACTGTGAAAGTATTTCTGGCTACTGAAGCTAATTGGAGCTCTAGGAGCACTGAAGAGTCCAGAAAGACCATGAGATGACCATGACTGATGAGGTTATGGTTTGGGATAGTCCCTCAGAGCATTTTCCTCCGCCCATTAACACTGCTGACGTCTATCCCTGATTTAGTTTCAGGAAGCTCCTTTTTATATGGGTATTAATCTCACTCAGGCACAAAGGGATGATGCTGTTGACTGCTGACGCTGTTGAGATGTAAGGCTGGGTAACATCTGTGTACAGCTGGCACTGAAGCATATGGCATCTCCCCTATGACTTGGACATCAGTGCTGAATAGGATGAGAAATACTAGCATTGAGACTTGCAGGACTGCACCAGAAAGTGCACTCGAGAGTCCGGTCGGTCTCAAAGACAGAATCAGAGCCAGTAAGTCCATTCATTCCTGAAAGGCATCTCAAGGGATTTCGTAATACTTTAGGATTCACTGGCTCAGCAAGCGTGCACACATTTGTCCATTGTCCTGAGCTAAAACAAGATCATTCACCAGGAGAACCAGCACTGTCAGGTTAGTGACATAACCTGGCCTGAAGCCCAGATGTGACGGCTGGGTCTAGGGTGGAGGACAAACCTGAATCAGTAAATATTCCCACTTCTGCATAATTTATGTTGCTTTCAGTAGGTGGTGATTCTACTGTCAACATTTTATAATAAGAGACCTCTCTAAATAAAGAGGGAAATGCATTCTGATTCAAGCAATGCATTTGAGATGGAAATAGGCTTTCAAATGGAAGGGATCCTCAGAAGTATTTTGTTCATTTGATAGAGAACCAGCGGTAAAAAATGAAATGGTGGAATTTATCAATTAACTGGCAAATCTTTGAACATCTCATGAGATTTAGTCTGATGTAACTAGATTGATGGAGTAACTTTCTTAGTCTGTGATATCACTGAACAAACTCTGCCAGTTCTAGGCTCATCCTTTCAAACAATTCTCATTTTCTGAAAGCTTAATATTTTTTATTTTAGATACATATCTACAGACACATTTAAATGAGCCAGAGAAAAGACGTACCAGTGCTGGACCTTTTTTCCCCCTATTTTTAAAGCATGTAACTTTTTCCTGCAATGTCAAAGTGTCATGCATCAATTTTTTTATTTGACCTGTTTAAGTAATACACCAAATCTCTCTTGTCTAAAGTTCACAGATGACAACCGGAGTCACTGCACATGACAGACAGAGATATTGGGGGATATTACTGCACAAATTAAATGTAATCAAAGGCTGAATTGTGACAGCACATACTAGAAAATGCAGCTCTTCTGAAGAGCTGTATATTTTCTTAAGCTGGGACTTTGCATTACATAAAAGAACGCTCTATTCAGCTGCATAACTGTAAAGAGAAAAGAACAAAGATAGATCAGCACCAGAAATATCAGCCATCATATAGGCTAGTAGCAGTGCTAATGTAATATTTACAGACCCTGGAAAAAGCTATATTGAAGACCTAACAGATAATGACAAACAAGGAAATTCATAATTCCAGAACCTAAAAACAATAGTTCACAACATGAAAACTGATAGAGAGCAAAACTAACAGTGAATTGTATTGCCTTTGTTATTTGGGGCTCGATTCTGAAAGGGGACTCAATCGGATTCATCCCAGCCTGCCATTTTGCAAATGTAAATAAGTGCTACTGACATGACTTCAATGTCTTACTGAATAATTTGCAGGTGCAATCAGACATATGTCTAAGGAAGATCAATTGCATCTGCATTTACTTGCAGTTGCAAAATTGTAAACTCCTAATGGGAAGCTGCTTACTATCTGGAACAATGTTTCTCTCTTCTTGCTTTCAAGGTCCCCTGTCTAGTGCCAGCCCATCCAATTCTTGAGCCTCTCATTTATTTTTCTCTTCTCCTTCTCAATTTAGTTATAATGACATGTACCACGAGAGCATGCTAAACAGCATTTGGATAAACAAAGTGTAGCATCAAATAAAAATGGTGCAAAAATACCTACTATATGTAGATGAAGAGGTACAGTGGATGATTAGCTGTGCCGGGCCAGAAAGTGGCCTTAAAGACATCTTAACCAGCAACACGAAGATCACTCGGTATATGGGGTGGTTTCTAGAGCTGGATTAGTGGCCCTCACACTAGTCCCTCCATTAGGTCAGTGGAGATGGGGCAAGGCATTTCTCTGCTTGGGACTGTCATCTTACTGCTTCTCTGTGCCCCCTGAACTGAGCTTCACCCCCTACTATCGCACCTATGGATCTGACCCTTCATGCTGGACTTTGTGGCTTATGCAGAAACACCCACCAGTACCTGACACTGGGTGAGAAAGTTATACTCAATATTCCTTATGTGGACAGCCCCATACAATTGCAACAGAAAGGTGCTATTAAGCAGAGGTGTTTGCTGTTCTGCTAATAGTGAACAAATAAGTAATACGTGGATTCCTAGCTTTTGCTTCACTTGAAATTCTTCAAGGGAGACAAACATCACACAAGAGACAACAACTAACATATTTGGAGGAGCAGCTCATGGCTTTCTTACTCTCAGCCCAGAGCACCGATAAGAATATTGGCAAAGGCAATAGTCAGGCTTTTGAGACTATCTGAAGTTGAGATTAGCACTTAATCTGTTTTCCTTTATGTTGTTTTTACTCATTTCTCAGACCATTTCATTATCCGCAGCTATCGGCTGGGGAGGGGGAGATCAAAAGAGGTACACCAGAGCCCCATCAGGAGTTCCCAGGGCTCACCTTTGGCAGGCTATGGCACTAGGATTATATAGCACCATGGATGTGCATAGTGGTTTACAAGCATAAAAGAGAAGGCTCCTCCCCCAAAGAGCTTGCAGTCCAAGGGCTCAGTGACCCAGGCTTGCAGATAGGGGTTGTGAGAGTACCTCACTGCTTCAGTGTAGAGCTGCTGAGCATGGGGCTTTATTAATCACGGTTTAATACGGTAAAGTAAGTACTGGGGGCTGCTGGGTCACCAGGAGGTATCGTGCATATGACCCTGAGACCTCCTCATTGCTTTTGTGGATACAGATTAACACGGCTACCCCTCTGATACTCAGACCCTTCAGATATATTTCTGAGTCAGTCACTGGCCCTCAGACCAGTGTTATTTTCATCTTCCTCTAAGAACGCCTCTAGACCATGCTCAAGTAAGCCACTGCTCCTGGCCAAAGGCACAAACAACAGAGTTCTAGAGAATCCCAGCACATCTCAGATCCATTTGCTGGATTGCATTAAGGCATCTGTGACCTGCGTTTAGCCCACATCATATCCACACCTGTGCTGTGACCCCAGCAGTGCTCAGGTCAGGGTGAATTTCAGCCCTTCTCCCAGCAGAGATTTGGAAGAGAAACCATCTGTGTGTTTTTAATCACTCTGGATACAGTGGGATAACTTTATCAAACAGGATGGGTGTTTCAGAACTTCCTAAAAATGGGCAGACTCTGGATGAATCCAATCGTTTTTCTGGAGGCTCGTTCCACAGTTAAACCCGCTCTGAAAAGATTCTTATCTCTGTTTCTTACTCAGTTTGAGCAGGACTTTGTGAACTGTGTTTTCCCCAGAGGATTGCAGCTTCCTTGGTGGATCATGGAAGAGGATATGGTACAGTGGCTGAGGTACAGTATCCGGGTCCTGACCTACTGATGGATCTGAGGACAAGGAGCTAGGCCTCGAGTTGGAAGCAGACTAGAAGCCAGTGTAGGGGTCAGTGTGATGTTCTCACAGCAACCTGTCCCACTAAGAAATTAGGTTCCTGCACTCTGCATAAGCTGGAGCCTCTGCACTGCTGGTTACAGGGAGTTACAGTAATCCAACCTAGCAGTGACAAATCTATGGGTTGCCGTGTCTAGATCTTCCGGTGGGGGGAAAGATTGGAGATTCCTGGCAAGCTGGTAGGGAAGAGCTCTATTGCTGGACAGGGAGGACAAAGTCCTGGCTAGTTCTTTGAAGCATTAATGTCTGTCTTGTTCTATTTGAGAAAGCATGTTTGTTCTCATTATGTTTCACAATGGGGGATCACTTTAACTCTCAGCTAGCAAAGGAGTATGAAGAGAGAGGCCATATCTGGGAAAACAGGTACACAGGTTGTCACAAAAGCAGAACTGTACACTGTGAATGGAATACTTTACATTTTTCCATCATTATTTTCATTGCTGGCATTCACACTAGTAAATGAACAATGACAATACATATCTCTATTCAGCTGATAATGAGTTGACATAGCATTGTTATATGGCTTTCATTTGTGTTTCTAGGACTCACATTATGTATTGAAAGGACATTTATAGGGTTCCATAATTGTGAGCTTGACATGTAAGTGTTCTTAAAGTTTTACTAACAATGAACATTCATTTTGCGAGCAATACATCATTAGACTAATGTCAGAGAGTATAATATTAACTTTCAGTTATTTTGGCTACTCTGCCCCCCTGGAGATGCATCAAAGAACCTGAGCATCAGTCAAGTGGCTTCTACTGTAATTTACAATAGGTTCTTTAACTAGATAAGAGAGTGCCCCCCAGTTCAAGGGGAGGATATAGTTGTAACACAACTTAACTTTTGAATTACACTACCAAGCTGTGCTGTGTATCAAGGTCTTAGACTTTCCTGCACATTACATCTTGCTTTGATGAAGAGCTTTGGGTAATTTATCCTAGTCAAGGGTGGGTGTGTCATTGTCACTGGAAAAAAATGACAAAATTCCATACACTGGACCAAAGTCACAGTCCTTCTGATGAATCCCTATAAAGGTATCTATTTTCATCACCTTAGACTGTCAAAGCAAGGTTAGACAACAAGTCGCAACTCCAATAGTACAATGGCATAGTCCATCCAGCAGCTGCTTCTAGTCCATGCAGCCAGTGGCAGCATGAATATGAAACTTCCCTTTCCCTTCTCCCAATTACTTTCTGACCCAGTGGTGGGAGTTCTACAAATTGAACTCTGATTATACTATGTAATGGCTGAGTTTTACAATCAGAATTATGGAGTTGAAGTCCTAACCTGAAGTTGCAAGAAAGTCTAGTGGGAGAAGAGGGAATATATCAGGCCACTAGCAAACAAAAAAAAAAGAAATTGGAAGGGAGCCTATGTCCCTTGTTGGCTAGAATCCTGCTGGGATGAGGTCACTGCCCAACCCAAGTCTGAGTTTCAACATGGTATTCTGCAAAATTCCGCAAGTCTGTGATGCGTCCTAAGTCTGTGACTGGCCAAGTTTCACACATTCTTAGATTTCAAGCTGTAAGTATCACAGAGCTCTACAGATTGTAATTAGTCATCCCTATGTACATACTCTGAAGAAAAGAATGCAGAGGGACCTGGAGAACATACATCCTGATGATTAATATGGATAAATGTGTCATTAATGGGGTAAGGTAGCAATGACAGAACTGGTTAAAATAATATAAGAAACCATGAAACCTTCACTCCTTTCTGGGACAGAAACTGCATCAACCCTTCTTAAAGGTTCAATTAAACTTTTTTTTAGCCTCTGTGAATTTTCTTTTTTTTTTTTTCTTGTCTCTGTATCTTAGGGGTCCAGCCAAGCTAGGAAGTACTGAAATATCTCTAGCAAAGCAATTCTCATAAGATTTCCACCCCAAAATTGGAAGCTGAAAAGATCTGGCTTACTTAGATAAGCATGCAGGGACAAACTCTGTGCTGGTGAAAATGGATATAGTTCCAGTGGGCAGAGAATTTGCTCCCCCATCTTTCAACTGCTGATCTGAATTGACTCCATCCTACTATAATATGCTACAGAAGTCGCCTGGAAATACATCACTAATAGATGTATAAGCTCATCATCGTCAGACAGATAAAGGACCACACCCAAAACCTCCCAAATATAGCTGATCTCCGCTGCCAGTAACTTTACCATTAGCTACTTCTCTATCTGCCATGTCTTCTCCCCCACCTCCTTCATATAATTTGTCCATTAAGTGACTCAGATTATTTCATGTAGAAAGAATCCCTGGTGTACAGTCATACTAGTGTATTCATTGGGGGGAGGATTTTTAAGCTGTCTGAGTCATCAGCATTTTTCACATGGGCTGCTCCTAATATTTCAGGATTCAAACTTAGACAATAACTGCTTGGAGGAATTATTTTTTCAGAGCAGTGAAGAAAATAATTTGACTCCCTAACGAAAGCCTTGAAAACTTCCCAGGTAGTGAAGGTTGATGAGTCATGGCCCTGATTGATCTCCTAATAAACATTTATCTAGATACCAATGGATGTAATAAATTGTGGGATTTATATGTAGTTCCTGTGTAGAGACCATCTTTTAAAGCACCTACACCCAGCACAGTAGACTGTGGTACGGCTTCTAGCTTCAGCTCCAATAGGAACTAGAGCCTGATCAATGTATGCACTTGATCTGACAAACAATCGGATGGAGGATTTTGCATGAGACAGTACAGAGAAATACATTCATTTCTAAGTTAGGTTTGAATATTTTTAAAAAAATATTTTAAAAATCAGCTTGAAGGTCAGGACATGCTCTAAGAATCATAAAACTTGCCAGAAATCTCATATGAATTGATCATCCTGGATGATGGTTATTTTTTTTGCAACCTCTCAGTATTTTAATCACAAATCCCAAGTACAACTAAAAGCCCCTCTCTCATGTAAGAACGAAAAGGTAAAATTTTCAAACACACCTAAGCTACTGAAGTGCCTAAGTCCCATTTTAAAAAGTGACTCAGTCATGTAGGCTCTGAAGTCCTATTGACTTTCAATGAGGCTTTCATACCCTTGGTGGCCAAAGCACTTTTGAAAACAGGAGTGTTGAAAATTCTACCTCAGATAATTTAGTAATGGAGGAAAGAGTCAATAAAGAAGCTGGGAAAATCAGAGTGTTTGGTGTGCATAAACATCTGGTTTCCTGATGCCAAGATCTGAGTGTGCCAACTCAGACCCTATTCCTTTTATGAGAGTTATTTGGGTACTTCCAGTTCCTCTTTGGTTTTCACTTCACTGGGGTCAGGAAATCTGGACCTTTTTTGGAAAAGGGGGTTTGGGTGCTGAAAGATGGATTCCTTCCCAGTGACTACTCCTTCCCCTGCAGGCTCCCCGTCTCAGTTTAGGAGAGATGGAAAAATGCTGATGCCAGATTGTGATTGCCCCTTGCCTGAATGTGTAAGGAAGGAGGCAAAAAATTCAGCCCCTTTGCAGCCACAGGGGACAGTCTTGCGGATCTCTGCCAATCTCCAGATCCTGCACTGACCAGCAGAAGAGTGTATGTTATACCCCTAAGGGCATGCTCTCTCTCTGTATCTGGGAATTCTCTGAGGAATAGTAGACTTTATCCTATTCCCATTGAAACCAAGAGGAGTTTTGCCATTGACGTCAATAGGAACAGGACTGGGATCTTAACGGAACTGTAGGCTACCACTGGGGGTGGGTGGTGAGACTTCACAATGCCTCCAGTGAAGAGGGGTCAACAGCCCTTCACATTTACTGTGCAATCCCAATGCTTGTTGCTCGCACGGATAATGGATTCTCTGTACTGAGGGAATGGCTGCAATACCACTTTCACAACAATTACTTTCTAATGGCACTTGATAACATTTTAATAGTGACCACTCTACGTATAGGCAACTGTTTTCCTACCCTTTACAAAGCTGATGCAAATTCTGACAGTTCCCAGAAAATTGAAACCTCTCCAATGAAGAACAAGAATATCAATATATTATTTTGACGAGGAGCATTTACAAATCACCAGTGCAAAACATATTGTCCTGCTTGATGCTTACTTTGATAGCGCAAATATTAATAGCCACTTACTTCTTTTAATGTTAGCATTGCTTGGCACCTGAAATCAATATTAGCACAAATAAGCAATGTACAGGAGGAAGTTCCAATATTGACTAAACTTAAAGATTCCAATCCTCTTTTTTGCACCCATCAGAAAGATTCAATACTAATTGATGGTGTCTTTGTGGTAATCTAAATGCACATGCCTATGAAAATTATAGAAGCTCTATAAGAAAGCATTTACTTTGGGGGTAAACTAGATCTTGCTCCCTTAATTCATACCTTATTAACCCTTACACCCCACAGAGCCATTGCTCTTAGAAAGACAAACTTTAACAACCGTAATCACAAGGTGATATCTGAGATGCCACAAATGATTCTCTATTCAAAATATATGGAATAATGCAATATCTCAGATACCAGCTATGGCAACTGTTGGCAAATGTTACCTACTGTAAGGCTTGCAGAGAAGACAGTGGCCTCTCCCCACCAGCCGGTAAAGTGCTATCATTAGGTCTCATCAAAAGTCTCTCTCAACTGCTAACACCTAGAGACTGAATTTTAAAAATGCTGCCGTCTGGTGTCTGTTTGGAAGGGTGGCATCTTTTGTCCCTAGAGAACTGAATCTAAAATTAATTGGGGGTTCAAATGCACCCATGTAGACATCATAGCAAAATCATACCCACAACAACAGAAATTGCTTTACAAAATCAGGCCCTACAGCTATATCAGGGTCCTGCAAAACATGCATCTCAAAAAATAAAATAAAAAAGGCAACTCATAAGCAGCAGAATGACAAAGGAGTCTTTACTGAGAACAAAAAGCACATATATTCTAAATGTTAGAGTGCTGTACAGACAGAAAATCTGAAAAATGGAAGCTCTTTTATAACCTCGAAGACCAAGTTCTCTTTTACAACCCTTGCAATGAGTAAAATGCCCTCTAAATGGAACCCCTTCTACGTACCAGAAGTTATTAATTAACACTTGTTTTCAAAAATCCTGACTGAACAAGTGTTTCCATGTTGTACACTTTAATTTGTATGATGTATTTCATCATTTTCCTGAGGCACCCACCATATTCAATTTAAATGGAAACTATTTTATTTAAAGATAAAATAAGAAGGTTGAAGTAATTGTTTAAGTGGCAAATATTGCCCTCCCTTCCCTATGTAATGAAAGCTCTGCACACAGAACGGGACAGAATTTGTGAGTGAAACTCTTGTGTTTCATGACTTGAGTGCTTATCTGCACAATCTTCACCTCCTCCTCACATGGAGTACGGTATGTTTCATAAACACAGTCATATGCACACACGATGATGTCAGGCTACAGTATAGTTCTGTTACAAAATCAGTTAAATGAACCGCCAGTATCTGCACATGCCTAAACCTGAGTCACCATATGATGCTACTGGTGTATTAATTGCCCTGCCTCCTTCTGACCCTTCTGTACTGTTAGCCCCATTCATTGTGTCCTATCTGAACTTAGACTATAGCTTTACAAGGCAGGGACCTTATTATTATTTACTATTTGCATTACCATAGCACTTAGGAGCCCTAGTCATGGAGCCCATTATGCTAGGCATTGTACAAACACAGAACAAAAACATGGTCCCTGGCATGGTCCCAGGGGGTGCTGCTCCCTGACCTCAGCACCTCTAGTTCCAGTGACCCTGAACAAATGCCTAGAACAGGTCCCCAGTGTAAATGAAAGGAGTAGGGAAAGGAGTACATCCTGGTTTGTATATTAAAGCGCAGCCTTCATGTCTCATATCTAAAATGATTTGTTTCACCTTAACATCTCTCTGGTTTCATTAGCAAAGCAATGCTATTTCAACAATGGAGATAGATACACTTGAGGTGTCAGAAGTTCAACTACAGTAGGCATGCTATATAAATGAGAGGCTCAGGGCTTGATTCATCAAAGGGAGTACAGCAAGATGTCTTGAAAGAGAGGAAGAAAATGAATTCAATGAATCATGTAACTGGCAGCCTGCATCTTGAGGGAACAGTTCTACATACGGTAATTAGGAATGTGTTACACACACAGAGTTTCATTAGTAAATGTTGAAGAGGCAGGAAAAAGCCAGGAGATTGCATATACATGGATGCCCTGGGCTCGGTGGTTCTGATTAGTTAAGAGAGCCCTTAGACTTGTGTGCTTTTGGGCCTGGTTGGGATGGGGCAAACATTAATACTTTGTCCCTTTCTTTCATTATGTTATACAGACCTGACTGTTACAGGATGTTTAAGGGCATAATAAAGATTCTAGTCATGAAGTTTTTTAGGTTATGGAACCTTAGAGGACCAATCCTGCCCACAAAATTCCCTTTGACTTCAATGCAGAATTACAGGCCCTTGATATCGTTTTTGGGGTTCTATTTCATATGCCTTTGTAGCTCCAGTATGTGGCACTTGCAACCACTTTTTTAGTAACAATAAAAGTTAGTCTAAACTATGTTTGCAATCCATTTTGTCTGCTTTTTGCTCATGTTCCTGTGAGCAAATTCTTGTTTGCAAGAAAGCTCATGGAAAGGGAAAGTGTCACAAATACTTGTGCAAATATGGCTTAGCCATTACGGGTATGTAATCAGGTAGCACCCCCTGGTAGCCCCAGCTGTGCATCCCAGAAGGTCAGGTGCCACCCTTCACAGGTCCAATGCAGTGGTGCCTTAGCCATCTGGCTATGGCACCCTGGAGTCCCACCCCTTCTGGTGTATTAGAGCCCAAAATAACAGGAAAACTGAACTCAAAACTAGGGTTATCTGAGCATTCATTGGCAGGACTCCACCCGCCTACTGAGGGCCTGTCTCTGTGCAACCAGGCTTTTTTGTCAGTCTTTCTGGACTCGCTTGTCCCACCCACCAGGGGGCTTGCCCAAGTAACAAGCTGTCTCAGGCTCTTGGCTGGAACTAGGCTTCTCTCCACACCACCCCCCCGCCAATGAAGAAGAAGCAGAGTGCTCTCCTTCCTGATCATCCCCAATCGAAGGCAGGCCTCTTCCTTTTAAGACCCCTCTCCTGTCAGCTGCTGCAGGTATAGCAGGGCAAGGTCAATTGTATCCACAGGCCCTTGTTAATGCCCTCCCAGCCACAGTGGGGCCTATGTGCCACATCACAGACAAAGCAGCTCATATGTAAGTCAGCTCACCTGCAGTGAGATATATTAGACAGACTAATAGGTAGATTTGCAAACGTGTTTTCATTGGTAGTATTTGATCGGTCATCTTGAAAGTTCATTGGAATTTTGGGAGCCATCCAATTAGAGAGCAGAAATTATGTCATGTGGCTGATTGCACAGCATGATTAGCAAATTATAAAAAATGAATACCTGATGCAATAGTCACAGCAAATAGTTATTATTTATATTACCATATTGCCTAGGAGCCCTAGTCATGGCCCAGGATCCCATTGTGCCAGGCGCTGTACAAACACAGAACAAAAGATGTAAGACAAAAGACAACAGATGGATATAGACATTCAGGTAGGGAAGAATAAGGAAACAATGAGATAATATTGAGCAGCACGATATGCAAATATATCTCAGCCTAAGGCAATCACTGAATAATTGCAAAATCATGAACAAATTCATGAACAACCTAAGCCTGTTCACAGATAATACCCAAACAGAAGCACTCAGATTTCACAGTGACAGAACAGACGCACATTTGTAAAATATACTGTTCATTGTGAACAGTTCTTCTAGTTCTAGTCCTAAGTGATCCCTCGCTGAGATAAATAGGAGGCATTTTGCCCGGATAGGTTTGGATCATATAGTAGGCTAGATCCTCAAATGGTGTAAATCAGCATAGCTCCACTGAAATCAATAGAGCTAGACCAAGTTACATTGGCTAAGAATCTGTCCCAGTAGCTTTATTTTATTTGGAGCACACCTTCAGGGGAAAGGAGACCTGCGGCTTTCTTCTCCATCTGAACACTGCTTAAGTAGCAGCTTTACGCCTTTTAGAACCACCCCTCCAGCTTGCTGTGATACATGCAGTCCTTATGTCAGAAAACAAGGCAAGTAAGATTCAAATAAAACTTTCCAGCTATACAATAAACTCTAAACAGCATCCCAGGAGGAGATGCAGCCTAGCTGTACTCCCAGGTTCCTCACTAATACTGAACAGTACAGCTGGGGAAGCAATTTACAACATCAATCAAAACTATCACATTAAATATTATTGGAGCAGTTCTATTGGCTAGAAAAGCAGCCACAGCAAAGTCTTTCTCAGCCTTTCCCTGGCAAGCGGTCTACACTCCCACTCTGCTCGATGCAGAGTTGGCCAGAGTAATCCATGCTTTAAATGGCCTGTAGACTTGACTATTGTGATGCGCTATACTTGGGGGTGAAGCCACAAATGCTGGTGAAGCGTCAACGTGCAACGGGTAGTGGCCCGCCGGCTGATCAACACAAGTCAATGGGCACATACCACCCCTGTTCTCCCTTCACATCACCAGCCACCCACCAAGAGGAGTGATGCTTTCTCAAGGTGTCCAGAACTGTACGTCACCCTGTTATCCCTCTTCCTTAGCAAAAGAGAGATTTGTTGATGCTAAACTGTTGGACAGTCCCCTGCCCCTACTCTGCTAGTCAGCCATGCAAACTCCTTAAGACTCCACCAGTCCTAATCTTGCCTTAGTACACTAGTCCCTGAACTCTCCAAAAGCAGCACCCTGAAGCACCCAGGCCCTGTCACTGGGCACTTCCAGAAATTACCAAGTCTGCTGTCTCTATAGAGTTCACACCAGCTTGCTTGATTTAACCAGGAATTGGTATCACTTAAATTTCTGTTCTTTATTGAAGATATTCTTGTTTTATTATCAAACCATCTCAGTGCTGCTATATTCAAGTGCGGTGTGCATTCGCAGCAACTACAGCAGCATTAATGTTAAGCCGTGTTGCAAACTCTTAAGTTAAACATCCCTCTGACGGCAAAACAAAAGAACCAGGAAATGTAACTTATGTATTTTTGTGAAACATCAGTGGGGTGTTTAGCCAGTCTGTGCTTACACGGATTCAAACGCAAAAACATGCACATTTATTATAACTAGATATATGGGTGGTTTGTAGTTTTTTTTTTTATGGTCACTGCCACACAGCTGCCCACAGACTGCCGGCGGCAGAATGCATTACCTGGTAAACAATCTAATGGAAGACAAAAAATATTTACAGAAAGAAGTTGGCAGATAGCAAGAAGAATATATTATTTACATTTTTGAATCTAGTGAATGAGAAAATGAAAAAGTTTAACAAAATAAGAATAGAACTGAAATACTATATTTTCATAAAAAGCAGCCATATTGACCTTGTAAACCAACACAGATCTGTTTAGCCATTACTTTTCAATTAGTCATATTCAATACATTTACAATAGAGATTGCCAAGAAATAAAACACTAGCCCCAAACAGCCATAGGCTTTCAGAAGGTGAATGCAAATCCAAAATCAATAGCTGTTGCCTGTGTCTACAGTGGCCTGAGCCAAAATCCAGATCCAAACATGGGTTCATTTGCATCTGGAATCAAACTTTGCAGCACAGACCTAAGTCAGATTTACAAGAAGATATCAGAGAACCTCAAGCCTTTCAGATAGCAGATCCAGATTGATTCACATTCAGTTTAGAGAAGCTTCAACCTTCTGAGTTTGCAAAATTGAAATGAAAATGTCATGGGAACAGGCTTGCTCACAAGAGTTCTTGTATTTCTGTTTGTGGTCCTCAATGTAACCCTAAATACAAAGCCTATAGATATGGGGGGAAAGTTATCTGAAACTTTGAGAACTTCAGAAGTGGCCCAATTTGTCTCTGGATCTAAAAAACACTCATAGGCAAAGACTCAGGGAGAAGGTGAGGGCTGATCTAATTTTATATGAAGCAGTTCACCCATCACTAATTACAAGATGACATTCTGGCTTTTCAAATAAAACATCTTAGCATAACACAAGGTCTCTCAATGTCATAGTTAATACACGTTGTGTAAGTGACTTTAGAGCTTGAGAATGCTACTGAGTTAAGTCAGCTGGAATCCCTCCACAGGACAGGTAAAGCAGGGACAGCTGTACTGAAATGTTTGTCAACCCAGACCCTAAGAAACCTTAGAGATGGCAGCACTCAATCTTTCAGCTGTGATTTGGATGGCTATTTAATGTCCCATTTGTATGCAGATCAAGAATAAGCTTTCCCTTAATAGAGAAATGAGCAATACTTGAAAATAAAGCAAGATGTCAGCCTACCCTACGTTAAAGCAAGAGATCATAATAGCTAAACTAAGCAACAGCAGGTGCAAGCCACAAAATTGGATCTAGGTTTCAAGCACTTCAAAATGTGGGGGTATTTAGATCCAGAATTTTGGTTCTGCTCACACCAAACTAAGAGAGCCCAACCGCCTCTGGATTTGAATCCAAACCACTACAAAGTTTGGGAGGAATTTGGATGTAGGATTTTGAGTCAGGATCATCTCTAAAAAAACTAAACTACCACTTTAATGTTTCTGTACAATTAATTTCAGAGAGCGGTGTAAACCTCAATGAACACTTACTCTAATCATCAGCCTGTTTACTAATAGGGGGATTGATCCTCCTCCCACTGAAATCAATGGCAAAACTCTCCCCATGTTCAGAAGGATTAGACTGGGACAGGGATTTCCCTACACCCTGACTGAATTTCCCCAACCCCAACCCCCCCCCAGTTTTGTGAACTAGTTACATGCAGTGTTGCCAATTTAGTGATTGTTTGGAAATTTGAATTGAAACTGAAACATCAATACACACTTTAAAAGCATACACAGTGTATGATAAAATATGTGTATCTGAAAAAGTATTATAGATTTTAAAAGTATGAACATAGATTAGCTTCCTTATACAGCTGTTGTTTTTATGACAATGTCAGTGCATTCATTTCGGTGACGTTGGCCAACCTAATAATTTCAAATTATGGTTTATAAGCAAAGTCTAAATGAGCTCTCCCTGACAGCTAGTGATGAGCTAGGGGCTGGGGGAAAAGGCTTCAGGACCAGACTGTATTTACATTCACACCTAATCTACCTAGGTATCCAGCAAACAGAGCTGTGTTCCCCAAGTGATAGATTTTGTCTGGGGTTGGGTTACAAATCACTTGAATGCAGGAGGGTGAGGGGGTAATGAAATGTTATTCTTCTTATTGTACAAGTAAAGGGCAGTAGAATTGTACTTAGCCTGTGCTGACTGAGGGCATCAAGAGAGGGTGGGGACAGGTGTTTTGCTTGATGGTCTGCCTGAGTCACAAGTACTGTTTGACCTGCACCTCTCCACTGTTTAAAGACAGAGCTGATTAGGCTCCATAGATGGTCTTTTGTTGTGTTAAGTGACCACTACAGCTGAAATCACTGATAATCAGGTATAAGTACTTAGACCTGCTGTGGTACAGTGTATCTGTGGAAGAGATGGCCCAGCCTGCACTAGCAGCGGGGTCCCCCACTGAGAGCTCAGCTGAAATCACTGAGAGCTGGGTGGAACGTCAAGAGACCAACTCGCAGAGGTCACAGTGGCAAGTGGCAGCAGAAGGTGACGGCGCAGGGCCATTGGCAACAGAGCGATGGAGTGAACGGTGGCACAACGAACAACAGTGGCCAGAGCGAACAGTGAGCAGCTGGAGGAACAAGCAAGGTGCCTTCTTGCCCCTGCCTTGGGAGGTGAACTCATGTGAAAGCACCTCTGACCTCTGAGACTCCACTGACCAAGGACAACACCGGTGAGTGTTAATGAGGCTGTTAAGAATGTTGGAGACACAACACAGTTCATGCGAACAAACATGGCTGTGGCATCATACTTTCTAGTTAAGCAAGAGATACCACACACTACAAACTGGAGGCCAATGTTAAGTGCATTGTCACTTGTTCATCCTGAAGTTGAACACTGGTTCCAAACAAGACCAGCAAATGCTCACTATCTTTCTGCAAGAAACTCAACTGACTGGCTAGAAGCATGTGGTGCAACAGTGAAAGACTCAACAGTTGAAAAAGTGAAGAACTCTCTCACCACATTCAAAAAATTTGCATACATGGCTGATGAATGCACTGATGCAAATGGGCATCAAGTATTAAGTCATTGTGTACATTATCTTGATGTCAGTGGTAGGCCAGTAGATGCATTTCTAGATGTACAAGTTATAGAAGACACATCGGCTGCATCTGTGACAACCCACATCTTAGAAGAGTTAAATGCTTGTCAATTGGACCCCAAACAGATGGCTGCTTTTGCATTTGATGGAGCTGCAAACTTCTCTAGAAGACATGGTGAAGTACAAGCTTTGCTCAGAGAAAAGTGTAACCCTAATCTCTCCTATTACACACTGCAGAGGCCATCTACTCCAACTAGCACTAGTACGAGCTGCAGACTCTTCAAAAGATATTTAAAAAGCTATAAATTTAATGTCATTATATTCTTTTTTCAGCAAGAGTCCAAAAAGAATGAATATCTTGGAAAATATAGAAGATACACTGGGACTGAAGTTCAAATTAGTCCAACCTGGTCAAACCCTCTGGCTTTCTCATGAACGAACCTTGGCTGTTCTCTTAAAATTACTCCAGCCATTATTACTAGCTTTGGAAAGTATCTACCAAGATGGGATGGATCTAAGTAGTGAGGCTGGTGGATTACTTTTGCTAATACATTCAGAGAAGACTATTGCCATTCTCTCTTTTGTAAATCTACTGTTGAAACCACGTGGGTCATTAAACAATGCCATCCAGGCATCTGCGACAACAGTACTAGATCTTTGTCCAGCAATAGAAGCTACATTTGGATAAATCAGAGAGCTATCCATTGAAAAAGTACAGGAAGAAGCAAAGACTTCAGTCCAGAAGTTGACTAATGAAGGCATTTACATCGAATCCTTAAGTAAAGAGCACAAGAAGTGTTTGTTAAGACAACTGAAAAAGTACACAGACTTGATTCTTAAAAATCTACAACAGCGACTTCTAAATTCTACTCAACCTCTACGTAGCTTTTACAGATCCCTGTCCTATAAAACACTGACAGTTGAGTGGAGTGAGGCACTACCAGAAATGGGACTGCCATGTGCTCAGGACAGAATAGAAAATTTGAACACAGAGTAGAATATCATATGACAAATGAATGAAGATTTGACTTCAACTTCATTTTTATCATCACTAGTGGCTTGACCTGATCTTTGTGCTATGTTTCCTGGGATGCAAGAAGTAGGAATCCATCTCTTGCTACTCCCAGTCACAACAGCTACAGCTGAGTGTTCTTTTGCCTCATTGAATAGAAGTTTGTGTTCTGAAAGAAGTCACCTACTGCCTGATCATGTGAATGAACTAATGAGCATATCAACTGAAGGAATGGAAGTACCGGACACATGAGAAGCCACCAAAGATGAACACACTGCATTCAAGAAGTTCATTAACAGAGTTGTGTAAAATTATAACAAGAAACCAAGAAGGAAGTAGATGTAGTGCTTCACAGAAAGCTTGAGTGGCCAACTTTAGTTTGTGTGATGATTTTAAAACATGAGTTAAATCTAATAAAATGGTCATGAAACATTTTTCAGTTTTTACTATGGTGCCATACAGCCCACCTTCACCCTCATGGTCTCACCCCGCATTGGCCCTAAGCGCCCCCCCCCGGTAAATTTGAACACCCCCCCTAATTTCAATTCCTGGGGAAAACACTGGACTGGGACCATATGTTGCCAATCAATGACGCTTCATTATCACAGAAGTAAATCATATGGAAACAACTCATCCTTTTAACTCTTACATTCTATAACTGTAATATAAAGAACACGGTTTTTGGAAACTAGCACTGCCAGGAGGAAGACAGTACAAAATCTATTAAATGGATGCAATAAAAATACTCTACAGTCATTTTTCAAATACATTCCAGAGAATAGTCATCAGCTAGGGTGTTTGTTTTGTCTGTCTTTTCACTGGTTTTGCAGCTTGTCGTAAAAGAAACACCTGTGAAAACAAACAAGCGTGATTACATCTTCAGCCACAGACAAATTACATTTCCCTAGCTAACAAAGTCACATTGGACAGAAAATACAATCAGTAGGTCAGGAACAAGTGACTATCATTGCTCTTGGATTGCCGGAGTGGTGGCCTATGAAAAATCGACATTATAAACTCAATCCAGCTCTCAGCCAACAGGTGTCCATATAAAAAAAATAGCCACCTAAATTGATGTTTGGCACTTTTCTTGAGTGTTTCAGTGCAATGGAGGAGGAGTGGACTGGCATTGAATCCAAACTACCAGTAGGCAGATTCTCCTGTCACTTCAGGTTAAAAGTAAATTGGAGGGGCAGTGCAGGAAAGTTTACTGTGTGGTTATACTACCAACCAAGGCCAGGTTTACAACCTTGACCTAGAGATGAATCAGTAACTCGGACTACATGAAAAGACTGTGACAAAATCTGAAACTGTCTGGCTTGGGATTCTGTTCGGAACTCAGAACTTGAACCTGGACCAGGTTATCCAAAAGGGTTACTAAGGTATCCCACTCCCTTTTTAAGTGAACCCTGTCTGACCTATGGTGCTGCACCAAAGTAGAGTAAAAGGAGACAGCTTCACACAGCCTTGCACCTAATATTGTTTATGCAATGGATCACGCTCAATCAATAAATATACTACTGAGCACTTCTATCACACTGGGGGGTCAAGGAATGTGCAGCATCTTTCTAAGGGGTGCAACATACTCCCCTGTGTTGGCCAAAGAATTGTGGTGAGGATGAAGTTTAGAACCATTACTCTGTCTACTCCACATCCTCCTCTACCACCTTTTTGGAGAGTAGCTCGTGAGGAGGTGACAATCCTTGCACCTTACAGAGTGCAAGAGCTGCTGTTCTGGAGAGTCCTTACGCTCACTCACTTAAGGAGCAGACATGATCTTGTCCTGAGCAAGGACTTCAAGATTGGGCCATGGGATGACCTTGCATTTATATAACACTTTCATCTAAGGCACTGAGAGCACTTTACAGAGGGGAAACTAAATCCCATTATACAGAAGGAGAAACGAATCACAGAGAGGTTAAGTAACTTTGTAAAAGTCAACCATGACTCTGGCATGCCTGGGTGGGTTTAGGAATGAGATATTTTTAATCCATAAAGTGAATGGCCATCCTTTTCGTGATGTAAATCGGAGTAGCGTGATGAACTCCATCTGATTTATCTGGGAAGTCCCTGCACACAGACAAGTGCTGCATATGGCTCTCAATGTTCTTTCAAGAGAAAAGGAACTCTGTGAACATACACTACTCTCGCAGCTACTTATCTCTATTCATTTTACATCCAAACAGCAGTACTCCAAACTGTCTTCTTGTTGCTTTGCATTAGCTCTGTTTAACTGTGAGTGCTAGCAAAGATACCTCAGAGTCTCCTATCGCAGCAAAACATATCAGAAGAGTTAAGTAGGAAACTGACATTTTATCATTTTATACCTTTTAGTGCATACATCTTATTTATGAGTTTACTGAAAAATGAACTGCACTGTTCATAATACATTTCCTGTCTATGAAACTTTAAGATGGATTTCAAATTACCAGGAGACGGTTAGTTTCTATTTTAATTAAGTAATGAACGAAAAGGAGAAATGTATGATGTCCAGGGTCATCATCAGCCAGAGCTGATGCAGGACAGCATGGTAGGATCTGACTAATCGGCATATGATGGAATCAAAGCTGACAGACAGAAAATCCTTCATTTGTAATCTGCATTTTACATTTGAAATGGGCAGCTTGTATCAAAATAATTTGATTGGCAAGCTAGCACAAGCTTGAAGCCACAAACAGATGCAAAAAAGACAGCCAGCCATTTCCTTCTCTTGAAATGTGTCTGGATAAATTTGAACTGAGTACTAATTTTCGGAGTCTCTTTCGGAGCCTACGTGAGCAAAGATGTGCAGATTACAAAGCATACACTTTCCACTTCCACCTGCAGATACTTTAAGTGAGCTGTCGCTCACGAAAGCTTATGCTCAAGTAAATTTGTTAGTCTCTAAGGTGCCACAAATACTCCTTTTCTTTTTGCGGATACAGACTAACACGGCTGCTACTCTGAAACCTTTAAATGTCATGCATCTCATGAGTACTCAATCAATACTTCCATTTTCAGGAGCAATATACAACGGTCATGGTCATCCTATAAATACCTGAGATAGATAACATTCCCCTCCTGGGAAAGAGCTCATACTATATGTCCATAGTAAAAATTGGCCATCTGCAATTCTGTGGTCTTACCTCCTCTGACAGGCCTGTTTGTTCCCACCAAGAAGCCTCTTTTATCTGTCTCTCCCTGAAACAGTCCTAGCAAGAAGCCTCCATCTGTTATTTACTCTCTCTATGAACTGTCCAAATAGCTCTCTGCATGCTGCCCCATCCCACTCTGATAATGATTGACTACCAATGTTATCATTTATAAAAAGAACACTACAGTATTCTGTGGGGATGACTCCCAAACTTGGCATCTCACCATTTTGCTGCTATGGGGTTTCAGGCTATTGCTCTAGAATCTCACTGTATTATTAAAAGTGATGGCAATCAATATATCTGCCTTTAAACTAAACATGCCAACTTAAAAAGAAGGTGCAGCCAATCTCAGCTCCCACATCTGGCTCAAACACATATTAATAAAGCAATTTCTGCGAAGGGAAGAGCTAGTGCTATTTTGATCACTGCTTATTCCAGTTAGATGTCAATTAACTTTGGGCCACATTTGTGAGTGGTTACTCACTCATGTAGTGCCACTGAAATCTATCCCACTGGTGAGCAGTTACAATAAAGGGTTCCCAATCTGGCTCTTTATTAGAAAACTTCAGTGGAACTGTTGGGTGCACAAGGAATGCTTATCTTAGCCCAGAGATAACAGTATGCGCTAACATGAACAAACCAACCCAATCACCAATAGTGTCAATGAATTGATACTGGTCACTAGACAAAATAACAACAAAAAATCCTAAAAAGACTCACCACACATTGATTCTTCATTGAATTCTATTGCTAACATATGTTCTTTTTACCCATCACACGTGACCTGCCCCATAATCTGTCTCAAATCTGATTTTTCAAAACCTTGGTATGACTGTGTCTGAATAGAACTCAACCATCTCAGTCAAAATTACTATGGATAAAAAAGTGTGACACATAATACCCAATTCTGAGCAAAATCTTTCTGGTATCAAAGTTGTTCTTAATACAGCACAGTAATGGGTCGAGCCTACAGCAACAGGAGGGGGATGTTCAGAGCTTTACATGCCAGATGGCACATGCAGAAGCTAAACTTCCTTCAGTTTGGGACATGGAGCAAAGGAGGGAGGAAAGGAGTTTAAGACCTGATCTAAATCCTATGGACTTCAATCTGAATCTTTCCAATGCCTTCAATGGATTTTGGATCACGCTTTTAGGGTTGCAGCAACAGATCACCCCTCACTGAACCCACCTTTGGGATAAAATTTGAGTTACCAGCAGCCATTTTCTTTTTTAAAAATAATACCGCAAATTGGTGAAACTTGTGTGCTTTCCACATGGGAAGTTGGAGGCTGACCCAAGTTAGGGAGCGTGAGGGGTTGTGGGATGAGAACACAGGTGGTCTATCTTGATCCTCTGCAGTGCTTTACTGCGTTGATGTCAGCCTGATACCCTATTCTGTTAAACCAGAATACACAACTTGGGGCAACAGTATCATGGTTACAATATGCTCCGGGCAACATGCTTATTTAGGAGGTTCCATACAAGAAGCGATCCAGCAGAAATGTATTCCACAATCTACATGCCTAAACCTTTCTCCTGAAGGTCATGTTTTTCCACCTCATTGTGCCTGATTCCGCTTCTGGTAGATGGGTCACAGAGGGTGAAATAAAGGCAACATTTTGGCATTGACCCTCAATTTCTTTGCTTTAGGAGTTTATATGCGTAAACAGCTACTCTGACTCTTGCACAGGGCAAGCAATAATGAGGCATTAAGGAGCATTAAAAGAAGAAAAATGTAACTTAATAAATTTAGTGTTCTACTTCTCATTTAAGCACTTTTCCCCCCCTACTGATTTCAGTAATTTGAAGACCAATTCTGTGCCAAGGAATTCAGCAACTTTTTTATTTGATAGGGAAGATGCATCTCTCCTTCTGTTTATTCCTTCCTCATGGGCCTTTCCCTGCTGAGATGCAAAGAAAGAAGGATTACAAGCTACTGTACTACTTGTGCTAGGAAACTGCAATGTGGAACATTCTTTATTTCAAACAAACAATTTAGAGTGTTAATATAGACTTAAGCTACCAGATTTTCATTTGGGGTTTCTAACCCGCCTACTCTCATCCCCATAAATAATCTGATACTTTGCGTAGAATGTAACCTCTAAGCCTCACTGTCTCCCTCTGAGATTTATCTCTCTCCAAATCTAAAGGAACGAAAAGGTTTCCTAAATGTGTATTACATGATCTCCAAGGCCCTGTTCCAAAGGCCACTGAAGTCAATAGAAAGACTGCCTTTGACTTCAGTGGAGTTTGGATCGAGCCCCAAGGGCTACACTGTCACAGTGCTTGCTCTACCTTACTACCTTGCTCAGCCTGGCATAGACTCTGAGGCTGGCTGTAAGAAGAGCAGGGGCTGCTTGTCCGATTCTCCTCACGCTAAGCAAAAGGGCAAGGAGGGGAGGGAAGTAGGACACGCCATGGCTCCAAAGTCATACTTGCCAGCCAAAATACCTGAGCCAGGGCTCAGCAGGGAGTAAGCTATTACATGAAGAAGGATGAAGTAACTTGCCCCTTTCTCCAGAACACGGGAGCATTTGTGACTTGCTGGGTGACAATTCACTCTTTAAGAGTATAAGAGCAGTCATACTGGGTCAGATCAATGGTCCATCTAGCTTAGTATCCTGTCTTCCAACAGTGGCCAGTGCCAGATGCTTCAGAGAGAATGAACAGAACAGGGCAATTTCAAGTGATCCATCCCCTGTTGACCAGTCTCAGCTTCTGGCAGTCAGAAGTTTAAGGACACCAGAGCACTGGGTTGCATCCCTGATGATTTGGGCTAATAGCCATTGATGGACCTATCCTCCACAAACTTATCTAATTCTTTTGTGAATCCAGTTACACTTATCGTCTTCACAATATTCTCTGGCAATGAGTGCCACAGGCTGACTGTGCCTTGTGTGAAGAAATACTTCCTTATGTTTGTTTTAAACAAGCTGCCTATTCATTTCCTTGGGCGACCCCTAGTTCTTGTGTTATGATTTTATACACCATTTATGATTTTATAGACCTCTCTCACATCCCCCCTCAGCCATCTCTTTTCTAAAATGAACAGTCCCAAACTTTTTAATCTTTCCTTGTATGGAAACCATTCCATACCCCTAATCATTTTTGTTCCTCTTCTCTGAACTTTTTCCAATTCTAATATATCTTTTTGAGATGGGGTGACCAGAACTGCAAACAGCATTCAAGGTATGGGCACACCATGGATCTATATAGTGGCATTATGATATTTTCTGTCTTATTATCTAACCCTTTCCTACTGGTTCCGAACACTATTAGCTTTTTATTTGGCAGCCGCTGCACATTGAGCAGATGTTTTCAGAAAACAATCCACGATGACTCCAATATCTCTTTCTTGAGAGGGAACAACTAACTTAGACCCCATCATTTTGTCTGTAGAGTTGGGATTATTTTTTCCCAATGTGCATAGCTTTGTACTTTTCAACATGGAAGGTCATCTGCCGGTTTGTTGCCCTGTCACCCAAGTTTAGTGAGATCCTTTGTAACTCTTCGCAGTCAGCTTTGGACTTAACTATCTTGAATAATTTTGTATCATCTGCAAATTTTCCCTCCCCTTTTCCAGATTATTTATGAATATGTTGAACAACACTGGTCCCAATACAGATCCCCCTGGGACCCTGCTATTTACTTCTGTCCATACTTTTTAAAAGTCTGCTCATGCAGCAGAGCATCTTCATGCTCTCCTTACTAATGATTAGGGTGACCAGATGTTCCGATTTTATAGGGACAGTCCCAATATTTAGGGCATTGTCTTATATAGCTGCCTATAGCCCCCCGTCTCCTGTCCCAATTTTTTACACTTGCTGTCTGGTCAGCCTACTCATGGCAGGCTGTAAAGTGACAATCTACCCTAAACTGGATCCCCGAGGAAACGGTTACGCTTTTCACAGGAGACTGATGCCCCCCTTTGTGATCAGTTGTGATTCTGTAAGTGGCTCAGTGCAAGATCACAAAAGCTGGTTGAATACAGTTCAGGTAATGAAGTTAATGAATTCTTTAATTTTTAAAAAGCAAATTATTCAAATATAGGAAAATATATTTATTAACAGACAGACTGACACACTTACATGGCATTAAATCGTACCTTTCTCTGCCAAGATAACCACTGAAATCAGCAGAACTGCAGGTGGAGTAAGGTGCTGTAAGAAATGTGTGAGGCTATAGACTCTGGCTCTAAATAATTACAAGCAAGGATCTGGGGGACAGGGAGTCAAATAAAATGTGTAACAAAACCCTTCCACCCATCCTCCCCCCCCCCACTGTAAAGTGCAAGAGTTCTAGTGATTAAAAAGTATCCACTGTGAATTGGACCATACAGCTACATGATCTAATAAGTGAGCTATATGTATTCAGGCACACAGTTTGCAAAGGAGTTAAAGGGGATAATCCTAATAAGAAAGAAGCATTTGCCAAGACATTAGTTTGTTTTCCACCAAACTTAACTTATTTAAAAAAACACAACACCCAGCAATATTTGTAACCTTTTCAGCTGGTTAGATGCCCTCCACCATACAAATCAATGGACTTCTGCCCTGGTAACCCAGCACTGAAGAGAATGATCTAGCTGAATAATCCACCTGCACTAATAAAAGGGCAACTAAATGATCTAACAGGCCTTTTCTAACCCTAGCTCCTCTGATTAAACACCAGCCCTCACAGCACATTGTTCAGTTCAATGAGATGTGAACCTAAAAGACCAGCTAGGATGATGTAAATGCTATTAAACCACGAACAGTCTAAGAATCAAACACTCAGCACAGAGGCGCGTAAGACATTGGGCCACATTCGTTGTTGGGGTAAGTGGTGCAACTCTGCCAAAGGCAATTTGGCCAATTAACAGCTCTCCAGCCTCATTTCTCCATTCCCACCCCCTCACCTCAAGCATACAGAATTCAGTGATTTTGTGATAAAGATAAAAGGGTTTTATTCCAATTTCTCATCTAGCTGCATTTTTTAAATAGCTGCAGATAAGAAACATGTCAAATGCAATGAGACAGAGAAAATTGATTTTTATAAATGTTTCATTCTTTCATCAGCAATTCTTATGCGCTGACTATACTGTATTAAGAACTCTCTCTATTATTACCTATGAATCTCTCTTGGCCTCTCTCCCTCACACTTTCCATGCTGAAGTACATCAGTCACTTGAAGAGAGCGAAAGTTGTGATTCCTGAAGTGACAGTCCAAGACTGATGGGAACTCTAGCATACACACAAACCTTTATTAGTCATGGTTAAGCTTGCTAGAACTTACCACAAAATCACTCTTTCTTTGCATGGTCTTTTTGCTAAGGCAGTGCACTGTTACTGTGGTAAAGAGAACCCCAAAGCATTAGCCAGAGATTGGCAAGAACAAGACCAAGCTGACGCATTACACAAGCCCTTTTTCCATGGTGATTACACTTGTCACCTTCACAGTCTCTCCTACATTCTCAGCACATTTTTAACCAACTGCTTTAATTAACAGAAAGCTGCAAATGCAAGTGGCAGTCACAGAAATTAAATACATACCACATACACACAAACCATGCATAATGTAATGTATGCATATAGTATATAAAATGCATATCGTGTATGTGAGAGTCTCATTTACGCTAAGTCCCCATCATACCACTCTAGCAGTGTTAAGTAACCAAAAGTCATAGCAAATACAATTTATAGCCACTTTAAGACCCCTTTACATTGGGCCACAATGTAAATCAGAATCGGGCTTTCTGTCAGTAACCAGACACAGCTGTGCATATATAGGGGATGTTTCTTGTCATTTGTTTGATTTTCAGTTTTATTCTATTAATTCATGGGGAGCAATGAACAAAACGATAAACTTCTTTTCCATCTACCTTCCACTATTTAGCATATCCTGGCAGAAACTATCCACTTATTGACATCACAGCATGATCGGGGATATAGACACAACAATTTAACAAGCTCTTACTATGTGATGTTTTCTCTCGGGTTGGGAGTGGAGAACTAGCAGTGCAATTCCTAATGTTCTGCATTTGGGTTCATACTTCATTTTTTATTCTTAGCTTTCCATTACAACTTACATTACACTGTGGCGCAGTGTTGTGTTTTTCTTTGCTGTCCAGTGAAAATGAGCTCAGTGGCTGGCTACACTTCCTAGGTGTGTTTAGAGAATGGATTCTCCATGGCATAGTCATTCATACGGAGGGTAGGTGGGAGAGGGAGTTATTATTTTCAATCAGGAATCAGCTTGTACATCAATAGAAATCCCTACACCACCTGGAAAAACTAAGTACATATGGGTATGTGGGCCGATTTCAATACCACTGCTATTGTTACTGGGATTGCCAGTAATAGGCACTTTAGCAGTTCAGGGAGGTATGCATGTTGGAGGAGTGGTTTCTTTGCACTCTGTCTCAGTAGGATTATTCTCCTGTATTATTTTATATTCTTACAAATGTTTGCTTAAGTGTGGATTTTTTTCGAGAAGACTGAAGGCATGCCCACCCCATGAGTTAAATGCTTTACCTCATTCCCTTTCCTCCAAGATCAGTCCAAATCAGGGAACACTGAGGAATATACACAGCACCACGCTCTGTGTTAGACCTTCTATTGCATCCTTCAGGGGGAAGGCAGGTTGCTGGTGTCTAGATCTTGCACTCTGGGAAATGTGGCCCTCAGTGCATTCATTTGTTTCACTACTGAATTTATGAAAATAAAAACAAACTCAGTGTGGAGACATTGGAGAGTTTTGATCTAATGGCCATTAATCAGCCAAACTATATACATTCTCCATTTCATAACAGCCCAACAGAAGGCATAAGACATACAGAGCTCACCTAATTGTAGAATGCTATATCACATCACCCACAAGTTGTTCAATTAGATGCAAGAATCAGTAGGTGAAATATATGGTCTGTGTTGTACAGGAGGCTTGATGAGATGCTCATAGAGGTCTCTTTCTGGCCTTAGAAATCTATGACTCTATTCAATGTCTTCCAGCAACTGATCAGTTTATGCTCTGATAAATATTTGATAACCCTTATAATGATCATCTTTAGTAGCGTAACTGCAAAGGTTGTTCCCCAGACATCTGTCTATGGTATTTGTTTGTTTTTAAAACTTAATAATAAAGCATCTGCCTTTAAACCCACTCTGCAGGAGTGAGCTCCACAGGTTAATTAAGTTTTGTGTAGAAAACAATCACCTTTAAGGTTGCTACATTTTAATTTCAATTCAGGATTTATGAGAATGTAAGAAACATGCATAGTAAAAAATCCATAAACAAATAAGTAATTTTGCGATTATATTGCTAAACTCTTTAATTGTAATTGATTATTTTCAATTATCCATGGAATAGTTCATCCTGGGTTTCTGCTCACTTACTCCATTCTGACTGACCTTGACTACTCACAAGACACTACAATTGTTACTGAAATTGAACAAAATTGCTTCCCCTTTTTGAATGTTTTGAAAGGTTGGGTGTGAAATCACAGATTGAATATCAGCCACAGGAACACCGAGGTCATGCAAGTTAAATCTGTTACATTGCAGTGCTCAGGATGTAATCATGGAGCCAATACGCTAAAGGCTTTTGTTGCATTATCTTTAATCCATGAGGCAATTGACTTTGCTAGAGAAATGGAGAGTGGAATAGGGAAAGCAACATTAGTCGCTTGAGGCTATTAAGGAAACTTGCTAACCACAGGTTGAGAACGAAAATTGTGTCACAGATTAAAAATTGGTTAAGAGGGAGAAAGCAAAGAGCAGAAATAAGTGGCCACTTCTCACCTGAGGAGAGGGCAGGAGCACGTTGCTTGAAGGACTGGCACTAGAAGGAGTGTTGCTCCATAGAAGGGGAATGAACACTCAGATAGCAAACCTTGCCGATGACAAACATAGGGCCAAATCCTGCACTCCCAAAGCTGCCATTAAAACTACACAGTTTTAATGGCAGGATCTGGTCTTTGGTTCAATTAGTCAGGGTAGGACATGGGCAGGTAGAGGCACCGGCCAGCCATCTGACCCAGGGAAGTAATTGGCCTCTGTCAGGAACTCGGCTGCTTCTGGGCTCGGTTTTCTAGGAACCCAATAAGCTCAGCTGGGCCCAATAAACCTGCACTGACTGTGCTCCCGGACTGGTCAGAAGAGCCAACAGATCACCATGTAAACCCTCTAGCAAAAGCAGCACAGCAGCTGCTCAGTACGTTCCATACCGGTAGCTGTGCCAGTCCTGCTGCCTGTCTAGCCCTGGCTTCATGCTTTGCCTGCTCCACTCCAGCCCTACCTCCTACCTGCCTCTCCCTCTGAAGTTCTGATTCTGTCCACTGCCTGGCCTCCTGGCCACATCTCCAGTTCTGCCCTTTGGTTCTGTTCTGGCTCCGGGCTCTGACCATCGGCTTTCCTCCTGACCACACCACCAGTTCTGCTGAGTCTGCTCTGACCACTCTAGGCCATATGGACCATATAGTCTGTAGACTCCTTCTCTATGTACTAGGTTACACTGCTAACACCTCGGTGTGTGACAGCATCAGCCAAAGGGCTGTTGTAGATTCCTGCTTCACCCTTGTTCCAGAAGGGAAGCAACCACATTGTGACGCAGGCTCACAATCTGGTTGCTGTTCGGCTTTTGCTATACAGTGCCCTTTCATAAAAGTGGCTGGATTGGACCGTGCAATCCAGCCTGTGGATTCTGTAATGTACTCATTGAGAAAAATGACTATGTTAAAACAGAGCTGCACACAACAGGAATTAGGAGTGTCTCTAATTAAAAATGATGGCTGACATTTTAGATGCAAGAGGCAGTCAATGGGCCACCAGCAAAAAAAATAAAAGTCAAGAAATTTCAAACTGTACACAACACAGGGAAGACCCTACCCAATTTGACCCTTGTATTCTATTATACCATCTCTAAAATTACCCCACAAGAAAAGGACTTCTCCGGTACAACTTCTCAACATGATTCAAAGCCTCAATTTAGTGCCTGCAGAAGTTCATAAAAAAAAACACAGATTCATCTCCCATTTTATTTGCAACAAGTGAATAACTGAAAACCTACTGTTGATTTTATAATGGTAAAAAATTGTTAGGACTATTATATTTTCAGTACACCTGGTACAAAAAAATTAACCAGGGCCCCCTAAAATAAAAGCCTGCAGCAGAAAATCAATAGCTGAAGTTACTTCTGGTCTCCTCTAGCATATCTTCTGCTCTCTATTACTGGCATCAAACTGATAGCCTGTATTTTCTCTTTTGTTGAATAAGTCAAGGGTGAGACTGCTAGTGAGGTTTTGAAGATAATTTTTCTGTGCGTTCCAAATTGGGTCCCCTGCTGATCTCAGTTGTTCACAGATGTCTTCAACTCTTGCTGACAAATAATGCATAGTTACAAAGTAAGTATACTGTCAAGTTTAACTTCTTCAATTCATCTTGCATTAACATTAGATTCTGCCCTTCTGCTTCCTTTGTTGTTTTCTTTTGTCTGGTTGTTGGGCTTTGTTTTATGGAACATTTTTAAAAAGATCCTTGAGCAGTGTGACTATGTCATCACTGGCTGATGTTGCTATGACAACAATTTCACACTGCACATCTTTAATAAAACAGTGTGTCCCCGTAGAAAAGAAATCTACACTAACCTCATCTTGGCCTCTGTTGGAGGAATTAATGCCCAGTCATGCAAGGAGATGAATTTCCTGAAATGTACTCCCATTTGCTTTTACAGAAGGTACTCAGCAGGATTGGGCCCATAAAGATTATTCATATAGGGTCTGATCCAAGTCCTTTTGAAATCAATAGGACTCTTCCCACTGACGTCAATGGCAGTTGAATCAGGCCCACAGCAAAAAGTTTTGTGTCTCCCTCCCATTTGATATGTTCAAAATTCTAAATTTCTAAACAATATAACAAAGAAGCAAAGGTCTGTATTACTTTATCATGAGTAGTATATCTGCTTTAATTGGTTCATCATCATATGACATAACTAGTTTAAACATACACTAAATGTGGCTTAAATAGTTCAAGTCCTTATATTTTGAGGCTTGTAACTTTAAACAGCTCCAGAATTTCCTAATATTTTTGTTACAGTTTCCAACTCTTCTTCTGTTTCTCCAGTCACTTTGTGTAATGCAAAGATCTTTGGCTGTTGCCATTCATGGAAAAGTCCTTTAGAAAGTAACTGGCATAAAAAACCAATAGAGTTCTGTAAGAAAGTTTAGGGGGTGTTTAGAAGTTACTCTAAACCTACAGAAAAGATTGGTAATCCTTCTGTAGAACGGTTTAAAAAAATCTATAGACAGGATATATAATTTTCTCTTAGATTCTGTAGGTTTTTAGGGTAGTTTCCATAGAACCCTATTAAATTTCTGCCAAAATCAATACTTTGCAGGCTCATCAAATTCTACAGGATTTTCCATGAAACACATAATCAATGATGTCCTGTCCTTCCAGGGCAGCAATATGGATTTTTATACCAAATCCTCACATTCACTCCCATGTCTCTAAATATTTTCAGCTGAAGTCATTTTGTTTAGAAACAACAGCTATGTAGGACATGCTGTTATGGAGAGAAAAGTGATTTGAACAACATCGTCTACCAATTAGAGACCAGTGAAATCTTGGTTGTGTCACTAAACTAAACAAGCTAAACAGGCAGATTGGAGCCATGATGCTTGGTTGGTGAACTCTATCCATCTATGGTATTTATCCTCACAACCCCTGTGAGGCAGAGCAGTGCTATTATTGAGGCACAGAGAGCCTAAGTGACTTGCTCAACGTCCCACAGGAAATCTATGGCAAAGCAGGGAATTGAACCAGAGTCTCCCATGTTGGCACCCTAACAACTGGACTAGCCTCTAGATACCATCACAACTCTAACAAATCAATCATAATAACAAAAATCCCATTCACTTTAACAGGAGCAGGATTGGGCCCACATGCTCATTTCAGTGTATTATGTTGGCCTAAAGCATAAGTCAACTTTTTCTATGTATTGACGAGATTTCCTTTCTCCCTCTAACTGGTCACCAGGAAGCACGTACTCAGCTCTATCTCCTATCCGCAATGTCAGCAGGACTCAGACCACAAGTGAAAGCTTTGAAGAGCCAACCCATAAGGAGAGAAATATTTGTATAACTTTATTTTCATGTTAGTTCCATGGATGCACATGTGCACAGATGTCAGAGCAGTGTTACTCAACCTGACTTCTACCAAGAGCAAATCTTTTCCAAACTCTGATCCAGCACTTGGATCCTTTAGCATGGCTCCATTGAAGACATCTAATTACATGATGAGTGAAAGTGATCATGAAATGATAGAGTTCATGATTCTAAGGAATGGTAGGAGGGAGAACAGCAAAAATAAAAACAATGGATTTCAAGAAGGCAGACTTTAGCAAACTCAGGGAGTTGGTAGGTAAGATACCATAGGAAGGAAGTCTAAGGGGAAAAACAATTGAAGACAGTTGGCAGTTTTTCTAAGAGACATTATTAAGGGCACAAGAGCAAACTATCCCACTATGTAGGAAAGATAGGAAGTGTGGCAAGAGACCACCCTGGCTTGCCCAGGAGATCTTCAATGATCTAAAAATCAAAAAAGAGTCCTACAAAAAGTGGAAACTAGGTCAAATTACAAAGGATGAATATAAACAAATAACACAAGTATGTAGGGACAAAATTAGAAAGGCCAAGGCACAAAACAAGATCAAACTAGCTAGAGACATAAAGGGTAACAAGAAAACATTCTACAAAAACATTAGAAGCAAGATGAAGACCAAGGACAGGGTAGGCCCGTTACTCAACGGGGGTGGGGGTGGGAAATAATAACAGAAAATGTGGAAATGGCAGAGGTGCTTAATGACTTCTTCATTTCAGTTTTCACCAAGGTTGGTGGTGATTGGACATCTAACATAGTGAATGCCAGTGAAAATGAGGTAGGATCAGAAGAGGCTAAAATAGGGAAGGAACAAGTTAAAAATTACTTGGACAAATTAGATGTCTTCAAGTCACCAGGGCCTGATGATATGCAGCCTAGAATACTCAAGGAGCTTACTGAGGAGATATCAGAGCCATTAGCTATTATCTTTGAGAAGTCATGGAAGATGGGAGAGATTCCAGAAGACTGGAAAAGGGCAAATATAGTGCCAATCTATAAAAAGGGAAATAAGGACAACCTAGGGAATTACAGACCAGCCATCTTAACTTCTGTACCCGGAAAGATAATGGAGCAAATAATTAAGCATTCAATTTGCAAACATCTAGAAGATAACAAGATGATACGTAACAGTCAGCGTGGATTTGTCAAAAACGAATTGTGTCAAACCAACCTGATAGCTTTCTTTGACAGGGTAACAGGCCTTAAGGTATGGGAGGAAATGGTAGACATGGTATATCTTGACTTTAGTAAAGTTTTTAATACTGTCCCTCATGACCCTCTCATAACTAAACTAGGGAAATGCAACCTAGATAGAGCTACTATAAAGTGCATGCAAAACTGGTTGGAAAATAATTCCCAGAAAGTAGTTATCAGTGGTTCACAGTCATGCTGGAAGGGCATAATGAGTGGGGTCCCACAGGGATCAGTTCTGGGTCCAGCTCTGTTCAATATATTCATCAAAGATTTCGATAATGGCATACAGAGTACACTTATAAAGTTTGTGGACGATACTAAGCTGGGAGGGGTTGCAAGTGCTTTGGAGGACAGGATTAACATTCAGAATGATCTGGACAAACTGGAGAAATGGTCTGAAGTAAACAGGATGAAATTCAAAAAGGACAAATGCAAAGTACTCCACTTAGGAAGGAACAACCAGTTGCACACATACAAAATGGGAAATGACTGCCTAGGAAGGAGTACTGCGGAAGATGTATTAGCAGGAGTGTTCTAAGCAAGACACGAGAAGTAATTCTTCCGCTCCACTCCGCTCTGATTAGGCCTCAACCGGAGTATTGTGTCCAGTTCTGGGCACCACATTTCAGGAGGGGGTGTGGACAAACTGGAGAGAGTCCAGAGAAGAGCAACAAAAATGATTAAAGGTCTAGAAAACATGAGCTATGAGTGAAGATTGAAAAAATTGGGTATGTTTAGTCTGGAAAAGAGAAGACTGAAAAGGAACGTGATAACAGTTTTCAAGTATGTAAAAGTTTGTTACAAGAAGGAGGGAGAAAAATTGTTTTCTTAACCTCTGAGGATAGGACAAGAAGCAAGGGGCTTAAATTGCAGCAAGGGAGGTTTACGCTGGACTTTCAGAAAAACTTCCTAACTGTCAGGGTGGTTAAGCACTGGAATAAATTGCCTAGGGAGGTTGTGGAATCTCCATCACTGGAGATTTTTTAGAGCAGGTTAGACAAACACCTGTCAGGAATGGTCTAGATAATTAGTCCTGCCACAAGTGCAGGGGACTGGACTTGATGACCTCTTGAGGTCCCTTCCAGTTCTACGATTCCATGATGAAGGCAGGAAATTAGATGTCTAAATGTTAGAATTGATGACCACAATTAACTGGGTCATCAAGATTGGAGACCATTTTTAACAATCATACCCTTAGGACACCAGGCCTTAGATACATTAGCGTAATAGCTATTGACTATCGCTAATGTGCTGCCCTCAGTTACATAAGGCCAACCCTATTGACTTCACTGAGGTTGCATGGGTGTAACAGATGGCAGAATTTGGCACAGACATTTCATCAGCGTCTACAGGACTAAATTCAGTTGTGTATACCAGTGCCACATAACCCCTTCAGAGGGACCATGTTAGTGCAACAGAGAGATGATAATTTTTGTAGAAAAAAATCCCATGGTACATTATTTTTGTTGACCAAAAAGCATACGAGGAACACAGCAGCCCATAGGGGAAATTTATTGAATGTTTAATGATGCAGAGAGGCCAGTATACATCTGTGATAAACGTTTGCCTGACAAACACGGGTACCTCCTACCAGGCAAAAATAAATATATCCATTATTCATGGAATTATGATCAAGTCTTTTACAACACAAGTAATATCTATCAAAAATAGTTTGGGTGCAGAAAATGGACTGGGCCTTTCTATTAAGCAATTGATAATTCTGTGAAAATTGTTAATTCTTGAGCAAAAACAGTTACTTAAGTATACAAAGGAAGGGTATGATTGATATGTTTATTAAATAGGACAATTACAGTATGAAGTTAAAAGAAGTAGAAAACATCCAGTGTAAAACAATGGTAGTTTATATTTACACAGAGAGAAGCTTGTTTTTATCCTACAGTAATTAGTTATTAAAACTATTCCAAAAACATTATAGGTGAAATTCATTCGCCTCCATAAACTGCAGGTAATGTGTATTATATTTATGTATTTCTGCACTATAATTCATATACAACTAATAATTTCATGCTTGATCTCCCCAATGGAGTAAATGTATTTTCATTCTATGATAAGAAATGTTGGATTAGATTTATGTAGTCATCATTTACTGATTGGCTGTTTTTATTCCCCATAATTTATAAATAAATCTGATTTTCTTTCCTCTTTGAATAGGATTTATAAAGTCATCAGAAGCCCCATGGATAGTTACTAACAAACCCCTTAAGAAGGAAATGGGTTAATTACCATTATGGATGGGTGAATTCACATTGTTTAGTTTTATACATAGGTAATGATCAGACCTTACTGAGTTTCCTTCTGTTTAATAGAGACTGGGAGTAAAAAAAAAAGAAAAAAAAAAGGAGAAGACAGGTGGAAATAAAAATATTATAATGAAAGAATATACACAATGGGTCATATTTAAGGCTGCAAGTTTGTCACAGATTCCCCCCACCACCACCACCAGCAGCAGAGTTTGGGTGCAGGAGGGGGCAGGGGGTTGGGGCACAGGACAGGGTGAGGTGGACTCTGAGCAGCGCTTACCTGGGGGACTCCCTGGAAGCAGCAACATCCCCCTCACTCAGCTCCTAGGTGGAGGCATGGCTAGGCAGCTCTGCGCACCACCTACACCTCCCCCTCAGCACCTGGGCCGCCCTCCCTCAGCACCCGCAGTGCCCCTGGGCAGCCCTCCCCTCCCCAAGTTTTAGTCAGGGGTATGTAGTAATTTTTTGTTTACTGACTGTGACCCGTCCATGACTTGTACTAAAAATACCCATGACTAAAACATAGCCTTAGTTATATTCTGTCCTGCCCATGGCTTCAATAGGAGTTTTGCAGAAATAAGGACTTCAGGATTTTCCCCAGTATGTATTACAGAGGGTGTTTGTAGAGAAGTGTACACTGCAAGGCAATTATTTGTGGCTGCCTATTTCTGAGGCGGAGAGATTCTTCTATATCTAAAGATAGCACAAGATGGCACTTGTAAAAATATTAACAATACAATAAAATAAGAGGGAATTCAAACAACAGGGGACAAGCTCCGTGTAGGTTTAAAAATTGTGTCAGCTCCTAATGGCTTAAGGTCTGTGCTTTATAAATCAAAATACATACAAAATAAATAAAGTCCCCAGAATAGTTTTGCAAAACCTCAAGCTCCAGGAGGGGTGCTGTTCTCTAATTACCTGCCACCTTCTGATGTTTAACAAGGGGATTTAAAATTCCCTAGATTTTGTTTGCCTACAGGGAAGGATTCCCACTGAAAAACTCATTAGAAGAGATCACATTTTGCACTTTTCCTTCCCAAACATTACTCCATGACTCTGATTGATTTGAGTTCTAGAGAGCCAGAAAGTCAGTGTCCCCCTCTCTGTTTTAAATGTTGCTCTCTTACAGAGAAACTGGAAGCCATTAAACGATTTATGCTGAAGCAGAACAAAAGTCCTGAATAGTTTAGCTTCCTTGCAATGTGTTGAATAGGTGAACTGACACTTAAAATGGCTTAACACGAATATAAGTCCATTGAAATCAATGGCATTAACTCCTGATTTATACCATTCGAGGCAAGAGGGCAATCAAGCCCACACTTGAGAACCTAAGTGTAAACTGATACAAAGCTTTGTGCTTGATGGTCTGTACTGTGAAAATAATTAAGTGGCTGGCTTTACAGTGCTTTAAAATGCAAACTCCCACTGACTTTGGTGGGAGTTCTGCACATGAAAATATGCACAAAAATTAATAATAAATATAGAAACTAAATTAAACTCCCTTTCAGATTTTATTAGACAAGCCACTGAATAATTTCCTCAAATGATGGTTATTCCTCAATGAAATTATTAGGATATATGCTCCGAAAGATTGTTTTTGTGACCCACAGGAAATACCAAATATCCCTGCAGCATGAAAGCCGAATATGCAAATAATGGCAACATCTTGACCTTGCTTCAGTAAAGTTCTTTGCTGGCTCTGAAAACTTTTTTCCATGATATACTATTTACTCTAGATTCATTGTGTTGGTATGACTGACTAGAGGGAAGTATAACATAAGAAATCAAAAAGATTGGTGGAACCGTCAGCCTGGTTTATTGATATTTAATGAAAGAAGCTGCTGCAATTCTTCTCTTTTACTAGTTTTCACATTTCTAGATGAGCATAGCATTTTCCCACTTAATAGAATGCCCTCTTGTGAAAGCATGGCTAAAAGGAGCTTTTTCTTTAGGGACAGAGAGAAAGACAGGTGTGTGGGCATGTGTTGTGGGTGCTGGATGGATGTGAGCATGTGTAATTTGTGCTTGATGGTCATCTTCCGAAATGATCCAATCACAAGACTTAGAAGGAAATGTTCCTGCAAACGATAACTGAAACTCCAAGATGTACAATTATACTCAACCAGTTAGAATTGAATCACCATCTGCAATATATCAGTTAACTTTAACGTTCTCTGTGGAATACCTCAAAAATAAAATGATTTGTAGAAGACATCTGCAAATTCCATTCCATAAGGGAGGCAATAGTTTACCACTATCTAAATTATCAGAGTGCTGTCTACCATAGCCCTACTGGAGAGTGTAACTTCTTTAATTTGGGGATGCTCCCCAAGGTTTTAACAGGAATATCTGAGAACAGATTCGATATCTTGGGCCCCAATTCAGCAGTTCATCTACAGTTATCAAAGCACTTAATTGTAAGCAACGTTTAAGTGCTTTGCTGAATAGAGCTGGTGCTAACATGTTTTGCTGAATTGTGGCCAAAATACACATTAATTGTCTCACACATCTTAAGAAACAAAACCTGTTCCTGAATTCTGCATCCTATTAGAGAGCGTTACCAATATTACTGGCAGAACATTTAGCATCATAGCTATGATCTCCTTCTACGCAAAAGAGCCAACACAGGTTAACTGACTACATACCATGAATAAAACTACACGGAGTCTAAATATCCTGATGTTCCAGAGAGAACAATTCAGGGTTGAAATAAAAGATGAAAAGGGTTTTCAGCGGGTTTGAAAATATGCTAGGAGAACAACAGTGTGCCATTTTGAATATTGCACACTAACACCTTATTGGCTTGTGGCACTGTCACCGGGGCGCCATTGCTGGTCCCCAGCGCCAAACACGTGCTGTCACGCCCAGTCCCAGGTGAGGTGGTTTATTTTTTTTATAACACAGGTTTAAACAAACCAACAGAAGGCAGCAATACCTGGGCCCCCAGGCATCAGGGCCAGCCCTCCCAGGGATCTCTGGCTCTCCAGCACATGGCAGCTTCTTTGCCTCCCTTCTTGGAGTTGCAGGGCTGTTTCCTTGAGCCCCATGCTCCCTTGCTCCAGGGACCCACCACAGGAGTTAGCTCCTCTCTAGTGTAGCCTCTGCTGACCAGGGCTCAGCCCTTCCTTGTCCAGCTGCCCAGGTGTAGCCCGGTTCTCTGTAATTAGCTGGATTGGGGTCACCTGCTCCAGTCCAGGGGAACTGAGTCTATCCACAGAGACCAGCTGTCCTATGACAGGCACATTTGTTATTAATAGCACAGGACAATGACACTAACGTCACTAGGCACGTCAGGCCAAGTTAACCTGGGAAAGGGGACGTTTCAGAGTTTTCATTCCTTGTTTTGGCTGAGATATGGTATACTCTCTTATCGAAAATAATGTTGTGAGCAAAAAATTACAGAGTCCGGATCTTGACATTCCAACAGCTTGCAATTTTCTTGGTGGCCTTCAAGATGCTTTATGGGAATTATGGTTTTTTGTGTTTGTTGCGTGTAAGGAAGTTGCTGCTTCACATGATGAAAGATCAGGAATATCCATGAAGTTCAAAGAGAAACAATCTTGAAGCGGAAAGTAACGCCAGGCAAGCTTGCAGAGGACAAAAGGTAATCAGATCCGAAAAAACCGTTGCTGAATGTGAGGTTTTCACCTCAGTGGGGTAATAGGATGCGTAAGCATGATGGAATTGGAGAACGGTTTGCTTTTTTGATGGGTGAGAAACTGAAAATTATCAGTGCCGAGAGCTAAAGAGTCATGCTCCAAACTTAGCAAGCAGTTACCATGAGGATTTAAACTTTGAAAGATTTGTGAATGAGGCTGAGCTCAGTTTTTGCAAGCAAATATTCAAGGAGGATTCAAAACAAAGGCACCCATTGATCTCCTTAGCTCCATTCACAAAATGTCTTTAAGTACGAGTTTCCCTACCGCAGAAAGAGCATTGCTTATTTTTTGTGTCTTCTTGTAACCACGGCTATAACCATGAAAGGAGTCTCGGCAAATGAAAATTAATCAAGGCCTACTTAAGAAGATCCATCGGGCTGGAAAGGTTAAGTGACCTGGCAGTTGATTCTATAGAGAAATCTGAAGCAAGGCTGATAGATTGGGACAAGCTAATTAATGAGATTGCTTCAGGGAAGGCTAGGATGGTCTCTTTGTAAGAGTACTTAGTGGTGAGTTTGGGGCTGGGAGAGGGGGAAAGAAAGTCCAAGATCTGAGTCTTCAGACCAGACCCGGAAGACCCTTGGCACAGCACTGTGTTCACTCATGAGACAGAATTCAGGCCCAAGACTCACCTCACCCACACAGGCAGCAGTAACATTTCCTGACACCAGGGTTTTGGTTTTCTCTGTGCACATGGGCAAATAAGGGAAGAGCTCCTGTACATTTCTCTCCGCCTCATTACACACCGTCCTGTGAGCAGCCAGAATCTGGCGCTGCTAAATGCTCATCTGCCTCTGAAATACTACCACAGCACACTTGTGCTGCTGCAGTGTAGACAGTACCTAAGTGGATGGGTGGGGGGGGGTCTCAAACACGCCGATACTCCCCAAGCCATCCAACTCTTTTCCTTCCTAATGTCAGCTGTGGTAAAGCTGGGGACATAAAAAATCTACGCTTCTAATTGCACATATTTCCCTTTCCCAGGGTAACCTGGCCTGACATGCCTAGTGACGTTAAGCATCATTTTCCTGTGCCATTAATAACAAATGTGCCTGTCATAAGACAGCTGGTCTCTGTGGATAGACTGAGCCCAGTTCCCCTGGACTGGAGCAGGTGAGCCGAATCCCACTAATTAAAGAGGGCTGGACTACACCTGGGCTGCTAGGCAACTGGACAAGGAAGGAGAGGTACCGGCTGGCTAAGAGGGCTGCAGCTGTGGTGGTCATTGAAGAGAAAGCCCATGCTTGGGAGGAGTTTGGAGAGACCATGAAGAATGACTACCAGACAGACTCAAAGGTGTTCTGGCAAACCATTCGTCACCTTAGTGGGGATCAGCGGGATGTTGCCCGGGCTATACTCAGCAAGGGTGGTAAAATGCTGACCTCAACTGAGAAGATCATAGAGAGGTGAAGGACCACTGTGAGGAACTCCTCAATCCAATGGACACACTCCCCATTCCAGGAGGCAGTGCTGGAAACCTCTGGTGAGATCAGATCTATTTCTGATGCTGAGATCAATTTGGCGGTAAAGTGCCTTCATAGTGGTAAGGCAGCAGGGGTGGACGAGATTCACCTGGAGATGTTGAAAGCACTGGATAATGTTGGTGTGTCGTGGTTAACATGCCTCTTCAATGTTGCATGGAAGACAGGTGCAGTACCTCTGGACTGGCAAACCAGGGTGATAGTCCCAATGTTTAAGAAAGGCAAACAGAGGGTGTGTTCCAATGATAGGGGGATCACATTCCCTAACTTCCCTGGTAAAGCCTATGGAAGGGCACTATGGAGGTTACGCCCATTAGTTGAACCTCAGATTCAGGAGGAACAATCTGGATTCTGTCCTGATCGGGGAACAACGGACCAGCTCTTTGCTCTCTCGCAGATACTCGAGGGGTCATAGGAGTTTGCTAATCTGGTCTACCTTTGCTTTGCAGATCTGGGGAAGGCATATGACCATGTTCCCCAAGATGTCTTGTGGGAAGTGCTGCAGGATTATCAAATGCCAGTGCCGCATTTGCGGGCCGTCCAGTCCCTCTATTCTCAGAGGGAGAGTTGCATTCGTATTCTTGGCATTAAGTCGAATTCATTCAAGGTGGGCGCTGGACTCCACCAAAGGTGTTTCCTGCCCCCACTCCTGGTCATGATTTTCATGGACAGGATATCAAGGCTCAGCTAAGCTATAGAGTACATCTGGTATTGGGACTTGGAGGTGGGATCTCTGCTGTTTGCAGATTATGTTGTCCTTGCTTCTTCAGATTGCAATATCTGAACGTTTCACTGCTGAGTGTGTAGCGGCTGGGATGAGAATCAGCACCTCCAAATCAGAGGTCATGGTCCTCTCCCAGAAGAAAGTGGACTGTTCTCTCCAAGTGATGGGGGAGCTACCCTTAGTGGACAAATTCAAATATCTAGGGGTCTTCTTCACAAGTGATGGCAAGTGGGAGCATGAGATCAACCCGCGGATTGATGCGGTGGCGGCAGTGATGCAGGAGCAGAGTTCTTTGATGATGCTCTCAGTTTAAGGTGACTCTACATCCCTAGCCTCACCGATAGTCAGGACCGTTGGGTAATGACCAAAAGGACAAGATCATTGGTACAAGCAGCGGAAATGAGGTTTCTCTGCAGGATGGCTGGGCTTACTCTTCGAGATAGAGTGAAGAGCTCAGCTATATGGGAGGGCCTTGGAGTAGAGCTGCTGCTCCTCCGGAGCGAGAGGAGCCAGTTGAGGTGGTTCTGGCACCTGATAAGGTTGCCCCCTGGGAGGCATCCGTTGGAACTATGCTGGGCACATCCCACTGGGAAGAGGCCCCGAGGCTGAACCAGGGCATACTGGAGAGATTATATCTCCCAACTGGCCTGGGAACATTGGGGAATCCCCCAGGAGGGGCTGGAACCTGTTGCAGAGGAAAAGGAGGTCCGGTCCTCCTTACTCTCTATGCTGGCACCACAATCCTCACCAGGGAAAGCTAAAAGCAGCAAGGCAAGGCAAGGCAATACTGGCCTTAAGAGCTTCTACATAAGTTCGCAACACAGTGTCATACCTTGCAAGCAATTAAAGTGAACCCAAAAAATTATCATTAGGTAAAGCCAAATACTCTCACCTAATTACAACAAAATATCCAAGAGATCATGCAAAATATAGCCCCACCTGTCCTTCTGTATCTGATAGCAGGTTTGCACATCTTTCTCAACTGTATGATCTTTTACCCAATCATTCTGCATGTTCTGAATGGTCTGCTCAGGGACCTAATGGGAAAAGCTAGAGCCCCATGATGGAACAGACGTGAAAAATAAAAAAAGTAAAACAAAAAATAATGCAAAATCAGGGCCCTTTATGGTCCCGGTTCCACTGGACTCATTTGAACTCCCCTGTGCACGGCCCTGAGTGAATGGGGGTAAATTGTGTATGTGTAAGGTCTATAATCTATTCACGTAGTCCCCATTCCTTCAAACAATTATGCATGCAATTAACTTTATACGTGAATAGTCCTATAGAATTCAATGGGTGAAATCCTGCCCCCATTGAAGTTAATAGCAAAACTCCCACTGAGTTCAGTGGGACTGGGATTTCAGCCAGTAGGATTACTCACGAGCACAAAGTTCTGCAAACAGTTATACATGTGCTTGACTGCAGCTCTAGAACAAATAATGTGTTTACACAAGGTGTCCTGTGTTTGCAAATGCAGGCCATTTTTGAAATGTAGTCCATGGCTATTTCCCTTCCTTTACTCTTATGACAATTTGATATTGGGTAATGTAACTTCTAAGCAAGAAAGTCTGGATGTTCAGGAAGTTTTGGAGCACTAACCTCCAGTTTTATCAGGGTAAGTTATACTTGCTATTTAAGGACCTCAGGAATGGGCAAATCTGAAGGGATGCAGTTGATTGGATTTTTCCTTCCAAATTTCTTATTGAGCTTTTAGCTTTTATGGCTTTTAATAGTTAATCTGCATAACCTTGAAGAATCTCTTCATCTTTAAGCTGATTAAAAATATTTTTCACACCCAGTAAGCAAGAAGTGACTCCATGCTATGTGTACTTAATAGAGGAAATATGCTTTACACGCTTCATTAAGTTATTTGTGAAATTGCATTAGTGCCATTCCATTAGTGTACCTCTTTCAACTACATCTATGGCCTATTCTTGACAGGAAAATTAAGAGTTTCATAAGTCTATACTGAGATTTTTAATGATCTTCTAATACATTGAAAAATATCCATTTTAATAGGAATTTTAAAAAGTAAATAAGCATTTTTCTATATAATTTTTGCAAAATTATCTGCCGAGGGGCAAGTTAATTATCAGATTTCTTAAAGCAAGAAATTATGGGTTATTCTGGAAACTTCATTAAAATTACAACCTTATGCAATAAAGGAAAATTAATCTTAAAATAAGATATTACAGTGAAGTTCATACTGATTATAAGAAGTGGAAGCAGTATGAGTGGGGTTGAACTCCAGCTGGAAGGGCTTGGGCTGCTGTTCTGGTACACGGACAGGAGAGGACTGACAGAGAACTGGGGCATGGCAAGGGATGCTGGGGTCTTATGTTACACTTACTGTTTGGACTATGGTTTGGGAATTCTGGACTATGGTGTTGCGATTTATACGCACAGGAGTTTTTTAGTAAATGAACCGCGCCGGGGCTATAATTATACTTGGGAAGATGCTTTGACTATTTCTGGGGCATCTGGAAGAGGGAAACTGAGGTAGCTGTGCAAGTTATTCCACAGCCTACGGCAGGCAGGCACTCCAGGGGGGCTGCCATATGAGAGACTTGTTTCACTTTAATAAGTAAATCAAGTCAGCAATCCATGACTGCCCCTTTGCCTAACCCATCGTTGCCTGGCTGATTTCTTGTAGGCTTCAAAGCAGATGTCTTAAGGAGGGATTTGAAAAAGGGGAGGGTAGTGGCCTATCGATCTTTGAAGTGTTTGGTAAGAAGCAAAATCTGGTCCAATAGAAATGCAACAGATCTTAATTTGAGAGATGTCGTAGATGCATTTCTTCCTGCTGCCTGCTAACTGACCTTCAAAAAGAATGAGAGGATGGGAATCAGATTATAGTTCAATGAGATAAAATATATCTATGATACTGGCAGGGTAGTAGCTGTTTCACTACACTAACAAAGATCACCCGCAGTAAAAGAGACGCACTCAAATGAATAATCACTGGAATCAGTGAAAGGCCACAATTTGTGATTAATTTTGTATGCCAAGACTCTAGTTTACGAGCAGCAGTATACATGTTTCAGATAATTTCTTGAGCACCCTTTGATGTTAAAAGAAGAGAAGCTCAGAGGGAAATATACCAGAGGTGAAAGTATCAATGACTGAAACAACATTAAGGATTACAGCATCACTAGAAGGCAGCTGTCTCTGGATAGTATGATTTTATTCTAAAATGAAAAACTCTTGGCAATGTTCTGTCAATGGCAAAAATAAGCCAAATTGGATGTCTTATTTAGAGTGTTAAATAGCAAAGCAGGGCAATTAGCCCACACTACAATTACATCTGAATAGCAAAGAGTTCAGGCTTGTTTCGGAGAATCTCTGGACACATTAGTACGCTTCTTTTATGTCTGAAAACATGTGAAGTTGAGAAGCCCTTCAAAGTTTCCTCTGCTCTTCATTTCTCAAAGCTTTTTGTATATCACAAAATGGCATATAAGATTTATCACTTCGGTGCAGAACAGAAATAATCTTGCTGAGCTACATGGCATTATTAGAAACATCCCGTTATTCGGATCTCAAAACCAGACAACTGACACTACCCTGTTTGATTTCATGAATGAAGTTTGTCCCAGTCTCCTACCGATCAGGTACACAGCTTCGGAATGGCCCAGCTACCGCACCATAGGCGTTGCCTTACATGTTGAGCTGCTATCCCTGTCCCCAAACATTGCCTGCACTGATTCAGGATGACATGGGAAGACACAAGCCATGCCTATTGCATTTGCTGTCACACAAAATACACTGTTGGAAGAGGGAGCAGATCTCAGGCGTGAAAGAACAGAGGTGGACAGATTTAACTCAGCCTCTGCTGTCAGCTGGCTGGCATGACCTGGATAGTATAAAATCAGAAGGCAAGTCTATTTTTGCCAAACGTAAATTGCTTTGGCCACCTATTTATATTACAGTAGCACCCAAAATATGCAAGAGGCTAGAGCGAGATCTTGGAAAACACAGTGCCTGACCCGAAGAGCTTATAATCTATAAAGATAATTACAGGTGACTTTGGACTTATTACGCTCCCACTAAAGTCCACCTGGGCATGGCCCTAGGCTGGGCAATCTTCGTCCCACTTGCAAAATCTGAACAGATTTATTTTCAGAGGAATCCCAAATTGCTGTATCATCCCAATAATAAACCAAGACAGACATGCAGATTAGCTCAATAAGATATTCGATGGAAAACTTTGGCTAATGATAAACCACCACCCATGTTTAAATTAGATGGACCAAGACTGTAAAAACAAACTGTCATATTGACAATCTGTTTTGTGTTAACATATGCTAGCACAGCAAACTGATACTAAGGCAGATTCAGTCCTTGCCTAAATGGAAGCACTCCCTAGTGAAAGTCAATGGAAGCTGCCGTCCAGTTACACCAGGGCTTGAATTTTGACCATAATATTTAATTGCCAAGTACTATTTAGAACAGCTGTTCTCAACCAGGGGCCTGCCCCCCCTCCCCCGGGGAGGCCACGAGCAGGTTTCAGGGGGTCCACCAATCAGGGCCAATGTTACACTCGCTGGGGCCCAGGGCAGAAAGCTGAAGCCCCACTGTGCAATGCTGAAGCCCGGGGCCCCGAGCCCTGCCATCTGGGGCTGAAGCTGAAGCCTGAGAAGCTTAGCTTGGGGCCCTGGGCAATTGCCCTGCTTGGTACCATCTAACTCCGGCCCTGGCTTTTATATGTAGAAAAACAGGTGTTCTGGCACTGGTTGACCGTGGAGTTTTTAATAGCACGTTGGGGGCTGGCTCAGAAACAAAAAGGGTGAGAACCCCGATTCAGAAAACATCATTGACTGAACGAGTATGCCTGACATATAAACAGTTCAAAAATCACTTCCAGCAATATTCCCTGTACTCAAAATGGGGAATACTGCTACAACTGGGAATATATTTAGAAGCAGAATTAACTTTTTAAGTGGACCCGTTCTGGTTTGTTACGGGGTTTACTTTTGTGTATTTTAAGCCATCTTATCTCCCCCCATCCTTGACTGGAGATGGATTTATCAAATCACACTAAAAAGAACAGAGGAAGGCAGCTGTCATTGTCCCAGACACCACAGGCAGAAAGACAAATCATCAGGAATGTGGTATAATTAGGCTGCAACTTTACTAACACATTTGGGAACTATCTGACAATCACTCACCCAGTGCAGCTCATCCTGCCTTCCAAATCCATACCACCTGGTGGAGGGCTTTACTCCGCTCTCAACCCCATTAACCTGGTCCCAGCACCATTTCTGGGACCCTCCTCTCATGTGAGTGTAAGGGGACTGTTGCCCCCTTACTAACATTCAGTGGGGGTGTTTTAGTTGCTAGCTCCCAGTACTAACAGGGGGGCCGATGGGAAATCAGGACCCTGAGACTGACAGTCCCCAGGAACAATGGGGAGAGGCCAATACTCCAGGTCAGCCTGAATGACAGGGCAGGCAGGCTAATCAGGGAGTCAGGAGGCCAGGGAGGTCCCATCCTCTGTGTGAGCTGGAATTGCCTGGGTCAGACAGAGTGGGGCCGAGCTAAGGAGAAAGCAGGGGCCCAAGCTGAGCTGGGGAGCAGAGCTGTGCCAGATCCAGAGAGAGCAGACCCTGTCCTGGGAGCCGAGCTGCAGCCCCAAAGTCACAGGCACAGCCCAGAGAGAGCAGACTTGCCCTGGGAGGAGAGCTGCAGCAACCAGAGCCAGAGGGGTCAGAAAAGCAGCCCAGGAAGCAGGTCAGTGCTGGGAGCAGAGTCACAGAAGCAGCCTGCAGAGCAGACCTGTCCTGGGAGCAGAGCTGTAGCAACCAGAGGGGCCACAGAAGCAGCCCAGGGAGCTGGAGGCAGAGCAGCAGCAGTGCAGAGACAGAGCGGTGGAGCTGGGGCTGGAGCAGTCCGGAGCTGGGTGCGGAGAGCAGCTGGGGAGAGCGAGGGGGACCCTGGGCAGCAGGCCCAGCACAGGGAGACGCCTCAGCCAAGAGGCTCTGCAGGCCAGGCTTGGACCGTAACCCCAACAGGGCGGGGGTGACACTGGGAAGAAGGGTCCTACCTGAGAGCGTGTGGCCACCACCAGAGCAAGTGTCCAACCCACAGCATCCCTGTAGCACAGCCAGGGCCGGAGAAGGAGGCCTGGGACTTACAAGAAGCAGACTGTGAACTGCCCTGACATTCCAGAGACACTGTTTGTGATGTTCCCTGCCACAGAGCGGGGTGATGTGTTTCCTTTAACCTTTCCCATTATTCCTGATTCTTTTTAAAATTAATTGTTGATTAAATAACTCGCGTTTGCTTTAACTTGTATGTAATGGTCAGTGGGTCAGAGAAGTGCCCAGTGCAGAGAGAGTACCCCTGAGTGGGGACAACCTAGCCCCTGACCTAGGTGACCACAGCAGGGTTGGGGGTCGAGCCCCCCAGGAATCCTGGGCCCAGCCTTGTTGGGGTTACGAGGACTCTGCCAGGCAGGAGAGTGGAAGGGGAGTCCTCGAGGGCAGGGAGGTCACTGGGTTAAGGAAGTGGGAGCAAGGACTCAGATCCTTTCGCTAGCCCACTTCACCGGGGTAGTGCAGAAGCCAAGAAAGTTCCCCACAATAGTGGGACTATTCCCCCGCTTACACGAGGGTTAAAGAGGTGGAGAAGAGAGGGTAGTCTCCACACAACACCAGACAATAGGACTGCTAACCCCATTCCTCACCTTCTTTAGATGTTTCTCCTAATCTACTTTCAATTCTAGTTTCTCAGGGAACCAGGTCCCCTGTTGGACAATTACTTGCACTGGACACCTGCCAAGTAGCGACAAAATGAATTTAACAATATAACCTACCCACCACATCCCTGGGCTGCTGAGACGAAGGTGAAAACCCCGACACTGCCCAGGCCAATGGCAGTGAGGGAAAAATTTCTTCCCAGCCCCAAAAAGGTAACTAGTACGATACCCACAGCAAGGCACCAAAATACAGTCCTACTCTAATCCCAAGGGGAGAGCTTTTCTCCCAGCGCAGAATGGGAGGCAGGCAGGAGGCAGGCAGAAGGGTTTATAAACTGTCCCCCTGAGGTGTGCAGGATCCAATAGGCTTATGCTGTACCCTTCTGTACAAATAATCAGACAATACACCCCCTCCTTCCCTTATCAAGCCCATAAAAAATGGAGGGGGAGCAATCCCTAAAGGGGCCAAGGGTTTTCTTTCCCATGTTGGGCCACATAAAGCTGTGGGGAAGGGTGTCTGAGGGGGGCATTAAAGCTCTGAAATGCTCCTGACAAAACCCAAGGCACACACAAAGAACTCACCTGGGCTTCAGGTTTAGATGCAACCTCTGCACTCAAAGGGCTTGCTAGGGGCTACCAAACTTTTGAGCAAACTCAGGCTCATCTCTGGTTTGGCACCAAGACGATGGGAAATGTGTGGGTTCATGCTATTTCAGAGTGAAACCAGGAGAAATCTGGTCTTTGAACAGTTTCACTTTGAGATTAAGATCCTTTCTATTCTCTGCCTGTGGCACACAATAATTTAGTCCCGGGGAAAGGTGGGGGGGGGAGCTATCATACTTGTTTCAGAGTAGCAGCCGTGTTAGTCTGTATTCGCAAAAAGAAAAGGAGTACTCGTGGCACCTTAGAGACTAACAAATTTATTTGAGCATAAGCTTTCGTGAGCTACATGCATCCGATGAAGTGAGCTGTAGCTCATGAAAGCTTATGCTCAAATAAATTTGTTAGTCTCAAGGTGCCACAAGTACTCCTTTTCTTTTTGTCATACTTGTGTCACTCTAATTTAACTTATTAGGCTCAATGCGGGGGCAACTTGGTGGGGTATGGTAGTCTGTGATATGCGATAATCTAATGGTCTCTTCTGAGCTAAAATTCTCTGACTCTGTGAGATTTTGGGTACATTTGGAGAAAAGCCTGTAAAGTAAAAGCAAACATTTTGTTTGCACAAATCCCTGGGAAGTGCAACCTCTGTGTTTTGCACAGCTCCTGCTGCCACTGGAGCTTGTTGTTTCTGAACTCTTACATGATCCACTGTGTCTGTGAATTCCCATCCTGAGGCTTGCCAAGGCTGTAAGGGCAGAAGTTCTGAGTTACTAACATCCTGTATCTTATTTTGCTTTGTACATTTCATATTCCCTTGATGCCTCTCTTACACTCAGCAGACTCTCACGTACTCTTCAATCGTAAAATTAAATACAGAAATTAAATCGGCACACAAGAGTTCGGAAATTGCACTCATAAGCATCTCACATTTACAGATACAAACTGGGCCCAAACATTCATGTACATTTTGAGCAATTTGGGCTTCCAAAGCAGTGCAGCTAAAATCAAGTAAAAATGAGTAAACGCTTGTGTGATGCCATATATCAAGTGTATTAGCATATTTACTTTTGCCATTTTCAGGCACACTATAAATTATATTCTTCCTACTCTAGCGGATTTTAGACTATTGACACGTAAGAGTTTCTGGACCCAATTACAGTTCACATAAATCAATGCCACAAGACTTGTAATCATCTGATACAAATGAACCACAGGAAGAGAAGGCACAGTTGAAGAAAACTGGAAGTAAGGATGGCTCGCTGCTATAGACCCCACACAACTGAACAAGCAACATACATGGGAGAGACCACAGTGCCCAAGATTGCAAAGGAAGGGTAGTGAAAGCTGCACCAAACTCCGGAATCACATTCAGAAAGAAAAGGCATCCTTGAAAGAAAAGTTTGTTTTATAATTTCCTTGGGGAAAAATTTGTTCCATATCTGTTTCTCTTTACTGCCTGCCTGCAGAGCTTAACATAAAAACAGAGGCCCAAAATGACCACTTTTATATGCAGTACGTAAAACCCAATATATAAATAATAATAATACCTAGCTCTTATTTAGCACTTTTTATCCATAGATCTCAAAGCACTATACCAAGGAGGTCAGTATCATTCTCCTCATTGTACTGATGTGTAAATTGAGGCATGGAGAGGGGAAACGATTTGCCCAGCTAGCCAGTGGCAGAGCTGAGAACAGAACCCAAGTTTCCTGAATCCCAGGCTGGTGCTCTAGCCACTAGGAAACACTGCCTCTTCAAAACACAACCAACCAGTCTTCCACTCTCTTCCTGCCTAATTTAGGTGTATTTTGAGCAGCCAATACACACACACAAAATTTCTAGACTGTTAGGTTTACAGGAGCTTACCAGGGCAATGACGGCAGTATAGGCTTTTGGAAGGGTCTGCACTCTATTTGCCTGAACTCAATGGCAAGGGGACTAGTTTGTTCCAGAGCTGCAACCGAACAAAAGAAAAATTGCCAAGTATCAGTTGGTGTCCTTAAAATGACTAGTGCAGCCAAAGTGAAAACACGCTGTAGTGCAAATCCCATGCAGGAGAACCAGCCAGACAAGGAGTATGCTTTTCACATACTCCAGCCTTCAGCACCACAAGGAACTGTTTGTCTTACCACATGGAAGTTCTTTCATTACTGATGACACCTAGGAGCTGCTAATGTGTGCATTTATATATGCCCCTATTCTGCATCTTATTTAAAAAGAAGCTGATGGCTCATTAAAAGCGATGAAAAAACATTCTCTTTAGAGGTGTGAGGAAAAAAATTCTGACTTCCAGCAAAACCAACAAAAGTAACAGTCGTTGCGAAAGAACAACGCATTTCACAGGTTTGCTTCAAATTTTTCACTGGTTTTGGTGAAAATTAAGAACAGTTTTTTCTCAGGGAAGATTTCCCTTGCTCTCACAGACGGCTATTGGGAGTGCATAATGAAATGCCATTGACTCCATCACAAAAATGGTAAAATTCTGCACTCTGAATAAAATCTCATGAAACTGGGTACATTTGCTTTGGCAATTAGATCCAACCATTTTAGTTGTAAAAGACTGGCAAAAAATGTGAATAAAATATCACCTCATTTTTCAAATGAAGAAACTTAGGCAAAAAGGGATTAAGGCCCCGATTCAGGAGATCACTTAAGCACATGCTTAATAATAATATGGATGTTTCCTGAGTAATGGCACAGATGATGTCTCCAAGTTAACACAGAAAATCTTCGGCAGAACAGCATAAATCTTACATCTCGACTCCCAGTCTTATGGCTTAACCACAAAACCATCCTTCCCCCTCTGATATATGCTTTGCATAATTAATTTGTTACCTGATACCAAAGGAAATAAAGCCAAAAACTGCCAGATATTTGCTGTGATTTTCACCATAGATCATACACTCAAATATAACTTCTGGATGGAATAGCTTGACCAATCTGATTCTCAAATAATGGATTCTATCACACCTGAAAATTACTTAGTGTTATTTACTATTAGTTCTCGTGCAATGCATTAGGTGCTTTCTAACCATAAAGGAGGCATAGTCCCTGCCCTGAAAAACCTGCATTCTAACAGACAGAAGGAAAAGGATACCACATATGAGTCAATTGTGTTCAAGATGGGCTTAGCAACATTTTGGTAGTACAATGTTTTTAAACACAGTGAAGTTTTTCTTTTGATGTAATAAGATGTTCAGGCTTATCCCCAAGCATCCACATCCTTGCCATACTCATCTGATATTTTCCCATAGGTGTCACAGTAGATATGTGAATTCTGAAAGAATTTGAATATGGAGAGGTTTACAGCCCCTCTCAGAAAGGGCATCCCAAGTGTAATGGGCAGCATGGCAGAAGACAGATACGCTCGTATGAAAAGTGGACAAATGTCAGAGCGGGCAGCATTGACAGAGATAAGGGGCATGTGGGACTGACCTAAAATGAGGCAAGGGCAGATAAAGCAGGTAGTGGCAGTTATGAAAAGCCTTGAAATGAAGGATAAGAAGTTCAAACTGAATGCAGTAGAAGAGAGAGGAGTGAAAAGAGTTACCTAATGAGGTCTGAAAGAATGTCAGAAAGGCAAAAAACCTGCTCCCCCCGTTAGCTCCTGGAGGACAAAGGATGGAAGCCTGGGATAAACATTTCTTTCCTTTGGAATTGACTCTGGGAAACCTTCTTCAGTTGTATTTAAGAAAACATTTCTAAAAATTACAGACATGGTTCCGCTGGATATTGTGATGTGGATACCAGCCTACTAAGAAGGAGGCTGAGATCCGTCTGAACAGCACTCATTAACTGTGCCAGTAGGGAGGCCTTCTTCGACCCTAATTCTATAAAGACTTGCTCACATGTTTAACTTTACGCATGCAAGTAGCCCCACTGGAATCAGAAGAGGGTTTATGCAGAGTGTAAGAGGGAATCTGCACTGTGGCTAAATACATTCCTGCAGCACTAGAATTCACTAACAATAGAAACAATAAACATGATCTTCATGTAAATGTTTTATTAGCTACATTGTGTGCACATATGTGAGTGTGACATTAAGAAACACAAAATTGCAGTTTAACTGCTGCCTCCAAAACAAAAATCACTGATGCGTGCCATGAAATAAAGGAAGGTGAGCTATACCTGTCAACCCGTTTGAAAAACAACGTGCTGCAAATGAAACACATACTTGGGAATTTGCTAATCTAACAAAATGGCTGTGGGGGATGAAAGCTTAGAAGAACAAGCACAATCATATAATGTAAGCAACTATGAGCAAAGATGGTTGTGATTCCCCTCCCCTTTGATAAACTTTAAAGAAATGCTAGTGGATATTGGTAGTAGTTTATATTAAACAGCCAAAGGAATGATGTGTGCCACAAAGCAGTGATGGCTATGGATCTGTGCTTCTAGCCAATATTGATTAATAGCATGCAATTAAACATGAGTATACCAAAAATGTTCCAACTGAGAGCTGCTTTACTTGAGTGCCCTAGAAACACTGGACAACATGATTTTTTCAATTTTTTAAAATGCTCTCTATACTCTCACAAGTGGAAAGAAAACAATGCAATTTTTAAAAATGCTTCAGAAAGACCTGTGTAGGCTGAAAAACAGACATTTGGCATCATAGGCACCGACTCTGTGGGTGTAAAGGAGGCTGCTCCAATACATAGGTGCTCCCACTGGTCCTCCAGCCCCTCAGCACCTGTGTTTGGAACCTTTTACTAATGAGAAAAAATATCCTCTGTTGGGTCCTCTTGTACTGGAATCTAGTCAGTCAACATGGATCTCCGTACTGAATACACTGCTTCCGTCTCTGGACTTGACATATCACTAATGTATCAGTTCAGTGCCACTTGGAAAAATTAAGACATTCCTTTTAATGTTGGATACACATACATTTAGCTACTTAATAATGACACTTGTAAGCATTCAGGCCTTTCATCTGAGCTCCTGAAACCACTCTGCCAGCATTAAGCCAAATCCCGCAGACTTTGTTTAGGCAAGACCTCTGCAGTGAAATTCGGGCCCCATTAAGCTCAGTGGCAGTTTTGCCATTGATTTCAATGGGGCCAGGATTTCACCCATAAGATTTGTGTTGTACTCGACAGAAAGGCAATGAAAAAAGCTTTGGCAAAGAAGCGAGCCTTGCATTTTCTCCTTATTACAGTCAGGCCTGCAGGCACCCTTATTGCTCACATTGGGTTTCATCCTATATCTCTGTTACTCAGAAGAGAGATGTTTCCTTTTTTATCTTCAACGGGGATGCAGAAGCAACACTGGCTTTCTTCTTATATTCCCCAGTATTTTCTAGCTATCAGTCCTAGCGAGCATCCAAAGGGATACTTGGGGTTCAAGTGTTAATGTAATATCACTGTTATGCAACAATGATATTAGAAATGCCAGTGGGGTATTCCTCATTTTGTGCCCTTTCCTCAGACCCGCTCCCTCCCGGACACCCAAAATCATCCTCTGCCATTCGGTTAGCTATGTTCTCGTTTCATGGTCCCTCAATGTTTCTCCAGTATTTAATACTGTAGTAAATTCCCCCAAGCATCCACTTTCTTTCTCTTGACGGCTACGCTGTGATACAGAGTAAAAATACCTTGTCAGATCTTGTTATGGCCATAAAAATAAGAAGTAAGAGTAATAACAACAATATATGCCATACCATGAATGGAGTTTTTCCTGTTGCTGTACACAGTAGTACCAATGAGCACTATGGAAAGCACTTAATGGGCCTTTGTCTCTTGCTGCTGATTTAGTGTGTTCAGCTTTGAGTTTGGAGCTGAACTAGTGGCTCAATTTTTACCTTTCCTACTTTCATAAATTCATACTCTCTCAATGTCAATCCCAATCCCCGTCCCATAGACGCTCCACTAATAACTCACTGAATCTTACCCAGGTCACTCCCCTTCTATTTCTTCCTCCTTGATTATATTCAAACATTCTCTCCCACATATTTTCACAATTGTTTTCAGTTCCTCCCCACACATACACAATGTTGAAATCTGAACGGATACCTGCAACATTCCACAGACTGAATTGTTAGTAGAGTAGAATGTAACAAACAAACAAGAGTCAACGTTCTCATTTCCTCTGCAGTTGAACCCAATATTTTCAATACTTTATTTATAGAGATGTTCTTGCATATTGTTTCATACCAGTAGTTCCCAAACTTGTTCTGCAAACCGCGGCCACTGGGAGCCGCGATCGGCCGAATCTGCGGACGCGGCAGGTAAACAAACCGGTCCGGCCTGCCAGGGGCTTTCCCTGCACAAGCGTCAGAACAAGTTTGGGAACCACTGGTTTATACTATTCACAAGAAACTGAACTTCACTGGCATAAGAATGACACTTTGCAAGGAAGCATTTTGTCATTCTTTTTATATTAAGGCTCATTAACAAACAATAACATTTTAATTGAAACAAAAGGCATAGTTTCAAAGCATGGACTGAAAAGGGAATATGTATAAACTGACTTTTATTTACGGATTTATTGCCTTCACTGGAGTCACACCATGTCTAACAGCAGAATTTCAGTTGTTTTCTTGCATCTAATATTGCTGCCCTCACCACCAGAAAACTGAAATCTAAACCATTTCTGATTAAAGAGAATCTTTTTGCCATTATCAGAAATTCTGAGACATTAGAGATGGAAAAAGCCAGCCAGCTCATCTGGTCAATAGACTTTAAGCACACGCTTAACGCTAAGCACACACTTAAGTGCTTTGCTGTATTGAGGCCTTAATATTTATTCTAATGTTTTATTTACTTATTCCATTGATTTTTTTAAAAAAATAGAATGATAGGCAACCAGTTTTACTAGGGGGCTGAAGTTAGATCTGCCAGACAGTAATTGCATAGATGACATTCTCTTTTTCACCCCATTTCTGATGATTAGTGGTGTATTTGATTTTTTTCCTAGCTGTCCAGACTCTTCAAAGATAATTGTCAGTGGTTCAGTATCATTAGGCAATTCCCTTAACACCCTATGCTACACTGCACATCATCTAAACCTGCTGATGTGGATACATTCACTTTTGCTAAATACTCTCTCACCTGCATCGTCTCAGTAGCTGTATTGGCAAGGTCTCCATTCTTCCTAATCATCATCAAAGCTTTTCATGTGACAGACCAGTGTTTAAACATAGCTGAGCAATTCAGCCATTTTAGAATCAACGTTAAATTATTCTCTATGCTCATATTAATGAAATTTCTCTCTCTCAAGTGTTTCTGTTTCTTTTAATAGAACTGAAAAGCCCTTCTTATTCTCCCTAACCCCTACGCATTAATTCATTCAGCTTTCCACTGAGAATCTTAACTGACTCGGTATATTCTGTCTGATGTGGTAGAGAGAGTCCTCACATAACCCATTTGATGCTCAGCATACATGAGATTTGTGATGGGTTGGGTGCCTGTCATTAATTGGCTCAGACAGACTGAATTTTGTCACAGATGTTGGCCTTTATTGAACCAAGAATTCTTACAAATATAAAGGTCAACAAATCCCTGCCTTAGCGCCTCTTTATAGGGTTATTTTGATCTTGTGTGCCAAAATCCAAATCTCTGGTGTCTAATAGCACTTCATACATATATAATTATTCTAGTTCCTGTGTAGAAGCTGGAATATTAAAGCATGCCGCATGTGAGCAGTAGTTTTGAGTATTTCAAGCACATTTGAAAAGTTGTCTCAGTTCTTGGTTAAAAAAAAAAAATACTTTGAAGGTCTGATAACTGTCAGGAAATCAGATATCGGGTCCTAGTATCATTAGACAGGACTGGCTCCAATGGCTGCATCAAGAGTAGTTCAAGGTTGCGGAAGATGATATTATATTAACTGTCAGCTGTATGTGTTAATATAATACCAAGCTGCCAAGACACTGATGGACTTTGCCCCCTCTCAAAGTGTCTGAAGGGTGCATCTACACTGAAAGAAACCACCCACAGCAGCAAGTCTCAGAGCTCAGGTTAACTGAATCGGGCTTCCTGGGCTTGTGCTACAGGGCTAAAAATGGCAGTGTAGATATTTCCTCTCGGGTTGGAGCCCGGGCTCTGAGACCATCCCCTGTCACTGGGTTTCAGAGCCACAGCTGTAGCACAAGTGGAAACATCTACACTGCTATTTTTGGCCCCATAGAATAAGCCTGAATCAGCTGACCTAGCCTCTGAGACTGCTGCCGTGGGCTTGGCGCTGTTTTTTTTTTTTGCAGTGTAGACATACCCAAGTCTATCCACACCATGCCTACAAAATGTTCTTTAAAACAAAAAATGAAGCATTCATATCATGAGAAGACCTATTGTATACTGGAGTCATTATACAGATTAACACACAGATTCATAAATTATAAGGCCAGAAGCGACAACAGTGATCATCTAGTCTGACCTCCTGCATAACACAGGCCAGAGAACTTCCCTGAATTAATTGCTGTTTGAACTAGAGCAGATTTTTTATAAAAACATCCAATCTTGATTTTAAAATTGCTAGTGATGGAGACTCCACAACCTTTAGTAAGCTGTTCCAATGGTTACTAACTCTCTCTGTTAAAATTTTGCAACTTATTTCCAGTCTGAATTTGTCTAGCTTCAACTTCCAGCCATTCTAGCTTGTTATTCCTTTGCTAGACTGAAGAGCCAACTAGCAATTTTTTGCCTCAAATAGATACGTATAAACTGTGATCAAATCAACTCTTAACCTACGACAATAGCTATAGATATAGATACACATTAGTCACAGGGAAAACTGTTTCCTACCGTCCCATGAGACTTTGAGATTTCCAAAAAAGTTCCCATCCCAAATCAGAATGAAAAGTTTAAATATTGAAAATTCTTATGAACCGGCCAACTTTGGTCAATCAAAACATTTGGTTTCAATTTTTAAATGTTTTATTTTGATTTTGATGGCTTTGGTCTAAATTTACTAAACATTCCAAACAAAAAGTCATTACAACTCAAAAAACAAACATTTCATTTAAAATTGTCAAAAGGGGATGTTCTGACAATTTCAAAACTTTTCTTTTAAAATTTTTTAATTCTGAGATTTGTTGAAACTAACCCTGTGAAACAAAAAAAAGGTTTCTTCAAAAAATTCCCAACCAGCTCTAATATATTTTTTACTGAACTAACAAATAAGTATGTGTACTTCTGCTAAATGCAATCAGAACTTCTCAGCTGCTAACAACTAACGGAGGTTCTTCTTTTTATGTATTTCATGCGGTAGCGGCCTGTGATTCTGAAGCAGAAGTTTCTCTGAATTATCCAGCTGTCCCCATGAAGTCCCACAAGGCCATATTGTGCAGCATAGCGACAATCAGGAAGTCCATGGATTTTTTTTTACAATAAATGCTTGGAGGAGGAATGTTAGAACTCATGAAAATTAGACAGAGCCAAGCAAAATGAAACTTTTTGAACAAGCTTCAAGTTTTCCCCACACAGCCCAACTAAAGCATCTCATTCCCAATTTATGAAAACTTCACAGTTCCAGAGATTGGGACAGCCATAGTGGTCAATGTATGGAGTGAAAAAGTCGCAGGTTCTTTTCAAACGCAATTCACTGGCAGATTTTAATACAGACCTTCGAAGAGGAAAGCTAGTGGGCCAAATTTCCCTCTTTTACTCTGATGCAATTCAAAAGATGTCTGGGGTACTTGACAGCTTCCTTAATGGCAAAATTCATACCTGTACGTAAGTCCACCATACCTCCACAAAGAAAATCTTATTTGTAGATTAAAATCCTTTATAAATATTGCTGTAATGCAACTTAAAACACGACTTCCTTCTGATTTTTGCAGGGTTCAGATAGTACAATCACTTTTCACACAATATAAAGCTAAAGTACTAGCTTTAAAGATACAAGCCAAAGCTTCCCAAAAGGACAAGGGATAACATATTTATCTTCAAGTCTACTTTCTTTTCTCAGGATTTGGACCTATGATGACTATTTGCCCTTCTTCCTTGGAGTTGCGTTGCCAGGCTAAACTGCAATATTACGTGTTATACAGATTCCTGGATTTAAACTAAATAATTTATAAATAAATACTAAATGGGGCAAAGCATAGATTTGAGAAAGTCTTGACTTAAAGCTTATTGTTCTATCAGCTTACTTTTTCTGGGCTGTAAGACATCATCATCCTTCCCAGGAAGGAGCAGGTGAGCTTATGTCTTTTTTATTTTGCTTAATAGCACCCCAATAGGTAAGTTTAATCATTATCCCTGTGTGATATTTACCTGATTAGTGTCACTAGTACTACAAACTGACACGTGATAAGTACTATCAAATAAAGCACATTAATTATGGCATTTCTCAATTATGGCCCAGATGGTGCATAACTAGATACGGATAAGCAGCAAAAATTCAGATAAGGATTTGGATCACCACAAAACCTTGGAGATGCTTAAATACAGGATTCTGGTTTGGCCCATTACATAAACAGAGACCATTTGTAGTATTTGGATTTGGATCTGGGTTCAGAATATTAGCACGCACGGAACTCAAGGCCTTTTGGAGCCAGGGTGTGGTTCTTCCCCAGTACCCAGTGGTGGAATGACTTTGCATGAGATCCTCTCATTAGCTAAAAATCCAATCCTTCCATTTTTAAAATGGTGCTCTGGGCTTTAGCTGTGGAACTCCCATTAAAGTCAAAGGACAGTATGCATGTTAGAATTTCCACACACTGCTTTGAAAATGTAAGGTCGAATGTATAACTTTTGAACCGTAGCATGTTTTTTGATAGTTATTTAATTCCAGATCAGGTTAAAGTGTTTTATTACCTATTCAACATATGAGTCACATACTGAGATAAGATCATATCTTGGTTACATTTATCCCCTAACCCTCTTAGCCAAGTTAAAAGTATACAACGACAAAATTGACTTCACTGGAGTTGCATATGTTAAACACAGAGCAGAATCTGGCCCACTGTCTATGGCCCTGATTAAGGAAAGCATTTAAGCATATATTCAACTTTAAGAACATGTTTAAGTCCCATGTAAGTTAAATGCTAAAGTTCTTTTTCTGGATCAGAGCCCATAAGAGGTAATTAATCCAAAATACTATCCTTCACTTCAGGTCCATTCCAGCACTGATATCATTCAGGTTGGTAGCAACAGCTGTAATAAAAATCAACCAACCATCCCACAAGTCGCCAGACTTCTCTGTGCTCATAGGAACCAATGGTTCAGAAACTGCATCTGCCCCACTGAAGGCATAATTACCACAAATTGAAAATAACAACATTCCCTTTGCACATTGTTTCAACCTCAATAGTTGCTCAAACACCGAAGACTGAAATCAAGAGTCTTAGATGAGAAATGCAGATATAATTGAGTGTGAAGCATCTCATCTGAGGCAAATTGTTTCACTGAAATATATACATGTGTAAGATTCAAAAGATGTTTTGAATTGCAAAATCCAATCACCGAAAGTGTATGTGAAATTAGTTACATTTTGCAAAAGACACAGCAAAAGCCTTTTTTTATGGAAGAACATTACCTCTCTTGTGAAATTTTTTTTTTATTCTATGGTAAATAAATCACATTCAGTCCAAATGTAAATGTATTAAAGAAAGCATGTCTGTAGCTCCATAGCCAGTAAAAGCTCAAGTAGTCTTTTCCTTTACTGAATAGCCAATTAGAGCAATCAGATTTATCCTTTAAAAAAGACTCAGGAAAGACAAAAGGAAGAACACAAGTTAGAACAGATGCATCTAAATCCTGGTGGTCAGCTCTGCTGAATAAGTTGTGTTCACCGGCTGGATTTAGTTCAGTGGCTCTCAGAACTTCTCCATTCACATAAGCAAGGAGGGAGAATGGACTAATGGATAACAAAGACGACTAGTAGCCAGGAGTCATGACCACAAAGTGGATTGAACTATTCACTTAGAGGGGCACAGTAGTCTGTGTATTAAACAGTAGCTCTGGGCAATCCTTGTATTATCCACAACTGGGTGGTGGAATAACTTTGCAATTATTTCATTTTATAATTTATGGTGTATCAGTTAATGGGCCAAATTATTATTTTTAGATTGTTTTAATAATTAAATGTACGTTTATTATTTATTTTCTAATATGGTCTTATCCTGCCTTCAGTTTTTATGGAGAACACATCATTTCAAATGGGGAATTTTGCGCCTGTATCAAGGACACCATATGGCTCACACCACTTTGGGTTGAGTTGGCCTTAGTCCTTGTTACTGAAAATGTACCAGAAATGGCTAAGCACTTAGATTCTACTACTGACACCTCTGGGTTCTCCAAAGATATATATTAATACTGAGCATTGGTTCTCAAACTACTGGACACTCCACCGAGGTGGGGGGTGGGGGGCATGCACCTAGGGAGGTGCCAGTTGCCTGTCTTTTAGCCAGGGGTATAGTGCTGATGCTACAGACCAGAGCACATCCGAGCCCCTCTGCCCTAATACTGTGGGAGCACCACCTCACCCCAGAATAGTCTGTCACCAGGCAGCGTTGCTTCCTCCCTTGAAAAACCTTCCCCAGGCCCGTGAGCTCCATTCGGAGCTCAGATTACCATGGCTGGGGCTATCCAAGCCATGTGGTGCCCATGCCGTCAAGGAAGCCCCGCTCGCTGGCCGCCATGGTGTGGGCAAACAGCATGGCCGTGAGAGCAGCGCTGTGGGGGCCTCAGCAGTCGGTGGTAGCAAATGGCACTAGTAGAGCCTGTGGCTCCTCACCACTAAGTTCACGTCACGGCTGCAGGAGGCCAAGGATGGCGTGCTGGACCTCACAGCAGTGTGTGTGTGGGCATGAGACCAGGATCTGCAAAGGTGGTCAGATCCACAGGAGAATTATTGCGGGGTAGGGGGTCAAATTTGCAGAGACACCCCTGAGGGGGTCAGATCTAGAGGGGGTGGACTTTGATTTAGAGGGGTTCGCCATGTGAATGTGAGGAGCTAACCTGAGGAATGGGGGCAGGTGGTGAAGGGGCTGAGGAAGGGGAGGTCAGACCTGTATTGTGTGGGGGAGGATATTGAATCTGAATGGGTGGTCCCTGTATGGGTGGGCAGACCTGTAAGGAGAGGTATCTGGAACTCGACCACGTCTGTGTTTATGGGGGAGGAGGGGCAGTCCCTGTGTGCGTTGGATCTGGTTGATCTTTGTGGTGGAGGAGGACCTGTGGTGGTCTGGATACAGAGCTGAACATGGGAAGAAGTATGTTTGGGGGTGGGAGAGTCTGAAGCTAGTCTGTGTGTATTGGAGTGTATACAGAAAAAGGCATCAAGGGATCTGGAGCTGCATATGGCATGTGTGTATGAGTTGGGATGCACTCCTCTCTCTATTTCCTGTACACAACACTGATATTTTCCCTCAATAATTTTCCAAGAAACTAAAGCTGTAGAAAGACTCCTTGCTGTCTCATAATGGGAAAGGGTTACCGTTTGCAGGGACTGGAACATGAGCAGGATCCTCTATATCCCAAGCGAGAGTGGAGTCAGGGCACAAGTCTCCTTCCTTTCTAGTTCCCCTGCTGCACCATGGGGCTGGCTTGTAGTTTGCCAAGGTCCGCGGAGCCCCAGCCAGTGCTATGAATCACTTGTGACCAAGGCCAGTACAGGTTACAAAAGAGCCCTTTAACCTTCTCTGTCTGAAATCCAGGCAGTGAGTAAAAGCTCCTGTAACAGTGGACCTGTTTTGGGGTGAACTGGGGAGGAGTTGTGTTGGGCGGGAGATGCTGAGAGCGAGTGCATAAGGCCTTGTAGGGATGTACAGGGGCTTTGCTTAAAATTAAGAAATGAAACCTAAAAGCATGCTCTGTTGTGGAGGGGGGGAGAAGGGGGTTAGATTTATTAGGAACTGGGGAAACTTTTGAGAAAGGGGGAGCCTATCCAGGAAGGATGGGCTCCACCTAAACCAAAAGGGGACCAGATTGCTGACACTTAACATTAAAAAGGTGATAGAGCAGTTTTTAAACTAAGGGCTGGGGGAAAGCCGACAGGTGCGGAGGAGGCTTCCCTTAGGGGAGGATCTATTAATGGAGATTCTCTATGTCCTAGTAAGGAGGAGAGGATGAAAGATGATAAATTACAGGTAGGATCTGATGAGAGACAGTCAAATGAAAGAGAGTCCCATTCAATTACATCATGTAATGGCAGACAGCTAAAAAGTGACAAGTTTTTAAAGTGCTTATATACAAATGCTAGAAATCTAAATAATAAGATGAGTGAACTAGAGTGCCTCGTATTAAATGAGGATATTAATATAATAGGCATCACAGGAACTTGGTGGAATAAGGATAATCAATGGGACACAGTAATACCAGGGTACAAATATATCAGAAGGACAGAACAGGTCATGCTGGTGGAGGAGTGGCACTATATGTTAAAGAAAGCATAGAATCAAATGAAGTAAAAATCTTAAATGAACCAAACTGTACCATAGAATCTCTATGGATAGTAATTCCATGCTCTAAGAAGAATATAGCAGTAGAGATATATTACAGACCACCTGACCAGGATAGTGATAGTGACTCTGAAATGCTCAGGGAGATTAGAGAGGCTAAAAATAAAAAACTGAATAATAGTGGGGAATTTCAACTATTCCCATATTGACTGGGTACATGTCACCTCAGGATGGGATGCAGAAATAAAGTTTATTGACACCTTAAATGACTGCTTCTTGGAGCAGCTAGTCCTGCAACCCACAAGAGGAGAGTCAATTTTTGATTTAGTCCTAAGTGCAGCACAGGATCTGGTCCAAGAGATGAATATAGCTGGACCGCTTGGTAATAGAGACCATCATATAATTAAATTTAACATCCCTGTGGCAGGGGAAACACCACAGCAGCCCAACACTCTAGCATTTAATTTCAAAAAGGGAGACTACACAAAAATGAGGAAGTTAGTTAAACAGAAATTAAAAGGTACAGTGCCAAAAGTGAAATCCCTGAAAGCTGCAAGGAAACTTTTTAAAGACACAATGATAGAGGCTCAACTTAAATGTATACCCCAAATTAAAAAACACAGTAAGAGAACCAAAAAAGTGCCACTGTGACTAAACAACAAAGTAAAATAAGCAGTGAGAGACAAAAAGGCATCTTTTAAAAAGTGGAAGTTAAATCCTAGTGAGGAAAATAGAAAGGAGCACAAACTCTGGCAAATGAAGTGTAAAAGTATAATTAGGATGGCCAAAAAAGAATCTGAAGAACAGTCAGCCAAAGACTCAAAAATTAGTAGCAAAAAAATGTTTAAGTATAACAGAAGCAGGAGGCCTGCTAAACAACCCGTGGGGCCACTGGACAATCGAGATGCTAAAGGAGCACTCAAAGGAAATAAGGCCATTGTGGAGCAACTATTCAACATATTCATAAATGATCTGGAAAAAGGGATAAACAGTGAGGTGAAAAAATTTGCAAATGATACAAAATTACTCAAGATAGTTAAGTCCCAAGCAGACTGCAAAGAGCTACAAAAGGATCTCACAAAACTGGGTGACTGGGCAACAAAATGGGAAATAATGTTGATAATGTTGATAAATGCAAAGTAATGCACACTGGAAAACGTAATCCCAACTATACATATAAAATGATGGGGTCTAACTTAGCTGTTACCACTCAAGAAAGAGATCTTGGAGTCACTGTGGACAGTTCTCTGAAAACATCCATTCAATGTGCAGCGGCAGCCAAAAAAGCTAATAGAATGTTGGGAATCATTAAGAAAGGGATAGATAATAAGACAGAAATATCATGTTGCCTCTATATAAATCCATGGTACGCCCACATCATGAATACTGCGTACAGATGTGGTCACCCCATCTCAAAAAAAGATATATTGGAATTGGAAAAGGTTCAGAAAAGGACAACAAAAATTATTAGGGGTATGGAACAGCTGCCATATAAGGAGCGACTAATAAGATAGGACTTTACAGCTTGGAAAAGAGACGACTAAGGGGAGATATGACAGAGGTCTGTGAAATCATGACTGGTGTGGAGAAAGTAAATAAGGAAGTGTTATTTACTCCTTCTCATAACACAAGAACTAGGGGTCACCAAATTAAATTAATAGGCATCAGCTTTAAAACAAACAAAAGAAAGTATTTCTTCACACAACACACAGTCCACCTGTGGAACTCCTTGCCAGAGGATGTAGTGAAGGCCAATAACAGGATTCAAGAAAGAGATAGATAAGTTCATGGAGGATAGGTGTATCAATGGCTATTAGCCAGGATGGGCAAGGATGGTGTCCCTAGCCTCTGTTTGCCAGAAGCTGAGAATGGGTGACAGCATGGATCACTTGATGATTACCTGTTCTGTTCATTTCCTCTGGGGCACCTGGCATTGACCACTGATGGAAGACAGGATACTGGGCTAGATGGACCCAGTATGGCCATTCTTATGTTATTACATAAAAAGAGAAATTAAATACAGAGCCTTTGTTTCCAAGGACTAATTGAAAAGAATGTGTTATGGGAAGCAAATTACCAGGACGTTTGCAGATATGACAGCGACAAGTAAAATATGGTGAGGAAAGTCCCTGAAGTCTCTGGGCACTTCCCAGCCAACTAGTAAGGGATGGTGTCATAAATAGAAAGGAAAGGGTAAACCCCTTTAAAATCCCTCCTGGCCAGAGGAAATCTCCTCTCACCTGTAAAGGGTTAAGAAGCTAAAGGTAACCTCGCTGGCACCTGACCAAAATGACCAATGAGGAGACAAGATACTTTCAAAAGCTGGTAGGAGGGAGAGAAACAAAGGGTTTGTGTGTCTGTCTACATTTTGTCTTTGCCGGGGATAGACCAGGAATGAAGCCTTAGAACTTTTAGTAAGTAATCTAGCTAGGTATGTGTTAGATTATGATTTCTTTAAATGGCTGAGAAAAGAATTGTGCTGAATAGAATAACTATTTCTGTCTGTGTATCTTTTTTGTAACTTAAGGTTTTTGCCTAGAGGGGTTCTCTATGTTTTGAATCTAATTACCCTGTAAGGTATTTACCATCCTGATTTTACAGGGGGGATTTCTTATTTCTAATTCTATTTTTATTAAAAGTCTTCTTGTAAGAAAACTGAATGCTTTTTCATTGTTCTCAGATCCAGGGGTTTGGGTCTGTGGTCACCTATGCAAATTGGTGAGGCTTTTTATCCAACATTTCCCAGGAAAGGGAGGGTGCAAGTGTTGGGAGGATTGTTCATTGTTCTTAAGATCCAAGGGTCTGGGTCTGTAGTCACCTAGGCAAATTGGTGAGGCTTTTTACCAAACCTTGTCCAGGAAGTAGGGTGCAAGGTTTTTGGGAAGTATTTTGGGGGGAAAGACGTGTCCAAACAGCTCTTCCCCAATAACCAGTATTTGTTTGGTGGTGGTAGCGGCCAATCCAAGGACAAAAGGGTGGAATATTTTGTACCTTGGGGAAGTTTTGACCTAAGCTGGTAAAGATAAGCTTAGGAGGTTTTTCATGCAGGTCCCCACATCTGTACCCTAGAGTTCAGAGTGGGGGAGGAACCTTGACAGATGGTTTGGACTGGTTTTAACAATGGCAGAGAACTAAAACTGAGCAATGTCAGATAAGTTGGCTTGTTTATTATAAGGTATAAAAGGAGGAAGAATAGGTGGGACCACTTGCTAGTGCCTGTCTGTCCAACTGGAGCCAGCCAGCATGGGTTTGAGCATGTCAGGTCTAGTCCTGTTATAAGTATCCGATAAACACTTATTAGTGGTAGCTGTTATATAGATATAGGTTAGGTTTAGCTAAGCTTAGACTGCATATTTGGAGTAATTATAAAAAGGCCAATTGGTCTTTGGATAAATTAAGAAATCTATGCCTAAATTCTGGTGTTGGTCCATTTGAACATTCAAATATAGATCCCAACAGGTCTGTACTGGTCTGTTACTACTTTGTAAGGCTTTCTGTGTAGCACTGTTTATTTCAGGGATTGGTTGGCCATTTTTTGACAACTGAAGAGGTCTCTTGGCAACTTTTCAAGAGCCTGAACAGATTGTAAGTGCCTTACCCTTGGAGCTGCACTTGTGGAGAGGTTATGGGTCTATTACAGGAGTGGGCGGGAGAGGTTCTGTGGCCTGCAACATGCAGGAGGTCAGACTAGATGATCATGATGGTCCCTTCCAGCCTTAACCTCTATGAGTCTATGCGACAGATTTCTGAGTGAGGGGCAGCTAGGAAACAAGCTCCCTCCTCCCATTCATAAGGGCTGGTGAACCCTGACACAAATTGTAATTGTTTGATGTTATGATTTCCTAAAATGCTTGTGCAGTTTTAATTCAGCTGCTGCGACTTGTACTCATTTGGAACAGAACTGTGAGATAGCACAAAATTTATACTTTGACACCCATACTCTTACTGTAACTATATCAAAGCCCTTCTACTTTATTACTCATATTCTTGCAAAATATAGGATTTTTCAGTTCTCTGGGTTTTCTTAGTAAACTATGGAGAGGCACAGTTGGTTTTGTTTTGTTATTAGCTTAGGGAGGGTCACTGTGTCAGAGTTTGAGAACTCCTGATATGGAATGATGCTATGTCATCATATACTGCAAATAATGTATCAATAAAAGGTAAAGCGTTCTGCACAGAAGTAGAATATTCCTTAATTATCCATTACAAGGACTCCGGCATCTTCCTCTGAAGCCTCTGGCATTAGCCAATGCCCAAGGCACAATATTGCACAAGGGGATGACTGGTTTGACCCAGGGGTGATACTTCTTAGGTTTGCATGATGATAAATACAATTTCTATAAACAGCACTTTACTTTCAATGGGACGTAGGTTCCTAAGTCACTTTTGAAAATGGGACTTAGCACTTAAAGGCTATTGAAAATCAGACCTATTGTCTTTAGCCCCAGGAAAACACTGGATCCACAGAGCCACAGAAAAACAAGTATGCTCGGAAAAGCAGGGTAGACAATGTCAATATTCTGTCACGTTCAAATTAGGCTTCTGCCAGGTAAAGCACCTTAAAGCCTTGGGCCCTTCCAGCTTAACAAGATCCATATTCCCATGGCTCACAGAGAAGGAATCCCAATTCACTACTAGGCAGACTACTCAAGCAGTTTCAGTGCTATTATTTTTGGAAAAGTGTATTCCTTGAGCGGCATACACTGGAGAAGTTTCATCTTTTCATTGTACCATTGTAGGGAATATAGAAGTCTGACCAGGAAGTGTAAATAAAGAAAACTTTCCAGCACAGAAGTAACACTATTAAACAACAGTACTGATCCTTTTTAATTCAATAAAGGCACTTTTTCATCCTCTCTGCAGTTTACCAGGGGAAGGCAGAGCCCATAAAGGTATTTGTGTACCTTCCTACTTTGTTCCATCCTGTTTCTTTCGAAATGCTGGACTTTAATGATCAGACCCCACAAGAATGTAAGCAAAATCTCTAATATTTTTCTTGTACCACGTGAAGTCTTTTTTCTCTACACTATGAAACCTGTTAGAGAATCTGTGCCCATAATCATAAAATTCTGGCAGTTGCCTCCATAACCCATTACAGTAAAAGATAGCAAAAATGTTTTCATTAACCAAAATCAATAGCATACACAACCACAATTTGTTTCAGCAGCAAAAATATTGCATTCCAATTGAAGTATGTACAGAAGGTTGTAAGTTCTCTGAAGCCACACATGTAACTAAAATTGCAGCAGTAAACCAGTCACTTGTATGGAATCAATATAAATATTGAACTTAAAATACTATGTTGAAATCTTTACGGTAAAAATGTATGATTTATTAGCTGCATGGGTAACACGAATCAATATAAGAGCAAGACTTAAACAGACAATGTATTAGTTAAATTTACTGTGTGTACCCTTTGATATGGACAATTTTTGAAACATATGATTATTGCATTGTGGTTCGGACAGTAAAAAACAATAGTATAATCATTTTTATTTCCTCGGGCAATGGTGGCTGGCTTTGTGGAAGCAACATTCCTTATTTTTGAGCCTGTGGTCTGCCCATTTGGAGGTCCTTTTGCTTAAAAAAAACCCCTCAGGTTGGTTGTTGGTTAGTCTTAGGCTCTTCCTCCCCTGACATTTGGCTATCTCATAAAACCACTTCCCATAACTCAGCACCATTTAGCAACTTCTGCTTAGCAGAGAAGAATTAATTCACAAGCAAGATGAATAACAGCGCTTCTTACTCTACCAGAAAATGCCCCCACATGATAACAGCTAAGGTTAGTGAAGAGGCACTAAACAGGTCTGTAATTTATTAGGCAGTACATTAGAGTTTCCAGTTCAATTTCTTCCCCCCATGAGCATAAGTATCCAGTGACATAAAAGCTAAAACTTGACATAAAATAGTCTGTAAGTTGTTCTTGATTTTCTGTGGTGCTCAGTTTCTTATTTTGCTTTCACCGAGTATTGCATTTCATAGACTGGGTCATGTTCTTCATTAACGTATTGAGTACTCACTGTGGATGCACACATGTGCATGACTATACGGTGATTGATCTTGCACTTGAGGGTGCACAGTAGCCTATACTCTAAACCATTATCCACAACTGAGTGTTACAATTATTTTGTTTCATAATAAAATATGAACACCCATTCCTGTGGTGTCTGGGTGCATCAACTAATGGGCCACATTTTCTGCAGATGAAAATTGGCAGAGCTCTGTTAGAATTTGGCCCTACAACCACTTGGACTACACTAGAATTTGGCTCTATTTGAACGCCTTGAACAACAACATTCTCCCTCTTACTCATTTATCCACCCACGCCAGGAAGGATACAAGAAAAATAAAAACAAGCCTCATTCTAGTTACACGGGTGTAACTTCAATAAGTTCAATGGAGTCACTCCTGAGTTATAGCTGTGAAAGTGAGAACAGATTCAAGCCCAATGCTTTCACGCCAAGTCCAATGTGGCAAACGCTTGGCCAAAAAAGATGAGGTTAAGAGACTCAGGATGAATCAGACAGGTACAGTTAGCAAATTCTGGTCAGGAACACACACGGAGTTCAGTCTCACGAGCACAGAACTAAGACCATCTAAAGCAGCTCATTTGGTCTCAGCTGTTGCAATGGCACATGAAAGGACAGGAGGTTTCTAATTTAACCAGCTCTCAAATCTACTTTATTACATGGAAAGCTCTCTTCGCTGATGTTTGTCTTCAGTTTCTCTCTTCCCATTAAAAATGTGTATGATTCTGAAATGACAACGTCCATGGACAGGTCATTTTCTTAATGAAAAATGTCATCTTAGTTCATAACAACAGGCTCAGGTAGATAAGAATAAAATAACAAAAGCACGTCTGCAATAATACTGCTTTAGTGAACATTAACAGGAATGACTTGAATTGGATTTCCCCACGTTTTTATAAGTCTTTAATTACTTCTTTTGAAAATTCAAGGTAATTGTTTAAAAAAAAAAAAAAAAAAACCTTTCACACACCTTTTTTTTTTTTTTTTAAAGACTGCCAGGGGGTGCTACTAACCAAACATCTGGGACTAGACTGTCCTCCAGAAACTCTCTACAAAGCCTGAGCTTCTTTATCAATTAATTCTTGCTGTATGCAGTTCAGCTAACGAATTGTTATTTTAGTGAAAAATGCCACCGTGAGCTGAAGGGATTTGTTCAATCAGCTGTAAATTCTGTTTTGACCCATTTACAACATGAAAATCTGATCTCAAGAATGAAACCTTCACTCTGCAGCATGAGGGAATTATTCGCAGAATGGAGACCTCATGGGTAGACTTTTCAAAAGCAGTCAGCGCTGGCCTACCTCTGCTCCCACTGAAGTCAATAATAAAACTTCCATTGAGTTCAACAGGAGCAGAATTCAGCCGGTGCTGAAGGCCTTTTGAAAATCCTACCCTGTGTGTAGTAGGATATGGTTTATAATTTCAAGTGACCACAGTTTCCCTAGAAGGTTTCACTGTCTCCAAGTCTAGAAGTCCATTGCCCTAATGCATTTAGACCAGCATTCCCATTCATAGGATCTTGCCAGTTGGTCATCCTGTACCTAGACACCGAGGTGAAGTGAGCTAATGGAATGATGTATGCAGTGCCTTTTACATTCCATTCCTGCAGATGTACTACTTCAGTCTGGGGTCTTCTTGGATCTCATTAGCTAAGCAGAATCAATACTTGCATGGAGCACCTGGGTGCTGCAGGAAGTGGGGATGGTCATGCAGCGGGTAGCACTCTTTCCCTGAAGTGGGTGCTGCATCAGTGGCCCAGTATTGGTTTCAGGGGTAGTGTGCTTTGTTTGCAGAGCTTTCTTTCAGACAGCCATAAAACCAAGGCTGTGATCTTTTGTCACTATTTAAGCACCTCCGGGCCTGATTTCCCTCTTTTTTGAAATCAACAGAGTTAAGCCAGTGAACGGGACAGGAGAACCAGGCCCAAAGGCACTTTTCACAAATGAAAAGATTATTAACTCCAGTGTCCTGGCCAAATTCTAAGTTGATCCTGCCGACAGCACCTAAAATTCCCATTGTTTCAATCCATCATTGAAACAATTGTTACATCTTGCCTCAAAGGAGGCAGTAGCCAATGGAAGATGAAATTATTCTTATGTACAGCACTTGGGGAGCCTTCTGCCTGAAACCCCACTTCAGGAACGTGAGCTATGATTATTTTAATTGCTGTGCCCATTTTTGATCATACAACAAACCTTTTCCTTTTAATCAGCAGACAGTTGGCTACTGCCATGCAGCACAGTCCTACAGACTTTTCTGCCTCCCTGAAAGAAATGGAAATGATATAATAGAGCACTGCAGCACTCTGGCTTTGTTCCTCATGAGTAAGCTATAAGACCAGTCCAATGTTTGCAGATGCCACAGTCATTCACTACACATTGGGAATTGTATTCCTGCAGCACTAGCTAGCCCTTGTACAATTACATCATCAATTGCATTGGAAATGGGGTTGTGGGGGTGGCATGATAACTCTGCAGCAAACAATGTGCCCTGAGCTGATATTTGACAAGGAGGGTCATGAGCTCAGGAGCACACAGGGTGACCAGACATCCTGATATTATTGGGACCATCCCAATATTAGGGGCTTTGTCTTTTTATAGGCAGCTATTTCTTCCCTGCACCCTCAAAGAAAAAAAGGTCCTGATTTTTCACACTTGCTATCTGGTTACCCTAGGAGCACATTGAAAAAACCCTCATCGGAAGCTGGAGAAATGTACAAAACAAGTAAAACAGCAGTGTTACAGTCTGGTGGGTGGCTGGTGGGAGTGGAGACTGTGGGAGACAGAAAGGGACCAAAATACTGGTGCGAGACCCATCCACAAAAAACATGCAAAGTCCCTTAATTTTAGGACTAAGATTCGGGCTGATATGATCAATACTCCTCATTAAATCCTACAGGAACCTAAGCCATTGGCAAACGATAAAATGCAGTCATGAAAATTAACATTAAAATAATGTTAGTGATTGGATGTGAACTCACCAATACCAGAGTCTAACTCCACCATTACAGGCGGAGCTGTCCCGAGGGCACGGCGAATCGGGGCAACCGCTCCAGGCCCTGTGCTTTGAGGGGGCTCTGTGGGCCAGCACGATTGGCCGGTGTGGTGGGTCCCAGAAGTGATGGATTCACTTCCCCCGCAGGCCCCGCATCCCCATAGGGATGGCCCTAATTACAGGTTCGGTTATTTCTAGGTATAGCAGTATAATGCTTCCAACAACAATGAAGAAACAGCTAAGAGGCCAGGCGCAACAGGATAAATGGGGTAGAGCTTTAAGCTTTCATTTTCTTGCCTGAGAGGGGTTCATTTGTGCTGTACCCTTAACTTAGCACTCACTTCAGTGCACTGCTTTGTTTACTAAGGATCTCCACAACCGACAAGACCCTCCGATGCCTGTACATTCCCCCCTTAAATTTGCATGTTGATTCTTGCAGAGTCTGTAGGTGTTGTTCCTGTTCCTCCTCTGACTGCTCTCTCCCTCCCCTGCAGTGTGTCAAGCTCCCTTATTCTACTTGGAGGAGGGCAAAAACGTTTTCATTTTTACCAAAATTTCCTGCAGGGAAAATTTTTTTCATTTAAATCAAAATTTGCAGTGGAAAATTTTAAGCTGGTCAATTGAAAACCAGCTGTCATTCGTTCTCCCACTTTCTCAGCGCTGCTTAAGATGCGATGACATTGTAAAAGCTGTATGAGAATTTTCCTGCTTTACTGCGGGACTGGCACGAGCAAGCCCTACTACAGCTAAGACTTTGCTATTAGTCAGCTGGGCAGGAAATGGGTTAGCTGTCCTGCAAGAATTTTAAATTTTTTCTCATCCCAATTGGGACAAAAAGTGAACATCTCAAAAATCAAGTTCACAAATCAAAACGCTGAGAAAAAAACTTCAGCTCCGGTCAATAAAACATGTTGTTTTAATCATTTCAAAATGTTTCTTCTTCATTTTAGAGAGACAAGATGTGTGAGGTAATGCCTGTTATCGGCCCGACTTCCACTGGTGACAGAGACAAGCGGGGGATTCTAAAGCCAATCCACTGGATTGACATCCCAGAGTCTCCAGGGGTTTGACAATGCCCCGTCTCTCCTGCAGAGGGGCAAATCCTCACATGCACCTAACAGAATGATCATGAGCAACTCCCTGAAGGGAATCTCCCCCCCTGGCCCAACCCCCATTTTATGCAAGGGGGTGATCTGGCCCTATGATATTCAGGTTTTAAGAGCAGTTCCTAGGCATATTCATGGGCTGGCACTTTACTATCCATTTAGTATTGCCACAAGTACTAATAAAGAACACAAGGCCATTCATACCACAACACCACGGCTGAAATAATGCACAACACCTACCTCAAGCTTCCTGGGCCCAAAGATGCCTGGGACACTACAATTGATCCTATTGCCATGCCTACTATACCAAAAGCATTAGTCTGGGACAAATGAAATGACACCATTTCAGAAACCTGCATTGATGCCTTGACTAAACCTGACAGACACAAGGAAATCTAGAGTTTACAGCTTCTCCCTCCGGCTCCAATTCATCCTTTTTTGTGCCTATTGTAGCTGTTACAGCAATATGCTACACCACATCACCCACCGATCTTGGCCTACTATAATATATGTGCATAATGGAGCGAGTCAAAAACAATCAAAGCCTTAACTCATTTCCACATGGCTTCACATAACATTTTCTACCTTCTTCATCTCCTGTATCCCCATCCTGGGAGATTCTAATTTACACAGCCAAGTTCTGAAGCATGCAGTTCATCTTGAACACCTAATAAGCATTGATAAAGACTAGGCTTGAAGTGTACTGCCAAGAGATCTGTAGAGATTTTCAAGCCACATTTTCTGCATGTGTCTAATGACAATTATCACATGTTAATGTATCACCCAGGAAAGCCAACTGTAATACTGGGTCATTCATAAAAACCACAGATACTTTGTTTTTCAATGAGGCTGTTCACCGCAATATAATGATCAGCAGTGGATCCCAAACATCAACAGTCTGAATTTACATGCTACTGTACACGGGCAATCAAAGTCAGAGATTTCACTTTGTTTCTACTCTGGTTTCTACTCTGGTACATTCAGTGGATGCAGTGGAATGGCATTCAGTAGATGTATTCAGTGGACTGCATTCAGTGGAAAACACAGTGAGGAATTTTTTCATGGTCTGTGTGTATATAAATCTCCTCACTGTATTTTCCACTTTATGCATCCGATGAAGTGAGCTGTAGCTCACGAAAGCTTATGCTGAAATAAATTGGTTAGTCTCTAAGGTGCCACAAGTACTCCTTTTCTTTTTGCGAATACAAACTAACACGGCTGCTACTCTGAAACCTAATCTAAAGTGACAATTTAACTAAATATGGTAGCTCCCATTTAAACAGCCAGCAAAGGAAAGGTGAAAGGGTCAGTCTGTTGCTTCAATGTTTGTAAAATGGATAACAGAGCTCAAAGAATAGACATATAATATTTCCTGTCCATCAGTCTAATGCTTTCATTTTACAGTGTTATCTGCCATCTAAAAACTAGTGGTTTACCCAGGCGCTCTTATCTTCTCTCTGTGTGAAACTTCTGTGCAATAAATAAAATGCCTGGTGTTTTTTGTGCATCGAGATTGTTTTGATTTCAAATACTCTCAAGATTATATTTTGGTTGCTCTTCTGAAAGCTTATATTTCATATTATTCTACAGCATCAAAGTGGGCAGAAACATGCTACTATTTCTGCATTTTTTTCCTTTTGCTAAACTAAGCTAAATATAAATATGTTTTAAAAATATGCATTTCTGAGAATTTTTCAGGCGATCTTCACTGATGATCAGATGCAAGTGGAGATGCAGCCTTCCAGTTAAAGTGACACTTAAATTAAGATTCCCATATTTCAAGTTCCCAAACAGAGGTCACTGCCGGGGGGAAGGGGAACTAGAGAGAGGGTACAGTTTCTACTGTACCCTTTCTTTCTACTTTGAATATCTAACGTTTATAAATAACAAGTGTAATGGCCTCAAAAATAAATGTAAATCAAATTTAAATGTCCCTTTTTACATGCAGTCAGTTCTCTCCTACTGCACTTCTTCCTGTTATGCCCATGCATATTTCTCTGTAGAGCATATCTTTCTCAGTTGTGGTTGATTGCTCATGAAATAGCCATGAAAGTCTTTACAGCATGTGTGACTAAAGTTGTACGGTACATGCAGGCTCCATTTCAGCGACTCAACAGTCAATATCAGGCCAACCTTACTTCTGTGCGGCTGCGAGCGGCGGCACTGCCTTGAGAGCTGGGACCCTGGCCAGCAGCCACCGCTCTCCAGCCATCCAGTTCTGACGGCAGCTGTGCTGCCAGCAGAAGTAAGGATGGCAAACCAGTAAACATGCACGCCGCGATTAGGGTACACTGGGAATCGCTGTTCTGCCAGAATTGATGTAGGAAAAAGGACAAGCAAGGAAAAGCAAGACATTTGTTCATATTTCAAAAATCCACCCAGACGGAGATCAGAGGACCAAAAAAGAGGTCATATCCGGGAAAACCCAAACATATGGTAACCCTAAAATGAACTGCATCGTTTGCAGGGAGATCTCCTCAGAAATATCTATGCTGCTATTCCCTGCATTTGTATGGCAATAACACTGAATGGGAGCCAGGAAGTGAGGTGAAACAATAATCTTTCATAACTGCAGACAAACCTTTATTTAAAAAAAAAAGAGAGTGGAAAGTTAAGCATAAGCTAAGTTGGGTGCTGGAAAAGTCCCCAAAAGAAAAGAAAGAAAATAGGAATTTAATTCTTGTACTCGTATTCTACTGACGAGACAGGTTTTAGTAAGATTTTTTTCCCCATTCACAGAACCTCATAAAATATTTAGATTAACTTAAAACTTCAGCTGACAAACACAGCTTTGGCAGTCAGAGAGGGTTCCGTTTGGTAAAGCAGTGTTGGAAGTAAATGGAAAAAGTTCGTCAGCTGGTGTTAAAACCTACCTTCTCCGCATGAACCTATGAATATAATTTCGCTTTTTTCATTCACATGCAAATGCATTATTTCAAGTGCCCAAAACATGTACAAAGGAAGAAATTAAAACATTATATTGTCTAATACTAGGGTTTTTACATGTCAAGCAAATTTCTGTGCTAAGCTTTTGTTTCAGGTTTTGTATAATATGACAGCTGTTTCTATTCAGATGGTATTTTAAAGGAAACGTTTTCTGTAATTTCAGCTCAATCATATTCAAACGAGCAATACTCCATTTTAAAGTACCATTGAGAAAATGCAAACTGTTTCTACAATGAAGCCAACATTTACTATTCTAATCTAATGCAAATGCTCGTTAGAATCAACAAGAATATACAAGTGCTGTGTCAATATCTCTTGTGCTCCTTAAGATTATTTCACATCTAATGTAGCCATAGACAAAATTCACCCAAAGATGTATTAAATACTAGGTTAAAATGTGTTGCTATTTATTATTTCTATTATGGTATCATCTAAGGACCGCAAATGGGGATTAAGATTCCATTGTTTAAAACAAACACACACAAAAAAAGTCTCGGCCTGAGAGACCTTGCAATCTAGAATATAAATTAAAATTACAGGCCCATTATTGCAATTCCTAAGTGGGCAGAACCTCAATTGAAATCGATGGGAGATTTTCCCTACGTAAGGGCTGCAAAATAAGGTCCAAATTTTCCAGCATCAGAATATTATAGAGCTTTTTATATCCCATCAGAGAGCACAAATTTTGTCCAGCGTAAGAAAAAATGTTTCATCTGTGCTTTATTCCTAAACAAATTCAATTCCCTTTCACTGAGCAACAGAAGAGAGCAATCCATGACAATAAGGTAAAAGGATTGTTTGTGCGCTGATGAAGGGTGCTCATTCATACAAAAGAAGGAGATAATGCAAAGATCATTTCAACTTGTCTGAATTTCCTCTAGCAATATCTCCAAATGGTGCCAATGGGACACAAAAAAAGGAAGAAGTTGGTGAATAGACAATAGTGGGAGGTTATTTAAGTCACTGAGAGATGAGCCATGTGGTAATAAGAAAAAGTCAGCCATTTAGGTGGCCATGGGAGAATTGTTTGCTTTGCAGACAGAGATCAAGACAAAAGTGGGGAAAAAATAGTAAAACTGAGAAAAGCACCTGGTGCTGCCAGCTGGAACAGCTGAGCAAATAAAACAGGTTAGTGATTATGCAGATGGAACCCTCCATAAATCTGGCCAGACATATGGAAAACAGGAGAATGAAGATGGCTACAAAACCAGATCATGCTTTCTCCTATCCTTGGAGGAGGCAGAGGCACCTGATAGCTACTATGAGTATTATTCACATAAGACTCTTGTGCTATTATATCTTAGTTGCATCAAGGAGATGATGATGACAATGATGAAGACGATGGAAGCAGCAAAAACGGTCATAGCAGATTTACAGTTTCTACAGATAAGAAAGTCAAAACTCAGGATGTAAATCCAAGACTATTTAAAGAAAATATAGGTTGACAGAAATGCCTTCAGCTACTTTGCAATCACCGTGGTTGCTCTCAATGCTCTCTGGGTTCTCACTTGACAAAGTATTGGGAGCCAAAGTTGTGTAGAGCAGGTGAATACTGACCTATTAGTGATGGAGAGACCTCCAAAAGCCTTGGAATCATAGAATCATAGAATATCAGGGTTGGAAGGGACCTCAGGAGGTCATCTAGTCCAACCCCCTGCTCAAAGCAGGACCAATCCCCAATCAAATCATCCCAGCCAAGGCTTTGTCAAGCCTGACCTTAAAAACTTCCAAGGAAGGAGATTCTACCACCTCCCTAGGTAACGCATTCCAGTGTTTTACCACCCTCCTGGTGAAAAAGTTTTTCCTAATATCCAACCTAAACCTCCCCCACTGCAACTTGAGACCATTACTCCTTGTCCTGTCCTCTTCTACCACTGAGAATAGCCTAGAACCATCCTCTCTGGAACCACCTCTCAGGTAGTTGAAAGCAGCTATCAAATCCCCCCTCATTCTTCTCTTCTGCAGACTAAGATTCAGTTCAGCTAAACCTCCGTATGCTTCTAAGTTCTGCACTCCCAAGGACTTATCTCAAAAAGACAGCTCACCGTTGCCCTTTTCCCCCTCCAGTTTGAGTGGCAGCATGTGATAATGTAACCCCTGCTGGTACCCTTGGCCTCCTCTTGTGTATTCCTGCAGTTTGTTCATCACTGCATCACACATAATTTATTCATCTCAAGATGCATCATTGGAGCTGCAGAGGATGAGCAGTGAGCAGAGCTGGGTGCATGAATCACCAGCAAGTCCACAAAAAAGATATTATCACTTGATCTGACCTGTTTCGTTTACTTTTCTGCAAACACCACTAGCCTTATTTTGTTCTCACACATGTTTGGGGAGAATGTTTTGTTCCTGTGAATCCAGGGTCTTGCACTTCAGTGCACACACCCACCCACATGTCGGCGAGCACATCTGCACTCAGATACCTTTATCTGTGCCAGAAGTGGTCACTCGGCAACCCTATAGCTCCTGGTTGTGGGTGTTTGGGAGCCAGAGTGGTATGTGGGAGGGTGAGACTAGGAGAGTGCTTTAAAGTTGTCACAAATATAAAGGGAAGGGTAACCACCTTTCTGTAAACAGTGCTATAAAATCCCTCCTGGCCAGAGGCAAAATCCTTTCACCTGTAAAGGGTTAAGAAGCTAAGGTAATCCCGCTGGCACCTGACCTAAAATGGCCAGTGGGGGGCAGGGGGTACAAAAGTCTGTCTGCGTGATGCTTTTGCCGGGAACAGATCAGGAATGCAAGCCTTACAACTCCTGTAAAGTTAGTAAGTAATCTAGCTAGAAAATTTTCTTTTGTTTAATGGCTGGTAAAATAAGCTGTGCTGGAGGGACTGTATATTCTTGTTTTTGTGTGTTTTTGTAACTTAAGGTTTTGCCTGGGGGGATTCTCTATGTTTTGAATCGGATTACCCTGTAAAGTATTTACCATCCTGATCTTACGGAGGTGATTTTTTTACCTTTTCTTTAAATAAAATTCTTCTTTTAAGAACCTGATTGATTTTTCATTGTTCTTAAGATCCAAGGGTTTGGGTCTGTGTTCACCTGTACCAATTGGTAAGGATATTATTATCAAGCCTTCCCCAGGAAAGCGGGTGTAGGGCTTGGGGGGATATTTTGGGGAAAGACATCTCCAAGTGGGCTCTTTCCCTGTTCTTTGTTTAAAAAGCTTGGTGGTGGCAGCATACCGTTCAAGGACAAGGCAAAGTTTGTACCTTGGGGAAGTTTTTAACCTAAGCTGGTAAGAATAAGCTTAGGGGGTCTTTCATGCAGGTCCCCACATCTGTACCCTAGAGTTCAGAGTGGGGAAGGAACCTTGACAAAAGTCCTTAGCTTTATCCAAAAGCAAACAAGAAATGCAAACTCAGCATGAAAAGGAAGGGAGAGACAGGGGGATTGGAGGATCCTTTTGCTGGAAACACTTTGCACACATTTGATGTCCCCAAAGCGGAGGTGGATGGGTGCTAGAGAAGCAGGACTGCAGAGTCAGGTGCATGGACAAGAAGTGGCTGCCAAGTGCATTGTCACCAGTGCAATATAAAAAAACTAGATAGAGAAATATAGATGATTATAAGGAAGGGACTTGCAGCCACACACTGGCTGTGCTCAGAGTTATAACTGTGATCCTGAGGCGAGAAAGGGAGGTGGGCTGGAGAGAGGAGCTGCAGAGCCACTCCTGTGAAAAGACAAGGTTGTAATATGAGAGGATGGCTGAATCCCTGGATTTTTAAGCTCTTTAGTGGCATGTCACTAGTTGAGGATCAAGATGTAACGGGGAAGGGCGCAGCACATTCTAAGGCACGTGGAAGCAATTAAAGAACAGTAATGTATCCATGGGCTGTCACTTAACATGTTAGGTCAAAAATTGTTGTGAAATATTCTTCAGAATCCTAGGCCCTTTTAAATCGCCCGGGCGAGCCACAGGGCTCCTAGGCATAGGTGCCAAGTGGGTGCTGAGCACCCACAGGCGGGCGGGTCCCTCCAGTGCCTCCTGCCATTGGCGGGCCCCGCCGATCAGCTCATCCCCGTCCCCCGGTAGTGCCTCCTGCCCGCCGCCATCAGCTGTTTGCTGGTGTGCCAGAGGCACTGGGGGAAGGGCAGGAGCGGGGGTTGGGAATAGGCAGGGCAGGCCTGGGCGACACATGACCCAGATGCCGGAGGTGGAAGGGGTGGGACCAGCCCCTTCCAGCCACGCCAAGACGCTGCTCTGCAGCCGTGTGTGGCAGCTGCCTGAGAAAGCCTGGTTAGGGAGGTGACTTCCGCTCCCTGCCCAGGCTTGAGTGCTGGAGTCCCCGGCAGTCAAGCCGGGTGGGGAGTGGAAGCCACCTCCTCCCCAGCCAGGCTCCATTGGGCAGCTGCTGGGCAGGGCTGCAGAGCAGCTACCAGGAGGGGGCGACATGAAAAGCGGTTCCCTCCAGCTCCCCGCATGGGCTCCTGCCCAGCTGGGAGAGCGGCAGAATATACAGGTGCAGTGGGAGGACAAAGCACCCTCCCTGCAGGTAACATGGGGTGGGGAGAGCGTGGTGGCCCTGGGCTGGGCACAGGGGTGTGGGTAGACATGTGACCTGCCCTTTAGATCGTGCCCCCCACTATAGGGAGGCACCAATTGTATATGGGGCAGCCTCGAGGGAGGGGGCACAACAGAGGTGGGAAGAGGTGAGGCAGGGGTGGGGCATTGGAGGAAGGGGCCTAGGACACCAGCGGGGGCCCATTGACTGTTCTGCCCTGGGGCCCGGAATTGCTGTCGGCAGGTCTGACCCCAGGGCATATCTAACTTGGTCTTACATGAAACGGCACCAAAACTGCCACTAGGGAAATCTTGCCTGGGAAAGGTTTTGACAAAGTTGGCTTCTACTTGTAAAGTGTATTGAATATGTTCGGCATCACTATATTCCATTTTAACATTAGGCATGTCTTTATTCTTAATCCTTTCTACCTGCCTTGAATAACCAACATTTGACATTTTCCAGTGTTGTATGCAGTGTTGTTGTTGTTGCATTTGTCCCAGGATATGAGAGAGACAAGGTGGGTGAAGGAATATCTTTTATCGAACCAACTTCTGTTGGTGGGACAGGCAAGCTTTCAAGCTTACAGAGCTCTTCTTCACAAAGATATTCCCTCACCCACCTTGTCTCTTGAATAACCAAAGGCAGAATGCCCAGTGGAAAGAAATCCTACTGTTAACTTGATTTTTAAATCACTCCACATTCCATAGATCATTAGAAGATCATTAATATGCACAGTAGGCCATGCCCTACAGGCCTTAGTGAAATTTTCTGGGCTTAGTGGTAATTTTCAGTTATCTTGCCACTTGTGAACTAACTGCAGGTTTTCTTTGACAAAGGAGGACTGATGGGTTCAAGATTGTCCCCCAGCCTCAGTAGCAGACGATGTGAAGATGGATGAACCAAGATATGACTTCAATAAGGTTCTCTTCAAAGACCCGTGATCCTCTGTTATTAGAATGGCTGTGCCACATTAGAAGAGCATGACAATTATCTGTAGCCAGTCACCCTTTCTGTGTGCTAAGTGGAGAGACAGGGAACAAGAAGAGACATTTACATAATGCCAATAATTTCAGATATTTCACCCAGCTCTAATTATAATCACCATTGAACGGATGGGGAAACAGAGGCACAATGCTTAAGTGATTTGCACAAGACCACACAATGGATTTGTGGCAAAGTCAGGAATGGAACCCAGGTCAGGAATTCAAACTCCCAGACTTCTGCCCTAACCACCCAAAATCAGACCATCAGTTCCAGGATATTTCATAGGAAAATGGCATGCATCAGGGATTAAACTACTATGCGAACGGAGTCATTTTGTATCATTATATTTGTTACCAGGACAATGGGATTTATTTTATATTTTCAGTTCTTATAGGAGTCCCATCATAGTCACAAAGTGGATATATTTTGAGGCAACTTCTGTTCTTTTTACATTTGTCTGACAATATATACAGTATTGTATATATTTTACAGTAGTAAAAATGAAAAAATTGAGTAACATTAAAATGCATTATATAAGTCACTTTGGTAAGGAGAAATGAAATGGCATTAAATTAATCTATGCTTCTGCTGTTCTCTCTGGTGAGAGATTATGTATTTACAATGAGCAATTAAGAAAACTGATATTGCGCAAGGGCAAATCTCTTATTCTCCAAAGGTATAAGGATGGCGAAAGGAATTGACAGAAATAACTCCAGCCCTGAGGCATCACTGTAGCCTTCTCCTTTATTCCCTCAGGGTTCTGGGTTCACCTGTCAGGGCATCTGGTGCCTCCATCCAAGGAAACCCCTCCGAGCACTGAGAACACAGAGGGCTTGTCCCCCTTGGGGAAATATTTAACACACAATGTTTTACTGAGGAGTGTCAGTCAGAGCACACAAAAATAAATAGCTATCCCAGTTCTCAGGGTAATAAAACAGTAACGAGGTATGGGGAACTCAGGATAAGAGGCAGTGAAAAAAGGAGATTAGGATAATAAAAGACGAAAACAACAAGACATACACTCTACCCCTCCCACCATTTGCAGCCAATACAAACCACACTGTGATTCCCCCCATCCCCCCCGGCACTGGCCTCGGCAAATAGTGAGTTTAGGGTCAGTCTTTGACAGGTGGTGCAGCGCTGAAGTTGGTGGCCAGCTCAAAACAAAACGTCAAAATAAAGAAATGGGTGTTCTTACAAAGTAGCCACACCAAGGATGGTAAGACTGTGCAGTTAGGCTAGCTCTCGGTAGCCTGACTGTGACTCTCCTCAGCCTCCTGAGTTTCTGATCTCTGCTGAGATGATACTATTCAATGTCCCAGAAATCCCAAAAGAACCCAAAGTCTTCCCTTGGGTAGGAATGTGAAGGGTAGAAAGGTCCTCCGTGGCTGTGAAGCTTCTCTCCCTGCTATACTCCTAATGCAGCCAAAACCGAAAGTAAAACCATACCCTTTGTCTTGGAGTTCTAGCTTACGATTAGTTCGGGTAGCGTTGGTCACCGGTTCTACTCCTGCCCTAGAATCTACTCAGTCCAGGAAATGGAGTCCTGAACCTCGGTCAACACTGCTGCCGTCGTCGAGGGGCAAGGCCCCAGTCGCTCAGTGGGGATTTCAGGAGCACCCCTTCCATATTTTAGATGCTTTGTAGCATAGACTAAGCCTACGTCCCCACCACACATGGGGATGGGTAGTAAGGGAAAAGGAGCTGGAAACAGACAGAGCCTTAGCAGAGAATAGGCTGTCCAGAAGAGGGGGCACATACACTGCACCAGGTGCCAAACCCAGAAGTAGGGGGAAACATGCAAGGCAGATTAAGAGTGCTTTCTGCTGCCACACATCATGCTTTCTGATGCCACACTGCTATGCACTTACCCCATACACGGGGCTTGTAGAAAACGAATTATATTAAACATTTGAAAGGCACAGAGATTTAAAATAATATATCTATTTAACCCAGTTTTGAAGTCCCTACTTCCTGGAACATGTGAGGTCCACTTGAGCGTAGAAATGTGCACCTATTTGCCTGCAGAGACCTCCTCCTCTGAAAGTCTGGCCCATAATATTTTAGACACCGCCACAGTATCCACAGCGACAACGGCCAAATCTGTAGCAATTTCTCTGTTTTGCTGATTACATGGTTACTAAATGGCTTTGTAATCAAGATAATTGTGAATGGCTCTTATCAAAACAATGGAATATCTTCCTGCACAACTGTCACTAGGAAGCCCCCAAAACAATACCAAACAAAATGAAAGAAAATAAAAACAAACAGATGTTCCTAACTACCTGATCAGCTCCTTTCAGGCTTCCTACCAAAGCAGCATGGAGCATCCACAACTCCAGCTGGTATTAATGAGGACTACAAGTGGTCGCTACCTTTACAAATGAGGCCATTAAGCGTCCCAAGGTTCTCTCTTCTTTGTCATATGTAACAATGACCTAGCTTGGTGCAGTCCAGGCCCGCTGACAGTAATTCCTGGCCCCAGGGCAGAACAGTCAATGGGCCTGCACACACACAAGCCGCAGACATGATCTGTCTTACATTTGGCTGGTGCCCAGCGAGCTGCTGGCTGCGCTCCTCTGGCACAGCCAGGGCTTCCACATGCCCGCCTGGTAGGGTTGCCAACTGTCTAATTGCACAAACCCAAAGACCCTTGCCTTGCCCCGCCCTTTCCCTGAGACCACGCCCCATCCTGTGCCCTTCTCTGAGGTCCCACGCCCTGCTCACTCCATCCCCCTACCCTCACTCACTTTCACCAGGCTGGGGCAGGGGGTTGGGGTGCAGGATGGGGTGCAGGGTCTGGGAGGGAGTTTGGGTGAGGGAGGGGGAAAGGGGGGCAGCGCTTACCTCGAGCAGTTCCCAAAGCGACCAGCACACCCCTCTAGCAGCGGCTCCCAGGCAGGGGGCCCAGGGTGTCTCCACACGTCGCTGCCCACAAGCACCAGCACAGCAGCTCCCATTGGCTGCAGTTCCCGGCCAATGGGAGCTGTGGAGTCAGTGCTCGGGGCAGGGGCAGCACACAGAGACCCCCTCCCCGGGGCCACAGGGACGTACTGGCCGCTTCCAGGAGCATTGCGGAGTGAGGGCAGCCAGGAAACCTTAGCCTTGGGGCCCCGGGCCCTTTTAAATTGCCCGAGCCCCTGGGTAAGTGCCCCTTTAGCCCGCCCCCGCCCCCACTCAGCAGGCCTGGTGCAGTCCTTCTAAAGTTCCTCACAGTCTTCAATGTCCTCAATACACGTCTCATCTTCAAATTTTGCTACCTCACTGCTCGACCCCTTCTCCAGACCCTTAATATATGAAGCAGCAGCTGTCCTAGTACAGAATGTTGAGCACTGAAGTAACGCTATATTCCAACTCTGTTTTCTGTCTCTTGCTCAGTTTCTAATCCATGACAGTATCTCTCATCCCTTGACTATTTCCTCCACTATTGTTTGTGTCATTGTCACCTTCCCCATCTAGCTAAGCATCTTTAATACTTCACTTGCTTTTTATGGTATTTCCCTGGTCTCCCCCCCATGAAGTCAGGATCAAAGGTACAATGGGTGTCTGGCATTAAGATACTGTCATCTACCACTCACAGTGAAATTACCGCGTTTGTTGTATCCATGGGATACTAAGCCCTTGTTTACAGGAAAACTTATTTTGGTATAACTTACATCGCTCAGGGGTGTAAATAATCCATACCCCTGAGCAACGTAAATTATACCAGCCTAAATGGTGGTGTAGACAGCTTCTCCCAGAGACACAGCTACTGCCTCTCGGAGTATCACAGTAGTGATTCTAGTGTAGATGAGAGCTCAATGGAAGCGTTTTCAAGGGGGACCGCTGCAAAGGTAACAAATATATTTCCTGTGTGACTTTTTTAAAAGATGGTCACAACAACGTTTTGAAAATGTTCTCCTTGCTTTCCAACCATTGTATGTCTTTGGTGCAGTATTTTTCCTACTTTCTTATAGACAATAGAACAAGCACCATCTTAATCAATGATCCAATTTTTTCTTGCTCACATGCAGTTATGAAGCAAACTAACGCAGACTAATGTTTAGAGCCTTTGGCAAGCAGCCCACCAGGGTAAGCCCCCTGGTGGGCCGGGCCGGTTTGTTCACCCGCTGTATCCGCAGGTTCGGCCGATCGTGGCTCCCACTGGCTGCGGATCACCGCTCCAGACCAATGAGGGCTGCAGTAAGCGGTGTGGACTGAGGGATGTGCTGGCCACCACTTCCCACAGCCCCCATTGGCCTGGAGCAGTGAAACATGGCCAGTGGGAGCTGCGATCGGCCAAACCTGCAGACGTGGCTGGTAAACAAACCGGCACATCCTGCCAAGGGGCTTATCCTGGAGGGCCGCAGGCCAAAGGTTGCTGATCCTAGTTTAGAGGCTTACAGTTAATTGCTTCAGTACTGCAGTCATTTTACCATTATCTTAGACACAGTATACATCCTACAGCAGCAATGCTATGGTTCTGGCGGATCCACAGACGAATTTATCCTCACGAGAAAAGTTTTTGACAGATTCTCACGTTTGGCTTCCCTGGTTTTGCTCAGCGTTACACAGGTCAGTCCCCTAAGTTTAATATTAGCCCTAATTCAGCAAAGTATTTTAGCATGTGTGCAACTTCAGGCCTGCCAATAGATCAACTGAAATCAATGCTTAAGGTCAGGCATGGGCTTAACAGGTAGTTTGATGAATCAGGGCCTTAGTCCTCTAAGTAAATCATCTTTGTTATGGATGGTATGAAATTCTGTATGTGTAATGATGCTGGTTCTGGTGGGATCCAACTGAGTGTGCCAATTCAGGACAAACTGCTTAAAGCAGGGCACTTACAGCCCAAGGCTGAGGTTTCTGTGCACACCAAGGCAAACCAAACCAGCCAGACAGAGAGGACTTTGGTTTTACCCCACTGGCTAACCACAAGTCACACAAGCAATTCCCTTAGACGCTCCAGTTTCCCAGTATCACCACCAGTGCCCCTCGTTATGGGGACAAATGATTATGCAAACCAATACCCCAGTAAAAGAATAAAGGTTCTCTCGATCCCAAAGGACCAAGCCCCAGACCCAGGTCAATATACAAATCAGATCTTACCCACAAATCACGCTGTTGCCAGTCCTTTAGAATCTAAAATCTAAAGGTTTATTCATCAAAGGAAAAAGATATAGATGAGAGTTAGAATTGGTTAAATGGAATCAATTACATACAGTAATGGCAAAGTTCTTGGTTCAGGCTTGTAGCGGTGATAGAATAAACTGCAGATTCAAATCAAGTCTCTGGCGTACATCCACAGCTGGGATGGGTCTTTCAGTCCTTGGTTCAAAGCTTCAGTGTAGCAAAGTCCCTCCAGAGGTAAGAAGCAGGATTGAAGACAAGATGGAGGAGCTGCAGCAGCTTTTTATATTCTCTTGCCACGTGGTCTCTTTCTTTCTTTGTTCCAAAGACAAGCTGTTCATCCCATGGCCTGGAAAAACCTCAGAGTTCTGTCCATAGGCATGTCCCTGCATACCTTGCTGAGTCGCAAGGCGTGTCTGCCTTCTCTCAATGGGTCAATTGTACAGCTGATGGTCCTTAATGGGCCATCAAGCAGGCTAGGCAGAGCTGACACCAACTTGTGTGGGGTTTCACCCAGAAGCATAGCACAAGTTTGAACTACAGATAGTATAGAGCCAATATTCATAACTTTAACTACAAAAATGATACACACACATAGACAGCATAATCATAACCAGCAAACCATAACCTTGTCTGAGACACCTTATTTGACACCCTTTATACAATATTTGGTGCCACTACAGGACCTTGGTTGCAACCATGTTCTATACGGTCCCAGTTCAAGTCAATAACATCACAGTATGCAATGGAGATAAGTTGTTTAAACAATTTCAGCAATGAACAGCCCAAAATAAATTGTCCAGTATGCTGTATATAGATGTTGTCTACAGAATATTGTTACCATCTTGTCTTGGAAAAGAAGTGTCAGAAGACACATATTATTTTCTTAGTTAGTGTAGGGTTGCCATGACTTGATATTTGTATGACTAAGTAATGAAGATACTGCACAAAAGCCTTAATACTGTTATTCAGCTAAGAGTGGAAACAGTAATCAGTGTTTAGCCTTCAGACACAGAACAATCTGACAGCTTTGTTTGATTGCAACTCAATATTTTGCTAAAAGCAAACATTGGTATAAATGTCCAGATTAAAAAGGGGAAAGTGTGATTGAAAAGGTAAGTATGTGGGCAGCTCATGGTCAGACTGAAGTATTCACATAATGCAGAAAACAAATCAGAGACAGGAAGAAAAATGGGCTTCTTTGACTTTTGCCCATATTAATTAACATTGGTTGTATCCACTTTAGGTGAATTATCCCTTGTAAGTGCTGCCATCTGAATACTTTTATGTATTATTTGAGCACAGAGGCCATTGTGAATAATCTTCCATTTAATGAATATAGCTCAGAAATGAGCGATTAAAAAGAAATCCTATTTTAGGTGCAGTTAAGCATACATTTTTGGAAGATTAGAAACTCTTGTATGAGTTTTGGTCCTAAGAGATCGGACTGCTTAAAAGATTAATAGAACAAAACCAGAAATAACATTTTTCATTTGTATCTTTCAGTGCTCAGATACCTAAATACAGTGTTAAATTGTTACACAATTCGTCATACCTCCTCTGTAGTTTGGAGGATGTAACCCTAAATGTTTTCACAAAGTATTTGTTGGGTTTTGTTAACCTAATGCTTCATCAGTTCTGTGACAATTCTTAAAAGTAATTAAACTGGATCTGGAATAGCACCATACAGTACCTAGAAATTGAACTAGTCATGCTGCAAATTGAAATTCTTCAGTCTGAATCCCTATAAATAATACACATTAACATAAAAAAAATCCATCAACTTTGATAAGATCATTTCTGTTTCTCAGAAAGTGAATTTAATTTATTTCGTCAGTGCCAGGAAAACACATCAAAATAAACAAATGTTAAAGACGAGCCTAAGCAATCTGAAAAATAATCCTTCTGAACACCTGAATGTGGATGACTTGTGAAGGTCTAAAAGCCACATAGCCAAATTCATCACTGATGGCATTCCATTCAAGTTAATGGCATGACCACAGGGATTAATTTGGTCCATGAACTTCAGGTGTGGTGGCACTGAATACTGAAAATTCTCTTAGACATGTACGGTAACCTGCGAGGAGGCGAGGCAAGGAAAGCTGTTGTCCTGAGCTTCATTAACAAAGGCTAAAACAATTTCTATACTTCATTGCTGCTCATTTTTATTCATGGGAAGAGTAGTGCCAATATATAATCCAATTACTTTTATGAGCGAACCCCAATTAGACACCTAACATGGGCACCCATTAAAAAGCCAACCAACATCGACCACCAATTTCCATGGTATTAAGAAACCCTACTTTACAGGAAAAAGTAAACACAAGATTTCTGCAAATTACCAGCTTTGTTTTCTTTTATAAATAATGTAAGGACAATGCCAGTTCTCCTTCTGGTAAACAGGCCATGAATATCCTGGGGTAATTAATTAGCAAAGTAATTAGTTATTTCAGATCTAGTAGAACTTTACGTTCCTGAAAGGGACACTGTCAAGTTAGAATTCATTGACTACATTCCTGGTGTACCTCAACTAAAGAGAGTGGATTTGCAATAGAAATGACTTTACCTTAAATTAGGAAAACTGAATTTCAAAAGTCAAATGTACTTTCGTGTGTTATGTTTTTTATTTCTTTATTTATACAGTTTGAATTCAATTTCCAGGGCACTGCTGCACTTAGACCCTAGTCTTGCACTTCACTGCACGTGGATGTGTCCCTATGCCCAGGCATTGACGGCCACAGTTAGTGGGGAGGTTGTGCCTGTATGTAATCAAGTTCAGGATTCAGATCCCAGACTGACAACACTCCTTCATTGGGGGAAATTTCTTCTTTACTCTAGGTGGAGACATGGTGATCCCATTGTCCCTTGTGAATTTATCTTAGCTACCGTAACCCCCGTTGATGTTGGATAATAAGATATTATTCACATACCAGTCGTAAAACTAAACATACCCAGTGCATACTAAAAACTAAATTCAGTTGCCTAGCTACCTCTACGAGCTAAAAAGACTTGCAAACAAACTGCTACATCTTAATATTATTGTACCTAAACCTAACACGTGGAAGTGTGCTGTACATGTGTAAGATACACAGACATTTCCCGACAGGATTTGTGTTCTTTAATTTAGCAAAGACAAAGTACAACCACAAGAGACAGTAGATACATGTGCCTGTAGAATTCAGTTCACAGTGTTTCCCCACTGGTTGTGAAGCTGAATTACTCTTACCCTGCTAATCTATCTGCACCAATATCAGAACCATCTGCTTCAGGCACTTACAGGGTAAGTTTAGCATCTTCAAGAGTCCTTTGCATTCTGTTTTTTTCTAGAAGCAACAGCACCTGGGAATCTGATTGTTATATGATCTCCTGTCTGACTCCACAGAAGCTGTGAAACTGCTTATGCTAATAAAGGTAACAAATATTTCTCCAAGGACTTGAGCCTAAATTCCGTATGCCACATCCTGAAGTTGCCACAAAGCTTCATCCTACCTGGTTTCCTGTGTGAGTCATTTCACATAGAAATAAAGTAATGATAATAACAGGAGGGTATCAAAGCACCTTACTGCTGAAGCCTTCCAACATCCCTGTGAGATAGAAATGGGGAAACTATTGCATAGAGACTATGTGAATTGTTCAAGTCATGCAGCAGAACTGATATGTTACATCTTTCCCATGGCTGAAGTCTTCAAATGTCCACAGTGGGTAGAGGTGGCAGGGTGTGTCATTTTCACCTAAAACCACGCTCCATAACTTATTGCTGAATGAAAGCAGAAAATGGAGTCAAAGAGATGACATTTAATGAATCTGAACTAAAAATAAAAACAGCAGATGGAAGGCTTCAAGGTAACAAAATCGTCATAGCAAGAGAACAGAAACTTCTCAAGATGAAAAGAAGTGTCCATAGAAAGGACCACTGGTAGTAAGACACTTGTGAAAAGGACCAGGTTGTCACCAATTTCGGTTGCGACTTTTCTGGGGGTGCCCTTAATGCAGCAGGTATCAACAATGCCACCATACTGACCAGCGTCACAACTGTGGTCATCCCTGCCATCACCACATGCTGGGACCCAAGGTTTTCCCATCACATGCCCTCTGCTTCCTGATCCTGAAATACATCCTTACCAAAACCAGACTTCACCGTCTCCATGGAAGTGTCCTAGATGGCAACTCTAGAGATCAGAACCAAAGATTTCTGCTGTCCCCACATGACGTGTATTTTTCTTACCTATTCCTTCTCTCTCTCCATTTTCTTTCTGTCTAATAAAAGCCCGGACTACTCAGCTAGGGCAGATTTACCCAGCAACAGTTTGCTGTTGCCAACACAACAAGTCAATCAAGAGGCTGAGTCACCTCATCTCAGTAAAAAGATTTGGCTCTCACAGACCAACCAGAGAAAAATAGAGCATCTGAGCCAAATATCTCCCAGAGCAAGGAGAATAACTCTGGGATCCAGGAGCAGATCCTGGCTCATGTGCTTTGCTTGTGGTTGTTTAGCAACCAAACCACATCCCAGAAGAGGGCCTGATTCTGATTTACACTAAGCTTGAATTATATTTAAATTAAATGTAACCCTTCTGCCCGTCAGACTTGGCAGCAACAAGGGCCGGGTTCAATATCTAGGGGATCCATTCCAATAACACAGTGCAAACCGGCTCGAGCCCCCACCCAGTGACCTGGGACAAATATATACCACCCCCGCTGGGCACCTCCAAGAGGCTATACTTCCCCTCTCGCAAGCACATAGTCTGAGTGTAGCAAAAAGCCTTTTAATAACAGAGAGAAACAAATGTGGCATTATGTTGGGGAAACACCACCAACAGGATTCATAACACAACCCATGAGCAAAAAACCCATCCCAAGCAAATTGGGGCATACCATTTCCCTTTGGTTCTTGAGTCCAGCAACCCCAAATCACCCAAAGTCCCAAAAGTCCAATGACCCAAAAGTCTCTGTCCCTGGTTAGGGCAGCCCCAGAGTTTGAAAGTTTATCTGCAGAGCTTTACCTCCCAACCTGGGTGGAGATGCGGGGGGGAGGGGGAGAGGTAAGGGGCACCTTACATGATCTGAAGCTGACCACCCCACAGCTCCATAGGCCTTCGCTCCGCCAGCCGCCCCACGAACTGCTTCACTCGGCTCCACTCTGCGGCCCACAAGCAGCTCCCGCCGTCCCACGAACTGCTCCGCGTCCCACAAGCAGCTCCCGCTGTCCTATGAACTGCTCCACCAGCCTGTCCACAAGACACTCCAGCTGTCCCGCAAACTGTTCCACAATATATCTTCAGGCTCCCCCACTACTTAACACAACGCTCAGTGATTTCAGCTCTTAGTCAGTTCATCTCTTAGGTGAATTCAGCTTGTAGCAGGGGAGCCTCAGTGCTGGTGCACCATTAGCCCAAAGTGAGCTCAGCAGCCTGTAACTAGACTTCTAATGAAATCAAAATTAGCTCTGATATTCCACAGTAGAGAGAGAAGGAAGTGCAATTAGCATGTAAGGCCCTCACCAAGGGGCCCATGCCACCAAGTATTAATACTTGTCCCCAGCCTCTCTCAATTCACAGAGTTTTGGAACCCATGACCCTTGCCTAGCGAGTGCTACTTAGTTGATGGTGAGTCCCTCCATCATAACAAAAGGCCAAGTACAGTTCCAAGCACAGTTCCCATAATCAGGGTAATAACAATTTATTCTTCCTGCCCCAATAACAGAGACACTGGGGATCCCACAGCAGCCAAAGTGACCATTTGGGCAGCTATGGCCTCATTCTAGGTGGGGTGGGTGTGCCTATGCAAATGAGATCGGCCCCTGAAGTTCTTTTCCACAACTTGCCACACCTCACCACCAGATGTCAGGGTGGAGCTCATCCTGACACTGCTTACATAAATTTACACTCAATTTAAGGCCTCTTGTCACCATCAGAGATGTGTAAAGGAGCCTTAGTGCAAATGAGAACCAGGCCAAGAAGCTGCATTTTCCTATCTTTTCTCTTTCCCCCTTTGCCTGTGTTTCTCTCACTTTGTCTTAAGAAGAAACAACCCTGGATTTGAATGACAGAGACTGAGAACGGAGTGCAACTGCCAAAAATGACTCTCTTTTTCCCAACAGGACATTTAATATCATTTAAGAGACTGTCAAGCAAAGGGGTTTAACATGGAGGAACGGGGAAACAATTCAAAGAGGGATTGGGCATGTGTATTGATAACAAGGATTTCCAGATTTAATGCTTTAAAAGAAAAAAACGGAAGGGATATTAAATCTCATGCTTCAGGTTTAAGCCAATCCTCGGACTATTAGGGTTTAGGATAAATTCTTAATAGTGGGCAGATTATGCCACATCTGCCTACTAAGGAGTTTCTTGTATCTTCTCCTGAAGCTTCTGATGGTGGATACTGTCAGCATACCAGACTAGATGGACCTCAGCTTTGATTAAATCAGGCAAATCTTATATTCCCATGTTCCCATGTTTGATTAGTTTGGAATAAGGATAGAGACACTCAGTGTAAAACTGCATAGCTCCACCGCAGTTAATCAAGCTACACCAATTTACAGCAGCTGAAGATCTGGCCCTAAATATCCTGAGTGGGGTTTTTTTTTTAAAACCTTTTTCTTTACTTTTTAATGCATCTCTAATAAATGTTCAAAAGAATCCTGTTTGGTGGCGCACAACAAGTGAAACCAAGAGAGCTCTGAATGAAACTACTGTCCATGTTGTTTCAGTAAGTAATGAACAAGGTAATTTACAAACTACAGCCTCCTAAAACCCACGCCGACCCTCACAACAGAACCCGGGGTTCTGTTGAGTCACATCCCCCTACAGTAATTTAGTAACACTTATCTAACACTGCCTTCCTGTGCTTAATAGCACCAAAACTCTTGTGCAGGTTTGCTGGGAAGAGAAATTCCGTTATAGCTTGCATCTGGTATGAAATTAACGTCACCATGCCACCTGGCATGGGGCTCTTTATGGTAAATTATGGTTAAAAATCAAAACCTTTTGACATACAAGCCTATTACATGTTTCAACCTAAGCACATCAGCCACTTTCTTGTGAATAAAACCATTATTATCATCGATTATAAAAAAGGGCAATTTACAATTCAGCTACAACATTTATTAGCCTTTTTATAGCCTATTACGGAGTCTCATTTTTCTTTTTTATTAAAAGAAATAATTTCCATTACTTGTGGGTTTATAAAGTGATAAACAGCCCTTGGTTAGCCAGTACTTTCAGGGAAGCCATTTACAGATAATTACATGCTTCTCAAAACTAAGCAACTAAAAAAAAAACAGTTACCTTCTCGTAACTGTTGTTCTTCGAGATGTGTTGTTCATGTCCATTCCAATCAGGTGTGTGTACGCGCATTTATAGCCACATTTAAAATACACACAAATGTAAAGGAAAGTAGTTTTAGCACATTTAATATTTTTATAATGGAAGTTTTATATTAAAGAACAAAGTTAATACATCTATACAGTATCTTGAGTCCCACATTAAGTATTCCTCTTCCTTGTATAGACCAAAATTTTGGCTCCGAAATCCATATTTAGATTCAAACAAAAATTATGTGAAGACCTGAACACCTGCAGCTGCCATCAGTTTTGTCTATGCATTTTGTCTATGCATTTAGGAGAAAATGTTAGCCAAAATATCTAATCATATATTACATCATGTACCATATGCTTCTCTCAAATTGTATGGCAGAGGTAATCCTAATGAATAATAAACTGTTTAGATAAATGTTTAAAACTACTTAAAGGCTGAGTGGAGCAAGAACATCAAAATGTTACTTACATGGGCACAAATCCATTATTAGTAGAGCCATCTGTTTGGCAGATTGCACACAATATTTGCCAAGCGTAAAATTCACCCCATCCCATATATGCACCACTCGAGATATGGACCAGATTCAGCAAGGAACTTGAGCACGTCTAACTGTAAACATGTGAGTACACACATTGACATCAATGCTTTGAGTTAGGCCCCAATTCAGCAAGTGCCTAAAGGCTTAACTTGTGCATGGGACCCTCAGAATTTGGGGTGAATTTTACACCAAGAGATCCAGAAACATAAGGGCATATATTGACATCAAGGTCAGAATTCTGCCAGGCACTCACTTGACAGTTCACTTCAAATACAGGCAAAAGGTTTTAAGTTTATCTTATAAAATAAAAATTATATTAAGTACTAGTCAATTTTAAATTACTGTCACACAGAATAAAGTGTTTGTAGGGAAGTAATTAAGTATTAGTGTTTGTTTTCATGATGCACCTGGGAACGATACCAAAATAAAATCCTGTCTGATATATTTAATGAAAGGAAATACTACAAAAACACACCCGTCCAATCACATTTTCTTTGGTTTATTAAAATGTACATCAAACACGTTTGTCAGCTTTTCATCTAAAATTAATGTGTAGGAGAAAACTCCATAAGTCAGTTATTAAAAGGTTCTCTTGAAACAGATATATCTACATAAGACATTTGTTTTGGAAATCTGACAGATATACTATATTAAAGTAAAGATGCCTGGAGTAATGTTGGATCTTATAATACAGATTGGAAAGATGACTAAAAAGTTCTCTTAAATGTCTGCATAATGTTTTAGTGGTGCAAGTAATCAACTGGGGAAAGTGATGAACTCTTCTTTAAGAGGGACACAAACTGACAGCAGATGAAAATCCCCCTCTGTGGTCCAGTAAGAGCACCTACTTTAGATTTCTGGTTCCCAGCCATCACCCCTCTTGGGCAGAGACCCACATCTCACTCCCTCTTGACCAGGGATTTTAAAGCTGCACAGTTCCCTGCCTTACACTGTGATCTCCCCAGCAAGCCAGACTGCCTAAAAAAGTGCTTGCACTTTGCTTTCTCTTCAAGGACTATGACCAACATATTGCCTGCCGTTCAAATTTACCACACAGCTCCTTCTGAGCAAGCACTTTTATTCTTCACGTAAAAGCATTATAGAGATTACATATTAAAATAGTAAAAGAACCTACACACATGCTAAAAGCTTACCAAAGATCAACCCAACACCATCCTTGGCCTCTGGCAGGTTTCAAAAAAAGAAAAGGAGTACTTGTGGCACCTTAGAGACTAACCAATTTATTTGAGCATGAGCTTTCGTGAGCTTATGCTCAAATAAATTGGTTAGTCTCTAAGGTGCCACAAGTACTCCTTTTCTTTTTGCGAATACAGACTAACACGGCTGTTACTCTGAAACCTGGCAGGTTTCAGTCCTTCAAAACCCACAACTGGGTTTTCTCCATGGTTACAAGTTCATCTATCTTAGATTCAGAACCAGACCCAAACTGGACAGATCAGCAGAGGGTTTTATATAGCTCAGGCCTTTGATCTTGGCCTTCTGTAACAGGGAGTCAGCAGACAATGATCATCTCTCCTCAGGGCATGGCTTCAAAAGGCTGGATTTTTGCATAACCAGAGTTGGGGAATTTGCATTCCTCTCCCCCTAAATATTTCCTAGGAAAATCACTTCACATCCCCAAAATCCATACTTTTCTGCCATGTTTTTAATATAGTCATTTGAACTCCCGGGTCTTACCTCTCTCACATCTTCTACCCCCCACCCCCCCGAGCGGTTACATACAATCCCAGCCTTCAATTACACATACATTGAATACAATACGGTCTTTCAAGGATATTGCAGGAAATTGCCATATCTGTCACAAAGGTGTCAAACATTGCAGATGAAATATCAGCAAATATAAAGTACAAATATAAGAGTACACCACCACCGTTAACCTTAAAAGGTGCTGGACCGCACTCATGTGCGAATGTTGCTTGTTCTTGACTGTTTACATTAATAAAATAGTTCATTGTCATGTCTGTGAAAGAGAATTCATTAGTGAGCTGAGACGTCTATAGAGGAAAGGTGCAAGCAACGTTAATGTGACATGGTACAAGTGGGAAAACATTTATCAGAACAGCTGTGTTGATCAGCTATTTCACCTACAAAGTCCCTCTTGCCTACTTTTCCAAGGTATTGTATAACAACATCTCTGTGAACCATTTTCTGAATCAATTCTTTCCCAGATGCTTCATGAACATCAGGAAATGAGCTCAAGACAGCAGGTGGGAGTGAGGAGAATAGTTAGGATCAACCTGACCCATAATGATTGCTGTGGGGGAGTAAGTGAAAGTGTTTCGCATATCATGCAACAAATCTCTACAACCTTTCTAAGGGCCAGATCCTGCCAGACTCTGAGTACTCTCAATCCCCAGCAAACTCAATGGGACTTGAGAACACTCGTCACCCTGCCATGGATGCTTAGCCTTTACAGGGCTGCCAGCAAAGGGCCAGTGAAGCCAGTTTTCCCAGATGTGGGACTGGGATCAGAACATGTCTATGCAACACAGTAAGTCTCAACAACACTGCAACAGCTCATCTGGCTGGTGTCTGCTGCTGTAAAGGGAGCTAGGAAAGGGTGAAATCCAGTGGATGTACAGCGTAAGGAAGGGGAAAATACAGCACAGTGAGCTCTGAGGAAAGCTCTTAGCAGTCCTTGGCTATCCTGTGACCATGGACTTGGTATGGGAAAGGGTGAGGGAACGATTGTGAAAGAAAAACCGAGTGTGGTGGGCAGAGACAAAGGACCCTCTGAGAGCAGGGTCAAAAAAGAGAGGCTGTGAGGCAGCTTCTACATCTTGTTCCTGAGCCAGAAAACTTGCAAGACCCACCATAACTTAACAGCCCCAGCATTTATCAAACATAATCAAAAGAAAAGGAGTACTTGTGGCACCTTAGAGACTAACCAATTTATTTGAGCATAAGCTTTCGTGAGCTACAGCTCACTTCACTGGATGCATACTGTGGAAAATACGGAAGATGTTTTTATACACACAAACCATGAAAAAATGGGTGTTACCACTACAAAAGGTTTTCTCTCCCCCCACCCCACTCTCCTGCTGGTAATAGCTTATCTAAAGTGATCACTCTCCTTACAATGTGTATGCTAATCAAGGTGGGCCATTTCCAGCACAAATCCAGGTTTTCTCCCCACCCCACCCCCACCCACAAAACCACTCTCCTGTTGGTAATAGCTTATCTAAAGTGATCGCTCTCCTTACAATGTGTATAATAATCAAGGTGGGCCATTTCCAGCACAAATCCAGGGTTTAACAAGAACGTCTTGGGGGGTGGGGGAGGTATGAAAAAACAAGGGGAAATAGGTTACCTTGCATAATGACTTAGCCACTCCCAGTCTCTATTCAAGCCTAAGTTAATTGTATCCAATTTGCAAATGAATTCCAATTCAACAGTCTCTCGCTGGAGTCTGGTTTTGAAGTTTTTCTGTTGTAATATCGCAACTTTCATGTCTGTAATCACGTGACCAGAGAGATCGAAGTGTTCTCCGACTGCTTTATGAATGTTATAATTCTTGACATCTGATTTGTGTCCATTTATTCTTTTACATAGAGATTGTCCAGTTTGACCAATGTACATGGCAGAGGGGCATTGCTGGCACATGATGGCATATATCACATTGGTGGATGTGCAGGTGAACGAGCCTCTGATAGTGTGGCTGATGTTGTTAGGCCCTGTGATGGTGTCCCCTGAATAGATATGTGGGCACAGTTGGCAACGGGCTTTGTTGCAAGGATAGGGTCCTGGGTTAGTGGTTCTGTTGTGTGGTATGTGGTTGCTGGTGAGTATTTGCTTCAGGTTGGGGGGCTGTCTGTAGGCAAGGACTGGCCTGTCTCCCAAGATCTGTGAGAGTGCTGGGTCATCCTTCAGGATAGTTTGTAGATCCTTAATAATGCGTTGGAGGGGTTTTAGTTGGGGGCTGAAGGTGACGGCTAGTGGCGTTCTGTTATTTTCTTTGTTAGGCCTGTCCTGTAGTAGGTGACTTCTGGGAAATCTTCTGGCTCTATCAATCTGTTTCTTCACTTCCGCAGGTGGGTATTGTAGTTGTAAGAATGCTTGATAGAGATCTTGTAAGTGTTTGTCTCTGTCTGAGGGGTTGGAGCAAATGCAGTTGTATCGCAGAGCTTGGCTGTAGACAATGGATCATGTGGTGTGGTCAGGGTGAAAGCTGGAGGCATGTAGGTAGGAATAGCGGTCAGTAGGTTTCCGGTATAGGGGGGTGTTTATGTGACCATCATTTATTAGCACTGTAGTGTCCAGGAAGTGGATCTCTTGTGTGGACTGGACCAGGCTGAGGTTGATGGTGGGATGGAAATTGTTGAAATCATGGTGGAATTCCTCAAGGGCTTCTTTTCCATGGGTCCAGATGATGAAGATGTCATCAATATAGCGCAAGTAGAGTAGGGGCGTTAGGGGACGAGAGCTGAGGAAGCGTTGTTCTAAGTCAGCCATAAAAATGTTGGCATACTGTGGGGCCATGCGGGTACCCATAGCAGTGCCGCTGATCTGAAGGTATACATTGTCCCCAAATGTAAAATAGTTATGGGTAAGGAGAAAGTCACAAAGTTCAGCCACCAGGTTAGCCGTGACATTATCAGAGATAGTGTTCTTGATGGCTTGTAGTCCATCTTTGTGTGGAATGTTGGTGTAGAGGGCTTCTACATCCATAGTGGCCAGGATGGTGTCATCAGGAAGATCACCGATGGATTGTAGTTTCCTCAGGAAGTCAGTGGTGTCTCGAAGGTAGCTGGGAGTGCTGAAGTGGGGCAACAAATTGTTGCTGCTGAGGAGTCACTTGAAACAATCAGACCAGGCCTGGTCTGACTCTTGAGAGGCTGGAAAATGTCATGAAGAAAAGTGAAAGGAGAACAAAACTTCTAGAGTGTGGTCTCCAACTGGAGGGGTCTGTTTCATGGAGAAATGGTTCCCCGCTCACTTTCCCTGGAGCTCAGAAAGGATCATTGAAAGAGGAGATTACAGTGACCTTTACAGATGCAACCAGCAGAAAATAACTACATTTGGACAAATGGAAAAGGCCTGCAGAATGTTGCCAATCACCAGGGAAAAGTTTCCTCCAGACGTTAGCACTGCATAAAGGGAGAAAGCATTCAGGAAGTTTGAGCTTCTGACATCCATGAACAGAGACAACTCTGTGCTGTCCTGAGGGAATAAAGCCATGTTGCCCTTAAATTATTAGGGTTTTTTCCCCCAATTGACCTGGGGCTCTCTATAAATAAAAGTGCATGATGATTATTTGAGGTCTGATTCCACAAATCCACCCTCAGTTTTCCTGGCATAAGTAATTTGTGAGGGTTTTCATGACGTTACAGAATGTGAGGCTTTTCCATAATGTGTTGCAGAGAGACTGTAAAATTGGAGGTGTGCAAAATGTTCAGACTCTGCCGTTGCATGAGACTTTCTGAAACTGTGGATACTTTTCAACCTGAAATCTCAAAACAAAACTTAGAGTGTGGCATAGACTTCTGCAAAGTGAAACCACCAACTTTTCTCCTGCTTCATTCAAAGACATTGTGATGGTCTCTGGCTCTGCTTTATACTCCAAATATTCTGAGGTGTTTTTTGCTTATGTCCACTCACTTTTCTGCCCTTCGCTGAGGTTGATGAGGAAAGCAGAATTTGTAACTCAGAATATGTAGAACTCCAAGAAAAAATGAGAGGACCACATGTATTTCTCCTCTTTTGCCTCCCTCACAGATGGGCAGCTATTCTCCTGCTTATGAAACTCCTGCATCAACAAGGAGATGTGAGCCAAACCCTGAGAGAGAAGGATTTTTTTTTAAATTATTTATGGTGAGCTCTGGGGAAAAATAATAAACTTATGCAACATATACACTCCCTATGCATTCAACTTGAGCTCTGCAACAGCAATTAGTTTCAGTTACTTTGATATCAGTGTCCTGAAATCATTTCAAAAGGAGATTTTAATATTCTTATCCTGTAGTCCTCAGGCATAGATCTTTCACTCCATGGCACAGAAACCTGGATTTTCTCCATAATGATTACCCTTCTTGTGTGGAGGTCTGTCCTCAGTAGATATTTGGAGACAGCTATATCCCAATGGGCAGGATTACACTGGCTTATCTTCTTTTTATGCATCATGTTATTTCACTGATATTTCTGCCAGCCTCTCCAGTCCTGATAGCTGGATTAGTAGCACGGCCATGGCTGGGGCCCCTCTGCCAACCCCAGCAGAGCTCAGAGGGAGAGACAATTCAGCTCTGGGCTATGTATTATCTTTTCCTGGGAAACTTCATGAGCCTTCAGAGGGGATGTGAGTCCTTCCTATAGTGTACTCCTCCTCTAGAGCACCAGTCTCCACCTTCTCCCCCTGTGTAAACACCTGGCCCAAGAAGGGACCTCTGTGGAGGCTGTGTGGCAGGGGGTGAACGAAGAGATGATGTCACAGGGGAAGCACAGAGGTTCCCCCTCCATACACACAACTCTGAAGGCAGTCCTGGACATGAGCTGGAATCTCCATCAGCCAATCGGATCACAGATCCAAAATATTTTATAAGGAAAAACTAACTTTTTACTAGAGAAAACTCTCATCAGAAACTTAGTATACATTTTATTGTGGAAACCACAGAGAACGATATTCTAAAAACAATCCTCCAACCAGAGCTGCAACCTGCAGGAAATCAAAAACTGGTGTGCATGCAAGTACATAGATCTCAGCATCAGTATTACATATTGCACATTAGGCTGAAGAGAATAAATGTAGCTGTTCCTTCAAAAAGATACATACCAAGGTCAAAGCTTATGTCATCACAAATGCAAAACATGAGAAGCCTACACATTGCTTTCAGCAACAGTTCTTTTTGCTGACATGCAGTTTTCTATTAATTTAGGACATTTCTGTCTAAGATTAAAAGCCAGAGGGTACACTCTGTGCTGACCTCCCTTCCGCAATTAAAAAGAAAACGAAATCTTCAGGGCTTTAGGGAAAAAATTGATGCCATTTTTATTCTTAGATAATGCAGCATCAATGGGCCCAATCAATATCGTACAAAAGGCAGGCAGCCATTAGGCATCTCATTACACCATTTTTATATATATATATATATATATATTTTGTATTCTTACTAGCAAAAGAACAAAACTTTTCTACAAGGATCAAAGCATAGTACAAAAGCTGATAATTGACTAAAATTGCAGTTCAGCATTATATTTCTGAAAAGATACTATTAGAGCAATTTGTAATGTTCTCAGAAACTCATTTTGTTCACCAAGATCTCAACCCAGCATTCTCTATGGTAGTTTTGATTGGATATTAGTTGTATTGGAAATCTTTATTTACCCTCCTGCATAGCAAAGTCACAGTAAAAGTAGTTTAATAAATATTTTCATCTAACTCAATAAAAACTATGTTTGTGTTAGGGAGCAGAAGTAGGACTCACTGGATTAAATTATTCAGAGAGCCAGGTGCAATTGATCAGTTTTCCAGGAGTATAAAGGAAAAAAGATAAAAAGAACAGGAACTGGAAATGTATTTAAAGACCCCATAAATGTGGGGTCTTTAAATAAATCATGATGTGTAGAGCAAATACACACTTACCATATATTAAAGACATTTTGTTGCATTGCTGCTTCAATTTGGGCTGGTTTCCATTTTTTTTTTAATCTTTTCTTTCCTACTCAAGGATGAGAAGCTGTAATTGATCGCAACTTATTTGGCTCTAGTCTGATCACAGTCGTGTGGCCAGCTGACCTGTACATTCAGCAGAGAGGTCTGCCAGGTCATGGAACTTCATTTTCATTTACACAGCAGGTCCCCATGTCAAGAAAATTCAGTGCTTGTACATAGGAGGAGATATCTCAGCCAGCATCTAAAACAATTCTCCCCAGGGTCTGTGCGAGACCTTACGTGGGCATAGCTTCAGCTGACCAAACTTCCAAACATCGCTTTGTCAGTTCTCAAAGAACTGGCCTCCAGCAAGTTCTTTTCTAACTAACCAAAAGCTTTTGTACATGGCCTTGAGCTATGCTGCTCATTTCCAAACTTTTGTTTTAAGTCATTATGCTTTTAAACAGAGGCATCTCACTGCCAGGCAGCTATGACATGCCCTTCTCAAAGGAATTAGTTCAGGGGCTATGCTGAGCACAGGCTATAGAATCCAACAATCCTCATTACCAAAAAATCTCCATATTAATAAAGGGTATTTAGGTGCTATCAGCAAGTCAAACTGATCTACTTAACAGGGTAACCAGAGCAGAAATCCCAACTCAGTGATTCGAAACCTGCAGACACTCAGGTTCTAGCAGATGAATGACAGTTGCAGAGTGATCTAGTTCCCATTGGATTTAATGGGAATTTTGCTATTGAACTTAAATGGGAGCAGGTTAGACCTATAAGGTATGTCTACACTGCACACTTCTTTTGGCAGCCTGTACAGAAACAGTTCTTGCTCACTCTCTCCTGCCCTGACGCTCACGGAATTTGTAATTGTTTTGGTTTGTTATAAAATGGCATCTGGGTGGGGTTATTGAGGGAAGCGTAGGCTGGAGAAGTGTAGAATTATTTCATTCTGAAGGCTCTGAAGATTGTGGATATTCTTCCAGAAGCAAGTTCAACCATGGCTTGCCAGTTGCCAAGAAAGCCCTGTTTCCTATGCATATAAATCTCACCCTTGAAAATGACAGTCCCATTGTTCCAGTGGAATGTAACTATTATGGGAGGTCCTGATCAGCTGGGGTGAAGCAGCTCCCAGGAAACTCTGTCCTGTTCCATGGGAAGCTTTGAGGATAAGGACTGAAACCTAGAATCTGACCTGCTATTCAACAAAAAGGCAGTGAAGAGAGCAGGGCATTAGACTGATGAGCTCAGGTGCACTGTGCTGACCTACTTGGTCCTCTAAGAATGGAAGTTCCATTCCTAATGCAATAAAAACTATTGTATCGAGCCAGGAGGTGACGAATGTATGATCTCCTGTGACCAACTACTAACTCAATAAGCACTTAGATGCCACTGCAACAGAAACATACAAGGACCTAGATGAACACAGGCAGCACAGTCTTCTGGATTTTTGCAGCCATTAGGAGTCCAAGTGAATACTGACATTATTCAGTCATTATTAATGATCTAAGGACAAACCCTCATATTGGAGGATTATTTTAAGTACTTCCCTCTCCTCACCAGCATCACTTCATTCTTAGACCAACTGGCTCAGGCTGGAGCTGAATCCCTCTCCCAGCTCTCCAAGAGCCTGGAAGAGATGATGCTGTTTGGACTCATGTGAAGGTCATGCAGAGCGAAGTGTCATCTACCTACTGCTGATGCTTACGTCCATGCTGCTTCACAATCACCTACAGCAGCAATAATGGAAATTGAGGGAAAGAGACCAATTCCAAATCCAAGGGGTCTGGAAGCTGAGGAACACATACTCAGCATGATTCTTCTCATGTGGTCTGAAAGTAACAACTGGCATAATCTCACTGTGATCCCACTACTCCCTACCTTAATCTGATGTGAGACATTGGTGCGTCAGAGTCACCCATGCCAACTGCTGCAGAGAGGTCCCGAAATAGAATGGATGCACGGCCCTTGCCCAGACCCAAGAGGAGATCATCCATCCATACCATTTTCAGAGGAAGTGAATTACTGTAACTCCACCTATTTCACTAGGAGTACAGGTACCTCTACAGACTGAGAGTTGTGGGGAGTTATAATTATTTATTTTAAAAAAGCTTAGCTTTAGGTGTTCAGGTTTGAAATTTTTGACCATCTGCTGAAAGTTTTAAGCTTCCTCCTCCTCCACCCACAAATGTTCGACAAACAAGAGTTGTTGAACGTGCTTTATGCCACTAGCTCTGCAAACTGAAGCAAAACTAAGAATAACAACTCCTAAAGCTTTCTATAAGGACTCGTCCTTGCAGAAATTCCTGATGTAGCAGGGCCATCCAAATGACACACAGTTTCTGCATACAGTAGCAGAAAAGGCATGGAAGTGCTCTTTATATTCCCAAACAAAAGGTAGTGATTAAATAGGTGAGTTCGTTATGAGATAAAGTTTGGTGAACAGAGGGAGAAGGACAATGACCTTGTAACGAGACGGTAGCAAGTCGCTTATAGTGGTGGCATAATTAGTGAACAGTTTTCCTAGCAATGGTACTTGACATTAAATAAGAATTCTATTTGCAGTATATACAAAAGTGTGTTTCATTTGGTACATAGTCAGCACCTATGAACTAAATGAAGAGAGAGCTTTTAATTACAGGCATTGATGATGTTATCCAGAAAAAAATCCCTGACATTTTACTTATCAGTAAAAATCACATTAACTCCCACCCCTCCACCCCCAAACTTTCACCAGCATTCGACCCAAAATATAATTAGGTATCTTGAAAGCAATTAACACTGAGCAACACAAATGCATGATCTCCCATAAAAGAAAGCACAAGACACAAATATATGCAATTGCTTACTTGAGAAACAATTGAGATCTGGATTGCGAACATCTGACTCCCTCTGTGAGTTTCAAATAAGCTTTGATTGGAAATGTCAAAGAATCAAAATCTCATTAATAGGAATTTGCCCTCTATTGATCTGACCTCTGTCCAGTCAGCAGAAAGTGTTGTGTTGTTATGTTATGTTTCTGCAATAGGGAAATTATGGTGCACTGATCCCCCTGCTTAAGCAAAAGAGAAAAGCCATACTAAGCGCAGGGAGAGGCACGTTTTTAGCCGTAGGCAATTTAACTGATCTGAGATTATTTCATTACAGGGAATTTTATAATCCAAACAGCTTTTTATATGTAGAGAAAGAGAGAGAGAGAGCTAGGAACATAATGTATTAACCACGTTACACAGTTCCAAGACACAGAGATTAAACCCAGGGCCCGATTCTGACCTCATTCAGACAAGTCGCTGGAGTTGCCCTATCGTAAGTGTGAGGAGAATCAGGTTCCCAATATCCAGCCAGCTGCACGCGTTCTTCCTGAGAACCCAGGAACAGGGAGGCTGTTCAGATGGCTTTAAAGCTCCTAATCGCTCTGTGAACTCTTTACAGACGCAGGACCAGACCCTCAGCCACTGTAAATCTGCTTCGCTCCAGTGATTTCAGTTTACACCAGATGAAGATCTGGCCCATTTTTCCCCAAAAGGAAAGTATATTGTAGACTCCTGTTAAACACATGGGGTTTGGTTGAGGCTATGCAGAATGTAACTCAGAAGCCCCCTCCCCACAATAAAATAGATGCATTTCATAACTTTCTGATGCGAAAAAGAGAAATAAAATGTGAGGTCCCTTAACACTTAGTCTAGGCAGAGGCCCAGCACTGGATTGTGAAGTCCGGTATTTAGGCCTTGGCCATCTCTCTTTTTTGGGCGCATTCCGCTGCTTAAAAAGAATGTAAACGCTCTCTCTGATTCTCTCCTTTTCCACTGCAAGCTCTCCAAAGGACACTCTCGGGGCTGTCATTCAGAGGTGGCACTTGCATCAAACTAGGTCTGAGTCTTTCTCTACTGTCAGTTTTCTGCACACTTTCAGATGCTACTTGCTTCCACGGATTAAACTCTTCCCCACCCCACTAGGGCTCTGACTTTCCACACTAGGCCCTGTCCCTTTTATATTCCTGCAGACCCCTATGTTCCCTTCTAGCCCTCTCCTTTCCACCTCTCAGCTCCTTTGCACCCCAAATGCATGGGCTTTCTTCTAGCCTTTTGCCTTTGCCTCCTGAAGCCATTTGTCACGCTTCTTTCCATGCACAAAGCATTTCTGATGAGCCAAGACAACTCATCCTGAGTGTGCCAGACTTTCTGCTGTGATTCATCTGGGAGCTCCAGCACCAAAGGATTACAGAAACTATTAGAGATGGAAAATTTACTAGGCCACCTATTCCCCTCTCCCATCAATATAGGATTATTCGTTAAAGTACATTTAGTAGCTCTCTGCTAGTCTAATTTTAGTGTATCAGGAAGTTTCCCATTCTCTAATTTCATCCATTGCTACCAGTTTGCTCCAACCTAAACAATTCCCTTCCCTGCTTGGTTTACATATTCTTAAAATATCTACATGCTTATGTCCTTCCACCCCCTTTATTGTTGCTGACCTAAGTTAAACATATCTGACTCTTCACCTTTCCTAATAAGTCAGTCCCTTTCCCCCTAGATAGTTCCTTTATTGACCGCTATCCTCCTTTGGTTTCTTGTACTGTCAATGTTGTATATTAATAAATAAGAAGAATGTACAGCATGTGTTAGGGGTAAACTGAGCCCTCAGAATCTTGTAGGAAGTTTTATTGCAGCAAAAGAACGCACATACATAATGGTGCAGAAGATGCTACCGCTGACATGGCTAGTGAAGAACAGTTCAATGGTCAGGGCTCTAGCCTAAGACAGGGGAGACCTGGCTGAAGTCTCTGCTTCACCAGAGTTCCTGTATGTCCGTGGGAAAGTCACTTAGGGTTGAACGCTCAAAACAGAGTTAGGCTCCTTACTAACACGAAAATCAATGGAAGCTGGAGCCTAACTCCCTTTGAGCATTCCACCTCTAGATTCTCTGGGCCTTAGTTCCCCATGAGCATACCACCTCTTTCCTACCTCACAGCAGTGTTGTGAGGATAAATACATTAAAGATCATCAGGGCCTCAGAAACTACAGTAATGGGAGACATTTAAGTCCCTCAGATAGACAGATGTTGTAATAAAAGAGAATTCAGAACATATTCATTTTGGACTGCCAGTCCTTCCTTAGTGAAGGACAGATGTGGATTTTTCAATTTGCAGGTTTGAAAACAAAAAAAAGCTACTTCTGCCCTCTACAGAGAGATAGCTAATGCATGAGTGACAGCCGGAAATGCCCTAAATATATCAGCTTTCATCTATTGTGAGAACATTTGCAAAAATTACTGCTCTCTGAATTTCTTCTTTTGAACATACACCACAGTGAATCAGCGTCTTGGTAAAAAGAAAGTTCTCTGTAGCGATAATAAGATGACGACTAGGGCTGTGTTTCCATCAAGCACACTTTTTGCATATTATATTTTGCCACAAAGGAATCATTTAATAAGGCAATTTAGCCACAACAGAATAATTAACGTCAGTGGTACAAGCTGAGCCCTTACTGGTAGATGGAAGCTAATTGTCATTAACACTTAGTACTGCACCTAATTATTCTGTTTTAAAACATCTCCTGTAAAGACACTGAATGGCCACATTAAATTATTTGCATTTTCTACATGGTAAAAAAAAAAAATTAGTGGCAAGACCTTTGTTCCGAACTATTTGATTTGCGACAGAATTAACACTGGAGAATTGATGTCCTACTGTTCAGTCCAATATTGCCTGTTTGGTTTTTAAAATGTTAAGGGTTTCAGGTCAGGATTTAATATGGCTGTGTGTAATGGGGCTCAGGTTTAGATACAGAGTGTCAAATACCAATCCTTCAAATATGTTTAGTCACTAGAGAACTCTCATTCTGTAGAACCACCCTAACAGGTTGGTAAACGGTGGGTGAAATTCTTCTCACCCAGCATTATTATTGACTAAGCACCATAAATATACCATGATGCTGTACAGACAGATAATAGACACGGTCCCTGACCCAGTGAGTTAATAGCCTTCAGTGCAGACAGAAAGCCCAATTATATGTTAACGTGAGAGTTATGTTGGAGACATGCTCTGGGGATCTGGGAAGCATGATCCAATCCTCTCCAAGCTGGTGTCATGGTGTGGGGCTGCAACAGAGCCTTTTCCTCACCACCTCACTCCACTGTCACTACTCCATTATATGGGCTGGAACAGCAGCCCCTTCTGATCCAGTTTTCAGCCCATATTTTACAAACCTTAAGATTCCTTAGCCCTTGACCTGCACCTCCACCACCACCTCCAAGCTGGCTTACATGGGAAAGGTGTGGGGAACTCCCCTGTGAGGCAGAAGGGGGTGAGGAAACTCTGGTGTCTCTGCACACATAGAGAACCTTCTGCCAGCCCTTCATAATGTGGTGAATTTCACCCAGCAGGTATAATATTGAACAAGTCTGTGGCCACATATAGTAGGATTTCAGGGTGGACACTATGCTGCACATACAACCACTAGGAGGTTCATAGGAACAGCAGGATTAGAACTCTCCTTCAAAAGCACAGGGAACACTGGAGAATCTCCTTTAGCTGTCAGCAGCATAAGGTGTGCGATACGTCTTTAAACAGTTATGCCTTTATCAGGTAGAGAGCAATGCTTCACCTGCACACATGCTGAAGCATTGCAATACACTTAATAAACTTAAGGCAACAGTGTTGATACAGGCACATTTCAGGAGAAATAGCAGCAGTTCGGTTGCAGTTAAACCTGGTTCTTTTAACAAATGGAAGAAAGAGACACGTGGGTATAACAAACCCCATCAGTCATCAGCAGAGATCAAGCATGGGACCTTCAGTGCCCAACCAAGAAGCCCCTACCATTTTGGGCTAAAAGAATAATAGATTTTAGTAAGCAGCTGGCCCTTATTCCTCACTGGGACCAGCTAGTAGGAAGAGACAACATCAAGCAAAACACTCAGGGCCACTATATTTTACTGGGTATGTGCTGTGTAGTCCAGAATAACGCATGAAGAGAACGTCAGACTGATGCTCATATGAACCAGGGAGTACAATCAGAATGTAAACAAAGGCATCCACTTTCACAAGTACTGACAATATGACAACAGATTATATGTGGATAAAAAGCTCTGTCTGAAAACAGATTTCAACATGAAGGACCAAATCCTCAGCTGCTGTAAATTGGCATAACTCTATTGATCTCAGCAGCGCTACACTGTGATCTGGTCCCAAGTTTCCAAGGCACCATGACCTAAAGCAATCCGTTCATCTCTCCTCAGCTAAGTAGGTTGAACCCAGATCATTACTTGGTTAGACGATCCCTAATGAGCACAACTAGGTATGCATAGTGCACTTAATTCCACAGATCCCTTATTTTAAGGAGTACTACAATATTGTATTGTAAGGGCTTGTCTACTCATTGCGGCAGTGTGTACCCAAGGAGTATAAATTGTAGAGCACTCCAGTGTTGCACTCCAACTCCCTCGTGTAGACTCTGCTGACGTGCTCTAAAAGGTTCTTAGTGTGCATTGACGTAGTACTGTTTCAAGCAGGACTACATCAACACAAACTAGGTACCTTTTAGAATGCATCAGCAGGGACTACTTGGGGCAGTCAGGTCTACTCGAGGCACTTTAGCATGCTCTACAGTTTACACATACCTGGTGCACACTGCCACCCCATGTAGACAAGCCTAAGAGTCCCAAACACCATCAGCCAGATCCTCAGCTGGACTTCAGTGGAGCTACACTGACATACGCCACCTGAGAACATGGTATTATATCGTACAATAATGTTACTATGGGATTCTGGTCAATTACTGTAATGTTCTTTTAAGGGTCTGCACTCTTCCCTCTGGGTGCTAGTCTTCACTGCAAGCTTACTTCAACTTATAACTCAAGTTTTGTCCCCACTCGAGTCCCATCAATGCACACAAAGCTTTTAACTCAAGCTGGTTAGGAAGCACAGGCTACAGCTACTCGTCAGCTGCTACCATCACCACTCGGTAGAATGGACACAGGCTAGCCCCACTCAAGTGCTATTAGTACGCCAATGCTTTCCCACAATTTCCCTCTTGTGCCCAGAAAGGGCAGACAAGTTCTCCCATAATCCACTGAGAAAGAATTCATAGTTTTGGTTCAACTTGCTGCAGTGCAAAGAACCATGGGATGTTTCCCCTAGATGTCTTAGTACCACACACAAGCAAGTCCAGAGCCAGTGAGGACACAAAAGTACTGAAGTTATTTCCCAGCGTGGCCGCTCTCACTCAAGCTAGGCCAACTCAAGTGTAGATGATTTAACTCAGCGTATGCCTTCCTTGCAGTTAGTACTGATTCTGAACCAATGCCCAGCATGACTTCCAGAGGCACAGGACTTCAAGGGGTTCCAACTTACAGAGTAAACAAAAAACTGAGGCCCTGAGCACCAGAGTTAAGCATCACATAACACTTTTCATAAGAGTAGAGGTGCTAATCCTGGTGTCTGGACAAATTCTAACTACTTTTCATTCCCACTGAAGTCTTTATCAGATACAGTACTCCACCTCAGTTCTCATCCTAAACTGTTGTGCACCACTGCTGTGCGCTGTCAGACAGCTGCCGTGTTCTGCACCAGACATGGTTGCATTTCAATACAGAATAAAAAGGATCCCTAGTCTCACCTCTGCCTTCCTCACAGGATGCTTCCAGTCTTTAGTAATGTCTGTACAGTGCTCTGTGATCTCCGGCTGGCAGGTGCGGTTCTACGGAAATACAAAGTGATACAGTAGCAACAATTTAAACCTTGAAAACCTCCCTGGTAGCCACCTCTAATTGTGCATTCAAATTCATTCCACTGCACCAATTCCTTTGCAGTATCCTCGTCTGCAAACATCTCTGCTCCTCCGTGATATATACACCCAACATATTCTAATTTCAAATTCTTAATCTTCTCTAACAAATACCCTCCTACACGTTCTTCTTGTATTCAACTCATTACTTTTTCTTCTTGTCAATGACATTCAGTATTCAGCGATAGCCTTGGAAGCATCAATCCTTTTGTCATTTGCTGTCCTCAGAGTTCGGCTTGTACGCATATTCATAGCAAGGGGTCAAATCAACATTCACAGCAGCCAGGCTTCTACACTCCTTCCACACCCTTTTACCTCTAATCTTTCCTCAGTCACACAGTCATCAACCTGGCATTAGCGATCCCCTTTTCACATGTGGCATAGTTTAGGAAAAACAGCATTTTTCCTCAGGTCTCATGGCTATTTTCTTTTCCCATTCTCTGTATTGTACAGGTGCAGCTAACATTTCCACAGTGAGAACTGTACCAGTGTCTTATTTTTATGCTGTAGACCATTGTAGTATCTGTGTGGAACTGCTGATGTGATATGAATCAGCCTGGAGATCTCTAAAAGCTCTCATTTAGGGAAGCTTTTAGACACTTTGGAAAAAACTAGCTCCACAGAAGTAAAAGGAAAGTAATAAAGATGGAAAAGTGAGGGGAAAATACTAAGTGTGCTATGAACTGTTTCCCTAACACTGTGTGGGAGGGCAGGAGAGAGGGACAGAAGGAGAAGGGATAAAGAATATGCAGAGAACATCAAAATGTTTGTTCAGGATATCGAGCCTTCAGTAAGGCAGTGAAGCTAGTGGACAGAGAACTGGGCTGGGGCTCAGGTGAAGAGGTTCTCTATCCAGTTCTACCACTAACCCGCTGTGTGACCTTGGGTGAGTCATTTCACTTTTCTGTGCCTCTGACTCTCCTCCCGCCCTTCATCTGCCTTGACTTTTTGGATTTGCCCTTTGGGGGCAGGGACTATCCTTCACCTTGTGTCCATGCACTGTCTAGCACAACAGGGCCTCTGGCTCACTTGATGCGTCAAGGTGGTATCACAATACAATTACTTTTTTTAATGAACAGATAAGTGAAACTATCACCACAAACATGAGTGTCAAACTATACAAACCAAGTCCTTTCACAACAAATGTGTCATGTCTGATCTACCATTTGTTTCTACTGACAGCTAGAGAAAAGCCCCTCTGGCAGGCAACCGATTTTTCTTTCCTTGCCAAACACATGGTATTTACCTCCATCGTGGAGATTTTGTGTTCCCTCATTCACATTTGGGAAGTGCGATGACATCTTGAATGAAAGGTGCTCTAGCGGGCAAAGCTGTTGTTAGAGAAAAACTAAATCTTCATAAAGAGAGAAGAAAACACTTGAAGTGTGACAGCTGTTTATACTAGATTCAGTCTCTCTAGTCTCCTCCCTTAGTTTTCCTACATAAAACTGAAGTTTCAAATGCGTTCATAGCCACATGGGCCCACGCTTTTTTCTTTTTTGTCTGGTCTTGAAATAAAAACCAACTTTATTTCAGATAGGTCTTCAATCTTCCCCACATTACAAACACAAAAGAGAAAAACAGACTCTCTGAATGTGGAGTCTTTTGTCACTCTCTCTCCCTGCCTACCTACTCAAGACTAAGCAAAGAGAGTTACTTAAAAGCATTTTTTGAGACTAGCTAAGTCTGACAAGAGGCTTCAAACAACAAAAAACACAATGATTTTGGAGACTGAAGAGCTTGTTTCAGTGTAATTTAAATTAATAATATTGTTCAGCCCACATTATGATCAGTCCAGCTCTCCCACAGCAAATGAAATCACATTTGGAAAAAGTATGGCCTGGCGATTTCATTACCCCGCTTTAGTGGTGTAAGCGGAGCTTCCAAAGCAGTTTTCTTACATCCTCTCAAAATCTGGAGGACATTACACTGAAAAAAATGGTGCCCTCTCATTTGCAGTCTGACCAAAGTCAATGGGAGTCTTTCCATTAGCTTCAGTGGGCTATGGATCAGTGCCGAGCCGTAAATATGTTTGATTTTGTCCATCATGTTTTATTAAAGCTTACACAGCCAACATTGAAAGTAAGTAAGAGTAAGGCAATGTACTTACTGTATCACTAACAAAAACATTGTTAAAGGGGAGTTAGGTTTGTTTAGCAGTGCCTCATACTCTTCCAGACCACGGGAGTTGGAAGCCAAAAACTGAAATCTCTGAAATCCAGGAAATACACACGCGCACAAACCCAGAAATATTAAAAACCCAGGAAAAGCACAGTTAAGAGAACGCCTTCCATACCACACTCCTACACATCCGTAACTCCGCCCCAGCCGATATGGCAAAAAGGATTGGGAAGAACAGAACCTTTCCCATGCCTAATGAAACCTACTATTTTCTGTGTCCGCCTGCAATGCCAAATCATGCTTGAAAAATGCCATTTGTTTGGATTGTTGCCACCGCTTTGAAAGGGATACTTCTTAGGTGCTGGCTTGTGTCTAACTTCTCCTGTAAGATTCAAGATATCCTCTTTCTCACATCGTTCTGGCTTTTCTAGTTAATACTTTTTAAAACAGGTTAATCTCCAGTTTTAAATCATTTAGCAGGAATTACATGTACTGGGAAAGAGTTGGCTGATTTTTATGAGTGCATCACTTCTCCTACGTAACAGGGAAAAGTCAATTGTGTATGATGTGGGGAGGGGAAAGGAGTGAAACCTGCAAGTTTTGTGTCCCTTGCTGAGGCAGCAGGGAAAAGAAAATAATCCTCAAATCTAAAATGACAGATGAAAATCCAGAGAAAAGAGATAGTAGCTAAATTAATTTTTTTCACCTTTCATTTGACTTACTTACTTCTAGCCAGTTGTGAGCAAAGCTCATATCAGTTTTCAGGAAAGCTTGAATGTAAGCTCAGACGAAGGCTAGGACAAACCTGTCAGCTGAAATGTGAACTTCCACGTAGGCATTTTCAGTTTCCAGCATCACAAATCAATGCTGGTAGGTATTAAAATTCAGCTCATCAGTAAAATATGATGAGGCAAAATATAAGCTTGTTCTAAAATGTTTTCAGCTTAATCCAATTTTAAAATCAGGATCAATTCAGACATGTTCCCTGTTTGGTAATTCAGGTATGGACACTGGTTCAGTTTATATTTAAAGCTTTTTTGTACGTTGTTTGTGTCTATTTGGTTCCACATAATACACTTGACATTTTGACAAGAACTACTTTCTGTTACAGACAAGATGACTGCACTTTTTCTTTTTAATTGGTCGTTTGCTTCACCAGGTCATAAAAGTGATAATGATTGTATTAAATATGATGCATGTTATTTAATAGGCGGTCCAGGAGTGTTTTCTCTCATAATAATGCTACCTAAAACTGTAGTATGAATAAAATTTGTGTGGTAAGTGTCTGTAAGAGAACTAATGTATCTTATATGACAGTTATTGACAGTAAAAAGAACTCACAACTGACAGCACATCCTAGTTAATGGTACCTTTTGGCTCAAAGGAGATACAATGAATAAATGTTTAGCATAATTTCTTTTTGTTTGAAATGTAATATGAAATTTGTAGTGACCAATCACCTTCAGTTTCAGATTTTATCACCAGCTACTTATCATCTTTCCTTAAATTCCACTTATAGGTGTCTTGTACTGTACCTTTGGGAAAAATTTCGTTACAGAATCCTATATTCAAGTCACAAGACAGTCAAGTAGTTCCAAAATGAAATTCCAAACTGAGAGGTGTGTATGCAGGAGGAGGGGTGATATTTTAAATCTACACACTAAAACATGAACAAGTATAAAGAGGATAATTGTTCGCTCTGAGATACAAGGATGCAAGTCCCAGCAATGGATCCTAGGGACATTAAAAAAACCTCATGAAAACAGAGCTCAAGTGGTTTGTGACCAAAAATCAATTTATAAAACTGTTTTCTGTTGGACTGTTTCAATTTTTTTATTATTAAACAATGTTAATAAACAACTATTCCAAGGCAACTGCTAAATGAATAGAGCCCCTGAACAGACTTATGCACAGGCTCAACTTTACACCTGGTACATAAACTTAAAACACATGCAAAGGTCTTCGCAGGATCTGAGCCCAGAATTGCAGTAAGTAACTAATTTTCCAGGACACTTTACAGAATTATAAGAAAGGCAGTCCCTGTCCCAAACATCCTACAATCTAAATAAGGCAAATAGAGAATGTGACGGTGACAAACCAAGGGGTAAGGCAAAGACAAAGGCTGGAACAAGTAAAAGAAATTAGTCATTTTACAGTAAGCAAATCATCTACATTCTGATAGTTTAAAGCAGTGTAGAACACACAGGTGTGGGAGTCAGGAAAAAGCTGGGGTTAGAGGAAAGATTGACAATGCTTGGTGGAGTAGATAAGAGCTATTATGCCAAGGGTAGTGAGCAGTAGGAAAAATGACCCAACTGCAGAAGAACGAGAAGGCTATGAGCTTGAGCCTACAAGGTACTGAGCACTCCAGCCCCAACCCAACAAAGCACTTAAGAAGACGCTTCCCTTTAAGAGTGTGAATACCTAAGTAGTGCCATTGAAGCCATCAAAGCATTGCCTTCCCCCGGACTATTCAATGTGTTTAAAGGGAAGTATGTGCTGAAGTGCTTTGCTGGATCAGGGCTAGAGCCCTCAGACCTTGCAGGATGGAACCCCAAAGGGAACAACAACAGAGTGTAAAGGTGAGATGCAAAGTAAAGGGAGTTAACAGGAGCCTTAGAAGGGAGGATGAGGACTTCTGAACTTCGTGCTGAAACAGGCATGGAACCAACAACATGGTCAGTGTAGCAGAGAAGTTATCCCTTCAGGCTGTGGCTGGTCATTAAGGCTACAGAACTCATTTTGAAAACAACAGGAAAAAAAGCTGGAGTCTTGGCAAAAACTTTCCCTCTTCGTAAAACAGGTTTCTATGTATATGGGAGCTATTATTGATCTGTTATTAATGATATGCCTACTCATAGGTAATGCAAATGATTTTAATATGAAGTTACATCCTTTATTCTAAAAAGCCACACAATATTACAAGGGTGAGATTACTCACTTTTCTCCAAAATTGTTCTTCTCTAGGACATTTCTAACAACCAAATCAGTAGCAGCTTGAGTGGTTTTTCGAAGCAGAAAGGTAGTATTTTAAGGTCATAAGCCTGCAAAAGTTAGACATAGCCACCTGCAAAAAAAATCCTAGACTGTCTTTGATCTGAGGAATAATGGCTCAAAAGAGAAAAAGCTTTTCCTGTCTCTCTGTCAGTAATGAAGAGAATTATCTACATTTTCATTCAGTGGCAGCTAATGATTCTGTTTATCATTTCAGAGTATTTAAATGTAAATAATTCTTCAGTAAGCTGTAGGAAGGAGACAAGGTTGATTAATCATTAACTCTTGTGCTAAATTATGATCAGGCATCATTTTTTAAACATGACCTCCCATAACATTTACATTAATAAGAGGGTGGGAGAAAGGAAAGTTAATACTTTCTTGAGTAAACAACATATGAAGTCAGAAAGAATAAAGAAAAAATTGACCAGAAGAATATACAAGTCTTCATAAAAAGAGAGAGGTGACTTATTGCTCACGGTGGAAGTATATTGTACATACAATTCTGTAAGCTCCACAAACAGTCAATAATGTTGTTTGAGCTGGTCAAACTCTTTGTTGAAATTTTATCAGATTACTTTCCTCCTTTTTTCTGTTCACAATAAATCTCTCTCTCTGATGCTACAATAGATGCTATATAAAAAAGTAAGTGGTACAAATTGATGTATCCATTAATTTTTACAAATTAGTAATTATTCAAATAGCTTTATGAACAAATTTTGGCCTACAGCTTATTCACAAACTTTTTCCCACAGGTACTCAACAACTGCTGAATTGACAGGTGACTTTAGTTACATGATTTATTTCTGTTCCCTCCTTAAATGATCTACATTTTGTAAACAGGATGTCATTTTTTCTGTTCACAAATTGTCCACAGGCAGGTTGTGATTTTCATGACTTTGGTCACTGTTTGTAATTGTTTAACAATATTTTGTGCAAATGGAAAAAGGCCTTTTCAAAAGAGCTGGAAGAGCTTTTCTGGTGTAAATACTGTACCCTCCCAAACATGTGTGAATATTCCTGGCACTTTTGTCTTCCATGTTTTTTTCTTGTGAATAAAAATTAGCTCAACTAGCTGTTCACTAATAAATAAATAAAAGGGGATGTGTTAACAGCAAATCAAATCATCAGGTTTCATTTACAAGAACACTCTCAAATATGTTATCACCATATTCACTCAGCGCCAATAATTGCCTTTTTGGTTTTGTGTATTTTTCTTGCAGCCTCTCTTCTTCTTTCAACAGGTTTGTCAAATTTCCATTCACAATTATAAGTCTCCATTACTCTTAGAGTATTGGATCTGGTTTTGTGCTGACATTTTAATTCTACAACTGACACACCAGCGTAGTGGTAGTTGTGAGTCTTCTGCGTTGTTCAGAGATGTTAAAAAAAACAGGAAAGGGCACACTATTGTGGGAATTGGGGGTTCACATCAGAAGACAAGCACAGAACAAAATATTGGACAAAAATAAGACTGAAAAGGTATTTATGCTCTGGGCCTTCAGAATCCCTCTGTACCTTAAGGTCCAAGTCTGTGTCGGACACTAGTGAAATCTGCCGCAGAAACTGAAACCTCTGCAGCCTGTTTTTAATTTCTCTTTGGCTCAGTAACTTAGTCTGACAAAAAAAATTAATGAAGTGGAAAAAAAAACCCACAATCCAGGAATAATTAGCCAGACTAAAATGAAACAGCAGCACCCTTATTTCCTTATGCTTCAGCTAAAGGAAAAACAATAATATTAAACTACACTTTCAATAACTGTAAGTGGGAGGAATGTTGTTCAGGTTAATGATGATAGTTTCACATTGAAGCAAAGGGCAGTTTGAAGCCCTGAATGACATATTAGGAAGATGTACTTTGGAGCAGAATCCTGCATGCACTTTTTTGTGAACAATGGTTCACAGCAGACCACAGGAGTAGCTCTTTAAGGAATGAAGCCTTGCTAGAAACATATGCTATATATAAAACTTAAAGGGGTTAACCGAGTAAAGTTTATTCTTTAAAGCCAGTTTTATAGAGCTTTGTATGTAGTTAAAAGTTCAGCAAACACTGGAACTTAATGATTTGTAACCAAAATGAAGTCTATGTCTTGTATTGATTTTACTTTAGTTACTTGGAAACAATATTGATCCTTAAGAGATACATTTCAACACTTTGAGTTCAGGGCACAGAGCATTTCCATCCCATTGATTAATAGATGCTATATATAATTTTTGCTTTTAATGAGACATTTTCTCTTCCATGAGACTGTGTTCTCAAATGAAAGACCAACTCTGGTTTCTGTATCTAACAAAAAACCAACCACAAAAACCAACCCAAACATTTTAACTCCATCTTAAATTTAAACTATGAAAAATTATTTTCCTGCCTGCCCAAAATAATAAGTTATTTCCTGAAGCTGTCTTGTTCTGTCTGTATTCACCGGATTTTTTAATCTTAATAAAAAGACTGGAACCTCTCTGTCATTTTCTTCTGGGTTTGTACAGTTGGATCCATGGCAGAGCTTCCTATGTGCCACTGCAACACAAATATAGATGGATCTAATAATCATTTAAGATATCCCCATTGAAAGATGAAAGACACCCAGCTGGGTAAAGTTCTAAATGCCAGGTATCATTATCAGTGTAATGCAACTAAAAGTGACTGGCAATACAAAGATATTCACCAATAGCTTGGTAAGGTTACATCACGGCAAATTCAATAAATGATACAGGTGTTTGTTTTTTATATATATAGCCTTGACATCTTCAGATTTTTCACATCTCTAATTAGAGGGCATGATTTATGTCAGCGGCTCTCACACTGTGGGTCGGGACCCCAAAGTGGGTCACAACCTTGTTTTAATGGAGTCGCCAGGCCTGGTGTTTGACTTGCTGGGTACTGGGGCCGAAGCCCAAGCCCCATTGCCCAGGGTTGAAGCCCCACCGCCCGAGGCCGAAGCCCAAGGGCTTCAGCTCTGCATGGCGCGGCTCAGTTTACAGGCCCCCCGCCTGAGGCTGAAGCCCTTGAGCTTCGTCTTTGCCCCCCTCTCCCCAGCCTGGGGTGGTGGGGCTCAGCCTTCTCCCCGCCCAAGGCGGCAGGGCTAAGGTAGGCTCAAGCTTCGGTCCCCCCTCCTGGGGTCGTGTAGTAATTTTTGTTGTCAGAAGAGGGTTGCCGGGCAATGAAGTTTGAGAACCTCTGATTTATGTGATTCCTTATGAATTAACATTTTGGGTTGTACATAGAAAGTTATGTATTAACATACATACAAAACGTACAAGCTACCATAATGAAGAGTCTGAAACTAGAGAACTCATGCTGTGGCCCAAGGAAATAATGGAGAAAAGCAGAGCACACTAAGAGTACCACAAAAAGATGCAACTGGGGCATGATCCAATACACCTTTGACGTCAATGGGAGTCTTTTCACTTTGTCTTGCAGACTTGAGACCACTGTTCCCTCTAAGACGTGCGCGTATGCGCACGCACACAGATCCTAAACCCCGCGCACATGGCGAAACACCGTGCGCACAAAAATTTGCACAGAAGCACAATTTGCTCAGAAGAAATTTTTTGCGCACACGGCCTGTCAAAAATTAGAGGGACCGTTGCCCCAGGAGAGGAATCACTGGGATCTTCTGGATGAATTTAAAAAAACATGAGACGCGTAATGTGTGTGATGTCATGTTTGAAGTACAGTAGCTAAAATGATTATTTGTATTACTGCAGCGCCTAGAAGTCCTAGTCATGGACCAAGTTCCCATTGTGCTCAGTACTGTACAAACAGAACAAAAAGATGCTCCCTGCACCAAGAAGCTTACAAAGTAAGTGGCCAGTGTTTGCTTTCCAAGAGCAGAAATAGAATGAATGAGAGGAGTGGGAAAGGGAAAAAACAGGAAACGAACAATGGCAAATGTTAGAAGAGAGAGAGCACCCTCTGTCCAGATTTCCCTTTCCTATGTTAGGAGGAGGAGGGAGGAAGAAAGATGAGAGAGGAATAACAAGAAGAAGAAAAAAAAGTTTACTCTCAGCTTTCTGGAAAAATTTAATATCCCTTGTCACAGCTTCTCAGGAATAATCGGCAAATACCAACCTTGATTTCACCTGCCTACATCAGAACTACTGCCATAAAGGAAGGTGATAAAAGAGCAATAAGAAAACATAACTAGAATAATGTGTTTAATTATACACTCAATAAAGGTGGATTTGCAAACATTCAGGTTCCTTTAATCACGGGTTTCTCATAATGACTCACAAGAGGAGCAGGTACTAAGCGTTTACTGGATCCATAGAAGGGCGCTGCTATATCCTTTGTTCTCGTGATGGAAATGCCTAGAGTGCCAACTCATTCTGACCGTACTTCCATAAAAAAAGTTTCACCTAAAGAAATACCAGTTCCTGACACTGAGGTCCCAGCACAACAAATTACTAGAGTACCTGCTTAATTTTAAGGACACAAGCAACTCCATCAAAAAGAGTGGGATAGATGCATTGATAATAATGGAACAAGCCCTGTGCTTAAAGTTAGGCACATGCTTGTGCACGCTGGTGAACTGGGGGCGGGGAGGGGGGCAGGCAACAGACCATGTCTGAATTTGCTGTTTTAAGCCCTGAACCAGAGGCCATTGACCTCAGTGGAAAGACTCTCACTGAAGTCATAGAATCATAGAATATCAGGGTTGGAAGGGACCTCAGGAGGTCATCTAGTCCAACCCCCTACTCAAAGCAGGACCAACCCCAACTAAATCATCCCAGCCAGGGCTTTGTCAAGCCTGACCTTAAAAACCTCTAAGGACAAAAATTCCACCACCTCCCTAGGTAACGCATTCCACTGCTTCACCACCATCCTAGTGAAAAAGTTTTTCCTAATATCCAACCTAAACCTCCCCCACTGCAACTTGAGACCATTACTCCTCGTTCTGTCATCTGCTACCACTGAGAACAGTCTAGATCCATCTTCTTTGGAACCCCCTTTCAGGTAGTTGAAAGCAGCTATCAAATCCTCCCTCATTCTTCTCTTCCGCAGACTAAACAATCCCAGTTCCCTTAGCCTCTCCTCATAAGTCACGTGTTCCAGTCCCCTAATCATTTTTGTTGCCCTCCGCTGGACGTTTTCTAATTTTTTCACATCCTTCTTGTAGTGTGGGGCCCAAAACCGGACACAGTACTCCAGATGAGGCCTCACCAATGTCGAATAGAGGAGAATGATCACGTCCCTCGAACTGCTGGCAATGCCCCTACTTATACATCCCAAAATGCCATTGGCCTTCTTGGCAACAAGGGCACACTGTTGACTCATATCCAGCTTCTCGTCCACTGTAACCCCTAGGTCCTTTTCTGCAAAACTGCTGCCTAGCCATTTGGTCCTTAGTCTGTAGTGGTGCATGGGATTCTTCCGTCCTAAAGTCAGTGAGCTTTGGATCAGGCCTTAGTAGTCAGTGTTTATATAGGTAGTATTTCAGGTGGTAATTTCATGACTGAAGAGCATTATCCATGGGAAGCAAACCAGCAACAGGGAGGGAGGGGGGGGTCCAGACACATTTCTATTCCAATCACTTTATCACCTTTAAGTGCATTTTCCAAAGGCGAAGAGCCTTCAAGAAAACAACACCAATGGCTTCCCCAAAACATGCCACTGTAAAAGCAGTCATTCCACTGCTTTCTTAAAAGCATAGTGTGCCAAAAATATATTTGAGACTTCATGTTGATTTATTTGACACCCTCTAAAAAAGCCGCGTGCCCAAGGTGTGTGAGGGTTCAGACTCAGAAGGTCACTAGCTTCACTTGCACTATTTTTTCTTGCTAAATGCTTGAACTTGAGGCTAATTTTTCTTCCATCCTGTGCAGCATTTCAGTGTTCTTAGATCTTACCCCTTCAAAGAGCAGTTCAGTCTCCTCTTGGGGACAAAAGTTTAAGTTACTTCACAAGAGATTCTACAGCAAGAATTCAGACAGCTATATCTGACTGAAATGTGCTTTACTCTGTATACATGCTATAATCAAACATATTGACTGACAAGGGCCATTGCAATCAGTTTACTAGAAAAAGCTTCTTTAGCCCTTTGTAGCAAGGGTTCTTAGCATACTTCACCTGATTCAGAAGAGATGGTATTTTATTAATAGGTTTGTTTCACCCTGTATGTAATACAATGGTTCAACTGAGATCTTAAACATTTGGGGGCACAGCCTCCCCTTGATACGTACATGAAACTCCTGATAGCTCTAATTAGAATTATAGGCACATAAAATAAAGTAGATTACATGACCTGTGACCTCAGTCATCACAGCATCAAAAAACTAATAGTAATTTCTATTAGAGGACAAATTACTATTAGTTTATTAGAAGCCTTCAGTGCAGCTATGACAGAGATGGCCCACTGTTGTAAAAAATGGAGACTTAAAGCAAATGCAAAAAAAAAGACAAGTTCCAGTTGCTTCCATCTAAATCGAACAAAGACCAATGAACAGTTCAACATGAGGGTATGTCTATACAAGATCCTCAGGTTTAATCCCAAGTCCCCCTTCCATGCACACAGGCCAGGAACCCCACTCAATTACTGCCAGAATCCCTCTGCAATGCAACTCAAAGCTCAGACATTTTGCAGTGTGGACGTAGCTCAAGTCTGGGTCATCAGACTTGGTCTGGAGAGTCCACCAATGCTATCCCACAGTCCCCTGGGGCTGCCTTTCCCAGTCCTTCTATCCCAAAACTTCCCACTGGCTTCACAGGAACTGGAAGCAACCTCTTGGTTCAAATTAACCTGCTCAGCATTTAACCCTTCATTTCCATGTGGATTTCTCAACTGGAAACACAGTTGATCCTCACTGGTATTAGCATGGTCAGCACTAGGAAGTCCTGCATCAAGTGCACTGCTAGCTGGCCAGAGGAACACAGCCAGATTCTAGTTAATATCTGCTGTGAGGCAAGCAAGAGGTTTGACTTCAGCAACAGCACCAGAAATGATCATGTCTGCAAAGCTATATCTGAGCAGCTGGCAGCGCTGGGGATCAACCAGGCAACAGAATAGCACAGAGCATGAAGCAGGCAGCTGAAGACAGACTACTGCAAAGTGAAAAGATTCTAACAACATGTCTGAGAATGCCCCATCTTCCTGTCACTTTTAGGACGAATTCAACCAGCTAGTGCAAACTTTAGCGAGCACTGAGCCCACAGTGGTATATGACAGTCTGCTGAGTGGGGATGGCACCCCAATAATCCCTCAGTCGCAGGCACTGCTGGAGAAGAGCCAACCACAGAGCAAAGGGCAAAGGTTCGGAGGCCAGTAATCAGAGAGGCTACACCACCGGAGCAGCTACAGCACATCCTGGGTCTGTACTTGGAGGAGCTGTTTGGGGACAACCCTGGGGAGCCACCCACTGCAGAACCAGCATCAGAACAAGCACCAGAGCTGGACCCTGATAATAGGCAACAGTGCAGCAGAAATGTAATACATGGATTTCCAGCTTATAGCCCTATTAATACAAGCTGAGGCTTTGCTGTGCTTCCATTCATAGCAGAACCCAATCCATTCACCTAGCATTCCCTCTTCTCCCCAACACCACATGGGATTCAAAATGGTCATCACAAAACGAGGAAAAAAGTTAAACAAGCAGTTATGAAATTTTTACTAGTTACTCACTGATTGATATAAGTATGGATTGGGGACCAACAATTAACATATTCATGTACCTCTTCCATCTAATGCAATGCCCCTTAGAAATCAGCCATGCGTGCACTGTCCAAGACCACCTGTAAACTGAGTCGCAAAAATCCGGGCTGTTATAAGTCCAGAGAAAAACAGAGTATGTATTTGGTCCATAGCTGGCTTAAACATGAGTCCAAATTACAGCAAAGAGTGGCTGTTTGTGCATGGATACAGGATGCCTGTACAGCGTCTCCATGTTAAATCAGCATTTTGTTGATTTTACCATGAATTTTCATTCATTGCTGGCTGGTAATTAAAGTGATTTTCTCACAGAGTAGGAACTCCAGAGAGTCTGCACGGCATGAGGAGAGCTTGGCGGAGAGGAGCATGACCGCAGGTTGGAGGAGGAAGACAGAAAGCCACAGAAGGAGCTGTGCAAACTATTATTTGCACTTGTGGCTACCAGACTGCAGGCTCCACTACCACCTTCAGCTCCTGCTCCAGCCCTACGCCCTGAGTCCCTTCCACGCTATTGTGTTCTGCAGACTATGCAGCCTTTGGACAACACAGAGGTTGGCTGGACCATGTTACAGACAATGAAAGTAGCACATGAAACGGACAAGGGTATTCTGTGTATTCATCCACTCCAGTCTTGATGTAGCCCCCCACTTGCAAAACACACCAGAAAGGCCCAGGAGAACTGAGGGACCGGGAACACCCAGAAATAGTTGGCCATGTTATTTGGTAACATGCACCTTTCACTGTTTTTGCACAGAGTTTGGTTATTGTTTGTACATTTTTATGGCAACTGGTCTCCCTTTCTGTGGTATGTAAATACATGTGTAAAATAAAGTGTTCAATTTATACATAGGGCTACACTTGCAAGTTTTATTATATGTAATGTTAAAAGTGGCACAAACGTTAATACAGGTCATCCCATGCCCTTTCTCGATAACGGGTGTCACGGCACTGGAGGGTTGGGGCAAGCTGATTATAAACCTCCAGGAACATCTGCTTCTTCATGCAAAAGTTCTGGAGGCACTGCTGGTCTGCAAGATGATGGGATCCAATTGGTCTATGCTTGTGGCTCTGCTACAGAAGCACCGGTCTACACAGGAGGAATCTGTGGCTAAAGCAACAAGCATGAGCCGCATCAGCTGAGTCGCAGCTAGCATGTTGGTGTCCCCCCTTGAGTGCCTACACCAGGTCAAAAACTGCTGTGAAAACGTCCACCTGATGCTCTGCCTGATTCCCAAAATAGGACGGAGTGTCAGGTGGAGAAGTTCTTCCACTGGGTTGGAATCCTGTTGAAGGCTCCAGGTGCTGGAGTGTGGGAACACAAAATGGCTAAATGGATGTGCTGTGGGCTAAAACCACCCAGAACACTTCCAGTCAACTCCTGCGGGACGGACAGACAAGTTCTCCCACAACCTACTATGAACCAAGCCCTAGAATAGCTACAGCTGACAAGGGCACTAGGAACCTTGAGATAGGGCAGCATATGTCCCCAGAAGCTATTCTGACTCAGGTCTGTGAAATGCGGTATGGACAAGCCAGCACGGTTGTGAGGCCAGGCTTTTCAATGCTGTGCAGATGCTAAAGTGCAGACTTGGAAATACCAAGTCTGCGGGCACAGGTCACACAGACCGAGACTTACTACGCTGTGTAGACATACCCCTAAGGCATACGCTGTGTAGACATACCCCCTGTACAACCCAAAGCCTGTGTATTTAGGTGTTACACTGGACACATCTTGACATTCAAAGAACAAGGTCTTGCTGAATAAACAACAAACAACCTGGTCAGCAAATGAGCTGGTTCAGTGACCAGACACGAAGAAGCTTTGGTCTTGCTTTGTGCTATTCTGTAGCAGAGTATTGCTCCCTGTGCATCTCAGCTCCTCTCACACAGGATTAGCGGACACCCAGCTGAATGAGACTATGCATATAACAACTGGCACCACGAGACCAGCCAATCTAGCCTGGCTGCCAGTCATGTCCAACATTGTCCCTTCTGACATCACGCAACAAATTACCTTACAGAATCTACTCCTTCAATTGGAAGACATGCCACATCTACTCATTTAAAGAGGTGTCTAATCTACCATCTCAGCTCAAAGCACTCTGTTTGAAGATCTTTAAAGGAGTTGTCCAATGTCACCTCCAGCTGAGGTACTGGGTGGCAGGAACAAGCTTCGAACATAGCCAGTGCACAGCTCATGATAGATCCAACAGTCCAGCCCCCTGGTTTTGACCTTCCACACCACATCACTTCAGATGTAGTGCACTCAGATGTGCTGCTAATGCCTGTAAGTGGGGACATCCTGCCTCTCCCGTCTACTGCTGTGGCTAGTTGGAAGATCTAGATTGGATACTTGCAGTATCCATTGCCAAAGGCGGTCTGGTTCCCTCGTGGACTTGCAAAATTCCCTTCCCTCAGCTATTGAATGGTTAAGACAGTCTAACTCATTTGACTTGAACATCTGTGTGAATGCAATCACAATAAAAAAGTGACAAAGATCAACATACGCATTGTTATAGCAAAGTATGTTAATTAGCCATTTTCACACTTAGATTAGGGTTGACATAGGACATGGCAATGTTAAGTAGAATACTGATTTCTTCCTACCTGAAAACAGACAACACACCAGACGCGAATGGTACGAGAGTCAAATGTCTTTGGCCGGGGAGGCGTGGGCACCAAGCGAATCATAATCTTAGTACGTAAAGACAGCAAAGGCCGAGCAGGCCACTGACTCCATTCTTCTCTATGGGGTATTTGGTGTCTGACCTTCATAAAGTACACCAGAATTCAGACCAGCTTTTCTGCCTTACATCACTTAGACTGGTAAAAGAAAAGGAATCTCATATACCTGTATTAATGTCAATACTTGGCAGTAAATGGTAATTCACCTGGGTCATCCAACAGTATTTCGTGACCAAAATTATGAAATACTAACTGAGTACCATATTGCATGCCACATACCACTTTAGTTGCTAATCAGTTTGGAACTAACTAATGTGCTAGGAATTAGCACTGAAAGAATAAGTGCTTGCTTTTTCCAAATGGTGTACTAAAGCAAATGTCACCAAAAAAGTCAAACGTATGATAGCAACATGAACAATCGTATTCTCCCTGGAAAACAGTTTAAGAATATAAAATGTGTATTTAATTATATTTTGGTAGTTCCATTCATGCTAATACAATTAAATCACATCAGCAATTCCATCATAATCCCACTTCAGATTTACAATTTTTCTATAGAAAGGTTTTCTAGGCCAAAAATTGGTCTGTATTACTGGCCTGATTGTTGGAACCCCTATCAGAAACATCCAGGACTTGAATGGTCAGGCAGACTTCCCTCTCCACTACACAAAAGTACATTTTTCTGTGCAGTTCTTTACAGTTCTACAAACACAAAGAAATAGCAGGAAAGGGAAGATGATTAACTAGAACACAGCCCAAGTTAAGACGACTGAACAGTTAGCAAGTCTCAACCCTCTCCAAACAAACCCAGCAAAGGGGAATGGACACACAATCAGAACTAGCTGTCTCCCAATTAAATGCAACACTTCCCAAGTGTCTATAGGTGAGCACTCTACAAACAACTGCCCAGACACAGCCAATTAATCCCTAACTCTTCGGCTGTCAACAAACACAAACACGCAAACTTTTTTCTCTAAACGGTTATTATATTTTATAGGTCAGGATTCATAAACCATATAGTCACACAGATTGCATTAAACAGCTTTCCCGACAGTCCTGTAGAAAGGATTTTTTAAAATTCCCATTGAAAATGCTTTGTCTTTTAAAACTGGTCTGTATGGAAGTTCCTCAATCTATTCTGTCCATCCATCCATCCTAGGGGTTTATACCAGTTCCCATCACTGAAGCACTTGAGCACCTTCCACATAAAATCAATAGCAATAGTGAAGTCCCTAGCTGACTCCATATAGCCTGTCACTTCTCCCTTTGTGGGGTCAAAACTGTGCTTGGCGTAGGGAGAGAAGGGGGTATCAGTGTTGTGTCGTTCTTACGGCGGAAAGGTACTTTTGGCTTTTCTGATAGATTATGGTCTCTTTTTTCAGAGTCAGCCCAAAACAGCACCGCTCACATTTGCAGCCATGACCTGAGTAGGAAGTTACCTCAAAGGACATGAGCAGGCTCCATTCTTGCAAACAGGCCCAGGCCATAATTGGACATAGACAACACTTCCCTTGGATAATGCCAGTCCAGTATCTCATGTGAACATCATATTAGCCAGACATAGGGTTGCCAACTTTCTAATTGCACAAAACTGAACACCCTCGCCCTGCCCCCGGCCTGCCCCTTCTCCGAGGCCCCGGCCCTGCCCCACCACTGAAAGGAGAAGGGTTTAAGACAGAGGGGGAGGAAAATTGCATGGGGCATTCACACTACTGTCAGCCCCTATATACTGTCCTACCCCCCAAATGGCAGCAAATCTCACCAGTGGGAAACAGCTGCCAAGTGAGCCAACAGATACTAACGCGGCCTAGAACAGCAGACATGTTAGTGCAATATACATGTTCTTACATCCGGCTTTTCTGTTACATCATGGCTCTCAGAGTTCCTGTACAAAGGTGAGTAAACGTTATTATCCCCACTTAACAGATGAGGAAACTGCGGCATACAGACATTAAACAGCTTGCCCAAAATCACCCAGCAGGTCTATGGCAGAACTAGAACTAGAATTCAGATTTTCTGAGTCCCAGTTCCGTACCTATGCCCCTAGGATACAGCTACCCCCTAAGATCTAACCACTCGTCCTCAGGATGCTTTTCTAAGTGTCAGAACAGTTGTTATTTTCCTTTTAAAAGCCCCACCTACTGAAATCTGGGAATTCTGTGAGAATCTCAGCTTCCATTTTAAAATGAAGGTAAACCTCTGGCTGTCCAGATTGCAGAGAAAAACTGGAAGATGTGACCCCTAATGGCTAGGAGACGAGAGAGCAAATAAACACACCCCATGCTTTAAGCAAAATCTCATGACTTTTTGGGGCCCTGCCCACGATTTTTGGGTTTTTTTTAAAAACACTGGGGTTGGCAATACAGCAATACTTTAACAGGACTGTAGAGTTTTCACTAACACTACCATTACATTACAACAATGTGCAAGACACACCGTCCAGGTACTCACACTTCTTGAGTGTCTGACTTACTGTTGTTTAATCACTTACATTATGAATTATTAAGGTATTTTGTGTGCAAAGTATCTAAGGTTACTGAAGTAGGCCAGTGCACACAGGGAACCAAATCTTGCTCTCACCATCACTGGTGAAATTCCATGGCAGACAATGAAGGTATATGGGTGTAAACAAGAGCAGAGTTTGCCCCATAATGTGTGACGGAGGCTCGGAAGAGGGGAAAACTGATTCCCCAAGTTTTGGAAAAATCAAGTAAATCACAAGTCTGCAATTCATATGTGAATGGTGCGCGACACAGTTGAAGAGTCAGAAATTCAAGGTGGAACAAAAAATATAATAAGGTTATTAAATAATGCAAACTCCGTGGCAACAACTAATAAACAGATCAGTGACCATCCTCTCGGAAAGGACAGAACTACTGAACAAGTCGTTCCGCAAAGATCTGAAGAAGCAGAAAGGTAAGTGTCAGGGAAATGTTCAGAATAAACAAAAGCCAAAGTGAATGGGAGGAGAGACTAGATCCTGCAAGAAGATGCTCACAGCGAGAACCCCAGTTCTGCCAATGGGGCTCTGTGCAAATGCAAAGGGTCAGCTCTCAGGCACCTAATTCTAGGATCAGGGCCTGAGGGCTCTCCACGGGGTCAGGAGTCAGAGATGTTACATGCATAGTTTTCCCCAGTTACCAGTGTGGAATCCATTCAATAGTTAAATTCTATATGTGTGTATATATATATATATATATATATATATATATATATATATAAATTCTATATACTTTAGCAAGGCCCTCCTCTGTGCTGTGGTTTCCCCTCTGCAAGGGCAGAGACAGACATTAAAATAAATCAACGTACTGCAACAGTGAGAAAAAATTAAACTGAGATGATGATGCAATAATAAAACACACAACTGAGGATATTGACAAAAGTCATTAGGAATAGATGACCAGACACCAGGAAACTCCCTTGGCTGCACACAATTACTGGAACATTCAAGATGAGTTATCTAAAAAAGACAGCATGCTAATGCACAAAGACAAAATGCTAATTCCAGGCTCGGTGAGAGATGACATTCGTGGAAGAGAACATTTGGGCGAGATAAATGCAAACACCAGGCAAGAGATGTGATGCACTAGCATAGAAAGGCAGCTGAAATTGAAGTTCTAGTGTCAAGATTTTCAATCTGTGCCTATATGACAGAAATCTGCAAAAAAGGAAACAATATATGAATTGGGAAATAAACGAGGGACTGGGGCAAGTACTGAAACACATTTATGTGGGAGGGGAAATGATGAATACTCAAGATAGCTTGAAAAAATAAACACGGTGGTGAGTAATAGTTGAAGATACAGTTATTCCAGAACTATCCTTACAAGGCACAAGTTTTAGGAGAAATGAAGTGTGAAGGCACGTGTGTCCGTTTTAGAGCAAAGAACTGTACAATTTTAAAAGGAATGAGATTTCAGATGTGTTTGTCTGGATATCTACCCAGAAAGACACCACCATAGAACCCCATCCTTCATTTCATACACACCTAAAAACTCCCAGGAAAAACCTGATCCTTGTACAGCTCAGTGGTGGCAGTAATTGATTATTAAGGGATATATATTAACCCAAATCTGCACAGGACTCATGGTTATGCAGGGTTAACTGCACCTTTGACCACCCCTCCCCTCTGGACTTCCTTAAGGGCACCGACTTAAAGATTTCAGGCTTCCAGCTATCCCTTCTCTTGGGTGAAGATCTGTGTCTCTCTCCCTCCCGACCAGGTGTTTAGACTGTGTAAGCTCAAAAGCTTGTCTGTCTCACCAACAGAAGCTGGTCCAATAAAATATATTACCTCACCCACCTTGTCTCTCTCGTTGTGGTTAGTAAAGCAAGACTCACCCTCACTGAGTTATTTTAATATTCAAGCATCAACAGTTTTTAGTACATTCCCTCCCCCCCCACACACACACAAGAAAAAGGAAATTTAGTACTGAAAAATCTTCATATTCAAAACATAATGGTGAATTTATGTTATTAGTGCTTTTATTGCAAGGTTGTATTCTTCAGTGGCCTTCTTAGAGCTCATCAAGATGCTATTTTAACTGAGGACTCCACTGTATTTATGTCTATATAATATTAACCTGATTTTCAGAGGTGGTGAGCACCTACAACTCTTTAGCAGCTACAGGTATTAGCCTTTCTGTCCCTAACTACATTCTGCTGGCTACCACAAAGCCTCACCAATCTACTAGAATAATTTGAGGGGGTCAACAAATAAGCACGTGAACAAGGGGGAATCCAGTGAATATAGTGTACTTAGATTTTCAGAAAGCCTATGACAAGTTCCCTCACCAAAGGCTCTTAAGCAACATAAGCTGTCATGGGATAAGAGGGAATTGGAAAAGATTCAGAAAAGGGCAACAAAAATTATTAAGGGTATGGAATGGCTTCCGTACGAGGAGAGATTAATAAGAGTTGGACTTTTCAGCTTGGAAAAGAGATGACTAAGAGGGGATATGACAGAGGTCTATAAAATCATGATTGGTGTGGAGAAAGTAAATAAGGAAGTGTTATTTACTCCTTCTCATAACACAATAACTAGGGGGGTCACCAAATGAAATTAATAGGCAGCAGGTTTAAAACAAATAAAAGAAAGTATTTCTTCACACAACGCACAGTCCACCTGTGGAACTCTTTGCCAGCGGATGCTGTGACGGCAAGACTATAATAGGGTTCAAAAAAGAACTAGACAAATTCATGGAGGATAGGTCCATCAATGCCGACTAGCCATGATGGGCAGGCTCTGTTTGTCAGAGGCTGGGAATGGGTGACAGGGGATGGATCACTTGATGATTACTTGTTCTGTTCGTTCTCTCTGGGCACCTGGCATTGGACACTGTTGGAAAACAGGATACTGGGCTAGATGGACCTTTGGCATGACCCAGTATGGCTGTTCTTATGTTTCATGGCTCAGTCACAGAAGACAAATACAATTATCCAAGTCTACCATGTTATTTCCTGTTTGATGGCTGGCACTGTGCTTTATATTGGGGGGGTCAAATATTTGTGGGAGTAGGGGGTAATTAAGAGTGCAAATGTGTGTATTAAATAGTCCCAAACTACATAGCATTACAATTTCTCAATAGCTACTGATTAGTGACTGTATAATTACAGAGTAATTGTGCCAACCTTGATATCTTATGAAACCACAGTAAGAAACTTGTTTCTAAATTATTTTTAAAATTCCATATGAAGGATGAATAAGAGGAAACTACCAACATCCCATAACTTTGCTCATGTAAGTAGTGTTACAGATACCACAACCACAGGAAGTATCTTTGTGGGCCTATATTGTATTAAGTTTATGAATGGTCTATGCGGCACTGCAGGCCAAGGAGTGTATGCAGCACCATGGAGGGAGGTTACCACAGCTCCTCCAAGAACTAAAAACTGTGGGGAGTTATCAAGGCAAATCACACAGACCTTAAACAATTTCAGAGTGGGACCAGCCCCAGGAGGAGATTTTCCTATACTGGTTCAAGCTGGCTTTTCTAGAGACTAGGAAACAAAGAAAGGGCCTTTGGTATCAAAGGATGAGCTTGTGGTCTTCCTTTTTATTCAGCAAACAGACAGGGTTTTGAATTCAAGGGGGATCCCAACCATTACTGAAAGGTTGGAAAGATTTTAGCTTATACCCCTATTAGGCTGATGCATGATCTCTGGTAAGCTTTCAGCATGCCTATAGGAACTCAGTTTTTATATGTTTTCTTTGTAATGCTTTTTCCCTAAGAATAAATGTATTTTGCTTTGTGAAGGCAGGTTGGTAACTGCTATATACTTTAGTAGGCCCTGGAGAAAGGTTAACCACAGGTGCTGGACACACCTGTCCAACCTGCTGGGGAAATCACAGAGGGACTGCAAGCCTAAATACCTGGTTGGGAGGGAGAGAGACATGAGTCTTTACCTGAGAGAGGGGATGACTGGAAGTCTGAAACCTTTAAGTGGGTGCCCTCAAGGAAGTCCAGAGACAAGGGGCAGACAAAGGTGCCTTTAACCCTGAAAACATGAAATATGGTCCCATGGACTTCAGTGGAATTATTACTCAAGTGAGAAAAAAGTTACATACCATGTGACATTTTTGCAGGACTGGGCCCAAATCTGCTGTACGGTGCTACTTTGCAATAGGAAAATGTGGCCCTCCAGCAGAGACCTAACTGAGCACTCAGGAACACAAGGGGGGCAAGAACAGCAGAATCTGGCTCAGAAATTTCACCTCACTGACAAATAGAAGAAAATGCATTAGAGTTCAAGAAATCCAAATGGAGAACAGAGAGCATGTGTTATGAAACTCCAGATAGTTAGCAGCAGTGCAGTTGCACTGAGAAGGAAAAAATTCTCAGAGGGTATGCATGATTTTTCCTACTAAAAAATCTGAGCAATTTGTGAGTTACATTCGTATCCAGCAGGCGCACTCAGCTTGTCACTGAATGGCACAAATAATTTTCACTAGATCTGAGGGTATTGGTTGAATTAGCCTTTTTACCTGTTTAAGATTTTCCACAATCACCACAATTCGCTCACAACTGTTCAATGTACCATCCGTTTTACACCAACATATTGCAGGTATTGATCTGAAAACTCAAGCTGTATTGATTGGGCACACAGGTAACATGGTATGTTCCTCTTCCCAGACTGGATGTCGGTCATGTTTCCAGTGTCAATACTCATTATTAGAAGCTGCTTCCTGTAATTATCCTGCAATATTCACTTAAAATTCACTGTTCCTTTGAGCATTCTTGCCAGCAACTGTGCTCTCTAGCATATTCAGACATATCTAAGGCAAAAGGGTTGGAAACAGTTGAAGCCAATTTGTTTTGGGCGAGATTGTGAGTGGCCCTTAAATGGGCTAATGGGGACAGGCAAGGAAGCCCACCTCTTGTGCAGCTTGTCTAGGTTTACTTGGTCCTGCCACAGCACAGAGGGCTTGACTTCTTATGGTCCCTTCCAGCCCTATGTTTCTGTGATTCTATGATGAAAGCTGATCACTGTGAACAGGGGTTGCTCACTCTCTCCTCAGGCAGCAGAATTCCCCACAACAGGGTTGGAAGGAAGCAGGACCATGACCTATCCCCTTTCACTCTCTCTTACACACACTCCCACATGCCAGCCAGCAGGGCAGGGTTGGCACACCTGAGGATGAGCAATCTGTTCTGTCTATTAGACTGGAGCAAAGTGTAATCTCCCCATGCACACCCAGCAGCCTCAGGAAAGTGTGCGCCAGCTGAGACTCCCACCCTGCCCCCTCGGCAGGGCTGAGTGCAAAAGGCACAATCCAGTCCTTCCAAATGGGAATCTTCTCACAGCAATAATTTTCCACAAATGCTTGGGGAAAAAACCCTAAAGGCACCGTTCAATACCCTCTCAATTGTCCTGCGACGGAGAGGAGCAAGTGTAGACCCATTGACTATGACAAGACATACAAATAGCAAACTGCATCACAAGGCAGCCTCGGATAAGCATCCATCGACAAGCATTCGAGCCCAAGCAGCTGCATCTGGTGGCAGAGTTATTTGTAAATCTATAGGATTCAAAAATAACTAAGTGTTGCTCACAAGAGAACCAATTTAAACATGCCGCATCATGCATGTCTGAAAAACATTTGAAAAAGGGGTAACATAATAGAGGTTATTGATATAAAAACACAGCAACATGTACTATGCTTCATTTCATTTTCCTTAAACACCATATTAGGAACAGCAAACCAAAATAACAGGTAGGATCTGAAGCAAAATAGAGTAGGTTATTTTTATGGCTGTGTTATAGAGCTCTGTGAGCAGATGCCTTTCCCAAACTCTCCAGTCTAAAGCAAGTCCACAATGACTGGGAAGTCAAAATTCATACTCCCTGGGATTTGGCTTTAACAACAAAAATTAACAGCACGGCAACATTCAGACAAAGCCACCTCCGCATGCTTGTCCGCTCACAGGACTCCTTCCTCGGGACAGCTCAGACCACCACCACAGAAAGTCATTTCTGCCTGCTTTATGGGGTATGGACCTGCGCCAGGCACTCAGAAGAAAGCACTTACCCCTTTCCCACCATCTGGCCTTAAACCATTCACACCTGGTTAGTTATGAACACAGCACCACTGAGATTGTCTAATATACATTGGCCCCAAATCCTTTGCCACCAAAATCTTTACACCGAGAACATAACAACTCTTCCCCATGTCTCCCTGTGTCTGAGATTCTCCTGCTGGGAAGTGAGCTGTGTTATACAAATTAACGAGGACCAAACTTACGAATTCAACTTCCCCCTAAAGAAGCGAGCCCATATGAGGAATGTGTGAATGTCCATAGCGATTGGGTGTTAACTTACAGTAGAGCTAAGGGATGCTTTGAAAAAGATGCTTCTATATTAATATGTGTAGCCCCTCTCCTGAGGTGAGGCTCAAGCTTCTTCCCGGGTGCTTATTACTTGGAGAGGTTTCTCTCCTCTCATGGGCTGTGTTCTGGGTTTGTTTTGGTCATGCCTGGGCAGTGCCTCCACCCAGGGTAACGTCTCACCATGCCTGAGACAAAAGAGGTGCTAGCCCTTGGGAAAGTGAATATTGGTACCATTGCTGGCAAGGAATATAAAACCCAGTAAACAGGATATAAAAAACACCAATATAAACCCCAGCAGAGAAATGACACACCCCAAAATCACTATATAACAAAGGGAACTTTATTGGGAACAGGCAAATAGGATCTGGGGAAGCAAATGTTTAGGTTCACGGTACAATGGAGAAATCCAGTCCTAAGCCCTGTTGCAGTGTGGATGGAGGGCACGATTTACAATTATGTATAACTTAATTTATTAATTAGATACAGCAGTGAAACGTGAAATCCTTGTCTATAATTTAAGTGAAAAGGTATTTGTGTGAGTTGGGAAAGGACTTTACGTTGTTTGAAGGATCTTCAGTTGTCTCTTTCTCAATTACCTTCATGTTTTTCCACAGGCAAAAACGAAACAAAAACCACCACTCTTGTCAATGTAAAAATGCAGTAATTTCCCACAGCAACAAGAGAATACTCTAGAGGTGCTTAAAACTAAGATGACAAATTGTACAGACAGCTTCTTTTCAATTTACAGAAAGTGTGTGTTCTGGACAGATACTTAACAACAGACTATGTATTTCACAGAAATAAAGTATAAGAAAGGCAACTTGGAAATAGCATTAGCATAACATTTCATCTTTTTGTCTTTTAAACAGGATTGTGAAATGATGGATGTGTTGCTGACATTCAGTGTTATATTGGTTGCCACTTTTAAACATCATGTTTTAATGTTCTAAATCTACTGCAAGTGCAGAAACAGCTACGGTATCGGCACAAATAAATAAATAAAAAGATCTTTTGACAGCTACAAAAAGGGAAAGTTAGAGAGACACTGCCAGATTGAATTAGACCCCAAATTCAGGGCTTATAACCCAAGCTTGTACACAGCCGACAATCAACAGAAAGCTTCAAGATTTTATTTCTTTTTTTCCCCAGTAAAAAATAAATAGTGCTTCACTTACTCTCTCATCCTTGGATTCTCCGCTGAGGCAGCCACCAAAGGCATCAATGGTGATGGTGTATTTTATGATGTGCTCACTACACATTAGGAAGTGTAAAGACCACCAACTTACACTGTACAACTATCAAATGATAACTTCATTATTACTCTGGGTCAGAGTCAAACCAGCACTCTGAAGGTGGCACATACCATATGCCATCACCACAACCCTCTATTTACAGTATTTCTGTGTTACACTGATTCTCCTTCAATATTTTAGAGAAGAAAATTAGTGAAGTTTAGGTTTTTCTTCACTTGCATACTCCAAGGTTGTATATCCATCTCAGAAATTGGAAAATACCAGAAAGACCCTTTGTTCTATAAAATTGCTGTGATAATACATATTTGACAAGAAGAACATTCAGATACTTATCAAGTAATAGTTGCAGTTTGTTTAGAGAGATGGAAAAATAAAATGAGCCAAGTATATAAAGCTTCTGGTGTATAATAGGATGTCACTGTATTAATAAAAAGGTGATTCAGTGAGTATCCTGGAAGCTTTGGAGCAAATATGACTTTACAACTAAATAAGAACAAAAAGGGTTGTGAATGTCTTGTGGCAAAGTGCCGGCACTACTTTGACGGGTCTCGCGCTTTCTCTTCTTGGGGAGGGGTCAGGGCACCGTTTCTCGCCCCTGAACTGGGGTACTAACTGCCCCACTAGTGTCCTAGAGCAGGGGAGTGGAGAGGGAGGGACCCGGTCCCGCCCTCTACTCCGGGTCCCAGCCCAGAGGCCCTAGGGATAGCGGTAAACCGCTTGAACTAGCAGTTCCTTTCCCCTGAACTACTTCCCTCTCCTGCCCTTCAGCTTGTGGGGCTTCCTGCCCTCCCTCTGCACAAACCAGATGTCCCTTTACCTAGGGTCTTGGTCTCCTTAGCCCACTGCAGCACTTCCCCAAACTCTCCTCTGCTTCCCTCCACACTGCTCTCTGCTCCAACATCAATCCACTCTGCTTCAACTCCTCCAAACATGAATCCACTCTGCTTCAACTCCTTCCCTTGTCTGATTGAAGCGGGGGGGGGGGGGGGTTATCAGGTGACTGGCTTCAGGTGCTCTAATTGGCTTCAGGAGCTTTAATTAATCTATAGCAAACATTCTTCCCTCTACAGGGAAGAAGGCTCTCTTCTAACACTCTCCTGCTGCCCTCCGGCCATGCTCTATCACATATCCCCACCCCCCGCTCAACACCATGGGGCTGGGCTACTTGGGACGAGAGGCAGTGCTGTCGTGATAGGCCATCAGCGTTGCCGTGTTGGCTTCCAGCCCTATGCTGTACCCGGAAATGGAAGGGCTGCAGGGATAGGAACCACCTAGTCACTCTTGCGTTCTTCTCCTTGTTTCGGTGCATCCACTTGAGTGGGGCGTGGTCTGTCACGAGGGTAAACCGCCGCCCCAGTAGGTAGTAGCGGAGAGTCTCCATAGCCCATTTTACCGCCAGACATTCCTTTTCAACGACGGCATACTTTTTTTCCCTGGGGAGGAGTTTCCAGCTGAGGTACAAGATCGGGTATTCCTCCTCCCCTACCATCTGCAAAAGGACGGCTCCTAGCCCTACCTCCAAGGCATCTGTTTGTAGGAGGAATTCCTTCTCGAAGTCTGGGGCTATGAGTACTGGATGGCAGCAAAGGGCTGTCCTTAAATCTGTAAATGCTCCTTCTGCCACATCAGTCCACTTTACTATCTCGGGGCCTTGAGCCTTTATCAAATCCATCAATGGCCCTGCTCTTATGGCGAAACGAGGGATGAATCTCCGATAGTATCCTACTATCCCTAGAAATGCTCTGACCTGCTTTTTGCGGACCGGGCGAGGCCAACCTTGTATTGCCTCCACTTTGTTCCACTGGGGTTTCACCAAACCTCTCCCTACTACACACCCGAGGTATCTGGCCTCAGCTAGTCCTATTATGCATGTGAGAGGGTTGGCAGTGAGGCCAGCCTTCCGCAGGGCGTCTAGCACCGCTTCTACTTTTCCGAGGTGCGTTTCCCAGTCAGGGCTATGGATGACTATGTCGCCTGGATAGACAGCGACATGCTTGGCATGGGGTCGCAGCAATTTGTCCATAAGTCATTGGAATTTTGCAGGGGCCCCATGGAGTCCGAAAGGGAGGACAGTGCATTGGAACAGGCCATCAGGTGTAGTGAAGGCAGCCTTTTCCTTGGCATTCTCGGCCAGGGAATTTGCCAATATCCTTTGGTCAGGTCCAGAGTGGTTACGTATCGGGCCTTGCCTAACTGATCAACTAGCTCGTCAATGCGTGGTATCGGCTAGGCATCAAATTGGGATACTTCATTTAACTTCCAGAAGTCGTTGCAAAACCTCAGAGTGCCGTCAGGCTTGGGGACTAGGACAATAGGGCTGGACCACTGGCTGTGGGATTCTTCAATAACCCTGAGTTCCAGCATCTTCTTCACTTCTGTCCTAATTTCTTCCCTTTTAGCTTCTGGTATTCGGTACGGTCTTATCATCACTCTTACTCTGGAACTGGTGACAATATGATGTTGGACCAGTGTTGTATGGCCCGGCTATGTACAGAACACGTCCTGGTTCCGTTGGATCATATCAATGACCTCTGTTCATTGTCCTGGAATTAACTCAGAAGATATCTTCACCTGCCCCTGTGGGTCATCTGTCTGGGGTGGAGCTCCCCGAATGACCAGGCATGTCTCTCGGTCACGCCAGGGCTTCAGTAAGTTGATGTGGTAGATTTGCTCTGGCCTTCTGACCTTATAGTCCACCTCCCCAATGGCTTCCACTACCTCATATGGTCCACGCCAGCTGGCTAGGAGTTTACTTTCACTGTCGGTACTAGCACCATTACCCGTTCCCCCAGCTGAAATCTCCGTAATTTCGCCCGATGGTTGTAATATGTCCGCTGGGCCGCTTGTGCTTTTTCCAAATGTTCTCATACTACGGGGTTACTCAAGTTATTCGCTCTCTCATCTGTGTCACGTGCTCAATGACATTCTTTCCTGGGTTGGGTTGTTCTTCCCAATCTTCCTTGGCAATATCTAATATTCCACATGGATGGCGTCCATAAAGTAGTTCAAAGGGAGAGAAACCAGTGGACACCTGGGGGACTTCCTGTATAGCAAACATTAGATATGGTAGAAGGGTATCCCAGTCTTTTCCGTCCTGTGCTACCACCTTCCGGATCATACTTTTAAGGGTACGGTTAAACCGCTCGACCAGTCCATCTGTTTGAGGATGGTAGACTGAGGTCCATATGGCCTGGATGCAGAGTAGGGTACATAAGTCTTTCATTAATTTTGACATAAACGGGGTTCCTTGGTCTGTCAGGATCTCCTTAGGGATGCCCACTCTGGCAAAAACCTGGAGTAGTTCTTTTGCTATTTCCTTGGATGTGGGGTTTCTTAAAGGAATGGCTTCTGGATACCGCGTGGCGTAGTCAAGGATGTCTAATACATTTCGGTGGCCCCGTGCCGATCTTTCCAGTGGGCCCACTATGTCCATTGCTATCCTCTCGAAAGGGACTTCAATAATAGGCAAAGCTACTAATGGGGCCCGCAAGTGAGGTTGGGGGCTATGCAACTGGCATTCAGGGCAGGAGGCACAATAGCACTGGACCTCTGCACGTATTCCTGGCCAATAAAACCTTCTTAGGACTCTATCCAGTGTCTTGTCTACTCCTAGATGTCCTCCAAATAGATGACTGTGAGCGAACTCTAGTACTGCCCTTGTGTGTTTCCGTGGGACTAAGAGTTGCTCTACTTCCCCTCGTATTTGCACTATTCTGTACAACGGATCGCATTTGAGCACCTAATATGGCCTTGGGCCTTTGGTCTTTCCTTCCATGGGTATGCCATTTACTTCCACTACCTCCTCCCTCACATTCGCATATAGCGGGTCATTGGCTTGGTCTAGCCCGAAATTCTCACGTGCGGTACCAATCTGACCTAATTCCAGGGGGCCTGTTTCTACTCCGCCCCCTTGGTTGCCCCTACTTGGGCTAGGAACCGCCTCCGAGTCCTCACTGGCCTGAATTATTTCCTGGCCTCCTGAACGGGTTCACCTACCAACAAGGGAGGTTTTCTGGTTCTCTGCTAGAATCCTGATCCCTGATCTTTTATCTGTCCTCCTTTCCCACCTAGACTTTCAGGGTTTTCCGGAGGATGAGAATAACTCTGGGGCAAATTCAGCAAACATTGGGATGAGGCTATCTGTAGGTGCCTCCATCTCAGCCCGGGGGTTGCTACCTTCCCCTGGCTCTATTGTGGCGAGTAAGCTCTCAAACCCGGGGAAGTCCCTACCAATTAAGACAGGGTAGGGGAGCCTGGAGACCATCCCTGCAGTCACTCTGGTAGTATTCCCCTGGATATCAATCCGTACCGGGATTGTGGGGTAGAAATTTACGGTGCCATGAACGTACGTTACCCCTGTGTTTTTGGCCTGGGTTAGTTGGTCTTGCCCCACCAACTTCCCCGAGACCAGCGTGACAGCACGCCCAGAATCTACTAATGCTATGGTTTCGATTCCATTCATTTTTACTGATCTTGTATACCCATGCGAGGTCATTGCGACCCCTACCAGGCCAGTTAGGCCACATTGCTCCCTGTGATCCCCCAGATTACATTGCATAGGCTCTTCCCTGTTGGGGCATTGGGCTGCTATATGCCCCAATTCCCCACGCTCATAACACCGCCCCCTTATTCCGGTTGCCACCCTCTGCCTGGGGCTATTTGGCGGCCCCCCCCAGCCCTCTCTTCCCAAACTCCCGGGTCCCTTCTTGGCCTCGGGCCATTCCTCGGTGTCTTTCCTCCCAGTTATGGTTCCCCTGGAGTTCTCAACAGTCCGGGGCCTTGGGTTTGGGACTGGCTTCCTGGTTGACGTGTCTCACCCCCTGGGGCCTGGAACAGTTCGTGGGCTGCCAGCTGTCTTTCCACGAGGGAGACCAACTCATCATAGGTGGAGGGGTCATTCTGGCCAACCCAAGCCCGGAGGCCTGGTGGTAGCCCCCTTATATACCGGTCCTGTACCAGGAGCTCCATTATCTTCTCAGAGCTGAGGGCCTCAGGGCACAGCCATTTACGGGTCAGGTGGATCAGGTCAAACAATTGCGATTGGGGTGTCTTGTCCTCCATACACTGCCACTCGTGGAACCTGTGGGCTTGCAACGCCTTCATTACTCTGGATCTGGCCAGGATCTCTGCCTTCAGCTGTGGGTAATCTGCTGCAGTCTCCGCGGCCATATCACAGTAGACCTTCTGGGCCTCCCCACACAGGAACGGGGTGAGGATACCAGACCACTGATCTCGGGGCCAGGCCTCCCGCAGGGCTGCTCTTTCAAAAGCCAAGAGGTATGCCTACACATCATCCTCCCGTGTCATTTTCTGTAGGCAGTGGCTGGCCCGTATGGTCCGGGTCCCGTCGCAGTTGCGGTTCAGCTCCATAAGGGCCTTCATCTGGTTCATCAGCTCTTGCAGCAGGGCTTGGTCCTGGGCAGCCTGACTCATCAAACAGACTATTAGTCTCCTGCTGCATCCGAGTTGCCTCCTGTTGAGCGGTTGCTTGGACCCAGGTAGCCTCCTGCTGGGCTGAGGTGGCTTGTATTAGAGCCTTGACCATGTCGTCCATCTTAGGGATGGGAGGGTTTTGGCTAACCCTGGTTTAAGTCTCCAGCACGTAGATCCCACTTCTAACACCACGTGTGGCAAATTGCCGGCACTACTTTGATGGGTCTCGTGCTTTCTCTTCTTGGGGAGGGTTCAGGGCACCACTTCTCACCCCTGAACTGGGGTATTAACTGCCCCACTAGTGTCCTAGAGGAAGGGAGTGGAGAGGGAGGGACCCGGGCCTGCCCTTTACTCGGGGTCCCAGCCCAGGGGCCCTAGGGATAGCGGTAAACCGCTTGAACTAGCGGTTCCTTCTCCTGAACTACTTCCCTCTCCTGCCCTTCAGCTTGTGGAGCTTCCTGCCCTCCCTCTGCACAAACCAGGTGTCCTTTTACCTAGGGTCTTGGTCTCCTTAGCCCACTGCAGCACTTCCCCAAACTCTCCTCCAAACTGCTCTCTGCTCTAACACCAATCCACTCTGCTTCAACTCCTTCCCTTGTCTGATTGAAGCAGGGGGGTTTTATCAAGTGACTGGCTTCAGGTGCTCTAACTGGCTTCAGGTGCTCTAATTAATCTATAGCAAACTTTCTTCCCTCTCCAGGGAAGAAGGCTCCCTTCTAGCACTCTCCTGCTGCCCTCTGGCCTGGGCTTTCCTTGCTTTTTGCCCCTGCTTCAGGCCCCCCGTCCCCCCCCCCCCCCGACCAGGCCAGACGCTTTTTCTTTTTCTTCGGTTTTTTTTTTTTTGCTGTTTTTTTTGCTGCCATTCGAGCGCTGGTCGGCTGCCAGCTTGCCTGCCAGCCCCCCACGCCTGCCCTCAGACGCTGCTACTGCTTCAGCTGCAACCCCCGGAGGAGGGGGGGAGGACTGCCGACCCGCTCCCCGGAGGAGGGGAGTGGACGCCCCCAGAACCAATCGTTTTGCTGTTTGTTTGTGGACCCAAGGAATAACCCGGAAATCGCAACCCCACCCCCCCATGAGCTGCGAAAAGCGTTGCGACAGTTTTTAGAAGACATCCGTGGCTCCCGCAACAGGGTACAGCTAGCTCTCCAGCTATGGGGGGACTTTGATCATATCCTCCAGGCCACAAGGGCCCTTATAAAGGAGGGTAAAGGAAAAGGAAGGCACGGTGCCGCAGCCTACGGGCGGGCCCGCAGCTTCCGTGACGATTTACTCACTTATGGGATGGGTCACGGATTGTTGCGCGACCCGCCGGGGGTTGCGAACACCCCCACCAACAAGGAACCCCCACCCCCTCAGCCCTCCGCATGACGCCCCTCATTATTGCAACTTTGAACACCAGGGGCTATAGGATGGCTCTCCGCAGGTCCCAGGTGCTCTCTTACCTTCAGGAAGGGGGGTACTGTGTGGTTTTCCTGCAGGAGACCCATACGGATCCGACCGCCAAGGACAGCTGGTGGCTGGAGTGGGGGGACGGGGTCTACTTTAGCCACTTCACGATCCAACAAGCTGGAGTGGCGACCCTGCTCTCCCCCAACCTACGGCCTGAGGTGCTAGGGGTCACTGAGGCCGTGCCGGGCCACCTGCTGCATCTCTGAGTCCGTATGGAGGGGCTCGTGGTCAACCTCGTTAACATCTATGCCCCAACAACGAGCCCGAAGCGTCCGCAATTCTATCAGCGGGTGTCCGACTTCCTCAGCACCCTAGATTCTCACCAGTGCTCAGTCCCGGGAGGGGACTAACACCACCCTCGAGGAACAGGACCGCTCAGGGGCCGAGCTGAGCCCGGCCGCTGCAAACATTCTCCGAGAAATAGTTGAACATCACTCCCTAGTAGACGTCTGGCATGACCACCACCCAGATGACACTTCCACGTTCACCTTTGTCCGGGTGGAGGCCCATCGGTCACACCACTCTTGGTTGGACCGTATTTATTTATCCCGTTTCCATCTTTCACAGGCCCACTCCTCCAACATTCGGCCGGCCCCATTTTCCAACCATCATCTAGCCACCGTAACAGCCTCCCTCCGTGCAGAGAGGCCGGGGCCGGCCTATTGGCACTTTAACAACAGCCTGTTGGAGGATGAGGGCTTTGTGACGTCCTTCTGGGAGTTTTGGCTGGCCTGGAGAGAGCAGCGGCGTGCCTTTCCCTCGGCGCGGCGATGGTGGGATCTAGGGAAGGTGCGCGCCAAGCTCTTCTGCCATGACTACACCCGGGGCACCAGCCGACGGAGAAGTGCAGCGATAGAGCAGTTGGAACGGGAGGTCTTAGAGATGGAGAGGCGTCTGGCCTCCAGCCCCGAGGACCCGTTCCTCTGCGGAACGTGCTGGGAGAAGCGGGAGGAGCTCCGGGCCCTCGAGGACCATCGGGCCTGAGGTGCCTTTGTTCGATCCCGCATCCGCCTCCTTCGGGAGATGGATCGCAGCTCTCATTTCTTCTACGCCCTGGAGAAAACGAGGGGGGCCAAGAAACATGTCACCTGCCTTCTAGCAGAAGACGGCACCCCCCTCACGGATCCGGTGGAGATGTGTGGGAGGGCCCGTGACTTCTACACAAGCCTTTTCTCCCCAGATCCGACCGATTCTGGCACTTGCAGGGTGCTCTGGGAGGAACTTCCCACGGTCAGTGTGGGCGACCGAGACCGACTAGAGCTGCCTCTCACCCTGGCCGAGTTCTCGGAAGCCCTCCGTCGCATGCCCAACAATAAATCTCCGGGCATGGACGGGCTGACCGTGGAGTTCTACCGCGTGTTCTGGGACATTCTTGGCCCAGACCTAGCCACCGTCTGGGCTGAGTCTTTGCAGGGCGGGGTCCTCCCTCTTTCGTGCAGGCGAGCGGTGCTCGCCTTGTTGCCGAAGAAGGGGGACCTCTGCGATTTACGAAATTGGCGTCCCGTCTCGCTCCTTAGCATGGATTACAAAATCGTAGCGAAAGCAATCTCGCTGCGGCTAGGGTCCGTGATGGCAGACGTGATCCACCCAGACCAGACCTATACCGTCCCGGGTCGCAGCATTTTTGACAACCTATTTCTAGTCCGAGATCTTTTGGAACTCAGGCGTAGAGACGGTCTGTCGTTCGCCCTCCTGTCTCTTGATCAGGAGAAGGCGTTCGATAGAGTGGACCATGGGTACCTCCTGGGCACTCTGCAGGCGTTTGGATTCGGACCTCAGTTTGTGAGTTTTCTCCAGGTGCTGTACGTTTCCGTGGAGTGTCTGGTTAGGCTCAACTGGACCCTGACAGAACTGGTCAGCTTCGGGTGAGGAGTACGGCAGCGGTGCCCCCTCTCGGGCCAGCTGTACGCTCTGGCGATCGAGCCCTTCCTCTGTCTCCTCCGCAGGAGGTTGACGGGGTTGGTGCTGCGGGAGCGGGAGCTGCAGCTGGTCCTGTCGGCGTACGCCGATGACGTGCTCCTCGTGATCCAGGACCCGGGGGACTTGGCGCGGGTGGAGGCTTGCCAAGCCATCTATTCGGCAGCCTCCTCCGCCCGAGTCAACTGGGTCAAGAGCTCTGGCTTGGCGGTGGAGGACTGGCGGCAGATGAGCTCCCTCCCACCCGCGCTTTAGACCATCTGGTGGATCGCGGGTCCACTGCTCTACCTAGGCGTTTACCTTTCTGCCACACACCCTTCTCCGCCGGAGAACTGGCAAAATTTAGAAGGCAGGGTGATAGAGCGGCTCCGGAAATGGACGAGGCTACTCCGATGTCTCTCCCTCCGAGGGAGAGCACTGGTGCTTAACCAACTAGTCCTGTCCACGCTCTGGTACCGGCTCAACACCCTGGTCCCGGCCCCAGGTTTCCTGACCGACCTCCGGACATCGATTCTAGAGTTCTTTTGGTCAGGAATGCACTAGGCCCCTGTTGGGGTTCTTCATCTACCCCTGAAGGAAGGAGGGCAGGGCCTGAAGTGTCTGCACACTCAGGTCCGTGCTTTCGCCTCCAGGCCCTGCAGAGGCTCCTTTATAGTGCAGGTAGTTCGACGTGGAGCATATTGGCGCACGCCTTCCTGCGCCACTTCCAAGGGCTCCGATACAACCGGCAGCTCTTTTATCTCTGTCTGAGAGGTTTTCCGCGAGACCCCTCTGGGCTGCCGGTCTTCTACCAGGACCTCCTCCGGACCTGGAAACTGTTTTCAACGACCAGGTCCGTGGCGGCCACCGTGGGAGCAGATCTCCTCGCGGAGCCCCTGCTACACAACCCCCAGCTCCGTGTGCAGGCGGCGGAGTCCCACTCAGTGCGCCAGAGTTTGGTCCTGGCAGAAGTCACGAGAATCGGAGACCTCCTGGACTACAACCGGGGAGACTGGCTGGATCCCCTGACGCTTGCTCGGCGCATGGGGCTCTCCAGACCTCGTACCCCCCGGCGCATACTTCAGGAGGTGAAGGCCGCCTTGACGCCCGCTGCTCGGGCTTATCTCAACCGAGCCCTAAGCGAGGGCGCACCCCGCCCACCCTCTACCCCAGGCCCGCCGGATCTTTCAATTGGGCCCCTACCCCGTAGATCCCAACAAACCCCTCACCCTTTCACTGCGAGCCGGCTGCATGAACTGCAGCCGGTCAGCTTCCAAATCACGCCACGGAAATATTTATACACACTCACGCTTCACACCCTCCACGCTCACACCCTGGTGTCCCGCCCCGATGCAAAGTGGCGGGACCTCCTGCCACCTTTGGAGGGTGAGCAACCCCGGTGGGCCAGCCTGTATTCCACCTTGGTCCCGAGGCCCGTTGGGGACATTAGTTGGCGGCTCCTTCACGGAGCTGTGAGCACAGGCGTGTTTTTGACACGGTTCACCCCCATCCCGGATACTTGCCCTTTTTGCAACGTGAGGGAAACCCTGGCGCACGTATATTTAGAGTGTGCCAGGCTGCAGCCCCTTTTCCGGCTCCTCACGAATATTTTATTATGCTTTTGGCTACACTTTTCCCCTCACCTTTTTATCTACACACTCCCCATCCGTGGCCCCACAAAATCACAAGATCTCCTGGTTAACCTCCTCCTAGCCCTAGCTAAAACAGCCATTTATAAAACCAGAGAGGGGAGGTTGGCTACTGAAGCGTCCTGCGATTGTAGGGCCGTTTTCCAATCCTCAGTACATTCACGTATCCGGGCGGAGTTCCTCTGGGCGACGTCCACCGACTCCCTTGACGCCTTCGAGGAGCGGTGGGCGCTGTCCGAGGTTCTCTGCTCGGTGACCCCGTCCGGTTCCCTCCGTCTGACCCTTTGATTGAGGGGAAGAGCGAGAGACCCCAGTCCCAGCCGTTGCCGCTGTGGATACCATCATCACTGTCACCTAGGAGGGATCCTATCACACGTGGTGTACGTCCTCCCCACCCCCAAACCTCCCACCCCGCAGCCGTGCCCATCTTGAATAATCGGTGACACTGGGCATGGCACTAGGTAACTCGAGGGGGTGGAAGACCATGAGTGTCGAGGAAGCCCCCCCACTCTAGGCCACCAGGTAACTCAGGAGGGTGGAAGACCACAAGTGTTGAGGAAGTGCCCCCGTTCTGGGCCCAGGCTAGCCTGAACACTTCTCCCTCCTGCTGTGTTATACCTTGTGTTTGCTTTTGTTTTGTTGCATAGTTTTGCTTTATCCTTTTTGGTGATTCCTTGTAAGTGTTACACAAATAAAATTCTTTTCTGCTTCAAAAAAAAAAAAAAAAAACCACTCTCCTGCTGCCCTCTGGCCATGCTGTATCACAGTCTATATGCTCTGCCACATAAAGTCAGATTACAAAACATCCATTCCAGTAAAATGATGAGATATTTGTAATAAACTGTGAATGCTTATTTCAGAGATGGATTGTGAATGTGTCTTACTAAATACCAGTATCTTTGCTCATTCTTCAAACAATGAAAACACATTCCATTTTTATTCCTTGGAAACAATTATCCTGTTGTTAGCTATGAATAATTTTGAGTGTCTGTTGTACACAGATCATGCATAAATGTCAGTCCAGTTCTTTGAATGGATATCATAGAAGAATATAGGAATAAGTAAAAAATGGACACAAATATCTTTATCTCAAGCCTTGTAAAGTTTTAGAACAGATAAAAGTGATAGGCTATCCTGGTACGTGCATTAGGCATTGTAACAACATGATTTCATGTGGTTATATTTAGTTATTAGAATCATAGACATGTAGGAGTGGAAGGGGCCTCAATAGGCCATCATTCTATCCAGTACCCTGCACTGAGCCAGGCCTAAGTATTATCTAGACCATCCCTGACAGGTGTTTGTCTAGCCTGTTCTTAAAAACCTCCAATGATGGAGATTCCATAAGCTCCCCTTCTAAAGGACCCTACTTGATATACCCTTCCAGATGGATGGTGGACCATTGATAACTACTCTCTGAGTACAGTTTTCCAACCAGTTGTGGGTTAATCTAGGCCAGTGGTTCTCAAACTAGGGCCACCGCTTGTTCAGGGAAAGCCCCTGGCGGGCCGGGCTGATTTGTTTACCTGCCGCATCCGCAGGTTCGGCCGATCACAGCTCCCACTGGCCACGGTTCACCGCTCCAGGCCAATGGGGGCTGCGGGAAGCGGCGTGGGCAGAGGGACAAGCTGGCTGCCCTTCCTTTCTAGTTTGTTTATGAGAAGGTCATGTGAGACGCTATCAAAAGACTTACTGAAGTGCACGGGACTCCAGCTGCTAGTCTCAGCAGGGCTGAGATGGGACAGGACTTCCTCTTCCCCTGCACAGCCACTCTCGGAGGGGAGATCAGACCCACCTCCAGGAACCTCCCCTGGCTGCAGAAAATAAGGGTGGTAATCCCACAACCCCCCTACAACTGTTTTGTGACCTCCCCCCCCCACCTTGGACTTCCTTTGTGATCAGGACCGCCCACGGTTACAACACCATGACAGTTCAGATGTAAACAGCTGAAACCATGAAAGTGACTAATTTTAAAATCCTATGACCATGAAATTGACCAAAATGGACCATGAATTTGGTAGGGCTCTACCCATGGATCCTGAAATCTGTGCTGTGGTGGGTGTTGATCATCATAGCAGTGCAGCTATGTCTCCAAAGACACGGTATAGACAGTCATCACCACAGGGTTTCCATGTGGCTCCATAGAAGAGATATACCCATTAACCTTCTCCAGTATTGCCAATCAATGGCTCTGCAGTAATAATAATATCTAAGATTTAGCCAAACATACTGTGATGGATATGGAGTTGCCTGTATATTATTAATACGGTATGTTGGTCTGATTGGTGGGATGGTGTTGAGGCAGTGTGGCCTAGTGGACAGACCACAGGACTGGGACTGAAGACCTGGGTTCCATTCCCAGCTCTACCGCTGGCCTTGCCAGTCACTTATGGCAGACACCAAATTTACACTAAAATTAGAGACCACCAAAGCATAGGCGTTAAGTAGTCGATTTCTTGCCATAGAGCTTCTGAACTACATTCTGTGCAATTTAGGATTTTTCAAACCTGCAAATGCAAACTAACCAAATCTGCTGCAGACAACAAACTTGTTTGTATTCCAGAGCTTATCAAATGCACTTACTTCAGCCATACACAAGAGTACTTTTTGCTTATACTCTCCTGCTAGCCAATTAACACCCCATTAACTTGCACACCTATGATTTAGGTGGCTCTATCCTCGAACACCACACTGAAACATAGCTCTAAGGGTTACACATGAAAGTGTCATGTCCTGAAGATGCTGGGTAGCAAGTCTGCCTGCCTGCCTGCCTGCCTGCGGGCAGAGAGTCAGTGACCTACCTACTGGCCTGTGGATGGTAAAATGGATTTTTTTTTCACCTCAGGGTCTCAGACGCTGGGCACACAATAGCTCAGAGATTATTCACAACCCAATATGGTTATTAATTTTTACATTTTTTCCTTCCCCTTTTAAACAAGCAAATTGTATAACCTGACAGGCTAACAATCCATGTGCGAATTTGGGTGAGGGTGACACCCAATCTCTCCAAGGTGTTCCAACTTTCATATGTCTCATATAGATTTGTGTAATTTTCTGCTACCGTGTAAGGTTGGTAATTAAAGGAGCAGATTGATGCTAGTGCTTTACCAAGAGCTATGACCCAAGCTCAGCCATTGTCATGTATAGCACTCACAGATGCATAACCAGCACACCGGCTCAGCTGTCTTTTTAATTATAACCAGTTTGAGGGGAGGAGGAGATTACATAGGCTATCACTGAAGTGTTTTTTCTTCCATCATACTGATTCACAAAAAGAAATCCCTTTCAAATTTACACAGCTTGACCTGTTTCAATGGCACAAGCCCTTCCTTGTTACATGCATGAACAACTTTACACCTGTGTCCAATTTTATCACAAATCAACCATTCACCAACCATATTAATACAGGGGTCAGCTGTAACTCTCAAAGTATTACTGGTATGCAACCCTCTGAATTCACCCTGCTTGAACAGACTTCTTGCCGTTTTAGTCAACTGATTAACTAACCAGTATGCCACTGAACAAGCAGTATATAAAGCCTGTGATAAAAACTTTCAGTGTAGAATTAACCCAAAGAACGACAGTGCCCAGTCCTGCATTCTTTGTGCATCTGTGACAAAGTGACTCACCAGTTGGTGCACCCCCTTGTGGCTGGCTGTGGCACTGTAGAGTTTTCCTCTCTGTAGCCCTGCTGACTGACCATTTGGGTCTGCTGGTGGGCCCCTATGTCTTGTGACTCCACCTTCCATCCAGGTCACATTTAGTTTGATCCATGTCAGGGTAGACCAGAGCTCAACTTGACAATAGTTCCAAAACATGCCATCAGGTCACCAGCTCAGATCCAGCCAGTCCTTCTGGACTTCGTGTCCGGAGTCTTCATGCTGGCCTCCTCAGTGAGGCTGCTGGGGAACCCGTCCCTCCCTCTAACCTCGGTCCCAGCACAGGGACCATGTAGCAAGTGGTTTAAGGTCTGTCTCGTCAGATCTCCTTTCTTCCCTGGACTTTACCAGTCTGCCTGTCTCCTAAGGGGGCTCACATTGTCGGTAAGGGTCTGCCCCAGGCCAGGCCCTGTGTCCCCATTCCCAACATAGCAAAGGAAAGAAAACTAACAGAAATAAGAAGCCTTCACTCTAATCTCAAACTGAACCTTTTCCTGGGATTCGGAAAAATATGGTTAACTTTTGTTCCTGGCCTCCGTTTTTCAGCAGTTCTGCACATTCAGACCCTAGACTTGAAGTGCAACACGAGAAACACCACAAGGCAAACTGTTCTCCTGGTATTTCTTGGGAGTGACCAGGAATTCTTTAAGAAAGACTAGTCTCAGTTTTGCACACCAAAGCATTTTGCATAGTTTGGGGAAGCAGCAATATAGAAACAACTAACCCACCAGTGTATCAGCTCAGAGCCTGGCTGTGCCCACTATAGCCACATTGAGAGGGACTTTCCAAGCAAGGTTTTGACCTTGACTGCACAGCGCAGGAGGCAAGTAGCACCGTCCTCCTCTCCTAGAAATACAGAGGAGAGGACTGTATTTGTATCCAGAAATCTGTCTGTGGGCAGGGGAGTAGCCAAGGTGATCTGCATTTCCCCATGACCCCCAAGCTCCATGGGAATCTGAAGGGAGTATTCACCTTCTTGGGACCCCCTTTTCACTTGAAGAACACCCCACCCCAAAAAAGGAGAAATGTGGCTCCCAGCAGCAGCTATTATTTTACTTTCTAGGGTAGACGCTCTGCCACGTGCTGCTATTTATCTGTCATACAGCCTGCAAGTTCAGCCTCCCACACAATTATAGCATGGCTTCATGTAAATGGGTCTGTTAAAGAGAAATGATCTGGCTTCAGAGACAGTACTTCCCCCTTCATGCTCTCTGTCAAATGTCTGTCATGTGGAATCCCGGCGTTCTTATGTGAAGCTGGTTGGTTTGTTTTTATGAAAGATAAAATACCTTGCTGTTGAGAAGCCTCAGTATTAAAAACCCGCTCACTGCATATGAAATTAATTTGATGCTCTAACCAACCATTTTGACAAACGGCAGGAAGAGTGTGAAAATTATAGTTATTTATATTCAGACAAATGGCAGACAAGTCCACACAACAGCCCAATGGCAAAATATCAGTGGCTCAGAGAATGAAACAAATTACCCTGGCATTTTTAATTAAAAGGGTTCTGCTCCCCAGAATGCACTGATCTTCTTCCCTCCCTTTCTTTCACCACACACAGAAGTACTTAAAGTATGCTCTGTTTATTTAATAAAATATTCCTTTATTAAATGTACGACAACATTTAAGTGAGTTAGCTTCTCTTTATTGGCTTTCCCCGCCATATATACTGCAATTTAAAATGTTCATAAGTGATATGCTCTACAATAACATAGAAAGGGTGGGAAAGAATAGTGTGCTGGAAGCAACTTTCTGTCTCAATCATTTCTTTTTTAAAGTTTGGATGTTGCAGCTCACTCAGATCAGAGGGTTCATTTCAAAGCATATTATGAATATGAAGCTCTCTGAATAAAACAAAGCTTGCAATTTGCTATAAGATTTTATTTTAGTGCTCCTTGCTGGGAGGTCTGGATGCCTTACACAATGTTGTGAACGCTTGGGCTATTTTCAGTTTTTCTTCAAGCCCCAGCTCCTGCAATCCAATCACCTGAGAATCTCAATTTTCATAATAAAAAGTTTCTAGTCTTCATGGCTTCAGAGAAAAGCTTGATAGTGTGAACTTTAAACACTAATATGAGAAGACAAATAAAAAGAACCAAACGTGTAATTATATTTTTTTAATCTCATGATTTTTAAGCCAATCTCATAATTTTCGAGGGCTTGACACAGGATTTTTTAACAGTTGACGTTGAAAATGCTGCTTATATGTCTTGAGATATCTGTGATCTCAATAAGCCCTGGATCCTGCAAACACACTTGTGCTTAACTTTACTATCATGAGTAATCCTATTGATTTCTACCAGGGTCTAAGAGAAACCAAACAGTGTTTTCCCCTGCAGCCTCAACTGAAACAACAGTTTAGCCCTGGTTTAGGAAAGCATCCCTATTCAGGAAGGGCTCAAAACCAAATGCTTACATCTCATTGAAGTCAATGAGACAAGCATTATTTTAATACTTGTCTGCATCACAGCCTGGCAAAGTAATGAGTCTTCCAGTTTTTCCAAAGAAAGCTAAATTAGCTGTTGTCACTCAAGAAAGAGATCTAGGAGTCATCGTGGATAGTTCTCTAAAAACATCTGCTCAATGTGCAGCAGCAGTCAAAAAAGCTAAGAGAATGTTAGGAACCGTTAGGAAGGGGATGGATAATAACACAGAAAATATCATAATGCCTCTTTATAAATCCATGGTATGCCCACATCCTGAAGACTGTCTGCAGATATGGTTGCCCCATCTCAAAAAAGATATATTAGAATTGGAAAAAGAAGGGCAACAAAAGTGATTGGAGGTGTGGAACAGCTTCCATATTAGGAGAGATTAGAAAGACTGGGAGTTTTCATCTTTGAAAAGGGACGACTAAAGGGGGATATGATAGAGGTCTATAAAATTTGGACTGGTGTGGAGAAAGTGAATAAGGAAGTGTTATTTATTTCTTCACATAACACAAGAACTAGAGGTAACCCAACAAAAGTAATAGGCAGCAGGTTTAAAACAAACAAAAGGAAGTACTTCTTCACACAATGCACAGTCGATCTGCAGAACTCCAGGGGATGTTGTGAAGGCCAAGACTATAACAGGGTTCAAAAATGAACTAGGTAAATTCATGGAGATTAGGTCCATCAATGGCTATTAGCCAGGATGGTCAGGGATGGTGTCCCTAGCCTCCGTTTGCCAGAAGCTGGGAATGGGGGACTACAGGGGATGGATCACTCTCTTATTACCTGTTCTGTTTATTCCCTCTGAAGCATCTAGCTTTGGCCCCTGGCAGAAAACAGCATACTGGGCTAGATGAGCCATTGGTCTGACTCAGTATAGCCATTCTTATGTTAAGCTCCATTTGTGTTTACTTGTACTGCTGCAGGAAGTGAGAAAGCTCTCCTGCCCCTTCAGTGTAGGCTATATAATGTTGGTCAGAAATGGTAAGGCCTATGGTAGTGGCTAGCCTATGCCTAGAACATTTAAAGTTTGTGTATGGTGACCAGTATATGGAATTTCAGCTAACTGACAAGTGGTGACTACTGAAGTAAAATAGAGCAGAGGTATGACTTGGTTAAGTCAACCTGGTCTACTCAAGAAATGGCTGGCTGCATTCTGGCTTAGCCAGAGCTCCACAATGCCTCCTGGTTTATTGTTGTCAAATTCTACAACAGGGCAAAAAATCAACAAACAAGGATCATTGGAGACTTTCATTCTGTGCAAATTTTTAATTGTCATCTAGTCTCCATTCCCCTGCCACAAAATAGGCTCAAAGAGACAAGCAATTATTTCTAAATTTAAGAAAACATTCACCTGCTGTTTCTGTCCATTCTTGTTTGAACACAGGCCTCAGGGGACTTCATCGTTTAGTTCACAATAGTTGGCATGATACAAAATGTGTTTATTTTTTTCTGCACTGCCTCTTGAGAGGAAAAAAAAGAAGGCAGAACTGTAGTTCCGAGACTGGGTAATTACGCGGATCTTTGGGATTAGGAATATACTGCTACTCTTGGCTTCTCCATAGTAAAGAATGAGTTCTGTTTTTCCCCTTAAAACAGGCATTTGACCTATTTGTTATGTATGAAAACCAGTGTGTCTGCCCCAAATTTTCAGTATTCCTTAAGTATAGGATAAATTTTCTGTGCATTTACATGTAAATCTGGTTATTAGTTTGAAATTACATTTAAACTAGGTCCTTAAAGAAATTTAACATATAAAGACTTGTCTTTGTCTCTTATGATCTTAATAACAGTCTCTTCCAACTTTCTATATAATTAGCATGTATTGAAATATTGTGCATCAGCAATATTTCAGTGAGTTAGTTTAACTGTAACCTAAATTAAGTGTTGTATCTAACTGTTACAATTATTTAGGCTAAAGAGAGGGTCAGGCCAGCAGCTCAGCTAATTTTTAAGAAACGCCATTATGACATCAGAAGGAACAACCACTCCCTGCTCTTCACCCACAGCAAATTTGCATGCAATTATTCTAATGGTTGTGATGAATCAATGATATGCTGGAGCCTGGACTCCCGTCAACAATTTTATTGGTAAATTATTTGGCCCGATAGTCACTGCTCTTTAAAAGTTCCAAAAGTGCATGCAAGTTTGGGCATCAGTGCTTCAAATGCTTTTCTTGGCACTATTACCTCAGCTCCACTGTGTCAGTGATGTGGGCAGTCATAACCAGTGGTTAGAGCAGGCATTGATAGCCAAGAATCAGAGCCGAGGGTCAGAACCAGGTTATCTGGAGTGAGGCAAGGGAGGAGCAGGGCTGGAATAAGTCAGGAACAGGAGCTATCGCAGCTGTGGGCAAATGCTTTGAGCAGCCACTGAACTGCTGTTTGGTTTAAGAGCCCATCTGATGACTCTTCCAATAAGGCAGTGTAGCCAGTTAAGCACCCTACTACAGGACAGCTGCATTCATTACGTTACCCAGAGACTGGCTCTGTAGCAGGCCCTGCTTCCTGACAGTACCCCTACTCTGCCCCTCAATGGCACCTTCTAATACTGAGTACCAAGTACCAAAGAGTACCAATCTTTTTATCGTGAAAGTGCAACTTACAAAGCAGGATTTCGAATTTTTTTTTTTTTACATAACTGCTTTCAAACAAAACAATGTAAAACTTCAGAGCCCACAAGTTGAAGCATGAAGGGGCATGTGAATGTTTAGCATATCTGGCAATGCCAACTACAACAGTGCCATGTGAATGCCTGTTCTCACTTTCAAGTGACATTGTAAATAAGAAGCAGGCAGCATTATCTCCCGTAAATATAAACAAACTTGTTTGTCTTAACAATTGGCTGTACAACAAATAGGACTGAGTGGACTTGTATGAGGAGAACTGAAAAATACTATTTCTTTCCTTTATCTTTTTTATGGTGCAAATATTTGTAATCAAAAATAATACAAAGTGAGCACTGCACACTTTGTATTCTGTGTTGTAATTGAAATCGATATATTTGAAAATGTAGTAAGCATCCAAAAATATTTATAACACATTTAAATTTGGTATTCTATTATTGTTTAACAGTGAGATTAATAGCAACTATTTTTTAATATAGTTAATTTGTTTTGCATTAATCACATGAATTAACTGCAATTAATTGATCGCCCTACTTGCAATACCACTTTGTTTGTATTTATATTAAAAGAGCCCTGCTGCAATATTGCTCCCAGCTGAAATAAGTAGATGAAGAACATGTTCATAGTTCATTCCTTATCAAGCCTTACAGAGAAAATGTGCTCCATTCTAACTAAAATTTAAAGCACACCATTTTTCTGGTCTGCTATTTCCCATTATCACATCTTTATGGGAAGCTTCCAAACCTTCCTGGCTCTTTTTAACCCCTTTAAGTTTCTCTTCTCTTCCTAGAGAATTGAGTATCTTCCTAGAGAACTGAGGATAGAGTATTGTGCCCATCACTATCATTTCTGGTACTGTTTTGTTCTCTATTTTCTAGCAAGATCACAAATAAATGTGCCAGCAACCTAGATGGTTGCTGCAGATTTGTAAGAAAAATCTTGTCTCTGACAGAATGTTACCCCCTCCCTATGGATAATGTTTAGTGGTAACTTTAAACTATGCAGAGGACAAAGTCTCAGATCTCGTCTACGCTTAGGGTGACCAAATGTCCCAATAAAATCGGGACTGGGTCCCAATATTTAGTTGTTTGTCCCACGTCCCGACCGATGTACAGTCGGGATGCCACTTGTCCCGATATTTTGCTTCGGTGGCACTCTTTTTTTTTTTCTTTTTTGCTTGGGGAGGCAAAAAACCTAGACCCGGCCGTGGCTGGGGGGTGAGCCTGTGGCCGCCCCCCCCATGTGTCCCGATATTTTGTTCTTGTCATCTGGTCACCCTGCACTTTCGTCGTTAAAACTTTTGTCGGTCAGGGTGTGGGGGAAAAAAAACCTGAATGACTAAAAGTTTTAACAACGAACGCACCAGTGTGGACAGTGCTTTGTCAGCAGGCGACGTTCTCCCGTCGTCGAAGCTACTGGCTCTCATTGGAGGTGGTTTTATTTTTGCAGACCGGAGAGCTCTCTCCTGGCGACAGAGCGGCTGCACTGCGTGCCTTACAACAGCACGGCTGTGGTGGTACAGCTGCGCCATTGTAAGGTGTGCAGTGTAGACATACTCGCACTCATGCAGGGATGCCATGAACCTATGCTTGACTCACCAACACCTAACTGGGGTGCCGCATATCTCACTTCACACAGGACATTGGAAAATCTAGGTCTGCTCCTAACTGCATTATACACTAGTCTTTTTCAGGAATTAAAGTTAGCAAATCAGTATTATTATGGACTACTTTTTTGTATTATAGTAGTTATTAGAGGCTACAGCCAAAATCAGGACCCTATTGCACTAGGTATTATGCATACATATAATAAGAGACAGTCACTGTCCCAAAACCTTAAAATCTAAGGGCTTGTTGATGCACAAAATTTGTACTACTAACTATCCTGGCACAGTGAAAGCGGTACAGCCCTCTAGAGCGGTCAAGGCTGAATCCCCACTCTGGCACCTCGAGTGCAGGAAGTGGGGGCCAGCGAGGATTTTAAAAATTAATACTTGCCACTCCAGGCTTGTATTACACTCCCAAGGTTACAGCTTTTCTCTGACTTGGCTTGGTAAATGCTGCCACCACCCAAATGCAAAAAAAACCCTTTGAACCCAGGTAGGAGCACTTGGGAATTCCTCCCTATGGGGTACCCTCAAGCCCTTTCCCCCACCCCCCTGGGGAAGAGCTGAGAAAGAAAACAAAGGAAATTAGCTGTGGCTACCAGCTAATAAACAACATGCACAAACCTCTTAGGACACCAAAAATCCAATCTTGTTCTTAAAAAAAGGTAATTTTTTTTTAAAGGGAAAAAAATACATCTGGAACTTGGGCTTTTTGCTAGATCTTAAAAGAAACAATTACAAAAATTAAGCACCCAAAATAGCTTTCTTGGGGGTTCAGCTTAAAGGTTACAAGCAAACAAAAGCATCTGGGGTTAGCACAGAGGAGACCCCCAAGCCAAAATAAGAAATAAACCTGATAGTATCTAACAAAACATTCCCTATCCAAATTATTTCTTCTAGGTATGGAAGATACTTTTTCATACCTGGTTCAAATCTTACACAGCATTTTTGCTTATAACATTGCTGCTCCGTGTCCCTGCAGCCCAAAGAACAACACAGACAAAGGGAAGTTTCTTTCCCCATTTTAAAAAGTTCTGGCCTTCTCATTGGCTCTTTTGGTCAGGTGCCCACTTTTTTTTTCCTTTACCTGGGGGACTTTTTAACCCTTTACAGGTAAAGCAAGTAAAGAACAGCTACCAAGAGAGATTTTACAGCTAACTGGCTGGCTGGCTGTCCATCAAAGGGAGCTGTCCCCCCACTTTATTTATCACAAAAGTGGATTCAGTTTTACTGTATACATGGGCTTATACCAAAATAAGTGATAGGGAAATAGGAAATAGTTAAGGATTACCAGAGTTCAACAACACTCTTATGAAGTTAGTGGCTAAGGAGAACTCTAGCCCAAATACAGTCTATGGGTTTCTTTCTCACTACCTGATAAAGTTGTGTCACCTGCTTGTATTCTTCAGCTAACATTACTAAACTTTTGTTGCTTCCCACAACCCCAGTTGAGTGTAAATCTTTGCACTGAACTACGTTTTGTTTATCTAGAGTTTGCATATACCAGAACTTTGATATTCACACAGTGAATTCTTCATCCTGATTTGCATGCAAGGCCCATAGGAACTGCGTAAGCCATCTCTCTATGTAACTTTATCTCATGAATCCAGCCTTCAACCTAACTCATATTAGATGAAAACAAATCCTAAAATATTCCACCCAGCGCCAATGCAGCATCTTTACACTGCACCACCTTTCGATCACACTTTACTTCTCTTTGCATTTAAGTGGGTACTGCCAGTAAAGTAATCATTCAACATAGGGACACTTTTCCATTATTTCGTCTCTTGTGTAAAAAACACAAGCCTAGCAAATTAAATAGGAATGTAATTGCCAGCAGTGAAAGTAATCAAAATGTGTTTGCCAGATAAACCATTACGTACTTAATCAAATCAAAACCACTTAAACAACAAATTCAAATAGAATCTACACTTTTCCAGTCCTATATCATACCATATCAAGAGGAAACCTCTATATGGCAGCAGTAATACAGCTGAATCTGCATTAGAGAACAACATGAGAGCATATACAAACTATAGATGAGTGAAGTTGAAAGGGTTATGAGGTTCATTTCAGAACATATCTAGAACTCTTGGCTCTCCAAATTGCATCAAAAGTCTCACCGAAACAGGATTTCTTGAGATTGCCAGTGCTTCTTGGTTCCAGATGGGCTAAACATAGTTCTATAGATGGTATTATATAGGGAATGGGACCACGTGCCAAGTTTCCAATCAGAATATGAACTATATCAGAGACTGTGGGTTTATTCATAGTCATGGCTTGGGTTCAAGCTAGTTAACATTTCAACACTTCTGCTTCCAGCATCAGGTGAAAAGAAAAGGAAAATAGGAAGTGTTATTGCATGAAAAAGTAAGCTAAAGGCAGGAAGGACACCAAAACTTCATGGTATTCTTTCAAACTACTAGGAAGTTTCAATTCAAGCTTTGAGCAAAGGGCAGGTTTGACTTTTATTTTCTCCAAACTGGTTTGCCTATCCCTAATACAAATCTACACATTATAGAGCTTAACACTGCACTTTGCTAATTTGAGAAGTAGGTGGCAACAGAAAGAAGAGATATTTCCTAGACTCCAGTATGTAAACTAAAGAGAAGAGTATCTTTGTAAACAGACCAGAAATTAACTGACCAAGAAGTACAACCTGTAAAATATTTTACTAGGACTTGTTTTATAACAGATAAATTTGAGCTTGAACTGTTTGGGAATATTTTTCAGAAGCATACATCACATCACGGTAAAGCTGTTGGAGGGGAAGCATTAAGTTAACCTTTTCAGTCAGATGGGTATTGATGGTGCTTTAGATTTTAACAAGCATTAAGACATGTGGTCATGCCCAGTTAAGAATGGCCTAAAGCAGACTCTCCACACAGATAAGTGACAGCTGCACAAATATACAGGAGCAAAATGTCACACTTGGATTCATATGCAATCTTTTTGATCCTCCCATTCACCAGCCAACCAAGTTTTCACACAACTCTGGGGTGGTTTTTATTTATTTCTCTCATTTCTTAGTAAAACCAAATCATTTTTTAGTCATTGAGACACGGTTGCCTTTGATGGAGATGAGAGACAATTCAACAAGAGTTATACACATATCTAACTCTTGTCCATACTATCTGCCTTTCCAAAAGTATGTCAGATCCCAACTCATCAGTTCCTACTCAACAGTATCCCGTTGTTTCACCTTGCAAGTTGTATATTGATCAGATTTGTTAGTACAGAACAGACTACTGAAGTACAGAAACAGAGAGTTGGGTGAGACATGGAGTGGGATTTTCAAAAGTGTCTAAGTGACTTAAGAGCACAAGTCCCATTGAAATAACTGGAACTTGCACTCCTGCCCTAAGTCACATGGGCACTTTTGACAGTTCTGTCCATGGTTAGTGACTGAATAGGGAAAACATACTGAAGATAACCTTCAAAGCTTTTTAAAATGTGCTGTGTGTGACACAAAGGCCCATTGGTACCAGCTGGCAAAACGTTCATTGTTCTAAAACAGCAACTCCTACCAGGCCTGACAAACTCACTGCACCTAGCACACTGCGTTCATAGTATTTATCTAAAATGGACCATGTGAGGTGTCTTATAAAAGCTTATTAGACAGACAAGGTGGGTGAGGCTATATCTTTTATTGGACCAACTTCTGTTGGAGAGAGAGTGAGAGACAGACAGACAGACAAGCTTTGAGCTTACACAGACTCTTCTTCAGGTCTGGGAAACCTACACAGAGTATCAAAGCTAAACGCAAGGTGGAACAGATTGTTTAGCATAAGTAGATAACACACATTTCAATCTGCTCCACTTTGCAGTTAGCTGTGACACTCTATGTAGGTTTCCCTGACCTGAAGAAGAGCTCTGTGTAAGCTCAAACTTGTCTCTCTCACCAACAGAAGTTGGTCCAATAAAAAAATATAGCCTTACCCACTTTGCCTCTCTAATATCCTGGAACTGACCTGGCTACACCACCACTGCATATAAAAGCTTATGTCATAACTCACGATTATGAAATAGAGTATGTGTATAGATGATATTTAAGGAGTTGTACATATGTATTAAAAATATATTTTAGAGTCTGTGTTCCAGCCAGGATTGTCAAACAAATTTGCTGGACAAAGTGGTGTAGACTTACCTATCTACCTAGATCCTTTGTAAATTAAGCATTGCAAGCCAACACAATGGAAGCCTGTTTCACATATGGAGTCAACAGGAGTATGTGAGGACAAGTTGGAGCCAGCACCCCAGGAAAGGAACAATGGGAATCGTCCTGATTCTGGGTAAGTGACCGGGCAGTGCAATTACATTCATGAAAATGGGATACCAACCTGTCCTGGTTGGAAATGCTGCAGGGAACTTTGGGTGAAATAAGACTACTTTTAGACAAATAACTTTAACAGTCTAAGTTTAGACTCTAACCAGTGTGTTATACCTGTGTTTTATATGTAACCATTTCTGCTTCCACTTGTTATCCCTACTCACTATCTCTAAGATCGCAATCTTTGATAATGAATATATGATAATAACGGAATGTATTCATAGTGAAACAAAGGACCTGATCCTGAGTTGTACCCAGTCAAGCTGTGTGCATACTATTCCTTTGGGGACAGCTTAACTTGTACCTGAGAGTGTCCATTGACAGGGAGGACACTTTCAGCGGGGCTGGGGTACACCTACTGTTGACCTGCAAGGCAAAGTGAGGGCTGGCAGAGCCATGAGGAGAACATCTGGGTGGCTACGCAGACTGGTGGTGTCAGGAAGATGACACTCAGTTTAGCAACAACAAGCCTTTCTCAATCCTAGGCACTGTGAGAAACCATCACAAAATGTAGTGTAATGATCCGTAAACTATAAGAATAGTCATAACTGTCCAAGCTGTCCAACTCCCATTGAAAGTCAAGGTTAGGCATCTAATGCCTTTGGGCTCCTTTGGGGGTTTTCAATCTTAAAAGATCATTCTTTATAGCAGTGGTGGGCAACCTGCAGCCCACGGGCCACATGCAGCCCATCAGGGTAATCCACTGGCGGGCCACCAGACAGTTACTTTACATTTGCACGGCCACTCACAGCTCCCAGTGGCCGTGGTTCGCTGTTCCCAGCCAATGGGAGCTGCGGGAAGCAGCGCAGGCCACAGGGACGTGCTGGCAGCTGCTTCCCACAGCTCCCATTGGCCGGGAACAGCGAACCGCGGCCAATGGGAGCTGCGGGAGGCCATGCAAATGTAAAGAAACTGTCTGGTGGCCTGCCAGTGAGTACCCTGACGGGCTGCTTGCGGCCCGTGGGCCACAGGTTGCCCACCACTGCTTTATTGCGAATTGGTAGGTTCCTTTTTCTTCATAACATATGAAAGTGGGCAAGGGTACATACCATGGACCAAAGCATGGAGCAGTCCACACAATGAGAAATTCCGTATCACCGGAAAACTTCGGTTTAATAGCAGTGATACATTTTAATTAAGCCCTCACAAATTTAACTCCAAAGGGCCAGATACATAGAAAACAGTGATATCTGGAGAGCCTCTTCATTGAAGGTGCAAATACTGTCACTCACTCAGCACTTGGACTTCTATGGAGAATGTCTGTACGCTCTGGAACTACCACATGGATCTATGCAACATTTTTAAACACAGCCAAACATTGCTTTAAGGGAAGCACTGACAGGCTCTTTAGCTACATCTTCAAAGGCCTCCAAACAAACACCTTGTTATCGGGAGGGGTTTGAGAGGATAAAATCCTTCATTTTTCCAAGAAGGACTGAACTTTTAGCGGGACTGTCACACACATTGCTGTATTACCCATAAACGGTAACTGCGCTAGGTCTCTCTCACACTCGGCCCCTCTTTTTCCCTTCCTTCCTCCGCTATTACAGTTAACTGTTCTCAGAAGGTTAACAGCCCTTCAGAGGTTAGAGGGGTCAGTGGATAAAAACAGATCAAGGGCCTCAAGGTATTGCAGGTGCTCACCACCCCTTCAGAGTTTGGCCCATTGAATTCAATACTGGACTCAGTATGAGTCAGTGAGGATAGAGGGGGAAAGCAGTAAGGATCCCTGGTTTAGGCTCACTGTTATCTTCAGAATAAGACAGAGTCAAGTTTCTCACTCTGAATCAGAGCCCACTGTGGGGACTCCTCCCAGAAAAGAAATGCCCCCCTTAAAATTTCTATTTCAATTTGTTTTTCATTGAATTCTTTTATGAGGGTCTTAGCAACAGCATATTAAACACAACTGGAATTTCCCAGATTTAATTTAGCTCTTGTGATCAGCTATAATCAGACATTTTAGCTTCCTAAAGTGGGACAGATAATTAAAGCTAAATCAATAAAAGAGGCTCATTTACTTCAAAGCAGCTTGCAGAAAACTTTCTCCCCCCACCTCTCCTATAATCACAATTTGTGAGTTAATAAATGTGCCTAATTAAATGGAGGATGCAACTGATCTTAAAAGAATCAAAATTCAACTTGTCTTGGTATTCATGTGAGATGTTCTAATTTTATAGATTAATTAACCTGAAACATTCAGTAGAAGATACTAAATTTTCTGCTGGTTAGTGTAGCCTAATATAACTATTGCGGCATTAGCAGTTGCACAAGAGCATTTTCATTTCAAAGCCTTATTTCCAGGGCTTTATTAATCTTTTATGATTGTGTAAAAACTACCAAGCTTACAAGCTTTAGATACATTCAAGGCAAGGTTAGGTAGAGGAAAGCACCTAGAACCTCCCTTCCAATTCTATTCTTTATGTTTTATTATAATAATTAAATGGGAGCCAAAAGGAATAGAAATTCACAAAGTTTTGATTCAGCATTTTGCTCCTCTGGCAGACAGAGAGGTGGTCTGAGCATGAAATATTAGGTTTGAAAAGCAGACCCATGCATAGGTAGCAATAGGGCTGGCTGGGAAAGAATTCCATCTTGTGAAAAGTTTCTCAGTTTGTTATGCATAACAGAAATGAAATGAAAGCATTTTGTGAAAAAACAGGAGAGACACCCCATAATATCCAATAGGCCAGTGGTTAGATTACTCACCTGGGATGTGGGCTTGGGTCTCTGGTCTGCTTGATTCAGAGCATGGACTTGAACCTGGACCTCTTACATCCCAGATAAGTACCTTATCAGCCAGTCTAGAGTCAGTCTCTCTCTCTGGACCAATACTTAATTATTTGTACAAGGTAGAACAGCTTCAACAGGAGAGATTGGGAGAGGCTGACTCCATAGCTTCTGGGATTTTTTTCTTGTTCTCATACTGTTGAGAAGCCTTCCCAACAAATTCTTCATTGAAATCAGTATGTTTCTGCAAAACACTTTGGTTTAGATGTAACAGCATTTTCCAAAAGAAAAGAATTTCCACAAAAAAATTTCCGCCAGCACTGGGCAACAACTGTCCACAAGGACTGTGCTGTGCATTTGGCATTATGGTAGCATAACACACAATTCATACATTCACAGCAGACACCCCAATAGCATAAGTGATGTGAATTTCTACCTGGAATACTATACAAGATTTGGTTACTTTCCCATGAGTCCATTGACATGAGAGCTGGCCTGAAGGAGTCTTTAACCTCCACAGTGCATCTCTGGAATGCGTTCTTTATTAATATCACTGTACACACACACACACACCCCAACCAGACAAGGCTATAACATACTGACTAAAAATGAATTGCATCCACCTCCTAATAATGGCTAGTGCAGACAGAAGATAAAAGCCTACTACTGCTGGAGTTACCACATTAGCCCAAGTAGCTGAGGCTTGTACTTTTGGTACCAAGGGTCTACCAACAGAGGCTGATCTTCCCTATTTGACATAGCACCTAGACACAAAATGGAGTGAGTGAGTTAATTAATGATGAAGTTTAGCATTTAACTCCATAATACCTGGCTATACAAGGAAGTCTCTCTAGCTGGGCTGACCTATTTTTGATTAGGCAGCGATCAGTTTTTCCTTACTAAATGTACTTTTACTCAATTTGGCTTAATAAAACAGGAACTAAATAATAATTTATCCAAAATGAATCACTGATTTATTTATAGATACATGACACACAGGGTAACAGTTGAAGCTAAAATACTGCAGAACAGTGGCTGGTAAATTCTGAAGGTGAAATTCATTCCGCTGTAGAAAACCTGCACAAAGTTTATGAAACACTTGGGCCCCTCTTAAATGGGACCCAAGTGATACATGGGCCTTGTGCAAACTCTCTTTACAGGAGCAAATTTCACCCTGATGGGACAAACTTTAACTTAGCCCCAAAACTTTGACTTTTGCCAGTACTTTTGCCATTTTACACTGGCTTTCTTGCATTCTGGAGTGAGTTTGGGATTGTTGGAAGCAAAGGATAATGCCTTACTGGTAAGAGCCAGTTAGAACAGGCAGGTGAGCAAACACTGGAATATTCTCCACACATCTGCCAAAGAGCCCCTTTTCTGACTAGCAACAAGCCTGTGGTATCTGTACCTTCACAGATCACCAGGCACTTCCAAAAGCCTTGATTTCTAAAATCAGCGGGGATAAGGCCAGCCTTGCTCTAGTTGTAATTCCACCAACATTTAGCAACTGTCCAACTGTGACTTTAGCCCGTTGTGGGGGAATAGACCTGCACCCTTAGAAATTAAAGTCACATCTGATATTTTCTGCCCATTACACAGTACTTGAGAGGTGACTGTCAGCAGACTTATGGACCCAAACTTAGAGCCACAGTAGCTCTGCACAGAGGCCTCACTCCAATGAGCGTGGCAGTACAGAACACTGACGTGAGAGCTTCAAGCCTGAGCAGTTATATGTCCAAAGCTGGAAATGGGAGAAGTTCAAAATAAATCCATTTGAATGGCAACTTGCAGCAAGTAGAACCATGCTCAGCATGAAATTGGTTCTGACTAACTCTGATGATCGCTTGCTCCTGTCCCAAATCATTAGCTCTACAATATCACACAATTGATTGCTTGTTCCTTTTCTCTGGGGAAACTTTACATCTAGTCTGACACGTAGCTTCCATTGCAATAGTAGAGAGCTAGCCCAGAAAAGCCTGTGTGAGTCACATTACAGCTCTCACAGTCAGTGGCATTACAGAAATACATTCAGAACTAAAAAGCTGGGAATCTGGAAACTGCAGTAAAAGAGAAGCATTTATGAATTTTAAGGTTTCCAATGGACAACCTGATCCAAAGCCCAATGATGTCTTCCATTATTTTCAATGAACGTTGGATCAGGCTCAGAAAAAACTGAGGTAACAAGAGAGGTCCCACTCTCTACCGTCCCACTGAAGGACACACCTAACTTCCATTGAACTCAATGGGTATTAAACGCAATGAAAGTCACTGAGACCGCAGGGCAGAAAAACTGAATGTAGACAGTATGCTGTGTGTGACACTGGTCCCTCAACTAAAACCTCTCTAGCGCATCCTGAAGGATCTACAACCTATCCTGAAGGATGACCCATCATTCTCACAGATCTTGATAGACAGGCCAGTCCTTGCTTACAGACAGCCCCCCAACCTGAAGCAAATACTCACCAGAAACCACACACCACACAACAGAACCACTAACCCAGGAACCTATCCTTGCAACAAAGCCCGTTGCCAACTGTGTCCACATATCTAGGCCGTATGATGGTGTCCCCTGAATAATCACATTAGCCACACTATCAGAGGCTCGTTCGCCTGCACATCTACCAATGTGATATATGCCATCATGTGCCAGCAATGCCCCTCTGCCATGTACATTGGTCAAACTGGACAGTCTCTACGTAAAAGAATAAATGGACACAAATCAGACGTCAAGAATTATAACATTCAAAAACCAGTCGGAGAACACTTCAATCTCTTTGGTCACTCGATTACAGACCTAAAAGTGGCAATTCTTCAACAAAAAAACTTCAAAACCAGACTCCAGCGGGAGACTGCTGAATTGGAATTAATTTGCAAACTGGATACAATTAACTTAGGCTTGAATAAAGACTGGGAGTAGATGGGTCATTACACAAAGTAAAACTATTTCCCCATGTTTATTTCCTCCCCCTCCCCCTGCTGTTCCTCAGACGTTCTTATCAACTGCTGGAAATGGCCCACCTTGATTATCACTACAAAAGGTTTCCTCCCCGCCCCCCCCCCCGCTCTCCTGCTGGTAATAGCTCACCTTACCTGATCACTCTCGTTACAGTGTGTATGGTAACACCCATTGTTTCATGTTCTCTGTGTATATAAATCTCCCCACTGTATTTTCCACTGAATGCATCCGATGAAGTGAGTTGTAGCTCACGAAAGCTTATGCTCAAATAAATTTGTTAGTCTCTAAGGTGCCACAAGTACTCCTTTTCTTTTTGCGGACACAGACTAACACGTCTGCTACTCTGAAAACTGGTCTGGAATTGAATCTCTTGGTGAGCATAGAGAAAGCATTCGTAATCACCATGAGATACTCAGTCTATATAATACCGTGACAGAGCCTTGTGGATAAGGGTGAGGGGAACCAAACCAGACAAGGAAGAAAATATAAACACACACACACACACACACACACACACAAAGAGCTGGCTGCTTTAGAAAGGAGAGAGTGATTATTCCTGAACGTATCTTCAGTGCGCATCACTCTGTTGTGGAGGCTGGCTAGAAAGAAAATTTTAAAAATCCTCCTTCAGGGTACATGTCAGATCCACATGCTCCCTGGCATTATCCATATACTATTGTTTTATAAGAAGGTGCAAGTTTATCATAGCAAGGCCAAAGTCTGCTCTTGATGCACTAGCATAGAGCTCCCATTGCATCCACTGAGAAAACAATGGGAATCCCTATAGCAGGTTTATCCAGACAGAATTAGGTGCTTCACTAGTTTCAGTGACTATCATGTATCCTGCTAACCATTCTGTGCTACATAAGGGCTTTAAATATTAATTCTACTAAAGCAAGAAACAAAATTCAAGGAAATTAGTCAAATGAAGGCACATTACAAGAGGAAGAAAGGGCTGGAGGAAATGGAAACTCAAACTCTTCTCTGTTTTGATAAAAATAGCAGAAATTGGCCTGAGACACAGATTCATTTTGATTTCTCATTCCGTATTCCTTAATACCTGGAGTTCAGTTTTTAAATGCTGGAATTAAAGTGCTCAGATTCCAGGGTGATGGGTGCTAAATACAAAACCATTAGTGAGATAGAGATAATTTGGGAATTGTCTAATACACCTACTTATTAGCAGTATGTTAATATTTTTATATTCATTTGATTTTTACTTGATGTCAAGGTATTCACAGGCTCAGACAATGGGTAAAAGTCTTTGTAAGTGCAAATGAGTATAATTATTTTATACATGAATCATGTTATTACACCACCAAAGACTACTCAAAAGCTGTAGTTAATGCACAAGGTGGCTGTTGTCTTATTTAGTAGATCCTAAGAACTAGAACTAGGGCTCGTCAAAACTTGGAATTTCCATTCTGCATAAGCCAGGGTTCTCAGGAATTCCAGGCTCCTTGTTATGGAGGGGGGAGCCTTATAGCCTTGAGACCTTGGAAGTCTGCAAGTTCTGGAAGTTCAGGCTCCCCAGATGCCCACCATGTGAACTGGCAGTAAACTAGGCAGGTTTCCCACAAATTTGTCTGTGGTTCATCCAAAGTTTGCCAAACCCAACATATTTTTGTGAGCCATTTTATGGTTGCCAAGGAGGTATATTTCAATTAAACCCTGTTTCATCAGAAAATTCTTAACCACTTCTAATTATTACACCAATTCTGCAAAGTCTCCTCCGCTTAACCATTTTTTTCTGGGTGATACATCAGAGGATGTTTTTGCTCTTTTATGGTTTGGGTCTGTTCCTGGGGAGTAGGAATTAATCTCTTTTATCCTGGGATAAGGGAAGAGTCTCTCTTTAGGACCGATATTAGTCCAGCATATTGAATATTTTTTGTATTTAAGTGTGCTTATTCATAGATTTTTAAGGCTGGAAGGAACCATTCGATCATCTAGTCTGTCGTCCAGTGTAACATAGGCCATAAAATTTCACAAAGTTACTCCTGCATTGAGCCCAGTAATTTGAGTTGGATTAAAAAAGTATCGTCCTGAAAGGCATCCAGGTTTGAAGACATCAAGAAACGGAGACTCCACCACTTCTCTTGGTAGTTTGATCCAATGGTTAACACTGTTCACTGTTAAAAAATTGTGCTTATTTCTAATTTGAACTTGTCTGGCTTTAACTTGGTGCCACTGGTTCTTATCAAACTTGGGACAAATTTGCACAGCCAGGAATCGTTTGAGATGTGGTCAAATTATGTCTGACTCAATGGAAATGGAAGAGATGGTGTTCAGTGTGGTATTGATATATTTCAGTATCACCTTTCCCTGTCTGTTGAGCTAGTAAAGATCACTGCAGTTTAGTAGACAGATTTATTTATTTTGAACTCTATTGAACTACCCAGCTGATCAGTTTTCCTGTTATGGAAAATTAGATGCCCAATGGTTTCATTTTTCAGGGAGTCTGGTGAGTTTGGTACATAGTTATCTGTTAGATGTAATGCATCTGAATAACCTTTATTTAAAGCCACATGTGGAATTTGGAGGGCATGATGTGATGCCTGGACGGGTTTGTTTATTCATTGTTAGTTTTGAAATTTGTGCCTTGCTATGCTAGAGTGAGCTGGATCAAACAGGTGTTAAATAGAACTCTGTACTCTGCACCCAAAGCAAAACGGGCAATTTTGGATTGTTTTTTCACCAGTCCCTCTCTGGATGCATACTTTTGGGGTATTTTGTCAAATCCAGATATTATGAAAAAAAAAACGTATTGGGGGGGGGGGGGGAAATCCTTTTTTCCCCTGAAAACAACCAATCCATTTTCTCCCAGCAAGAAAAACTGAGTGCCAGTTATAGAGTTTGCAAGGCCTGGTCAAAGGTCATCGGGATACCTCTATAACTCTGCCTCAGCTAACCCATCCACTGGAAAGGCCCTGATGAGCAACCTGCTAGCAACTTCCTTAATAATGCTTTCCTGTTTCTTTTTCTTCTGCCCGCATTGTTTCTCTAGCACTTCTTTCACCCCCTGCCTCATTCACTGCAACTCAGTGTTCATTCTAACAGGGAGATATAGCTAGTACAACAACAAGTGAAATTACAAATGGAATCAGAACACCCAATAATCACAACCCTTTGTGTCCACCTGATGAATTCAATTGCTGTGAAGAAATATATCGAAGTACTGATTCAGAAACACAAGAAGTCAGCCAATCACCATCACTGGTAGAAACAGATGTTAGAGATAAATAAGATAATGGTTCAATACACATAGCAGAGCAGGACCACAATGTCCCCACTCCACTCTAAATAACAAGAATCTGGGCATCCTTAAGGGTCTCTTTAACAGTGGAGTTTTTTATGGGCCTTCGGTATGAGCCTCTACGGCTGCTCATAAAATGTAACTTCATTAGCCGGCAGCAGTAGTAGACTCTTTTCCTCCAGTGGCTAGTTCCTATATGAGGATGACAAAGATGCATGCTAGTGCAGATTACATATGCACTGAGTCCATTACTCCATCGGTTTTCAAGAGCACTGAATTCATTTATCTTTATACTTACTGATATGGGGAAGATCCTTCAAATTCTTAATTAAAAAAATAAAAGTAACTACTCCACTAAACTATTAACTATTGCATTTTTTAAAAGCCACCCTTTTTGTGTGGTCTACCTTCTTGAATCTACAGCAACAGCTAGAAAAGAAACACTATTCCCAGAACTATGCTAACACCACTGATGATGCTAGTGCACAAATAGGAACATAAACCAAAGAACTATATTGGTACCTAACCCATTTGAGACAGACGGAAAGGGAAAGAGTAACATTTGCCAAAGGTAACCAGACAAAAAATGATCAAGGAAAGATGGATTCTGGGTTCTCATTCGGAAAACACGTTTCCTCAAAATGGTGGAATAAACACAGGTACCTACACCATGAGAGAGAGAGAGAGAGAGAGAGAGAGAGACACAATGAGAATATAGGCCAACCACATGTCCAGTCACAAACATATACCTTACTGGTGCTAAGCAGTCACTTCCACAGCACCGGAGGTCAGGCCTTTCTGTGGCCAAGGAAGAGGAGGTTAGGCAGAACAGGGGTGCAGTGCCGGTTTAGGAACTTTGCTATTTGCTCAACCACCTTTATTACTGTGTGTGTTTGGGGCCTTCAGCAAGATTTTAGCCCCTAATTTTCAGCCTTCAAAGAAATATTACAATCAGTGGGGAGCAAAAAAATAAAGCCTATAAATTATTTAAAATTAAGAATTACCAATGTCCTTTTCCTCCTTCCCTAACCCTTAACATGGGGGTTAATTTAACGCAGTAAATTACATTTCACAGATTTTGACCTGCACCTGTCTTTCTAGTCAGTCCTTAGATATAGCCTTCCTTCCTTATTATTATACTGGGAAAAGGGCCATGAGCACTTTTCTCCAACAAATGAAGAACATTTCTGTAAAACATTAGCTAGCCTTTAAGTCATTTTAGTGATAGATTTGGCTTTTAAAATAAATTATAGCACCTCTGAGAAAATTTGAACTAAAAAGAGTTGGGTCTTTTTGTGGGAAGGGGGGCGGTTTATAAAAAAAGATTCACTTAAGTTAAGAAGAGTTTCCTACTTAGACTGAATGAAGAGGAACACTATCTTTTTTATTTTAATTAAAGAATTTCCTACCAATAAAATTTTTCCCAGAGACACTTTACAGTCCCTCTATTGAAAAGCCAATTTCAACTGCCATAGCAGCACTCCTACATCTTACAGTACAGCCTGAATCTACAAGGACTTCATTAATTATACATTGTTCTCAATGCATAATTATGTAAAGTAACAAATTTGATCTGATAGAGTTGTTTTGCCTTACGTGGCAACACTACATTTATATTTAACAAGGCCCCAGTAACAAAAATGGAAGGCTAAAATCCCTCTATTGTCCATGGTTATGAAGGAAGTAAATGAAAGATTTTCCTTTGGGTCCTTTGAGGGACATATAACCATTAAAGAGTACATGTAAAAAATGACTTTTTGTAGTGGCAAAAAAACCCACAAAATTTCTAACAATGCCATAACAAAAAGGGTTGTCTCTCCTCTCTCACCCTGCCCACCCAGGAAATTGCATCAAAGCCTTTTATTAAATATAAGCTTTTGGCTGAAACACTCAATATTGTTTTACTTTGCCAACAGCCTACGTATTTTTAAAAGCATTCTGCAGAACATCTTCTAGCAATCTTCCCAACAGCCTTACTATTTACTTCCCTATGATGTTTCAACATCCAGAGCTCACCTAAATATCCTCACCAAAATTCTCAGTATATATATGTAAACTACTTTAATTGCTGTTTTGGATTAAAAAAGGAGTTTTGGGTTGTTGCATGCCAAACACCCAGTGTACACAAAGGGAGTAGCAGAGAAATAAGCATATTAGCAATAAAATACAGAATTATTATTTATTTGTGGTGGCACCCACTACATGATAGATAATTTCCGAACACTAAAGAGAGACGGTCCCTCTTCTGAGGAGTTCCCCACCTAAGGACAGGCAGCAAGGGGAAAAGAAACAGGGAACTTACATAAAAGTCAACTCAATTTAATGTAGGCTAAGTGGGTTTTTTTCAGAAAAACTTAAATGAGGATGGGATAGAGACCTTGTAGATGAACTCAAAGAGCTTGTACCAGGCATAGGGGGCAGCACAGAAGGAAGCTTAGAGGTGACTGTGAGAATCTGGCAAAGAGGCAGATGAGGCTGGGAACATTAGTGGAGTGCAGGAAGATGAGGTGGGGACAATGGAAAGCTTGACAGGGGACTAGGAAGGAGCAGCATTATATAGAGCCTTGAAGACAAAGATGAGAAGCAACAGTGTGCGATTGTGATGGTATGGAGGTTACCCCTGTCCCAAATATTAATGATAGCCATGAGCACAAGTAGAAACTCACTCAGATATACCCAGAGATATTCATTGCCTCAGGCTTAGTCCAACCAGCAGCCCCTAACCCCTTCCTTCAGGAAACTTTTTCTGCACCTTAAAACAGTGACATTTGTTAACAGCGGAAAGAAGTAACTTCCTGTGAACATGGGTGTGAGAAGAGACTGGCATAAGGGCAGTGGCTTTCTCTTCAACATTACTGCGAGGATGGGACTTGACAAACAGGTAGTATGTGTCCTGATTTTCACACTGAATGCTACGGAAACCTACCAAAAACGTATTTAGTACAATGGAGAATAGTAATTAAACTATCATCTAGCCTATTTACACTGCCTTTGATGATTGAATCTCTCTCATTTCAGCCAACGCTGGGGCACTCTGTGTTCCCAAGTCTGTTAGATCACTACAAGAACTCTTCTCCTGAATCATTTCCCCTTTTTCTATCCAGGCAGTCCTCGGACTTACGACACAATTGGTTCCTGAAAATCGTGTCATAAGTTGAAACGTCATCACTTGGAACCGCAATCCACTCCATTGCGGGACGTAAAGTTGAAACCAATGGTCGTAAGTCAAATCAGGGCTCCAATTCAGAAATGTCGTAAGTGCCGTTCATCATAAGTCAAACGTCATAAAGTTGAGGACTGTGTAGGATATTTTTCCTATTGGTGTAGGATTGAAGATTTGGGTACAGTATACCTCTGAGTATCTCCATCTAAGTCAGCTCAGGATCTGGCATTTTCTCTCTTCCCTCAATTTAAGAAAACAAAAATAACTTCAGTCCACTCCTGGTGCATAAAATTCGGCATCACCGCTTCATTTTTTCCTTCTAAAATTCACCTTTAGGTTTTCAAGAATCTTACCTGTGTGTAAAGATGGTGACAACCATTTTGTTCTAAGAGTTGCTTCAGCTTGTTGCAAAGTAGACACACACACACACTGTGCTCTCTCATGGAGACTTTACTTTTGTACTTTGTTATTTTTCTTTAAGATTCATGGTAGACTGAAAGTTTAGATTTTGCTCTGTGTGTGTGGAAATAGAACACACTTCATCCCTGCTTCCTCTGCCTCTTTCCAGTGAAAGATCTTTTTCTACTACTCTAAACAACCAAGTGGCAAATTTTGCCAGGTAGTCTATTTTTCTTAGAATTGGTAAAATATTTTTTTCTCCCAACAACTGTTTGACCTCACTAAGCTCTCTTCACTTTGAATGCAAATATTCTATTCAGTTCTAGATAAAAGTCTACTTCCAAACTAAAAGTTTAACAAAAACTAAGATCATCAATATTTATACCTTTGTATTCACAAAAGAGGCTAAAGGAGATGGATAACAAAAATGTCTGAGAAGAAACCAGAAACGAACAGAACATTTAAAATATTAAATTAAAACCATTTATCTGAAGCAACAGATAAGTTAAAGGATTTTACAACAGAAGGAGAAGGTGACATTGATGAATGGAACAATTTGGTAACTGAAAGTTAGAGGCCATGAGGAGGAGAAGTTGTGGAGGAGGAGATCAAAGGAGGATAAATAAGAACAGAGATATTGGAGGGTGGAAGGAAAATGAGGATGGTTCTGTGTAGGCAGAAATAATGGCAGAAAAACATAAGGGGCAAATTCATCTCTGGTGAGAGTAAAGGGACCTCAGTGAATTTAAAAACAGATAAGTTTCAATTCAATATTTAGGGACCTAATTTAAGTACTACTTAGCTCCCACCAGCTGCAGACTTTCTGCTTTTCCCTCTCATGGAACTGTTGGTTCTAAGAAGCAAAGAGAACCAGTACCATTATAATGGTCATTTTAATAAAGACAACACCTCTTACCAAAATTAGGCATCTTTCCTTCGACTCCAATGAGTTCCGGATCATGTCCTTTGTGGTGCAAGATAAGGAGACGTGCAAAGTGCTATCCATAGAAAGGAAAAAAATTAGATGTGTAAGAGAGAGACTGCCCAGCAAGATGAAATTTAAACACATGCAACACTCTGGAGGGATTTTCCCCTCCCCTAGGTTCATACCATAGAAAACTGCAATGTGCAGCAGATTCATTCATTAACATTAGCCTATTGTTCACATAAGTTGTCATATTTAAAAGACAGACTTTTGAATAGTTGAAGACCTCCAAACCATTTGAGCAGCTAACAGAAAAAGTTTACTTTGATGATTCCTTTTCTGGGAAGCAGATCCTAAAGTCACATAGCCACTTCCTCCCTTATTACACCTTGAGCTCAGGAACAAAACACAAATATTCAAGACTACCGGTATCTACACTTATTTAGCATCCGTCCACCTGATCAGCTGTATATTTCCCTGCACTACATATGGGAAGACTGACTGATTTGGCCATGTGTCTTAAGTCTCATCTTATTAGTATACAGTGAAAGAAAACATGGCCAAAAGTATTTACATTGCAAGAGCACCTGTCGCCCCAAAGGACCTCAAGGTGCTTTACAATCTATTCTGTTCTACTCAGGTTTTTCTATTGTGCCCATTGCTATGGTATCAATGTCTTTCAGTGGCACATTAAGCAACATGAGTAGCATCTGTCATGTGCTGGGCCTGATCCAACCACTCTCACTCAACTCACAGGAGTAGTCGCTGCCATCCCTCTTTACTCCACCAACGATGCCAGTCTTGACTATCCATTTGTGTACATACCTCACAAACATCCCATTTTCTTCTATGCTGCCCTTTCTACACAGAATACCCTTACTGAACTAATATGGAAGGCTACAGTCTTCCCCTCAACATCAACTTACGCTAGGATACCCACAAGAAATCAGCCAGCTAGATTGTGGAAGAACTTGTGATGACACTTCATGATCAGGAGCTGCAGATCCCCAGCTACTCTGAAAGTCAGGCATAGATACTGTCCGTAATTGAGCACCCAAAAACTGAGGCCCACTAAATCAGTGAATACTTCTGAAAAGGCTGGTCTTTAGTTTCTCCCATTATTCACACATGGAGTTAACTTTTTTTAAATGCTTTGTACTTTCTTATTGTCTACATTTGTGCTGTACTGCATTGAAGTGGTTCAATATTTAGCTTCCAGCCCTCTCCCATGAATCTTACATGAAAAATCAGTTAATACAATCCTTAACAGCAAATTATCTGAAAAGACGACTGGCTGAAGGTGAACATCTTTAGTCTACATATTACTGGAGTAAAAATGTAATCAAAGTAAGATCATGAAATGGAACTGGTGCTTGTCCAGATAGAATGCAAAGCTGTAGGAAGTGAAACCCAAACAAGCAATATGAGCCAAATGGGGATTACTCACTGCTGGGTGTTTTCTTGTGGTCATGTCTGGCTAGTTCCATTCAAGTCTGATGCCCTCTTCTTTGCACTGAGCCCCTCCTCCTCTTTGGGGCGCTTCCTCTTCTGACCAGGAGGCTGAGCTACGATCATTATATTCCTCCCCTTCTGGGATATCAAATGGCACTGGACAAGGTGCCCACATACCATTCCAGACAGTTTTCCAATCCAAGGCAAGGCCCTGAGCCTCTTTCCCAGTGGCTGGTAGGAGAATCTGGGGACACCCACTACTCTGGGGTCCAGCCTAAGGACCCTATGTTCACCAACCATGGTTTGCTTGTTCCCAGACTCTGTAGCTATTTACCTGGACTCCTTCCTACTGCCCTTCTCTGTCTTCTGCCCCCTCCTCCACTTTCACAAGCTCAAATTCCCTCCTCCCAAGGAGTAACTGTAAATTACTTCTCCTCTTTGATTTCTTGCCCCAGACAAACGTCTCTTCTCCCAGGGAGCCGCTGCAGACTGCTTCCCCTAAAGCCTCTTTCCGGTCTCGGCTAAGTAACTGAGGAAGAGGCCCAAGGATACTACTGAAGATACTACATATGAAATTCTTCTAAAGGAACTTTCAATAGCAGTCTTCCAATTTGGCTAACCAATTAAGAATTTTCACAGGTAGTGGATAGCTCAGACAAGTGAGTGGTTAGAGGAGGCTTTTTATCTTCAGACTTTTTATTTTAATAGTGTAGCCCTTAGGGCCAGCTTAGCCTTATTTTACTTAGCAGTAATGTAAGGAACCTACAGGCCTGCATCCTGTAAGATATTGGATTAAGGAAGTTAGCATAAGTGAAGCATAGGACTATGACCTTTAGCATGGATAAAGTGGCCTAATGGTCACCCTAGATTTGGGGGACTTGGGAATAGCTTGCTTAAGAGAAAAGTTGGCATAAAATGAGAAGAGGCAACCACAGGAATACTGAAGTGATACTAAGCTTGGATGATACTAAAATAGGATCATTGGTAGATGTCTAACCACCAACTTGCTTTAGAAATATGGTAATGAGTCAATAGGAATTAATATGCTAGCCTATCATGGAAAGGCACCCCAATATTATGAGGGTGAGGCAGTTGGATATGGACAGAGGAGGTCAGGTGTTTGTATGAATATTCATGGTGATTCCCAGGCCTTATATAAGCAAGAACCCGCATGAAGAAAGTAGTTAGCCCTCCACCCTTCAATATTTTAGTGCTATAATTTATCATCTATCTTCAAGCACTGGGGATCTGGACCATCAGAGACATTTAGCATGCAAGACAGGGCTGGTCCTTTGTCTCTTACCACCAGGTCTTCAAGAAAGGGGTGTGAATATATGCTATACAAGGAATAACCGTTAAGATTTCTCTAATATGCTATTATTGCTATTTGTTTATGTAATTTGGAGCTTTCCTGTCTCTATTAATTGTATTAATAAAGGTGGTTAAGGTTCTGTTTTACTCTCCATGTAAATGCCCTTGCCATACACCTTGGGATTCCCTACAAGATATTGAACTTGTCAATTTTGACTCTGTTGTGTCTGATTCTGGGACTAAAACCTCAGTACACTTCTCATTAGTTGAGTACCAATTGGCATTCATTAAAGGATCAGGCTACAATAGAGCCCAAAGTCAATAATAACCAAAAGTTGTTACCACCTGAGGAGTGTAAACTATGAAATGAGTTTGGTGCGCACAATCCAATTCCCAACAGAAAGTGTCCACATCTCAGAAAAAGCACCAATTCAATTGCCAATAATAAGCACCCCTGCTGAAAGCTCCAGGAGAACTTGAAAAGTAAAAATTCATTTCAGCCTATAATTAAATCCCCATGAAAAGTATAGTTTTAAGTGTAACCTAGACATGTTTCTTCCTCTATGTTTAATATAAATGGATAAATAAAACTAAGTTAGGAAACATGGTCTTTGATACCACTGGAATTTCTAGATGAGCTTGGACTCTAAACATTTTGATAACACATTCAACGCTTTTAGACTACACGTAGCTTTCTGCAAAGGCAGCTGAGACGGGGATGGGTGAGAGGGGAAGAGGACATGTTTTTTCAGTAACAGAAGAATTAATGCTGCATTTTGAGTCCTTGGCAAAACAGTGAGCTGGCAAAATGTCAACACGAAGATGCCTATTAGCACACTTTACTGTGACAGCCATTGCATCTTTCAAAAAAACCAGTGGTGTTTTCACATCTTCTTTAGAAATCAAGAAGTTAGTAAATTCAATAGGCTAGGATTCCTTTTCAAGGTAGCTAGTTATTGCCCCACACTATAGAAGACAAGGTGAAGAAGTTATCTTAGAATTTAGGCAAGAGTTGAAATTATGAGTGATAAAAGAATGAACTAATTCACATTGTCTGTGTATATATCGGCTACAACACACTCATTAATATAGGACTCTGCATATTCTCATTGCCACCAAAGAAATTTTTTAAGACGACCAACTTGATGCTAATTGCTCAGAACAGGGCAATAATCTGTTTACCTGTGATTTGCATAACTGATTTGACATGGAGTTGCAACAACCTAGTAAATAATAATAAGAGCTTGAAGATTATGCTTCTCAATATGAGATAGTCTTCCAGGAATAAAGGGAAAAGGGGTCCTATGGAATATTGATCACTAACTCATTTGGGGAACTTCTTGCCCAGTTTACCAATGTGCCAAGACATGGAGTTTTATTCCCTATAGATACAACGGTTTAAGATGGGACAGATATCAATGAAAACATATGGTTCCATTTGTATCCACATGACAAAACTACCATGGGAAACTGAATGGTTTCGGGGATACTAACGGAGCCCTTTGCCTCTAGGGCCCAATTTTTCAGACATGGCTTCTGATTTTGGGTGCCCAACTTGAGATACCAGGAAAATAATAATTCTAATAATCATCCATGTGGAACTGTATCAAATGCCTTACTGAAATCCAGCTAGATCAGATCTACTGCATTTCCTTTGTCTAAAAAAATCAGTTATCTTCTCAAAGAAGGAGATCAGGTTGGTCTGGCATGATCTACCTTTTGTAAAACTATGTTGTATTTTATACCGATTACCATTCACCTCTATGTCCTTAAATACTTTCTCTTTCAAAATTTGTTCCAAGACCTTACATACAATTGAGGTCAAACTAACAGGGCTGTAGTTTCCTGGATCACTTTTTTCCCCCCTTTCTTAAAATGGGAATTACATTAGCAATTCTCCAGTCACAGGGTATGACCCCAGAGTTTACAGATTCATTAAAAATCCTGGCTATTGGGCTTGTAATGTCATGTGCCAGTTCCTTTAATATTCTTGGATGGAGAGTATCCGGGGCCCCCAATTTAGTCCCATTAAACTGTTTTGAGTTTGACTTCCACCTCGGATGTGGTAATTTCTACTTCCATATCCTGCTGTCATTAGCCACCCTGCCACTACCACTAAGATCTTCATTAGCCTCATTAAAAACTGAGGCAAAATATTTGTTTAGGTGTTGGGCCATGCCTAGATAATCTTTAATCTCCATCCCATTGTCAGTGTTTAGCAGTCCCACTTCTTCTTTCCTTGTTTTATTTTTCTTTATATGGCTATAGAACCTTTTACTGTTGGTTTTAATTCCATTTGCAAGGTCCAATTTTGCTTGGCTCTTGGCAGTTCTCGTTTTATCCCTACATTTTCTGACTTCCAAGAGAGCTTTCCTTGCTGATTCCACCCATCTTCCATTCCTTGTAGCTTTCTGCTTTCTCTTAATCACCTATTTCAGATGCTCTCTCACCCATCTTGGTTGGCAACCCTTACCTATGAATTTTTTTCCCTTGCTTGGGATACAGCCTTCAGATAGCTTCTGCAATTTTAACTTAAAGTAATTCCCAGGTTCCTCCACATTCAGATCCTTGAGTTCTTCAGTCCAGTCCACTTCCCTAACTAATTCCCTTATTTTTTTGACATTAGCTCTTTTGAAATCAAGGACCCTTATTGAAGTTCTATTTTAATTTAAACTCATGATCACTTGAGCCAACGTTGTCGCCTACAGCCACTTCTTCTACGAGGTCCTCACTATTCCCCAATACCAAATATACAATGACATCACCTCTTGTTGCTTCAGCAAATATTTGGTGAAGAAATCTGTCAGCTATCACATACAGGAAAATCTGGGCCCTGCAATTATTAGTAGCCCTTATCCTCCAATCTATATCTGGGAACTTAAAGTCTCCCATAATCACACAATTCCCAGTAGTATTTATTTCATTCAAAACATTAAAGAGGTCTCTATCCATACCCAAATCGGATCCTGGTGGTCTGTAACACACCCCAAGCACTATATCAGGGAAACCTCTAGTATCATAGAATATCAGAGTTGGAAGGGACCTCTGGAGGTCATCTAGTCCAATCCCCTGCCCAGAGCAGGACCAATCCCCAACTAAATCATCCCAGCCAGGGCTTTGTCAAGCCTGACCTTAAAAACTTCCAAGGAAGGAGATTCCACCACCTCCTTAGGTAACGCATTCCAGTGTTTCACCACCCTCCTAGTGAAAAAGTTTTTCCTAATATCCAACCTAAATCTCCCCCACTGCAACTTGAGACCATTACTCCTTGTCCTGTCATCTGCTATCACTGAGAATAGTCTAGATCCATCCTCTTCGGATCCACCTTTCAGGTAGTTAAAAGCAGCTATCAAATCCCCCCTCATTCTTCTCTTCCGTAGACTAAACAATCCCAGTTCCCTCAGCCTCTCCTCATAAGTCATGTGTTCCAGACCCCTAATCATCTTTGTTGCCCTTCGCTGGACTCTCTCCAATTTCTCCACATCCTTCTTGTAGTGCGGGGCCCAAAACTGGACACAGTACTCCAGATGAGGCCTCACCAATGTTGAATAGAGGGGAACGATCACGTCCCTCGGTCTGCTGGCAATGCCCCTACTTATACACCCCAAAATGCCATTGGCCTTCTTGGCAACAAGGGCACACTGTTGACCCATATCCAGCTTCTCGTCCACTGTCACCCCTAGGTCCTTCTCTGCAGAACTGCTGCCTAGCCATTCGGTCCCTAGTCTGTAGCGGTGCATGGGATTCTTCCGTCCTAAGTGCAGGACTCTGCACTTGTCCTTGTTGAACCTCATCAGATTTCTTTTGGCCCAATCCTCCAATTTGTCTAGGTCCCTCTGTATCCTATCCCTACCCTCCAGCATATCTACCACTCCTCCCAGTTTAGTGTCATCCGCAAACTTGCTGAGGGTGCAATCCATACCATTCTCCAGATCATTAATGAAGATATTGAACAAAACCAGCCCCAGGACCAACCCTTGGGGCACTCCACTTCATACCGGCTGCCAACTAGACATGGAGCCATTGATCACTACCCGTTGAGCCCGACAATCTAGCCAACTTTCTACCCACCTTGTAGTGCATCCATCCAGCCCATACTTCTTTAACTTGCTGACAAGAATACTGTGGGAGACCGTGTCAAAAGCTTTGCTAAAGTCAAGGAATAACATGTCCACTGCTTTCCCTTCATCCACAGAACCAGTTATCTCATCACAGAAGGCAATTAGATTAGTCAGGCATGACTTGCCCTTGGTGAATCCATGCTGACTGTTCCTGATCACTTTCCTCTCGTCTAAGTGCTTCAGAATTGATTCCTTGAGGACCTGCTCCATGATTTTTCCGGGGACTGAGGTGAGGCTGACTGGCCTGTAGTTCCCAGGATCCTCCTTCTTCCCTTTTTTAAAGATTGGCACTACATTAGCCTTTTTCCAGTCTTCCGGGACTTCACCCGATTGCAATGAGTTTTCAAAGATAATGGCCAATGGCTCTGCAATCACATCCGTCAATTCCTTTAGCACTCTCGGATGCAACGCATCCGGCCCCATGGACTTGTGCATGTGCAGCTTTTCTAAATAGTCCCAAACCACTTCTTTCTTCACAGAGGGCTGGCCACCTCCTCCCCATGCTGTGCTGCCCAGTGCAGTAGTCTGGGAGCTGACCTTGTTCGTGAAGACAGAGGCAAAAAAAGCATTGAGTACATTAGCTTTTTCCACATCCTCTGTCACTAGATTGCCTCCCTCATTCAGTAAGGGGCCCACACTTTCCTTGGCTTTCTTCTTGTTGCCAACATACCTGAAGAAACCCTTCTTGTTACTCTTAACATCTCTCGCTAGCTGCAACTCCAGGTGTGATTTAGCCTTCCTGATTTTTCATTCCTACATGCCCAAGCAATATTTTTATACTCATCCCTAGTCATTTGTCCAATCTTCCACTTCTTGTAAGCCTCTTTTTTGTGTTTAAGATCACAAGGATTTCACTGTTAAGCCAAGCTGGTCGCCTGCCATATTTACTATTCTTTCTACACATCGGGATGGTTTGTCCCTGTAACCACAATAAGGATTCTTTAAAATACAGCCAGCTCTCCTGGACTCCTTTCTCCCTCATGTTATTCTCCCAGGGGATCCTGCCCATCAGTTCCCGGAGGGAGTCAAAGTCTGCTTTTCTGAAGTCCAGGGTCCGTATTCTGCTGCTTTCCTTTCTTCCTTGTGTCAGGATCCTGAACTCGACCATCTCATGGTCACTGCCTCCCAGGTTCCCATCCACTTTTGCTTCCCCTACTAATTCTTCCCGGTTTGTGAGCAGCAGGTCAAGAAGAGTTATCTTCCTCAAAGTGATTTTGGCCTGAACAGACTCTGTCTTATCCATTCCATCACTTCTCATTTCTTTACAGTCTACCTCATCAATATATAATGGTACTCCACCACCTTTGCCTGTATTTCTGTCTTTCCTAAAGAGCACGTACCCTTCAATACCTTTACTCCAGTCATGACTACCATTCCTCCATGTTTTTGTTATCCCTATAATATGTGGTTTCACTTCCTGCACCAATAGTTCTAGTTCCTCCATTTTGTTACCCAGGCTCCTTGCATTGGTGTATAAATACCTTGACTGTTGCTGCTTGGCTTCGCCCACATTCCTCGCCCAATTGGGTACAGTCATTCTACTGCCAGTATTGCCTGACTGATAGCTGCACTGTCCTTTCTCTTGATGTCCATTCTCCTACTCACTGCTATTCCTTTCTCCATTGCTGTATCCTTTTTTACTTGATTTTCTCCCTCTCAATGTTAAAATCAGGCATGGTGATTACATGAACATCTCCCAGTGCTCTTCCCCCCGTTCCTAGTTTAAAGTTCTTTTAATGAGTTGTGCCAACCTCCATCCCAGAAGTCTATTTCCCTCCCTGCTCAGGTGGAGTCCATCCCATGAGATCTGTCCTCTGTCCATGAATGCCTCTCAGTGATCAAACAGTTAGCCCATCCCTTATGGGAAAGTCCTATAGAATTCAAAAAGAATGAAATTATTAGGAAACTAAAGAAATTATTCTGAGATCCTTTAGCCATCCATAGAATTTCACTGATAATTCTATCCCTGTTCTAGATTTCTATAGGTTGATTTATTTAAACACACACACACACACACACACACACAAGAAACACCATTCTTCTCTATTAAATTCTTTAGGATTTTTCCATAAGGGATGAATTAACTGTTTGAGTTGATTAGCCTGAATTTAATTTTCATTATTTAGCCTGAGACAAGGGGAGTACATAATTGATCTATCCATTATGAGGCTTGCAGACACTATAATAATCATTACCAACTGTGCGGCAGTTTTATTTAACAACGTCCATCACAATTATTTGTTATTTTACAGAAACCACCTAACTGCAGATCTTACACATGCAGAATAATTGACAGATTAAGTTCTAAGAAGGCAATGGTAACTCCCCTGCCCTGCAGCAATGATGAGCTCTGTGAAGGTCAGTGCTTAAAATGAGCATTTGTTGTTTCACATCTTACTGAGCCATTTTGCACTAATAGCTAACCCACCTCCTATTAATGCTGAGGAGTAAGTCATATTGTCATGGCCCTGTAAGGCATACTTAATAATGATTTTATTTTTACAACATATATCTTCAGGCAGTCTCCTTGAACTGATCCAGGAGTGTATTTACATTGTGGTTAGAAAGCAGATGGATACTGCATTTTGATTGGCTTTGTGTACCGTAATTCATATTTCCATGGAATCACAATTTGCCCTCAGCCAAGTGGTTGAATACCCACAAGAATTGTGCTTCTAAATATAGATAAATATTAGTGCTCTAATCATTTGTACTTCTCAAAGGCATCAGCCTAGCCGCAGCAGATTAGCAATTTCAAGGTATATATAAAAAGAATGTTTTCATGTTTATCAATTTGCATATTTAAACAGTAATGTTCTTCCACACAGTTACAAATGAGATGCTCAATTTACCTCTGATGTTTTTGGAAGTCAACGTTTATGATTCACTGCATTCAAATCAAAATGTAAGGAATGGATTTACGGATTTTAACAGAGGCAGTTTTATAAGCACTGTGCAAAGGATTACTATTGGAAGTGAAGGAGCAGGAGAGCATCTTTCCACCCTAACCAATCACCACCACTTCCAACATTAGGTTATATTCTGTATGTGGCAATGTATATATACCTCTCATGATTCCTACCCTCTGGACATCAGGAGGAGATTGTGTGCACCTTGCTAGCTATATCTTGATAATGGTAATTCTTGTAATTATATTGTCTCCTTCAGCTTCTTGGTCTTTTTGAAGATTACTCTCACTGTGTTATGGAAACTATTACAACCAGGAAGACAACATTCATTAAATGTAATGAGGAGATGCTAATCTCAAGGACAGGGAACAGGAAAGGGGTTGATTCTTTATCCTTTTCATTCAGAAAGTAGAAGAGCAATGATGTTTTATGTAATCTTGGTATGGTATGAGGTCATACTGAAGTTTTAAATCCCGTAATTCCGTATTATGTTTCTCAGAGACTTTTCAAACTTATCTTTCAACCCAGGCAATCTCTTCACTGAAGGAAAAAAAAAAAAGTATTTGCCTCCCAGCAGAAGAAATGCTATTCCTTTATTAAACAGGTACCTGCACAGTACATGGCTAGTGCAGATGCTTAAACACACCTGATGAGATGTTTCTTATTTCTTCGCTTTGGCATTTGCATTTAGAATACTTTGGTATTTCATTGGAAAGAAAATTGTATTTAAAAAAGTATTACTTGTATTAGTTATACTTTTGTGTACAGAAGATTGGAGTTAGTAAAATAATTATACAGAAGCGCTTGCAAAGCCATGAGATAAAAATACAAACCCCAAGTTGAGTGTTTAAGCATTAAAGGTGTGTAATTCTCTGTCTTCCGAGAAGGTCTGCTAAATACTTTCTGAGTGGTAGCCATGTTAGTCTGTATCAGCAAAAAAACTGAGGAGTACTTCTGGCACCTTAGAGACTAACACATTTATTTGGGCATCAGCTTTCATGGGCTAAAACCCACTTCATTGGATGCATGCAGTGGAAAATACAGTAGGAAGATATATATACACAGAGAACATGAAAAGATGCGTGTTGCTGTACTAACTGTAACGAGATCAATCCATTAAGGTGGGCTATTATCAGCAGGAGAAAAAAAAACGTTTTGTAGTGATAACGGCCATCCTGATTGCCACTACAAAAGGTTTTTTTTTTCTCCTTCTGATAATAGCCCACCTTAATGGATTGGTCTCGTTACAGTTGGTATAGCAACACCCATTTTTTCATGTTCTCTGTGTATATACATCTTCCTACTGTATTTTCCACTGCATGCATCTGATGAAGTGGATTTTAGCCCATGAAAGCTTATGCCCAAATAAATTTGTTAGTCTCTAAGCTGCCACAAGTACTCCTCGGTTTTTTTGCTAAATACTTTCTGAAACTTTGGAAGTGATGTTATTGCTCTATGAGCACGATAGCCGCATTAAACTGATAACATGCATCTCTATATCTTAGGGGAAAAGTAATAAACCCTGCTGTGAAATGCTATTTCCGTAGTCTCTTCTAGAGAAGATAACTTTTTACACAAACTCATTTTTCATTTCCACAGCATTGTCTTCCCTTCTCCAAACAGGATATAAGATGATTTCACAGGCAATTTTAGAAGTAAGCACCTACCAAAGTTCACTCTTTACACAAAGACAGTCCACCTCCAGAGATGACTAAAATTAGGAAAGCATATTTCTCAAATGCACGCACACACATGTGCACGCAAACACACAAAAAAGAGACACACAACAATAAAGATCAACACAGCTAATCTACTTCAGATTCTTTTAGAGGTGGAGACATAGCTAACTTCCATCAGCTAACAGGGCAATTTAATTGAGAAACAGCATTCCATACAATAAAATTTACTTTGTCGGTTCTCCTGGGACTAACTAGTCAACTAGAAACACACACTTACCACCATTTATTTAACTGTAAAATCCAAAGGACTCAGTAATGGTATTTTTCTATCTTATCGTAAAATGTTTGTCTTGGGAATACATTTCTAATGTACTCAACAAGCATAAATTTCCTTTTGTTTTTCCACCTAACTAGAATGACAGAGTTCTATCTTTAGTAGCCATTTCAGCACTCTGGATTCTGTGAAGGAAAGGTTCAGGCATCAACTTCCCTGGTGGCAGAGAAAATTGGGCTGAATGTTTCAAACATTTACTCAATTTCACAACCGCTACCATTAATCATACTTCCATTGCTTCCTTCTAATTTACTTTCCCTTTTGTCTTGGGTTATGGCTGTCTGCAGCACCCCCTGGTGGCCAATCCTGGCACTGTCAGCACTCCCTGTCTCAGTTTCCCTCCACAAGTTGGGTCTCCTCATTTTTCCACACATTGGTCTGTGCTGGAGATGTTGCTTATCCCTCCACAGCTAAGTGATTTAAAAAAAAAAATCTTACCCCCTTCCAGATTAGCAAAAATCTGACTAAAGAGTCCCAAACAAACAAAAGATTCCTTTGCTCTTCAGGGGCTTTTTTTAGCCTGTCTTCTAGGTCCTGTTTCCAGCCCCTGCTGGTCTCCCTGATTGAGTCTTTCTGACTCTGGTATAAAGCACTCAGCCTCCAGACTGAGTCCCATGCAGGGCTTTATGTTCACATGGGATTTATAAAAGGACTGAGGAAGATTAGTCTTGATATGCAACAACAAGGACTCAGTAGGCTTCTGTGGGAGGCCCAGAGCCAAGGTCTGGAGGAGGCTGAGTACCCCAAGGGAATCTTCTTAGTCTGGCCCCTCGGGCTAGAAGCAGCTAATTAGTTGTGTTGTGGCACCATCACCCCTTAAAGGGTGACACTTTTGAGCATGTTTCTGAAAGGTTAGAATGACTGTCTTTATAGTCCTTTTGAGTCAGACTTGATCCGAATTTATAGTCATTAGCAGCATAATGGCAGCATTACCAAGGTCCGGATCTCCAAAATATTTAGGTGCCTAATTCCCATTGAAATCAATAGGACTTAGGCACCTAAATATCTTTAAAGATATGGGCCTGACTTATCACTGATGGAATGGGAAAGGAGGGGATCCTCCTCAGCCAGTGATCCATAGGAATGTCAGGTCTCAGCCCTGCCAGACCACAGAGCCTGTGAGCTTTCCAGTATCCTCCCCGCTGTATGTCTGGGTCACCTGCCTTGTACTCTCCAACCACAGCTTCTCCTCTTCCTCAATGCCACGTTGAGGTCATTAATGCTGGTCACCAGCAGTGTTTTGCATGGGAATTTTAGGACTCAATCCTGCAAGGTGCTCAGCACTCTGGCTCTGTTCCACATGCTTAAATTGGCCATTTTTGGCCAGGACACATTTCAGCCCACTGGCAGCCAGTCAGGAAGTTGGGGAGGATGCACCTGGTAGCCTAGAAGTGACTGGAAGGAGAACCAATCTCCCACGGTGCCCCAATCACACAAGGTTCACACAGAGGGGCTTCTCTGGGTTCATACTACTCGCCCCCCACTCCCTTTCTAGTGCAAGTTCCTCTCCTTTGTTCCCTGCAACACAATGCAGCAGAGGGGACCACCTGTGCCTTGATGGCTGGCTTCCAAGGTGCTGGAATGTGTCCTGGACAAAATCAATCATTTTCTCATTCTAAATTTGGTTTTTAGAACAAAAATAAGAACAGTAAAGCAACCCTGGGGCAGATCAATGGCCCATTTAGTCTGACATCCCATCTTAAACAAATACCAATGGTTCAGCTCCCACAGGCCAGTTAATTGTACAGTGCTCGGCCATAAGGAATTTCTGATTGATCCCAGCTGGGGATCAGGTTTTGTCCTGAAGCATGATTCAGGGTCTGGCATTTATTGCTTCTCTATTTCCTAGTGTCAATGTAGCCCGACTATAATACTTTTTTTTTCTTTTTTTTCTTTTTTTTTTTTTTGGAACTTACCATCCTGTAGCAGTGAGTTCCAGAGCTAGACAGTAAATTGAATTAAAAACCTTATTTGCCTTTATCCATTTTAATCTTTTCTAGCCTCTCGATTTCATGTACTGCTTCTTTGTTCTTGTGTTATGGGATAAGCGAATTATCAAAAATCCACCACTTCAGAGGGAAGTTTAGGAGGCCCAGAGATGGATTTCCAGACATGACGACAACACTCAGCAAATGTCAAGCTTGAAAACTGTGCGACTTTTAACACACCTTTGGAAAGTCCTCTATACATGGCACTAATATTTCAAAATGGCATCTTATTTACCAGTATACTGTCAAGTAAAATAAAGCTAGTATATAGAAACAAACATGAATTCCAGGGCCCTAACAGCAGAAAGCAATGTATTTTTTTCCCCTCGAGAGGAAAGCAAGCACCTTTTATCAACGAGTCCGTTAATTAAGAGAAGGTGTTGTACTGGCAACTACTGGTGCGGGGAGAAAACCCTTAAAGATACAGAATCCCGTTCACATTTGGCAAAGTTGTTATCCATTCGTTTGGATGTGGTCTTTTCACTCAGCGTAGCAGAAGCGACGGCTCTGAGTTCAAACCCGTTTACTTCCTATTGAGGATATAGCTGCAAGTGCAAGCTGAGCAAAATGACAGAGAGAAAATGCTCAGACCTGAGTAAAGCGCTTTCTACTCTGCATGAGAATGAAGAGAAGCACAAATAGCACCAGATACCAATTTCTTCTGATACAGAAGGCAATTCCTTTGCTTCTTGTTTAAATGAAATCTCTGAATCCCAAAGGTTGATCCACAGCCTGTCAAGAAGTGTGTGAGTTATGAGATATATTGTGTCTGGATGTGAGCCAGTCATGATAAGTTCAAAAAATGTTCTTTACCTGAAGAACTGCCTTGAGCCTCACAATCTCCAGGATCAACTGAAAGTTTCTCCGAGATAAGGTGCTTCACACTAGTTAGCAGGTAAGCGAGACTCTTCTTTTTCCATTCTGAAAAACCAAGAAAGTAGGATTAGGGTATGTCTACACTATGAAATGAGGTCGATTTTATAGAAGTCGATTTTTAGAAATAAATTTTGTACAGTCGATTGTGTATGTCCCCACTAAGCGCATTAAGTTGGCAGAGCGTGTCCTCAATACCGTGGCTAGCATCAACTTATAGAGCGGTGCACTGTGGGTAGCTATCCCACAGTTCCCGCAGTCTCCGCTGCCCATTGGAATTCAGGGTTAAGCTCCCTATGCCTGATGCGGCAAAAACATTGTCAAGGGTGGTTTTGGGTACATTGTCAGTCACTCCTCCCTCCCTCCCTCCCTCCCTCCGTGAAAGCAACGGCAGACAATCGTTTCACGCCTTTTTTCCTGAGTTGCTGCAATGTGGTTCCCTAACTGTGGTGGGGCAAAAGATGGAACACATATCCCTATCTTGGCACCGGACCACCTTGCCAACCAGTATGTAAACCGCAAGGGGTACTTCTCAATGGTGAGGAAAGCACTGGTGGATCACAAGGGACGTTTCAGCAACATCAGCGTGGGACAGCCGGGAAAGATGCATGATGCTTGCATCTTTAGGAACTCAGGGCTGTTCAAGCAGTTGCAAGAAGGGACTTACTTCCCAGACCAGAAAATTACCGTTGGGGATGTTGAAATGCCAATAGTTATCCTTGGGGACCCAGCCTACCCCTTGCTCCCATGGCTCATGAAGCTGTACACAGGAAGCCAGTAAGGAGCAGTTCAACTATAGGCTGAGCAAGTGCAGAATGGTGGTAGATTGTGCCTTTGGACGTTCAAACAGCGCCAGCGAGCTTTTACTGACTAGGTTAGACCTCAGCGCAACCAACATTCCCATTGTTATTACTGCTTGCTGTGTGCTCCATGATATCTGTGAGAGTAAGGGGGAGATGTTTATGGCAGGGTGGAAGATTGAGGCAAATCGCCTGGTGGCCGATTTTGAGCAGCCAGACACCAGGGCAACTAGAAGAGCACAGCTAGGCATGCTGCGCATCAGAGAGGCTTTGAAAACCAGTTTCATGACTGGCCAGGCTACAGTGTGACAGCTGTGTGTGTTTCTTGCTGTAACCCCATACCCTTTGTTGATTTTAATTCCCTGTAAGCCAGCAACCCTCCCCCCTTCGATCACAGCTGGCAAAGGAAATAAAGTAACTATTGTTTTGAAGCCATGCATTCTTTCTTTAGCCTAACCAAAACAAGGTTGAGGAGAGAGTAATCATATCAGAAGGATAAATACCGGAGAGGGAGAGGAATTATTTACGCTCAGTACCAATGTGGACACAAGAACAAATGGATATAAACTGGCCATCAGGAAGTTTAGACTTGAAATTAGACAAAGGTTTCTAACCATCAGAGGAGTGAAGTTCTGGAATAGCCTTCCAAGGGAAGCAGTTGGGGCAAAAGACCTATCTGGCTTCAAGATTAAACTTGATAAGTTTATGGAGGAGATGGTATGATGGGATAACATGATTTTGGCAATTAATTGATCTTTAACTATTCATGGTAAATAGGCCCAATGGCCTGTGATGGGATGTGAGATGTGGTGGGATTTAAGTTACTACAGAGAATTCTTTCCTGGGTATCTGGCTGGTGAATCTTGCCCACATGCTCAGGGTTCAGCTGATTGCCATATTTGGGGTCGGGAAGGAATTTTCCTCCAGGGCAGATTGGAAGAGGCCCTGGGGTTTTTCGCCTTCCTCTGTAGCATGGGGCACAGGTCACTTGCTGGAGGATTCTCTGCACCTTGACGTCTTTAAACCATGATTTGAGGACTTCAATAGCTCAGACATAGGTGAGAGGTTTATTGCAGGAGTGGGTGGGTGAGATTCTGAGGCCTGCATTGTGCAGGAGGTCAGACTAGATGATCATAATGGTCCCTTCTGACCTTAATATCTATGAATCTATGAATCTATTAATTAAAAAAAAAAAAAGTCAGATAACTGACAAGGTAGCCTGGGTGGGATGGGGTGCAGGAGGAGGGAAGGACAAGGCCATATTGCTTATTGTGGCCACACTACAGATCAAAACTGTTTGAATGACAGCCTTCTCTTGCTTGGGCCATCCTCTGGAGTGGAGTGGCTGGGTGCCCGGAGCCTCTCCCCCCCAACCCTGCATTCTTGGGCATCTGGGTGAGGAGGATATGGAACTTGGGGAGGAGGGCAGGCGGTTATACAATGGATGCAGCAGGGGTCTGTGCTCTTGTTGGCTTTCCCGCAGCTCCAACAGACGCTTCATCATGTCAGTTTGCTCCCCCATTAGCCTCAGCATCACCTCCTGCCTCTGCTCTTTGCGCTCACTTAATGCTTTCCTGGCCTCTGCCACTGTATACCTGGCTAGTGCATCGGAGTTCAAAGTGCTGTCCAGAGCGGTCACATTGGAGCACTCTGGGATAGCTCCCAGAGGCCAATACCGTTGAATTGCGTCTGCGTCTAAACCACAGCAAATTCGACCCAGCAAGGTCGATTTTAGCACTACTCCCCTCGCTGGGGAGGAGTACAGAAGTCGATTTTAAGAGCCCTTTAGGTCGACGGAACAGGGTTGTTGTGTAGACACATTCATTTTAAAAATCAACTTAAAATGGTGGGACAAAGTTCCTCCTCTGCCTCGGTGGGTCCTGCGCTTATTGGCAGATTTGCTTGCCTCAGAGATTCACGGCAGCCCTCAGTTTGGCCACTCTTGCTAGTGGCTCAAACCTGCTGTCCACTCAGCTAACATCATCACTGGCCAGCATGGGGGAAACGGAGAACAATCCCCACAGTCTCTGTGTCCCACCTAGTGGGTTGGGGACAGGGCAGATCCTTTTCCAATTTAGACCTTCCCTTCTGGTGTTTCTCACAGACCAGGTCAACTCCTCCTGTGTCCGATCAGGAGTTGGGGGGATGCGGGGGAACCCAGGCCCACCCTCTACACCTGGTTCCAGCCCAGGGCCCTGTGGATAGCAGCTGTCCACAACGTTCCCTGTATCAGCTACGTGACAGCTACAACTCCCTGGGCTACTTCCCCATTGCCTTCCCCCCAGCACCTTCTTTATCCTCACTGCAGTATCTTCCTCCTGAAGCCTGATCACGCTTAAACTCTTCACTCCTCCAGCAGCACGCCTTCTCACTCCCTGCTCCTGGCGTGCCCCCCCCCCAACTGATGGGAGGTCCTTTTTAAACCAGGTGTCCTGATTAGCCTGCCTGCCATAATTGAATCTAGAAAGTTCTTAATTGGCTCCAGGTGTCTTGATTAGCTTGCCTGTCTTAATTGGTTCTGGCAGGTTCCTGATTGCTCTAGGGCAGTCCCTGCTCTGGTCACTCAGGGAACAGAAAACCGTTCATCCAGTGGCCAATATATTTGCCTTCTACCAGACTCCTGTACCCCCCTGGTCTGGATCTGTCACAATGGCTAAATTCAACCTAACCCTGTAGTGTAGACCAGGGCTTAGAGTGATGAATAATTTCTAGTCATTACAATGCCTAGGGAGTGAAGCCCCTTTTGGTGTTTCTCAAACTGTAGCCCATGGAGCCCTTCCTTGTGGTCCACAAAATTAAATATTTTGAGAACCAAGCAGTGAGGTATTGAGGATTGGAAGGACAGATAGTCCATGAGAGGGGAGTGGTTCACAAAGTTTAAAACAACTGGAAACTACTGGTCTAGAAACTGGAGAAAGAGAATGGAAGCAAGGTCTCCTCTGTTCTATTGCCACCCTGGTCACTGACTTACTATGCAACCCTGGACACATCAACTAACTGCCAAGTGCCTTATTTTATTTCTCTCTTACTAACTATTAATAATAGTACTTAATACCTCTTGGGGGGTGTCAAATATAAAGGGAAGGGTGACAACCTTCCTGTATACCGTACTATAAAAGCCCTCCTGGCCAGAAGCACAAAATCCTTTTACCTGTAAAGGGTTAAGAAGCTCAGGTAACCTGGCTGGCACCTGACCAAAAGGACCAATAAGGGGACAAGATACTTCCAAATCTCGGGTGGGGGGAGGTTTTGGTCCGTCTGTTCTGTGTGCTTGCCTGACACAGATCAAGGAAGCAAGCAATCCAACTCCATTAGAATCAGTAAGTACTAGCACGGGAATGCATTAGCTTATTTTTGTTTTGGCTTGTGATTTTCTCTGTGCTGAGAGGAAGGTGTATTTCCGGTTTTCTTTTTGTAACTTTAAAGTTTGGCCCAGAGGGAAATCCTCTGTGTTTTTGAATCTGATTATCTGTGAGATTATCTTTCATTCTAATTTTACAGAGGTGCTTCTTTTACCTTTTTTCTTTCTAATAAAGTTCTGTTTCTTTTAGAATCTGATTGGGGGTTTTGTGTGCGTGTGCGTCCTAAAAAAAACCCAAGATTGGTCTGTGCTCATCTTGTTTATTCTCAGGCCTCCCCAGGAAAGGGGGTGCAGAGGCTTGGGGAGGGATATCAGGGGGGAGTAGGAACTCCAAGTGGTCCTTTCCCTGAGTTGGTCTAAATCACTTGGTAGTGGCAGCATTACCTAATCCAAGGTACAAGGGAGAATTTGTGCCTTGGGGAGTTTTTAACCTAAGCTGGTAGAAATAAGCTTAGGGGGTCTCTCATGTGGGGCCCCACGTCTGTACCCTAGAGTTGAGAGTGGGGAGGGAACCCTGACAGGGGGCTTACACTGTCTACAAGGCACTTTAAGTTCTACAGATGGAAGGTGCTATTTAAGGCAAAGTATTACTATTATCATTCATCCACCTGAAGCAACTCTCCACCAAGTGGCATTTCTACAAACACCAAATTACACTTTCAGAAGCATTAGAGCAAGCAAGAGTGAGAGAAGGCAGTCGGAACGCAGAGCGAGATGAAAAATACTCAAGCGTTTTCCAAGGAACAACAAAAGCAGTGAGACTAGCACCTCTTTCTAAATTCCACATTGACCATTTTAGCCCCTTGTTGGGATTCCGATTTAGAGCAGGTATGGATTACCCTGGCTACAGTCAACCAGCATGAGAGCTAAATAATTTCCGTATTATTTCCATTGTTAGCTCATTCAAGTTCATGTTTCTGCTGAGGCATGCTGCCTCCAGCTCTTGTACTGTGCCAGTATAAGTGGGCTGTCCTCTTCTCAACCCCGCCACCACCCCCCCCCCAGATGTGCTCACCCAAAGGAATATAGGGATTACCATATCTAATCAGGTCCATCAAGTCCTGGTGTATTCTGAAACTGGCAATGGCAAGTCACTGAGGCTTCAGAGGCAAGCAAAAATCCCCAGCATGCACCTAGGCAACAGTGCAATGGTGTAGGTGGTTGTAGGTGGGGATTCCTTCCTGATCCCTACAGAGACCACTTTAGAAATTAGTGGATGGGATCTAACTATCCTTATCTTAGACTGGATAATTACTAATTTTATTGCTTGCTGCTACTACTCCTTATTTATGACGTTTTGGAGCTCCTTTATTAAATCTAGCCACATTACTCCATTCCGTTTCTCTATCTGCCTTAAACATCTCATCCAAGAAAGGGATAGTGGAGATTGTGCTGGCACATCATAGAGCTGAACTGCCATTTCTCCAGGCAAACAGTTTTGTTCTTTTGTTACACACCAATTCCACTGAGGCCCAACTTGACTGAATGCATTTCCTCTTCTGAAAAATACTGTGCCAACCTCCCTAAAACATCTATTAAATCATCAGAGGTACATAATTCTGATGTTCTGCATGTGGAAGCAAAACTATAAATAATCCAGCCTGAGTGGTTGTTACAGATTTAAGGCTGGAAAAAAAGGAATTACATGAGCAGCACTGTTCCATTCAGTGGGCTAAGTCTGCTGCTGCTTTCCTTACTAGGCAAATCTAGCTTTCTCCCAGCTGCTCCATAAAAATGCAGCATGGTAGTGCATTCTACTTACCAACTCTTACCTGGCATGAACCATAACTTAGGCTGCTGCCAGTTTGATGACAGGTGAGAGCTTAGAAATGCTTAGGTATGAAGGAGATAGGCACCCAATAAATATAACGGATGAACAGACAGACAGATGCTATCCTAGGCCTGCAGATATAAGTAGTTGTAAATGAATAAAAATAAAAAGGGGACCTTTAGGCTGAATTTAAAACAAAAACTTCTCAACAGTGAGACCTCTCAGGCTGTGGAATAATCACTTTAAGGAAGTGATGAAAATCCTGTTCATTGGGGCATCTACAAACTAGACAAAATCATGTGCTGGATTCTTCATCACTTGCCATCTTTAAAGGCAGGACGAGAGGTCATCAGAAAGATAAACCAAGGCTCAAACAGAAGTCATGGGTGTGATGTGAAGACCGGGTGAAGCGGTTTGATCTGCATTATGCAGGAGCTCAGACTAAATTATCATAATGGTCCCTTCTGGCATTAAAATCTATGGAAACACACTGCAGTGAACAATTTCTTATAGGCAGGGAGACTAATTAAATGCTCTATGATGTCTTTACCTTCTCTAACTTCTAAGATATCATGTGTGTCACTGGGCAGGACTAGATATTTTGAACAATCTAAACTACTTCTTTTTAAGAAATGTATAAGATTGATAGAAACTACCGTGACAGATTAAAATAAAACATCTTATTTTACAGCAATTTCTTTCAGAAGTAATAAGTTGCTCCAAATATATTGAATATGATTTTCCCAGTGACACTCACTAATACAAAATTGTATTTACTCTGCACTTATTTTTCTATTACCAATAATATAAGAAGCAGGCTTCAAAACTGCTTCTCTGGATCACTGAATCCAATTTAGAGGAGAAAACGTCTGGTTTGGAATACAATATATTGGCACAGGCACGAGCCTTCAGCTGCAACTAAAACAAAGGAAACCCTGCAGGATCAATGTTCTAATTGTTCCACAGTTAGCTGGATGGCTGGATGAGATGGTCCGAGGTAACAACAGTGATTTTTATCAGGCTATAAATAAATAAATAATAAAAATGAAAATAAAATTTTGATGTGAGAGTTGTCATCAAAGTCTACGTATACTGCGTTATACCTAAATAAACCAAGGAAAGAAATATACACACTGTTATATCTCCACTGGTTTTTATGATTAGATAATCATGCTCACACCAATATCTAATTTCGTACTAACACATGTTCTAGTCAGTCAATCTCTCTCCAATACTAAAAGTGGTATTGGCAGCTGAGAAAGAGTTGTGAGGGGCTGAATGCACACAGACAGAACTCCAGTCTCAGCACTAATTATGATCTCACCAAGTAAGGATGAAGACTCAGTGACAGGGAAGACATAGCAGCGGAGTGGAAACCTGCCCTTCCTCTCCTCGTGCCATACTTGCTCTGAGGATAAACTGGACTTCAAATGGCAAGGTTACCAAATGGGCACTTTGCACAAGCTTCAATTCACTTAAACAAAGATTCCTGCCATGAATACCCAATGCCCGTTCTACCTGCTGCTTTAATATCTGTTTGCTGCAACTTACTGAACCCATGCATTGCCCCTGCAGGGTCGGGTTTAGTCCTTTGTTTAAGTCAATTTCCATTTTCACCATTGCAAAGAAGTGCAAGACAGGGCCCCAGATTAAATAAAGACCCTTCCCATATCTCTTTAGGAGCACTGGGACAGGTTTAAAAAGTCCAAAACTACCATTTATATGAGGCAAGTTCTGATCAGCAGCTCCAACACTAACTTTAGGAAGGGGTGCACTCCACACCCAGTCCATCTGTTGACTTCTCACTGTAGTATCAGACACCCCTCTTTAAGCTCAAAATTCATTAAATAATTTGTAATTTCATAAAATGTAATATACGTCTTTACAAATTACCAGAGAGAAAGGAAACATTCAGCATGAAATGGAAGGACAATTACTGTTCCAGTATATTTTCCTTGGTGGCACAAGGACTAGAATAAATCATACAAAGACATTTCTGATCAGGCTATATCTGCACATGAAATGAAGAGAATCTCCTTGATTATACAGGATATGTATAAGATTGTCCACACCCTCCCACTATTTACGGCACCGACATATTTCTGATTGTATGAGAGGAAATACCATTAAGTACTTGCTTCTTGGGCAACAGAGACAGTCCATAAGCCATATGAGATTATGTATGCACATCAAAACATTCAGAATGGGGCTCTCAATATCAGTTGCTTTATTGTGGTTAACAAGATAACATGCTACACCTTAACAGCACAGAACACAGCACTAATACCGACTGTGATTTGTTTTTCCAAAGATAGCGGGCAGAAAGAACAAAAGACCCCTCTGTAATCACAAAGAAGCTGAATAAACTACAGGATTATTATATCTGTGTCAGCACTAGTAACAAGAAATAATTTACTGCTGAAATGTCATCAGCATTTTCTTCAAGTGTCATCACAAGATTATGCATTATTAATCCTGAAACAAACACCAATAAAAATAAATAAATCAATCAGAATGACACCAGTAGCCAGTATTGTAACGTATGTCAATACCAGTCCTTCCCCCAACCATGCCAACACTAGGTGGAAATGGAGGGTAGGGGGTTGGTTAAATTAATACATCCAGCTCTAATTTGTTTTCTTCTTGTCATTAAGGCTAAATTTACGTGTCAGATACATTCCCTAAAAAATCAAAGCCTAACACGGAATCACCTCTCTGATAAGCATAATCACAAACTGACAAACAAGCTGGCAAGACAAGTAAATTCTTATGTAGTCACCTCATTGCCACATCTGAGCCAAATGAACAAAAAAATCAAAAGCTCATACTCTGAGTTTACCTTCATAGCTGTAATAACACAAAGAAAACTCCTTTATTAAAGGTTATTAAAAATGCCTTTATTTGTTGACGAGTGCTGATACTGAAACCGTGGTATTGCTTTGGCTGAAAGCGAGTGACCAGAAATGTAATATATACCAGCCAAGTACAATGACACAAGAGCAACTCTTGAAGATATAACAACAACTTAGTCAAATATCAACCATGTATCACAAAAAGATATGAAATCCCATACAAAGTCCTTAAAAAGAAAAAAAGAAAGGTTAAGCACTCACATCTTTCATCCAATGCCAGGAGACAGTTAGTCTATAAAGGACAATCCAGAGAGGAGGAAAAATTCAAAGATCTTTCAAGTTTTATAGAAAGTCTGATATACTGCATTGATTATAACTCTGAAATTATTGTAAAAGAAGAAAGTGAAGTGTTCTGTGAATTAATAGAAGTAACTAAGATATTGCTGGAATGTCAAATTCTTGTATACAAAGGATGATATATTGTGGAAATACTTCCACTCATATGCTGTGCTATACTTAAAACTCAAACTATCAATCATACACATACTGTAGCTTCTCTTTTATTTTATATGAAATATTTCTGATAGCATGCCAACTTATTTCTTCATTCATAAGCAACACTGGAACCACTGAAATGAGATTTGAATGCTGGCAAAGAACATAGAATCATAGAATATCAGGGTTGGAAGGGACCCCAGAAGGTCATCTAGTCCAACCCCCTGCTCGAAGCAGGACCAATTCCCAGTTAAATCATCCCAGCCAGGGCTTTGTCAAGATCTATTATGATTTGTTAAGATCTACATGGGTACAGAAGAAATTAAGTTTTCTGAGCTTTTTCCAGATCCATTCATGTACAGCTTTGTTCACTTCCATCAAACAGCCTGAAAAAATCACAGCTGGATATTGTCATTAACCATGGCTTTAGTTACTCCCAGTATATATTATAGATAAGCCATGACTGAAATTCTTGATTTGCCAGGGAACAGACAGCTAACATCAAAATACTCCCATGTTTTTGGCCATTCCACCCACATATTATCTGAAAAAGTCTGGGAAGGATTGTAACACATTTGACCAGGACAGCCTTGGTTGGCCAGGACATCCTACACCCATCAACATCTGGTCCTGAGGAGGCTTGTTCTAGCTTTCTCTCCTGAGCTTATGACTAGCTGGGGTTTTTTGTTTTGTTTTACCCCCTCCACAGCGGTGGTTTTATGCTTTTATTGTATTGGGGGGGGGTTCCCCCATTTATTTGTTTTACCATTGGTTCCATTTTATGTTTCCCCTATATTTGTTCTAGATCATTTGTCTTCCTTGGGGGTAAAATCTTCCTCTCGGAACTCTTATCCGTATCATAGATCTCTACTATCTGCTCTGTATAAACGCCACAGAGTGCGGAGGAGCACAGGAATTGCCATACCAGATCAGACCATGGTCCATCTAGTCTAGTGTCCGGTCTCTAACGGCAGCCACTGGCAAAAGCTTCAGAAAAAAACATATTGACAATCATTTCCTAGCCAGCTCACAGGGGAATTTTCTTCCTAAGCCCAAGCAATTACTGACTGGCCACGTTCTGAACCTGGGATGGACTTTCCATAATGCTTTTTAATCCTATCTGACGTAAATGGACATGTTCTCATCATTGATATAAATGTCTAATATTACTGAGTTCCTCTTTCTGTGTATGGATTTACCTGTCCTGTCATTTCCTCATCCATTTTTATACACAAACATATTTGCATACAACTTTTTCTTGTCAGCCATTTAGTCTTGTGGGAGGAAACGCATGAGCGGTTGATTGGAGGGTGGGGCTAGGATGAATGACTCCTGGGTTCTATCCCCAGCTCTACTATGAACTCAGTGTGTTGGAACAAGTCCCTTATCCTCTTTGTTCTTCATTTTATCTGTCCATAAAATGGGCATAGTGAAAACAACCTCAAAGGTGTTTTGAAGTAATTCAATAATGTTTGCTTCATTGCATAAAGTTTGTAAAGTGTGATGTAAACTTTGGACAAATAGCATTATATGAATGCAGACTTATTGTTGGCCAAGTCCTAAAGAGTGAAATTAACCTAATGTGCAGACTGTCAGAAGTACCACTTAAAACTATTTTGAGGGCTTCGGTGTGACTTACATTGTGCATAAAGCTTGTGTTGCACCTATACACTCTGCTTTGGCAAACACCCAGCTTGGAGCAATGCCTGACTAAGGGCTGCAATGTTAGCTCATTCTTATTGGGTGAAATTCTGACTCCACTGAAGTCAACAGCAAAACTCCCATTAACTTTAATGGGATCAGGATTTCACCCATAGTAATTAACAATCCTAAAGGATAACAGCACTTGGAACTTAGGAAACTACCCATTAGATTTTACTTCTGGTGGCCTCACTACCCACGTTATATTAGGCCTAGTCTACGATAGAAAATTAGGTCAGCGTATCTACATCACTCAGGATGTGGAAAATCTACAGCCCTAAATGGCATAGTTAAGCTGACCTAAGTCGCCATGCAAACAGTACTAGGTCACCAGAAGAATTCTTCCATTGACCGAACTACCACCTCCTGCGGAGGTGGCTTACCTGTGCTGTTGAGACAACCCCTCCTGTTGGCATAGGTAGTGTCTACACTGAAGTGCTACATACCCTCACGTTCTCCTTGCCACACGTGCTATTGGCCATCCGCCAGGTTTTCTGTCATACGCGACCATGGTCATTGCCAGATTGTAAACTGGACAAATTACATACAATAAGGTTGCATGTTTACTTTTAAAAGGTGAAAGGGAGAAGCAGAAAACGTTACATCCACTTCCTCCTTGAACATCTTCTTGCTTAGGTTGATGTTTGTGCTTTAAGCCTGTGGTTGGCAGAGAAATTGCAGTCTCTGCTGCCAGAGCTTTTATCTTCCTGCACAGAGCAAAAAAGAAAAAAAGTCAGTGCAGAACCAAGACAGAAAATGAGGTGTACATATGTGACCTGATGCAGATCAGTAACCTTGCAGTTTGGGTCAATTAATTTTCAGTTTCCCACCATGGTCAAATACTAATTTTGCTTTAAAATTGGTTATTTCTGCATTAACAACATTAGCAGCAAACAGTTAAAAATTATGGTTTATCAGGTCTGTTTTTTTTCCCTTTCAGGTTGCTTTTGCTTACAAGTATCACCCAAATGAAAACGACAGAATAAAGGTAAACCTGCTGGACAATACATAAGGATAACAAACCAGTTTATTTTTAAAGCATTCCTTCAACTCTGCCAAGGTGCTCAGGACACTGTACAACTTGTAGCATAGTAATATGCTCAACACCTAAAATGAATACACACTGAAGCTAAAAAGGAGAAAGGATCTAACACAGGGGAAAAAAGGAGAATTAGAAAGCATGAAAGAAAGGAGCAAATAAAGTTGCCCAAGGGAAGTAAAACTATAAACAGCATTGGAAGGTGGAAGTTTAAAAGTGCCATTACAAGTGATGAACATGTGATATGGCTGTAGGATGACCAGATGTCCCCATTTTAGATGGACAGTCCCGATATCTGGGGCTCTGTGATATCTAGCCGCCTATTACCCCACACTCCCGTCCCGATTTTTCAGACTTGCTATCTGGTCACCCGATAGGTGATCCTTTTGTGGGACTTTAGGGGTAAACCCCTGAGAATCCATGAATTACAGGAAAACATTGTCCGTGGTCAAAGATAATGTCCACATGCATGTGGAACAGTAGTTCACAAGGATTCCAGTACAAAACACCAGCACCCACTTGCAAAATTCAGCTGCAAAAATCCTATCTACCAGCACAACTAAATGGTAACCATTGCTCTTCTCATAGGAGTACAGGTAACAGACTCCCCACAGCTGGCTAAACTCACATACTGCCTGGAAGATGAATACATCACAGCTCCAGCCCCACCTCTTTGTTTATGCGTGAAGCTTTGTCATACACCAAATAACCAACCAGATCCAGAACTCACCAGGACAAGACTGGGCTGGCAACGTCACCCAAGCGCGGGTCACTATAATGTGCAAGATCAATGCAACACCACCACAATAAAATCCATAGCAGACATGTTACATAGCCTGATTACAGATCCTCAGCAAAGCCTCCAAGAACCTATTATAATGGCTGTCCACTTTGTATAGCCTGGACTGGATTTGCAAAGAACAAACCAACGTTCAACTACAACTGCAGTTTCCCGGCAAAATAAAAAGCACAAAAGCACGTAGTTAAAATTAAAATTCAGCCCCATGTCCTGCATGCTACCTGATGCAATCAATACCTTCAACAAAGTTAGCATCACTGAGATGCAAGCAACGGCCCCCCAGGCGGAATCAGACAAGAGGGATAAAACACTGCTTCAAACAGCCAGACCCTCTCCGCCCCCCACAGCTAAAGCTGCTGGGATTGCTAGCAATACGGCCCGCAATGACAACCTTGCTGCCCGCAGTATACTAACAAGGGTTAGGAGCTCAGCAGGATATCTGTGGAAGAATTTGAACAAGCTCCTCGCCCTCCAAGAGAGCAGAAACCAAAGCACTGCAGGATTTGAAAGAGAGAGAAAGAAAGAGTAATCCTGTGGGAAGAACAAACAGATGTTCCTGCCTGCTCTTTCAGAGAAAGGGACTTTTTCCCTCCGATTCAGCAGTACTGATGTCAGGAGGTACAAATCACATCTCTCCACATCAGTGAGGCACCTTGTCGTAGGGTGACCAGACGTCCTTTTTCTAAAGGGACAGTCCCGTATTTAAGCTCTCCTACATGTGTCCCAACTTTTTCTTAAAAATGGGTAAATTGTCCCGTATTTTCCCCCAAACTGTCGTCCCCCCCACTCCCCATCAGTTCTGGTGGGTCCTGCTGCTGGCTGGATCCCTACTCACCCACCAGCGGTGAGTGGGAGGGTCCAGTGCCTGATGATGGGAGTGGGTGTGCAAGGCTAGTGGCGGGCCAAAGCTGCAGCGCGTGGGGCCAGCTGCACCCCCTGCTGGTCCATCAGCACAGCCCTCTCTACATGCCAGCTCTTGGCCAGCAGGGCCTCTCCCCTGGCCCATTTCCGGCCAGCGCTGGCTGTACCCTGTGGCAGTTGGTGAGTGCGAGCAGGCGCTAGGCAGCAACTGGTTATGTGGGGCCTCTACTGCCCACCCATCGGCCCTTTACGTGCTCCCCCTCTCACTGTGCTCTCCCTGCTTTGCCCCTTCAGACACACCCAGCCTTGATGCTCCTCCATATCCCCCACAGCAGGGCGCATCCTGCTCCCAGTGCTGTGTGGAGAACCAGCCCCTGCTTGGAGCGCTCAGCTCACCAACAGCCTGGCTGGCAGGCTCCTTCCTTCCCCCACTTCCTCTGGCTGGACCTGGGAACGCCCAAGACCCTCCAGCCTGAGGCACTGGCTAGGAGGAGCCAAGCCCTGTGTCATAAATATAAAGGGAAGGGTAAACCCCTTTGAAATCCCTCCTGGCCAGGGGAAAGCTCCTCTCACCTGTAAACGGTTAAGAAGCTAAAGGTAACCTCGCTGGCACCTGACCAAAATGACCAATGAGGAGACAAGATACTTTCAAAAGCTGGGAGGAGGGAGAGAAACAAAGGGTTTGTGTCTCTGTCTATATTCTGTCTTTGCCGGGGATAGACCAGGAATGGAGTCTTAGAACTTTTAGTAAGTAATCTAGCTAGGTACGTGTTAGATTATGATTTCTTTAAATGGCTGAGAAAAGAATTGTGCTGAATAGAATAACTATTTCTGTCTGTGTATCTTTTTTGTAACTTAAGGTTTTGCCTAGAGGGGTTCTCTGTGTTTTGAATCTAATTACCCTGTAAGGTATCTACCATCCTGATTTTACAGGGGGGATTTCTTTATTTCTATTTACTTCTATTTCTATTAAAAGTCTTCTTGTAAGAAAACGGAATGCTTTTTTTTCATTGTTCTCAGATCCAAGGATTTGGGTCTGTGGTCACCTATGCAAACTGGTGAGGCTTTTTATCCAACATTTCCCTGGAAAGGGGGGGTGCAAGTGTTGGGAGGATTGTTCATTGTTCTTAAGATCCAAGGGTCTGGGTCTGTAGTCACCTAGGCAAATTGGTGAGGCTTTTTACCAAACCTTGTCCAGAAAGTGGGGTGCAAGGTTTTGGGAAGTATTTTGGGGGGAAAGACGTGTCCAAACAGCTCTTCCCCAGTAACCAGTATTTGTTTGGTGGTGGTAGCGGCCAATCCAAGGACAAAGGGTGGAATATTTTGTACCTTGGGGAAGTTTTGACCTAAGCTGGTAAAGATAAGCTTAGGAGGTTTTTCATGCAGGTCCCCACATCTGTACCCTAGAGTTCAGAGTGGGGAAGGAACCTTGACACCCTGCATGTGCCAAAGCTCCACACAGCACTAACACACAGCCTCTCCGCCCCTCAGCTCAGCTCTGGAGTGGCAGGGGGAGGAAGCGATTTCTAGCCTATTCACACCCTGACCCTTCAGGCTCCACAGCAGCCCCCTGGGCGGAGCTTAGCACCCTCTTCACCCTGGGTACTGCCCCCAGGGAGCACAGGGCTGCTCTGTCCCCTAGGCACCCTCTGCTGCTTAGCCACCTCTCTGGCTGGGTTTGCTGAAGCCCCTGCCGTCAGGTTCCCTGAGCCCTGGTGCACAACACATCTATGGCTTAACCCCTTCCTTCCCATGCTGTAGCTGGGGGGCAGGAGGGGAGACAGGAGGTGGCTGGGTTATGTCAGTGCCCAGCAGCAGCCGGGAAGAGGTGTTCGCTGCCTTTTGACACTGTGTGGGCAGGAAGGGACAAGCTGCTTCCAGCCACAGAGAGGTTGGGGGGGGGGGGGGGGGAGAGAGAGAGATGAGCTCTGCAAAAACAGGAGCCAGGTCATCCCTTCCCTCTCCCTCCTCTCCTGCGGCTGGAAACAGCTCCCATCCCTTCCCTCCCATACAGGGCAGAAAGGTTGCTGCTGGGCACCTGGCAGAAACTGGGGGAGGCACGTGACCCTGTCTGCTCTTCCCCCCCATGTTGCCTCGGGAAGACACGGCGCCAGGTACCAAGAGATGCGGGTCCATCCAAGGGGCCCAGCCAGGCATGGAAGGCAGAGAGCGCTGGGCAGGGAGGGGAGGGCCGATGGATCACACACACATACACCCCCTGTAAGAGAGGTGTATGGGAGGGAGAGAGAGAGGTAGGAGGATGGGGGGGATGTCCGTGTGTGTCCGTCCCTTCCCCCTCTGAACCCTAAAGCCTTAAAGATAAAAAGGTAAATAAAAATAATCCAACTATGCCAAAGGGGGGCAAACTACGGCCCGCAGGCCACATCCAGCCCGCAGGACCCTTCCCTCTGGTCCCCGAGCTCCTGCCTGGGACCAGGGTCAGGCCAGGCTTGCAGAGGAGCCAGTGCAACTCCCCCACAGCATGGTGAGCGGAGCGGACACTAGCCCCTGGCCTCCCCCTTCTGCTCCCCTCCGTCCCTGCTTCCCCCGCAGTCAGTTTCCCCAGAACCTGGGCAGCATGGCTACAGCTCTGACCAGCTATAGCGCAGCCAGACCTGGTGCTCCAGGGCAGCACGGTCAGGGGGAGTTCCGGGGGGGAGGCAAGGAGCAGGGGGGGTTGCACAGGGGCATGGGCCTTGCTGCCGGGAAAGGGACAGAGCAAACCAGGGCCCCCCCTCCACCTCCAGCATGCTTGCCTCCTGTCCCCAGCAACCAAGCCCAGACAGGGAGCGAGCCCTGCCCGACTGCCAGGGGGAGCAGCCAAACAAGCAGGGGAAACGCACAGGGAAAGGACTGAGCCCCCTTTCCCCCACCCCACAGGTAACGTGGGGCAGGGAAAGCAGGGAGGGTTGGATAGGGAGCAGAGGGGTCCCAGGGGGATGGGGAGCAGGGGAGATTGGATGGGGTGGGGGCCCCAGGGGGATGGTCAGGGGACAGAGAGCAGGTGTGTTTGGATAGGATGTGGGAGTCCTGGTGGGCTGGAATGGGGGCGGGGGCCAGGCCACGCCTCGCTGTTTGGGGAGGCTTAGCCTCCCCCAGCCTTCCCTACTCCGCCCTCCATACAATTACTGTACCCAGTGTGGCCTAAGGCCAAAAAAAGTTTGCACACCCCTGAACTATGCCATATTTCTTTTTAAAAGGGGCTCAGTCAACTTGATGTTTAATTTGAACATTTGTACTGCATAGTTCTGATTGATTGCCGTTGAACTCGATTGAATACAAGTAATTTTACCAGGTGTCCAGTATTCTGCATAGGGAAATATGGTCACCCTACCCTGTAGGCACTCTAAGGGAGTGGGCTTCAGCCCAGCAGAATTAAGACTTCATTTCCCTGGCTCTAGCCTCTGCAGAGTGCCTCACAAGCTCTGCTAACAGGAGCTAATGGTGGGCGACACTGAATCAGTGCACTCACTGGATGCTCCTTCACAACCAGTGCTCCGATGTGAACGACTCAAGCTGTACTAGCCCCAAAGGCCCCGTCACAGAGTGCGTTCTCTGATTAAAGACCATGCTGCTGGCTCTGGTTTTACATTCAAAGAAAGGAGCTCCATGAGCAGGATGGGCTGGAACTCCCTTTTCCGTTCATGAGCAAGGGACAAGGATGGCTCCTAGCTGTTTACCGTTGGCCTCTTGCAGATAGCGAGGAAAGCTTGATTTCTGGGACATACAGTCCCTCCAAGCAGCTGCATTTATAGACCTGAAGGCTGGAGAGGCCTGCTGAGAAATAAGGGTGGGAGATATAAACAGATTCCTTGCAATACACCAGGGAGAGTTGGGGAAGTCAGCAGATTATGCTGAAGAAACCTCTAATGTTTTTCTTTGCTTGCTGTAATATTTTCCGTTATTCAAGTTTTGAGACAGGCAGTAGGTGCTTTGTAAAGCTCAAAAGTCAGGAAAAGCCATGGCTCCAGTGACACACCCAACTTTTAACTTGGCCCCCTTATGATACAATCTTTAACTACACGACTGCACATTATTACTCAGACAATAAAATATACGAGGTGCTTTTTCCCCTTCACCCTAGGATAACAGTATAGCATCTAGTAACATTTATTCAATCTTACATACTTCCATTAATGTATCTTCCAAAAAGCCTGTACGGTACCTAGCACATTTGGGGTGTTACTATCATATAAATCACCATGGTACATTTTTATAGAAAGGCTTTTTATATAAAAGTTATTTCTGCCTCAGATTTTATTTTTAATAATTCAGGCTGCAACCACATACTATACTCTTTCTTTCCAACCAGTAGCACCGCCTCTCTTAGATGTGTGTCCAGGTTCAAGGGCATTACCTGGCCCCCTGTAAAAAAAAAAAAAAAAAAAAAAAAAAAAAAAAAAAAGAGAGAGAGAGAGAGGCTCATCTCAGCTCAATTTCCCTCCACCCTTGCTCAAGTACTCAGAAAGAGGATAATAAATTATGAAGCCACCCAGGCTGGTCACCCAGGGATACCGAACTCCAAGCGGTGGAGATTTTCACCTCCTTTTCCACTTACTTATTTTGCTTTTTCGTTATGAACATACACCTCGAGGAAGAGACCTTTCTTTCTGCTGAGTCACTCAAGCAGTTTATGAGGCACAATACAGAAGATAAGGCAGCTAAACTACAAAGCTAATTTAGCGGAGAACACAAGACAGCTACTTTACCCGCATAGATGTCAGCACATTTTTGCTAATAATCATTGGTTTTTTAATCTGTAGTATCTCAAACTGTTGATATAAATGACTTAAATGGGCTCTGCCTGGAATATAGAGCAGAACACTGCACTAAAAGATACTGTAGAAAAAAATACATTGTATTATTTGATAAACAGTACTGGATCCTGTAATTAACATCTGTATCATTCGGCTGTGCACCAATGGGCAGTTACAGCTAACTCTGTAACCTTCGTTCTGGGATTTCCCAGCATGTTGGGGGTTTTGTTGGATGCTTATCCATACAGCCTTAACGTAGGTCTTTGATGGAATTCTCATGGGGGGCAGGGGAGGGGGGGGGCTGGGAGAGAGAGTGTTAAGAAAACATTTTGAAATCATTTGCATACTGTAGAATTATTTGGTTGGACATTCTATTCCATTCAAGATTTATGCCTCATGCCTTTCACTGTGGTATCTTACATCATCAGACTCTTCAATCTCATGCACCTTTCACAAGTTCAGCAGGAGTAAGCTCCTCTCCCTCTAACTGTAGGAGCTATACTGCTTTTACTTTCAAGATAGGTAGAGTTAAGCAGGAAAGACTTTATAGGCCCTTTGCATAGCATTTTGATTCCACCAGGCTCCCACCCCTTCATTTGGAAATTTTCACATGCTCAACACAAGCTTTCCACATGCAGCATTTCAAACTTTCAAGAAAGAAATTCACACTTGGGCAGAGACCAACCCTAGGAAATTGTAGCCTAGTAGATGGAAGTTTCACACGGTTCTGACTGACTGAAAACAGGGAATTAGAATAGAAACTAGTATGCAACCTTAATTGTAGTTGTAGCCTCCGTGACCTTTGTAACAATATGTAACTGACACCTTATCAACCATATGAAGAACCTGTCAACTATAGGAACTATAAGCCACATGTAACACATACAGCACCATCAATTTAATAAAAAGGAAAACCAAGGTGATGAGTAACCGATCAACAGAGAAGAAATAATAGGCATCAGTTTCAGCCAAGAGAACGTAGGTTAAATATTTGGATGAAAAAAAAAAAAACTTTAAGAAATGTTAAGCAATGAAAGACACTACCGAGAGAAGAAAAGGAGTACTTGTGGCACCTTAGAGACTAACCAATTTATTTGAGCATAAGCTTTCATGAGCTACAGGTCATCACCAATAAAGATGTTCAAGGCTACCCCTGTCAGGGTTGTTGTAGGTGTGATGGTGTTGTTGGTGGCAGCATCACTCATGGGTCCTTTATTGCGCTGTTTTGAGTGAACATTACAATTGTCTCTTTTTGGATAGGTTGCATTCATTGCACCTCTATCTAGTAAAATGCATATAAAGGCCTTCCCATGATTTCCAAATGCTTACATTTCTAGCATGCTATCATTCATCTCTTGCGATTCCAAGTTTTCTTCTTCATTGCAGTTGACTACCACCAGCCTTTTGTTATACCAGCCAGCTGCATGGCATATTCCTCTAGATTCTTTGTCCTATATCCTCCAGACTGAGCTATCTGACCTGTCAATTAAGCCTTCCGTTATGATCAGCAGCATCAGTATTCCCTCCCCTTGCTGTTTCATGAGGTTAGACAAATTTCATACATCTTGTTGCACTTTCAATTTAAAAACAGGCTATTTTTCCTTAGTCAAGGCAGGCAGGAAGTAGAATTGGCTTCAAGATGCCCATGTCGATGCTAAGCTGTAGGGTTCAAAAAGCTGCAGGTCAAGCTGAGCTGCAAGGCTGAGAGGAAAAAGTATTTTCTTTTTTTTTTTTTTTGTTGCCTTCCATTTTTATTATCCCCTTTGACATTTCCGAGTTCACAGGGCAATATACAGTCAAAAAGAAGAATTCCTCTCCTCACACTCAGCTGGAAGCTCCAAAAGACACCAACAAATTAGCAGGAATGGATTGCAAAGGAGAAATTGGGTTTTGCTCATCTGCAGCTGAGCTCTGCCCCCGAGGGGCAACTTTTATAAATACAATGCTATTGTTATCGTCGTTCAAACCACATTCTTAAATATCTAGGCTGCAGCACATTACTCTATGTAAGAAAGGTAGGCAAGAATCTCAAAAGAAAGCTGAGCGAACCATCACAATAGTCCAAGAAGTGAAGAGCAAATTAAAAGGGTGAAGATTTTCTCAATATATTTGCATTTCTATGACTGTTTCTGTAGCCTGCCTTGCTGCAGCCCCAAAACAGTAGCTATAAAAGCGAGGGCCTTAAAAGGCCTTATGTAATCTTTGTGTTTCCTATTCATCTTCAGTAAATGCTAATTTTACACAGCACTGAGTATAGAGTCAGTTGTACAAAAGAGGAATTTTATAGAATTCGGGAGAGCTGATGTCATCTGGGAACAGCATACTCCATCCATGCATTATGTTTGAAAAAACAGGGTCAGACACAAATCACAAGGAAATGCACTTCATATTTTATGAGTTCATAAATCTACCATTATGGATAGGCTGGGATCAAAGTATGAATCTTTAAGCACCATAATTCCTGGGCACTAAAGATTAATTTTAACCACAAAACGTTTGGACTATGAGCAAAACACACAGCAGCACAGGCAAATATATGGCATGCATAAAAAGAGCACGAACTAAAAATATTTCATTAGTGTTGCTCTACTGAACAAGTTCAAAGGCATTGTTATAAACACAAACAGTGCGTATCAGTGATATACGCATATGTGAAAAGAGACATGCATTGTCTGAACAGTGTGTAACATGCCCTCTAGTTTGATGGGTCGTTATATTGATTTCATTTCTTTCAGTCTGGGCGATTTATTTTTTGAAAAAACACCTATAAAATGATTAATGTACAAGAATCAGGAACTTATTGTGACTCTTTTCATTGGCGAAATATTACTTGTGTATGGCATGTATAAAAACTTCCTGATTGGAAGGCTGTGCGTTTTGCCACTGATTTTATCAACATGGAAGATGTGCTAATGCGTAAGAGCAGAGGGTTTAATCAATGCAGCATTTCTGCAGGCCAATAGTTGAAGGCTATGTCAGCCATGCTTCAATGTGGCAGCAAAATAACCTTCTCTTTAAGGAAACAGGACAGAATTATATTAATAGGCAAAATGTAAGATGTCCACTGATTTCTGGGACAAAATATATATATATATGTAGGATGAAAAATTGCGTTTCCATAATTCCTTCTGGGATCTATAAAGACTTTGAAAATGTCAGTGAATTAGTTAAGCAGATGCCAAGTATCAGAAGGGTAGCCATGTTAGTCTGTATCCACAAAAACAACAAGGAGCCCGGTTATACCATAGTTATAACCATACCAAAATGGTTATACCATCTGAAGAAGTGGGGTTTTTACCCAAGAAAGCTTATGCCCAAATAAATCTGTTAGCCTTTAAGGTGCCACCAGACTCCTCGTTGTTTAAGCAGATGCCTAACTTTAAACAGATGGAATGGTCTCACTGAAGTCAGACAGACTACTCAAGTGCTTAAAGTTAAGCACATGCTTAAGAACCTTGCTGCTCTGGGGCCTAAATGCTACCTGGGATCATTATCCCTATTTTACAGATGGGAAATTGAGAGGCAACATGACTTGCCAAGCCCTCATGGGATGTCTGTGGCAGAGCAAGGAAGAGATTCCAAGCGATCCGCACCTGTGCCTTAACCACACGCCCACCCTGACTCTCCAGAACTCCAGCCACCATGGCTACAGCGCAGTGATATTGCGCTACCATTTTACAATGCGGAAAAGGTGCCATACTATTTTAGGTACAGAATGCTTGAGTTCAGCCATCTTCATTCAACTGTCTCTCAAAGCACTTCACCGTTTGGTGGCAGCAGAGCAATAGCCTGTAGCACTGCATATCTATAGCATGCTATGTACTAGTACTTTAATCTTTTGGGAATCTGATCCAAAGCCTACTGAAATCAATGGAAAGACTCTTAATTTGGATCAGACCCATATTGCATCTTCCATTCAAGGATTTCAAAGAGCTTCACAAATATTCATTAAACCACATAACACCCTTGCAAACAGGTGTTCTACCCATTTTGTATATGAGTAAAGTGGGGCACAAAGATCATGTGACTTTCCCATGGCCGTAGATCTCAGTGGAGTCCAGAAGTCCTGACTCCCAGCCCCCTACTCTAACCTCAGTCGCCACAACCATCATAAAACAAAAGGTCATCAGAGTCAGTTAAAATACAGCAGAATTGTTTCACTTTGCTGCTTTATAGGGGAGAAAAATGGGCCAAATCCTCAGCTGGTGGAAACTAGCAAGGCTCCATTGACTCTACTAACCCCATGGACTTCAATATAGTTATGCCAATTTACACCAGCTGAGGATCTGTGAGTAGAGGAAAATATAATGGGAGTTCTGGATATTTCCAACTGTGGTTTTTTCCCCCATTTTCTTGAACAATTTGTAGGAAACAAATCACGTCTTCCTAGAATAATTCACATCTTCTCCATAATTATCAACGTTTCTTGGACTGTAGTAAAACAAATAATAAATAATAATAATACCTAACTGTTACACAACACTTTTTATCTGTAGAGCTCAAAGCACTTTTCAAAGGAGGTCAGTATCATCAACCTCATTTTACAGACAGGGCAACTGAGGCAGAGGGCAGTGAACTGACTTACCTATGGTCACAGAGCTGGGAATTGTACCCAAGTCTCCTGAGTCCCAACCCAGTACCCTATCCACTAGATCACACTGTGCAATGCCAATTTGTGTTCCAGTTATATAAATTACATGCACATCTGAGATATAACAAAGCAACAAAGATTTTACCCTGCAATTATTTAAAATAGGTTTCAGTAGCCACTTGTGTGTTCCAGCTTAGGCTTCCATTAATTTAAAACAAAAAAATTGACATACAAAGTTTAAGATCTCATTTGGGACTGAGAACTAAACAGATGATGTAAGCTATTGAGCAAATGTTGAAATAAACCTTAGATCTCAGCTGTACCTTTAAGGGGAAAAAAAACCACAAAATTCAGTGAGTGACTTAAGATTAAGGAAAAGTGTACCAATGTGAAACTATACCCCAATATGTGCATCTCTCAATGAAGTTAGAAATCAGATTTTTTTTTTTTAAAAGACTCATACCATTTTAAGGGAAATCTAGCTTGCAATGGGTTACAGCAATTTTGTGCAGTGACATCAATACTACTCCTAGTTAAAATAAATTACATGTTGGGATTTAATTATCAAACCCTGATGAGTCATAGTGATATTTCTGCATTTATCTAAACAAAACAAAACAAAATCTAGGAAGCCTCTAGCTCCACAAAGAAAATTCAAAGGAAAGGTGCATTCAAGCATTTGAGGGGTGGGGGAAGAGAGAACGAGAGAGAGGTGCATTAATCAGCAGGTTCAAGCTCCCAATGGCAGGGAAAAATTTATTGCTCATTTCAGGCATCCTTCAATCTGACCTGCAAAGCAAGCAAATTGAAAGTAGCATTCAGTTCCTTATTGAGGCTTGCTGGCTGCAGGCCAAAACTGTCTCCATTATTTGCATTTCTCTACATACATACAGATAAATGTCTTAAGCACATCAAGGTCATTCAATATCAAGGCCATTAAATTAAGTTTTCCTCTAAAATGAGGTCTCATTATCAAGACTAATTAAAGGATGACAAAACTGACTGAGCCGTTCCCTTCCTTTGCACAGGCTTATTCAGGACTAGGCCATTCCCTAGGAATGAAGTTGATTAAAATTATTAAAAGCTATTTTAATCCCTGAGGCTGTGTTAAAGGTCTCTTGACCATCAGCAATAGAACAGCATAAAATGGCGAAGATCCGTGTTTTTTCTATTTGCACTTTAGCCACATGCTTCTCACTGATCCTCTTGATTTACCTAGTCCCCTAATTTCACTGACTATCCCCCACAGTTCGTGACTCACAGTATGTGGAATAAGGGCGGGATGCAATGTGTCATTTCATCTAGTATTTCCATGTGAGCAGTTAGCGCAGAGACACAATAGGCTTGATCCCCAGCTGGTAGAAACTGACCAAGTTCCACTGTAGCCAATTTACACCATCTAATTCCTACCATCAAAGGTGATGTCAAAAGCCATGTTGATCTGCGCCAGGTGCTCTGAGAAGGGGGAAAAGCTCATTCCTTCATACAACTTTTAGTATCTATGCAGCACTGTGCACATGCATAATGCTCTGCAAACTCATCTGGGGTCTGCCTCTCTATTCCAATACACCAGCTTGTACCAGTTGAGTTCAATGGACATACACTGATGCAAACCCAGTATAACAGAGTGCATAATCAGGCCTGCAAGGTGTAGGGAGTTTTGTGGTACTTAAGTTGGAGGAGGAATTTATATCTCCAATCTGCAGATGAGTATACAGCATATCTACAGCCCATAGGGCACTGCCTACCCACCCCCCCCACACACACACACTTTCATAGTTTAAGACCAAAAGGACCATTAGGCCATCTAGTCTGACCCTCTGTGTATCACAGGCTCTTAAATTTCACCCACTTGCCTGTGTTGTGCCCAGTGGTTTGCATTTGATAAAATACAACTTGCGTTTGGCTCAAGCAGATCTTCTGGAAAGGCATCCAGTCTTGATTTGAAGATGTAAAAAGATGGAAAATCCACCTCTTCTGTTGGTAGTTTGTTCCAGTGTTTAATCACCCTCACTGATAAAAACGTGTATCTTATTTCCAGTATGTATTTTGTCAGGCTTCAGCTTCCAACCATTAGTTCTTGTTCTGCCTTTCCCCACTATATGAAAGAGCCCTTTAGTAGGTTGTATTCTGTCCCCAAGAAGGTATTTATACACCATAATCAAGTCACCTCTTTATCTTTTTTGATAAGCTAAATAAATAGAGAACCCTAACCCTAAGCTCTGTCCTCTCATTGTAAGGCATTTTCCCTATTTGAATAATTTGGGTGGCTATTTTCTGCACCCTTTCAGATTTTCAATGTTTTTCCAAATGTGAGCACTGGACCTGTACACGGTATTCATCTCAACAACGTCATATACAGAGTACGAGTCACCTCCATACTCTTACTCACTACTCCTGTTTCTACATCCAAGGGTTGCATTAGCCACGGCATCAGTCTGGGAGCTCATGTTCGGTTGCTTTCCACAATACAGATCCTATTCTGTAGGAATGCCTGCATTCCTTTTCCCTAGATGCATAACTTTTGCAGAGGGCCGTACTAAACACAAACTTTGTTTGAATGAGCCCAGGTTACCAAGCAATGCAAATTGCTCTATAGGACTGCTCTGCCCTTATCATTATTTACCACTCTGCCAATCTTTTTGTCTTCTGCAAATTTAATCAGCAGTGATTTTATAATTACTTCTAAATCACTGATCAAAATATTGAATAGCATCGGGCCTAGTGCTGATCACTGTGGAACCCTGCTAGAAACAACCCATTCAATCATGATTCCCTTTGGACAATTATTTTTTTGAGATCGGTCAGTTAGCCAGTTCTTAATCCGTTTAATGGGTACTTTATTAATATTGGATAGTGCACAACGTCATGCAGTACTAAGACTTGGTCTGCCCTAAAAAGTTCTCAGCATAGTACTTCAGTCAAGGGAGTGAAAAAAAAAAACAACAAACACACCTCTGGCCGACGTAGCTTTGCCAACTGAACCCACAGCGTAGACACAGTTATGTCAGTGGAAGAGGGCTTCTGTCAACATGGCTAACCTCATTTGGAGAGGCAGTGTTCCTACACCAACAAAAAAAACTCCTTATGTCAGCATCAGCTGCATCTACACTTAGGGGCTATGCCAGCAGGGATATAGCAGCACCATTACGCTCGTATAGTCTCTGTAGTGTGGCCATACCCTAAATCAAACACCTCACAAAAGCCATAACCACATTGGTCAGGGGTGTGTTTTTTTTCACACTCCTTACCAATGTTCCTATGAGAATATCACTGTCAAGTGTAGACCAAGCCTAAATATATTGAATCTTGGCAGTTACCTTACAGGGAACTGAGTCAGAGAGAGGCTAAGTGACTAAGTGTATGCCCAAGGTCATACATGAAGTCTGTGGCAGAGAAAGGAATTAAGCAAGTGTCTCCCCAGTCCTAGGCTCATGCCCTAGCCCTGGGTTAGGCACTTCATGTCTGGGCCAGGAGGTGCCAGTAATATTGAAGCAGCAGCATGTTCAGACCCTTCGGAAGGAAGAATGCCTCACTCTAGCCACAGGGAGCTGCTACAGTTTGGGAACTATCTGAAAAGTCTCTAAAGGGAGACTTCAACCTTTTCTCCTTATCTGCAAGGAGGTGAGGTCTTGAGAACGGGGAGGATAAGGACTTGTCTTCACAAACTATTAGACCACAGCAATCTGGGGTGTGAATCTGCCCCAACCTAGCTTGCCACACTCTAACTGTCCATGTGCACCCTGCTGATGCACAAAAGTGTTAAAGTGCTCTGAGCTAGTCCTCTTTGAAACAGGACTAACTCAAAGCACCTTAATGAACTGCTAACGCACATTGCCAGAGTCTGTCTGTGTGCATCCCTGCCAGTTAGATCACTGAGTAGATTCACATCCCAGTTTGCCTTGGCCTAATTGTTTGTGCAGACAAGCCCTATGTGAGAAAAGTGAAGGTGGACTCCTTGAAGCTCAGAGTGGTGAGAAAACCTCTCCAATCCACCTTCCAGGCCTCACACACTAATTTTACACACACACACACACACACACACAAAGGCACCCACAGCAACTTGAACAGAAAACATATCCCAGCATGGGCTCTTTTGACCTTGGCATGCTCTTATATTCTTCTTTCATAGATCTCTGTCTACCATTTTCATAGGCCTCTTTCTCTGCTTGTCTCTAGCATTTCTTCTCTTGATGGGCCTCTTTCTCTTTGCCTATGTAGGCCTCTCTCTCTCTCTCACACACACACACACACTCTGCTAAAATATACCACAGAGCTACTTTTTTTACTCTTTATCCTTTTTCACAATATGTGTTGTCAGCAAGCGTGACAATGTATTTACTGGTTCTACATGTTGTAGATCAAAAGTCACTGCAAATCCATTTCATCAATCATTTCTCCATTATTGAAAAACATTATAATCCAGTTGTGTGGTTCAGCAATTTCAAGATTTAGAAGGACACCGTCAAGACATTTTTTATTGCTTTTAATTTTATTTTAGTTTGTTTTATACTCATCATGTTTTAATACCCTCACGGCAGCTTGAAAAGCAAATGTCTTTCCCTATTGACTTTGTTCTTTCCCTTTGGCCAACATTGATTTTTCCCTGAGTTTTGAATGATTCTGAAATTAACGTGACTGCTCTGTTCAACACCAACAATTTTTAGCTGTCTGCGTTAGCCCCCTCCTGTGCCAAACAATCTCGTAATTTGTGATTCAGCATCGTAAGCAATAACTAAGCACTCTTCACAGAGCTACTAACTCTGAGTCAGTTTGGGAGCCCAAAAGGACATTTTAGTGAGCCCCATAAAAAAGGCTAGCTAGCTTTGGCTTTTGTTTAAAAAATTGTTTTTTCAGCTATATTGATATTTGGAATCAGGAGGATTTCCTCACATTAAACCATTAATAATGGAGAGTTCAAATAAAGCTAATATTTTTTCTGAGGACTTGTCTTCAAGGGGACACTCAGAAAAGTTAAGGCAAATCAGCTAAAGGTATGAAGTCAATATTCACAAGTTAAAGCACATTAAACCCCTATATGGCTGCTCTTGTTTAGGAGTCAAGTGGCCTTAGTTCACCATAACAAGAAGTATTCGGGGCTAGTTTACACTACAAAAGCTTTGTCGATACAGCTGTAAACAGTTTAGCTAAACCACCAGAGCCCCCTAGTGGAGATGCAGCTTATATTAAAAGGAGTTTTTCTGCCAATATATTTAAACCACCTCCCTGAATGACAGACTCTTTTCCTGGTATAGCTATGTCAGTCAGGGATGTGGGTTTTTCACCCCCTAGCCAGCACAGCTATGCCAATAAAACTTTTCAGCGTAGACCTGGCCTAAATTAGGGCATGTCTAAACTACAGCCACTACAGGGGCACAGCTAGGATGCTGCAGCTGTGCCACCACAGCGCCATGGTGTAGACGCTTCCTAAATCAATGGAAAGAGTTTTTCTGTAGATGTAGCTAATCCATCTCTCTGAGGCAGTAGCTAGGCTGACAGAAGAATTCTTCCCTTGACCTAGCCACGCCTACACCGGAGTTTAGGTTGGCAAAATTTTTCACAGTCCTGAGTGATGTAGCTAGGTAGATCTAATTTTTAAGTATAGACCTGACCTTATCTGTCTACACTGCAACATAAGTCCAGGGTTAGTAGAACCTGAGTTAGCAGCCCTTGGATTTATTAACCTAGGGTTTAAGTGTCTACACACATTTGTGATGCAGGTTAAGAATTGTTGAACCCTGAGTCCCATCCTAGGGTTCCAGCATCTACACTGCATTATGCAGGCCTGAGTCTAACCACCTATATTCCAGACTGCCTAGAGCCCTCCCAAAATGTAGCTGCTCTAGCCCCTTGCTCATGGTGCAGTGGGGGGAAACTTGACTGTCCAGAGGACAAAGAAAGTCTATCCATGGGATTGTGAGATACTTTTGGTGGACTCCCAGAGCAAGAGTCCAGTGGGGCTGCATCTATGCTACAAAGCAATAGGGCATGAACCCTGGGTCCCGGCTTGACTCAGGTTTGGACCCTCCATCCCTATTTGGTCCTGGGACTCTTGGTCTGAGCCTTAGGTTAGCATGATTTGTGTGTAGATGGAAGGGGGCTCAGGCTTGACCCTGAGTTCAAACCCTAGATTTACATTCAAAGGAACTCAGACCATTGTACTCCTGAGTGAGAGCATCCATACAGGGTTTAACAAGCTATAACTTGTATGTGTGGATATTGCACCTTAACTGATTCACATTAACTTTCCTGAATGTCCACAAAGGGTTCCTGTTATAGGATTTAGGGTTCTTCCTTTGGTCCCCCCTGCTCTCAGAGGTGCTGATTCATGGTGACTCATCGTGCCAAGTACAATTCTTTAACTTTGCCTTGGGTATGATGGATAGAGAAGTCCTACAGGAGGAACAGCCAAGTCTGGGGAGAAGACTTAGGCAAGAATCCACGTTTGTTAGCATCTTTGTTAAAAAGCTGAACCTTGGAAACGTGGAGAGTTTTATCTTTTCCAGTGTGTGCAGACCATGGCCCTGATCTTGCCATGAGCTCCAGGCAGACAGACCCCTGCCTCCATCTACAGCCCCATTGATTGGGGCCTTTATTTGGAGCAGGGTGGGAGCAGTTCACAGCCTGATTCTCCACTGCCTCATCCCCTGTGTACTCATTTACAATTACTCCTGATCTGGCAAGGAAATGGAGAATAAGGCCAACAATATTTATTGGGCCGTTTCATGGGACAAAAATGCTTCTCCTGGTAGAAGTAAAATATTTCTAGACTGCAAACGTGTTCATCAGACAGCTCAGAATCGTTTCAGGAGATATTAGACAGTGCAGTCTGAGATGTTTATACAGCACTTAAGAAGTCTTGAGGAGGGAGATTCAGTCTAATGCTTTTTATAAGACAAATAGAAAAAAAGCTTATGGTTGCTGCAGGGAATAAAAATAATGTCAGCATTACTGGTCTCCAGATTTTCTGCTGCTAACAGAAACATTCCTTGCATACACTGCACTTTACATCTCAGCGGGATTTTACAATTTCCCACCCCCTGGGACAGGTAAGATTTTGGATCCTTTTGACATTGGCATTTGTGATTTTTAGTTTTGTGTTTCGCAGCTGATCTTTGACTGACACTGATGCAATTTCCCTGAACACATCACCTAGGCTCATGAGCGCTTCACGTGAACTGAAGCTGACCACTGGCTCACTGACATTTATCTTTATAGAGCCACAGAGGGCAGCAGAGGTGCTAAGAAAATGGAGGAGGTAGGAGGGACAACACAAATATATTACAGAAAAAGAAGGAAATTAAACCAAACCAGGATTCCATGCCTGCAAACACTCATGTGTACTTCACTTTATACATGCAAATAGTTCCAGTGACTTCAGTAGTTCTAATGCAGTGGTTTTCAAACCTGTGGTCCACGGAATCACCATCCTACAGTTACACCACAGGCTGCAGCTAGGAGTTGTGAGACAAAGTTTAAAAGAAAAATGTAAGCTAAATACCAGGAAATACTTCCTGACATGGAGATGTGTAGAAGAGCCTCTAATGGGAAGTGGTGGAAACTCCATTGCCCTGCACGTGTAGAATTAGACTTTGCAAACACCAGTAAGTGTAGGATAGGAAAGAACCCTGAATCTGCTAGAGATGGACGAGATGACCTAATGGTCTTTTCAAGAGACAGACAGAGGTAGGTCCAGGGGCTAAGGCACTACACAGGGACTCGGGAGACTTGGTTCAATTCCCTGCTCCACCTCAAAATTCCTATATGATCTTGGGCAAGTTACTTAGTTTCCCATGTAGATTATAACACTCCCCTACCTCACGGGGTGTTGTGAGAAGAAAAACCTTAAAGATGGTGAGGTACTGGGATACTACAGTAATAAACACCATAAAAGTACATAAGATAGAGGTTCACTCAGAAATCAAAGGTTCTGTTAAAGCCACAGAAGCCAAGCAAGTCAAAGTACATGCATGAAGGCTAAAGAGGAACAATGGAAGAACCCTCTTGGAATAGACAAATATTGATGTCACTGTGGAAGTGAATTATGGGAGAGGCATTTTGTTAAATGTCAAGCCACATGAGATGCCAGGAAGGACGACTTTGTTGTTCAGAACAGTTAAAAACATGTCTTGATTAAGAAATCATCATCTGCTTTGTCACAGCTTCAGGGATGTAACACTTCTAGTAATGGAGACACTACTGCCAAAAAGGCAGGAGGAATTACATTTGAACTTGATTTTCAGGGACCAAAAGGCATGTCATAACATGAGGTGGCTACAACAGACTCTGGATACATCTGTGATGTAAGTGAATATGTGATTGTAGTGCCTGTAGGACTAGATTTACTCTAGCTAGGACAGGCAACAGCAGCGTAAATGTGGCAGCACAGGCTTCAGCTGCCCGAGTACAAGCTGACCGCAGACTCTGGGTATTTACTCGGACACCTAGCCTGCACCGTAGCCCATGCTGCCACATCTGCATTGCTACTGTTACCTAAACCAAAACTAGTGAGGATATGCCCAGGCAGGCTACAATCACACTTCAGTGTAGATACACCCTGTGTGAGAGCCCAGACTAGAGAGAACAGATTACCAGTGACAAAGCCTGTCAGGTAATATTGCTGTAATTTACAGTACAAGATCAGAATCACTTAAGGAACAGACTAGCTGACTCTCTAAGCAAACCTTAATTGTTGGCAAAAACAAAGCAAATGAGCAGATATAGGTCTCATCACAACTTAGAAGTCTTCCTGATCCATAGGCTTTCCCTGTACCCAACACTGAACACAGCCAGGTGCTTTGGAAATAAACGGGCACCATTGTGCCCATACTTCTAATCAAATGTTACCTCTGTCTGTGCTCTTCCTGACCCAAGGCTAGATGTGAACTTCCAGCAGCACCAGCGCTCCCCACTAACAGTTTGCCTTATTAGACAATCATTCGCACACAGCTCACTCTCCAAAGCTGTGGGTAAGAGGACATGTCCCCACTGCTCACTACACCTACTGTCCTACTAATACTAGTGTCCTATATTTATTCAGCACCTTTCCTCCAAAACAGACCCCCAAACACTTCTAAAATGTTGAAAGTTATAGATACAAAGGCATCTGTGAACCCATCACTGAGAGGCAGCCACCTCTGGGAGAGAGAATGGCAGCTATCTAACAACACATGCAACTCTACACCACAGGAAGTGAAGAATGTGGTGGCAGTGAGCCCCACAATGCCTGGATAGAGGCCATGTGATGGAGCGGTGGGAGGGATGGGGGGTAGAAGAGATTCCCGTAGGTTGACACTTCTCTGTGTTCAATGACAGGAAGTAGGTAGAAGAAGTACTGATTCCTTTCCAGCTTTATCCTTCAAAGGCGCTGAGGCCAATTAGCATGGTTTAGCACTGCTAAAATCTCCTGCATTAAAACCCATGTAGGAGAAAGGTTTAGTCTTATTATAACTGAAAGCTACAAGTTAATATCAATCTTCATTTAACAGAAGCTAGTGTCATGATACTTAATGTGAGCATATCTTTTCCTATGTTGCTTTTTTCCCCTCTGAATAATGAATTATTTTTCTATGCCAAAATAATGAGGCATTAGAGGCTCTCAGTAGACAGCATTGTGGGGTTTATATTATCATATTTAAAAGGTGACCCTTACATTTAAAAGCAGAGAAGTGATAATGAAGTTTAGGAAGTGTCTGGAAAGAAAATAAACCACATTATGTACTTATAAAACCCCCTTCACCACAGTACCTGGGCACTGCACAAACGTTAATTCATTTATCCTAAACTCCCTGCAGTGAGATGAGAGAGTAGTATTACATCCCTTTTACAGATGAGAACCGAAGCAGAGAAAGGATGAGATTATGTGACTTGCTCCTAGAGTGGCTGGACAGAGTTCACAGCTGAACTGTGATTTGCTGGAGGGTGGCCTGGCTGGGCTATGGAGAGGGGGAGAGAACAAAGACCCCCATCACCACAAGGTGCTCTAGGCCCACAAAACCAGCCTGGGAGCACCTCAGGGAGCCAGGCAGCAAATGGGCTGGAGAAGAGAGATGGAGACGGAACACAGAGCAAGAAAAAGGACTAGCAGAGGCAGCTGATTGAGGGTGTGAGCAGTTGGGAGTCTCTTACAGGCCTAGCTTTTGGGCACCTACACTTTCCATAAGGACAGCATTTGATGTGTATGAGGGCATGGCTAACCCCAGCAGCTACAGAACTGAGGGATATTCATTCCCTGGCGCGCGCACGCACACACACGCACGCGCACACACACGCACCCCCCCCCTTAAGTAGACTGTCCAGAAATTCTTACTACTGTGCAACTTTTTCCATGACTAGACATAACCCTTGGGCTTGGGCATGAGAAATTAGAGCACAGAAGAGCCTTGCCAGGAATTGAGCTCATCTTCAGACACGAAAACAAGATTTCTGGACAGTAAAACAGTGATTGCTTTTTCATGCAACTAAACCTGAGTTTAGAATTAGGCAATAATAATCTCCTCCGGCAACTTTTGTAACCTGTGACTAGAATTTATCCCTACTGAGCTGAAAAGCAATCCCTGTCACTATAGCCACGCTAACAAAGTAACATTCTGATAGAAACAAGAGAGACCTCTCGAGTTGCTGCAAGGATATTAGGCAGTAGGGGCAACGGGATTCCAATGCCCATTTATTTCACTGAAGCTAAACAATAGGGAGGAGGGGAAGAAGTTATTTCATCAGGGGCTGAAATGACTTCCTTCTAGAGTGGAAGATCTCTGGACTGAGGTGATTTGAACTCCCCTCCCCTGACTCATTTTGAAAAGCTTACCAACCCCTCCCATCTTGTATTTAACCTGGGACAAAATGCTACTTGGAAAGCTGCCGATACTGACACATGGCAATTCAGTTGTTTCTCTTGAAGTGTTAGCTGGTGTGGCAGAGACAATGTTTGTTTTCATGACTGGGGCTGAATTTTCAACACTCAAATTTTGGCACTGGCTAGGATGAGGGAAGTGTTTGACTTAAATGGTCTAAATTCAGAAGGGACTGATTACTTCTGAAGCTTGGATCCAGTTCAAAAGCTCTGCCCACCGATGCTACCTCTCAAACTGCCAGAAAGCCCAATTTTCAGGCTCCCGCAGCCTTGCGTGGTGCTAAAGCATGCAGTATATTAACGTATATTTTAAGGTTAACTTATTGCTTGTGAAAGGTGCCAGGTTAATAACCAGTTCGCACCCTCACCCCCACCAGGGTAAGTTAAAAACAGTGTACCCAGAGACAACCACCTCAAGAGACCATTCCAGCCATAAGGAACAGTCTAAGCACACCCACTAACTGCAGATTGTGAAGTTAGTGTGGCACCATCTCTATGCCACTCAGAAATTCCTCTTGCCTATGCAGGAGGACGTCCCAGCTCTCCAGATCCACCGGGTTATGGCAATGTAAAGGGACCATAAAGGAATGCAGAAACCAGCTGAACAGGACTACAGGTCACTTTTGAACTATGACCTTTGATTTCAAGCTAGATATTTTTATCAGGCTCTCCACCCCAACATCTGATTTGTGTTACGCAGAACACTATCGAGTCTATAAGTCTGTTAATTACAAATTATACATAAAAATAGTGCCAAAGATTTAGCTGCTAATTTATGTGAAGCTATTAAAGAGATAAAAAAGATCCTGGCACATAGTCCTAGCTCAGAGAGACATCACAAATAACCTATCATTATACACAGAGTAACAGAAAGGACACCCTCCTCCCTTGTGAATTTCAGCTGTTATTTTATTACTTTTTATCACTACAGATTTCCAAGGCAGAAATTAAGACGCAATATATAAAGACACACAGGTACCACTTAACTGACTCTCAAAGTAGAGCAGAAGTCTTAAGAAACTCATGACCCCTTCTTACAAAAACGCATTCACAATTTAAAATAAGTAGTTTTTACTGTCTGCAACAGACATGGACACTGGACTCAGAATCACAAGAGAACAGCTTTCATGGGCTTGTTGGAAAGTGCAGCATAGCATTATGGCACCCAAACATGTTGATGGAAAATTCATCCTTCACCTTGGAACTCCCAGGTGAGACACAGGACTGCCAGTTAGACAAAGCAAGGGGTAGCCAAGTGTGCTGAAGTATGGACCATGCAAAGAGACTCTCTCCAAGCTCCACCCACCAAGAACTTCTGTTCAGTGTCCTAGAACTCTATTCCCAGGTCATGTCTTCTCTCCCCCTACTTCTGCCTTTAAGGATGTGTATAGGGTGTGGGGGCAGGGAATGTATCTGGTATATGTAAAGTATTTATATAGCCCGCATTACCACATTATCTGAGGGCCTGGCAATCTTTAATGCATTTGTCCTCACAACAGCCCTTGGAGGTGAGGTAGTGCTATTATTCCCGTTTTACAGATGGGGAACTGAGGCACCGAGAGACTAAATGACTTACTTAAGGTCACACAGTAAATCTGTGGCAAAGCAAAGACTTGAACCAAGGCATCCAAAGTCCTAGATTAATGCCCTAACCTCTAGGCCATCCTTCCTCTCTCAGGTTAGACAGCCTCTTTCCACGTGAAGAATCCTATGTTCACAGGCATTTAAACACATTAAACACGGGGAGGGGAGCGATGTTATAAAACAAAACTAGCCTATCAAAATGTCTTCCGCTGTCACTGCTTTAGCCCAGGATCTTTCTGCCCCTCCCAGCTTCAGGAAAGGCCAAGGAGGTTGCAGTTAAGTTCTGTGCCTTTCAGACAATGAGGAAGGCAAACTGTAGTCCTCCGGCGACAAAATGACATAATGAAGCATAACCAATTGCTTTTGGGTGTCAGGACATGAGGGCAATTTGCTAAGAAGCAGAGGGTGTGGAGCAATCTCTCTAGCATTTTGATTTCACTGAATACAGCAACCAGGACATGAAAACAAACCATGGGCAGAAGGGTCTCAAAGATGACAGTAAAATGAATTTGTAAAAGCACTCCAAGCTCGGGTAACTAGGGATACAGGTCTAACATTACCCAATGAATTAATCTATAACAAGATCATTGCTAGAGCTTTGATTGTTGTAGGTCCATAAGTATGAAAAATATAGCATCAAACCCTTTTCGAGTTAACGTACAACCAATAAATCAGTGATCCAGCGATAAAAAGAAGTCTCTCTCTACTGTCAGCAATGCCTGGGATTCAGCAAAACAAAATATTGCTCAAGACAAAAATGTACAACTTTGCTTTGAATAAATGGATTCTTAAAACACTTACTAAATCATTGCACAATAACCAGTTCTATAGCACAGTAAACCTCATTCTCTTTTAATAGGAAACACTAGAAAAACAGCTTTATTTTGCAATGTATTTTTTGAATCTGTTATGAGCTGAAATTATGGAGCTCAGTCAGAAGCAGTTGCTTTGGGATTCATATGCTTTGCCCATTCTCAGCTAACTGGTATATGAAAGGCTAGAAAACAAGAAATACAACCCTTCAGTTCTTTACTGAACTAGCTTCTTCCATATCTTAGAGTATTTCCTCCTTCTAAAGCCACTTATATAATGTGCAATACCCAAGCTGTAAGCATCAAGCCTCAAGGTTACACACCTCATTGCTCTTTGTACAGTACATTGCTACCTAAACTTCTGATATCTGATGGAGAACCAAACTAAACATTTTGTACACCTGACCTCCCACAAAACCAGTTATTTTCTCAACTCCTTCCTCTCACGTTGTATGCTCTAAGAGGTCAGTTTTCAGTGGCTCAGTCACTCAAGATCAGATGCTCAGTCAACTGTAGGATGAGCCAAATTCTTGGGAGCAAAAGGGAGAACAGCATCGCTGCTGACATCAAATGTTTTTGCTTCCAGGAGCTTTTAATGAAGCAGTCCCCTACCCATTCCACTGAGCCACTCGAAATTTCAAGAATGCTTTTTACCCACAGCACTTGTGCCAACCACCTGACACCACATGCCTTAGCAGAAAGCCGTTTTGATCCCAGTAAAGAGAGAATTCATATGCTTCTGGACTGGGTGCAATGGCTCAGAACTATGTAGCATCTTGTTCAACAACATCATGCAGCAAGGAGAGGTGCTGACAGTTGTTTCTCAGGTGTTCATCAGCCTCTCTTTTCAGTCCTGCTCCACTCGAATCTTCGCAGACATGCCCGCACAAAGGAATATTTGATGGAGCACAATCTCAGCCAGAAGGCATGCACAGACTGGTGTAGTCTAGAGCAGACTTGACTCAACAGAGAGGGAAAGCAAACAGGGAGCTTTAGTCTCGGCTGTGAGGAGACAAACAGCTTGGCCATCATTAAAGACAGACTCATAAAATGGAATCCCACTTACAGAATGGCAGAAGGAAATACTGACAGGTTCTCACTGCAAATCCCAAATTAGCTCCTTATTTGGTCTTTGAGTGCCTGAGATACCAACCATAGGAATGTGTGTGACCATACACTGCAGTAGGTGAAGCACAAGATAACTACATCCATTTTCCCTAAATGAATGGGGAAACCCAAACCTAAAACCCCAAATCATGACAACCCTGGACGTTGAAGCATTTTCAGAATTTAAACCCACAGCCAGTCCCTGATTTCACAGCTGAGGCTCAACTGTATAATGGCCTGAACTAAACCTCCCAAATTAGAACCCCATATCCCAACACCTGACTCTTGGGAATTTCGGATACAGGTCCTTAACTTTGAGGTGCTTGGCCATCTCTTGCTATGATGTAGATGTCCACGGACTCAAAAGTGGACTAAGACCACAGAGCACTTTATACTCTCAATTCCCAAGACCGCTCAAGGTCAGAGGTGAGACCGCAGTAGGTCTAGACATACCTGAACTGGCTTTGATCTAGCAAGCTCAAACAATAGCAGTGAAGTTAAGCACCAGGGGGGGCAGTTCAAGTACATACCCAGGGTCCCAGGCGGAGCTGTACAGCCTGTTCTGCTGCTCATGCTACACCAGCGTCACTGCCATGCTTCTCATGCACAGTGTCCTTCTCAAAAGGAAGGGGATGACTTCTGAATACACAGCATCAACTTCTGCTGCATGAAAATTTTTTTTAATGCATCAGAAAGAAGCCATTTATTAAACACTGAACAAACCACCACCAATACCTTACACGCTTTGAGGTGTAACCATGCATTACCACCTCGGCAATGTGCATTCTGTAGCAAATCTGAGGAAAGGTGAGCTGCACCACACCAGTCCTCATAGGGTGAAAGTCGCTGGCAACAAGCGACCACAAAGGTTTAGGGCTGGTTACCTTGCATGTATGCCCCACCCAAAAATCCCTTGCTAGTAGCCTTGGCAAAACAAGACTCTAGCAACATGCTGACCTGACACAAGAGAGGACAGCGATAGGACTTTGCAACACCATGGCGGATGCTAAGAATATACCCATGTGCTGCAAGTATAAAAGTGTGCTAGGAGGGTGAGATTTTCAAAAGTATGCCAGTGCTGGTCTAACTCTATTCCCCATGAAGTCAAGGGGACTTTTAGGGCATTTCTACACTACAATTAAACACCTGCAGCTGGCCCATGTCAGCTGACGTGGACTTCCAGGGCTTGGGCTGTGGAGATGTGAAACTGCTGTATAGACATTGGGACTTGGGGGCTGGAGCCCAAGCTCTGGGACCTCATGTGCAGGGTGGGTCCCAGAGCCCAGGCTCTAGCCCAAGCATCTACACCACGGTTTTACAGTCCTGCAGCCCAAGCCCAAGGTGGCTGACACAGGGGTTGAATTGCAGCGTAGACATACTCTTACAGTGATTAATGGACACAGAGCTAGGCCAGCTTTGGCAAGTCTCACTTATAATGTAGACTATTGGTTATCCTAATAAACGGTGTATGAGAATGCATAGGAGCTGGAACTAGGGGTGCTGCCACCGCTGGCTTCAAGTGGTTATCATCATCGACACGGTTTACAGTTTGGTTCAATGGCTCTCAGCACCCCCACTACACAAATTGTTCCAGCACCCCTGAGAGAATGCTCATAAAAACAGTCAGTCATATAAAATATAAATGGGGGTTCAGCACTTGGCTTTCCATAGCACAAGCCAAGTGCAGCCCAGCACCATTACCGGCAGTAAGACAGCCATCAGATGGTAATACTCTCTTACTCTTAACCGGTGCTGGATTTGAACCGGCAGTTTAGCAGCTAAAAGCTTACAGTCCATTACCAATACCCTGAGCCACCCAGGTCCTTGAAGCTTGCTTTTAAAAACCTTTGTTGCTTAGTTCCCATCATGTTTCTGAGTTACACTTGACCTATTATCCCACTTTCCAAAACACTCGTTTACTCCCCGCAAGTTTTCAAATTAGCCTCTAGATCCTAATATCGCCTAATACTGATCCTCAGACACCAGCTTCCGAATTAAAGTGTGCCTGGATAGCCTGTTTTCAACCGTAAGAGCACAGTGGTTAACCAAAGCAAAATTCGGTATGTCGGGTTTCTCAAGATATCTGAGAGGATTTGATGCTGCCCAGGATGGGGAGATCTGCTTTGCCAATGGGTCAAAATACGTTCAGTGAAAGGAAACTCTCACCCTATGCAAATATTTTGTTAGTTTCCATTAAGATCCAGTGCATCCTGATTTATTTTACCATTCAGAGCCTGTTTGAGTTCTATACTTTCAAGGCTTTAGTCATAGTAATTAAGAAAGATCTGCCATGTGTTCGTATAATCCTAAATTAAACTGTCTCAACATAATTAGGCAAGTATCAGAAATGGCATTAAAGCTATAAATGTACCCAAACTGTGATTGTCTCTTGTTTCCCCCCCTTCCAATGAAATTAGTACTGTAGTTCTTCTAGCTTATTTAAAGAGGGGGAAAAGGGGAATTCCCTTTCCTATTTTCAAATTTCCCTAGTCTGAACACAGTGAAAAGCAAAGGAGTGCAGAGTGTCAAACCTGTGCAGAGATCTCTGGGAAATCTCTTCTAAAGGAGACTCCACACAGCACCTGTCAAGTCGCATAGTTTCATAGCCCATAATCGCTTCCGCGAGAAATTCTCAGTCACGCATCATCATCATTTCACCCTGGCTGAGCTCCCTCCTTGTCCTTATCTATGACTGCTGAACTAGCCTCACCTTTTCCGCATCTGTCTAGATCAAATGCCAGCAGGGACTGTCAGCTCCTACACGAAAGGGACACGACTCTCTAGAGACAGCAAAGAGGCAATTTTTTTTTTTTTTAAATCTCACTAAAAGACTTTTCCAGTGCAAAAAAAAATATAGCACTACAAGGAAACCAATAATATTAATTAACAAGCAGAACACAACAAGGAGTAACTGTCTGTACAGAAAAACAAAAACATCTATTCAGTATTTTTGCCTCTGCCGTTCAGGACTGCAAAGTAACTTTAAGCTGCTGGCTGTGCCATACTGACATAGCATAGGCCCCAAAACCTTTTGTTTTGACGTATTTCTCCTTATTAAAGAAAAGCAAGTGAAATGGCAAGTGACGCAGGCTCCCTGTGGGCTCAAAAATCAAGCACCCCATTTGCAGAAGAGCAGAGAGAACCAGGTAATGGGCTTGTTTCCCCACACATGGGCAGGGAGCAGCTGTGCCAGTACTAGCACTCAGCCCTGAGCCAAAGTAGGGCTGAGGCAAAGGGTTCTGCAGGGAGCAACAGCTGTAAACTCCATCCAGGGTTCCTAGTAGCTGTAATAGTGCGCTTAGCGGCCCTTCTTCAGTTCCCCTCCCCGTGGATGCGGTTAGCTCCTCGGCTAAACCATAGCTCCATACCTTCCAGGGCAATGAAGGTCCCAAATGAATAGAAGCCCCTAATGAGCAGTCGTCCTCCCCGTCTTTCACTCTGGGCATTTCCCTCTCCTTTGAGGAGCAGCACCTCCTCAGCCAGTATCACTCCCTTGAAGGCCTGTCAGTCTTCTCCCCTCTAGGGGATGAAAGCATCCCTGTCTGCCCCTCTTTGGAGTACCCCAAGAACCAGATGCCACCCCACAGCCCCTACAACCGGTCTCCTCCCCAGCTATCTGCCTGCATGCTCTGTACCCTGAGGTTCCTCACCCCCCTCTTACGCCTCTTCTCAGCCTCTTTCTCCAAGCTTCTCTCAAGGCAGCAGGGAGCTGGGGAGCCAGAGCTGGAGTCCAGCTTACAGGCAAGGAATGGAGAGAAACAAAAAGTGCAGGGTGGGCCGCATAGAGAAAAACACAGCAGACGGAAGCCTGGGAGGCGACCCACTAAAGCAGGCCACACCCCACCCCTTCCTCAGAAGGAGGCTCTGTGCCAGGCCATTTGGACAATACCCCAGAAGTCCAACCACTTGGACAGCACAGTCAAAAAGCCCATCTTCTAAAGTCATCACTTTCAAATATAATCATTGATAGATTTTTACATTGATAGATTTCAACTACAAGCCAGGGCTGCAAGGGGCAGACGTATGGGAATGAGAAGTGTTTCATGACAACAGACTCAATTACCATTGTAGCAGAGTGTAAGGGATGCTTGCTCTGGAATTTCGTCTGACCATGCTGCAGAGATCAAAGTGACTCGTGCCAGGGCATTCTTGCTGCAGACCGACCTGCTGCTACAGGGTGTCTTCAACAGCGTGGGCCACTTGCAGGCCTCCAGTGATTGTAATCCAGACTGCAAATCTGCCCCCACAGTATCTTTTAAAGTGATCTTTCCCACCTTGATTTTTTTTGCACCTTGCTCCTGAGAAAAACCACATATCTAATTTTTGCCCCACCTGATCCCAGTAGTGATCATACTGGGATCTCTTACAAAAGTCCTTGCCTTTCACAAAGCTGCCCAGCCTTGCGAGTGTTGTCCAAATACATAAACCAAGGAAAAGCTCTCTGTGTTTACACACTCCGTGTATTAATGGACAGTTAAGAGCATGCCAGTGAATCAGTAAAGTATAAAAAAAAATTACGTTTGACCAGCATGTCAGTATCAACAGTCAGAAAGCAGTAGTGAAAATTAACTTTGTGATCTAACGATTACAGCCTTATTACTTCTGCATGACCTACATATATTCTTCCGCTTCACCTGCTCTGTCCTCCGCATATTAAAACAGTGTTTTATGCAGCCTATTATGCTTCATAGCTTTCCACAAGAACCATTATGACAGCAGTGCTCTTTTCTTACCTGTATTATTCTTTTACAAAGCTGTCGTTTGATAGAGAGGTCAGACAACAAGAAGGGTTTAATACGATAATAGCGCACATTTGGGGCTATTGCATGCAATGATTTGAGATACGATCACTTGTTATGCTTAATCACATCTATCATTTCATTCTTTTAAAAAAAAAGACAATTCAAGTCAAGTGCAAGAATGTAAATATCAAGATCTAGTTTTACTGTACAACAGCTTCTACTGGATAAAACCAAATTTCACGATTAAGAAACTGACACTTGAGCAGTGGAGACTATATTCCAGTGGTTTTCAAACTTTTTAGACTGCATACCCCTTTCCAAAAAATGTAATCTACTGCCTACCTCCCTCTGAGATAAGGTCATAATATACCTATGATTAGATTGCCAAGTCTTACTAAATAAATGTGTTGTCCACCATTACAGGATTTTTCTGGTATACCCTGATGAGAGCTTGCGTACCCCAGTTTGAAAACCACTGCTCTATTCAATTCTGTGGAAACTTTTACTATACAAGGAGTCTTCTTAAAGGATTCTGTTCTTTTATGGTACATGGATCCATAACTAGCTGTGAGGAGATGATCTCAAGAAAGGGAAAATTTATGCTGAATATCAGGAAAAGTTTCTTCACAGTGACAGATATTAGACCCTGGAACAGTTTCTGGAAGGAAGTAATAGAAGAACCTTCACCTGGGACTTTTAAACATAGACTGGACCAAAAAAGAAAAAAATCCCTAGAAGTGTCAACAGAACAATTCTGCATTGGTAGATGGATGGCCCCCATGATCCAATAAAACTTCACAATCGCTAAGGCTGGATTCTCTGATCTGCTAAATTCACTTTCTGGCACTCACTCAAGTAGTGCAAAGTGGATTTAAAGTGGCCAGAAATGGCCATGGGAGCATTACCTTTGTGCGAGGCATATTTCTATTGACAACAAAGCTTTGGAGGGGGCAAAGCCAGCCCAGGGCAGGGGGAGGAAGAGACATGTCAGAGCAGAGTTTTACTATGCCCAATACACCACTAGTATGCACCCTGACTGATTTTACATCAGCGGAGGAAGTTAGAGCTGCTCTTGAATCTAATCCCTGTGATCCTACAACTCCACTGGTTTAGCTTTTAGAACTGTAATCTCTTAGTGCAATACTTGACATTGCGTCCAACATGTGCCTGCTCATCTTTTTAGGAGATATTTCAGAGATACTTAGGAATTAGGGATTACTGCTGTTTAAATTACAAATAATGGCAGCTTGATCATGGTCTTACTATATAGGCATAATTCCTTAGAGTAGGGGAGGGAGAGATTTATTTCTGGGGAAATTGCATGCAATCCCTTAAGGGGAAATTTTAACCCACATGCTAATATTTTTCCTTTTCTCTATGTTCTTCCCTCCCCTCACCCCTTAAACTGTTTTGCTGGCTATTTTTAGTTCCCAATTTGCAGTTTGATTCATTGTTACATTAATTTTCCATTCCTTTGTGTTCATCTTCATCAGCTCCATTGTTAATAATTGTACCAAAAATAAGCAGATGTTCTGTATGGCACACCTGTGTCCAATTAAAATCTGCCAGAAGTTATGAATTTGCAAGTGGTAATATGGGAAGAGAAATATGGGGAGAAAACAGAGTGGCATGCAGTGTTAATTTTCCTTGTCCTGAAATACAGCATTGCATGAAAGCAAACAGTCCTAGGAAAAATCTGTCACGTACATTTAGAGGAAAGATTTGCTGTCCCAAAGAACAATTCGTGTTCATTTCTGCCAGGAATATTCAACCATTCTTTAATTTTTTAAAGAGTCATGCAGCTACTCCAGCTTTTATCCCCCATTATGAAAAATATGTTCGCTCTAATTTTGGATTGTAATAAAAGCGCTGCCTGGGGCCGCTCAAATTTTTCTATTTCTGTGAGGCACATGTCCTTGAACCAATTCAAGGTAGCCAATACATCTGCTTGTGAAAGTCTGCACAGGTAAATACCTAGAGAACATACCTGCCAATGACCTTGCTGCGTACTGCAAAGTGATATTCTAACGAGAAATCTATTTTTTCAACCTTTCATGGTCAAGTAGCATAATGCATTTTTATTGCATATTCTGCCTTAGACAAAGAATTCAACAAATATTTAAGTAAGGTTTTACATATTCAAGTGTTTCTTTCATGCAGCTTATTACATGTTATTGGGACATCAGAAGTTCACTCCCAGCATTATTACAGTCCATTCCTGGGGACGCTGTTTTAATATCTATTTGCACTAAATGATTTCTAAAGCAGAGATACATCCAAGACAAAACCCCAACTCAGAACAGGACTGAGCTTTGGAGGAGGTTACATCTGGGCTGAACTTCCCAATTGGCACTTATCTACAGGGGCAGCAGATTTGTATAATATTTGGTGGTGCCCAGAACAGGTCCCAGGTACATACACACACACACACACACACACACGCCTTGTAAGCTAATATATATATTTTTAAGTAATGTAAAAATGGACTGGAAACAGTAAGCATTTAACAGTTTCCCTATATTGCACAATGTGAGGGCTCTGGCTGGGGGTGAGAGCTCTGGGGTGAGGCTGGAGATGAGGGGTTTGGAGTGTGGGAGGTGGCTCAGGGGTAGGGCAAAGGGTTGGGCTGTGGGGGGCATGGAGATGAAGGGTTCAAGGTGCCGGAGGGGGCTCAAGGTGGGGCAGAGGGTTGGGGCGCAGGGGTGAGGGCTGTGGGGTTGGGCCAGGGATGAGGAGTTCACAGTGCAGGATGGGGCTCAGGGTGTGGGGGGGTGAGGAGTTTGGGGTGCAGGCAGGCTGCCCCAGGGCTGGGGCCAGAGAAGAGGACTCCACAGTCCCCCGCATCCCTCTCCCCACTGGCAACAGCGAGCTCTGGGGGAGGGGGTCTCCTCTCCCCCCCAGCAGCACACTCACCCGGCACCATCACTGCATGTGCTCCTAGAGGCCGGGCCCCTCTCGGGTCCAGGAAACCCCCTCGCCTCCCTTGTGGGTCTTGTGCCCAGCTGAGAGTCTTGTTTTCCTGTGTAGCCATTCCCTCTGTGCACAGAACTCCCACTGACTTGGAGGGTCGTTCACACTGGCTATAATCCCTTGTGACGGGGCAAGGCCCGATGGCTATAGAAAGATAGTGGGAGATAGATATATTAGCTCCAGGGTAAACAAATCCCTGGTACCTGGATAAGTGAAATGGCAGCTGCTCCAAGTCAATTAAGACATCTGGGGCCAATTAGAACTTTCCAGAAGGCAGGGAGAACACTAGGTTGATTGGGACACCTGAAGCCAATCAGGGGCTGGCTGAAACTAGTTAAAAGCCTCCCAGCCAGTCAGGTGGGTGTGCATGTCAGGAGCTGTGGGAGGAAGTTGTGCTGTTGGAGAGACTGAGTAGTACACACCATATCAGGCACAAGGAAGGCAGGCCCTGAGGTAAGGGTGAAGTGGAGCTTGAGGAAGTGAGGGCTGCTGTGGGGGAAGTAGCCCAGATAATTGTATATGTCATGTTTCTAAAAGGTCAGCTACCATAGCAGATACTATTAGGGTCCCTGGGCTGCAGTCTGGAGTAGAGGGTAGGCCTGAGCCCTCTCCCCCCCTTTGCCCCCTGATCAATCATGGAGACTGGGAGACAGAGACTGCAAGGATAACTTCTCCACCTCCCTCGCTGGCTTATGATGAAAATGGCTCAGTAGACTGTGACCCTTGTCTCTAGAGAGAGAAGGGTTATGTGGAGGGTCACAGTGAGCCTCTGAGGCTAGCGAAATCTGCCGGGACCCAGGGAGGCAAGGACAGAGCTTTGTCACATCCTTTAAGGTGAAACATGCATTTACACAAAGATCACTTCCTCCACCCCTGAAATGCAGCCATGTCTAGTGCATAAGTGTGGCGTGCGATTGACAGCACAACTGAGGATAAAAAATAAAGAATACTGAATCCAGTTAGAACTGCAGGGGGAACAGTACGCAAAATGCATTTATCCAAATTGAGGTTTGAGTAAGACATCAGGGTTAAAGCTCCTGCTCCTATGAAAAATGCCATCAATCTTTAAATGGACACAAGTGATTAGGACCTCTTGCTAAAGATCATCATGGCAAATTCCAAAGGAACATGGCTTCCTTGAAAATCAAGTACCACCTGGATCAATCTCTGGTTAGGTGCTCAAGTGGGCAGGATATATACTCAGTTTATCTTTCTCAAGATAGCACTTCCAAAATAAACACCCTCTTGCACCATGCTGGGGTATACTGGATGTACTATGTGCCATGCAGTACCTCTTGCACTGATATGGCACAGCCTGGGACAACATCTACGACAGATGGAATATGGATACGCATTTGTTTTCATAAGATCTTTTTCCCTGTTCATTTTGTTTTGACTTGGTCGTGTGGCAGGCTCTCCAGTAGACTTGATGCTGTGGAGTGATTTTCCACTGCCTTGCACCCGGTGTACACATTTACACCTATGCAAAGTGGATGTAAAATGATAAATTCTGAGCTGGTAACATTTAACTCTATGTTGCTCAAGTGTAGTTGACTGCACAAGATACCTTCAGGCCCATTGTCTCCATGCATTCTTCAGCAGACCTGTTGACCAAATTCAAATACTCCAGGCAGCCTGCAGGGCCCCACCTTTCAGAAGAGCAGGTCAGGGAATAAGGATTTTAGTTTCAGCCCGAGATGGAGGAGGGGAAGAAAGAGGTTTATTATATCTCTGGGGATAGTGTTCTAGCCACACCATACAGTGAATCAGAGGGAAGGATGCCACCGCAAGACTAGGTGCTCTTAGGAGGGCTCTAATCCAAGCACAAGCCTAGGCTGACCTTGCCTACTTGGTGGTATATGGCAGGAGCACAGCTGCAGGCACTTAAAGGATTTTATGTTTGAAGACTTTTCAGCCATTCTCTACTCGCTTGTTTGATTTCTTCTGGTTGTTGACATGGGTTTACGTGCTCAAAGCCAGGTAATTCCAATATCCCTTCAATAGCTAACTAGAGTACGTGCAATAGAGTTTTGCATTACAGCGCTGATTATCCTGAAAATCAATGCCTGCATACTTCTGTGGGCCAGGTCTTGAAGGTAATTTGGCTGCAACACTTTATGCGTTCACATGTACTCACATGTACCAGTGAAAGCGTAATATTGTATAATCTGTATCAATACTGCTGCAGAACCGGAGACTGAACAAAAAAGCATTGTTAAAACCTCTTTGATCCATTAGCTGAAAATCATCTCTCTCTCTGATCTATTTACAGGACACAGACTGGAATGGACAGTAATCATGGAAAATTATTACTGCAGGAGTTCAAAATGTGAACCCTGAGGCCCGATGCCTGTGGCAGCCTGAGGGAAAGACTGGCTTCCCAGCAGTCACTCAATTCTCCATTTGTTTTTTTCCCTTGAGAATGAATTTACTCTCCCTGACCACAGGAGGAAGAGCACAGCCCTCACAAGGGCCCTACCAGACAAACAGCACCTTCAGGTGGAGAAAGGAGGAACAACAAGTTACTTCACTCAGCCAAGTGAAGTGGGGCAGAAAACAGAAGGGCAGAGTCATGCACAAGATTAAACGCTCAGCCAAGGAGCCCATGAAAGGTGCCAAGTTCCAGCAGGTACAGCACGGCAGCAGCAGCAGGGAAGGTTATTCCCTTTGCCCTGTGCCTCAGATGTCACCCAGAGAGATCTGTCTAGGGGTGAGAGGATTGTTTGCTCTCCGGGCCTGTTCAAGCCTTTTTGCCTCCAGGCACCAAGGAGTGCTCATAGTAATAGCAATTTTGTGTCACCTGGATATCTGTTCCCTGAGAACCAACACCAACAGATGATGGTAATGACTCTCAGCCACTGCCAACTTGCAGCATCGCCCACTGAAAACTTGAGTCACCATTTCATTATACACCCTTCGAAACGGAGAACACAATGAGGATCCATCTCCCTTTCTCTGGGCTATATATTGGTAGTTGATGTCAACTGTGACAGATTTTTGGAGAGCCTGTGAACCTCCAGCTCAGGGACCTTATCTGATACCTAATGTATCTCTGGGCACAGTTTCCCTGACTTTAACAGATTGTATGAGGATTGACTAGGTATCTGTGGTGGGTTTTGTACCTCCTCAACCCTGGATTTTGATTCCGGGGGGGCAAGGTTAACCCCGCCTCCTACACCCTCCCCGGTAGTCAGGGCTGTATGGCCCAATGGCCAGAGTCCCTCTAAATCATCTTCCCCGGATGGGATAGTGTGGTCTAGCGGTCAGAGTCCCTATAGTGTGCTCCTAAAGCAGCGTGGCCCAATGGCCAGAGTCTCCCAAAACTCTCTTCCTCTGGTGTGATAGCGTGGCCTAGCGTCCGGAGTCTCTCTAGTGCACTCCTAAAGCAGTGTGGCCTGAGGGCCAGAGTCCCTCTAAGTCTTCTTCCCCCTCATAGGATATTGCTGCCCAGCAGCCGGAGTTCATCTATCTCTTCTGAGATAAGAGAGGGGTCGGTGAACTATGTCGTCACCAAAAAAAAAAAAAGGGGGGGGGTGGTTTAGAGACCCCCAGTAGGGGAGCCTGGGTCCACCTGCCTTCACTGGTCTCCAACCCAGGGCCCTGTCATTGATGGCGTGATCTGCCCCGGCTCAGCGGGGAATCCTTGCCCTCAGAGTGGTGGGAGATACCACTCCCTTCTCTTTCCTGGGTCACTTCCGACCAGTTCACCAAACGTAGCAGTTCCTGTGGCATCAGGATCTTCAGGTTTCCCAGCTCCCACAGCTGCCAGTCTCTGGTACCACTTCCTGGCCCCTCTGCTTCCTCCTGTACGAGTCGCCACTGCTCCTCGGCTGGAGCCTCCACTGAGTGTCCTCCTTCCTCAGCTGCCCACCCTGACTGAGCAGCTCTGCAGGCTTTTATACTTGACTCTCTGTTAGAGCATGCCCAGCAGAGCCTCAGGGGCGTGGCTTCCTCTGCCAGCAGGGAAGGGTTGACCCTCATTCCCAGTGCGGGGCCAGTCCGCCCTGTCCCAGTATCCAAGGTCTGTGAGCTGTTCAATCACCACCATTTACTGACTGCATTTTATTCTGCCTTCTACCATTTCTTTAATTCTCAATTCCATCCAAGTTCTGTAACAGATGGAAAGTAAGGAAAGCCTTTGGTTTAAATACCTCTGATTTTAAGCTCCGAAATCATGTATCTTATCTTGGGCTTGGGAGATACTGTAAATAAACAGCACCTGGTCACATTGCAATACACTTCTGCAATTTGAGACCGTTACTATTTTAACCACCAATCTGCCATCCTCAGTGAACATTATCTTCTGTACAAATAAGGAGAACTTCTTATCCCAGGCTGAAAGACAGGAAAGAAGGTTCCAGGTGAATCAGTCTGGTTATAGGCTGCCCTCAGAACAATTCACTGTTCAGATGTATGGAGAGAGGCTTCTATCTCCACAAGAAACGGCTGTAGCTACTTTCCCCAGAAAGCCCAATTTTGACACCCATATTGAAACAACTTCTTCAAAAAATTAAGATAATCTGCCTGAAAATCCACAAGCAGGGTCCTGCCAGGGTAGATTTTTTTTTTTTTTTTTTTTTTTAAGTATGAGGCAAACTGGACAAGGCAATCATAAAATAGGAGCATTCCAGAAAAAGAAATAACAACTGATTCCCTTCTTGGGAAATTTTCTACAGTTTTCTGTTCCGTCATATCTGAAAAGGATTGGGCCTGGAAACTACAAACTGCTTTTATTCTGACAGGTTTAATGAAGACTGGTGTGGTATAGTTTGGTGGCAAACTACTACACAATCATTGTAGTTTATGTGAAAATTAAAATTACCAATGCTGCCTGCTTAAGGACTTCAGTGAGTTGCATGGGAGCATAAAATGTCTGGAAACTGCAGCATTTCACCCCAGTGAAGACTCTCAAGAGCTGGTCAGAAAGCTGGTTCATTGTTTTCCTGAAGAAAATTGGCTTTTCATAAAAACAAAAACAACAAAAAAAAACTGATTTCCCCCCCCCCCCCATCAGTCTTTTATGAAAAGTAAAAATTTTCTGTGGAAAACAGACTTCTTTCTCGCTCGCACGCACGCACACAGACATACAAACACCATTTTGTCAGAAAGACAGTTTCGATAGAAATCTTTTGACTAGCCCTAACATTCTTCTCTCTTTTTGACAGAAACAGGCTACAGTTTCCTCATGCTGTGCATTCGTAAGACTTTGTAAACTCTCTCACTGTTTGGCAGCCTCTGAATATGGGTTTCAGAGTAGCAGCCGTGTTAGATAAGCTATTACCAGCAGGAGAGTGGGGTGGGGGGGGGGGAAGAGAAAACCTTTTGAAGTGATAACACCCATTTTTTCATGGTCTGTGTGTATAAAACATCCTCACTGCATTTTCCACTTTATGCATCCGATGAAGTGAGCTGTAGCTCACAAAAGCTTATGCTCAAATAAATTGGTTAGTCTAAGGTGCCACAAGTACTCCTTTTCTTCTTCTGAATATGGGGTGATTTTAAATACCTTATCAGGTACAATATACAGGTGGCAGAACAAGGCTGACGAGAACAGAGATTCCACCATAACTTTGAATTTTGTTTCTCCTGTGAAAGAGACAGAAGAACAAATTGCAGTACAGTTCACATGAATGAAACTTCGTAATTGCAAAATGAAATCTCTCTCTGTGCAGGAGAGAAAAAGCTTTGCCTATTAATATTTATAAGCCTAGTGTTTCGGAATCTCATTAGAGCATGTCTGATACCTCACAAGTTGTGTAGAAAATAAAAATGGCATATTTTCCATTGCTTTTCACAAATGCCAACGTCCCCTTAAACAAACAGCACTCCACATCCGTTACCCTGCACACACTGAATGCGCCAGCTGATGTTCTGCTGTAGGGATTATCTGTCACCGTGTGTAGCAGCGCATGACATAGTAAAGTTTATGCTTGGAAAAAGTCAAAAGTCTGCCTAACACCTGGCTGTTTTCCAAGCGAGTAGAAATAAATATTTTAGTTAGTTTTACTCTTCTTTACTCAGGCAAATGTTTTTCCTTCTACCTCTAGCCATTTTTTTTTCCAGTTCAACTCTCTCATTTACTGTACTTGAGAAAAGAAAAGGATCCTTCCAAACAACTTCCCAGGCCCTGGTCCCACTGGCTGGCATTTCCTCTTAATTTACGCTGAGATTTCCAAAGCTGCCTAGGGGACCTATTCCAATTCCCACCCAAATCAATGAAAAGTGAGTATCCAGCCCCCTTGGTGACTGAAAATCTCAACCTTCAAAGTCTGTATTTTGAAAAATGGAAGGCAGATGTGCAAAAATGTATACATTTCTACAACAACTGCACATGCAAATAGTTAAGGATCTAAACACCCTTTTCAGCATGGAACTGTCCAGTCTGAATATTGGAATAAACCTGTACTAATGGTATGGACTTTCTTGCACTTGCGATCGGTTTCTGTCTTTTAAAATGTTCCTTATGTGGCACTTTAAAATCCAATTTCCAGGATGTAAGCAGCTAGCCAAGGAGCTGCTACAAAGACAAGATTAAAGCCACAAACGTTCTAAGAATACCTTACCGCAGGGTGTATCAATAGAAACAATGTTCAGTTGGACTTAGCATTGTCTTAAATCATATCCTACTGTAACGTTGATAGACCCTGGTCGTTAGCAGGTGAGATCAAACCTGAGAGCTCTGAAGCTTAGTGCATGAGCCAAAAGCCAACTGGCCCTTAGCTAAGGCTGTAGAGCAGACTCATTAATCTCTAAGGCCTGGTCTACACTGGAGGGGGGGAAATCAATCTAAGTTATGCAACTTCAGCTACATGAATAATGTAGCTGAAGTCGACGTACTTAGAGCTACTCACCGCGGTGTCTTCACTGCTGTGAGTCAACCGTTGACGCTCCCCCGTCGACTCCGCCTGCACCTCTCACCCTGGTGGAGTACCAGAGTCAACGGGAGTGTGCTCGGGGGTCAATTTATCGCATCTACACTAAACGCGATAAATCGACCACCTCTGGATTGATCGCTGCCCACCGATCCAGCGGGTAGTATAGACATACCCTAAATGGTCTCGGTTCCACTTGAGGGGACAGAACACCACACTCAGGAGATGTGTGGGTTACACTACCACATGCAAACTGGAACTAAGGGGCATTTTGCACATTCCTCAGTGAGATAATATGGCCCAATGTGTCCACGTATCTAAATCAACACAATTGATAATGGGGGAGCTCCTGTCATAGTAAAATAGCCATATCGTGAGATTTTTCCTATTGTCTGTTTGACAGTTCCAAGTATAAAGTCAGAGACAACCTTACATATCCAAGTACACACCAAGAATCTGATCCCGTGCTGCTGTGCAGCAGAAATTCCCACTGAAGTCTTTGGGGAATGCAGGGGATAGAGCCTTCTCCCAGCTCCAAATGTGCCTCTAAACTGTCTTGTGACTTAGACCAGAGTGCTGTGTCTGTAAATATGCTACAAGCATCCTGGTGTCCCTGTCAAAAGCAAATGAGAAACAATGGCCCACACTCCCACATGAGAGCCAGGTATTATGGAATCAAGTTCCCTCATGACAGGATGCTCCTCATAATGGAAACCAGCCACATTCTCACATGTGGAACACAGTAATGTTATGCTTCCCTAGGTTAAGGGCACTACAGGTACTCAAAACTACCAACCCCAAGCAGTGAAAATCACAAGTCAGCCTTCCAGAAAATCATGAAACTAGCTTAAAAATCATGAGGCTAAAACAAAATAATGCATTGTGGTTCTTTTTATTTGCTTTCTGAGATTTTAGACTGCACTCAAGTCACATTTTCAAGATTCTCTGCAACCACAAGTGCTAGAATGTCCTTTTATTTAATGGAAGCAGATTCTCACCTAATCCAATACCCCAAGAACAGAGGATTTAAATAAAATACTAAGTAGCATGAGACTCATGATAAAAGTTGGCAACCCTGGATACTCCCAGTATAAGAGGACTTACTTTAGAGCAAGCAGTTCCCAAGTTGTATTGGTTCATGTACCATCTTCTTAAAAAAATTGTTGTAAAGTAAATTGATGGACGGTCAAGGTTGCATATCGCCAGTTGTACATGCTGCACAGATGGTAACCCCTGGATTAGAGTAAGGAAAACAATAAGAAAGAACAAAAGTAAAGTATCCATGAGACAGTGCAGTGTGGACATCTAGTACAAACAAACCAGTAGCACTGCTAACAAATTGGCTGTTGAATTCTGCTCACAGGGAGAGTTCTCAGAAATATAAAAGGTCTGGTACATAGAAAACACCCAGTCATCATTACCACATCATATTTTCATCACCACATATACCACAGAAAGGACATATGACAGGGTTCTTGAGAAAAAAAAACTGAATTGGTCGAAGATCGATGAAATATGGTGGGGTACAATGGACCATGGCATTGCTGATTCATTCACACGTCGGTCAGGGGAAATGTTCACAAAATCCATAGACGCACATAATCTGTTTAGTTTAAACTAGAGGCGGGCCCAAAGCAGAACCTCAAAATCTGAACTTCATTGCTGAGGAGCCAGCTGTAGCTTTATGGCAGAATTAGTTTTATTTTCTCTTTAGATTTTTCTTTTTTTTGTGGGAGGAAGGGGAATAGGGTTATATCTGGCTGCACCTGTCAAGACAGCACTAGCAGAAGAGGGATATTCTCTAGTTTACAGTCCTGAAGTCATCCACACACAAATCGCCCTGTGATAAAACACGTGACTGGGGGATTTAACAGGAGATATTAAATACAGTCCTGACGTTCTGGTGAGAATAAAATGGCAGTTTGGTTCTACGTGGTTGGTTCTATGCTTAAAAAATGGCAAGCTGACTAACATTGGCTGGGTACTACATTATTTGCCAGGGCTATCACTGTAATAGGTAATAGTACTTATTTCCCTTGCTGGGCTGTTGTGAGGATTAATTAGTTAATGTTTGTTTTGCACTTCAAACATGAAAAGTATCATCATCATCACTGTGCCAAATTTAGTGATTTGGAATCTCCATGGAGAGGTTTATTTCAGGTGTAGAGTAACTGTCCTACCAGTAGTCCTCAGAGTATGTTTTATGTCTTAATTGTTAGTGCTTTGCACACGTTGTCATTTTAGTTGCATATGCGGCTTGATTGTGGTTAATAAAAGATATTTATATGGTTAGTGTTTCACCTATTGCTAGTTTTATAAGAGAATCTATCTATCTATCTATCTCCTTAGACAGGTCACCCACACTTCCACATTTACGCTGCTGGATGTACTGAAAACATACAGGAATTCATCAAATCACTCTTTCACTGCTAGGCTTGGATTGCAGCAGGAGAACCAGGGTCTGTAATTCACTGCTAGTGCAGCTCCATGAGGGAAGCAACAGTACAAGCTACAGTGTAGCTGAAGATCAGGCCAAAAAACCATCACACACTACAAAGGGTATGTCTACACTGCAATTAGACACCCGTGGCTGGACGCTGCCAGTTGACTTGGGCTCATGGGGCAGGGCTGTTTATGTGCAGTGTAGACATTCAGGTTTGGGCTGCAGCCCCTGCTCTGGGACCCTCCCACCTTGCAGGGTCCTAGAGCCTGGCCTCCCACACAAGCCCAGATGTCCTGTAACACTGACAGACCCAGTTCGTCAGCAGGCAGGATCGAACCTGGGAACCTCTGGAGCTAAATGCATGAGCTTCTACTGCATGAGCTAAAAGCCATATGGCTATTAGTTAAGGCTGTAGCACAGACTCATTAATCTCTCTTTTTAAGTGGTCTCGGTGCCACTAGAGGAGACCGAACACCACACCAAGGAGATGTGTGGGTTACATCCACACCACAGTTAAACAGCCCTGCAGCATGAGTCCAAGTTAGCTGGCATGGGCCAGCCCCAGGTGCCTAACTGCAGTGTAGACATATAAAACATTGGGTAACCCTGCAAACTTCCTCAAGTCCTCATCCAAACCTCCTTAATCAAGAGTCCTCCACATCAGGTGTCTTCATCTTATACATCAAGTATGATGATTTTGCAGGATCAGGGCCAGAAATTTGTGCAGAGATGTAGTTACTTATTAAACTTATTAATGCAAATTAGACATCAACGGCACTGGCTATTTTGCCAGCAGACCTGGGTTTACGAGGTTTTGAAAGTCAGGCCCTCAATATTGCTGCCTCAGCACAGATTAACTATCACAATAATTGCTGAAGAGGAGTTTAGGACTTCATTCAATCAGGAATAATGTAACAGGGGGTGAAGAGGAAATAAAACAAGTTCTTCCTCTCTTTTGGGCTCTTTGTGTGAAACCACCAGCGAAGCGTGTGAGCACATACAGGACCTATATCTACTGAGTACAGTACAGCAAAGAGCAAAAAAGATTCCATTCTGCGTACCTGGTCAGGCACAGGGCCTGGCTAATATTTCTGCCAAACAGATCCTCTGATAATCAACCAAACAAGTCAAAGGTTGCCAAAATACAACACTATAAAATGCACAAAAGGGCCAAGGAATAATACTGTATTTTCTGAAGCTTAGCTTCTGCGTTCCTGAATTGCTACCTGGGGATCTTGGAACAAAGCTGTGGATTTCCTTCACTCAGTGAGGAGCTGCCAAAGGACTTCACCAGAGTGCTGGAAACCAGCAGAAAGCTTTCAACCCTCCATTATCCTGGAACGTAACATGTATGTCAACCTCATTAGATTTAACTGGACAGTAGGGCATTTGTGCCCAAAATATGCTATATTATGTCGATTAAAAATAAAGAGAAACAGTATATTTTAAGAGCTACATACCTTGGAAGGATCATCTCCAATGTAAGTGTTAGGCCCTGATCCTTCAGACACTTAAATATGTACTTTCTTTAAAGATGTGAGTAATGCTGTTAAGTTCAATGCTGGCACCAGATTGGTGGGGCATAGTCAATCAGCACACTGTGGCAGGGGAGAAGAAATTGTAGCCACAGCACCCCTGAATAAAAATCCTCCTACTATAAAATGGAAAGGGGCCTGGAAGACTGTGGGGTTCTAAAAGACTCATCCAAAAGACCAGCGTGGCTTGCAGAGTATTGCCACAAGTTTCATTGCACCAATATAAAAACACTAGCATGTACCAGTGCTGCATTATTTCCATTTGGAATGAGCATGTCAAATTTAAAATGGATATGGGGGAAAAAAAAATCACAGGAAAGTTAAAACCATTTAAGAATTAAAAAAATTAAAATAGATAATTTAACTGCAAATAAACTTGTTTAGCAGGAACCTTCCAAACTGGGTTTAATTAAGATTGGTCAGGTCAATCCTGTAGTAAAAATGAAAAAATATTTCCCCTTTTGTTCGTTTCACAGAAATTGATCTGCAACAATGATGTTTCAGTGACATGCCAGTTCCTCTCTGCCCTTTCCAAGAAGCTGCAGGCAGTGATTAATGTCACTGGAAGAGTTCCGTCAGTTTCCTTAACAAGTGAAGTTCTAGGAGTCTTAGCTAATGTGAGAGTGGCCATTTCAGACAATGCAGGAGACACATGATATCTAAACTTAACAAACCAAAAGGTCAAAGATATTCAGAGGTCAAGACATGCAGCTGGAAATATTCCAAGGGCCATATTTCTATGTTTACTTCCATTAAAGAGTAAATTGTTATTAATACTGTGTCACAAAGCTGTCTGTGGTAGAATGCCCTCTTTAGGCTACATGGGGAGTGCATGCATGCGAGTCCATCACTCCACCCCCACACCAGTGGGCACTGTGGGGCCTCTGACTACCAGGCCAGCATTTACACTCCAGCCAGGGCCTCTTAGCTGTCTCATCTCTCCCTACTCCTGGTTATGCCACCAAACAGCCCATAGTCAGCAAAAAGGGTTGAACAAAAGCAAGGTAAAGAAAAGGCTGTAAGCAGCTCCTTTCAGGATGTGGGCCTATCTTACTTCAGAGGGGCTCTGGGAGTATCTCTGCCCACTTCAGAGTCCACTGGGGTTCAAGTACACGTCTCAGTTCTTTTCCCCGTTCAACTCAGGGGTTCTGCACCCTCCTTCTGCGAGGGCAGGGGCTCTGTCAGTGCTCTCATCAGGGCTGGAGAAGCTCGGCGGCCTGTTCCCTTACCAGGGTTGCCCCTATCTGAGTGGCGTTCCCTCTTTTGAACTCCTCCTTCAGTCTTGGCATGATTCCCAGATGTGGCAGGTCGGGGCCACTACAGTCCAGAGCAGCTCCTTAACCCCTTCCATGCTAGTGCAGTTTATATACCCCATCCCATACTTTAATAACTAGTAAACTACAAACGTTTACGATTAAATGATTTCAGTGCACTTCAAATATTAACTCTCACTACAACCCCATTCAGTAAATATTTTAATCCCAATGTTACAGAGGAAAATTGAGACAGAGAGCTTAAACTAGGAAAATGGGCAGCATTAAAAAATGTTAGCTAAGACACGAGCATATTTTTTAAGCACCACTCAGCACCTAGTGTAGACAAAGAGGTTGTTCAAAAATGTGTTCGCTAGAGCTGTGCAAATAACTGATTTTTCGGTTCACAGGCAATTCCAAAAAAAGAAAAGAAATTCGTTTCAGGTTGACCCAAAAACAATTTTTCAGCAAACCAGTAAGTTCAAAAAATAGTGTTGGGGTCAAACATTTCATTTCGATTTTGAGCTTTTTTAAAGCAGCATAGGAAGGTTGTACAGTGCATGCCACCAAGACACCTGGTTTCCCCCAGAGCTAGCAGCCTCCTACGGTGACCAGCGATAACCCCCTCCCCGCCAAGAGTCATAGATATTTCCAAGCCAAAGACTTGATGGGCACCAGCATCTTGTTCTTCTTGAAAATGGTCTGAAAAGAGAAATCCCAGCTGCGGGTTTGCTTCAATAGCCCACGCCAGTCTGTCACTTTGGGATGATCGTATGCAAGACGATGCAGGTGCTCTCACCCAGTTCAAGAGCCTCACCCCCTCAGGCACTCTCCGTTCATGGCGCATCTTCTAGTGAGTCAATGCTGCTCCCCAGAGAAATGCTGCAAAGCCTGAGCACATGTGTAAATCACCCTTTGCGCCAGTCCAAAACTAGCTAATTATGGTCTCTTGCAAAAGGGTACTTTGTGTAAGCTGTGACTCTGCTCAGTATCTTTCCACCCCTCCCCCGCCATAGCAAAATGGTCTGCCTTCATGAGGGCTCTAACTGCAGATAAATATAAAGTGAATTGCATACAGATCTCACAGCATAGTAGTCTTTATAACATATGAACTGTAACAAGAAAGGAAGGGTTGGATGAACTGTCTGCTCCAGTTAGTCACTTGGAATAGCTAGCACATTACAGAATCTATCCTTATCTCCATGGAGACAGTCAGGCCTAGTATTTTACTAAACACTCAAGCAGCAAGATGGCACAGAAGGAAAAAGGGACTGTAAACAAAGGCGACAACTATAAAAAGTGAAAGTTACTAGAGATGTTTTAGGTTGGTTACTTCATTTGACATTTAAGGGCCCACTCTCTAGTTTGCCACTAGTAGGGCCTGCTTGTTTGCACTTGCAGTGATTTGTGGGTACATTTGAGGTCACATACCTAGGAAGTAGATATGTAGGTACAAGGAGAAACAGAGCTATCTGGAAGTTCTCCAAGAGCAAGGTACTAGTTAGTGGGAGTGAGAATGGCATGTATGTATCTTTGTTTATTTGGGAATCACAATTATTTAGCTGATTCTTATGCCAATGCATGGAGAAGAGAAAATATAGATAAGATTAGATGATGTAAGGGCCAGCTACAACTGGAGTCCTTCTGTGCCCCAAAGGAGGATGGAGAAAGGTGGGCAGGAGACCCCAGAAGAACAGGTCAGGTACATCATAGGCAACAGGCTGCAGCATCCTTCTTTTAGGTCATTCCCACCCAATCAGTTCCACACTACTTCCTGCTAAGGAAAGTGGCTAAGTGTATCATCTGGCTGTCCAGTGCTAAGCTCATGAGGGCAAGACTCTCTCCTCTTTGCTCTGGCCAGCGCTCAAGCACTACCTGAAACCTGCCCTGTCACCAGCTGAAGGAGAAATATGGCAGATGAAATATCATTGATGCCTGTTCACAGCCAAAGTCTATCAGACATTATGGGCCTAGCTTCTTAAAAATGTTCATCTTTATTACAGCTAAAAGTATTAGGTCTAACTTTTAACAGAATCTGGATTCTATGACTGGGGATAAATAGGATCAAACCTATTTCTCAGAGGAAAAAAGCCAAGTTCAGCTATATAAAAAGGTATAACAGAGAAAAACCACGATGTTAGAGAAAGGGTAGCAAGATAGAGCACCCTCAAGGCTGTTCTAAGTGGCAGCTGCAAAGACCACCAAGGGACCATTCCAGCAGCTGGAGGTCACCAGGGCACAGCAGCACTCCAGTCATGCCCACTTTCCCTGATCTTGCCCCTGACACAGCTGCAGCGGGCGGACAGGCCCCAGCAGAGAGGGTATATATTCAGTTATGCTGCCCTTATAGCACTCACAGATAATCTTATGCTTGAGGAACTCCCAGGCAGACAGCTCAACCAGCTCTGCAGCTGCTTTACTCCAGCAAGCCAACGTAAAGCATCTGCAGGAGGAGCCAGGCTCTGGCCCAGTGAGTGCTGGGTGCAGCCCAAAAATCAGAATCTGGGCCCTGAGCACACACACAAAAAAAAAAAATGTAAGCAGCTCTTTGGTTAAGGACAAATATTAACACAAGCTGTGCAGAAAATCAAAGCACCAAAAGCTTTTTTCTAAAATGTATGCAAATGTATTTAAATGAGAAGATGTATTCAAAGCAGAACTAACATTTGCTAATCCCTCTGAAGACTAGCTGAAGTTATTTAGTGTGAAAAAGAATAACCCGTCAGTTTTCTCACAGCATCATTTTTATCATCATGGGGAGGAGGGGGAATGTCAGAATTATGTAATGACAGACGTTGCAATTCAAAAACTTAAAGCTTTATAAACCATTAAAGCACAAATTATCAACATGACAGAAAAACACACAAAGTAAATATCCTTAGATCAACATATTATACATGTTTTTACTATTCATTTGCAACAAGCCTAATTCAAAAAAGTCTAAATCACTGGATTCTGACTATTACATTCTCGAGCAGCATTTTTCTTACTTTGCCTACATGTAAATTTCAAAAAAAGAAAAAGGAGTACTTGTGGCACCTTAGAGACTAACCAATTTATTTGAGCATAAGCTTTCGTGAGCTACAGCTCACTTCATCGGATGCATACTGTGGAAGCTGCAGAAGACATTATATACACAGAGACCATGAAACAATACCTCCTCCCACCACACTCTCCTGCTGGTAATAGCTTATCTAAAGTGATCACTCTCCTTACAATGTGTATGGAAATGGCCCAACTTGATTATCATACACATTGTAAGGAGAGTGATCACTTTAGATAAGCTATTACCAGCAGGAGAGTGTGGTGGGAGGAGGTATTGTTTCATGGTCTCTGTGTATATAATGTCTTCTGCAGCTTCCACAGTATGCATCCGATGAAGTGAGCTGTAGCTCACAAAAGCTTATGCTCAAATAAATTGGTTAGTCTCTAAGGTGCCACAAGTACTCCTTTTCTTTTTGCGAATACAGACTTACACGGCTGTTACTCTGAAACATGTAAATTTCAATTATTGATGGAAATATACTGTGATGGTTTGTGCATGTATAGTGAAATCAATGTTTACCTATATTTACTGATAAAAAAAATAATCCTTCCAAGCCTACTTTTACTCACTATATCTCTTAGTTAAGAATAGGCACATTTGTGCTACTTCAATAACACCACATTTTATGGTTATCTTATGGGAACCAGCATGTTAACCCTAAAGTTATCAGTAAAATCTGCTATTGTTTTCATCTCTCACTTATTGTCTTCATTCTTTAGAATGATGGGGAGATTCCTTGGGAATACTTCAAAAGCTCCATACAAATGTTTCCATGATCTTCATGTAATCCTTCATTAATACAGTGTGATTAACACCACACCTTTGACTTTGCATATGTTTTTGCCATTAGGGGAGGGATTCATGCATTAACAGAGGCCAATCCTGCAACATTTACTCATGTAAGCAGCCCTGTGGGTTTCAGAGAGACTACTTATATGAGCAAGGTCTCCTTACATCAACAAGAGTTGCAGGATTGGGCCCTTAGCTACTACGCTGTCGGTGAGTAAACTCAAGATATATTCCATTTACACACCTGCAGGACAGAGGTAACTGGAAAGGACTGGTTTAAATAAGCAGCTGTCTGACAACCTCAGTGTGAAATCTTTTCTCAGTATCAGTACTTAAGCACTGGCACCATGGGTCTTGGGACATTTCAATGTGTCTGTTACCTCATAAAGTACCTGGATAGTGAAATAAACCGGAGTTCACAGGTGCTTCCACCTGCCAATGGGACAGGTTAGAGAGAAGGTGGGTGAGGAAATATCTTTTATTGGACCAACTTCTGTTGCTGAGAGACACATACTTTCGAGCTTACACAGAGCTCTCCTTCAGGTCTGGGGAACGTAGAGGGAGACAGGTTGAATCTGACTGGAAAAAACTCAACAAGAAAGAATTGCTCACAGTTATTCTGCTATTGTCACTCCTGGACTCTCTTTTCTCCTTTTCTTTTTGCGAATACAGACTAACACGGCTGTTACTCTGAAACCTCTTTTATAGTGTGGTACAATCTGAACCACGAGGGTGAAGTGATCCTGACTGTATATTGCACTCAGACCACCTCAGATGCCCTTCAGATAAGGATCTCAACGCACCTGGCAAACACTTTTTCCTCTCAACCCCCAGGAGGTATGCAGGGATCTCTTCCTTCATCACTACTGTGGAACATGGCTGTGTTTAACATACAAAGCTAGTGCTGAAAAGCAAGCAGCCCCCCCCAAAAAAGGTTTGTCCTACAAGCTAACATTGTCCAGTACACAGTACCTACTGGTCTCCATGCACTATGACCCAAATTCAGACTGGGTGTAAATGGATGCATTTTTGCAGGCATGTTTATGGAGTTGTACCTCCTTACACCAGCTCTGTGCTTCAGTTAAACTGAAAGGGCCAATGGAAATTTCCTTCACTTTGCAAGGACTAAGTTTTCTTATCACTCCCAATGGACTGTACATTGGTTAGCTCCCAACACCAATTCACTGGGGTAGGAATTTACTGCCTTTTACATTTGTTGTGCTCTCCTAAACTTGCCAATGTCCTATCTCTGCCCTGCTGGAGGCTCTTAGGAGCATGGTTTGAATGCACCATAAGAAGCCCTAGCTAGATATTGAGAAAGATAATAATTATGCTACTCTGAAAGAGCTGTTACAGTAAAAGCTGTGTTATCTGGCACTTTACCAACCAGAAAGCTCTAGAAACTGGCATTTTGAGGTGCCAGATTCAGGTGGTGCTCACCTCAGGTGGCTTCCCACAAGCAGCGACACGTCACTGCTGCTCCTAGGCAGAGGAACGGCCACAGGGGCTCCATGCGCTGCCCCTGCCCCACCCTGAGTGCTGGCTCCACAGCTCCCATTGGCCAGGGACGGCAGCCAATGGGAGCTGTGGGGATGGCACCTGTGGGCAGAGGCAGCATGCAGAACTGCCTAGCCATGCCTCCACCTAGGAGCAGGAGGGACAAGTCACTGCTTGCAGGAAGCCGCCTGAGGTGAGCGCTGCCCAGATCCAGCACCCCGAAACCCCATCTGTGCCCCAACCCCCTGCCCTGAGCACCCATACTCCCTCCCAGAACTCATGCCCCACACCCCCTCCCACATCTAAACTCCCTCCCTCCATTGGTAAGTATAACTTAGTTAACCGCAATGTTTGACTAACCGGCATCCTCCATTCCCCCAACTTGCTCGATAACAAAGCTTTTACAGTATTTATATTACAGTAGCACCTAGAGGTCCAAACCTAGATGGGCCCCCCCAAAAATTGTGCTAGGCACTGTACAGACAGAGAGAGACAGAGACAGTCCTTTCCAGAATAGATTACAGTCTTAAAAGAGTCAAGATAGACAAAGGGTCAGAGGATAACCTGAGGCACAGAGAGGGGACGCAAGTTGGCCAAGGTCACACAGCATGTCAGTGGCAGAGGTGGGATTGTAACCAGGCCTTCTAACCCCCAATCCAATGTCCCCACCTGGTAGACCATGCTTCCTCCATCCCTTTCCATTGGAAGAGCACTGAATATACTACTCCCTCCCTTTATGAATCCCAATGCCTAGTCCTGTTTGCTCTAGATTTCTAAATTTTTAATTCTAACGCTGGAAAACCTGCCTCAAAACATATTTGAGAGGCTTCGAGCAGCAAAAACATCAGTGCCACAAAGAGGCTTCAAAACCAGAATGTGTTCCAACTGAGAGTAGCTAAAGAGCATGCCCAGTGTTCAGCACAGCCCACAGTTCTACAATGGAACACATGGCCATTCTCATTTCCACAACAGAGCTGCAGCTCAGAGAAGCAAGTCCTAGCAAGCATCTTGATCTGAGCAGCCAGAAGCTGTACAGACCAGCTCTGATCAAGAGGACAGATTGCACACTAGGACCTGTAGTCTGCATGGGCTGTGCTGCTGTGTTAAAAGTGCAGGGAAACACCAGCCACCTGGCTCCCTGGAGCAAGTCTGAGCACCCCTAGTTTAGGCTGACTAAGAGGAGGCAAGCTGTAAACCGAAGAGGTTACTCTTGAACTGCATTGTGTATGGATATGAAAAACTGCCATGTTTCAGCAGCACTCCAAAGTCATTTAGTTCTCATATTCTGAGCTCACTTTATTTTAGGATTCTAAATGCTGGGGAATATCCATCCTCTACCCTCCAAAGTCTAGGGTTTTAACATCCTTTTACCAAGACAAAAGATGCTCTGCCCAGTGCAACCCCAAACCATTTATAAAGACTGTTAAGATACCCATAAATCTGCAGCTGCCACTTAGACACTCACTGATGAGTCAAAAATTCTGCTCTACACCCACTGCCAGAGTGAGAGTGTACTATTTAGGCTAAGGGTATAGTGTGACGTCTCGCACAAGTATTACATAATCAGTTTCTGAGAACTGCAGTTAAGGAGGGGGAGCATTCTGTCATGCTAGGAAAGTGGTATGAACAAAATATCTGACTAAGCCCGGGTGGGCGGGTGCCTTGGAAAAAAGAATTAAGCAAATAACCATGTCTACGTGTAGTATAAAGCATTATATACATTCTACTTGTTCATCAAGGACGTTTTCAAATTTAAATCTATATTAAGCCTCTAGCTGGGTGAATTTTGGAACCCAATTTTAATTATGATGGGGGGCAAGCTCTAGTAGCCATATGACGGGTTTCAAAATAGCAGCAGTGTTGTTCTTTTTGTGGATACAGACTAGGAGTAGTTGTGGCACCTTAGAGACTAACAAATTTATTTGAGCATAAGCTTTTTATTAGCCATATGGTTACTGAACCTGAAATTTTGCTCAGAGGCACAGTGTGTGACTGCCTTCCACCTGAGCAGCAGATCAGATGGTCAGAGACATCCTAGGTAAGAGAGGAAACCGTCTCCCTACAGCCCCAGCAGGGCGAGATTACCCCTTGGGTGGGTGACAACCAGGAAGACTGCTTGAGTAGAGAGGCCTAACCAGGCCAAGGGGCCCAATCCCAAGAGATGCTGAGCCAGTGCAGCCACCATACTGTATAACAGTAGTTCTCAAACTTTTGTACTGGGGACCCCTTTCACACAGCAAGCCTCTGAATGCGACCCCCGCCCCCTATAAATTAAAAACTTTTAAAACATTATAAATGCTGGAGGTGAAATGGAGTTTGGGGGTGGATGCTGACAGCTTGTGACCCCTGATGTAATAACCTCGTGAACCCCTGAGAGATCACAACTCCCAGTTTGAAAACCCCTTAACAGCTCTGGGATATTAAAATATATGTTAACAACGATTTTGAAAGGCAAAAAAGCTTCCAACACAACCTGATTAAGGCTAAAACAGCAATGCAGCATAGGAACTGGATGGGTACGTTGTGTTCACTACAGGAAAGTAGAGTGATCCCAGGTTTGGATAGGAGCTAGGAAAAACCCCCAAAGGGAAACCTTTTCTTATTCCTTCATTTGATATGAAAGATTCCTCCAATGAGTGGTTTCACAGATATTTGCTGCAGAGGAGAGGTGAGACTCAGGAATCTTGGGTTCCATTCCAGGCTCTGGAGGTCAGTGTTCTCTAGTGAGCACAGATTCTTCTGCCTATTTCCCTCAAGTGTTACCCCTTCTGTCTTGTCTCCTCCAGTCTGACTTTTCATCCATTCTCCTCACCTCGCCAGGCCAGTCTCCACATCTCAGGCTTCTCCTCCCAGTCTCTTTGCCCAGCCAGTTAGGCCTGCCCCCAATACCTAATAGTTCCTTCTAGTTCCAGCCTCCTTACTCAGGTAGCCCCAAACTCCCAGTCCCCTTCCTTCCCCTCCCACCCCCAGTTCCAGCCTCCCCATCAGGTTCCTTATCCCAGTCTGCTCCCCCCATCCTGGTCCCAGCACAGCTTTTGTCCCTCTGCATTTAAATCAACCCTCCAGACTGCCTGTAGCCAGCAGGGGTATCCACTTCAGGCTTTCTGGTCTCAGTTCAAGTGCCTGGACCTAGCCTGGCATGGCTTATAGCGGCCCATAGCAGCAATTGCAGGGGAAAGCCCTGCTCAGCCCAAGGGGAATTTAGCTACTAAAATTTAAGTCTCTCTACACAGCACGTGCAAGCTGCAATCTTTCCAAGGCTCATAACTTGTGCCATCAAATTCCACCCACATTTGGGCGGAATTTGATGGCACATCCATAGTTCATCCTTCCACATTTCAAGCATTTGCTCCCAACGGTGGGGGACAGGAAAGCTTTTCAGATAAAAGATGGCCAGACTTTAATATGGGCAAAACAATGTATTTTTCCCCTACCCATTGTTTTCACATGGGCTGAACCATTTTGGCAGAAATTTTCCCAAACAATTCATCCTGAGACAAACCTGGCATGAAAATTTTCATCCTGAACAGATAGAGAGGGTGGCAAATCATAAGCAACTGATAGAGTCTAACAGGGGGAAATATTGAGCAGCCTTAATAGGCAGCACTACCAGCCCTGCCTATAATGATTCAGGGAATTATCACACAGAAAGAAATATTTCATTTATCTCTTCCCTGCATCATATTTTTTTCAACTGGCACTCATCTTTTGCCATTGCAACTGGAAGAGATTTTATTCACTTACAAAAACAATAATCCTCTAAAAATGAGTACTGTACATTTTGTGAACCTCACTTTTAGCAATATATGCAGTCAGCATGCTGACTGCTATAAATACTTCAGTTACTACAGTACAATGCAAAAAGCATTTAAAGGGTTTAACTAGACAGAGATCCAATTGTCTAGGTCAGAGCCTGTTATAATAGAAGATATCTATGTAAAACTCCATAAACACAACCATCAATTAACCATGTTCCAGATTGTTAATCCATGCAGCATGTTTAATATGAAAAATATAAACTTCTTTAATTCACTTTTGTCTAAGACCTTCACAAAATAGGAAGGTCAACTGTACATTTAGGTAGTTGATCCCAAATTTGATAAGAATCCTGTTTAACCAAAATTCATCTTCCAAAAAAAAGATATTTGGGGTTATCAAAGAGAAAACTGGAGCCTAAATTGCTTATTTCCCCCAAATCAGAGGTTATTTAAAGAGACATATTATACAACTAAAATGCTACAGAACTATATATGTTGTGCAAAAATTACTATGCTTCATAGTTATATTTTTGGGCCTGACCCAAAACCCCTTGGAGTCCATTAACATATATTACTATTTAGACTTTAAACTGAACAAATCCTGACTAAAAGCAAATAAAAATCTCTGGCATGAACTCCAAAATATTAAGACATAAATGTAGGGCTACTTTACATTGCACAGAATAGAAGCGGTTTTGAAAAAGCTATCCTTTTCAGATGAAAAACAACAGTTAGAGCTTCAGATCCAATGCGTATATTTACAAGTGTATACAACCAACCTATTGTGGCAGGATGAAAACTCAGAGAAAAGGACTGCTTTAATAAAAAAAGGAGGATTTTAAAATCCAACAAACATTCTATGGTTTTCCTGAAGGGAAGTGTTCTTGTCAGGATGCTGAATCCTTGTTTCAGAAACACACCTTCTCCCATTGCTGTGGAAAGGAAAGAATCAAATGGTGACTTAAATTAATGCAGGAGCCCAGTCAGTAAACCTGTGCTAGTTAAACACTGACATCTACAGTCACGTCTTGGGAAAACGAATCTCTCTGGAAAGCAGACCAATGCACCCAGCTCTCCTTTGGAACGGCAAGAACATTACTTGCACTCAGAAGTAGATGTACCCAATTCAAATTTTTTAAAATATGGAAGTTCCGGTGTGACATTTGGATTATGCCATTATCATATTTGCTAGAACTATTATTCAGTATTAACTGCAGGAGGAGATCCATAATTCAAGATATTAGTACTGCTACCTCAGTTACATTTTGATTTATCTGAAGTACATTTGTTTCATTAGGAAATAAGTGACAAACACACAGAACTCCAAATGAGGTAAGTGCATGGGCTGATCCTTAAACACCAATGGAACTTCCATTCCTACAGGTGAAGTTTGCTCCCTGATAGGGCTATTCAAAGAAGATACCTTGCAGATCATATTACTCCCCATGGATAGCAGGGCTTATTATACTGTTAATGGAGACCACTGAGGGGAAAAAAGGTTCAAACTTAATAACTCAGATGATATACAGCCACATCTTGCCAACAAGCTATGTTGAATGGCAGCTACAGTTTCATGCAATTGTCCTGTAGCATTTAAAAAAATTAGATATACAAATGCACATCTCAAAGTTAGATATGTGATCAATGCTTTGTGGTTTTGCTCAGATTCCTTTTTACAGCCAAAGCCTCCTCTCTCGGCTTCCAAAGATCCATCTCATTCTACTGCTGTGAGACAACTCATTCTCCATCTCTCATTAGATAGTATTTCCTAGTAGTCGAGTTACCCCTGGGTAGGCAGTGCCTATGCTGTTTTGCATTAGATCTATTGTGTTCTTTACCAACAGCTCCAAAATTGACCTGCGTTCCCCTGCACGTGCCAGTTTTGCCTGAACTTTCAGAGGCCACCAATCTCTACTGGCTTCTAGGGCCACACCCACACCCAAGTCTGCCCATTCTGTCCTTCTCTGGGCCTCCAAAGACCTTTATCTATTTTTTTATTATTATTATTGTTCTACAGCTATGTCTCCTCATCACTACCAGGTCCCCTGTCGTTTCACCACCCTTCATTTTGCCATTTCATTCCACTACTTGGGATGATCCATGCACCATAGATATTCACCCTTGTTAGTTTACAATTCTTGAAAGGGCACCAAAGCTCAACCAGGTCTTACATACCAGCAATTGCCTACTCACTTTGGGCAGGGGGGGAGCGGGGTGTACATGTATGTACACACACACACACACACACACACACCCCCACCATCCACCCACTAGGAGTTTGGATTATCTGGGAGATTCTCTCTATCACTCTTCTTCCCACAGCCAGCCTTAAAGGAACAGCATGATCAAGACAATTTAAAATGAAGAGATTTGCTTCCCTAAAGAGATCTGGAACTCACATTGCTGCAGTCTCTTCAATGTTCCCCAGAGGGGATTCCTACCATGTACAGCAGGAAAAAAAAAAAAAAAAAAAACACATTCTGGTTCTGGTCATGGTAGAGAAACAGACTCTGTCAGTGACGGTTATAGTTTTGGAAGGGAATTAAAATGGCCACAGGTATAAGTGGATTCATTTCATATCACAGACAGCAAAACCCTCATTCTGCTCTGCAGAACCTTGAAGCAATGTCAAAACTTCAAAGACACAAGCATGAAGGCCCAGTGGTGGATTAATGATTTTGCCACCCCTAGGCCCAGAAATAATTGCCGCCCTCCCAGATCACCTCTGCTCTGACTCCGCCTCTGCGCGCGCCACTGGGTCCTGCTTCTCCCCGCTCCCTGCCAGTGCTTGTGCACGAAACAGCTTTGCGAAGGGGGGGGGGGGAGGAACGTGGCGCACTCAGGAGAGGAGGTGGGGCTGGGGTGGGGATTTGGGGAAGGGAACCAATAGGGGCAGGGAGGGGGCGGGGAAGGGGTGGAGTTGGGGCAGGGCCAGGGGTGCGAACCAGCACCAGGGGAAGCAGCCGCCTCTGGCTGCTTTTATAAATTTGCTGGCCCTGCAAATTTGCCGCCCTAGGCCTGGTTGGCCTAGGCGTTAATATGCCGCTGTAAAGGCCACCTAAAGGACGGGGGGGGGGGGGAAAATGGAGAAACAGGATGAAGACCGCTAGTCATTGGAGGCCTGATGCTATGATGTGCTTAGAGCTTTCAGTTTCCATTGAAGTCAAACTTCAGAAGCTCAGAAACTTTGTGAATGCTCACTTCATTAGAGAAAGCCCAGAGTACTAGAAATGTTTCAGAGTAGCAGCCGTGTTAGTCTGTATTCGCAGAAAGAAAAGGAGTACTTGTGGCACCTTAAAGACTAACAAATTTATTTGAGCATAAGCTTTCCACTGAATGCATCCGATGAAGTGAGTTGTAGCTCACGAAAGCTAATGCTCAAATAAATTTGTTAGTCTCTAAGGTGCCATAAGTCCTCCTTCTCTTAGTACTAGAAATGCAGTTCTCATACCCTAGTTTTAGCACTTTCTTGCTTGCTAGTAGTTTGGGGGAGGAGGGTTATTACCTTAATTCTCTCTCAATTGAGAGATTATATTTCCTGGCTAATGCAAGCAGAAAATACTCTTGCCAGCTTTTCTCACATACAATGCTAGCTGCTCTGTAATGGTGCTTGATTGCAGTTTTGTGATCATTGATTAGATATAGAAATAGAAATCTTCCAGCAATTTGGACTTTTCTTACTAGATGAAGTAACCTCAAAGCCAGCTACAATTAGGTTAGCTAGCATCAAGACTAGTTTTTTTTATTTCAGAAAGCCACATTGAAATGTCTGTCTCCTAGATGTCTTAATCCTGCAACCTGTGGTAGTACTACAGGTTGTCTAGATACTCCTATTTTTATTAACTTGGGTTCTGTAAAGTGTACTGACTATAAAGCTCCATTTGCAAGCAAATGTAAGTGATTGGGATGCACTTTTGATGCTGTTAACCCCTACGGCCTTACCAGATTCTGTCTGAGATAACTGTAAAGGAAATGTAGGAAGACAGGATAGTTTCGGTGAGATTTTGTTCCACTGTAGTCTGGTTAGGTTCTTATACTGTGCCCATCACTGTAGTAGATAAACTGGAAAGCCAAGCACATCCTTAGATTCCCTCAAGGATAGGGCTGAAGATCTAAATAACCCTGTCTGTAAAATCCTAGTCACTGGTGAAATCCTGGAGCACAGGAGAAGAATAAATTTAACATTTAAGATTATAGTCTAGTTTCAAGCACATTGGCTGGCTGACTTTTCACTAATAGTTAAGCAGTGCTTCTTACAAAAAGTAACCAAACATTTCATATTGTGTATTCAGTCAAAATGATATTCTTGAGAGTATTGTGCTGGTTTCAGGTCTCTTTTTACAATACAAACATTAAGCCAAAGCAGGTCTTAGAGAAAAGTCACAATGCAGGTTTTTGGTCAGATGCCTTGTATCTGGTCACAATGAAAGCTGTTTTTCAGAGCTTCTCTCCTATATAGTCCAGCAATAAGGTCAGTACAAAATGAATGAAAGTGACGTACATAGAAGAGGGGAGAGGAAGATGGTGCTGATTGCAAGTCCCTGGATTTTTTTTTACATAATCATTTACTAACAAGAGAAATGAGACACTGAGTGCTAGTGGTTGGATACATGCACCATTAGTTCAAAGATTGTATCCTTACAGAATCCATTCCAATGGACTTGCAGCATATGAAATTGTGACGCTACAAAACCATAAAGTCTGCATGACTGGACTGCAGGGAAACAAATGAAATTAATGTTAAAGGATGCAATTAAAAAGCTTTAATCAAAATACTCACTTGTAGGAAACCAAGACCTGTTATTACATCCCTTCCTGGTTCATTAATATGACGTCATGTGTTGCGTTATTCCCATTAAAAGGAGTAAAAGCTAAAGGAGAGGGAACTTATTTTCAGTAGGGGAGGGGGGTCAAAATATTTGTCAAAATTCTTTTGTTGAAAAATGAGAACTTCTTGCAAAAATATTCATTTTCAAAAAACTATTTCTAGTTTCTTGGCATAACAGCAAAGTTTCTTAGTAACAGATTTCTGGGTTTGATTTTCAAAACCAAAACAAAAGAGTGTATCCAAAACTTTTTTTTAGAACAAAAGCAGTTTGAGGAAAAACCAGAACTGGGGGGGAAAAAAATGAAAATATTTGAAAGTTTCAACAAAAATTAAAATTTTTCAAAATTTCCCACAAACAATTAATGATCTTTTTTATCCAGGATGTCCTCCTAGACTAAAGCTAGGAATGGGTTTTATGTTATACTGGTAGCCAAAAGAGCTACAGTTAAGAAAACTCTCTGATCTCCTAGTCATCTCCCTGAAAAACAGCATGGTTCCCTGTTGGGCATTTACTAGTGTATCATCCCATTTGGTTTCAAATGTTCCTAGAAATGGGGTTTCCACCACTTCCTGTGGAGGGGTCTCTCCTGTGGCTGTTCAGGCTAAATTTTCCCTCAGTGTCACAGCTTGCCTGCTTGTTAGCCTCCTTTCACTACAATCTTCCTTCCTTGGTTTCAAAGCTCCCTGCTGTCGCTGTAGTGACTACACTACAGCCCTCCAGTAGCATAGTGGCAGCTGCAGCACAGACATGCCTGCAGATGCAGCTTACGCTGACAGAAGGAGTATTTCCTGTCAGTCTAGTAGCACCACCTCCTCCAACAGTTAGCCAGGCTGACCGAAGCCCTCTGTCCACGTAGCTGCGTCTACACTGGGGTTTTCCCGGCAAGCTGTGTCAGCTCAGGGGTATGGTTTTGCACACCCCTGACCCACATAGCGACGCCAACAAAACTTGGAGACATGGCTTTAGAACTTGCTTTTTAAAGAACACAGATGCCGGTGGGTTCAGGGGACACGCTCTCTGAGCGAGGGGTGTCTTTGGTCTGCTGGATCCAAACATGTCAAGGGGAGCTTGTGGCAGGAATCAGATGGCTCCATGATGAAGGGGAGGAAATTGTACACAGTATCTCTTGTGATTGGTCCATGAGTAAAGGAGGGATTAATTTAGATACTCCTCTGCAAAGGTTGTTGTTACTTGCTTCAACTGTCAGATGTCCATGAAGGGTTCAACTATAAACCACAGTACCCAGGAGGGCAGGGCTAAGCTTCTGGGGAAACCGTTCAGCACTGGACTTGGGACCTAGGGCAGCTGGGCCACGAGGTCCCATTCCCTAGAGTTACCAGAGAGTCTGTACCCAGGAAGCATACCTGAGAAGCCAGAGACAGCGGCTGAAGCCTGCCCAGACCCAGGGGACCTTATAAGCACATAGGTCCCAACATAGCTGTCTGGCAAACATCCAAGAGGGGGGAAGCTCAGCCAGGCCAGCGACAGAAGTAGCTAAAACTAAAACAGCAGCAATGTAAACACACTACTATAGTTTGCCAGTGGAGAGATAATCTGTTTATTAAAACTTGATAGGCTATTTCAGCTCCTACTGTTATCCTAATAGTATTTATTAAGTATGGAGTGCTACACACATGAGAGAAAATCCAATTTGGCCTTCACACTGTAGGTTACCTTCTTTTATTTGTAAACAGAATTTATATTTTTTCTGTTCTACTGAAACTCCAGCAGAAAAGACCAGACAGATGAGGATATTAGTGGCATTCTAAAGAGGAATGTTTCCTTTAAATCCAGTAAGGAGAAGCTAGTAAATGGACCAGCCCAATAAAATGTCAAAGTGCTAATTAAGCATGCCTAACAGGCAAAACTGATAATTTAAATCAAATAATAAATTGGCTGACTAGATGATCTCCATCTTCAGTATTGTAATCTATGAAGACCACCTACACAAACATTTTGGAGGCAAATTTAATCCCTAAAATCTTGCTTCAGTATATTCACATCCAGAGCCTACAAAATAATTGGTCTTTCTGTAATAACAGCACCACAGAGGAAGCCTATTAAAGCCATTCTTTTAGCGTATTCACATTGCTCATTAATAACTTCTCAATATTGGTTGTTTAGCCTAAATGCAGGCCATTTAAGTAAACTGATGCCATGATAACCACATACTCCATCTGCTACCTTTACACATTTTAAAGAGACAATAGCATGCCCATTTCTCTACAGTCCTCAAGTCTTTGTTTTATTATATGGAGTCAAAAGGTAGATTGAGACCCTATTCTACATTCCTTGAATTACTACTGATATCGGTGAGAATTTGTACAGGATCCAGCCACCAATACCTGCTTCCTTCAAGAAAGAAACTGCTCTTCCCAGCTCCCTGTTGCCTTGGGTTCTGCCTTTCCCAATCTTCTCTGACCTCACCAGATTCTCTGCTGCATTTGATGTTTTCCAGGCTTGCCTCATTTCCTGATCAGCTGGATCAGAATTCACCAATATCTTTACCACTCCCCCCCCCTCCCCCCCACACTGGCAGGCACTTTATGGAAATCCTGTATTCAGCATACAACTCATGCATCCCCCATGGTCAATCGTTATAGTGTTATGCAACACACTTTCTTTAGGTGATTTGTGTTGCTGTATGCTGTTAGAGTTTGAAGTGACTTTGCCTGATCTAGAATTTGTTCAGAATACAAGGCTTCACAGCCATATTCTTACAAAAATATTTAGTGACCAAGATGTTTGTTTTAAATCCCATCTGAAGGATGCCACCTCCAGCAGCACGGTGCTACGTAACACCATGCTAGGACGTTGGTTCACAATTCTTGATACCTCCTGCTATGCCACCACCAGGCTTCTTTGAGGCCTCCCATCCACATACTGACCCATTCTGACTTCTTAGCTTTCCAAATGTAATCAGATCACAACACAGGGTGATTAGAGTTACCAACTTTCTAATCACACAAAACTGCCTGCCCCCCTAGGCCCCACTCACTCCACTGAGGTTGGGGAAGAGTGAGCACTCACTTTTACCAGGCTGGGGCAGGGGCTTGGGGTCCAGGAGGAGATGAAGGCTCCAGCTGGGGTGAGGATGAGGGGTTTGGGTGCAGGGCTCTGGGCTGGGGCCAAGGGGTTCAGAGTATGGAAGGGGGTTTCCAAGCTAGGGCAAGGGTGCAGACTCCAGGCAGCACTTACTTCAGGTGGCTGCCAGGAAGGAGCAACATGTCCCTCTGGCTCCTAGGAGGAAGCATAGCCACCATGGCTCCGTGCACTACCCTGCCTGCAGGCACTACCCCCGCAGCTCCCATTGGCCACAGTTCCTGGCCAACGAGAGCTGGTGCTTGGAGCAGCGGCAGTGCACACAGCCCCCGTGGTCCCCCTTATGCCTATGAGGTGGAGGGATATGTCACCGCACAGAGCCAGGTAGGGAGCCGCCAGCCTTGCACCAACCAGACTTTTAAAGCCCAGTCAGTGGTGCTGACCAGGTCCCTTTTTGACCAGGTGTTCCGGTCAAAAACCAGACACCTGGCAACCTTAAGGATGATGTAGCTACAGTCCTTAATAAAAAGTGTATCTAATATTCTCTGCCAATCTAGCAATCATCCCTTGGCAGTAAAAATCTACACAAAACATGCATCCTTCAGATGCTGAATGATAATGACTATATTCCCTAGTTCATATATCAAATTCATTTTATGATAGGTCTGTTGTCCACACTTCCCCATCTAACCACCCTCACATCTTCAACATTAAAATGGACTACCTCATAATACATTAAGTAAGTTACCATGCTCTGGGGGGAGTCAGAAGATAAAAGTCACTGATGAATGAGAAATCCAGCTTCAGAGTTCATGAAACAACATTTATATCACAGATGACACATTCATTCCAACTGTCACTCCTGTCAAACAAGTGAGCTGTCAAATTCCATATGCTATCAAAATCCCAGAGAGGTTCCACCCCTCAGCACAGGTAAAGCAATACCTTAATAAACCACAAGCGTCAAGGTTCCCTGGCTCCCACATTGCACAGTTCAAACCTCACTTCTGCAGCCAAACCAAGGCATTTTATTCCTTTGTGTTTTTCATTAAGCAGGTTACAACACAAAAATATTTTTATATGTAAATCAGTCCCCGTTCCCTTTATTGCTCACACAACACGTCCATTATGTTAGCATCACAGGACAAACAGATGGTTGTCCAGGACTTATTTTTCAAAAGTGCAGGGCTCAAAGAGTTAGGGTTATTTCACCTGAAGGGAAATAATGCAATTCTTGTGAATTACCCTCCATAACGTCATGCTGGTGAATTTGCTTCCCCTCCCATTTTTCTGATTGCCTCCTAAAATAAATCCAGAAGGGTCTGGAGTTTAGGCCTCAAGCAACTCTGCAAACTAAATTTACAAACAGACACAACATTAGGCAAGCTGTCCATCTAACCCATCATTTCCTAGCACCTATTTCCTGCTGAAGCTGGTATGCTATCACAAATTATGTTGACACACATGGGCACTGAGCAGCTGGTATATGAGCAGTCTTGCAGGAGAGCAGGAATTGAGGGCAAAAGTCTCAAGGGGCCACGTTTCCCTGCAAACCTAATGTTTACTGACCACTTCCAGCAATCAAGACTGGGATAACTATGAGAATAAAATATAGCTTCAAAGGACATTTATGGTGAATTTTTATTTGTGGATCAAGGTTAGTGTTCTGTGGAAGGTGAAAATAGTCAAGTGTTCCCATAAAACATGTAACAAAATCTCCACTCTCTTTCTGCAAAATGGGCAAAGGATTTATTCCTGAAGGACAGCCAGATTTCTGCTAGAGATACAGCAAGCAAGTTGAGGAAGCCTCTCCTCTGGAGTTCTGCATGATGTGCAAAGTAATCTTGCACCTGGTTTGAGTCCAAGCTCACATATTGTACATGTACCTATAGGAAAAGGACAGGGTACAGAACACAGGCAGTTAGGATGGACATCCGATGAAGTGAGCTGTAGCTCACGAAAGCTTATGCTCAAATAAATTTGTTAGTCTAATGTGCCACAAGTCCCTTTCCTTTTTACAGGGTAAAGTGTAGGGTATCATGAGAGATTGAAATGGGATGAAGACTTGGGATATTGGAGGAGAAACAGAAGGGTAAGATACTACCTGAAGACAGCAGAGTAGAGGCCAGCTCTGACATCCAAACCCCCAAAAAAGACACCTGAGGGAAACCTCTTGCTACCCCCAGCAGACTGAAAATGGAAAAGCTTCTGCCCGGAAAGGGGCAATAGGCCAAAGATTACATGTGAATAGCAGGACCTCTTGGGAGGCGATAGGGATTGGCACAGGATCACAGGACCTAGTATGGGGTCTTGCACACAACTCGGTTCAGCTATGCATCCAAATGCTGAGCTTCACCCAGCTCTGGCCTTTCCATGCATTTTTGCAGCCCAGGGGCTAGTTTTCTATAGAAGTTTTGAAAGGACCTAAGGAATTCATGGTTTTAAAAATATGGTGAAATATACCAAAATGCAAATAAGTCCCATGGTACCTGAGGTCATGAGTCTTCCCCCCCTCCTCCCCCAGTCACATTCCCCTCAACCCCAAACTCCTGATATACCTGGACAAGAGTCCCTTTCAAAATGCCAGCAGTTATAGAGACCCTTCAACCCAGCTACCAGTGGCCTCTTTATCTCTACTTGACCAGACACTACACCCCCTTCTCTGGCTTATTTACACTATTTTGCAAGCAGAGCCTAGAGCCACAGCACCTCCACATGTATTACTACGCCACTGGCCAGGACGCTACCAGATGAGCTGCTGATATGAAGAGGATTTCTTAAAAAAGAAAAAAAAAATACATTTTGAAGAGACAGGAGAAGACTTTATCATATAAATGTAGACTCCAGGGGATTCAGCTTTAGGAGCCAACACACACCGTACATCTGTAATCTTGCTCAAGCACACCAGTCAGCTACATCAAATCCTTGAAAGATTTAATTGGTCTGCACAGCAAACTCATGAGACGAGCTATAGGCAAAAGTTATAATTGCCCTGATTACAAGAGGCTTTCAATGAAATAGCACGCAGCACTTTTCCTTTATAACAGGCATTGAAGAACACCGTATGCAATCCATTTTTAAATCTTACTTTGAAAGCGGTATCATCAGAAGTAAAGAATAAAGACAGGAGAGAGGAAAAAGTGATCTAATCAGTATCTTCAAATAAAAAAGCTGGGCATGTTTAGTCACAAGAAAAGAAGACTGAAGGTGGACCTGATAACAGTCTTCAGCTATGTAAGGGGCTGTTATAAAGAGGATGATCAATTGTTCCCCGTGTCCACCAAAGCTAGGACAAGAAGTAATAAGCTTAATCTGCAGCCAGGGAGATTTAGGTTAGATATTAGGAAAAACTTTCTAACTAGAAGGGTAGTTAAGTTCTAGAACAGGCTCCAAGGGAGGCTGTGGCATCCCCACCATTGGGGTTTTTAAGAACCAGTTGGATAAACACCTGTCAGGGATGGTCTAAATTTACTTGGTCACGCCTCAGCATAGTGGGCTGGGCTTGGTGACCCCTCAAGGTCCCTTCCAGCCCTACATTTCTAGGATATATGCAGTCTGCTTTAATGTCTCTATTATGGGTTGTTTATGAAGCTTAGGTTTAAAAATAGCTTGTCATTAAAATCGTAAGAATAGCAATTTATGGTGTTATTTCTTGATGCCAAAAATTTAGCAGCAATGAATTTTTATTTTTATGCTTTTGAGAGAAAGCTAGAGAGACCAGTTTCTTTCAGTCTAGGCATATTTACCAAGCAAGGTCTGCAGTGAACACATTGCCCTCTGCCAGAGTTGAATTTCCTTCAGTGGCAGCAGTTTAAATGCCAGCTTAATACAGTGGTTATAGTCTTGGCTTCACTTGTCTTTTATCCTGTCCCTCAATACTTAAAGAGCAACAAAGCCAACAACCAACGTGAAGCTAGACATTACGTAAAGGGGCTTTCAACTAACTTGTCACACCACCACTCTTGGACAGCTGTGCCTACTTCTCACCCAGGTGTGCTGAGGGGCACAAGCACCAGTGAAACTCCCGCCACGTGCCCCCAGAGGATGTAGGGCATACGCCTGCCTTGTTGATCCCCTGCGCCATAGGGAAGTTTGGGAGCAGCTGTACCCTCCACCTCAAGATCTATAGTAGGACTGTGGCTAAACGGCACAATTTAGCCATTTTTACACACCCACACAAAGCACCATTAAGCAAAATCTTAAGACTTCCCAAGCTGCAATATGTGCCTTTACCAAAGCATTCAACTATTTACTGGATTTTCTACACTTGAAAAAGGGTGGGGGGGAGGGGGAGGAGAGACTGATAAATATCCTTTTCCTATTACTCATTGAATCTATACCACTCTACATTTATCATTTATCTTACTTGCAGTATTGTGTAGGTTCTTGTTTCTTTTGGACACTTAGGCTCTTTTTTTGAGTCTTCTTTCAGGTTGTTTTCTGAATGTTCGGTCTACTCTGTTTATCACTCTTCTTAGAGTCATAAACATACGATTCTTTCACTTAAGTGAGCCGAATGAAAAAAATCAGTACGCCACACAAATGCACTTGAGATCTGTTGAAAGATTTAAAATATGTAGATAAAAGCCAGCTACATGAGGCTAGAAAAAAACATTCCACAATATAGAAATCATTACAGGCCCAGTTCAGCAGCTCACTTGGGCACATACTCACATCCCATCACAGCCAGGGAGGATGCACCAGCATTAGAGCACGAGCCTAGGATCTGGGCAAGTCCCTGATGTGCCAGTCTCAGTCAACAACCTTGGACAATCACTTAGTCTCTCTTCCCCATCTTTAAAAATGGGGATAATACCACTTACTGCCCCTACCTCACAGGAGTGTGGTGAGAAGTTACCTTAAAAGATTGTGAGGTACTCACACACCACAGCAATAGGGGCCATATAAGTACTTAAGATGGATAAGCCCAAATCAATAGCATCACAAACTGGAATGCAGGCAATCATGCCTAGTAGTCTGAGCAAGAGCAACTGCCAGGAAGCCAGTAATCAGATCCAGGAAGCCAGCAGGAAAGTAAGGGCAGGTCTGGAGACACAGCAGATCCAGGAGCAATCACAGCTATAGCCAGCAGAAGCATGAAGCAGCCAGAGCTCAGTTCCTGCTGTTGGGCATAAGAGCAGACTGTCTGACTTCCTCAGCCACTCAGGTGGAATGGTCAATCAGGCCATCCTGCCGTGGCTCAGCTGCCCAGAGCCTGGGCAAGCACAGCTGCAAGTTCTTATTCCTGACAAAGGAGACTTTAATGTGCTTTGCTGAAGCTGGGCCTGCCAGGGCATAGTAAAACTTTCCTTAAATGCTGATGTGCCCTTATAACTCACAATTTTGTTGTATTATTTATTAAATGCCAGTAGTATGCTTGGTGCTGGATGAAGGAAGATCAAGTCCCTGTGCCGAGGATTCCAAGTTACAGGTTTAAAAAAATCTGAAGAATACTAAAAATGCTGGGCTAGAGTCTCAGATGCTGCAAGTTGGTTTAGACCTGGGCCAGCACGTTTGTTGCCTCAAGGGTGTGGGAGGAGGAAGAGTTAAAAGCAAAAGAGTGCAATGTCTAAGTCCCACACTTCAACCTGAAGTTCAGGCTAGCTTCAGGAGGGGGAGGAACAGATCCGAAAGCTACAAAGAGCAATAATATGTTTTTAATAAAATTGTTGTTTTAAATCTTTGGCTTTTAACATCCACTTTGCAAGCCTCAGAAGCTACCAAAAGCCATTTTGTGGCAGTTTCGGAGATTCTCTATATGAAAATGAGGAAAGAGTGCTTCCACTATCAATACATGTAGTGAATGGAGTCTGGCTTGGAGGTCAATAGCTGTAAAATAATGCCTGAGGGAATGAAAAATGGCCTGAGGTTGTGATATAACACTGCCAGCCAAAGGCTGAGTGCATTATTTCATCATCAGATTAATTTTTTGTCCTAAGGACAATATTTTACACAGCTATTCCTTTTGGGGGGAAAAAACAGGCACACACAACAATTGGTATAAATCCTACTTGTTGAGGGGAATGCTACTCATTTCATTACTTGAAAGTATCGTGCTTCTGAGCACATGCAATTTGGCAAATGACTGCCCAATTTTCCAGGAAACAACAGGAAGCTATTTCAGTTCATGTCAGGATGTTTTTGCCAATCCAGCGGCCGGAGCAACAAACCAAATGCAAAAGTTAATTCTGGTACAGATGTAACACTGACCCCCAAAGTTCCTGCTGAGTGTGTGTTTAATCAATGCACTCTACTGGTGGGACTCACAACTGCTTAAGTGTGCGACGCACGTAGTCCCTTTTGTAATAAATCTGTGTGCTGAAAACAGACAAAATTATTATGCAACACCCACAGGATGCCAGGACTAGAATCCTGGTCTTTCAGCTCTAAAAACACAGCTCTCTACCCCCTGAGCTGAGAGAGAACTCTGTTAGCTGGCAATAGCAGTAGGTTGCATATCCTATCTGTGGGCTGGCCACTAGCGGGCAATATCACTTGCAGACCCAAAGCCAGGGTGCTATGGGGCTAACAGAAATTCTCGCTGAGCACCAGCAGCAGGGGCCTGTGATTTTGGAGGAGGGTGATGTGAGTTCCAGCCCTACTGTCACCATAAAGTGTCATGTTGTACACCTGTGACACCACATGTTCAAGGGGGCTCCCAGGTGGATCAGCATAGTCATGTTGACTGGAAGCTACAGGAGACCAGCAGGGGGCCTCAAGGCAGTGCACCAGTGGCACTGTGACTCCAGTTGGTCCCATAAAATCATGAAGACCTTGGGGGATCCATGGAGGTTGGGGGCTGAATCCAATGTTTCTTCCATGGGAGGGGTAAATCCTCCCTCCCTACCTCTATAATAAGCTGTGAGACTCTCACAGAGTTTTCCTCTCTTAGGCTTCCTCACTTCCTCCCTGGATTTAAGAATTTATCTGCTACATTTACAAACATCGTTTCTTATGGTGATAATAGTTTCCTGTGTTTCATTTCCCTTTCCATTAGGGAAACCTGTATTTGAAGCAAGAGGCATGCACTGGTTTCGGAGTAGCATTCGAGCAATGGGTTTCTATGAACGAATGGCTTACATACTGGTTGACACTGTCACAAGATCAGCATGACAGCAACACAGTGGATTCCTGCAGTGTGTAATTTTGCTGGCAGTGAGTGGGAGCACTTAAGAATTGATGTTCATGGGGATTGATTGTAAGATAATTCAGGACAAATTCAGCCCTGGCACAAGCTAGTGAACTCCCCTTGGCTTGGTCCCTCAAGTCTGCAGCGACTTGAGTTTCACTCAACGCAGCTTGTCATGCAATTAGTCTCTGGAGCGATTTTCAGTGGGAGCTAGTTATTAGCTGCATGTAATACAGTATACTGTTGTAATATCAGCTGGCTCCTCTATTACTGCTAGCAAAGTGAAACCTCTTCACAGGCTTCAGAACGTGCTCTGTAGTCACCTTTATCTAAATAAGACTATATTTGAGCCATCTTTACAACATAGTAACAGAGGCCTTGGAACAGAACCTCTAAGAGCAGAAACTTGCAAGTACGTAACCTCACATAGAGTCTGATCCAGCTCCCACCGGGCTCAGTTGTGTGACCTTTATTCTCCGTGGTGAGTACTTACACTTACTTGACATCAGTGGGACTCTTTACATAAGGAAGTGCTCACCTATGAGTAAGAGTTGTACAATCAGGCCCACTGAAGTCAGTTAGAGTCTTTCCATTGACTTCAATGGGTGTTGGATAAAATCATTAGTCTGGAGTGACAACTCACGAGGGTATTGTGTAGAGCAGACTGCATTAAGCCCAGTAGAAGATGCAGTATGTATCCAAAAGCCCCAGCTCCTGGCTTCATGAGAATTTCAGCTTTTCTTCTTAATTTCTAGATTTCTAGTCCACATGATTGTGGAAGAACAGTTCGAAAATTTGACCCAATGTAACCTAAAGGCTCAGACAACAGGAGGCAAAGAAAAAAGTAAAATTCATGATTTTGCAGGCATGTCATGATTTCTGAATGCTCGGGAGTTGTCAATACTGATGCTGGAGGAGCCTGAACAGCAGCTGAAAGTTGCTGAAAGAAACTAAGGAAGTCAGCTATATTAAAAACAGGGAAATATAATTAGTGCAAAAACTTCATGTTAGTATCTTCTATGCAATGAGTGTGATCAATAACATCTGTAATTGTGTGCTAAGATATAGGTAACTGGATCTTGGAGCTGGACATAAGCCAATTACTGCTAGGGTCAGGAAACAATTTCTCTGTAACAAATCATACTGTATGAGTGCATGACTGACTAGTTACCATCTAGGGCTAGGTATAAGATGGATAAAGTCATCTCTTTCTACTTAATCAGCTATCAGTCATTTCCAAAAGCAACATACTAGGCTATGGATGGTCTAATACAGTACGGTAAATCCTGCATTTCTCTATATGCTGTGCATGATTTTTCTATTTTCATTCAGTGTGTACACATGGGGATGGGGGAACAAATGTGGTTCTAATCTTTCCAAAAGGAAAGCAGAGTAATCCTGACAACTGCTATCAAGTGAATTCAACTTCAATCCTTGGTCGAACAGAAAAAATTCCATAAGCAACAAACATGGAGTATAATGGAACTGTGACCAATAAACAACAAATCATGCCAGGCAAAACATTTAATACAGTGCCTCACAAAAATCACTGAAATATTTAATTCAAATTGGTTTGGATAGGAACATTGTCACGCGGCTTGAAAATTAATTGAAGGTCCCAAATAAAGGGTAATGGTGAACTGCAATATTTTGAATGAGGGAGGAAGTTATAAGTGAGGCTACAGAGATCAGCATTAGGCGCAGTTTTATGTTACATTTTCATCTGGCAGCTGGAAGAGGAAACAAGTAGCACGTTACTTAAATGTGCAGATAATAAATTGGGAACTATAAACAGACATAACTACATCGAACTAAGAGGGGTCCGATGGGTGGAAATATGGGCAGGAAATAAAGAGACTTTCACTTGTAAGGCCACACATCTGGGAAAAATAATCTGAGCCTCAAACATTTGGGGCAGGGGAGGCAATATTTGGGGAAGAGTAACCCCAAATGATACCCAGGGTAACAGTGATCAAAATAATAGCAGAGCCACCATTAAAGGTTGTCTGTTTTTCAAGAAGTGCCATTTTTCTTGGAACAAATATCATAAGAATATTACATTTCATAAACACATTTATAAAGCCTCATTTGGTAGATTAAGGCACTAGAAATGTCTCAGTAAAGAAGTGAAAGAAAGAAAAATGTCCATGCATTTGCTGAAGCTTTACTTTATTAATTAGCAGAATGATTTTCTGTAGGTGGCTGGGGCAATGTAGTGCAACAGGAGGATGACAAACAAGAGAGCTGGCAAGAAACTGAGATGGTACAATTCACAGGATCGAGGTCTGGGTTGCAAGGCCTGGGACTTGAGTTTTATGCTCTTCGAATGCTCTCCAGCCTGAGTACTCAAAGCCTCCCTTCCCACTTGTGAACAAGTTCTCCACTATACTTTCCATAGTCTAGGTTCTGCGCCTGTCACATTGCTTGTAACATCCCTAGGGATAGTTTGCCCTGCTCCATCTCCAGCAGAAATATACAAGTGGATTTTTCTCCAGTATCAGCATCTCCCTGTTTTCTATATCTGGCAAATCTTTATAAAATAGGGAATGAATCTCCATTTCCAACCCCATACCAGTATTTTCTTACTCTTCACAATAGTCTTGTATCGTTAATCCCCCACTCCACATTGTATTAAGACAACCTGCAAGTCACAGGCCTGGTCTACACTGAGAAGTTATATCAGCCTAGCTATGTTGGTCAGAGGTGTGAAAAAGCCACACCCCTGACCCATTTAGCTATGCCAAAAAAAAAACCCCAGCACAGACGCAGCTATGCCAATGGAAGAGGACTTCCATTGACATAGCTAACTTCGTTTGGGGAGCCTGTGTTCCTACACCAACAGAAAAACTCCTTTTGTCAGTGTAGCTGCGTCTCCAGTAAAGCCATGCCCGCATAGCTATGCCAGTAATAGTCTCTGTTGTGTAGACATACCAATAGAAATCAAAGGCCTGGCTTCCATTTCCCTTCTCTGACCATAAGAAAACATTCCCTCATCACTACATAAAGTTACAAGCTTTATTTTTCCAATAGCTCTGACAATGTCCAAGGAACTGTACAAATACAAAAGAAAGCACAGACCCCAACCCCACACCCCAAATTGTTTACCCAATAGAAAGACTAAAACAGACAAAATAGGGAGGAAAAGAATGCAACATTCTAGTAAAGGGGCCAAATGGCCACATCCTGATAACACAAATTTTATTACTACATTACAAATACATAGACCTTCCCTAAATACCTGAAAACTTCACCATGGGCAGTCCAGTAGTTTCTTGTCAGGCTTATGGTAGTAAGAGGAAGGGATCTGCATGTGGCAAGGGTAGCAGTAGGGCTGATTGAATGTTTTCTGACTGAACAGTTATCAGAAAACATGGATTCGACTAAGTCAAAATGTTTCACGGAAACATACTGATTTCATCTACATTTTTGCAGGAAGTGATCTAAACTTTTCATTTTGACTTTTGTTACAATATAATATAAAGGCTAACTGTTTCTATCCAGTATTCTATACTTTGGAATATTTTTTATCACAAACAATTTCCTAGATTTCAGCTTTTCATCCCACTTCAGGGCAAAACCAAATTTTGAAATCTTGGCATTTCCTGCAGGATGGAAATTTTATTTTTCAAACAGCTCTAGGTAGCAGTCTTGGAGATTAGCTCAATATGTCAGATGTGCCAGTGTAAGCAATGGTGAGGAGATGCTTGTGCAAGAAACAGACACTGAAGATGATGGGGCAGAATGGAGGGATGAGCAGGGCAATGTGAAAAGAGATGAGGGCAGATAATGATGATGTTTGTGCTAATTTGCTGCCTGTTTCATACCTCTCCATTACCCCAGCTCTCTGATACCACAGACACAAGAATCACAGCAATAAAGCATAGCCTCAAGCATAATGAAAGAGGGAGACTCTTACCCTCAGAGGCCCCACTCAGACTGGATCTCCAGCATTTTCTGTTCTCATTGGAGTGCCAGCCATCCACTAGAGGGTGAGGAGCCCCGGTGGGCCAGCCTATATTCCACCCTGGTCCCGAGGCCCGCCAGGGACATCAGCTGGCAGCTCCTCCACGGAGCCATGAGCTTAGGTGTGTACTTGGCATGGTTCACTCCCATCCCAGACACCTGCCCCTTTTGCAGCATGAGGGAGACCCTGGAACATGTATATCTGGAGTGCACCAGGTTGCAGCCCCTATTCCGGCTCCTCCTAGATATATGATTACATTTTTGGTTGCACTTTTACCCTCACCTTCTCATCAATGCCCTCCCTATCCATGGCCCCACAAAGTCACAGGACCTCCTTGTCAACCTCCTCCTAGCCCTGGCCAAAATGGCCATCTACAAAACCAGGGAGAGGAGGTTGGCCGATGGCGTTTCCTGTGACTGTGGGCCTATTTCCGCTCCTCAGTCCATTCACGCATCTGGGCAGAGTTCCTCTGGGCGGCGTCCACTGGCTCCCTTGACACCTTCAAAGAGCAGTGGGCGCTGTCCGGGGTTCTCTGCTCAGTGTCCCCATCAGGTTCCCTTCATTTAGACCTGTCACCTCACTCCCATTCCTGTTATACCTTTAGTTGTCCCCGCAATCATTTGGAATCCCGGACCTGTGGATCCTCCCCTTAGGCTGGGAGGAGGTCCTTTAGCAGTCGCCCACTTCCTGGATCCCAACAGGACTGACCAGCATAATCTGAGTGTTGGCTGACAGCCTAAGAGAAAAAGCAGGCCTTCTACCCAATAATATGTAAAGCCATAACCAGCTCTTGGTGTGCATTGGAACATCCCGGAGGATTCTGTATGGCAATATGTGGCCTTTACATTTCACTCCCTATTCCCATTCTGCTTTTTTTAAAAAAATAACCCTCTGGGGGAAATTGGGGCTAGATCTGGAAAGAAAAATGAAATCCAGCTGTTCTACAGACAGCATGGCAGTATATATTAATGACTAGGGTTACCAGATAGCAGCTGTGAAAAACGGGACGGGGTGGGGGGTAATAGGTGCCTATATAAGAAAAAGTCCCCAAAAATGGGACTGTCCCTTTAAAAACGGGACATCTGGTCACCCTAATTAGTGACCAACTTCAGCCCCAGTCCTGCAGCCCCGCATGTACTTTAAGTATGTGAGGAGTCCCATTGAAGCCAATAGGACTAGTCAGGTACACAAAATTAGACATATGCTTAATTGTTTGCAGGATTGGGGCCTGTGTTATTGTAAACTCCTACATAGAGTATTACCAGCTGTCAAAGTTTGACTCAGACTCACAATTTATCAGACCACTCTGTTTTATTAGCAAAGTTGCTCTGCTAATACATTTAGAAGTGAGCCCCCCCGAGTGGGGCTTGTGTCTCTTAAATTATACAGTTTTTTGGAGAACAAGTTACAGAGAAGTTACAGACAAAAGAAGAAAAAGATTTTAGTCACCACCCTTCGAGATCCCTGAGACCAGTCACGTATCTTCAATTACCTGCCACCCTTAACAATCTCCTTTAACAGCTTCCAGTTAACTTAACTAATTGCCCTTCACACCTTCCATTCTGATGCCTGCTTCTTAGACATGCTGGCTCTATCTTAATTGCTTCTCCATTCGAAAGCTAACTGTCCCTACGTGTGCTCCCTCAGATACTTTGTAACATGTTTTGGCATGCCCTCTCATATACAATGTATCCAGCATGTCCTCTTATACAACGTTATACTTATACAATGTTATACTTCCATAATCCCCCCTTTTGGTCAAGGCTACGCCCATGACCAATGACTTACTGGATTCCATACATCAATCATTCTTTTTCATTACTTTCACTGGTGACATTTAACAACATTAGATTAGCACTCTGGTTAGGGGTAACCTGATGGATGGTGTGTCTTGTGCAGTTTTGGATACAACAAGAAATCAATTGAAAATACACAAAGATTATTAGAATTCCAAATAGGATAGTCAGGATTCCTTGAAACAACCAGTTTCCCCGACTAGAGAAATTGAATAAGTTACTTATCCATTTCCACAAGGAACTTGGTTCTTCGTGGGGAACGTATGCAATTTGCTCCAGATGGCTAGCACAATTTATTACCTCATTAGTATTATCAGGTATGTATACACAGCATTCTGTTCCAGTTAGAGCACAGGTCCCTCCTTTGGCTGCCAGTATTATATCTAATGCCCGACGGTTTTGGAGGGCCACTTGTTGGACCGCTCCTGCTTCTTTGGCTAGAGCTTTTAAGCTCTCTCCTGTTTCATTGGCCATGATCTCAACCACCGCTTGTAACCTTAAAAGCCTTTTTGCATGGTGGATTACCCCCCCTACTGGGACTAAAGAAATGCCAACAGCTTCTTCCCAAGTTAGGGGGCTTATGTTATCCACATACCATTTAGCATCTGGCAAGTCCCTCCTTTTTCGCCTGAAATTACGGAGGCGATTTCGTGGGAGGGACTGAAGCACCCGGAATTGTGGGAAAAGCTGAGCAGGATAACAGATACCTGACCAATTTGCTGGTAACACAGTGTAAGCATTTTCCCCACAAACACCATTAAAGCTGGGAAGGGCTGACTGCAACCCTTTGACATGTAAGAATTTACGAAGGAGGAATAGTATCCCCCAAAGGGCACAGGATGGTTTTCACTGGGAGAAGAGGTAGCATTCACATGACATTTGTAGATGGTGCTGTTTTTCTCAGGGAGGCTGTAGGGGGAGCAAGAGATTGAATCTTTGGTTTGATCCCAGGTTGAGAGGAAGTTTATCTTTCCATACCCGGTTCGCCATTCTCCAACCTTGTTTGAATAGTCCCATACACCCTGGGACACGATGTATTGGAGACAGGGGCTCCTCCCTAGATTTAGCCCTGTCCCATTACACACCCAGCACCAGTGGCCCTTTCCTTTCACCACACTTATAAGTTTAGGAATATATGTTTTTCCCAGCCCCCAAGTGTCATTTTCCTTCCATGTCCTTTTAAGTGGATAGGGTTCTCCAGCAAGCTCTGAGGAATTCAAAGGGATTGCCATGGTGGGGATACTAGCTTGTGAGTGAGCTGGGATGTGGCTGCAGACCCAGCAATTAGAAATATTCAGGATCTGGGCTATCTGCACCTGTTGTTGGATGAAAGAATTGTCACTGTCACTCTGGATTCCCCAGACCCTCAGGACACAGTAGCTGAGGATTAAGCTTCTCAAAGGACACATGTTGGAAGCAGGACCCTTTCTGGTTCCGACAACCCCTTTCGAGGGAACTGCAGTCACGGTTTTACGTCCACCAGGCAGCAGGCGCTAGGCTCACTACTGCTTCTTGTTTGTTGGGTCCTGCTGTCTGCTTACCCTCTGCTTCTGGCAACCCTTACGAGAGCGCAGATTGTAAGGTATTGCAGGCTGTTCCTCTTTGTCTTCTGGGGTTGAAGCTGGTTCTGCGTGGTCTTGCAGAGGTGCTTGGTCCCCTTGAGGTGGCGCTGGCTTACACTGTGAGGCGTGGATCCATGCAGTGATGCCGGATAATTTCACTGCTGTCTGGGTGGTGAGCAGTACCTGGTATGGACCCTTCCACCGGGGTTCCAAGGCGTGCTTCCGAAGGTGGTGCTGCAGGTAGACCCAATCACCAGGCTCAAGAGTGTGACAGGCAGCAGAGGTGGGTTCCGTCGGCCAAGCTGCTCGCACCTGCGAATGGAAGGAGCTCACAGCTTGCATTAACCCTTTGCAGTACTGGAGGAGCGTGATGTGAGTTAGGTTTAGGTCTGGGGCTGGGGTAATAGTAGCCATTGTTCGCATAGGGCGTCCCATGAGGATTTCAAATGGACTCAATTTGTGTCTCTGGGATGGGGATGACCGAATTTCCATAAGGGCCAGTGGTAAAGCAGCTGGCCAGTTTAACCCTGTGGAACTACAGATTTTTGCCAGCTTATTTTTAAGCACACCATTTCGCCTTTCAACTGCCCCTGCACTCTGTGGATGGTAAGGGCAGTGCAACAGGTGGGTGACATGTAATACCTGGTTTAGATGTTGAACAATTTTTCCAGTAAAATGTGTTCCCCGGTCACTAGACAAAGTGGCAGGAATTCCCTTGGTAGGGATAATGTGGTTTAACAGACATTTTGCAACGGACAATGAATCAGCTTTGCGACAGGGAAAGGCTTCAATCCAACCCGAAAACAGACATATTATAACTGAAATGAATTCATATTTCTGACACTTTGGCATTTGTACAAAATCAAGTTGCCAGTGTAGGAAAGGTGCTTGAGGCAAACCCCGGAACCCTTGTGTTACTTTTACAGATTTGCCTACATTGTGGCTTTGACAAGTAACACAAGTGGCACAGTGGCGGGTTGCAAAGGAGCTGAAATGGGGAGCCCACCACCCCGCCTTACTCATAGCAGAGACCATCCCCTCCTTGCCGACATGCAAAACACCATGTAGCAGGGCGGCTAGAGACGGGTAGAGTGAGAGGGGGGCTACAAAGGTACCGGTGGGCGATCGCCAAAGGGAATCAGAATGCAAAGAGCAACCCAAAGCACTCCAGGAGTCTTTCTCTGTTTCTGGGGCAGATAGCCACCATCTGGGGAGCAGTAAATAGATCAGCCAAGTTTGCATAGCAAGTCCCGTCCCAGAAGGTTTGCAGGGGTGGAATCAGAGAGGAGGAATGCATGCTCCTCAGAGAGGGGACCAACCTGAACAGACAAAGGTTTTGAGAGGGGAAAAGAGGTAGGGATCCCTGTAATGCCAACAGCAGACACAGATTTTCCAGATCGGGGAACCTCAGGCAAGTCAGTGGTGCGGACTGTAGAAAGAGAAGCTCCAGTATCAACAAGGAAAGGGAGAGAGAGATCATTTACAGTCAGGACACATTCTCCAGTAGGGGACAGAGGTAATAAGGGAGCTAAAACTTTGTGAGGTTCCCCAGCATCCCGTCATTGTTGGGGTGAAAAATAGGGTTGGGGATCAGCTGGAGGAACCAGCGGGGGGTTCACTTGATTTCCCATACAATTATTAGGTCGTCCTGGACACTCTTTTTTCCAGTGTCCAGGCTGTTTACAGTAGTTACAAACCCCAGTTAATCCAGTCCCCCGCCCCCTTCCACAACCCCGTCCCTGTCCCCGGTGTGGTCTGCTTAGTCCTGAATAATCCTGTATCTGCAGAGCCATTAACTTTTGGGAGGACTGTTTCTCCTTTCCTTTTAAAGTGCGGTGGCAATGCTCTGCTACTGCCAGCAATTTGTCCTTGGTTTCAGTCTCCCATCCCACACTTATTCGTTTTAACATGCTGCCTGTGGCAGGAAGAAGACCATCAACAAATGCATGTGCCAAGGCCCCCTGCCCATTTACATCGGGCTCTTGTATTCCTGAATGTTGTAGGAAAATATCAGTTAGCCGGGACCTATAGTCGCCTGGGCTTTCTCCTTGCCCTTGCTTACAGCAACGTATTGCTGTCCAGTTTGTTTTAGGAGACCACACTTTGGGAATGGCTTGATGCAGGCGCTTCCAAAGAGCCATACACCAGTCTCTGTATGCCGAATCTGGGCCAGTACTTTTTATGGTTGAGTGGCGTGCCTCAGCTGGCCAGTCTGCGGCAGCCAACCATTTTTCATAATAACTGGCAGGAGCTAACAATTTACACAGTTGGAGGAGATCTGTCTCAGAGGGTTCATAGGTTTCACAGATTAACAGAAACTCCTCAGCAAATTTGACAGAGTTTTCCTGTGGTTTGGGAAAACTTTTAACTATAGATAAAAGTTCCGTACGAGTCCAGGGTTTATAATCCCATATGGATTCACTTTCTCCCATCTTAAGGACTCGTAAGGGTGCCACAACAGTTTGATTAGAGTCTCTCATTAACCTCCCATCAGGTTCTCTTTTCCAAGAAGAGATGTCAAGAGAATCTTTGCAGTCTGCTTTGGATTTCTTCTTCATAATATTTTGCAGAGCTGCGAGGCCAATGAGGGTATCTTCTTCACTTTCATTATCTGTAGTCACTGAAGATTTTTCCTTTTCTGATTTCTTATTTGCGCAGGAGTATGGTGGGGGTCGGGTTTGATCTGGATTATTGCACAGGACTGGGCAAAGGGGAGCACTCGGACTAGTGGTGGGAGAGACTGCATCCAATTGAACTGTTAGTTTTTTGATAGAATTTTTAAGAGAGGTGAGTTTTGACTCAGTCCATCTACGATTTGCCTCTTCCCACCACTACATGAAGCAGTCTACTTCTCCTCTCTCCAATTTGGTTTTTGGGAGGACGAGTTTGCTTTTTAAAGCGTCCACTCGATCCTTGTCCCAAGAACCTAACAGTGGCCACTGTAATTTGGGGTTCTCTAGAGCTAATTTGGACCATTTTTCAAGAAACCTACAAGAGTCCGGACCCCTCCTAAAATACATAAAATAAGCTGGAGTTCCCTTAGGGAACTGTTCTACCTTAGACTTCTGATTACCCATCCAAGAGGACTTCACACAGCACTCACACAAGAAGGAAATTCGGGCTCAGCAGAGTGGTACCCGGTGCAACACACAGAAAGGAGCCCACAGACTACTGCCTCAACTGCCCTTGCTTTCACACCAGGGGTTATACCCAAGGCGTGGTGCGGCTGCAGCTGTGCAGATTCCACTTATTTAGACCGTGGGGATGGGGATCCCTTGGTCAGCCAGTCTCCGGACAGAGATGGCTCCCAGATTCACACACACACCACGGGGAAGACGGATAGACACAAAGACAAGACAGTCCTCAAACCGGTTAAAGCACAAAAATAATAATTACCTGAGACGTCTGATTCCAGAACCTGGATCCAAAGACCCCTACCCGAACAGAGTGGGAACCAACAAGTTCAATGGCGTAGACTGCGCTGCTGCTGTGTACCTTTCTGTCTTGTGGAGGATCGCTTGGACTAAGCGTCCAGGCGCCAGCTGCCACGATCGTCCTGCAAGGCAGTCAGGGATCACACAGCCTCAGTGAAGCCGCTTGCCATCTCGGTGGAACCTCCAAATTGTCAAAGTTTGACGCAGACTCACAATTTATCAGACCACTCTGTTTTATTAGCAAAGCTGCTCTGCTAATACATTTAGAAGTGAGCCCCCCCGAGTGGGGCTTGTGTCTCTTAAATTATACAGTTTTTTGGAGAACAAGTTACAGAGAAGTTACAGACAAAAGAAGAAAAAGATTTTAGTCACCACCCTTCGAGATCCCTGAGACCAGTCACGTATCTTCAATTACTGCCACCCTTAACAATCTCCTTTAACAGCTTCCAGTTAACTTAACTAATTGCCCTTCACACCTTCCATTCTGATGCCTGCTTCTTAGACATGCTGGCTCTATCTTAATTGCTTCTCCATTCGAAAGCTAACTGTCCCTACGTGTGCTCCCTCAGATACTTTGTAACATGTTTTGGCATGCCCTCTCATATACAATGTATCCAGCATGTCCTCTTATACAACGTTATACTTATACAATGTTATACTTCCACATAGCATAGGGAATAAAAATCTGAACATGGGATAAACAACCTCCCCCCAGAATCACATCCTATGTTCAGACATCTTCTTTGCTGAAATGTCTATCTCCTGATAGAGACTAAATTAAATTTCTCCTCTGCTGAGAGCCTGCTGCGTACATGTAAATTTCAATGAAAGCACTTTCAGAAAGAGCACAAAAACATTCCTGAGCGACATCAGCTCTATTTCATTGTGCCATTGTGATTGTTATGACAAGCTTCTGATCTTAGCAACCTCTTCCAAAGCATCATGCAAACTGTACTGGTTTTTCATAGGATTAGGTATGAGCCTTAAGTCAGATTTATTTATTTATTTATTAAAGTATAATAAAACTTGCAAGAAACCTTTTGAAGGTCAGTGTGATTAATTATCTCTCCAAGTAAACACACATTTCCCCCCGTTTTGTGTCCTGAATCTCCTACAGATTGCCTATAAAAAGCCTGGACAGACAGCTTAATTCTCAACCTGTCATTCTTTGAATACACTAGTTTTCTCAGCTGTGGTAAATAGCTGCTTGTTGATGCACTGAATCTGCAGGAATACAAAAACAAAAAAACCGAACAAACCTCTTCCTATGTTAATGCTATCAGAAAAGAGAAAATGCAAAACCCTTCATTTTAGCCACAGTGCAATGACTGTCAAATCTGCATAAATAAATCATAAATGATTAAATTAGTGATGTGTATCATTTAGGAATCTTCTTGTTTAACCATAGATGTCTTCCTCTTTTAATTATTTTATGCTTTGGGGGAAGACATCTATAGCTTTATTTGTCTAGCACAGTTTTGCAGTCATTCAGTTATCTACAGAGATCTAAAAGTTGTTGACCCTGCCAGCAAATAGCAATTATGGGTTCACTGAGAACCTGCTGTGTTGAAGTTTTGCTATAAGGAAGGCTTCCAGTTATGAACATGATACCCGCTTTTGAAATACACAAATCTCTGAGCATCTAAAATAGACAGAAGTATTTAAATATAGAAAACAGCTTGAGAAGTTCCATTATAAAGGCCAGTTAACATTCATAAATTTAGCTGATGTTTACTTTGTTCATTACTTTCTCTTATTAAATAATCATGGTAATGATAGTTCTTCTAAAGAAATAAGCACTCAAAACATTCAGAAAGAATGGTTTTCATAGAATATCAGGGTTGGAAGGGACCTCAGGAGATCATCTAATCCAACCCCCTGCTCAAAGCAGGACCAATCTCCAGTTTTTGCCCCAATCTGTAAATGGCCCCCTCAAGGATTGAACTCACAACCCTAGGTTTAGCAGACCAATGCTCAAACCACTGAGCTATCCCTCCCCCCATTGTATATAATGGCTTTCTTCTTCTTACAGATCACTTTATGAGATGTGTGTACAATAAATCTCCCTGTCCAATAGGATATTCATGCTTTTGTAACTATCTCAAAATATTATGGCCTAAGATCTTATCAGAGGACAGTGGCGCTATTAATTGTAGCCCTTCACCCTGTTAAATGTCATTTAACACAAAACTGCCACACTACAATTTGTAGCAGATGAGGGAATAAATTCTAAATGGAGGGAAATAAACTTGTTAAATACAACTGGCCCCAGTTTGCTTCTTAATGACTGTCCATTTAGGGGTTAGCACAAATGAGGGAGAAAGTCCAGCCCCCACACCCCAGGGAGGTAGCAACAGGTTTGTCCCATCTCCAATGACCTTGACAATTTTACACCACCAATTTTAAATCAAAACTGATGGATTAATCAAGGCTGATTGGAACCTGGTGCACTCTGTCAGGGTCTTTGATCGTCACACTGCAGTAATTTTCCATTTTAACTGATTCTGTCAGGGGTAAGGTTGTTAAGACAGCAAAGTGCGCTCTGCCTCCTTTCTGCTACAGAAAAGCAATTTTCTCTAACACTAGCAAGGAATTACATTAAAATGGTGAAAAGAAAGACATGACCTAATTTTTGTCAGATACTGCTGGCCAGCTCTGTGTGTGCTGGGGTTTCAGAGGCTGTCCTCAAATTTGAAAGGTCAACAAAACAGGGAGGCATGAGCAGCGGGGACACAGGCAGTCGTAAAGCTCCCCAACTCCTTCTTCCTAACCCCATTTTAGTTTTAGGGCTCCCTGACTTTCAATGGAAAATGAACCACCACTCTCCCCCTATCTCTAATGGAGCAGCTGTGGTGAGCTTCTGCAGCCCACCAGTCACCATACATGACACAGAAGGTAATGTCCCAGAGGGTTATAAACCCCACAGGTTCCATAAACCCAAAGATACAGTGTTAGGCAGCGCCCCCCCCACACACACACACACATTTGCCATGTAAGATCATTCACATTAATGATAATTACAAGACTGTCCTGGGCATGTTTTCATGCAAAGCCTACTGGATTACCAGTGAAGTGGAACAGCAGTACAGTCTGTGCTGCCAGATGGCAAGCCTGAGTTCCAGGAAGGATGGAGCTGGCGGGCTGGCCCGTGGTCCTAGGGAGCCTCTGTTCATTATGCACCTTAACTGCTCTAGAGGAGGAAGAGACAGCGGACAGCACCATTTGTACACTCAACTCTGCCTGAGTGATCCAGGGAGCATAGTGCCATTAACTCTGGCAAGAGCTGCTCAGTTTCCCCTCTAGTTTGGGCAACAAGGAAGGAAGAGAGATTCCTCCAAATTCCAAGAGCAATCAGGAAGGATGTGATTTTTAACATGGGAAGATGAGCCATAAATCATTGGCATCATGCTCAGCTCTGAGGACAATAGCATCACATGCAGGTTTGCCAGCCAGTCCTGCCTCTGCTTCCCTGTTCACTTGACAAACTGCCCAGTTGCTCCCCAGTGGGTTACTGGTTGTTTTAACCACACGTTGATTTCTCCCTTTGGGGTTAGCACTGGGTAAAGCCTTACTCCTGATTACAACCCATCTACCCGTGAACAGATCACTGTCTGTTGTCTCTGAAAATCTCTCTGAAGGGAGATCGTTACATCCCTGCTGTTAACACCACATATGAATTGGTGCAATGACACTGCCTGGGCCCCAGCAAACATGCGGTTAACACCCACTCATCTTTCCCCTCCACTTACACAGTCAGTGAATTAGAGCCAGGGAGGGTCATGTGATTCAGCAGTACTGACTGGCTGCTAAATTAGACAGACTATTGACCCGCCTGTACAGGCCATCTAATTTAAGCCACTATCTGCATGGCTGCACATTCAGTGCTATCATCCCTGATGCTGGCTGAAATACACCACTAACTTAGGCAGATGCAAATCCATTGACTTCAGCAGAGTAGCCTCATTTATATCAGTGGTGGATTTAGTCAGTTTCTCTATCCTGAGTGCTCAAAAGTTCTGCAGAACTATGCACAGATGCCCGTTACCATGCATCTACTCTGCACTAAGGGATCTGCAAGACCCTACAGGATTTGTTAGCAAGGTTTCAAGAACATGTTTGCACATAGGAGTCCATGAAGAAGTGGATAATGATCTCTTATGTCCAGGTTACTAAAACCTTTGCTAAATAGAACAGTAAAGGCTCCTCTTGCGAAGTTTGAAGGCTTCTACAGAGAACTGACACAACACTCAACAAGAACTTATTTGAAGTCATTATGGCCTATTGCTAACTGTTTATAGAATGCAGAACTTGGGAAATATAACTGTTTGAACCCCACTGGCTTTAGAAGTTACACAGCCCAAGTCTCATGAGTCAAGGTGAGACTATACCAGTTACTAGAGAATGTTAGTAAATGCTAATTTAGGAACTGAAATATTCATATCAATAACAGAATGCATTGTGATACCCCATTCAAAGCTGTTGTTGAGGATCGGTATGAAGCCTCTGTTATATTCAACGCAATAAGTCCATGATGTGGAGTCAGAAGTGCCTATCAGAGGAACTCTCAGAAGAAAAAAGGTCTATCACTATCTGAATTTGAGTAGTGGAATTACAATGTCCAACTACAATGGATGGCCCCTCCCTTAGGAAGGAAGTCAGGGTCAGATCAGAAAAAAGTCTAATCCAAAGCTTCTCCCACACATGATGTGGAAAGGATATTCCATTCATAGAAGATTGTGCTGATTTTCTTAATATGACCATTCTTCTCCTTTCCTCTGTTCTTTTATCAGAAATTAACTACTTAATTGTTGGATGTAACTTCTCTATGTTGACACCTGAGTTATCATAATTAGACTTCAGAGTTAACTCCTCCATGAGACGAATGGGAGCAGTTCACACCCTTCTCAGATTTATTATTTCAGGCTGGCTGTAGAATGAAGAATTGGTTACATTCAGTTCACGTTTTGAATGTTATCTTCAAAACCACAAGAGCTACAGACATTTTATTTTAAGTCAGAGCTTGGAGCACAGGATAATGGCCCCCAGAAGAGATACCAGCTCACCAAGCTACTGCTGCCTGGCCCAATTTGACCCCGAGTGTTGAAAGCACGCAACTGAGCTAAGGCTGCTGGGTCCGAGCTCTCTAAATCTGGACAAATTACTTATCCATGATGTGCCTCCATCTCCCCCTAGAAATAATATACACATACCCTCACAGGGGTGCTGTGAAGTGAATTTCATTAGCATTTAAAAACGCTTCCTGTCCAGCAGGGGAAAGTGGTATGGAAATGCGAAGTGTCACTGTTGCAGGGCCTCCCTTCTGAAAGAGCTCTGTTCCTAAGCTTCTTCCAGCCAAGCACACTCCCACCTCGAAGCTGCAAAATCTTCTTAGAACGTTCTTAATTATGAAGCAAACATGTTCTTCTTGTTTGTCAAATACAGGCTTTTAATTACAGTGCAATGAGGCAGATAGAGTGGCGACATGCATTAATATTGTCATTATCAGGAGATAACAGCACCATTAATACATCCCAATGGAAACAAAAGCCTGTGCTCGTGTGAATAGATGGGCAATCATGAATTAGATGGGCTCATTTTACATTTTTGGGGGAGCAAGAGGGATAAAATCAAGATGGAGTATGAAGTACAGAGCAGTTACTCAGGAAAAAGGGAAGTTTGTACTTTAACTTTACAGTTTGGAGCAGTATTGTTCTGGTCTAGTCTGTACTGTGGAGCTCCGTAACAGACACTCTCTAACTGTAGCCTCTGGACCACTGGGAGTCTGCATTCTGGCAGTTCACATTGAACTGGCTTCTCCTCCTTGCTTCCATTGCTAAATCTCAATACATGAAGGTAAAAATACACATTCCCAAAAACACTTTTTGGTTAAGCAGTTGGTGTTGGCGCCAAAGGATGTTATGGGGGGTTGTGAAAGAGAAGAAAGGTGATTTGCAGCATTAGAAACACATGTGTCCACAAAGCACTTTCTAGTAAGATGTGGGTCCCCAGTATAAAAATGTTTGAGAACTCCTGGCTCTGAGATTAGCCTCCAGTGTGAAATTAATCCAGAATACAAAATCTCCAGTGCAGACTGGCAAGCAGGAAATTGCCGACGGCTTTACCATAAGCTTAGACACATGAATGACTTGATTTTATGCTATATGCAGTGTTGTTGTAGCCGTGTTGATATGAGGATATTAGAGAGACAGAGTGGGTGAGGTAGTATCTTTTATTGGACCAACTTCTGCTGGTGAGAGAGACACACTTTTAAGCTTACACAGAGCTCTTCTTCAGGTCTGTACATTTCCCAGACCTGAAGAAGAGCTCTTTGTGTAAGCCCAAAAGCGTGTCTCTCTCACCCGTAGCAGTTGGTCCTATAAAAGATATTACCTCACCCACATTGTCTCTTTGATTTAATTTTCTCAGCGCCTGCATCGGCTTCCCTTGTTTTCACAGGGCAGGTTTCTCTTTTCCCTAAGGGGGGATATGATATGATAGAGGTCTATAAAATCATGACTGGTGTGGAGAAAGTAAATAAGGAAGTGTTATTTACTGCTTCTCGTAACACAAGAACTAGGGGTCACCAAATGAAATTAATAGGCAGCAGATTTAAAGGAAAGTATTTCTTCACACAACGCCCAAAACTCCTTGCCAGAGGATCTTTTGAAGGCCAACAATGTTAAAAAAAGAACTAGATAAATTAGATGGCTATTAGCCAGGATGGGCATGGATGGTGCCGGAAGCTGGGAATGGGCAACAGGGGATGGATCACATGATGATTACTGGTTCTGTTCATTCCCTCTGGGGCACCTGGCATTGGCCACTGTCAGGATACTGGGCTAAATGGACCTTTGGTCTGACCCAGTATGGTCGTTCTTAGGTTCCCATCACCACAAACCAACATATAACCCACCTCCCCCATTATTTTCATTTACATGGGTTTGGAAGGAATATAGACTCGATCCCATCATCTCCCCTTTATTTCTGTGCTTCGCTGCCATGCTAAACAACCTGCATTGTACTGAGTTGGGTATAAATCATTTCCTTCTACTGGATGGAGTGTCCAAGTTGCTCAAGTGTGTGCCTTCAGGACAGCTTCTGCAGCTGAAGCGTAGGGTAAACCTATACCACAGACACAGGGTCTGACGGCAGCACATGTAGGTGTACCTGAGCTAGCTTTAATCAGGCGAGCTCAAACAACAGCAGTAAAGCCACAGAAGTCCTGGCTGTGCAAGCCTGCCCAGGACCCTTGGTACTTACTCAGGTGGCTAGCCAATGCTGCCGCGGCTTCACTACTATTGGTGCCCGAGCCAGCTAGATTAATGCTAGCTGGGATACAGCTACATGTCCTGCAATCACACCTCTAGTTGCCGTGTAGGTGCATCCCATGAGAGGCTATAAGTCCTAGAACTACTACAGCTAATGACCACCAGTTCGGCTTAAAAGTTAACAGCCTGTTGTGGGGAGCCTTTGGCCTGAGTTCTAGTCCAAAGTCACATGAAGAGTTCTGATGGCCAGTTGGCTCTTTCTATACAGGTAAAAATAGTGGGCACTTGTAGTGCTCTCCTCACGAGAGCCCTGTGAGGAAGGAGAGTTTTATCATTGTTTTACCACTGGTGAAACCCAGGCTCAGGGAGGTGAAGTGATTTGCCCAGCAAGTCAGTGACCTAACCAGGACTAGAGGACCCAGGTTCCCAACTCCCATAGTCCACTCACTCTCCAAGTAGCTACAGGTTTGCTAAATCCCTGTTTTTACATGGCAAGTGTGCTCAGACCCTTTCACTCTGGATATCGAAAGGATAAGATTTGGACTGGATTAAATGAATGTAAAGTGCTCAGGGGGCTCTCACAAGTTATGGATCCAATATGTCATATTACCCAGATCTAATAAAGGATATTTCTCCAGACTAGAAATTACATTGCCTCAGTTCTATCATAAACTGCTCAGACACAGCTATCGCCACCTTTCAATATCATCTTTTAGCGTTCCAGCATGCTCTAATTCGTCTATTTGGTCTTTTATCATTTGTTGATCTGCTACCCTCACCATTGTTTAGCTAAATCACAAGAGACACAGAAACGTGGCTTGGGCCACATTACTGATGTAGAGTTATGGCAAAATTGCCTTAGTTACATTAATAAGCTTTCCCCATAGGGCAAATGCAGCTCGAGCTGCTGTGCTGCCTTAATTTCTCATTTATTTGGATTCCGTTTTGATTTTCTGTCTCTTGTTAAATATCTTGTTCTTTTTTCGCATTGATCTTTGGAATTGCCCCCATATGAGCTACACGGGAGACCAACTCCACACTACTCTAATTTGGATTACAAATAAAAGTTTTGACAAATCCATCTCAGGTTCTTTCTTTGGGGAAAATATCCTGTCACTTTTCACTGGGCTAGGACTCTTATTAGACTGGTTACTGCACCATTTGTTCTCACAATCAAGGGCATATGCCAGGAATGGCTGGACATTCTACCTTCCAAAGCCCTCTTGAAGATGATTCTTTGGACTTATGCTTCATATTGGTGAAACCTCCGGCTTAATAAAATGATCAATCCAGTTTTCTTTTGTTTTTTAAATAGTTGTAATCCAGGCTAGCGAGTGATGATACACAGCGAATGCATGGAGAATCCACTGAGAATTCCATCAGCCGTCTACCCGTCAGCCTCACATCTGATACAGCAAATGGTTATTTAGCTCTTGCATGCCAGTGCCTTGTTCTACTGCGCGGCTGATGTTTCATACTTGAGCAAGGTAATTTTTACTGATGTGTGGTTTCTATTTCAGTGTGTGCTTGACTTGTGAATATGGTTTAAAAGGAAAAACGACCATGTGGGTATGGCACAAATTGAGGGGCCAGGACACTAGAGTTCTGGTTTTGGTAAGTCATTTAGGGCCTCATTTTTTGGAAGTAAAGAGCATCTACAGCTCCCACTGACTACAACTGAAATTGTAGAATTGTAGAATTCAACTGGAATCAGCATCTTAACTTCACTGGGCCTCAATTTCACCCATCTGTAAATGGGGGATAGTAGTAGCTACTCAAAGCATTGCTGCAAGTTTAAATTGCTATGTATTTGTGAAGTACTTTGAAAAACGCAAATGGAAAGTGGTATGTAAGCACTATGGGTGGGATCCATGACAGGTCTTAGATGTTGTGACACTGAGCATCATAGCACTTAGAAAATCACAACACCACTGATCTACAAAGCTGAGTTAGGCACCTAGGCTCCCTATACACTGAATAGGGAGAGGTAGGGACCTAAGAATGTGATCCACATAAGCCGGCATGCTAGGTGAGGAGCTGCCTAAGAAAGCCAGTGGGAGATGCTAAGAAGAGGGGTGGGTACTAAGCCCTGCCCCTCTTTCAGAGATAGGCACCTAAGTCCAGGCAGCAGGGAGATTCCAATCTCCGCTTAGTGATCCACCAGCAGGAATCTACCACCTGGAGTCAGGCAGCTTAGGAGCCTGAGATGTTTCTTGCAGATCTAAGTTAGAAAATGGGGGAGAAGAAATGAGAGGGGAGCCCACCTTATAACTTTGGGCACAGTGGTTAGTGTATTGCTGGGATGTGGGAGACCCAGGTTCAATTCCACCCACTCTGCCAAGGTGGGGGGATAAAGGATTTAAACAGGGGTCTCCACCTCTCAGGAAAGTGCTCTACCCACTAGCCTTTGGGATATTCTAATATGGGGGTGTGAGCGGGGTCCCAGGGGAGCCAACTGAGGTCACCCAATTAGGGTGAATTGCAAAGAATGGGGCAGACAATCCCCAAAGCTGGTGGATATTCCAATACTCAGATTTACCAAAACACAGATTTACCAAAAGCACAAAACAGCTTCTATAATACCTCACTGGTTACCCAGAAGCCAACAACACAGTCCCTCAAATCAACCCAGCATTAGGCCTCCACCCAGACACCCAAGTCAAATATGATGAGGATTACTGAAAATCTTATTCATTATATAAAAAAAGTTCTACCAATCCCAAAGGATCGGACACATTACCTCTCAGGTTAATGAATATTCCAGATCTCACCCAAATACATGCTTACAGCCAATTCTTATTAACTAAACTAAAATGTATTAAAAATGAAAAGAGAGAGTATTGGTTAAAAGATCAGTATATATACAGACATGAGTACAGTTCTTGAGATTGTATTCATATTAGAGAGATGGTGAGCGTTGCAGTTGCAAAGAGTTATTTCAGAATTAGTTCATAGGTTACAGTCCAATATTTATGTTCAGGGTGTTCCAGCTGAGGACTGGGATCTCAGCCTTACGACTTAAGCTTCCCCTTAAGCATCAAGCAGGTCTGAGATGACAGGATCAAGACCCAGGAGTCTTTTATACAGTTTTTAACAGCCGATTGACCACACAGTCCTAGGCAAACAACAGGCCTTTGATGTTACCTTCTGTTTCCCAAACCTCACCGGTAATTAACTACATGCATTAACATAAGGCAATTTATCCATTAGGCAGTCTATCACAAACTTTAAAGAGACATACAGACAATGACATTATTTCACCCAAGGTTCATCTAAATGTTAATATTCCCTTTTGATCTCTGAATCAACAGATATAGTGACAGACAGGAACTGTGTGTTTACATGGCTAACATTTAACAAGATTAATAAGTAAACACATACAATTAGTATCACCTCTAATTTCTAACAATATAGGTTTGCACTTCAAAGTTCTAGCTAGTTCCATGTGATATTGGGCAAGTCACTTCAACTCTTTGTGCCTCACTTTCCCCATCAGCAAAATGAGGATAATGATTCTTATCTACATTCGTAAAGCATGAGATCTCTAGGGTGGCAAGCATTATATTAGTAAAACATCTCAGTCTGGGAGCAATGTATTTTATCTAATGTAAAGTCTTGAATGACTGCAGCCAATGCAGTCGTTGAGATCTTTGACTCAAAAAATAAATTAAAAAAAAAAATCCTACCACCATGTAAACAGTTAAAACACCATAAGGAACAGTTTGAGTAGTTCTGGGTGCACTTCGTTCAGATACATGAGTTGAATTCATATGGTTGTATTAATGATTCACCAGCAAGAAAACAATTTCAGGAGTTATTCATTTAAGCAATAGTTTCTACTCCACCTAAATATCAGAAGCAATAAAAGCTCCTCCGCATCTAGTAAAATAGATGAGGAAACAGTATGGTATTAAATCAGAGAATGGGAGCCAGATGTTGGGGCTTCAAGGAATACAAGACATTTTTATGATTATTTTTCTATTCCAGTTACATGCAAATAAAGCCTCCAAGATAGCGGATTGCTGGCTCAGTGCCACCCTCTCGTCAGTTACGCACAAAAGCTGGGGGCTTTGCAGGAGGGTGTCCACCTGCTTTGTCACTCCAGATCAGTGCATCTCACTGGGTACACCCCGCTGTCCTGTCTCCACCATGCCATTGTACCTGCAACTGTCAGAGTGAGGGGCTCACATAATAAAGCTACTAGCTTACAAGGGGCTGAGTATCTCCTAAAAGGAGGTGAGCATCCTCAAGCCCCACTTGAGTAAGGAAGGTTGAGGGAAATCAGGACCTGATCCTGAATCACTGACATCAGTGGGAATTTTGTCATTATCTTCAATGAGCACAGGATCAGACCTAAAATGGACGCTGCTGTTCCTCCCAGAGACAAAGGGCAGCAACTCTACAGAACTTCCAGCCTGACCTGCAGGGGTCTCAAGGTGCCTGGAGCAGTGCCTCACTGCTATATCATCTAGAGTGCTCATCTGGATACATTAGTGTTCCATATAGATGAGATTTTTGTCCTAGTTCCCATAATCCAATGTTTAAATACTGCAGGCGGATGTCAAAATAGACTAGGCTATTATGACTGAATGTAGTTATGTAGCTACCATAAAACAGGGGTAATCAAATCTTTCAGTCCAGGAGGATGTAAGCTGATTGCTGAGGAGTCATGAAGGAATTATTTTCCACTACTCTAGCAAAATCAGCTGGGTGCACATTTTCCCTCCACTTTCTGCTGAAGCATCAGCTTTGACCATTGCTGGATACAGGACTTAAGGATCCAGGAGTCCACTTATGTCTTGCAAATCCTATGACAATGCTGCCTTTGCTTGGGAGATTTATATACAGTGGTTTCATTCAAATGTAGCAGTAGTAAGATGCGGAATATTTAAAAAAGAATCAGAACAGCATATTGTCCACCTGTCAGTGCCTTTTGAAGGCACCATTGCTAGTGCTTTAGCGTATGTGCTCCTCCGCAATAAAGGGACATGGAGGTTACACGGGAGCGGGACATACCCACACTAGCTCTGAGTGAGCTCACATGCTGAAAATAGAAGAGTAGCTCCAGTAGCGTGTGCAGCAGGGATCATCCATTAGTCCCACTTGAGCATGGGATATTCACAAAACAATAAAATAAGAAAAAACAGAAGTAAAGTCTGCAGGAGAGAGCTCAGCATACGTCTGCTTTGTAACATACAGCATCCAACTGATCGCCACATTTGGGGTCAGGAAGGAATTTTCCCCCAGGTCTGATTGGCAGAGACCCTGAGGGTGTTATACCTTCCTCTACAACATGGGACAAGGGTCACTTGCAGGTTTAAACTAGAGTAAATGGTGGATTCCCTGTAACTTAAAGTCTTTAAATCATGATTTTGAGGACTTTAGTAACTCAGCCAGAGGTTATGTGTCTATTATAGGAGGGGGTGAGTTAGATTCTGTGGCCTGCAATGTGCAAGAGGTCAGACCAGATGATCATGATGATCCCTTCTGGCCTTAGAGTCTATGAGTCTGAAATGAAATTTGTCTCGCAGCAAACAGGCAAGCAAACCATTTAGAAATTTAAAGGTACAGTGAACAGAAAACAGGGTCACCACAGGTACATAGCTATGTGCCCCAATACCCATCTGTCTAGGTTTATCAATCTAGCTATATGATGTGCTGTGTACAGGATTATACATGGCGGCATAACTGAGTCAGTCACAAGCTATTTATTTGGATTGAATGCTATCACTTTAAAAAAATAACAGTTTAGTGGAACATATTAAGAAATATATTTTACTGATAGTCAAACTATCATCCCTTGTCTCCCCCGTGATACACTGTCAAAATATTGTCGTCATCTCTCATTCAGAAAAGCACCCCCTTTGGGCTTCAAAAGGGCCTTTCCTTCACATTGGTATATTTAGTCATGGGTATGCGTGTCTAACAAAGGGTTAACAACCAGGCCTTAGCCTCCCCAGCATTGTATGGTTACAAATTTGATGAATGAGTAGTAATACCTTCCAGTTAACTAAGTCTCCCCTCAACACCCATTTGAGGCAGAAAAGTATTATTTACTTTCATTTTACAGACGGGAAAGCAGAGGAACAGAGAGGTTAAGTCAGTCGACCAAGTTCCTGCAGTGGGTCAGTGACAGGGCTGAGAACAGAACCTAGGAATCCTGGCACAGAGGCCTATGCTCCAATACGCAGACTCCAAGTGCCAGACAAACTTCAGGAATGTCATTCTGTCCTCTGCTTCATGTGTGTTTTGAGCAATCTCACACAGCAGCTCTAGTTTCACAAACTGCATTAATGGCTTCTAACTGGAAAATCATAAGAGACACCAAATTCTTTACAATCCAAATTACTTAAGAGAGGCACTCAGGACAAGGTAGATTATTCAGCACTGGATGACCCACAGCTGTCAACAAGAGAGCCAGCCTGTGAGGCACACTTCCAGGAGGCCAAGTCACCCAGCATGTGAGTAATCTGGCTGACACTGGCCTGGAAGCAGTTCCACAGCTGCCAATGGGGGAGTTATCCAACAGCAGAGCCAGATGTGCTGCTGAATAGCCACATTCCAGAGAGAAGGTAGATTTAATGCTTACACCAAGCACATGCCATCTGCTCAACAGCTGCCATGTGAACTTCTGAAGAGTATTAAACCAGGAGAAAGGATGATGAGGAAGTGGTGAAAATTAAGATTTATCTTCCCTGTTTGTTTTGTAATGATATTGCCAAAGTTCTAGCTGTGCCTTCAGGTCTAGCCTCATGCGGCATTACCCCTCACATAGACTCCTGGTAGTGGCAAGACTAAGACCTTCCTAAGTGAAGATCATTGACATTACAATCTTCATTTCCAGAGCTGCCTCAATAAGATAGGCTTTCCACAAAGACTGTGCCATCTCTGGAACTGTGCAGTGGTATGTGAAAAGGATGCCAAATGCAAGTGCTAGCTGTAAGCAGGCTCCTGTTCAGGGACAATGGAATATTTCCTGATCAAGCCAAGAGATCAATGACATACTGTGCTAGAGTTAATCATGTATATGTACAACTTTCTGTATGGTGCGGGGGGGGGGGAGTGTTTTCTGAGTGGGTGACAAGTAGATGAGGGTGACTTCAGAAACGTTGAGATTCTGCTGACCATGGGATTGAGCAGAATGATGAACTCACAGAATGCTGATATTGTCTTACTTCTGTAACACACACTGTAGGGTGTTTCAAGTCTCCTGTCTACTACATCCAGGTGGGACAGGTTTATTATGAATTCTGATCTCTCATCCTGGCCCTCAGCTCATGTCTCGACTACTGTAACATCCTCCACTCTGGCCTGGACAAATCCCATCTTGCCGCACTTCTTGACTTCAAAATTGTTCTGTGAAGACCTTTTTCCTGGCTTGTCACTTCAGCCATGTCAACCCACCCTCTTTGTGACCCTCCACCGGCTCCTCCTTCTTCACCACATCACTATCCTGGCCCCACTTATCATCATGTATGTGGTATCAAGACATTGACCCTTTGCCTTGGTCACCTTAAACGACATCAGTCTCAATCACCCATTTCTTAAATTTTCCAAAAACCACCTCCGTACTTTTTCCCAGGTCAGAAGGTAGACCTAATTGGTGGACAAAAATAATGAGGAAGCACTTTAATAATGAGGACCTTTTGGGGTCCTTAAAAGAAAAGACTGACTAGGAAGCACAAGTGTAACAATTCCTGACTAAAAGAAGGGGAAGAAGCATGTTTCACCAGCAGGACCACCATCTCCTGAGACCCTGGGATCTACTGTGACACCATTGGGACTTTGTCCCCTGATCCTGAGCAACGTCCTGACCAGATCAGGCTAAGGGAGGGACCCAGATGACATCACCACCTCCACTGGCTCTGGCTTAATCCTAGACACCATCTGGGATGTAAGACTTTCTTTCCCCTCATTGTGTCCTTTTCCTTCCTCACTTTAGTTCTTCTGTTTCCTAGCTCTCTCTTTTTTTCCTTCTGTTTAATAAAGAGCCTGGCTTAGCCAGCCAAGACTATATATTTTGCAACACTGCTGTGAGCCTGTGACCAGAAAAGCACCTAAAAGCAATGCCCTAAACAGCCCAACGCTGATACAAGTTTGCCAGGTCTCAGAGTGGCTGATCAGAGCGTATGCTGGGCCTGTGTTTCTCCAGCAGGGAGGTTGCAAGTGAGAGTCAACACCAGAGACAGAAGCTGCATTTTCTATCTTTGGGGTTCTGTTCTTTCACCTCTTGTGTTTGTCCTGTTTTGTCTTTTAGGAACTGGGATCAGACTTTAAACAAACAACAGCTCCAGCCCATCTCACCTAGTTTCATCTCTTTTTCCCCAAAGAGAGCAGTTATTACCAGTAGCGCAAGTAGAAATAATTTCTTGCTGGTGCTGCAGTCATGGGAGGGACACAAGGGGGGAGCACATTACCTCCACACATGACCCTCCATGTGACTCCTCCCTGCCCTGCCCCCAGCCCGGGGCCCCCACGCTCACTCCATCCCCTCTGACATCCCCTTTTGGATATACAAACATCAAAATGCTTAACTACTCACTTTTCCCCCAAATATGTAGTATTCAGTCTGCTTATATGGAATATAGGAGTTGGGTGAGGAGCCATTTCAGCATATGTATGATTTATTAGAAGACAAATTTTAAGTAGAACTGTATCCTAAACTGCTTTATGGTATTGTACCCAAACATTGCATTTCAATGGGGGATTCAACTTCCTTTATAGGAACAGACTCCTGAAACTCTTACCAGCCCACAAAAGTGGTCCATAGTCATGCAAATAGTCCCATTGTCTTCAGTGGGACTGATCGAATTATTAAGGGTTTACAGGATGAGGTTCCAAGTTTGTAAATTGTTCTGGATGAAACTGACAATGCCTGAGCTGTCAGATCAGAAGGAGCTTCATTCGAATAAAGGTGTGAAAATGTGTGATAAGTCTTAGCTCCGTTGCTAAGATGAGGAACATATTTTCAGCAAAGTTCTTGGCAGATTCCTGAGGCAGCTGGCTGGTTTAAGGCTGTCACTGTCCGGCATTATAATCTTCACGTACAGTTCTCTCACACACAAAGCTGTAAAATGAGCTACTTGTTTTCTTTGTTTTGCTGCTCCAGTTCCAGTTAACAAAATGCATGTTAGACTAGTTTGGCTGCAAAGAAGAATTCTAGGTACACTGGGGACAACACCTAATTCCCATCAAGCTGCAGAACTGGGCTGACATCAGAATCCAAACATCCTCTGGTCAGTGCAAGCGGGGCATTCCTCTAATGAGTTGGACTTGATCTGATGTAGTATGGATGTCATGAATAATTCAGACCAATGGGGAGAAACAGAATCAAAAACACTGTTTAAACACCTTCTGCCCCTGCATCCCTCCCCTCTTCAGGATTCCTGACCAATGTAACAGCACACACATATGCCAACAAACGTTTGTGAGCATACGTATTGTGCTGTTAAAGCCATATAAAGAATGAATGTCCTCCCTAGCCGCGTTCTGCTCCTTAAAGGAGCAGAGTTCAGTGCCCCTCCCCCCACCCACCCTAAAGTCTTTCCGGTACCCCATAACCGCTAAAAATCTCTTGCCGGTACTGCATACTGGAGGGTACTGCCCTACTGACACCCCTGGTTATTACTAAGAAACTGTCAAATAAGGGGTCTTCTCTTCTTCTGAAAACTCCCTCCAGCTAAAGGAAAAGGGAATGTGGAACATGGCTAAAATAAAAGCCTTAATACTTCACATTTCAAATACTTTAACTGTTTTCTTCTTTTTCTGTATTTTAATAAAAGATTAAAAAGATGTTTAACAGTGTATTTGCTATGGTACTAAAGTAGGCTGGTCTCTGTATTCCAAACCCCAAACCTTGTTTAAAACTGTTTAATGTTGGACAGTGACAGGGTAGTGTTCACACCTTTGACTCTTTGGGCCCATTTATTCCACCTAAATGAATACAAAAACTACTCTAACCCTGCAAAGTTACCATCAGCAGCGCCAGAAATTTTCTGCCACATGGAAAGGGGTCCATTCCCCCCGCTCACAAACTAGAAATTCATATGGGTAATCCTGTTACCATTAACACATACAGCAGACCAGCTCATGAACTGATGGGGGAATAGCCTGCTGGCAAGTCTTTTAACTAAAAACCTATGGTAACCTAAGAAACACTGAGCACCCACAACTCCCACTGAAGTTTATGGGAGTTGTGAGTGCACAGGGCTTCTTGTGATTGAGCTTTTTCTTCCTTTTGTTTGAGCCTAATCTGGCATGATGCTGCACACTTCCTATAAGTCACTAAGCATGCTCAATCCTCAGGGAGTTCATTTGACGCTGATGGTCCCATTGCACTTTCCAGGAGGGGTTAAGCATGTTGCAGGATGGAGTCTTTTTTCAGCATGAGCTGTAGAATTACTGATGTCAATCTCTTCACTGGTCCTGTTCTGTTAAATCAAAAAGGTTCCCCTTTACAACACTGCCTGTTACAGTGAGTCAGAAGATTCCTCTATTAAGGCTACTGTGGTATATATGCCAGCTTCATAACATGAATTCAAAGTAATTCCAGGTCAAACCTTCAATCAAAGAAACCCCTTTAAGCTTCTTTTCACCCTCATTAAAGAGATATATAAAATTGTGCACGGAGTTGGGGAGTTAACAACATGCCATTTAAAAGAGCTCTATTAAGGTTTGGGTATTTTTATCTTTTAAAAAATATATTTGCAGATTATAAATCTAAAGAGACAATTACAAAAGCATTTTGAGAGACTTTTCACTTCATCTATAAGGGGGGAAATGGTACAGGTGGCTTAGAGGAAAGAAAATACACTGCCTAAGCCTTTTTCTTGAATAGGATCCTAACTAGCCGTGTTGCAGCTGCAGTGAAGTGTCTTACATTCCTGTGGTTTATTACAGTAAGGACCACGTCATCTGCCAAAGCGTGCTTGTAAGTTACAAAATGGTTTCCTAAGGAAACATTAGAAAAGGCAGATTTCAGAGGCTGTTTGCATTTTTACCCTGATTAGTGTCTGTGAAGATCTTTTGAAAACTTTTGTATCAAGCACAAATACAAAATCATTGCCAAAGAGTTTTCATCAGGAAGGAAGCTCAGTTGACTCAGAGAATAGGATGAGTCCTGAAAGAGAACGCTTACAGAAGTGAGAATGCAGAATGGTATTGAAAGAAACAGAAACTCAAGCAATTCTTGGCAGTCTTCAAGCACACTGTAGACTGGATCAAATTGTTTTGTGTTTAACATGAAGAGCTGTTCACAAACGGATGGGTTATTTTAATAGCTTTTTAACTCGACCTTGGACACCAAGGTTCAAGTCAAATTTAAGTAACAAATTAAGGGCTTGTTATGGTGGACACTCACCGCTGGAGCTCCTCCTGGCAGTCCAGTGCAGAACCACAGTTGCATCCCTCCCTCAGTTTCCCCTAATAGACATTCAGTGAGTTCAAATGAGGCTCTGATGTAGTGAACAGTGCCCCTTCAGGAGTCTATTTAACCAAAGACCCAAAATGTGGTACAGCTGTGCATCCTAGCTGGGGGCCCGAGTTCATCTTAGTCTGTCTGCCCACCCACTGCCCCTTCCCCCTCCCCCACCCATCTGTGTCCTCCATCCAGGCTCCTTACCAGTAAGGCTCTTGACCTGGGACCCCCTCTGTAGTCAGGCCTCCTGCCATCACCTAGGAAGTGCTCCCTCTGTGGATTCAGGGTCCCCGAAGAGGTCAAACCACTGCAGCTCTTCTCCTATGTGACATGTATTCCTCTGCAATCTGGACTTGCCTGACAAGGTCCTTTCACTGGGACCAGGTCTCCCTAAGGGCTTGGCACTCAGCTTTCTCCTGTTGGAATCTCTTCTCTCCAGGAGCACCTTCCCTGGAGATCTCCCTAATCAGGTTCCCCCAAGGAGTCCTCCTCTATGTTCTGGGGCCTCCTGCCTGAGCCTTCAGAACACCTATATTAGGCCCAGGTGTTCCTTAGCAAATTAACAGCTCCCCTGCCACCTAAAAAATTAACTACTCACAAGCAGATCTGAGTTGGCTCATTCTCCTTGAAGAGACTGTCACAAGTAGGCTGGGTGTCTGACCTCCTCAGGAGTCAGCTACCCTGTGATGGGGCTTGATCCTGCTCCCCTTAAATTCTGTTTGCAAAATTGACTTTAATGGGCCCTGGGCTGGGATCAAAATTTGTCTGGTGATCACAATGGAGATCGTGGTGAACTTTAGATCAGAAAAGCCACTGGACAATAAAACACAAGCAGTTCTGCATAATTCGACTGACAGGCAGTCTTGGATCAGGAGAGACTCTACACCAGAGTCATGAATATGCATGGAAGGTGAAATCCTGGCTCTATCAAAATCAGTGGCAAAATTCCCATTTACTTCAACAGGGCCAGAAAGCTGCAGGTGTGATTGTCTACACTATGAGCAGCTCTGTCAACAGTTATTAGTTCCTCAGTGCTGAAAGGACAAAAACTCAATCCCACACCATGTTTTTAAATTATAAGATATTGCCTGAATCAGTGCAAAGTCATTCTGCTTCCCAAGACACTCAAGCACCATTTTAAAAAGTTCCATTGCTACAAACAGACCTAAAGGACCCGGCATGGACAAGAGACCAGGTCAAAACCAACATGCAAATACCAAGGAAGGGTAAAACACATGAAGTATCTAGACTTAACTAGACAGAACTAGTTTTGAAGGTGGGTGTTCTGAAGTGGGTGTTCTGTTGGGGACACCAGGCCACCAGGAAATAGACTGAGACCACCAATTTGTTTCCCATTGGCTACCAAATAGCCAGCCAACCCTTTTAGTCAAAACCAACTTGAAGTTATGTCTCAGGAAGCAAGGACTATACTATTAGCAAAATTAGGACTGAAATATTCTAGTGTAAATAGGTGGCCTGATTTTCAGAGGTGCTGAGAACTCACATTGCCCACTGGAATGGATTTGCCAACAGCACATTACCGCTGCTCCAAGTAACTAGCCATCAGTTTTCTGTAATCATTTTCTTTAATTTTCCAGGGTAGCACACAGTGTTTTGTCCTTGCCCTTGCTCCTCCCACATTTTTCTAGATTCTTTTCTGAGCTATTTTGAGGAGCTACTGTGGGGGACTATTTTTGTGTTCTAAGTTGCAATGGCAGCATCACCAACTAACAGACTTTAGCTTGGGTGTAGAGGTTGGAGGCGGCTTTTGTAATAAGTTGCCACACCTTTCAGCACACAAGCCTCAAAAGCAAGTGGCCCTTGATATCTTGGCCCTTTTATTTCAATATCAGCCTACAAAATGATGGATCACCAATTGTTCAGTTCCCCAGCTGTTTTCTTCCTGCTGTTTCATTATCACAGCTGAACGTCTCATCTAAATCACTGGACAACTCTTTGGCGGAGATCCCACTGTGATGAGGTCCACTGGACTTGTTTCATTGTTTCAATTAACTGAACAATGACCATCAGAATGCTTCTGAGTATTGTAGTGCACTGTCCTCCCTCCATGCATTTCTACACTCACATTCCAGTCACCATTTTCCAAAGTCGTTAGCTCAGAAAGAGAAGCCAGACAATGAACAAGAAGCTGATGAAAATGCTTCTGGCAATTCATTTGATAAAAGCTCTTTACACAAACTGGTGTATTATTCATATTTATTTTAAAACTACTTAGAGGTGCAAACTAAAGTCAATTCCAAACTAAGCATCTTCTGACTTTGTTCACATTGGGAGTCACTATGTCTAACGACAAGATGACAGGAGCTCTACTTCTGAGAAACACTGTTAAATGCTAATTTTGCTCTAAAACTGGAGAAGAGGGGATTAATTATTGAGTCCAAAGACTGTCGTGTATTTTGTTGGGTTTGGATTTGTTGCCTAGCAGAAAGTATGTCTTGAACAGAAACTCACTCACCTTTTTGGTACTCCCAGGCTACTCTGATTCTAAGCTTTTTCATTAAGTAGCACATGCATAATGGCATTATACCTCTTGAGCAGCAAAAACAGCACATAATTTTATCACTTAAAATTCAGTCTTTTAGGCTGTGACTAGATACTGTACATCACTGACAATTCACATTGCAAAACAGATTTATCTAGCCAGCACGTACTACCGTGCTCTCCTTTTATATTAGCCTCACAAGAACTTTCACTTAAAACTGCTCACCTACTTTTCTGAAATAACTGATTGTAACATGCCTAATTTTAATATGTCCCATTAAGATTTCCTCCGGCTAATTAAATAATAAAACTGACACCAAAGCTAAAAGTGAGCTTGGACAACCAGCTATTACGTTTAAATTCAGATAAGAGAAATGCACAGGTCTGACTTGGAAATAGGACACATCGTCTGTCTGAAATGGTAGATTTATTCTGAGAGCCATGTGCTCCTCTCCAATGCACATCATGCAGAGGATCAACCCATGGAAGTTCTACAGAAAATAGAGCTAGGAGGGGAAGTGACTACACAATACATACCTTCCCACCAGCATTCCTCCTGCATCCACATCATGGAACCTCCTTCCCATGTAAATGGGGCAGCATGACTTGGCTGGAGGGAGGAGTCAGGAAACAGCCCTGGTCCCTGGCATGTTGACATCATAAAACAACATAACTGATGGTAAAAACAAAAAACAAAACCCACAGCACATCTGTGCTGCTGCCCTGAGTTGCAGTAACCATCACGTTGTACTCTCCAGCACAGGATGCTCCTGGAGGGGAAAGAACTAATGACAGCTTGACAACTCTGCCAGCCATTCTGGGGGGTGACCTGGAGCAGTATAGAAGTAAGGGGAGAACTCTGTAGGGTCCAAGATCCATGGGGACCTTTTTCATGGATCTCTAGCCTGTGCATAAAATTTGGTCATGCCCCTGTGGCCTGACCAGCTTGCCCAGCAGTTCCAAGGGGTTTCAAGGGATAGCAGAATGGCATCTCCTGAAATGCCACACAGCTTTTCAGGTAAGCATTCCACTTCCATACGTTTTTACATAGGAAAAAGGTCCATAAGGTCCAGTGGAAGAGAAGACACAGGAGCATTTTGGTTCCGTAGTTCACAAAAATAGTCTTGTCAGAGCAAAGACTGCAGCACTAGATGAGTGGCTTAAATGACAGGGGTCTGTGCAAGCCAAGAGCATCCAGTACAGCCCATTATGTTTGTTAAATGAACTAACGGAAAAAGAGCAGTACAAAGAGACTGGCTAAATTCTGCCCTCAGTTGCCCCTATAGAACTGCATTAGCCAGCATCTGTTTAGAAGAGACAGGGTTCTAAAATTTGAAACATAGCCCTGATCTCCACAAGAAGTGACAGTGAACCCCATGGATCTCAGGCCTTGTACACTTTCCTTCTTTGCCCACATGTTGCTTCTAGCATTGGCAGCATTATTTCACCCACTATCAGCATTGCTCAGGTGCCTGTTCCAGTGAGGATCAGAGAGTGCAAAGCTGCTACTGTTCATTCTCTTCCTGATCACAGTCACACGGTCAGCACTTCCCTTCCCAGGGACAGACAGGACAATCCACCTGGTCCATGAGCCCTTGGCTAGTAGGGGATGCTGAAAAACGATGCTGTTCTCTTCCTTCCTACCCATACAGTAAGCATGTCATGTTCACAATGCATGTGGTCTCTGCTAGCTCAAAGAGTAGGAGCACCAAAGTAGGTCCCACATTTGGGCTGCCTGTGTAACGCCCACAGACCCCGGTCGTCGGCGGGTGGGATCAAACCTGGGACCTCTGGAGCTTAATGCATGAGCCTCTACTGCATGAGCTAAAAGCCAACGGGGTGTTAGCTAAGGCAGTAGAGCAAACTCATTAAAATCTCTCTCTAAGTGCTCTCGCTGCCACTAGATGGGACAGAACACCACACCCAGGAGGTGGGTGCGTTACACCAGCACAGCAATGCATTTGCTGCTGATACTGTACACTAAACACTCTTAACAATCCAGTTTTGCACCAAAAACACAGCTAACAGACATTTTTGTTTTGTCTCGGTGCAAACAGCATGGGATGTCTCTGTGCTGACACTCCTATTCCAGCCTCAGTCTAGAAAAATGAACATCTTCTTTGAGAATCTGACATTTACAAACCTTAGCCTTCTTCTAAGAAAACAGATATGGTCAGTATGGGGACTGTCAGGGTTCCCTCCCCACTCTCAACGCTGGGGTACAGATGTGGGGACCCGCATGAAAGACCCCCTAAGGTTATTTCTACCAGCTTAGGTTAAAAACTTCCCCAAGGCACAAATCCTTCCCTGTTCTTGGACGAGTACTGCTGCCACCACCAAGTGAGTTAGACAAAGATTCAGGAAAAGGACCACTTGGAGTTCCTGTTTCCCCAAAATATTCCCCCAAGCCCCTTCACCCCTGTCACGGAGTCCCTGGGCGATGCTCTGGATCTGCTCCCCATGAAGCCAGTCAGGACTCTGGGGAAGTCTCCTTTCTGTGAGCAGACTGTCTTCAGGACACATAGCTCACCCGGCTTCCACCTTCCTGGGTCTGACCTCGGAGCATTCAGCATCCTCTGCCCCTCCGTGCGCTTCCCACAGTGAATCTACTCAGGTGGGGCTCCTGGGGAAGCCAGAGGGTCCTGCACCCCAACTTCGCAGTCAGACGTGACTCTCAGCCAGCCAGTAAAACAGAGGTTTATTAGACGACAGGAACATGGACTAAAACAGAGCTTGTAGGTGCAGAGAACCGGACCCCTCAGCTGGGTCCATTTTGGGGGGCAGTGAGCCAGACAACCACGTCTGCCCTTCATTCCATGTCTCCAGCCAGCCCCAAACTGAAACTCCCTCCAGCCCCTCCTCCTCTGGGCTTTCCCCCTTCCCAGGCCAGGAGGTCACCTGATTCCTTTGTTCTCCAACCCTTTAGCTCTCACCTCGCAGGGGGGGAAGGGCCAGGCCATCAGTGGCCAGGAAACAGGGTGTCAGCCATTCTCTGTGTCCAGACCCCTGCACACACCTGCCCTCTAGGGCTCTGCAATGATCATACACCCTTACCCCACCACCTAGATACTTAAGAACTGCATAGGGGAAACTGAAGCACCCCCACACTATTCAGAGGAAACATTAAGAACAGTCCCACTTCGTCACAACCCCCTTTCCTGGGAAGGCTTGAGAATAATCTACCAACCAGATAGATAAACAAGGTGAGCACAGACCAGACCCTTGGGTTTTTCGGACACTAAAAACCAATCAGATTCTTAAAAACCAGAACTTTATTATAAAGAGAAAAAAAAAGTAAGGAAGCAATGGGGGGTTGGGAAATGTGGCCCGTCTGGGGGAGGAGGCAGGGCCCGGGATTTGGGGAAGGGGTTGGGAAGGTGCGGGGTGGGGCGGAGCTGAGGGCAGGGAGGGCACGAAAAAAAAGCGGGGGCGGCCAAAAATGTTTTTGCTTGAGGCAGCAAAAATCCTAGAACCAGCCCTGCCTTTTGGTCAGGTGCCAACCAGGTTATCTGAGCTTCTTAACCCTTTACAGGTAAAGGAGGGATTTTATGCTACCCTTAGCTGTATGTGTATGACAGGGACGATGTCCGCCTTCCCTAACCATTGGGTACTCAGAATGCATCTTATAGAAGCTATTGAAATTCAGGCTCTACAAGCTTTCATTCATTCCTTTCACTATTTACCCAGTCCCTCTCTTTTCAGAACAGTTTGCCCTGCCATAAACCTTTTGTCGCAGGTAAACCCCTAAAAATGTAACAACAACAACACTTAGAGCTTTCCGTCTTCAGACATTAACTAACTAATCTCCACAACCCCAGGGGAGGAAGGTCCAGGCCCAGAAATATTACCATCCCCATTTTACAAATAAGAAAACAGAGAAGTTTAAGGAACTGGCTCAAGACTACAGAAGCACACACTGTCAGACCCAGGATTAGAATTCAGGAGTTTCTGGCCCCCAATCCTGGTCACAGACCTCTAGGCAACACCTCTCTGTAGAAGCATTTTTCAAATACTGGGCCCTACAAGTCATGTAGCTCTGAGACAAGATTGCCAAATACAAACTCCTTGAGAACATGCCAAAAATAACATCCTGATCTTTTTTCAGAGTAACAGCCATGTTAGTCTGTATTCGCAAAAAGAAAAGGAGTACTTGTGGCACCTTAGAGACTAACCAATTTATTTGAGAATAAGCTTTCGTGAGCTACATCCAGTGAAGTGAGCTGTAGCTCACGAAAGCTTATGCTCAAATAAATTGGTTAGTCTCTAAGGTGCCACAAGTACTCCTTCATCCTGATCTTTGTTTCATATTTTTATTTACAAAGACAATTAAGAGTCTTTTTTTAAAAAGAGAAGTCTATTTCCATCTCTATTATATGCAAGGTCTCTCTGAAGCTTGAAAATAAGCTTTCTTTACCCAAGGCTTTTTCCTGTCCTTTTCTATTTAATCAACAGTGACTGTTTCCCTTGTGTTTCTGAGAAAGAGAAAATTAACACAGCTATTTCCCTTTTTTTCCAGTCACATTTATGCACAACAGCCATCAGCTATGATGTCAGCCCAGCTCTGGGCAGTGTGTTTGTTAGCTCAATACTAGCAGCACTGCTGGATGTAGCAGGACTTTAGCATTCAATTGATCGAGCTAGCGTAGCATAGACAAAGATGATGATGATTTCCTCATTTTGCTACACACTTGTTTGCTACACACGTTAAAAACAGAAGGAAGGAAGAAGCCATCCCGTGGGCTCCTTTAGAGTCACACAATACCGTCGTCTTCTTTACATATCTTCCTGTGTGCCAGAGGTCATCATTTAAATAATGGTTATGTTCAATGCCAAGCTCCTTTCTTGATTTTTCTCAACATGGAAAGATGAGAAAAATTGATATGAAATTACTGTTACCATCTTTAATCAATTTTGTAGATTTGAAGGGCAGAAGAGACCACTATGATCATCTAGTCTGTATAACACATGCCATAAAATTTAATCCAGCAATTTCTGCACCTGGGGGATGAACTAGATTAAATGTTACCACCTGACCAGGGATTTGAACCCTATATCCTCTGATTAAAAAGATCTTTTACTAACTGAGCTAGCCAGGACTACATATTGCTTTAAAATACCTGTTGTTATCCCTGATTAAACTGCATCTATATCACTTGCAGCTACTGTACATTTTTGCTCAGAATCCCGTCCTGATCCCGTAAGAGGCTGAATGTCCTCTACTCCCCAGTGGATGTCAAGAGTGCTCAGCTTCTTGCAGAATTAGGCCCAATATGTCTTTCAGTTTGTGTTCTATTCCGTTCTATTTGCCAGCCGAGGATTTGCTTAAAGTTGATGCACATATTCAAATTTTGATTACACCTCTCTTTAGTTCAAGTGACAGAATAGCTTTGTCTTAAATACACTGACTATTAAAAATTTACATTTGGACATCAGAGCCAAGATTTCAAGAACAGGAGGCTGAAGTTAGGCTCTAGCCCAGTGGTCCCCAACCTATGGGGTGTGGAGGAATGTTTGAGAGGGCATGGCAGGGCACATGCCAGCCACTATGGAGGGGCAGGGAGGGAGCGCCACTCAACTCCACTCAGCCCCCAGCTCTGCTCCTGGCCCTGGCCCCCACTCCTGGCCATGGCTCCACTCCTGGCTACGGCCCCAGGTTCCTGGTCCCAGCCGCAGGCCTGCTTCTGGCCACAGCCCCCACCTCCTGGCTGTCACCCCAGCTACAGCACTGACTACGGCCCCACTCCCAGTTCCCAGCCCCACTCCCAGCCCTGGCTCCTGACCGCAGCTCTGGTCCTGCTCCTGACTCCCAACCATGGGAAGTGTGGACCAGGTGGGCAGGAGCACGAGCAAAAGAGTTTGGGGACCACTGCTCTAGCCACAAAAGCAAAGGAACTTCTAGGTATACCCTGGCTGGGTTAGACCCATGGTTATGGAACTGTGCTCTAGTCCTAGTAAAAGTCAGGGCCAGAACACAATTTTTTAACATGGTCAGGCTTTATCCATATAGGCTGGACCAGTGGAGTCCAGTGCCTTGCCAGCAGCCTGAAGCCCATGGGGCTCAATGTAACAATAAAGGCATTGAATAAATAAGTGATGGGGATTTAGCTACTACATAGAGGTCATATTCTACCCTTGCACTCAAATCTCCTATTGATGTCAGTGGGAGTCCCTCTGTGGAGCAAGGAAAGTTTGTGACCCTAAATGTATATCTCATACTGTGGCCCATAATTCAAAGAGGAGTCGACCATATCCACTGAATGAGTTTGATGCCCCTGGCCTTGCACAAATTGTGCTATAATAATTGGAACGCTATACAAAAAAATGGCCAGTCTAGCTATGGCCTAACTCATGGTTTGGAAAGCAAAGTCCTTTGGGAAAAAAAATCCCTATTCACCCTGGACAGGAAGATTGTGCTAGAACTCTCCTACTGACAACTGTATTTAAATATAGTTATTACTAGCATAATTCCTATGATAATGTATATACCCCCTAGAATTTATTTTAAAATCAAGGGAAGAAAAGCAGGAGATAAGTGTGGAATAAGCAAAACATTTGTAAATTGAAGGCTTTAGATAAGGTCTCAGTTCTTCTATAGTTTAGTTTATAAGGTCTCCTCTAACCTGCCAGAATTTAAATAGCTATTTTATTGCTAATTTAAAACAGATTTCTTTGTGCCCATTCGACTATTGCTTGGTGTGTGCTTTATGGGGTTTGAGTCCACTTCAGAGACACTTCCTGCTCTGCTGTGAGTGGAGGTTAATTCACTTGATCAAGATGAATGACCTAAATGACTAAACCTACATCTGCATCAATTGATCTTGTTCAAAACACCCAGGTGTCTCATCCAAAAAGGAAGCTGGAAAAGGAGTCCATGGGGACAAGGAAGCGAAAGAGCAATAGGAAACCAAATAAAGTACACTTGAAGGCTTATCTAGACGAACAACTAGTGTGCAGCAAGCTGGGATGTAAATGTACCGCTCATTAGCCTGTCGCATACTGACTGTCTGCGTAGCCTCTGCTACCATGCACTACAATTGCACTGTGTGTGGTAGTGGTGTCCTCAAGGACCTTTAGTGTGACACACTACTGTGTTGTAGATTTACACCCCAGCTTGCTGGTCACTAACTGCTCATCTAGATAAGCCTTAACTGTTTGAGTCAGTGTAGTTATTCTGGATTTTACACCAACGTAAGATCAGGATCTGGCCCACAAAGCACAACTGAAAGGTGAGGGATGGAATGTAATGAAAAATACCAGGTCTGAGCAGTGAAGTTCAGTAGTTGTGTTTAGTTCCACAATTTTTGTTCCGATACCGTGTGTGTGTGTGTGTGTGTGTGTGTGTGTGTGTGTGTGAGAGTGTGTGTGTGAGAGAGAGAGAGAGAGAGATAGATATATTAGCTGTCAATAGTGTAATAAGTGTTTTGTCTCTTCTGAAGAAAGCTAGTTACACTCTCTGCCTTTGCTCTTGGTTTCACTACCTCCTCCCACCTGTTCAGTTTTTTTTAGCTGGAAACACAGAGGAGGAGCCAGCATCATGTGACTCCACACCCTACCAGCAACTGCAGTTTTGGGAAATCTAATGAGTGTTTTGCCTACTGACTTCAGTGGGTGCAGGATCAAACTCACCAGGAGTTTGTTTGCAAAGAAAATGCAACAACAGCCTTAACTAGTGAGACAGATATAACATTGCTACAATCAGCTGAATGAGTTCCAAACTATTAGCAGCATTGTCAAGGTTACAGGAGGGAGATGTGTGATGTAAAGCCACATTCAGCAAGATGTGTGTTCTTCCATTAATTACTAGCTACAAGCTGTAGCTCACGAAAGCTCATGCTCAAATAAATTGGTTAGTCTCTAAGGTGCCACAAGTACTCCTTTTCTTTTTGCGAATACAGACTAACACGGCTGTTACTCTGAAACCTAGCTACAACTTGTCATCCCATCTCCCTTGTGACCACATATTACTTCTCAGCAGCTTTTACACATGCTATCTACCTTAACAGCTGAAGCTGTCCCCTTCCCATAATGCATCTATAAAGGCATCTGAAAAACCTGCTATACTGAAGGGCAAAAAATAGCCACTAAATCAGATGGACTGATGAGATATTTTCAGACTCTGATTTATGCACACACATTTATTTGTGGGGAAAGTCACCAGCGTTTGTCACAATTCCTCTGTTCACCTGATTTTCTAATAACGTCATCAATATCTTCTTATGAAAAGTTCTTCTTGGCCAACAGCTTGGACAAGGAGTGTTTGCTGCCTGGCACTAATATACTAAATACCACCTCTAATGCTCACTATCTACCTCTGAATTGTAGACCGAATGTTGAACTAAGCAATTGCAGGCAACATAAAAACCATAAATATAACCTATCTGGGAGACCAAATGTAATGGACGGTAATGGCCCTTTCAGCTCCACGTTCTTGGTTTTAATCCAGCCAAAAGATGGTAGTGATCAGGAGCTGGTATTGTTTGGACATGTGGCAGAAGGGCTATATGATCAATAGCAAGCAGGGGTTTACACTGCTGCTTAAGGACAGTTTAAGGACAGTAGGCACTACATAGTCCCTCATTATTGGAATTTGACCTTGGTACTAAGGTTGATATCCCGTACGTGCATGGAAAGAGGGATCTTTAAACCAAGGCTCTGACCATCTGTGGACATCTCAGCTAAAAGATGGCTCCTCTAGTAACACAGAGCTCCCTAGCACCATGCTGGGACACCTGTTCAGTACTGATGAAGAATTTCACCTATTGACTCAATAATCCCACATGCTGCTATCTCTTGGTTTTCCGTGCTGTTCTTCTGTCCTAGGCCAGACCCTGCCTAGCTCATGAGATTTGACAGGATCCCAGCCCAAGGCAGCCTGGCTTAAGTAATCTACCTGAAACACTAATTTACTGGAGTCTTAAGAATTAAGGTGATGCGACATAGTGTAATAATCTTCTCAACTTAATTTTTCATTAGTAATTTGAGATGGAGTATGGCAGGAACTGGTAGGCAGAAACCTGTGGTGTTTTATTTTGGGTTGTTTTTTTTTTTTAAATAAGCTATAATAGCACTAAGATACCTAACTGTTGTTGAACTGGCCTATACTGTAACTCCTGACACTTTGTGGTGAGATAGGATCTCATCCATTACCACGTCACCTTACTCTATAATTAGTTGTGCCTTTCTTCTACTATCAAGCAAAAGCATCAGTACTGTGAAGCTCAAAAAGTCATTTCAGGCTTATATTATGTTTTACATGCTGCTTAACTTCGTCCTCCCTGATCTGCTGCCTGATAAAAGCAACAATGAAAATATATTAGAGTGACATTTGAAATCTGTAACTACATTAGTCATTCTGTCAGGGCCACAGAGAATCTCACCAAACTCCAGAAGGGAAACAATCTGCTGAAGCACCAGCTTAGGCAGTGAGTTGCAGCTCATTGAAACCCTTTCTAGTACATGATTAAGCAACTGCTGGAGCAGTTGAAACCTGGGCTTGATTATGCAAACAGAAGATACATAACACAAACTTTGTACTGACCGCTAGTCACTGGAATATGATAACCACCCTGAGGGACAGATATAGGAAAAGGCCAAAGGCAAGTGCATGAGAAAAGATAGCATCAGTGGTCTATCTTTCATTTAGGAACTGCCAGAATGCAGATACTGGACCATATTTTCCCCTCAGTCACACCTATGTAAACTGGATTTACTCTATTGATGTCAGTGAAGGTATTCTGGATTTGCACCTACCTGACTGAAAGCACAAGTTGGCCCACTCTGTCTTTATTTTTCAATGAACCACAGACAGTGGTGCTCCAAGACCTTGTGCTGACAGCAGAATGTTGTGGTAACCAGTGTGCTTACTGTTCTTCTTCTTGTCATAGCTGATATTATTGCAATGTTTGTTACCTAAAATATAGTCAATAAAAGTAAAAAGAAACATGGAAATGCCATTTCAGAGCACACTGCTCACTTAGCATTATGGCTAGATTTGGCCTTTTTGAGTTAGAGGAGATATGGAGGAGTTGTGCTGCAGCCAGGCACCTCAGAAAATTGGGCCTGACTCAGCCAGAATTCCTCCCAGGATTCCCTGAGAATGAATACTGCAGTGGTGAGCTGGGCTATCCTCTCCCCTTTGTGGGTCCACATAGAGCAAGGCCCTAAATGTACATGGCCCCCCTGCAGCCTAAGGTCACCAAAATTAAAGTGAGCATGAAGAACGACCCATAGAACCAAGAGACTGAGCTCAGCTCACCTAAGTTGCCCACTTACTTCATGTAAACTCACTGGGTAAGATTCTCAGCCGGGGGTAAATCAGGATAGGTTCTTCAAAATCAAGAGAGCTACCTCCACATACCCCAGCCAAAGATCTGGCCCATTTGCTGTAATCATGAATCATTACAAACTGATCAAGAGACCATAACCACATGGTGAAGCCACCCTTTCCCTCTTTCTCTACTTGAGCAGGCTAAACATCTTCACCACTGAGCAAATACCTGATAAGATGAGGGAGGAAGATTTGGAGCCAAGGAAAAAGCCAAATCAGAAAAAAAATCTAATATACATGGAAGCAAATTAACTGGATAGCATAGAAGGCCTTATCTGAAGGTCTGTTATATCAAGGTAGAGTCAAGAGCCTCCCTTTGTAATGGGCTAACAATACGTTTTCATGATAGGAGAGAACTTTCTCCCAGGGGAGGAGATGTTCTCTATTCTCAAAGGAGAAAGTGAACAGGGTCTCTCTAGCAAAGTCTGCCTCTTCTGTATCTGTGATTGAAAGTTTGCCCCAGCAACTAGACCACAGAGTAAGAAACTCACTCATCTCTTTGTGAGAATCCCCAGAGGTGAAGCATCCCAGGAAAACAAAGGCCGAGAGGGGATGGGCCTCACCTAATGATGCAAAGCTTATTCCTGGGGGAATTCTGAGTCACTGCGCAAGGCAGAATTTTGCAGAAATTAACACTGTGCATGCAGAATTTCTCCCCTCCCCCCACCCCAGAAATGGGCTGCAATGCTACTAGCCACCAGTAGGGGCCGCTGGACCCAGCAGAGCACAGATCGCACACAGAAGACACTGTTGTGGGGTGAGGGAGCTAGAGGGTTCCTGACAGCTGCAGTTCCCAGCATTCCCAGAGGGAAGGAAAGGACAGTGCACAGGAAACTCTGTTGATAGATTTCCACTCCATACAGCTAAATTCAGTGCCTTGCATAATGACAGGTTTCAGAGTAGCAGCCGTGTTAGTCCGTAGTCAGATGCCGATGAAGTGAGCTGTAGCTCACGAAAGCTTATGCTCAAATAAATTTGTTAGTCTCTAAGGTGCCACAAGTCCTCCTTTTCTTTTTGCGGATACAGACTAACAAGGCTGCTACTCAGGAAACTCTGTGCAAGCCTGGGACCGAGCATCAGGCTGTTTTTCCCTCTGGATCCCTGGGCTCTGTGGCGGGGGAGGGCGCAGGTGTCTGGGCAAGGCTGGGTTGTGGCAGGGGCAGATATCTGGGCTGGGGGGACGCACAGCTGGGCTCTGCGGGGGAGGGGTTGTGGGTGTCTGGCCCCGCAGCTGGACTTGGCGGGGGGGTAAGGGAACAGAGAAACAGGAACTGGGTTGTCATAGGAGTTTCTTTAAATCTTTACTCCTACAGGAATTTTTGTTTGTGTTTGTATTTTTACAGACATACTTGCTGACAGTATGTCAAAATAACAGAAACCGGCATGATTATGAAGTGTTATTTTGACAAATTTTGCAGAATTTTAAAATATTGTGCGTAAAATTTTTAATTTTTTGGCACAGAATGCCCCCAGGAGTAAAAGCTCCACACAAATCTGAAAATCGTCAAGGCTGGACCTCAACCAAAGTGAAAATCATCAATAGGTGAGGGACCAAGTTCTCTGCAGGAGTGTCCCAAAAGATGTGAAATAATAATGCCTGATATTGACAGCACTTCACATTGACATAGTACATTTCATCCAGGAAAATCTCAAAGTGCTTTAAAGGCTACCAGCCAGATCCTGGGTTCGTATAAATTAACATACCTGCACTGAAGTCAATGGAGCGACGCTGATTTACACCAACAGAGGATATGGCCCTTTATATTATAGAAGGACCACATCCCTTAAAACTACAGTGCACGCCAAGAGGTAGGACATAACAGCTGTTTAACACAAGTACACCACTACCAAATTATCTCAGTGATATGCTAAAGATAAAGGGTCAGATTCCCCTCTCATTTATACCCAGAGTAAATCCAAAGTAACTCCATTCGCTTCAATGAAACTACTGTGGATTTACACCAGTGAAACTGAGAACAGAGATTGGCCTAATTTGTCTGTTAGTGTTGAAAACTATTGAATATTTATGGAATTATATCTCAAATTAAATCCTACATGGTAGTAGAGTTGCCACATATTTAATGCCAGAATCACTGATGCATTGTTAGCAGCAACATTTCTGTTCTTATTTTCTTCAGTTACTCATCAAAGCTTATTTACTTTGAAGTCCAATGAAATGTTCCTTTGGGGGAAGAAATTCTGGGTGGCAAGTGATACTGCTTTTGGGAATACTATTATTCTTTGTTTTGCTAAAGCTTCCAATTCCCACTTGCAGGAGGAACGGTAGGAGAAAAGAAATACCTGAAAGGCTAAAAACAATCAGACTGCACAGCATGAACTTTTCCGTCTTGGTAATGTGGTATATTAAAAATAAAAATTTAGGTACACAAATTTAGGTGTACCAGAGATCTGCATAATGTAGCTGGGGCGGGAAGGGTAAGGAGACTTTATCCCATCTTTGTGCTCCACTGAGGCTGCCAGGGGCTAGTTTGGGCCACAGCTTAACTCAGAGTAGTATCAAGTCTACTCTAAATTCTGCCTGCTGGTATCTGGTTATATGAATATTGGTTATATATGATTATATGAATTCATATGGTTATATGAATACTTTACCAGGCAGTGAGTGTCTAGCCTGGCTGGAGATGTAATCTGGCTGACAAGCAGCCTGCCTCAGTTGAAACAATGACCTCTGCAGCTCTCTATCTGAGAAACCAAATGAGGGGGGAGGGATAGCTCAGTGGTTTGAGCATTGGCCTGCTAAACGCAGGGTTGTGAGCTCAATCCTTGAGCGGCCCATTTAGGGATCTGGGGCAAAAATTGGGGATTGGTCCCCCTTTGAGCAGGGGGTTGGACTAGATGACCTCCTGAGGTCCCTTCCAACTCTGAGATTCTATGAAAAGGTTTCTTCTGAATTGGGCTGACCTCCTTGATCTCAAATTTATTCGTTAGTCTCTAAGGTGCCACAAGTCCTCCTTTTCTTTTTGCGGATACAGACTAACACGGCTGCTACTCTGAAACCTGTCATCTTGCAACAAGTGATTTACGGTGTGAAGTGTATTTCAACAAACTAGGCTTCACCTCAAAGCGCACCTCAAGCAGGCAATACAGTAAAAAGTTTGCAAAATGCTTCTACAGGCAGTTAGTGGACACAAGAAAAATGGGAGTGAATCAGTGCTGCATACTGATGCACATTCAACTCAAACCAAGGCCAATTTAGAATACTTAGGAGGCCTGTGTGAAGTGGTTCTGGAAAATCTATTTATTATCCATTTACCAATCTGCTGAAGGTTCTTCTTTCATAGCACAAGAAAGAATAATAAGTATCACTAAAGGAAAAAGAAAAGGAGTACTTGTGGCACCTTAGAGACTAATAAATTGGTTAGTCTCTAAGGTGCCACAAGTACTCCTTTTCTTTTTGCGAATACAGACTAACACGGCTCTGAAACCTGTCATTACTAAAGGAAAGTTCCTCTGTATGCAAAGTATTTTCATTAATAATGAGGTTTTATTTGCTGTTTAAAGATTGACTTGCTTTTTTTCCTGTTGTGTCACATTGTGATGCAGAAAGCGAGCCGATGAATTATACTACGGGAGATCAAATCTCCTCCTAACACAATACATGGTGCTGATTCCTGCCCCTCTGCCATGTACATTGGCCAAACCTGACAGTCTCTATGCAAAAGAATAAATGAACACAAATCTGACATCAGGAATCATAATATTCTAAAACTGGTAGGAGAACACTTCAACCTCTGTGGCCACTCAGTAAAAGATTTAAGGGTGGCAATTTTGCAACAGAAAAGCTTCAAAAATAGACTCCAGTGAGAAACTGCTGAACTTCAATTAATATGCAAACTAGATACCATTAACTTGGGTTTGAATAGAGATTGGGAGTGGCTGGGTCACACATATTGAATCTATTTCCTTAAGTTAAGTATCCTCACACCTTCTTGTCAACTGTCTAAATGGGCCATCTTGATTATCACTACAAAAGTTTTTTTCTCCTGCTGATAATAGCTCATCTTAACTAATTAGCCTCTCACAGTTTGTATGAAGAAAAGGAGTACTTGTGGCACCTTAGAGACTAACAAATTTATTTGAGCATAAGCTTTCGTGAGCTACAGCTCACTTCATCGGATGCATTCAGTGGAAAATACAGTGGGGAGATTTATATACATAGTGACAGGTTTCAGAGTAACAGCCGTGTTAGTCTGTATTCGCAAAAAGAAAAGGAGAACTTGTGGCACTTAGTCTCTAAGGTCTCTAAAAGTTCTCCTTTTCTTATATACATAGAGAACATGAAACAATGGGTGTTACCATACACACTGTAACGAGAGTGATCACTTAAGGTTCCTTCTCCACTCTGAACTCTAGGGTACAGATGTGGGGACCTGCATGTCTCTAAGGTGCAACAAGTACTCCTTTTCTTTTTGAAACCTGATAGTTTGTATGGTAACTTCCAACTTATCTGTATGTGTATATATATCTATATCTATATATCTTACTATATGTTCCATTCTATGCATCTGATGAAGTGAGCTGTGGCTCACGAAAGCTTATGGGCTAATAAATTTGTTACTCTAAGGTGCCACAAGCACTCCTGTTCTTTTTGCAGATACAGACTAACACGGCTGCCATTCTGAAACTAAATGATATGATATTACTCAGGCTTGATAGTGTTTATTCGTATAGGACTTTATCCTGGACATGGTCTAAAGCTGGTTCTGTCTTCTTTACCTTTCTTTTGCTGTCCTGTATTCCTTTCATTAACTAGCTTGTTTTAAAACAAGGGAGCAATGCTGGGAAATTAAACTAGTCACATAAATACACTCAAAAAGAAAGATGAAGAAGGGGAATAACAAACAAAATGGACAATAAGCATCCCGTACTACATAGTACGATTCTTTCACAGCAGTTGCATAGCCATTCCTATCACCACAGACCCTGACTCCTCTCTCATAAAATATAATGCCTGGACCAATCTACATTTACTTCACCACTGATCTGTAAATTCAGCAGAGAAAAAAATAAAAGACACTATACCACAAGATGGCAGACTTTCTCTTCTTATTTTCCTCTTCATTTCCCCACCATTTATCATAACTCCCTCAGGACCAAGTAAGTTCCTTTGTGGCGACAAACTTCAGAGAAAAGAAGAGGTAATTTTTGCTACAAGTGAATAAGCAATGTTTCGCCACATTTTACGAACAAGGTGTACGTTTTCCCTTGCAAATATACAAAGACACGGAGGCAATCTAATCCTTTCTATAATTATATTTACTTGCCCCAGGTCTGGAAAACTTACTTCTATGAATCTTATGTGGCAGTACAATTGACTACTCCTAGGAACAGTTGTGGTGAGGTTGAGTCTAGCCATATTACCTCATTATGTTCCTATTCCTAAAATAAATGTAAGATGGACTTTGTTCTCTTATCTGTCCATTATCAGTTAACTGTTGAACAGACGGATTTTTTTCCTTTATAAATTATAATCATTGCTATCATCATTGTAGGCACAGGTCCCGCATCTCATTTCTATTACTGGAGGGGGGTGGGGGTGTGAGATGCCCAATCCACTGACCTCTGTCACTGATACTATACAATAACCAAGGAGAGACAAATTCTAATATTTATATGTCCAAAAACAGGGGGAGGGGGCAGAACAGAAAAATGTAAATCAATCATTTAGTCCCTTCTCTATTTTACATTCTCCTGCATGTTACATGGAGCTACAGAAAGACCCCTACTCTAATGACCTCATTTTACAAAAAGGTCATTGACTTCACCCAAACTCTGCCTTCTGGAACAGAAAAACTCAATAGCACCTCTTCAAGCTAACCTAGTGGCAGCATGTTTTGTCTTGTGTGTATGTTTACAGCTGCTCAACAGTGGACAGCACCAGAATTACTCAAATGGGGTATAATTTGCCCTATTGTGTTACCAGCAGGATGAGATTCTCTCTTACCTTATGCTTGTGCTCTGAGGCCCCCACTTCAGCAAGGCACTTAAGCACATACTTAACTTTAACCTGAGGCATCTTTGTGTGTGTATGTGATATGTGTAGTGGTTTTATGTGTTATGGAGGAGCAGTTCTCATATATGTGAGGCAAATGATATATGTGGGTGGTATATAATTGATGTTGCATTGCGGCGGGGTGGGGGATGGGAGGATGGGGGGAACGGCTGTCCGGGGGTGGGGGGGGGAACGGCTGTCCGGGGGGGAGGGACGGTCGGTGGGCAGGAGGGGCCGTGTTGCTGGGGGGGAAGGGCTGTGTGAGGGTGAAGGATGGGGGGAAAAGCTGGGTGGGGGGGATGGGGAGAAAGGGTGTGGGTGGGGGAAGGGTGGGGGGAAAGGCTGGGTGGAGGGATGGAGGGAAGGGCTGTGCAGGGGGCAAGGGTGGGGGGGATGGGGAGAAGGGCTGTGCGGGGGGGAAGGATGGGGAGAAAGGCTGGGTGGGGATGGGGAGAAGGGCTGTGGGCAGGGGAAGGATAGGGGAGAAGGGCTGTGGGTGGGGGAAGGATAGGGGAGAAGGGCTGGGTGGGTGGATGGGGAAAAGGGCTGTGCGAGGGGAAAGGGTGGGGGAAAGGCTGGATGGGGGGACGGGGAGAAGGGCTGTGGGTGGGGGAAGGGTGGGGGGAAAGGCTAGGTGGAGGGATGGGGGAAGGGCTGTGCGGGGGGAAGGCTGGGTGGGGGGATAGGGAGAAGGGCTGTGGGTTGGGGGATGGGGAGAAGGGCTGTGGGCGGGGGAAGGATAGGGGAGAAGGGCTGTGGGTGGGGAAAGGGTAGGGGGAAAGTCTGGGTGGGGGACAGGGAAAAGGGCTGTGCGAGGGGGAAGGGTGGGGGGATGGGGAGAAGGGCTGTGCGGGGGGGAAGGATAGGGGAGAAGGGCTGTGGGTGGGGAAAGGGTGGGGGGAAAGGCTGGGTGGGGGACAGGGAAAAGGGCTGTGCAAGGGGGAAGGGTGGGGGGAAAGGCTGGGTGGGGGGACGGGGAGAAGGGCTGTGCGAGGGGGAAGGATGGGGAGAAAGGCTGGGTGGGGGGATGGGGAGAAGGGCTGTGGGCAGGGGAAGGATAGGGGAGAAGGGCTGTGGGTGGGGAAAGGGTGGGGGGAAAGGCTGGGTGGGGGACGGGGAGAAGGGCTGTGCGAGGGGGAAGGGTGGGGGGAAAGGCTGGGTGGGGGACGGGGAGAAGGGCTGTGCGAGGGGGAAGGGTGGGGGGAAAGGCTGGGTGGGGGGACGGGGAGAAGGGCTGTGGGTGGGGGGAAAGGCTAGGTGGGGGGACGGGGAGAAGGGCTGTGGGTGGGGAAAGGATGGGGGGAAAGGCTAGGTGGGGGGATGGGGAGAAGGGCTGTGGGTGGGGGAAAAGGCTGGGTGGAGGGATGGGGAGAAGGGCTGTGGGGGGGGGGAATGGGGGGAGGGGCTGTCGGTGGGCGGGAAGAGAGGGATGTGTGTCCCCGCCCCCCCGCCTAGCCGCTCTGGCTCCAACGTCAGCTCCGGCCTCTCCGCCCTAGAACGCCCGGGGCCCTGCGAACCAGTGAGGGGCCGCGGCTGGAAGGGCTGCGTGCGGCTCTCGCGCCCTGCCGGCCGGAAGAGGAAGTAGCAGTTCCGCCTTCGTCTCCGGGTGGGGGTGGAGCTCGAGCTCGAGCTCGTCATCGCTGGGCCAGTGGTCCCGTCCGCTCGGCGGCACCGGTGAGTGCGGGGGGGAATTTCCCAGCACGGGCACAGGGGAGAAGAACGTACCAAGAAAGTACCCCCCGTTCCAACGGGCTCCTCTGGCGCCCTTCCCTTTCCAACGGGCTCCTCTGGCGCCGCCCCCGGGAGAGGGACATAACCGCGCAGCCCCTTTCCAACGGGCTCCTCTGGCGCCCCCCCCCTCCCCCGAGAGAGGGGCATAACCGCCCACCCCCCCCCCCCCGTTCCGACGGGCTCCTCTGGCGCCCTTCCCCAGGAGAGGGGTATAACCGCGCCCCCCCCCCTTTCCAACGGGCTCCTCTGGCGCCCCTCCCTCCCCCGAGAGAGGGGCATAACCGCCACGCCCCCCCCCGTTCCGACGGGCTCCTCTGGCGCGCCCCCCCCAGGAGAGGGGCATAACCGCCCACCCCCCCCCGTTCCGACGGGCTCCTCTGGCGCGCCCCCCCCAGGAGAGGGGCATAACCGCCACGCCCCCCCCCGTTCCGACGGGTGGTCCTCACCGCCCACCCTAGGGTGAGGGGAATAACCTCCCCTTCCAGTTGGCTGCTTTGGTGGGCCTCACCCTCCTTTCCCAGAACAAGGATGATTCTCCCTTCCTTTCCCATTACCCCCGCCTCAGGAGAACCGATTAGGGTAACCAGATGTCCCGATTTTATAGGGACAGTCCCGATATTCTGGGCTTTGTCTTATATACCTGTCATATACCTGTTCTTCCCCCCCCCCACCCCACCCCACCCCCGATTTTTCTTACTAGCTGTCTGGTCATCCTATATCAGGTGCTAACAAGAGTAAACATCCCTCATGCTCCTAGGGACCTGCCCCTAAACCACTTGCCTTCTGCTTAAGTCTCTCTTCCTTCCACATACCATGTTTGTGCAGCAGTCACACCTGTCTCAGCAGTTACTGTCATTAGAAGAGAGTGTCATGCTCCAGCTCGGACAGGCCAAGTAAAGCCCAAGAGATCCGCTTTGTTCCTGTGCCCTTTCGTAGGACAAGGTTGTTAATAAATTGAAGACTCAAAATAGTGCACAACACTAAATAATAGTGACTGTTCCTGCCGCCCACACCTTGGAAGGGGAATGATTTGTGCTGCTATGCTAGGTAGCGCTTTCCTGCCTACTATGGGGAGACCCACACTAGCACTCCCCTGACTTTGCTGCCCTTACCTAAAAGGAAGGAAACCTTATACAGTACTTACCTTTCTGTAGGCTATATGCTTTCTCCCACTCTTAACACCTCCACCTGTAACTCCCAGTTTTAAAGGCCCAAACTCTGTAACAGATTAACTGAAATGTATCTGTGCACCCACTTTCCTGTTACAAGGACCGCTATGCTGGTCTTCTGTATAAAGGCACTAAACTCTCAAACCCTTTCCCACAGCTCAATTAATAAATCTGATTAGGAAATAATCCAGATTATTGTTTCCCAGGACGGACAGCTGAGACCATTCTGCAGTTTAGTTGTTAAGGAGAGAGCCCACAGAAAGAGCATGCACCTTAGTATACATGTGGCAAGACTCAAGTTTAGCCTGATCTCCAGTGATAAATTCCCCAGCCAAGGAAACGCAGTCAGTCTGTGTGGAATGAGAGGAGAAGCAGGATTGTGAATCATACTTGGTTATGGCAAGGCTTTGTCCTTCAAAATAACTTTACTTGATTAAAGTTTTCGATTGAATTACAGTGAAAACCAGGTTTCAGAGAGGTAGCCGTGTTAGTCTGTATCAGCAAAAAGAACGAGGTGTACTTGTGGCACCTTAGAGATTAACAAATTTATTTGGGCATAAGCTTTTGTGGGCTAAAACCCACTTCATCAGATGCATGCAGTGGAAAATACAGTAGGAAGATATATACAGAGAACATGAAAAAATGGGTGGTGCCATACCAACTGTAACTAGACTAATCAATTAAGGTGGGCTATTATCAGCAGGAGGAAAAAAAACTTTTGTAGTGATAATCAGGATGGCCCATTTCAAAGAGTTGACAAGAAGTTCTTTTGACTGATGTTTCGGCTGACAGCTGCCTGTTGCAGCAATGATTACTTACCTGCAACTCTGCTTCTCTGAAGATACCTGGATTTCTATGCTAGGGTTCTCAGCTCCCTGGCATGAGACAGGCTGGAGCTTCCTTAGGTCTCCAAAATTTTGAGCCCATGGGGCATAGGCAGCTAGTACTCATTCTGATAACAACTGCCAGTTTCCACTTCCTTTGTTAGAGTAAAGGTAAGCTGTTCCATCCAGTGCACACACAAGAGATTGAACACAGATTTCTGAGGATAAAGACCTTGTGGGAATATTTTTACAGAATTAATATGGAAACATCTTTATCCTGTAACTTTACCATAATAATTAGGATTGGTAAAAGCATTATAATTAATTCTTGCTGCTCCTCTCATGACAATGTACAGTGGCTTAACAATTTAAACTACAGAAGAAAGTTAAAGGAACTATAATTGCAATTTAAAATTTAGGAACTTCTTTTAAACTATGAACAGAAAAAAATTATGTTGAGATAAAATTGAATCTTTACAAATAATTATTTCCATAACCTCTCAAAAGGTGTCTTTTCTTTCTAGGAAAAAATGATTTCTGAAAGCAGTTCTTTTGTGAAAGGTATGATGTTAGGAGGACTCTTCTGTGTGTTTGTTACACTCGTAGGACATATTAAGATGGGCCATGGGACTAAAACACATCACCATGAGCATCATCATATTCAAGCACCTAACAAGGAAGATGTCTCAAATTTGTCAGAAGGTGAGCGCATGGAGCTCAGCCATAGTATCCGTGTTTATTGTATCATCCTTGTAAAACCTAAAGATCTTGGAAATTGGGCTGCTGTGAAAGAAACGTGGAGCAAACACTGTGACAAGGCAGAATTCTACAGTTCTGAAAGCGTTAAGGTGTTTGATTCTGTTGTTCTCAACACAAATGACATGTGGGTGATGATGAGAAAAGCTTATCAATTAGCATATGAACGCTATAAAGATGAGTACAACTGGTTCTTTCTAGCACATCCAACTACATTTGCTGTTATAGAAAATCTCAAATATTTCTTGCTTAAAAAAGACGCATCGCAGCCTTTTTATATAGGTCATACTGTAAAATCAGGAGAGCTTGAGTATGTAGATGGTGATGGAGGAATTGTCTTAAGTATAGAGTCCCTAAAAAGACTCTGTCAAGTTTTTGAAGACTCTGATAAGTGTCCAGAACAGGGAGGCTTGATCTGGAAACTCTCTGAGGATAAACAACTAGCAGTCTGCCTGAAATATACTGGAGTATTAGCTGAAAATGCAGAAGATTCTGAAGGAAAAGATGTCTTTAACACCAAATCAGTTGGTTCTCTTATTAAAGAAGCAATGGCTAATCACCCTCAAAAAGTAGTAGAGGGATGCTGTTCTGACATGGCCATCACTTTCAGTGGACTGGCTTCTAACCACATGCATGTAATGATGTATGGTGTTTATAGGCTCAGAGCATATGGGCACAATTTCAAAGATGCTCTGATTTTCTTACCTCCCGCAGGTTCAGAGAATGACTGATATCTGTTCAAAAAAGGCATATGTATTGTGTAGAACATGCAGTCAGCTGTTAATGCATAATGTGACTTGCATGTATACAAGCTGGTGCAATTTTTGTATTTGATGGTTTCTGTGTATTTTTTGCACATCAGGGTTTGGTCATTTTAGTTTTAAAAAGGGGAATCTTTTTTTCTAAAACTTTTATACAAAAACGTTTCTGGCGCTTGACTGTGTTGGGATGAAAAATGTTAACGGTAATGCTAAAATCTGTGATAAAGGAAATGAATTTATAGGGATGTTTGTATGGCTAAATATTTATATGTGAAAACAAATGAATCTTAATCTATTGTAATTTAAATATATTTTTGCAAGATTTTTTGATTTTGAACTCTTCCATGCACTTCTTGAAAATCTTTATATCTTTCTAAGATGTACAAATAAAAGTGAAAATACAGATTTAGTATTAAAGTACAACTTTAAGCTGTTTTCTTTACCCTAGTGCATAGAGCAATTTTTTTCAGTTTGTTGTAATCTAGAATAGAAATGTCAGTGGCCTGAATTTTTACACTTTCAGGAAAAGGTAGCAGCATTAATAGGCAGAAACCTAATAAACTTCATAACCTGCTGAAGGCTGCTGTACCTACTGATTGACTAAGCAGCACTAACGTCTATGAGAAAAACATGCATTTCCTCTGTTTTACTTTGTACGCTTGCTAGCACTCTGCACAGTTCAGGGACAAAAGCATATCCACTGTCTTCACTACCTTCTGCAAAAACACCAGTGAAGCTGAAAGTAAGAGGCAGCATACAGATGGGTGCAGGAGACAGAGGCATCAAGACAGAGGATATGATGAAGCATATTTGGTATTGCTGTTGGGGCCCATCTAAAAGGTCCTTCTAACCATCAGTGGGGGCTGGGAATCTTCATGTAAAACAAGTTTGTTCTGGTAACTCAGGACATGGTCTATTAAACAGAATTTTCTAGCAGTTAGCAATTTCAAAAAATCAAGATGGCAGTGTACCTTTAATGGATTCTGGCTCAAACCACTGAAGGTGACAATATTGAATGCTGCATCTAAAACAAATATTCTTGTTTGCTCTAAATCCTAGTCACAAACTTTTCCTGCTTTCCATGCCATAGTAGACATTACATACACTACTGTTCTATATTATGTATACTGGTTTTATATATTTACATCCCATCCTCAAGATGACTAGTTAACTGTCTACATATATCACTACTTGCATGGAAATAACTTGGTTAGCACAAGGGTGGCTGTTTGTTTGTTTTTAGAGAAAATATCAACCCTCTGATTGTGGAAGCTGTTGTACTAAAATTTCACCTTTACAACTGAAACTAGTATTAGTTAGCCAATTGCAAGTGTCACACAAAGGTAGATACTGACCCTCAGCTTCACTAAATGTTTAGTACAGACAAATAGGGAGCAGCTTTGTAATCGGGAATGACCAGTTAAAAATTAAGATGAAAGGGTTTTTCCATTCTTTACTATTTCTATAGCTAGAGTATCCCTTTAACTCATTCATTTTTTCAAAAGTTGTTACTGTGACATTAAAATCTGTTAAGCTGTGGCAAAGTACAGGAAACTTCAACCAAAAATAGTTTTATCAAATGTGGATTTACATTATCAAAGATGTCTTATAGAAGAACCAACCAAAACTTGTGGAAGTTAAACATTTGAAATACATATATTTAAAACAAACTGGTGCAGCTTTTGGCAGATTTCATTCACTTCATCTAGTGAGGTGTCCTTTTTTTTAAATACCTGGCTTGCTCTTATTTTGTACTTTGCATCCAGAGATCTGCTTTGTACGTTAAGGATTGGCTGGCTCATGTAATTGTATGCACAACAGAGATTCTCAAAATAGTTGGATGTGTTAATATGCTTAAGTACAAATAGTTAAAAATAAATTTTAATAATCCATTCAATTAAGTCAAAGAAAGTGCTTATATATTTTCTAAATTCCATATTCATAAAATAATCTTCAAGATTCTTTTGAACTGTACTTATGGTCAGCGAAGAGACTAAAAATAGGCATCTCCAGACTCAGATCTCCTGCTGTGTAATTCCCAGTTCACATGGTGACAAGTTTTCACTCCTGTTAGGAATCTAGTGTCATGGGTTAGGGGAAAGGGAGCTAGAGCATATTTAAATCCATACACAAAATTAACTAAATTCTAATTAGAGAATTTATGGCTGATGTGAGAACTAGGGAGAGCACAGCTTGAATTTACAATCCTGGATATTAGAAAATGCTAGTTTGGAAATGGAGCAGGGCTGAGTTGGAAGTCAGTGAAGCAATAAATGTGGAATACTACACTCTCTTTAGAGAATAACTACATTTTAAATCATTACAGTCTCTATAAGTCACCAGCCTCAGTCCCCCAAAGTCACAGTATCCCAGTAATAGCAGTATGAATGCTTCAGCCCCACCCTTGAGTTTCAAGAGATATGGAAGGAGGAGCTATAGTTGTCATGTAATGTTGGTACTAACATTTAGTAAGTTCATTAACTTGCTCTGTGACTGGACATTCTTAAATGAATGTAAACTTACCCATCTATAGTTACAGCAGCAAGTTAGAATGATAAGTGTGTCTATATCAGGATCTGCCCTAATGTTACTATTCCTTTCCAAGAAATAGCAAGGTAGGCAGCGTTAGAGCTATTTGCTTTATATGAAAGCAACTTTAAAACTATGCAAATCTTAGCTAGAAGTTGTTAGAGGTAAGTTACTCCCTTCCCCTATTCTGTGAACTGTAACCCATTCACTTCCATTTCTTGTTATCAGCTTCCCTTGTTACCCAAGGGAAGTTTAGTTGACAGCATTTCATCATTTAACATCAACAAGGAAGTTAAAGGGAAAGTAGAATCAATTTCCTGTGCAACCCCTCCCAGGACAGGCCTAGTGTACTGTATTCTGTCAGATGCTTTGTAAAATAAAGGAAAAAATTCTGAATTTACTTGAGTAGTACAAATAAAAGCATGTAATGTAATCCCACATCTGGTTAACAGTGAGTTCAGAGAAGTTTTATTACCAAGTTTAAAAACTGACATGTAACTGTTTTAGAATAAAGTGTGAGCACTGTATAGCTTTCTTTGTTCAACAATGATAGCGTAGTAGCTACCAAACTGGTTAATAGAGTAAGTAGGTGGAGCATTAGAATTCTGTCACTTTCAAAACTGACACCTTTTAACTTAGTGTTAGGTGAAGAGGAGAAGTCTTTAAGCTAGCACTACGTATTGTTAGATAAAACACATTTCATATCCTATAGTTGTAATAAAACTTTAGGATAAGGGAAGAGTATTTCTCTAAGTCAGTAGTTCTTGAATTAGAGTCTCCAAAAATGTTGAAACAAAAACACACAGAATGAGACAGAAGCCATTTGATACAAAATTAAAAACTGCAAATACAAATAAAAAGATTTACAATATTAATAAATCTTTCCAACGATGAGTCAGGTAGAGTTATTACTCTGGTCATTCCAGATCTTTCCACACGACAACATTCTTTCTGCATGCACAATCACTTTAATGCTGAGGATGAGTCTATGCAGGCAGTCCCCATTTATAAGTAGTAATAGCACATGTGCAGGTGATAGGGTGCACAAATGGAGGCCTCGTTGATATTCCTTTTAAAACGTGGCCCAGAAATAATAACTTCTGGTTACAGAACCTGTTAGCGCTTACCACTGTGGCCATTTAAAGTTTCCCCACCGTTACTATAGATTTTCAATGCAGGGAAAAACTGATCTCAAATATGGTGTGGTAACTGATCATTTGAATAGCGTATCCTGGTCATGTCATGTGTCTCACAATCCAATGTTTATATTATAGTCCATAAAACTAATTGCATCTTAAGAAGTGGCCACTCAGCTGAGTAAAACATTCAGACCACTACTGTTGGACAATAAGTTAAATTAGAATTAGACACAAAGCATATGGAACATAGAAACATCCAGTTTGTGTGTTGAAAAGTCAGAAACTAACATCCTTCTTGACTTCCTGTTATCAAAAGCAAATGCATTAACACATTTTAGGAATTTTATATACAACAGCATTAAATATATCCTAAATCCGATTTAAATTACTGTGGTAGGAGAGAGCACAACATTTTAAACTGTTAGCTTTCTCTCTTCTTCGCAGGAAGTGTTCTACTCACTGTTCACATATGACCTTTTCATCAGATATATCTTCAAGCATTCCGACAACATGGGTTTAGGATAAAAGCCTAAGAACTGTAATAGAGTCTAGAAAACTATTGCCGCTAACAGGACTTTAGCATTCACTTGATTTATTTAGCATAGCCACTGAACAAAATAAATTTGTACATTCAGTCACATTAAAAACAAAAGGAATTACAAAGCAGTCCATTTACTCTAAGTGCATTCCTTTGGGGGGTCACACCATTTCTTTTGCTTCACTTATATGTCTTCATATGCCAGAGGCCATCATTTAAATAATGGATATTTTCAATGCCAATCCCTTTGTTGACTTTCTCACTGTGAAAGGAAAAATTAAATGTAAAAAGGTATAATGGTTCATTATCATATTTCCAATTCAACCCAACTAACCTTTTGGGCTCATCTACATTAACGTAAGTTAACTAACATGACTACAAACTGTAAAATACATGGAAAGCTGTAGAAAAGCCTCTTTATGTAAGCTGACTGTGACTTTATACTTTAGTTTTTAATTTAAACAGCATCTTTACAAAATAACAAAGTTCAAAGTACATAATAAAAAAAAATAATCCCTGAAGTAGGAATCAAACTTTACTGCTCAGCTGCACCTCACATCACAACCAGAAATATCTGACAAAGCAGTATGAAACTAGAAAACAAACACCATCTACCAGAAAAAGACTGTCCAGTAATAAGAAACACCAATAAAAACAGTCAGACTGAAATGAAATTATAACATTTGTCATCGGGTGGACTTCCACTCACTCAACCAAATACATCATCTATCTGCCTGCTGATTCTCCTTTCTCATGCATAGAGCCCTGCAAATCCACAGGTATCCACTTTATATCTGAGGATAGCACTGTGGCTGCGGATACAAATTTTGTATCCAAGCAGGGCTCTGATGGTAAGAGCCAGGCAGGCAGCTGTGAGGAACAATGGCATGGATCCTTCACCTGCCCTGGGTGGAAGGACGCTTGGGCCCCATGCACAGAGCAGGTGGAGGGTCTGCCACAGCTGGCCACCTGGCTCTTACCCTAAGCCCCCTTCCGCCCCCCCCCCCCCACCAACCCCCTCGGCCAAAGCTGGGAGAGCCGCACTGGTAGCTGTGGGGAGCCTGGGTCTCTACATCTGCCCTGGGTGGGGGGGCTGGGAGGCAGGGATACTGGGTAGGGGTGCAGGGCTCGGGTCCCCTGCCCAGGGCAGGTGGAGGGTCTGCCTCAGCTCCGCACAGCTGCCCACCCAGCTCTTATTGTGGCCAAGCTGCGGTTCTAAACCGACCCCCCAGCCGGAGCTGGGTCCAGGAGAGCTTTGCTGGCAGCTGTAGGGAGCTTGGGTCCCTCCACCTGCCCTGCGCTGAGGGGCAGGGACACTGAGCTGGGGGACTGCTCTGGCCTCCCGCCCAGTGCAGGTTGAGGGTCCGTCACGGCTCCCCCCAACTCCAGCCGGGGAAGGGAGCAGCTTGGATCCGCAGCCCAGCCACTGTAAGAGCCAGATGGGCAGCTGTGGGGAGCCGCGGTGGACCCTCCACCTGCCCGTAATGCGGGGGCAGGGGGGAGGAGGAGAGCAGCCCCTGGCTGTGTCCCCGACCCCAGGCTCCGCACCCAGACGAGGGTAGGTGGAGGGTCCGCGACTCCACCCAGGCTCCCCACAGCTGCCCACGGCTCTCCCTGACCAGGCTCCCACAGGGAGGATGCCTCAGAACCTCAGCCTGGCCCTCAGTGTAGAGCCCTGCAAACCTGCTGATATCCGCAGATAATTTTTGCGGATAGCAGATTGGATGCGGATACACATTTGTGTATCCACGCAGGGCTGTACTCATGCAAACTTCAATGGCATCGTAATTTTTTCTCCTGCTGGTAGGCTGTGCAGTCTCCTCCAAAGCTAATGTTCTCATAGTCTCATCAATGAAGCAGCAAGAGGTACTAATGACCTATGATCAGCCCTCTCCCTCTGGATAGTAGTTCTCCACCGACGTAACACTCCATTTTTAATGGCCTATATTTACTTATTTATTTCTTAATTTAGGGCCCCTGCTCAACATGATCATGTACTGATCCAGGCCCTTTCATCTCAGAGTGCTAGGGACATCACACAGAACTGAACCTCAGCCATCTTCATGACAGTGCAATGTACTACCACCACCAGGCCACTGCTAGATGTGTTTTAGGCATATTTTAACTCCAAGCCACATTTGTGCTTCCCTTCCACTCATTTATGGTAATTAACAACACAGGCTGTTTCTATACATTGGAATCCTTCAATTCAAATCATTTCCTAATGCCTGCTAAGATGACAAAAGTCATTCAAGCAGCAGGAATCTCCCAGTTGTCATCCCACCAATTTGTAATTCAACCCTTTTGACAGAACCCTCAGTTATTCAACCAACCCTTCTATTACTTGAGAAAACTTCACTGTCTTCAAAGTTCCATTACGAAAATTATGACCAATCCCCTGGCATACATCCTGGTAAGGTGTCAGAGACTGAACACATTGCTGGAATCCAGAATTTGAGAGTTCTAATTCCAACTTTGCCACCAGCTCCGGTTGCAGGCAAGTCACTTAGTGGCTCAGTTTCCCCATCTATAAAATGAGAATACCTACTTCCTTCATGAGAGTTGAGAATTGCAAAAAGTAACTGAAGTGCTCTGAAACCTGCAAGTGCTTTAGAAGTGATATTCTTCTTCTCATAGCCTTTTGTTTCTAAATTATGCTTTTTGTGTGTATCCCCTTAATACACACACCATGTGGAATTTAATTGCAGGAAAAGAACTGCAATCATTCTAGGTTTAAGAACTGGAAGAAATGTTATATACGTCTGGATATATTTATTTATTTAAAAACAACAGCAACTGCCCCATTAATCTAATGACTAGCCCAACTGTAAGCAGCAATTTGACTTGTTACTTTATCAACCTTCTGTCATTGTTTTCTGCAGCTTCAATCAAAGTGTTAGGTGAGCTCACAAAGTACATTAAAAAGCAGAAGATTATGAAACTATATATTGTAGTAACCTAGGCACTATATGGATTCTCTCTATTCTCATTTTCCTTTGTCATTTGTTTTCTCCTCTCTATTCCCTTTTCTTTCTCCCCTTCTGTTTGCCTCTCTTTCAGAGACAAGATATTCAGTGGTTAGACGGCAGGACTGGACATTTGGATACCTATGTTCTAGCCCACATCTACAATGACCTTGGGCAAGTTATTGCAGACCTGAGACAAGACTACATGTATCCACACTTCCCTCTATGTCCTCATCTGTAAAATGTGGATAGTGCTACAATAATAATATTTATCTACTTCTCAGGGAGAGTTTCTGCTTATTTGATGTTTCACATGTTTACAGTGCCATATAAAGAGCCTCAAGGTGTAGAAATTTCAAAAGCCTCTCACTGATTTTAGGAACCTACATATCATTTTCAAAAGTCACTTAGGCATGGTCTACACCTCAAACGTAGGTTGACCTAGCTACGTCTCTCAGGGGTGTGAAAAATTTCAAACCCTGAGAGACACAGTTAAGCCCACTTAATGCACAGTACAGATATCACTACGTCGATGGAAGAATTCTTAGCTGCAGTGCTACAACTGTGCCACTGTAGCACTTAAGTGTGGACAGTGCCTTAGATACTTAGAAGCCTGAGGGTTGGTCTACACTGAAAACTTACGTCATCATAGCTACATCTCTATGGGGTGTGAAAAATCCACACCCCAAAAGACATAGCTATGCCAACCTAACCCTCCAGTGGAGCCAGCACTTGGTCAACTAAAGAGTTCTTCCATTGACCTAGCTACCGCCTCTGAGTTGGATTACCTACAGCAATGGGAGAACCCCTCCATGCTGTAGTGAGAGTGTCTACACTGAAGTGCTACAGCAGTGCAGCTGCAGCGCTGTAGCATTTTAAGTGTAGACATGGCCTAAGCCAGTTAGGTGCTTTTGGGAAAAACAAAACAAAACAAAAAACAAACTTACATTAATAATAGTTAGGAGATAAAGGTTTCCTCCTCCTTCCTTTTGCAGCTAAAGAAACATCCCTTTCTGTTAATAGAATATCAGGGTTGGAAAGAACCTCAGGAGGTCATCTAGTCCAACCCCCTGCTCAAAGCAGGACCAATCCCCAATTTTTGCCCCAGATCCCTAAATGGCCCCCTCAAGGATTGAACTCACAACCCTGGGTTTAGCAAACCAAAGCTCAAACCACTGAGCTATCCCTCCCCCAAACCATTCTCTTCTCTACTGCCTCCTCTAGTAGTTTTTCACTTCGCTTCTCTCCCACAAATGGGCCTCTAAGTTCCAGAAGAAACTTAGCCAAGCTATCTAACCTCAGCAAGCAGGAATTCTATGCATGGGAGATGGACTAGGGTTAGGACAAGAGAACAACATGAAGAAAAAGGGCAAGTGGCAGAGATAAAACTGCCAGTAAGACTTCTAATCTCTACTGTCCTGGCAAACATGAAAAGTTCACTGCATCACTGTGATGGACTTAAGCCTCCTAAACCTCAAACTACAACTCTCTCAGGACATTGAGTCCCATCAGTTAGCAAGTATTTTATATACAGATAATTTTTGTTTGCTGTTTTATGTTCATAAAGGCCTCAAACAAAAGTAACAAGCTGACACTGTCCATATTTCAGAACATGATCCCTCTTCCCTTTCTCTCATGCAAAAAAATAAAATAATGGTTTGCAGTTTTGCAGGGGGGAAAGGAGAAAAGACCTAAATAGATTTTTCTGTGCTTCTTAGAATGATTCAGCAGGAAACACGCCTGAATGAGTTCTGCACTTGGAAGGAACAGCAGTACAGCCACTCCGAGAAACTCTGGCTTAGGTCACTGTCTTCTAAATGTAATTAAGAATTATCACAAGGGGTAGGTTATACTGTATATCAGTTTTAAAAATGAGACTCACATGTCCTCAGCTGACATCTTCATGACTCCAACACACAGTGCATGTTGTTTTCCTTCTGCCATTATCGCCTACAACGTACAGCTAAGGAATACAGGTTTGTTTGTTTTTTAAAAAAAAGCACATCGCAGAAAAAAATAAAAGCAGCAGAACATTAGGAAACACCTTTTCAGAAGTATCATAGTCACTAGGATAACTGTTACCCTTTTACTACTCTCAAGAGCTTAGTTTTTAAAGATAACTGTAAGCACTAAAGCACTGTATACTTGTACAATGTCTCACTGAACAAACACTGGGCAGAATATTAACAAACTAGTGCTCTAGATTTGTTAAGCAGAAAAAATATAGTGCGTTAAACTGCTGAGTCAATGTGGGAAGAAACACAGCCACAGTTTGTATGGCCTTTAAACAGCTGTGAAATAGAAAAAACCATGTAAAGTCAGTACTGTATTGCTGTTAGTTTAACTGCTTCCTTTGTACCTAATAGGGAAAGGTGATGGCCCTGCTCTACTTAAAAGAATGATACACTGATTAAACTTGTACATCTGGGATGTTGTTTTCAACTACTCGGAAGCCAAAATCCTGAGGAACGTAACCACTGACACAACTGAAACAATAAAGTTGTGACACAAACTGAGCCAAAGGGTATTCTGAACTTCACAAATAAGTTCCCACCTGAGACCTGACAAACTCGTTACACTGAACACATTTTGCAGGTATTATCCATAAATAGTAACATGTAAGGTATCTACAGAAAGCTCGTAACTTGTGAATATTAATAATCATTGTGAGATGTACGTACAGGTAATATTTAAGGCATAATGTATCTATATTGAAAGTACACTTTATGGACTTGAAGTAAAAAAGGTCTTGAAGTCACTAGGATGTCTCGGTAATGTCCCACTTGGGCAAGGGTGGGGTTGTCATCCTGCCCTGTTTGGCCAGTGATGCAATTTTCAAGGCTCAATTGTTTAGCCTTGCGCATTACTGAGACTTTGAATAGGAAACCATCAGAGATAAAGAAACACAGTCAAAACCACTTAAAGGTGAAAAAAACACATTACAACAGAAAGAGCTTCACCCTGGCTGTGACTAGAAACCAAAACCTGTTTTCAGTACAACTGTGTTGAGAAGGACACACTGCTTCCAATCCATTCACTGACTGGGGTGCATTCACAAAAAATTTGGATTCTGATTATTGAGGAGCCACCACCCTGCTCTGCAACAGACTGAACTTGGAGGTGCGAGAATCTATTTTATTGAATAGGAAAGGTAACTATTGTAAGTATAAATAGAGATTTTCAATTTATATCGTAAGCACTTGTTTCCACACACTCTTGTTTCTAGTTAAATCATTATTCTTTTTTAGGAAGAAAGAGAAGTAGGTTTATTTAAGCGCTCACAGGTGCTGTGTACTTTACATGAGTAAAACTAGTAAATTGGGGAATGCTGCACAGGATCTGAAAATTCTGTGAATAGCCAGTGTCAGGGGCTGGGTATCACAAGGGGATGTTTCAAAGGGATTCATGAGCTGGGGTGCACCTATTGTTAGCCTGCAGGCAAAGGAAGGGCTGACATAAGCCCAGAGGAGAGGGCATGAGCGGGTGAAGGGCTCGCAGTGTCAGGGAGTTGCCACCCAGCTACCAGACTCCCCCCTCGCTGGAGGCAGGGGGTAACAAAAGTGACTCACAGTCCTGGGTACATCAAGAACCACCGAGAAGTCAGATGTATGCTCTTTCATTACTAAGGGCACATCTTCACTAGCAACGTTAAAGCACTGCCGCAGCAGCGTTTTAACGTGACTTGTGTAGTCGCAGCATAGCACTGGGAGAAAAAAAACCCACCTCCACGAGGGAAACGGCTCCCAGCGCTGGGAGCACGGCCACTGTCTACACCGACACTTTATAGCCCTGAAACTTGAAGCGTTCAGGGGGGTGTTTTTTCGCACCCGAGTGAGAAAGTTGCAGCGCTGTAAAGTGCAAGTGTAGACAAGCCCTAAGGCTAATAATGACACATGCTAACTAACAGTAGCAGCACAGTAGAAGCATTTTAGATCACGCAGCTTGGATCTGCCGATTGTTCCAGTCTCAGTCAGTGGAGAGGCGAGACCAGAGATTGGAATGCTTGCCCCCTTCACACTCAATGGAGTCCATCACAGGCATAGAGTAAAATCTTGTCTCCGATCAATTGCAAGGATCCCTTTGACATCAGTAGGACCAATATTTCATCAATATACAGTTGAGCAAAGCTCTCAGATTTATTTTTATTTGCTTTTGTGTGGTGAATTACATCTCTCCTCCCCAGTCTCCTTTTATGCTAGTTTGGATGATTTAATGATAGTTATGCAATAAAATAATTATGTTTAGATTAACGAAACACCATCCTGACCCTCAATGAGCCCTTAAATAAGAACTACAGACAAAACTGTAATCATTAGTGACTATGCACCAATACCAACATAAGTAAGAACTATGGAACAATCTTCACTCTGCAGAAGGATCTGAATGCCTCTGTCCCTTATCAGGCTATTAGAGGTAGGGCCCTTGAAAAGCTAGGATAATTCAGGACAGATTATGACTAACTTGTAAAATACAGTGATAGACAATTCACTCATCTTGTGGCACACATGAATATAACTGACCAAGAAGGATACAACAACTGTATCAACAGCAGCAGGGTAAAGTTTTGCTCCAGGAGAGGTCAGGCCAGGACACATTATATTCGCTCCACTGAGTACAAATTTAATGGCTCCTTTATCAACCTGCTGATGTGGTAAAATAAATGGATCTGGGGTGAAGGGGGGGAGAAATGAAGAATTATGATTTACCACGCTGTAGGAGGGACGACGACAGACATCAGTAATCCATGCCATTGGGTGGACTCAGTAATACACCTGCATGTTCTAAATCAGGTTAAAAAGGACAAAACAAGTTACAGGTATCACAAATTTAGTTTATTATGGTAGTAGATTTTTTGGGAGATTTATCATCACTCCGTCAGTTATCTGGAGGTCATGCTGTTTGGCAACACCCTCTCCAAAGGATATGAGCACTGTCTCCACAGTTCTCATCCACTACTGATCCAAAGAAGATGACTAAGATAGCTGAACCTAAATCTCCCACGCATCTAGTAACAATTTCAGTAAGGGTTCTCACAATGACAACGTTATTGTTTTAAAGTATCCAAATCTCCAAATCTGTACGCCCCAAAACAAGTAAAGATGCAGTCCTTCGCCAGAAAGCTTTCAGTCTAGATGTGATGGGGCAGAAGTAGTGAGGATTACAGACACACAGAAAAGAGAAAGGCATCAGAACATACAAGTGTCAGGGAGAGAGAGAGAGAGAGAGAGAGAGAGAGAGAGAGAGAGAGAAGCTCTGCAAAACTACATTTACAATACTGACATCAGTTCTGGACGTCAGGTAATATTTTCAAAAACACCTATGTCACTCAGAAGCCCAAGTCCCATTAATTTTCAGTGGGATTTAGGAGCTTTCACAAACGTTATCCTTTGGTACCAGAATAATGTAAACAGGAAGAATTCAGAGAAGAGAAACAAAACAAAATCCAGAGGGATGGATTTTATCAAATATATGTTTTAGAGCGGGGGGGGGGGGGTTTGAGGAGCAAAATACATATTACAAGGACATTTACGTGATAACCACATACAATTATTTAAAAAAAAAAATAAAACCAAAAGAAATATTGGGTAGAACTGGGGGATATAACATGAGGAAATAGGATAAAACAACAATTTAGACTGAATGTCAGGGAAAAGTCTCCCAGAGGAACTGGGGGAAGCGTCGCACATTTAAGAACAAGATTTCACAAAAAATGCTGTAGGGCACAATCCCACATTCACAGCAAAAAGAACTAAATGACTTAGCTTTCTTCCACCTGCAGCTTACTGATTGGATCTATTTTGTTTTATCTATGACAGAGATATGCAAGTGGTAAGTTTTGTTTGATACAGTAATTACAGAAACCTATTTGAGTTCCACTCATCCCTTATTATGCCCAGCTCCCAAGAGACTTACATTTGTGAAGTAACCTTAGCGTTGGGTAAAATGTCCCTTCTCTTTGCCTGAAGAACAGTAACTCTCCATTTACTGTGAGGATTTCTATATGTTCATGACTGCAAGATAAAAGAGTTATTCTAAGAGCCAATTACTTTTTTGGGTTACTGCATCATACTACTCAGTTTCTCCTGCATCTCTCCATTTGTTTGATGTAGAAACGGGGCATTCAAGCAGTAACATTTTAGTCACAAGTTTCCTTACTAAGCTCATATACCTAGTTCCTCAACATTTCCCCCCTTAGCAGCAATACAAAAAGGAGGCACAGCCCTTCAGTCACTATGGGTCTGCTTTCTCTGTTTTTTTAATTTAACATTTGACAGTGAAGTTCACTACAAGTGCACTTTGTATAAAAAAAATTGAATTAGTCAAGTCAGACTTGGAAGGCCAGATATGGTGAAAAAATGCTCTTCAGGTTTCCACCTCCTCATAATACACTCTTCTCAACCCCACTTACTTAACCATAAGCAAAAAAGATTTGAAGAAAATTTATATTTTATTTATTTTATTTTGTCTGTGTGTGTTGAAAAAGATATATTCTGAGGGATAAAAATTCCCAGTAACACCAGCCATGCACCAGGTGATGGTTCAGTCATTCGAATGAGTTCTTACATAGCTTTCCAAAAGCATAGTGAACATGGATTCTTTTGAACTAGTCATAATTTATAAGCTCCTACATGCACTCTCATCTATGATACCCAAGAGAAAAAGTATTTCTCAAAAAAGACTTAATTTTGCTGGGACACAGAAAAGTATGTAATAAGTAAACATCAAGGCAATTTGGGACCGGAGGTTACAAGAAGAGAAACTTACCATCTTACTATTTTGACAGGATCTTTCTTTGGCATAATTTGGTTTAGCCATGGTTCAATACCAGGAAACTGATCTATCAGTTGGTTCTTAATGCCTTTAATAACTGATGTCTTCAGCTGGATGCAGTTGGATACGTTCTCCTTTTCATCAAACCTGCCAAGTCACAAAACAGACTTCACTGTCTGCAATATGCCAGTATGATCACTATTTTAAGTTTAAAAAAGTACATGTAATTTAGCTATCAAATGTCTGGCAGTACTGAAGTTGTACATCTTTCACAAAAGGTTACAATTTAATGCCCACAAAAACATTTTGTAACTTTAATCTAGGCAATATGCAACTCATTTGTTAAAGGAAATACATAATCAGATAATTGTAATACAACATAATTTACAACTTTTCAGTGGCAGTTAAATGGCATTTAGATGCCGAATACTTGCTTTCACAGCAAGTAAAGCCCAATATTCTCCCAGTTTGGGTCAGTCCCACTGAAGTCAACAATACTCTCCCCAGACAGAGGAGTCTTCCCTAAAGGCTGGATTCTGCTCCATCAAAGTTAATGGGAGTGTTTTCATTAACTTCTAGTTTTAGGGCTGGATTCTGCTTCCATTGAACAACTTGCATAATCGGAGCCTAAATTTGTCCCATTTGGTTCCATTAATACAAGTTGTTATGTGTTTCTGGGTTTATCTTAGCTTTGAGCGTGTACACGACAAAAGCATGTTCTCTCATTCCTTTGGTAGATGTATGTTACCAAGCTGATTGTTATTTCAGTACATAAAAAAAATATATTTTAATAATTCTAAAATCTATTTATACAGCCTATTTAATATATTTATTTAGATCCAGAATACATGTGAAGGGAACAATTAAAAAAATGAATTATGTAGGTTATCCCAGATGTTACATGCTTTAACAATGCCACAGATCTACTTTATCACCAAACTATTTAGATATGAAGTTACAAACTAAATCTGCCACTTGAATGTATTCTCCGAAATCCACTAAATAGCAGTACAAAAACCTAGGAAAGAGCACTTACACTTAGGGACAGGCCTAACATCCGAAAGAAAGGTTAAGGGAGAAGAGTGCTAAGAACTGCATTATATCAGTGTTTGAGACACCTCTTATTTGTATCAGTTATTGAACATTTATTTACACTTTCAGAGACCTCAAGAAGCATCTAGTGAAGTCCAGTCCCCTGCATTAATGGCTGGCTTAAGTATTACCTAGTCCAAAGTATTATCTTTAGGTATAATGTGAACCTATTAAAAATCTTGACAGGCTAATTGTTTAATAACATTCATTTTGTGATTAGACACCACTAGAGAAGATCAGAAAGACAGCATTATAAAGAGAGCATCAAGCCTACAGCATTGAATGAAATGGTGAAATATCAGTGGGCATTTTATCCCCTGCGTTACTTAAAACGCACCCAACGAATAAAGACCAGCCAGGCCCAGGAGCTGAGCGATGGTAATACCGAGGTACCCACCCGGCATTCCTATGTACGGCTCCACCTCACAGCACGGGATCTCTACGACCGATGCCCTTCGTGTCACCGTTGGCTACCGCCAGGCTCTCTCAGCCCCACCGGGGTGCGCGGTGGCTGCGAGGGCGATGGGGCGGCCCTGTGGCGGGTGGGGGGAGAGGAAAGTGCCCACCCCGCCCCCAGGGGGGTGAACCCAAGCCTGGCCGCAGGGAACGCTCACGGGCTCCCAGGCGGAGGGCTGCCCCAGAGCCAAGGCAGCCCAGCCCCTGCCCCTCTGTGCTGCCGGGAGACGGTGCCAGCGACCAGCAGCAGGGGGCGCCGCTACGCCCACGGAGGGGATCAGCGGGGCCCCGCCCGCCAGCACGGGACCCCAGCTCCACCGAGGAGGGCGGGGCCCGGCTCCACGAGGGGCGCCCATTACCTCCCGCTGCGGCGGCAGCAGCCCCCCCACTTACTTTTTGAACATCTTGGGGACGCTGGGTACCGGCCAGACGAGGCGGGCGGGTCCCTGGGGGGCCGGGCGGACAGAGGAGCTGGCGGTGGAACTGGCATCCACAGGCTCCGAGTCCTAGATGCTTCACACGAGGCCCCGGCTCTCCCGTCAGCCCCAGCCGGAAGCGGGCCCACTTTACGGCATGTCGCACCTCACCATAACAACGGAAGCTCGACTGCCAGCCGGGGGCACTACAACTCCCGGCGGCCAACGCGCGGCACCGCCTCCTTGCGCGTGCGTGCAAGGACTGGGGGCGGACGGTTTGCGCGGCTCTGCCCGCCCATTCCACCTTGCGGCTTTGACGGGGTGGGGGGTGGGGTGAAGTGTCCCGCCCCTCCCCCACACAAGCCCTCCTTGCCTTCGCTCAGGCACAGAGCCCAGCTAGGGGGCCCAGACAGAATATGTGAGAAACCAGAACAAGGGGTGGGTGGTAACATGAGCTTATATAAGAAAAAGACCCAAAAATTGGGACTGTCCCTATAAAATCAGGACATCTCATCGCCCTAAGCCCGACCCACCCTACCCGAGCCACAGCGTCACCGCGGCCCCTCATTGCCCTGCTTGCCCCATGTCTGGACACAGCACCCTGCCCTCAGTTACACGTGCCTCCCCCACATCCCCGTCCTGGTCTTGTTTCCCGACCCTCCTCGTTAACCCATACACAGGCCTGCAGCCCCATGCATCGCTGAACCCTTGCACGCCTGCTGCCCCCCAGTGCAGCCTTTGTGAAATCATAGCCTATGGTTCTGCTCACCTTCAGCCTGCCTGGCTGTGCAACATCCTTAAAAGTCTTGCTAAGGATTTACTAACTGAACTGCTTGAACTGAGGTTGAGGTGGTTAGGTCAGCAGTGCAGACCGATTGTGAGAGATGGAAGAGTGCCAAGAAAGCCCACAACCTATGGAGATTGAAAAGTGTGTGGTTAATAACTCAAAGGCCCCAATGCTGTCCTCTAGCAAGCTCACCTAGCAGAGGAAAGGATAGATTGTGGGGGTAGGTGAAGAGGAAAGGAGGCCATGGCACCTCTCTGTGCTCCACACTGTTGTGCAGGGGATATGCTGGGGCCAGGGCCTCTAGTGAGCATTATTCCATGCCCCCCTCAAAACTTTGGGAATACAGTAAATCATACTAATATGGAGAGGAAATTGGTAGTATCACTATACCATAACACAAAAAGCCCAAGCCCTCCATGCTTGTACTGAGATCCACAGTAGATTCAAAGACACCTGTGGCTTTGGAATGTCCCTGTGAAAGCTAATCACACCTCCCCATTCCCATGGGTTGATGCAGATGAAGCTGAATGAATTGTAACTCAGGCCTTGTCTACACTACAAAGTTTTGTCAGCAAAAGCGACAAGTGGTTTAATTAAAACCACTGTTGCATGTCCACACTAGCTCCTTGTGTTGGCAGAGTGCATCCACAACTAGCAGCTCTTGCATCAAGGCTGAGAGTAGCTACCCCCCCCCCCATGCAACTGGATGCAAAGGGTGCTTTGGGAAGGGTTTGCAATGCCTTATGGGGCAGGTACAGCATCACATGATGCAGGTTTCTCAATCCCATTGTTCCAGAGGTATCCTAGTAGATTGTCAGCAGCTTTCCAGATTAATACTTTACTCTTTGTTCCAGAAGCAGAGCAGCACTCTAATCTGTCATACTTCCCAGTTCCCAGAGCTTTGAAAAGGGAGGGGCGCATGCTTGCAGGGCAACAAAGACCAAAACAGTGAGCAGAGCAGTTACAGCAGGCATTGTGGGATAGTGGTAGATGCCAGTTACGTCAACAAAACAAACAGCAATGTCTACACTGATGCTTTGTCGCTTTAACTTTGCCGCAAAAAGCTTTAAAATTATGCCTCTCATTGAGGTGGTGTTGTTTTGCCACCAAAAGTAGCTTTGTAGTGTGTACACTTCCTGTTTTGTCAGCAAAAGGCAGCTTTTGCAGACAAAACTTTGCAGTGTAGACAAGGTCTCAGTTTTCTGACTCCACTGCCTGGAAACACCTTTCAAAATTAACTCAATAGGAACTAGTTTTCCCTGAATACCGATGAAATGACCCAACAGTTTCTCAGATAAACTGTTCTTGAGCAATGACATTCCAAAATACAACAACAAGTTTGAATTATTTTCAAAAAGTGAAAAACCTCTTCTCACTTCCATTTCTCTAAAACAGTCTGATTCACTTCAAATTGGGAAAATTTAAAACACAAATACTAATGAGACCACAGGTGAGAAATGTCACGCAGATTGGTTTTGAGAAAAATTTTATTGGAGAAGACCAATTCTGGTCTTATAAAAAGTAAATTACAACCATTACATTGGAGCTGCAACAAGGGCTCCATAATCACAGCTATAAGAGGAGACTTGGGAGGGCGGACTTGTAGTTGGTACCACCCAGGCATGAAGGAAATCTCAGTTCATTTCCTGGCTCTCCTGATTTAATAGGTGATCATAGCCAAATCACTTAGGAACCTAAATAACTTTTGAGGATCTGGGCCTAACTTCCACTAATCTGGGCCTTAATCTCTTTGGGTGAAATCCTGGCTCCATTGAAGTCAATGTGAGTTTTATCACCAACGTCAGGTCCACTGAGGATTTCACAATTCATCCCTTAGTCCCCCGTCTGTCAAGCAGGGATAATACTTCCATACCTCATGGCTGCTGCAAAGGTAAATTCATTACTTTTTGTGAGGTGCTCAGATAGTATAGTGATGGGGGACATAGAAGTATTGTGTTGTCATCACAGAAAAAAACAAAAAAGAGAATGAGATTCCAGAAAAGTGTCAGCAATTGTAAGATACGGATTGTTAAATAGAACCGGCATGGAGTTATGCTGTTTTAAATTACCAGAGTAGAAAGATGGAATCCTATGTAAATACAGCACACTCCCTGCATACTCCTGTAAAGGAAACACATATGTCATCTATTCTGGTAGGAAATATCTGAACAGGCTTCGCACAAACAATTAAAAGCTGGAAGTGGATATGAAGGGCAGAAGAATGAATACCACATGGGGAAAAGAGCTATGGAGGGGTGAATTCATTAACACCAGCAAAAATAAGAAAACTTGGCAGCAATAATGGACATATGGTAACTAAGTGATGTAATCAGACGTCAGAAGCTGGACATTTATCTCTCATCTGTTAGCATCTACCAGCTACTTTAATCATAAATCTAAATTAAAACCAAGGGGGTCCACAAGATTGAGAACTTTTGTACATATAATGGAACCAAACAAGACACCAAGAGATGAGTTATAATTACCATACCCACTTGCATGAAATATGGGAATAGGAAACATCCTATTTAAAATTTGGATATTCCATGAGAAAATGAAAAAATAAAGACATAACTAGTTTAAAATGTTTCATTAACCAAATCTGCAAATGAAGAGATTGTGTTTGCATGTGTGTAATGGGAATTCATTCAAGATTTGACAAAGGAGTGATCAGGAAGTGAAAATGTGCAAACTAAAATCAACAGCAATAACAAGATTGAGAGAGAATGTTAAGAAAGTGACTCATTTTGATTCTGTAGGTTTATATACTTTAAAGTAATAACATTTAAATGCATTATGACAACAGATGTGGGACCAGTTATAACTGAAGGTTACTACTAGAAGTCTCACGATGTAAACCAAAGTCCATATCCTTATGTCAAATACCAAAACTACACTATTCTCCTTCTACAAACACTTATCAATGTGTATTTTGACAACGAATGCTATTTTATGTGTGAATCTAGAGCACGTGTACCAGTGAGGTTTCCCTTTCTGTAAATTTACCACAATGGGTTAATTCATCTCCCAAACTGTAAAATCCTTCCTTATACTGTGAACCACTGATCCGGTTTATAAAAACAACAAAATACATACAGAATTTTAGCAGACCAAATTCAAGGTCATGAAAGCCATAGCTGACAAAGTATTAGAGCAGGGTGAGAAAATTTAAAAATTTTATTAAAGCTAATGTTACATTTATACAGGTTGAGAAAAGTGTGTCTGTACATCCGGTTATAGTGCTTAGATTATCCACAAATACAAAGTTTGTTTAAAAACTCATAAGAAACATATAATACATTACCCAAATTTAGATTAAATTTAATGACAGTTTAAATCAGGGATCGGCAACCTTTGGCACACGGCCCATCAGGGAAATCCGCTGACGGGCCAGGACGGTTTGTTTACCTGCAGTGTCTGCAGGTTCGGCCGTTTGCAGCTCCCATTGGCCGCGGTTCGCCGTTCCAGGCCAATGGGGGCTGCGGGAAGAGGCACAGGCCGAGGGATGTGCTGGCCACCGCTTCCCGCAGCCCCCATTGGCCTGGAGCGGCGAACCGCAACCAGTGGGAGCTGCACACGGCCGAACCTGCGGACGCTGCAGGTAAACAAATCGTCCCGGCCCATCAGCGGATTTCCCTGACGGGCCACGTGCCAAAGGTTGCCGATCCTTGGTTTAGATATTAGAATCCAAATACTCGGGTACATCACTCATGAAAAGTTATACAGAGAGTTGGTTGTAGAAAGCAAATATAGGAATGAGTGTAGATTGTCCCTCAGTATTTGAGCATTTAGGATGGGTTGTCCCTTTAGTAGATATAATCCATCAGAGAAGTACCTCTGTTACTAAAGCAAGATAGTATGGAGCCTCCTGGTGCAAACAATCTGCATTTATCCATCACATCTCCTTACCCAAAAAGCCTGTCAGTATGGTTTTTATTTGCATGACAAAGCCAAGAGAAGACAAAGTGAAAAGTTTTGTTGTACTTTCTACTTGCCAATAAGTGCAATAATTAAAGGATTTAAATTTGCCACTAAACTGCATAGTCCATGCAATCACATTAAAATGGGAAAGACCTATTTGATCTAGTCCTTGTCCCTGCCAATATGGGATTATTCCCAAGGTACATTTATATTGTTTTCTTCAGTTTAAATAACTTAAGCGATAGTGTTTCCACTTCTTCCATTAACAGTCTGTTCTGAAGCCTCTTATCACCTGGACATTTTTCCTAATATTCAGCCTAAATTTTCCCTTTCTTAATTTCATCCCAATACTCCTAGTTGTCAGGGGACATCACCCTCAGTAATTCCTCTCCCTCCTTAGTGTTCATAATCTTCAAATATTGTAGAAAATGAATGGTTACATCCCATCTTCTCAGTTGTCACTTACCCTCCTTAGGCCATGTCTACACTACCACTTATGTCACTCAGGGGTGTGAAAACACACACCCTGAGAGCCACAGTTTGACCAGCATAAGCGGTAGTGCACACAACGCAATGTCAGCGGGAGAAGCTCTAAGGTCTCTAGTGTAGACATAGCCTAAGTTGTATTTCACGGTGTTAGGGCCTGATTCTGGGAGGCATAAACCTTTAATTTTCCCTCATAAATCAGTCCTTCTAGCTCCTGGTCACTTTTATTGATTCCCCTCTGAACTCCTTCCATTTTGTCTATATTTTTGAAGTGCTAAAGTATTGTTCTCAATGTGGCTGCACAAGTCTAACTGATTGTAATTTAGTAAACGATTATATTGATGATGCACAAGAAGGAATAGAATCCAACCCATTCCCTACAAGCTGTATGGCTAACAGGAATAAAAGCAACAATGTTATTTTTGTCCCTGAAGTCAACAGGATACAACCTGGAACTCACAAAGTGAGCATCTGACTCAATAGAGGTTCTATTTTTACATAGTCATTTTTCAGAGTAATACTGTGCCTTAAAATAGCATATAGTGATTATTTTTCAAATAAGACTCTCTCTGCAGCTCCAGTATTTGTTATACAACACCCCCCCCAACACACACACACACACCCCCCACTTGAAAAGATTAAGGCTGTTTACTTTAGAGAGGAGACAAGGCAAAGGTATACTAAATAATAATCTAGAGATGATAGGGTGAATCAAAGAGCTTGATCTTTCTCATAATAAAAGAACAGAGACATTCCGTGAACTCCAGAGTCAGCACTTAACACTGATAAAAAAAATTAGACACACAATTATCCTGTGCAACTCATTGCCACAATATATCATTGAAGCCAAAAGGATAGATATTTATATAGATATAATGAGAACACCCAGAGGTAAAATAGTACAGATTCTAAAAAACCCTAAAGTTTGGAAAAGATATAAATCATCATGCTTCAGGGCATAAGCCAACCGCTACATGAGAGGTATTAGGAAGAAACTTTCTCTGTGAGAAGGTTATTCCATAATTCTTCTAAAATATTTCATACACCTTCCTCTGAAGCATTTGGTAATAGCCACTATCAAAAATTGGATACTGGATTAAAAGGACCATGGGTCTGATCAAGTATAGCAATTCTTATGTTCCTCTGATGCTAGGGGTGAGATTTTGCTGTAAACTACACTAGACAAACTGAGACCTGAAGCTCTCATACAGGAAGTCTTCTATTTTACATTTTTAAGTAATTTCTTAAAATTAGCAGGTAGTTTAAATATATTTTAAATTGATCACAAACCTATTGCACTGTAATAGGTCCACATTGATTATTTTTCCTTGTTACCTTTTAACATCTGACTACAGATTAATCACTTTGATACATGGATTGAAATGTTTTCTTTAGTACCACTATCAAAATGTTAACAACTATTGCTAGGGCCCTACCAAATTCCCAGCCATGAAAAATGCATCACAGACCTTGAAATCTGGTCTCCTCCTGTCAAATCTGTTTTTTTTTTTGGTGGGCTTTTACGCTATACTATACAGATTTCACAGGGGAGACCAGTGTTTCTCAAATTGGGGGTCCTGACCCAAAAAGGATTTATTGGGGAGGTCACAAGGTTATTTTAGGGGGGTCATGGTATTAGCACCCTTACTTCTGCACTGCCTTCAGATCTGGGTGGCCAGAGAGCAGCGGCTGTTGTCCAGGTGCCCTGCTCTGAAGGCGGCGCCCCGCCAGCAGCAGCAGAGAAGTAAGGGTGGCAATACCATACCATGCCATCCTTACTTCTGCATTGGTGCTGGGGGTGGTGGCTCTGCCTTCAGAGCTGGGCTCCCAGCCAGCAGCCGCCGCTCTCCAGCTCTGAAAGCAGCTGTCACCAGCAGCAGAACAGAAGTAAGGGTTGCAGTACACAACCCCCCCACAACTCCTTTTTGGGTCAGGGCCCCTACAATTACAACACTGTGAAATTTCAGATTTAAATAGCCCAAATCATTAAATTTACTGTTTTAAAAATCCTACGACCACAAAATTGACCAAAATGAACCATGAATTTGGTAGGGCCCTAGCTATTGCACAACAGAGCTTTTATTATGCTTTCAGAAGCATTGCTTGTTTGTTACTTGCAGCCTTAACACTGCTTTCCTGGGTGTTATTCCACTCTTTCAAAAAAAATAGTCCTTCAAAAAGAAACCGGAAGTAATTATTAACATTATTCAACACAGAATATTTTTAAACAAACAAAATCTTAAAATTAACCGGAAAAAAAGCTATCCTTCCCCACCCTCTAAATCCCAAACAAGGCCCTATCTTTTGCAGGGTGGAAAAAGGTCCGACTCTTGAATACTGAACCCTGGGGCTGGTCAGGGAGTCTGTCACCGGAGGAGATCCTGGTGCCACAGGTGAGGACAGGGAAAGAGACATCCCTGAAGGTGGAGGGGGAACGGAACAACAGTGGCTTCGCATGAAGATCCCAGCTGCCGGAAGGGGGAATGGGTTCTGGTGAAGACAGTTATGTTTTATATCGCTGATTAGGTCCAAATTATATTTTGTCTGCTGATGGTTGTGATAATGGATGTACAATCACCACCATGGTGATTAGCACAGTAAAAGCCATAGATTAGATAGTTAAAATAGATTAGAGAAAGTATCCATCAATCTTTTTCTAGTCTGACTAGACATAAGTGCTTTGGTTCTTTATATAGCTAACAGAAAAGGAAAAAGGACATATGGGCTCCAATCCTGCTCTTGTTGAAGCCAATGGCAGTTTTGCCATATACTTCAGTGAGAACAGGATTGAACCCAGAGTGTATGGAAACTGTGAGGTTCTTTTCCCAGGCAAAGTGAACTGGCCAACCTTGATACTGTACATTTAACTAGGGCCTAATGCTTAATGAAATTATAGCTGTGGTACACAGGGTAAAACGGTACCTGCATAAATAGCAACATTTATTCAAGCAGTAAAATAAATATACACAAGGAAAATGATAAATATACAAAATACAAAGAGATGAAAGAACTCCAACATTATATAAATACTCAAGTGTATAAGTAATTTTAAAAGCAATTATCTTTCATTTCATTTAAAAAAATAATCAGGTGCCTCATTTTATCTTTAGCACAAATAGTCTTGTTATTCTCTCACTGGACTATGAACAAGAGGGAAAATTTGTCACAATGACAAACTATTCCAAGAGGATTTTCTTGAGCTCTTTGGAAGACATATTAATTTTCTGTAATACAGCTACACCTTAGTAATCACAGGCTGGCTAGACACGGTAACCCTTTTTAGTTACAGTTAAGAAACTACTATATTCACACAATATACAGATAGTATTAAGAATATAAGGCCAAATGTTGCCTTCAGTAACACTGGAGTAAACCTGGAGTAATTTCAGCGTAGCCAAATAAGTCAGTGGTTTTACACCAGTATAACTGAGGGCATAATTTGGCCCCAGGGTTCACATAGAGGTTTTTTTTTTCAATGGGAAGCTAGCATCTCCCTTCTTGAACTCTTTCGGTCTCACTGGGTCCCACGGCAGGATATCACTATCTATTTTCCAATTCCCCCAGGTTCTCTTCCACACATGACTGTCTTTGGAGGCATATCTGCAAACAAAGACTTCAAGGCTACTTGAGTTTTTGCATGATCTGAATTTGTTTGCATAGAGCCTCTTTGAATAAACCTCGAAGCATTTAAACCGAAGTTTTGTAATACAACTGTCCATCATTCTTAATCTCACCAAGACTTACACAGAAGCCTGTTTCTTAGGTTGCATAATACCTTTATTAGTAGCAACATTTCTATGCAGAGGACCTCATGCAAGCTGCTTTGCATGCTCAACTTCCAGTGAAATCACCTTTCAGCATCAGGTTCTAAATATACAGCATTTAAAATCCTTGAATAATTTAAGGAGAAGTGAGCAAGTGGACAGTGAAAAAACAAACTGATAAAGACTAGCTAAACTAACTAGGCTAAAAAATTAAGTGATAACAAAAGCAACACTGTTATATTTTATCTTTCTTATTATACTACAGACGCTCCTCAACCTACGCAATCATTCCGTTTCGGAAAGCCTTGCATAACCCCAATTTTACATAAGATGGAAACATATATTGTGCCAGCATAAAAAAACCAAACAATGACAACAAAAAATATTGCATGTACCTTAATCCTATTGTTATCCTGGCACACTGAAGGCTGCATTTTGGTGGTGGATGACAATGGGCTTAATTTGTAAATGAGGAAAAAGAGGAGGAGATAGGCATTACATCATCAGAGTCGTCAGAGGGGGTTTTGGAGGTGGAAGGCTGTGGAGATGTGGACGTTGCAGACCTCTCAACCTTCCTTACAAACTTATCGAGACATGACTGGATAGTGGCCTTTTTCTTCTCTTCATACATCTGTCTATAACAGGCCAGCGTTTCATCAATGCCTCTGTTAACTTTCAAGAATCGTGAGGAATTGGGGTCCATCTTCTCAAATCTTGCCATTGCAGAGTCAATCTCACGAAATGCAAGTGCCATCTCCTTGGTATTGAAGTGTCGTGGCTCTTCTACTTCTTCAACTTCATCCTCAGCTTCAGTCTGCTCTTTTACTTTTGCTGCTTCTAATTCCATGAGATCCTCATTTGATAATTCAGCTCCATGGGATTTGATAAGCTCATCCACATCACCAATATCAACCTCCAGCTCAAGCTGCTCGGCAAGCTTCACAATTTCATCTGCCACCTTCTCATATGTTTCGTCTTTTTCAAAACCTTTAAAGCTGCGTACGAACTGTGGGCACGCTTTCTTCCATACGGCATTCAAACAAACTTGGGTAACCTCTGCCCAGGCCTTAGCAATGTTTATGATGGCTTGGTAAATGTTATACGATTTCCAAAAATCGCGTAAAGTCTTGCCAGTCTCTCTGCCAGTTGCTTCTACTGCCTGTGCAAATGTTCTTCGTAGATAATAGGCTTTAAAATTAGCAATGACCCCCTTATCCATGGGCTGTAGGAGTGACGTCGTGTTAGGAGGCAGAAACACGACTTTTACATTAGGGTGAAAGTCGTCTAAATTTGCGGGATGTCCAGGAGCATTATCGACGATAAGCATAATCTTGAATGGGATGTCGTTTTCTCTGCAGAATTTTTCCACTTCGGGGATAAACAAATTTATAAACCAGTCTTTGAAAAGTGCCATTGTGATCCAAGCCTTTCGATTTGAACGGAAATGAACTGGAAGGGTAGCCTTGCTAATGCCTTTAAATGCACAGGGATTTTCTGAATGATAAACAAGCAACGGTTTCAATTTGCAATCTCCAGCTGCATTACCCCCCAGCAAAAGTGTTAGCCTATCTTTCGAAGACTTAAACCCTGGCATCATCTTTTCCTCTTTTGAAATGTTTGTTCTGTCCAGCATTTTTTTCCAAAACAATCCAGTTTCATCGACGTTAAAGATTTGCTGGGCTGTATAACCATATTCTTCTATAAGTTTTCGTAACACTTCGGGATACTTTTCAGCTGCTTTTGTATCCGCACTAGCAACCTCACTCACTTTTACATTGTGAAAATTTGCACGTTGTTTAAATCTATTAAACCACCCATGACTAGCCACAAACTTTGCATTAGGATCACTGTGTTTTCCCTTTACGTCTTCAAAAATACTTTTAGCCTTCGCTTGAATAATCATTAGACTAAGCGGCACACGTTTTTGAATCTGATCTTCCATCCACATTGTTAACAATTTTTCCATTTCATAGATAGCACCAGAACGCTGCTTCGTTATGACTGTTGATTTTAAAAGAGCAGACCCTTTCATATGCTCTTTTATGCGTGCACTATCATTCAAAATACTCTTCACTGTTGAGGTAGCCAAATCGAGTTCACGAGCAATTGATGACAGGCTTTGTCCGCCTTCATACTTTTTCACTATTTTCATTTTCTGCTCTAAATCAATCTTCTTTCGCTTACGAACTGGTCTTGCACTCTTGCTATCACTTGGTCGCTTTCCAGGCATGATTTGAATGAAATAATAGGGTGAAACAACAGAAATACAGTATCACTGAAATAACACAAGACTGAGAGGCTGTGAGAACACAAAGCCTTCCCTTGTGGGAGATGCTACTGCTGTATTCCTCTGCACACCGCACTACAGACGCTCCCCAACTTACACAATTGTTCCGTTCTGGAACGCCTTGCGTAACTTGAATTTTGCATGAGTCAGAAACGTATACCCATTACGCAAAAAAAAAAAACAAAAAACAACCTCCTATTTCTAGCTTAAGGAACTTTTTCCGTAAGTGCAGATTTGCGTAAATTGGGTCTTGCGTAACCCAGGGAGCGTCTGTATAGTACTTTGCATTTCCATACACTACGCAATATTTTCGCAACTCAAAAATTTTATTTATGCCTTATGGAACTTTTTGCGTAAGGTCGAATTTGCGCAAGTCGGGTCTTGCATAACCCAGGGAGCATCTGTATTAGTAACCATGCAATTACACGCTTATTCTATTATGCATCCACTCAAAAGCAAGTTCAAAATATCTTGAATCTAGAGAAAACACTCCTGAGTTATTTTTCCATCCATCATTGCAATTAGGTTTTAGGACTCAGGAGTTCTTTTTCTACTATTCAGACCAAACAAATTTTTTCCAGCAAAACTCAGTAAAATTACTTCTGTCTCTGTGAACCATACTTTTTGCCAAGACAAGTTAGCATAACTTTTTCTATCATAACATAGCTGCCAACAGTCTCTCTTTGAGGACCTCTTCTGCCCCAAAAAAGCAGGTGTGACCTCCCGTGAGTAGTCCTTTGACACTGTCTGCAGCAACACGGTCTGACAGCTTGTTTTGTTACTTTCACAAATATATCTCAGTCCTCAGTGACTCACAACAGTACACTCGGTGGATTATTTTTTCTTCTGATGAAAACACACCAGTACCACAAAAGGCTGTTAAGAAAGCGATCTAATTATCTCCATCCTGATGCCAATGGTTCTGACTCTTAAACTATAAAAAAGCCAAAAACTTATTTTGATTAAAGTTTTCTAAATTTTGATCTAATGCAAATTTTCACAAGAGTTATAATTTTCTCAAAAATAACCCACCTGATGTTTGCAGAATTAGCTGTGGGGGGAAAATCCTCCTTTTCCACTCTAAGCCAACCACTGACTAAAGTCTGAAATTGGAGAACAAGATCAAAGATACCATCATTTAAATAAGTCTTTCTAATTCAGTTCTCGTTTGCATATTACTCTTTGCCATTGTGTGAGTGAGTGGTACCTAGTGGTTAAAGAACAAAACCAGGATTTCTAAAATCTGGAATCTTTCTAGCACTACCACAGCTTTGGGCAAGTCGCTGCACTTCAGCTGTTTCAGTCCCCCCGTTCGTCATATACGTACCTGCTTCTCCAAGGGCTGGTGATGCCTAGTTAATATTGGGAGAGCATCCTCACATGGAAGGCACTAGAAAAGTGCAAGAGTTCCAGAATACTTCCCCAGCTGTAAAGTAGGTAGCTTACAGTATGCCTGCATAGGCATAAGGCCAGGGTGACAATGCAGCTACGTTATCTTGACTGTGAGTTTTTGCAGTACATGCACTGCATGGGGGAGCAGCCAAGCATACCTGGGTGTCTGCCCCACAACCGTTCAGGCTCCGGGCCAGTCATTTCTGCGAAACCACAAGAGGGGCAGGCAGGAAGACAACACAATCCGCAGCCCGAGGGACACAAAGCAGCTGAAGGTGTGTGCAGGGGCCAGGTTCTGGGCCTGCACTGTGCAGGACAGAGGCCAGACTAGATGGTCGCTTCTAGCCTTAACGTCTGCGGTCTCAGCGCGCAGGACACGCCCTACGCAGCCAGACACGTCCGCTGGAACGGCTTAGAGCCAGGGCACAGACGTCCAGCGGCCGAAAGGGGATTCCACCCAGCTGCCCCCGGATCACCGAGGGAGGCAGGGCCGTGAGACTACAGGCACCCCCCCCGCGCACACAGCCCAGGGGAGGCAGGCCCGGAGCGGCCCGGCCCCAGGGCGGGAGCGGGCAGCCGCGAGCTCAGTGGGCGGGGAGCGGCCCCCTCCCCCCGAGCCGGCTCTGTCCGCGCCCGCAGGGAGGGCAGCGGCTACGGGGGAGGGAGCAGTCCCAGGGGGCAGTCCCGCCGCCTAAGCGAGCGTGGGAGAAACCGGGCCCCAGCCGCCCCCTCCCCAAGCTGGAGAAGCGGGAGTGGCCCAGGCACCACGCGGGCCTGCACGTACTTCTCTCAACAGGGCAGAGGTACGGGAGCCGACAAGGATCAAACCAACCCTGTCCCAGGGCTGAGGTGGGCGGGCGTTACCCAGGCACAGGACCCTACAGGGAACCAGCCCAACCCCTCCCCCTGCTCCCGCCACGCGGAGTCGTGATGTAGCCACGCCTCCTGGCGTACGACGTATCCCACGCTCCGGAGCGCGAGGGGATAACGAACCGTCCCGTCACCCGGCGCGAGCAGCCGGCACCATGATCACTTCCGGTAGGTCAGAGGGTAGCGGAAGGGGTAGTAGAAGGTGGCAGGTTAAGACAGACGGCGAGTGGGGAGAAGTCCCCGCAGGGAGGCTGTTCTCCCACCCCATACTTCGGTCTGTCGGTGTCGAGAGACCCTCTCCTCCACCGCTCTGGGGCTTTCGGCAGAGTTTCCGGGCGGGTGTCTCCCAGAATGCCTGGCGGCCGGATGTGCCGCCATCTTTAGGCTCCCTCTCTCCCTTGTATTGACAACAACAAGCCCCGATCCGTCCCGTCCCCCCCTCCCGGGAGAGAGAGAAGGAGGCAGAGAGGGGGGAGGAGGGAGAGCGGGGGGAGCTAAAGCGAGAGGAGAGGAAAAGGACAGAGGGGCGAAGGCTGAGGAGAAGAAGAGGAAGGAAGGAAACGGGGAAGGGAGGAGGTGGAGAAAGGGGTCTATAGACAAGAGGGAGCGAGAGAGACTCACCCACCCACCCATTTATTTCCTCTGGAAGGAAGCGGGTAGGAGCAAAAGAAGGAGAGAGACCCCAGTGGGAGCAGAAAAGGTAGAATACAGGTGTAGCGAGGAGAACTGGGAGAGGCCAGTGGGTGGAGAGAAGAAGGAAGAGAGACGCTGCTGAGAGGCGTAGAAGCAAGAGAGGCATGAGAAACCACTGAGAAGAAACAAAGGGGCAGTGAAAAGACGAAATAAGTGATTCTACCGAGAGAAGAAAGTGAAGGGGGGGGGGGACTGAACGAGTCTGCTGGCAAAAAGGAGGAGTTGACAGACTCCTCTGAGAGAAGACAAACCAGAGACTGACTCTAACTCTCTCTTTGTCTGTCACACCAAAAGAATTTGATGCCCCTCAGTCTGTTCACCTCTGTGTGTTCATGTTTCCCACAGGTTTCTCTTCCCCCAACCCCCCAGCAGCAGCTCAGGAGGTCAGACCTGCCACTGATGGTAATAGCAGCAGCAGCTCCTCCTCCTGCAAGAAGAGAAAGTTAAACAACAGCAGCAACAACTCTGAAAGAGAAGAGTTTGATTCCATTTCCTCCTGCTCCTCTTCTCCTTCCAAAAACAACTCATCATCATCTTCCTCCATCATCACCACCTCCTCAGGGGGCCCCTCATCCAACCATCATCTGCAGAAGAAGCTGCGCTTTGAGGACTCCTTGGATTTTATTGGACTCGATGTGAAGATGGCTGAAGAGTCTTCCTCATCCTCTTCTCCTGCTGCCTCTTTTCAGCAGCAGCACCAGCAACAGCTCAAAAATAAAAGCCTTTTAATTTCTTCAGTGGCTGTGGGGCACCATGCAAATGGCTTGACCAAAGCTGCCTCCTCCACGGTCTCCAGTTTCGCCAACAGTAAACCTGGCTCTGCCAAGAAGTTAGTGATCAAGAACTTTAAAGGTAATAACAAGCCATAATTTGTCCTCACCTTTGATGAGTTGACACTCAACTCATGTGCTATTTCAGCATGACAAGCTATCCAGTTAGCTTATAAATAGGTTTTATTGGAAATACTCTTCTGTGATGAACGCCTGAATCTGTATGTAAAAGGGAAACATAATATCTTATGGTTTAGACTTGCCAAATCTAATACGCACTTGGAGGCAAACTCCATCATTTGGGATTACTTCTAAGGCACTTTTCATTGCCTCTTTTGAGAGGAAGGATTTGAGACCTCATACTCCTGATTTTTGCTTTTAAATCACCCTTATTCAGAATGATACCATTTGATATCCCTAATGTAGTAATTCCAACTCCAGAAACAACAAATAGTTTAGTCCAGTGTGTTTGACAGGTCTCTGCAGAAGATATCTTCTTAAAAATGGCTAATTGTCCATCTAATTTTGTCCATCGCAGTATGGTCTCTGCCTATTTTATTTCATTTTTAAATAACTTACATTTGTAGGTGATTACTAAGCTTTTATGATTGAGATGCTCTTCCCTTCTCCAGGTCTCTTAATGCATTGGCATACTTTTTTTTTGTTGTTTTTTTTTTTGGCCTTTTCCTCTCCTTGTTGCCCCACTTCTCTATCCACCCTCTCACCAGAAGGATGTGTGCTGCTCTTGTTGCTTGAGTTTTGGAGTGCCATGTGAGGCCAGGCAGCGTTGTGGCAGAGCTGAGTGCTGCAGAAGCAGAGAAGCAAAGCTTGGGCTGATGTGATGCTGCCTGAGAGCTATTTCAGCTGTATTATGGGCCACTATAGGAGCAGGCAGGGAATGTGCATAGCTTTCAAGGAGCTGCTTGTCACTTTACCTGAAAACCATGGGCAAAATCCAAGCTTCATACAGCTTTCCTTGTTTCTTTCCTCTACACCACCTCATGTTAGTCTGACAACGTATTTCCCTACTCCTGTTCTCCTCCCTCACATTGAACAAACGGTGGTTTATACAACATTTGCATCCCAAAAGATACTAAGGTGCTTCATATGCTTTAAAGATATACAAGAGGAGAAGGGCTTTTTATCTTATTCAGGACAGTAAGTTTTTAGTGAATCTATATCTAGTGCTAATTTATGGTGCTCAAATTAGATTATAACTTTGCTCTGTGGTATTCATGATAGCATTTATGAAAAGTTCTTCCATCCTACTGCAGAATGCACTAACCTCATTTAGTTTGACTCGGTTCTGGAATTTTAGAATGGTGATGCATGATAGTGAGAACTGAAGTCTAGTCTTCGTTTATGGCTTCTCTTACAAGTTATAGGTGAACGGAATATGGGCAGTAGCTTTTCACAACTTTTTTATTGTTTGTTTAATGTTGTAGCTTACACATTCTTGTGAGCACTTGTTGCATATTATAAATTGTTGTTTTGTCTGACACTTCAAAAATGTACCAGCTCTGTGACTATTTATTGAGTCAGTATTAAATGACAGATTGAAAATATTGTTTAATTCTGCCCTTATCTGTGTTGTTAAGAACACCTTATTAAAATTAGAATACGTTTTTAAAACAGTAATTTTTCACTGTTTTATTTATGTATAAATTCACTCAGCTTTGACAGTGAAAATGGGCTAATCGCATTTCTACTTAGTGCATAAGAACCTGAATGGGAAACTAACATAATGCTGGAATATTGCCAACACTGTGTGGAAATAGGTATTTTGTTTTAAATATACGTCTCTATTATGACTTCCTCTTCCCCCCCCCCCCCAAAAAAAATCACAAATTTCTGTCTTAATTTTGTTTAAAAACTGGGTTTGCAAAACTTAAACTGTGGGCCAAACTTGACCTGAAAGCGTACATGTCTTTCTCCTTAAACTCCCTACCCTCCCTTCGCCATATCCCAATATTCCTCCTGGAACAATGATCACTTGACTTAAGTGTTTTGTTTTTAGAATTCTAAGTTTGCTCTGTCCTGAAACCCCTTATACTTTCTGATGCCTTGAGATGTGGCTATGATCCTGGCTAAAAGAGAGTGAGAACCAATCATTTAGGCATCTCATCCATTTTTGTTAATTGTTCAGAAGGGTTCCTGTTGAACACTGTAAGAGACTCTCCATCTCATAGGTGTTAAGGTCTCTACTTCTGCTGCACTTCCAGCCCTTGCCAGAAGCTAGTGTTACTCACAGGATCCTGTTACTGAGCTAATTAATATTAAAAAAAAAAAAAAAGTCATTGAAAAAATCCCCAAATATTTCCATAAACTTGCTTTAGGCAATCATTTTGTGGTTAGATTTATGATCTAAAAATTAAACTCACCACAGCACTGAGGATTTGACTTAGGAAATTTTTGTTAACCTCTTTTACATACATTTTTTATTGAAGGTAATGTACAGTGGGGAGGAGCTATGGAAAGAAGGCTGTACTAAATGATAGTGGAGTTGAATCTTTCCAAGCCTGACATACTTGAACATAAAGAACAGGGCTTGAAAAACATAACAAACACCTACTGCCCAGAACCTGCAGACCTAAGAAAACACCACTGCATTGGTTCAGATTGGAAGATTTTCTTTGCAAACAAAGGTCTATAATCTATAATGTCTGTAATGTTTCCTGTGTAAATATAGCTTAAAACCTGCATAAATTGATGGGATGGGTCTCCTTCACCAGTTTTCCACTTGGTACAGTTATCTGTCTTGGAACATGTCACACATCTCTAAAAAGGGCTGGCTTCATTTTACCAACACATGATGATCAATCTGTATGTCACTTTCTAATTATTTTGTCCTGTGCTGCTAGCTTAATAAAAAATCAGTATTAATGAAAGTATAGACTGACGATATTTTTTCACTTGAACTGTTAAGTCATTAGGTATTGCAGAGTTTATAGACCGTTTTATGGTATCTGCTACAAGTGCTGTGATGTGCAGGCACAACAGGGTGACTTGAACACTGAGAGTCAAGTTGAAACTTAGAATTTCATTGCTACCTAACAGTGAAAGCAGAATCTAATGTATGCCTAAAGAGACTTTCTTTATGTTTTAGTGGAAACTAGAGTGTTTTTGCAAATTTGTCATCTTCACATTTATAAAACAACTAGAATTTTCTGCTGTCCTTAAACAGGATCTCAACCTTTATTTATATCCTAGATAAACCTAAATTGCCTGAAAACTACACGGATGAAACTTGGCAAAAATTGAAAGAAGCTGTGGAAGCTATCCAAAACAGTACTTCAATTAAGTACAATTTAGAAGAGCTCTATCAGGTAAGTGGTCCCGATCTATATTTAAAGCCATTCAGTCTAAATAAAATCTGGATATGCTCTGTTCATTTTTCATTTCTCAGAATTATTTTTGTGATTTTAAAAAAAAATGAAATATGACACTTTGTAGTTACTTTCCTACTGAACAAACTATTTACTTAGAACAGTTTCTCAAAGTGACTTTAAAAATCCAGAATAAAGGATTTGCAAGAGCTAAAGTTGAACTGAGAACTTTTTTACCTGCCAAGAGCATAATCTAAGGTGTGGTTTCCCTTGCAACAGTTGACACGAATTAAATAAGGCAAGGAGCTGTATTCCCTTTACTACTGCTTTTGAGTTTGTGCTGTGTAGCTGCTCAAGGAGAAACATGAAATCCTAAAACGTTTGGTGTTTAGGTAAGAAAAGGACAACTTGGATTAAAATGTAATCTATTTGTGTCTGTCTAAACACAATCTCTGTTCATAATTTGGGATCATAAACAACCATTTTTTAAAAAAAATCATTAACTTCTAAAGTAGGTGTAAAATGTGTCACCATATTTCCTCATGAAAATCATATTCGTTTAGTTGTCATTGCTTGCCATTCAAATTATGTATATTTGACAGTGAAAACATTTAAACTCCTTCCCCCCCCCCCCCCCCATCATTAGTAATGATTATTTTGCCCTGATTATTATTTTTAAAGAATGCTGTCGGGTCTAAATTGAGTATTAGACCTTTTTTATAAGCTCTTCAGTCTTTATATAATTACATTTCTGTTTCTGCATTCTTTATGTACAGTTACTTAACTAAATTTGTTTAGTCAAAATAACTGGGACTTCCTAAAGTTAGGGGGCGTTTTGTACCACTTAGTGCTGCACGCAGTTATAAAGAAGTACTTCTATTTTGTTCTATTTTTAAGCTTTTATCGTTTGATAGGTTTTCATGGTTTTTTTTTCTCAAAAAGGTGAATTTTGAATGTGGTTTTGGCTCCAGCAAATATACGATGACATTCTATTTTTAGGTCTTATTGAAGTTTGGGATGGGTTGAATTGCCTGAATATGGGCTGAATATTTTTTTTTCTTTTTTGTAGTCCTCATGTCCCCCCACTCAGCGCATGTTACATGCGCTTTAGATTCTTGTTTTGAACTTTTAAATCAAAACCAGCAAGGTTGAGAAACTTCATGTTTGGCATGTGCATGGTTCCACAATAAAGAGCACCTTCTTTGCACCATTTGGAGGAATTGATGGCAAATTAGATACCCTGAAATCAACAACTGCATGTGTATTTAAGCTCCGGACAAATAGGCTTATACTGTATTGAATAATGCAGAACTGCAAATAAATGTGTTTTTAAAAAATATAGTGAATCATGGGCTTATCTACCACTCAAAGGACAAACAAATCAGTTAACTAGTAGAGATGGCCTTTATCTACAAAGTCATACTGAAAACCTTGCCGCTACTTCAAAATAGTAGTTTAAAATGAATTTGCCCTCTTAGAGGTTGATATCAAACCAGGTTTCACTGTGCTACTTATGCTTAAGGAGAGTGAGTTACAACTACTTTGAGAATCATGACTTAGAATATCCTGACATATGTGTTGAAAATTTCAACCATAACGTTACAATTATTTAAATATATTTAAGTGAATAGGAACATTTCATACTTGACTGCCCTCTAAGTTGAATCTAAAAATAAATGTCTTAATTTAAAAATAGTAATAGCAATTGCTAGTATTTTAAATGCTAAATAAACCAGTGCTGCTTGTGAACAGCTGCTTGGTAAATGGATCTGATTCCAAATATGCTTTGGCAGACATTATTATCTAAGCAGAGAGAGGAATGGCCCAAAAAAAGCCTATTGAAGTTCCTTCCCACACTCTTCAAAAGGATTTATTCATATTTTGTGTTTGAACAGAGTTAAGCTTCTTGGTTTTAGTTTGACACATGTGTGTGCCAGTAAAATCCCACTGAGTGAACTTTTTTTTTTTTTTTGAGCCTTTAATTCGCTGTGTTACTACTTCTACTTCTCAGGTTGAGGTTGGGGAAGAGTGCACATAGATAAGCAGCTAAATAATCATGGAGAACTGAAAGCTTTATACAAATGGTTTATTTGCCAGAATAATTTTCTTCAGTACATCAACACTAAAAAGTAGAGGCCTAGACTTCCCTGTTTAAATGGATGATTATAAATAAGAAAGGTCAGTTTTTTAAATATTTCTCAAAGTACCTGTTGCTATGGCCTCAGAAAATCTTCCAATCTGAACCAATGCAGTGGTGTTTTCATGTGTGATTCCACCGCAACCCGTGCCTTCTCTTCTTCCTTATCCTCCCCCAAAACAAATGTAAATTTCACAATACCCAGATGGCTCTGGGGAGCCTTGGTCCCATGTCCTGAGTACATCTGATACATCTGAGAGTGCAGAATCCCAAGGCAGGGCATCTTATTCTGAACAACCCACTTCTGTGAACCGCAAGTAGGTAGTGTGATTATTTGCAGTGTTAGCAACAGCAAAACGTCTTGTACAGTATCATTTTAAATATTGATCTAGTACAACAATGTTGCAGTAGCAATTGTACAGTATCAGTGGAGATACTTCCATTTAAAAGGACAGTGTTTTCAGCAGAAATTCCCACTATCTGCCTGTTTTTTTAAAAAAACAAAGAAAAACAACTTGTCTGTTTTTTTTCTGAAATTTCGTAGTTGGTGTGGAATTTTTTCTCCATTAAAATACATGTATTTTGTATTTGATTTCTTGTGTCAACAAAAGGTTTGAAAATCCTATTTGACACAAGCGTGTTGTGAATTTTCCACTACTTATTACTGTGTAGAACTCCAGATATCATGTGCTCATGCATGTATATGTGTGAAGTTTCATACATTAAAATAAATTCATCTGAGTTTTATTTAACTTATTACACATTGAAATAAATGCACATGGGATGAAATCCATCCATTCATAATGGGCCTATAGAAGGTCCTCCAAAGTGCATAAGTCCTTGCAACCATGCGAAGAGTTGGAAATGGAGTGGGTACTTATGCAACCCCTGTTTTCTAAGGTTGGGGGGGGGGAACTCTGTAACACCTCAGAATAGACTGGCAAAGAGGGGTGCAGATCAGGAGCAGATGATTGGCCAGAAATGATTGCGTAGGGAGAGCCAGCCATTGTTAACCCTGCTTATTAACTAGAAGAGCAGCCGCAGAGGGGTTGTGCATCTGGCTCAAAGGTGACATTCCATCTTTTCAGCCCCCAGTAGTCATCTTCCCCCCACCCCAAAGCCCATTTGGGTGGAAGAGGGGTTACATTTTGTGTCCTGTGTTTACTTGAAAGTTTGATATGACTTCTCACATTTTAATGGTATGTAAGTTAGAAGCTAACCACATAGGCTATAGAGCATGAGAGAAAGGGAGAAAACTCCAACCCATATGCCATCAAACTGAACAAAGAACTGTACTGTTTTTAATAATGCAGAACTGCAAATAAATGTGTTTTTAAAAAATATAGTGAATCATGGGCTTATCTACCACTCAAAGGACAAACAAATCAGTTAACTAGTAGAGATGGCCTTTATCTACAAAGTCATACTGAAAACCTTGCCACTACTTCAAAGTAGTAGTTTTTCTGTTAGATCAGTGGTTTTCGACTTGTGGTCCATGGAACCCTGGGGGTCCACAGTCTATGCCTAAGATTTCCAAAGGGGTCCGCACCTCCATTCAAAAATTTTTAGGGGTCAGCAAATAAAAAATGGTTGAAAACCATTGTGTTAGATTAATACCATTTTTTTAAAAAAAACCAAACTCAAGACTGAGAATTTAAACGCTCAAATACCAGGAAATTCAGTTCTGGCTTTCCCGGCAGCCGGAACTCAACCATCTTGTGCTTATGTAGCATTTTGTATTATATGTGGTGTTTATACATCTTGCTTTCATGACTAAAACTACCTTGAAAAAATGATGAATTCTAACTCGGTGAATTTGCGTCCCATATATATTCAGAGTTAACTGCTTGTTTTTGACAAAAGAAGTTTGTACTAACCTTTACTACCTGTTCATCCTTTTGGAGCTAATATAATTATGGGTGAGTGAGCAGCATTTATTTCACAGAATTGCTAACTTCGGACTGTAGAGTCTTTACTGCTGGTGTTTGTTGCAGAAGCTAGAAAGAACCCAACTTAACTGTCAGATCCCATGCTGAGTTAGCTGTTGGAAAGCATTTTTACTTGTGAACTGAGCAAATACAGTCTGAAAATCATGGAGACATTACATCTGGAACTAAAGACTGGTTCTTCTACAGATACCCACATATTCTTACACAAACACCTTAGTTAACCTAACCTGTAAAGCTGTTCATGTGCATTCCATGTAAACACAATCAATACAAATTAGGAAAACACCAGGTAAGGGTCCATCCACATAAAAAGCAATGTGACTTCACATTGCCATTATGCCTACAGACTTTATCTTCACAGCCTTTTACTCCCCCCCGCCCCAAACATCCATGATGTATGCATCCATTTTTTCTAAACCACAACCACAATGCTCTTAGTTTACTATGCCCTCAGGTAGTTTAAGATATTTTATTGAGAAAGTATGGAATACAGAGCACTACCAAAAAAATCTGAGGTCATAATTAGGCTTGTGTGACCTGGAGAGATGTTGCAGGATTTAGAGGGAACTTGAGGTGGGGAGTGTGAAAGGGCGACACTGGAAATCATGCTCTCTTGCACTAAGGCTTCCCTGTCTCTTCCAGTGGAACTGCAAATGGCTTGGTAAGTTTAGTAGCTCATAAAATAAAACCTTAAGTGTCTGTGTTTCAGAGTAATAAAACCCATAAATTGCTGGAAAATTGAACTACCTCTGTTCCTGCATTTCTCACTTGGGCACTTAATGTATGTCTACACAGCAAGTAAGCACCTGCAGCCGGTGTTGGTCAGCTGACTTGCAGGCTCCAGCTGCAGGGCTGTAAAATTGCTGTGCAGACGTTCAGGCTGGAGCCCAAACCACAGGGCCTCTCAAGTGGGGAGGTTCCCAGGCTCTAGCATGAGCCTGAACATCTACACAGCTGTTTTTAGCCCGGCAGCCCAAGCCTGGTGAGCCTGAGTCAGCTGACTCAGACCAGCTGTAGCTGTGCTACTACAGGTCTTTTATGCCTGTGTAGACATATGCTAAGACTCCCACTGAAGTCTGTAAACCCGTGGGTTGTGAACTGTTTAAGGGCGGGCCCTCGTAGTGTCATTTTACTGCTGTAAAGTGCTTTGTACATCTACTGTGCTGTGAAAGCAGCAGTATGTAATGTAAAGTTCCAGAGCGGGTAGATCTGCTCAAGGATCAAAAACAAACATGTCATGTTTTTTTTTGTTTTTGTTTGTGTTTTCTTTAAATGGAAGCCACATGGAGAAATTCATTTTTATCTTGCTATATCTGTGTCATTATTTACTTTAGGCTGTTGAAAATCTCTGCTCCTACAAGATTTCTGCAAACTTGTATAAACAATTGAGACAGATTTGTGAAGACCACATCAAAGCACAAATTCACCAATTCAGAGAATATCCTTTAACTGAAAGTCTTTTCACCTGCCAATCTCAGGAGTCATGGTTTCTTGTGCATCAGTTGATGGCTTTGGGGAGGTAGCATTATCTTATAGTTTGGCATTGTGGCAGAAATAGAAAGAACAAAGTATAAGTATAAATGTAAAGCCATTTAAGATCTTCACAGAGCAAAATGAATGCAGTCCCTGAACTGTTTTAGTTATAACATCTTGTAAGTATTAGCAATGGCATCAACTGTTGTAAAACACAGGAAGATACCTGAAACTGCTTTATGTGCAGGTAAAGAGAATTAATTTCAACAACTTTAGTTTTGAATTGTATTAAGAGTCTAGAAATATCAAGTACTCCGTTACTGGTTTGGAATCTTTAAAGCTTTCTTGCTGAAATGGAAAATGGATTATTGCTAGTACTTTACTAAGAGGCAGACTTTCAATAACCCAATGATTTTACACCTGCATATTTTGTGCCCACAGTAAAATGTGGATGCAAATGTTACGTTTAGACGTATCTATAAGATTTGGGGTCACATGTCTGGTATTAGACACCTTAATTCTGGCATTTGTGCTTGGAAATGATCTCCTGTGCAAACTTTGTACGTTTGAGTCCCTCTGAAAATGTGGCCTGAAACATTCTGTATGTTTACACTTCAGTCAATCATTGTGTCTGACTAAAACAACATATAATTGTAGTTTTTCCATATGCTAGCAAAGTATTATCGTTAACGTAGATTAGGCTTCAGAGTCCAAACGTGTTTTTGTTTTTGATAATGGGACTTAGGCTCCTGAGTGATTTTTAGGTGCTTTTGATAATTTTACCCTGGTCTTGAACTACTGTTAATAACCATGACACTAATATAAACTAAAAATAGCATCTGAAAAAAAATTCTGATCCTTTCCAAAACGTAGCTAGTGAATTTGTGATGCACTCTGAAAGTATTGTGGAAAAGCAAACAAGTACTCTTGAGCTTTTTAGGTGGCTAATGTAAACTATGGGATTTTTGTCATAATTTTCTTAACTGCCTTTTCATGGATTCGCTGGACAGTGTTCTTTTTCTAAAGAAAATAGACAAATGTTGGCAAGATCATTGCAGACAAATGGTAAGGTGGTTTTTTTGTTTTTTTTTGTTCCTTTTAAAAACAAACCTGTCTATTCCTGACGGTTTACTTATCTCTCTCTTATCTTTTTACAAATACACTTTGTGCTTCTGAAATGTTATCTGATTTCTAATGTAAAGGCTTCCGTTATAGGAGGAAATGACATCTAACTTGTTAGAAATGAAGCTTTGAAAGCACTTCCCTGAGATGTACTTCTGAACATATGGCTTTGGTCCTGAATAAACATTTGAAATACACGTTGCGTGTGTATATGCTAGCCCTTCCCCTCGTGTTTGTAACTCAGAGACTAATTCTGATTTTACCCTTGGTTCATGTCTAAATGCTATTTTGCATTCTTTCCCACCCTAAATCAAATGCTAAATGTCATGTTGATCATACTTAAAACATCCCACTGCATACTAGTAAATGCAGAATACTCCAGAAATTGTTGGTAATTTTGGCACATACACATATACAGGTATATGGCATTTCAATTTCAACTGATATAAAAATGCTGGTGACTTTTTTCCCCTCCTCCCCAACAGATCATGATTAGGAGTATCTTTTTGTTCCTGGATCGAACTTACGTTCTTCAAAATTCAATGCTGCCATCTATTTGGTAAGGATGCAAAGAATAAAACTGATTTTTTTTAAAAAAATTTCTTACTATTTGAAATATAGGGATTGCAGCTAGCTACAATTTTTTTTGCCGTTCTAGAAGAGAGAAATGTTTTGAATTTAATTTCCATGAAATGTGAGTGTTTTGCAGTGATTAATAGACCAAATTTTAACTGAACTGATACCATCTAACTCCAGTTTGCATAATACAAGAAAGCCTTTTCAGTAATTGAAAAGCCAGGATTTAGGGTCAAAGGGTCATTGGCCACACATCTGGTTATCAAAGGCAGTGAGGATATTTAGTACATGTATAACATTCTAAAGATACAATGCTTTAAATATATTGGATAACGAATATGTACAACTCCTAATTTTATAAAGGGGTAAACTAAGGTTATGTCTACAGTACCAGCTCGGGCTGTGATTCCCAGGTCATCTACACATACTCTCATTAGTTTGGTGAGAACTAGTGCAAGTATAAACATGCACTGCAATAGCATGGCTTACCCATGCCGAGTCCATACCTACAGGGAGGTTGTATTCAATATGGCTAAGCCATGCCACTACCTTTGCGACCATGGCCACACTGCTATTTATAGTCTCAATAGCTCTCATCGAGCTAGCACAAGTAATTGTGTGTGAGCTGGGAAATCACACCTCTAGCTCATAGGGAAGACAGGATCAATGAGAGGTTACGGTCAGTTTTGGGGTGTCCAACTTGATATACCCCTTAAAGGTCTAACTTTTTCGGAAAGTACTGAGCACCCACTCTCAAATCAGACCCACTTAACGCATCAGGTTGGACACCCAAAACTGAGATCCCGCCTCCACATCACCTTTCATCATTTAAAATCTTTGCCTAAGGACACCAGTGATAGAGCTGAGATTAGAACCCCGGCTTCCATTCCATGCTTAAAGCAGTTTTCTCAAAAGAATTATCTTTGAAGATATGCTAGTCTTCCTATTAAATTGAGGAAACACTTTTAAGCCTCATCAGTTTTTAATCTTTCTAAATCCAGCTAATCCAAGCTAAGAATGGTTAACGTCCTAAAACAAAGTAATTATCAAAAATAAATCTCACTTGTATCTGCAGATGTGAGAATGTGTACAAGAGTATTACTTTAGATACTTGCCTATTGTTGTATATGTGTGCGTTTACACACCTCTGAAATGGCTTAGGAAACTCTGAGAGAGTAAATATTTGAGCATCAGAATCAAGAACATGTGCTGCTGTTTTTATTGTGATGGTTAAAAATAAAAAATTCAGAGATGGTTCTGCTTCAAATTATTTAAGAGGCTTTTTTATCTTTTTAGGGATATGGGTTTAGAGTTGTTTAGGACTCATATAATTAGCGATCAGAAAGTTCAGAACAAGACCATTGACGGCATTCTTCTCCTGATTGAGAGGGAAAGAAATGGTGAGGCTATTGATAGGAGTTTGCTCCGAAGCCTTCTAAGTATGCTTTCTGATTTGCAGGTGAGTACGTTTTCTTCAGTTAGCAGAAAACTGAAAAAAGTACCACACTTGTATTCCAGGACACACTATATGCTTTACACTGAATTATTCTTCTTTATTCCCTAGATTTATCAAGATTCTTTTGAACATAGATTCTTGGAAGAGACTAATCGTCTGTATGCGGCAGAGGGACAGAGACTTATGCAAGAACGAGAGGTATTTTATGTTTTAATCTTTTTCCTCTTGTTTGCAGCCACTGATGAAACATCTTAGCTAAGAGAGAGCAGAATAATGTGTTCCTTTAGTGCATTCTCCTCATGCATAGGGTAGCAGGAAATATTCTCAGCAATAGTGTGACTCACACGTCTACCTTTTTAAAAACTGGCAAATGTACTCAAGCACCATCACTCTAGGGCCTGGTGTTCTTGGTCCCAAAATTAGTCTGTAGCTGTTGCTGTCAGACTTTGGTCCCAGCATCTCTTCAACATTTCTTCATTATGTAAACAGTAAAATAACTTTCTTTAATCTTTTCAGGTTCCAGAGTATCTTCATCATGTCAACAAGCGATTAGAAGAAGAAGCAGACAGAATTATCACATACTTGGATCAGAGTACACAGTAAGTGTGTGATCTGCCTTGGCTTGGTATCTTTAGCCATTCAGTTCTAATCCTGTTGAAGGCTTTTGCCACACAAAATAACTACAGTTATTGACTAACGTATTATTTGTATTCAGATATAATGTAAGTTGCCAAATGCTTCTCCTCTGGCCCAAAACTGCTTCAAGCCAATCAGTCATTGTCTTATTTTGCACAGCTAACTGGAGTGGTTCAGATTAGAGGCTGATTTGACTTTTGGGCAATTAATTTGATTTGTGGGCCGTTTTAGGGGAGAGAGCCTGTATTCCTACTAGCAGTGGCAACTACCTGTATGAGCAAATACTCGGTTACCTTCTTAACGAAAGTAGAGAGAGGCCAGCAATAGTTACGGGGTATTCTCAGTGGGAAAACTCTAAACTAGTTAAGGCTGTAAATACCATTCAAGGAAGAAAACCCCTTGAATGTCAGTTTCTTAGATAACACAGTCATCACCTGGAAACTTAAAATGAAGATTACCTTTCGGGGTGGACTCAGGTGCAGAAGGTGGCTGGTGGGGATGCTGGAATTCCCCTAGAGAGACATACTGTGAGGCCACTGCTGTGGTTACTGGGAGGAAGAGGAGACATGCAACAGGATGTATGGCCCTCTTTGAGTACATGGGCAGCAGGTCTTACCTTGGAGTTGGGAGGGAGCAGGCCACTGAATGATAGAGGCCTCTTACTATAGTGCAGGGGTTCTCCCAACAAATATTTTGGTGGCCTCAGTGTGTGGCCACCAGCTCTTGCTGCTGGCCACTCTGACAAACCAGTCTCTCTGTCCCTGCCCGCCATAGTCCTTCAGCTGGGGCCCACCCCTGGGAAGGTGTGTCAGGAACTCTGGCCACCTGTGGAGTCCCAGGCTCCCCATGCCCCAGCCTGGCGGGAGCGGAGGAGTGTCCCAGTGACTGAACACAATAGCTGCCTCCAGTGCTGTGCACACCAGCCCCACGTGTCTCCAGAAGTGCTGCTTGGAGCCCCCGAGGAGGCCGTGTGGTACAGGACGCCGATCCCTGCTGGCGGCACCAAAACAAACACCAAGGCAGCGCCTCTCGCTGCCCTTGGTAACAGTGATTCAGGAGCAACAGCTGGGTGCTGCAGGGAGAGGCTTCTGCTCCCCCCCCCCTTCCCCCCGAATCTCCACCCATGCTTTGGAGGCTGTCGTGGCTGCAAAAAAATCTGCTGGTGGCTGCATTTGAGAAACGCTGCTCTAGTGGATGAGGAGGCAGCACCAGAGATGAACTCTGAGGGAGGGGATTTGGGACTGCTGTTATGCTGTTTCTCCAGTCCTGCTGTCCTCACTCTCCACCCCCTCAGCCATTAAAGTAAGAGTCTGCTAGGTCCTTCAGTGGATCCCTTCTTCCTGAGTCCATTATTAGCAAAGTCCCCATTCTAATTTAGGAGCTATTGGTTCAAATACCTGTCGTCTTTGCACCTTCCTGGTCACTGTCTCCTTGCTTTATGGTCTCTTGCAAGGCCTGAATGCCCTCTTGCATGAGGTTGAAGGAAGCGTATTCCCTGAGGAGCTGCTTCCCTAACTTTCTGCCCTGATGAGATCCATCTTGTGCATCACCTTGAGGCACTCAGTTACCATAGTGATGAGTTTACTATAAATCCCTCGTCAGCAACCAGCAAGTAGTTACCTACTGGGGGAAACAGGTTAAATATATTTATATATTGTTTTGTTAAACACACAGCCCCACGTTATTGGGCAGGATCCTGCCAAGTGTAGATTTAAGTCAGGCTAGTCTGTTCTTCAAATGGGATTTAAAACTGTTAGTGATAGAAAAAGGAAAAGTAATTCTAAACATTTCTTCTATAGGAAGCCACTAATTGCTACTGTAGAAAAGCAACTGCTAGGTGAACATTTAACAGCCATTCTTCAGAAAGGTAATCTTTCTTCTTTATAGAAATGTTTCTAGTTACTGCTTCGGGGCTTTCATTCCTGTGCTGAAAAGAAAGTGACACATTCAGGTGCTGGGGGAGGACACAAGCCACATCATTCTTTAACACTCCTTGCTATTCAGTTCATGAAATAGCACTGAACATTTTGCAGGAGGGCAAGTCCCATTCTCCTTTTCAGAGGTAAGGAGCCACAATGGTGTCTTCAAATACATTGCAGAGCAGAAGGAAAACTAGAATTAAAATACAGATGTTGGGTTGGGGATTCAAGTAACATTTTTAAGATCATGAGTGGGGGGGTAGCCTTTGCGTTAGAGCCAGATGTAGCAAGGGGGACCATTCAGGATAAGCAAGCAAACATGCTACTCTACTCTAAAGAAGGCAAAAGCAGTTAAGATACACTGCTTTAGCCATGTAATAATCTCTCCTCATGGTCATGAGACCATGTGTGCTCCAAGGGAGGTGAATAATGGATACATGAGTGCAACCTGCACAAATTGTTCATCTAATATGCTTTAGTAATTTTCAAGTCAAAGGAAAAATATTAGACACCTGTTAGCTGAATGGTGTGTAGGTATTGGTGAGGGAGGGTGTTCTGGTAAGAAGCCCTTCACCCACCTGTTCCCTCTTCCCAGCTACTAGAAGTGAGAGTATTCTTACTTATGTGATGTCCCTGGACTCTGCTGTGGTTTTTCAGACATCTGCTATCAAGAGGTTAATATGAAAAATGAAGATGCTGCTTGGCTGCATGTAGAGATTTGCATTTTTTATAGTGTTATAAAGCTTAATTTTCTGCAAAAATTGAGATATAGGACTTCTGAGCTTCCAAGCAAAGCTTCCCAGGGGCTAATGGAGCGTAAACTTTTTTATTACTGAATTTAAAGGAGCAATGAAGTATGAGTGAGCAAAGCTTATGGATGAGACAGTTATGTATAGTACAATAGTCCAAGATACAAGGACTTTCAGATACAGGGTTAATTCAGATTGGCTAGACAACAAAAAACAGAATGGCAGTTGACCGCAAAAAAAAAAAAAAAAAAAATCGACAAGCAAAACCATTGGAGAAGAAACGGATATATTGAATAATAAATGGCTGGGTTAACATGAGATTTGAAGTTCTTTACATTCCAGTAGCATGCATGGATCACTTCCAGTGATTATACCTTTTTTAGATGTTTAAACTTTCAAACCCACAGGTTTAAACCACCTTCTTGATGAAAACAGAATTCAAGACTTGTCTCTTCTATATCAGTTGTTCAGTCGGGTCAGAGGTGGAGTGCAAGTTCTCTTACAGCATTGGATTGAATACATAAAGGTACTGATATATATCAAGGATCTTGTACTGACCTTTTATAATCACTGAGGATTGTCCACAAAATATTTCTTTTTCATAAACAAGTATTACATCTTAGAAAGATGCAACATAGTTTTAACAGATGACTTGGAATCTTTTAAACAGCATGCTTACATGTAACCGAACGACCTGTGAAATTGCACTGGGAATGCCATTGTTTTAAAATAATTGAATATTGTCTTGAAGTATCTATCATTCCAAAATCTGGATTTTTGTTTTTGGTTTATACAGAAAAACGTGTTGGTTGAGGAAAGACACATTCCTGGTATCTTCCTGTCACTTTAGGATAACGTTGGCTGTAATTTATACCCTTATTTCCAGGTCAAGTTTACCTTGTCTACACTTACAGCGCTGTAGCGCTTAGTGATGACTCTACCTATGCTGACGGAAGACCTCCCGTCGGCATAGGTACTCCACCTCCAAGAAGCGATAACTATGTCAATGGGAGAAGCCCTTCCATCGACATGGTGCTGTCTGCATCAGGGGGGTAGGCTGGTAGAACTGTCACTCAGGTGTGGATTTTCCACACCCCTGAACAACATAGTTATATTGGCATAGGCTTGGTCTACACCACCACCTTAAGTGATACTGCTAATTATCTCTTTTCTAGTTAACCCTTTGGGTTTACACTCATTTGTTCAGAAAAGTCCACGTAGAAATTTGGAATTTAAAATGTAAATTCATACAGATTATGTGTACCAAAGGAAAAACACTTCTCTCTTTCTAACAATGAAGACTACATGATTGTATTTTGATTACTTTTGTCTGGACCAGCATCATGGATATTGCCAGGCTAGGATCTTGTCTGAAAGAGCAGTTTGCTACCAACAGCACATGTGGGGTTTTGTTTGCTGTTGCCTTGTGTTGCAAATTGAAAAAAATCCAAAAGCACTAACTTTTAGCTACAAATGTAAAGTTTTTGCTTATTAAATGGAATACACTTTCATACATGCAGTATTTGTATTCCTGAGTGTGTGAGTGGAATATCACCACAGTCTGTATTGCTCCATCCTACATTTAAATTCTCTGCTTTCGTTGAGTGGCGGATTAGGCGGGGGGAAAGCTACTTAAAAAGCAAAGGACATACATACTAGATTACAACACTAAAGACCTTTTATTATCCTTCATGTATTCATAGGAAAACTCCCATTGACTTCACTGTTCAGTGGGCAGATGATTCTGTAACTTTAATAATATTGTCACATAGGCATCCTAATTTTGGTAGGAGAGTGCTTTGTATTACTGTTGTGGTGAAATTGACTTCCCTGGGAGTCTTGCCCATGTAAGTCTCTGCAGGAATGAGTCCTTGCAGCATGTAATATTTTGGTTGTATATAGTTTTGACTATCATCTTTAAGTGTTTGTACCATAAAGTTGGCTTACCATTGTGTTTGCATCTCTTCTGAAATGCAAGTTCTGCTATATACTGACTTCAGCAATTTGATTTTTTTTTAATTGCTGTCTATCTTGGTATGGTGATTCAAAATATAGAATACTATCTGTGTGTAGCAAGTACATTCTACCTTTTAATTATTGTTGTGTTAGCGAAGCAAACATTTTTCATTGTAAAATCTGAACTTTTACATCATCCAACTTTTGGTTTGAAGATTTCATTCAGATCTGCTATTTAGAATTTTGATTGAAGGGTGAATTTTTGTTTTTCAGGCATTTGGTAGCACCATAGTAATTAACCCGGAAAAAGACAAAACTATGGTCCAAGAGCTGCTAGATTTTAAGGATAAAGTTGACCATATTATTGATGTCTGCTTTCTGAAGAATGAGAAATTTGTCAATGCTATGAAAGAAGCATTTGAAACCTTCATTAACAAGAGACCAAATAAACCAGCTGAACTGATAGGTATCATTTTCAGTCTCTCTTTCTACATAGAAGCTGTTTCTTATGTTTTGGGTTTTTTGATTATGCAATTTGAACAGATGATTAGGGGAATGATGGGATTTTATTTATGAAAGGAGGCTTAACAGAAAGCATAACTAAACTAAACAGTATATATTTCTGCAAATAGCTTAATAGGAGTCCAGAAGCATTAGATATTGTTATGGTGAATGACCACCATTTCACTGGCTAGTTGTTGTTGTTTTTTTGTTTTTGTTTTTTTTTTTGTTTGGTTGGTTGGGTTGTTTTGGGGGGGCGGGGGAGCTGAGGTATATCAGCAATGCTTCAGGACCCAATTCAATCACTAACCGAGATTAGGCAAAACCTTCCCTGGCAATGGAATTAGTTTGAGTCTTCAGGAGTCTACACAGTCTCTGTGATACCTCATTTGTGCACAGAGTGACGCAGGGGTCTGCAGCAGTGCAACTATGTAGTAGTGGATCCACCAACCATATGACCTTCCTGCCCACTATCTCTCTATCGTCTCAGTGAATGGAGCCCCTGTGGACCAATGGAAATACAGACCCTCTCACTTTCTTGTGCAGTAGAACGATACCTGTTATGCTATCTGTTGGGCTGTATACATTCTTGGGCTGGTGGGACTACCCTTTTAGTGAAATTTGCTTCAGAGTGCCCTATTTTTCAGTGATCTCTGTTTCCATAATTTTAGCAGATATTATCGCACCATTTGAAACTGGCTATTGAAATCGGCTAGCATGCACAATTTTTCTTCCCCAAGTTAAATTTCTAGAACAATTTTAACAATATATTTTACTCTGGAACCTAATGCCTTCTATTGCTGCTACTTTAGCTACATCAAGCTTGGTTCTTCAGTCAGGGACCTTTATGTGGATTATGGCTTATTATGTTTAAAAACCTTGCTTTTAAAGTAACAGATACAGGCCTGTGGAGCAGTCATGAGTGTGTGATTTTTCATCATCTTCTATTTAAGCTGGTACTCTCACTCATATGAGAAGAGGTCCTTGAACTATTGCAATTTAATGATGTTCTAAAGGCATACATGAAAATGCAGTATCAAAATGGTAGTGCTAAATTTGTTCATGGTAATGTATAATTGTTTTGGCTTTCCAAAAGGACCATAGTTTTTGGTTTATTTTTTTAAACGTCTCTAGAATGAGCTAAATGTCAAAATTTAAATGTAGGTTCATTCTGATGCTCGGCAGAGTCAGGTTTTCAATTCCTTTTACTTGTTTTGCTTTTTAGCTAAGTATGTGGATTCAAAGCTTCGTGCAGGCAACAAAGAAGCTACTGATGAAGAACTTGAAAAAATGCTGGATAAAATTATGATTATATTTAGGTTCATTTATGGTAAGGGTTACAATTTTGTTTGTGTACAGTTGTTTTATCTGTAACGTAATGTTTCCTTGCAAGTTGATTCTAATCTATCTGCCCACCCCCCTTCTCCCCCCCCCCCCCCCAAAAAAAAGTGTACAGTATCTCTGTGGATTTAGTTTGTCTTCCAATCATTTAACTGTAGAGACTGCCCTAAATGCTCACGTAGTGCCTGATTCAGAGCTAACTGAAAAACTCCCTTGGACTTTATATGGGGCCTATTGAGTAACCTTTCATTTAAATGTTGCAGTTTGCACAAACAAGTTTTATCTGATCACCAACAAATCATGTCCTTTACATTACAGGAAAAGATGTCTTTGAGGCCTTCTATAAGAAAGATCTAGCAAAGCGGCTATTAGTTGGGAAAAGTGCATCAGTAGATGCAGAAAAATCTATGCTTTCCAAACTGAAACATGGTGAGTATCTTGCCCTCCCTCCTGCTTTTCTCTGTTAGAAAGAATAGTCTAAATTAATAACTGTGTTTTCCCCTATAACAGATTTTTTTTGGTCTTCCTTTTTTGAAGTAAGTGAAAGGGAAAATGTAGTGGGTGTGTAAATCTTTTTCTACAGTGTTATGTTTATCTTTAACAATGTTATTCTGCTTTAAGAAAACAATTTCATATAAGCAAATACATTAGTACCAGGCAGAAGTCAGGAATTTAAAGTTCAAGCTGACCATCTAGTTTGTACCATCCTGGTCTTTGGGGGTAAATCTGAGGGATTCTGGCACAAAATACTTGTGCTATGATAGGATAATGTGCTTTTTCCTCTTGGGTCATGTGTTTTTTATTCAGTGTAAGGACTCACAGCCCCGTGTAACTGCCAATCAGCTCTTACCAATGGACCTTCACTATTTTGTAATACAAAATCTTGTGCTTGGTCAGACAGGATTTCTAAGGTTTAATCCAGGTCCAGACTTCAAGGAGATAAAGATCACCGTGCAGGAGATCAAAGTTTAAATCAGTGTGCAGGTCAATGGGCTGGCCCTAGGACAGTTCTTAAATTAGGAATAATTTTCTGAATTTGTATTTGTGTGCTAGATTTGAATGGCTCTCTGACATATGGTATAACCATTTTAAATGTGTTGCTTCTTAGTTTTTGACTGTTTTTTTAATTATAAAAACCTCTCTTCTAGAATGTGGTGCTGCTTTCACCAGCAAGCTTGAAGGAATGTTTAAAGACATGGAACTTTCAAAAGATATCATGATACAGTTTAAACAGGTATAGCTGTAAAGCCTACCATAGTTTGTTCTTTAGTATTTTATTACTTTCCTTGTGGGTATGTCTGATGCACCCCCCCGGGTACTCAGGGTTGTGAGGCACCTCACTACTACCTCCGCTTAGCTTGAAGGAATCTTGGCTGTGCCTGCTATGGATCAACTCCCTGAACACCAACCTCTGGCAGCACAGCACAGCCTCGCTCACTCCGTAGAGTAGCAATAAACGAATCCTGGAGTCTTCAGAACATTCCCTGCAATGTCCAACCTCTTATCCACTGAACGCTCTTGATTACCAGGCCTTGCTGTTCCTGGAGGATTAGTACACACCACCTTGTAAGATTCAACTCAGGATCACCAATTTACTGACCACCGCAGCACTTAGATTTATAGTGAAAACAATAAGTTTGTTATCAAAGAACAGAGATTCAAGTGCTAGTGAAATAAGAATATTGGAAACAAATGGTTACATATAAAAGAAAATCAAAACACGCTTTCTACTGACTAAACTTAACTAACAATTTACATCCTTGTCTTAAAAAAAAATCTTATTTCAGCCAAAGTTCTCTCCAGCATATTCAACAAAGCCTGGTTGAGACCTGTTTTTCATAAAGCAAGCTCAGACCATTTACTTCCTCAGTGAAGGATGTCAGGGTGTCGTCTTTGCCCCCCAAATACAATAGGGCAAACCCTTAGAGTGCACCTCAATATAAGTTTCTCCCCAGCTCTCCTATCCTCACCCTATTCTGGTATTTTTTCTCTTCCTGTTAGTGTCTCTGAAGTTCCCACAATCTTTCCTTAATGTTCAGTTCTGACAGGTGATAGGAGATCCAATGTGAACTATACAGTATTTAATTTATATGTAAACAGCCAGCTAGATAAACATTCTTGCCAGAAAACCTGTTGTTCACATTTGCTGGTGACCAGTCCCTAGACACAGACCTTCAAAAACATAATTTTCAGTAGAGATACATAACTTCTTACACAATATCCATACATGCATTTTGCAATGATGTTGATAACCAGCATGACACTGGCTTTTATTTGAGATCTCTCATGACATTCTGGTGAACTAGAATGTACATACCAAACCCAAGAAATTCCTGTAACCCCTCTGCACCTCCTTGCCAGAGGTTCTTGGGTCACAGTGTGTTATGGCCAAAATGTTTGTTGTAAATATTTCCTTATCATTTGAAGTAACTTTCTCTCCTTCAGAAGACACAGAGATTAACTTGCTCTTACAGGATGCACTTTTTTAACTTGTTTGTTTTTTGTACAAAGATCCTTGGGAGGGGATGATTTTTCAAAGACAAAAGGCAATTAGAAGCACAACTCCTACTGAAAAGTCAATGGGTATTGAATACTCAAATCCTATTTGTGCCTTTTGAGAAAATTCCACCTTAGTTCACTAATTGATTTAACTAATAACAGAGCAAAAATCAGCAGAACAAGTACCTAGTGGGATTTAACAGGAAATATATGAAATAAATATGCAAACTTGTTGAATGTCTAGCTTAACAGCATTACAAGCTGATGAGACTAGATCACTGATCTAGTGGAGAGAGTAGAGCACATGGTGTCAACACAACTCAGTTGTGTTCCGGGATCTGCCACTGATTTAGGTTGACTTTGGTCAAGTTATTTAACCTCTTGGCTTCAGTTTCTCTGTCTTTTAAATAGTCTTGTACTTCACAATGGCAGTGTATGGGTTTCTTTACAAACCAACATCAAAAAGTGTTTTGAGAGCCTCTGAAAGGTGCTATCATACTCATTCTACTATTCATGTAGTTAACTTGCATTCTGTGCAGAGAATATCATGGGGTCACTTGCATTCTGTGCACTCATGGCACTGATAATGCCTGTTTAACTTGCCTGTAAGAATAAGGGAACGGCACCACTTTTTCAATATGCTTTTGTTTCTCCTTGTAGTATATGCAAAATCAGAATGTACCTGGTAACATTGAACTAACAGTGAACATCCTGACTATGGGTTATTGGCCAACCTATGTGCCTATGGAAGTCCACTTACCACCAGAGGTAAGGATAACTATGTTGGACTTTGCATACAGAAGTAGAACACTTCTTTCTTAGGCTTGCCATTAGTTAATGTTTAATGTTTAACTGCCTTTTGAATAACGGGTTAAGCATTATAACCATTTTTAAAAATAGACCAACCTTTTAGAACATAAATACATGGTTAACATCTCTTTAAAAAACAAAACCTTAACATTGTTTTTCCTCCCTTAAACTGTTTTGTTTTCATTTAATTTATTTGTTTAAATAAATGCAATTGGAAGTGAAGTGGAGTTTTTCTTTCTTTCCTGTTCTCTAGATGGTAAAACTGCAGGAGATCTTCAAGACCTTCTACCTGGGAAAACACAGTGGTAGGAAACTTCAGTGGCAATCAACACTAGGTCACTGTGTACTAAAAGCAGAATTTAAAGAGGCAAGTATGAGTCTCTGGGTTATTTTCTGCTGGTGTATTCCTGCAGTCTGGATTTTGTCAGTTTTGAGGTACTTTGTGATATGACCATGAATACCTCAAGGAAAGATTCTTGCAATATGATTAATATTTAGCATTGGCAATAACCTTCTTGAATTTCTCTTAATATAATGACTGTGTGGTACCATCCAGATGGGGTAGCTCCTGCAAGGGCACCAAAGTATTTTGTGTTTAATGCATCAGAGACTCTGGTCTTGGATAAAGAAAAGGAGTACTTGTAGCATCTTACAGCATGAAGTGAGCTGTAGCTCATGAAAGCTTGTGCTCAAATAAATTTGTTAGTCTCTAAGGTGCCACAAGTACTCCTTTTCTTTTTGCAAATACAGACTAACATGGCTGTTACTCTGAAAACTGGTCTTGGATAGTATAATTCTGTTGTGTGTCATAGATAAATGACACAAATTTGGGTGTGGGAGGGAGCAGGGGATGGGGTGAGGCGGGCTCCCTGCAGCGACATCCCCCGTCGCTCAGCTGCTAGGCGGAGGTCTTGGATGGTACCATTCTGTCTTGTGTCATAGATAAATGACACAAATTTTACTTAATTTATTGGTCTGACAGTAAAGTACTGCACACCATGTTTGTGATGGTGGGGAGCAAATAGTAACTGAACATCTCATGTCTAAGATTGGTGCTGTATTTCACAGTTACCACATGGTGGCTAGTAATATGCCTGTTCAGATTCCTGAGCTGAATGAAATGGATAGCTTTCCTTCAAGCCAAGTTTTCATTTCAATTAATGTACAATACATGAATGATTTTTGACTTTCTTTCCAAGAAGACTTAGTAACATCTGGTCTCTTCATCCTTGACAGGGCAAAAAAGAGCTTCAAGTCTCTTTGTTCCAGACACTGGTGCTGCTTATGTTTAATGAAGGAGAGGAGTTCAGTTTAGAGGAAATAAAGCAAGCTACTGGGATAGGTCAGTATTAAATGCAGTTGATGGTGTCTGAATGCTGTTGTCTAAAATACTAAACAGCTTGTTTTTGCTTTAGAGGATGGAGAGTTAAGGAGAACACTCCAGTCATTAGCCTGTGGCAAAGCTAGAGTACTGACTAAAAGTCCCAAAGGCAAAGATGTGGAAGATGGTGATAAATTTACATGCAATGATGATTTCAGACACAAGCTCTTCAGGATAAAAATCAACCAAATCCAGATGAAAGAAACGGTATGGGTTGGGTTTTTTTCCCAGTTGCTGCCCTCTCTTCTGATTCTTAGTTCCATTATTTTTGCATGTCTTAAAAATACAGTAAGCTTTCTTTTGTCCAATGTTGAATTTGTTTATTTGATCAACTACATGAAGTATGCAGGTGTACTTTGTGTGGCAAGTGAACCATAGGTCTTAAATCTGAATTAGCAAACTAATCCAGATTCCCTATTAATCAGATCTGATAATCTACCCAGATTTCTAGGAATCTGAAAGATTTTAAGTAGTACCTGTTGTTGTGTATGCCATTGACCTTTGTATTCTGAAGCTTTACTAAATAAAAACTTTGCAAACTGCTGTGGATTAATCTGGCTAGATTACATGGGAATAAGAGAATTCAGAGTCTTAATTGGCATTCTGTTCTCTATATTATGGCTAGGCATTAACTTATCATTGGGTTCCTGCTGATATCTGAAACAAACTATTTTAATTTCCTATGTGAGTATGTTTCTCTTTGTAGACAATAGCCTTTCAAAAAGGACTTTGGAAGGAAATCAGGAGACAAATATTTGACACCAAAAATGCTGGGATTAATGTGTAGCTGTCTGCAGGTCAGACAACCAGAAAAGGATCACTTTGACTGTTTTCGTGTTGTTGTTTTTTTGTTTTTTTTTTAACTTTTGGGTTTTTTTTTTTAAATTGCTCATCCAGGTAGAGGAACAGGCAAGCACTACAGAAAGAGTATTTCAGGACCGGCAGTACCAGATTGATGCTGCAATTGTGCGAATCATGAAGATGCGTAAGACTCTGAGCCACAATTTGCTTGTGTCAGAGGTGTACAACCAGCTTAAATTCCCAGTAAAGGTAGAGTTCTGATTCTTTCTTTTTGTTTGAGAAGATCTTGTTCCTTGCTATACTTTCCCCTCATCGGTGTTGTAGAGATCACTCAACTAAATAATACAGTCAGTAAAGCACTTTTATTTGATAGGCAAAGTATTCCCTTCTAGGAATTTTGTTTGATGTGCCAGTTATATTCATTTGTTCACTTGAATGAACAGACATAGTAAGACCTTTTTTTAAGTAAAGCTAAAAGATAAAGCATATTATTCTAGAGCTGGGCAAACTACTGGTTGTGAATAATATTTAAAAACTTAGCTCCCTTTTTGTTTGTTAGTCATTCTCAGGCTGATTTTTTTTGCAGGTATTTATAAGTAAGGCTGCAAGTTTGTCACAGCAAGTCACGGATTCCATGACTTTCCGTGACTTCTGCAGAAGCTGGTGTGCTTGGTTCAGGGGCAGCTCAGGCAGCCCCTGCGCCAGGTGCACTGGCTGCTGCTGGAGCAGTCTCAGGCCCCCGCACACACACACCGCCCCCCCCCCCCCAGCCGTGAATTTTTGTTTACTGCCCATGCCCTGTCTGTGACTTTAACTAAAAAATATCAGTGACTACAGCACAGTATTGGTGCTGCTTCCAAGCTGCCTAGTTCAAACTTCTTTATAAAGAAGAGAATAACAAATACCTAATACAACTTTTCAGACAAATAGTTGTGGCTAAAACTTTGTGTAAACTGAGATTTACAAACACTTGTATCTGATGGCTGTCTCAAACAGTGAATGAGATGCCAGTATCTATAGGGAGAGATCCATTCAAGTTCATATTGAACTTGGAGCTTAGTTTGCAAACAAACATGTGAATCACTTGTTTCATTTTTCAGCCAGCTGTAACTTCTGGTGTTCTCCAGTGCGAGAAATGCAAAATAGAAAGTATTGCCACTTTCTTCTGTAGCTTTCTTGAAAAACACCAATTTTTGAATTTTCTCTGCAGATAAGTAAGCATTTGTATTGCATAAAATTGGCAGCCAGGCATGCATAGGTATAATAGCTGACATAAATGCTTTCTCCCTTGTTCATGGGGAGCACAACAACAATCTAGGTCACTAACTTATATGCTTTCAAATGTACAAAGTACATCTGTTACTGGATGAAAGCCTCACACAAACAGGAGATAAGCATTTTTATATGTATAATTGTGTTACAAAATACCCTTTGTGACCTGATCTAGAAAATATACAAGTGTTACATTATGGGCAGTATGTCTGCCTGAATTCCAGTTTTAATGGGGCATTCATGTTTGACAGACCCCAAAATTGACAATCACACACTTTTTGCTTTCTGTTTCTGTGAAAGACATTTTAGGTCTGTCATGCTCTTGTACTTAAATGATTTTCTCTGGCATTTCCGTAATTGATCCATAGGATATTTAGCTATTCAGATGGTAGTTTGAAAAGTGTATTCATGTAATATTGTTAAAGTAGGAGGAACTGAGTGATCAGAAACTTCGTAGAGATGGCTGCAAAAAAAAAAAAAAAAAAAAAAGTAGTACTGATGATCTGCATTATTTTACAGCCTGCTGACCTTAAGAAGAGAATAGAATCCTTAATTGACAGGGACTACATGGAAAGAGACAAAGAGAACCCAAACCAGTACAACTATATTGCATAAACATATGTTGGCCTTTGTTTTTCTGCACATTTGGTGTCATACTAAATTGCCGGTGGATAAACTAGCCTGTTGATCCCATTATTTGACTTTTTATACTACCGATGAATGAATGAAAGCAGTGTAATGGAAAAGTATAGTAGAGTGGACTTTTTTCAGTGGTTAACATGCCCATTTAAAGAGTACTATTTACATTTTAAGAAGAATGCTGTTGAACTCTTTGCATGTTATTAAGTATGATGTGCAGAAAACTGTAAGAAAGTACCTGGTCTTCGTGATTCCATTTGTCTCAGAGTCTGAAGAGGAGTCCCTTGGTATATGACAAATGTTCTTTTACACCTTTAAACTATGAAGCAGAAGAATAATTAACATACAGAAAATAGCCTTTAAAATGCTTAAACTGCATGCAAACTTTTATTTACTGTACAGAATATTGGATGTATTTATCAAGTAACAAAATGACCAATGATTTGATTCACTCATATTTGGATTTCACCCTTTGGGGGGCTGGGGGGGAATAATTACCAAGTCAAGTTATACTTATTGATGTAGAAAACATTCTCTGTTGCAATTAGGAGGAAATGTAAAAGAAATGGTACCAATATAAAATGATTTGTAAGGTTACAGAATATGTACCATTCCTTAAATAACTGCGCCACAGTAAAACTTTAATTAAACAAGCTTAGATTTGTATTTATATGGCTTACCCCAAAATGTAAAGTATTTACCCTATTCTTAACATAAAACAACAGAAACAATTTTTACTAGTCTTGGGCAGGAGAGTCCAACTCTTACAATAATACTCAGCAAAAGAGAATGTATTATAAAATGAGGCAAAAAGCAACACAGTTCTTGCACGCACACACCACAAAGCTACATGAACAAAAATTACAAATGGATTTTAATACTATTTTTCTTTGAAACGATCAAATGGCTTGAACTTCACCGTAGGTTTAGATGGGGTGAGAATCTTACAGATATGTCCTGCGTTGGATTGCTTTTAGGAGTTAACTCAAGCCAACCTAAAGCTTTAAGAACTCAGTCCTAGACAGTAGCAGGCTTTGCCTCCTAGAAACCTAAGCCTACCTCTCATACAGAAAGATACTTAAATATTGCTTCAAGGCATCTAGATCTTGTGTTCCTAGTTGATAAGAGCATTATTTGGATCTTCGTGAAACCTGGGAGGAAAAAATAGCTTGAATACAGAGGTTCCCCAAACAGTGAGGTTATTGCTTGAAGTTTTTGCAACCGGAAACTTTTTTTGCTCTAGCAGAATATGCCAGGAATATAAAGTGGCAGCAGAAGAGTTAATTTTTCCAGTTTTCCTAGACATGTGACAGCTCCCCGACCCCTCCTCAACTGGTCAATCATCTGACTCAGTTTCAGCCATGCAGCATAGCAAGATGAAGAATCTGATTCACTTTCAGGCATCTACAGCCCTGAGAAATGCCAGAGAACCCTCAGAGGCAAGAAAATGTTACTTTAGTTAAAAATAATAATAGTCTTTACTTAACCCGCCTGATGACTAGCACTCATATATTGTTGATGATCGATTATTTCATCACCTTATGGCCCTGTGGAATACATAAACCCTGTATATTTGTGTGTGTGTGTGTTGTGTGTGCGTACATTATATCTAGAACTTCCCCTTCCTGAATGTTGCTTTTCTTAAACAACTGTATGGTGTGAATTGCCTCCATTTTTTTCCCTCAAGCTCCTTTACATGAAGTGCTCACTTCACAAAACAAAGAAGCTGTGTTCCCCCCAAGTAAAGAGCACTCCTCATTTCATATCCTTCCCTCAATGCTGACTTCCTATAAAATTTGCACAGGTCTCCACATGAGCCGCAGTAAGAAACCTATCCGTTTTTTGCATAGTAGTTATCAGTCTAATCCAGTGGCAGACATTCAGGGTCACTACCTTTGAGAGGCGTAATATTTCCAGTGGGGGTGTTTCTTTGTGGACGCTGCTTCTGTAGAGAATCAGGCAAGCCTATAACTATTAGCTCAGAAACAAAGAGCCACCAGGGAGAAGACAACAATGAAATTGAGATCATGGCTTTCTATCTTCATTATTTTTAAACTTCTTTCTGTATCAGTTGCATTATGTGTCTCTTCTCCATGTATAGGGTGGTTCTGTTTTCTCAAATACAAGATTTATTTAAAAAAAGATACTGTTTATGGAGGAAAAGCTTCAAAATATTCACTTTTAGGGGAAGGATGGAAACTAAAACATTTGACTGCCCATGCTCCAATCTGTTGCAACAGTTTAAATACAACCAACGCCACATATTTAAAAATGAGACTCTATTAGAATCTCTAATTAGATGGGTGTTGAATTTCAACTATAACCAACCAGAAGGTTTTGTTTTTGTTTTGTTTTTTTTATCCCATTTATTTCAACCAGTAAATGCAGAGACTATTGTGTAGAAAACTCATGTCCTGAATTGTCATCCTACTTCAAGATTTGACACAGAAACGGAGTTAACCTTTTCACTGGCAGTCCAGCTATTAAAGTAACCCAATGAAGGGCCTATAAGAACACTGGCTTGACCAGGAACTGAAGAAAAGCAGGGAAAAGCATGCCCTCATATCCCTTTATTTACCCCACTGGCCTATCCCCAACAAATTGTTCATTTCTTCTGCTAGTGGTTTCTGGTTAGTGACAAAGCTGCAGCCAAGATTAGCATCCAGCCATACTTCTTGCTGGGATCACGTGCCTGCCTCCTGAGCCATATATTAATTTTGTTTTAGTGGGCTTGGACCACAACTCATTTGGCTATAAAACAGCTTGTCTGTTCAGCCACATATTTTTAATCCTGACTCTTGCATGCAGTTTATAGCGGACTTGTTCATAAGAAATTGCAGTTTATTCTTAGAAGTATATATTTTAGGTTTTTTAATCTTTATACCCATAAATGGACTATTTTTTGGTCTTGGCTGGTTTAAAAAAAGTGACCATTTTGTTTAAATGCTGTAATTGCGAAAGTGTTGTAAACATTGTTTTGTTCTATAGTTCACACAAAGGTGCCAAAGTAAATAGAGTTAATGAGACATAACAAATTTGTTAAGTTGCTTTAGCCGTGGTTTATATTTTGATCTTTCTAATGCTCATCTTTCAGTCACAGTATTTTTCGTTTCCCTAAACATATCATTTGCCCTAATGCTTACTTTTAAACAATGTTTTATTTGTGCATCTAAAAAAATGTTCAAATACCACTGTTTTTTAGTGATTTCATATAATAGGAAGAGTATTTTCTTTGAAAAGTTACAGTAAAGTTGTAAGAGTACAGCAGCATTCAAAAAATGTAATATACTTTTTCTATAACAATTCTTCAGAAGTATCTCTGGAGTGAAAAAAACTAACCCTGTTACTTTTAAGAAGCCTCTTCACTCGGCTACTAGAATATAAAATTGTGCTTGTTTAACTGCATCAAATGTTATAGTTATGCAGATTTGCAAATGGGGCATGTGTCACCATTGCGTCCTTTAATGCAAAAAGCAAAACCTTTTTAATGTTTCATAACAAGTCTAAAATGGGTACAGAGAGTCTTTGTTAAGTTGGTAAATAATGTAAATACGTGTCCTTTCAAAGAGTGAGTCTGTTATCTAGGTATTTTGTGTCATTTAATAAATATTAAACAGTTTTGTGTTGATAAACTCTTATTTGTGTGAGTGTGTGTAGTGTCTTTTTAATCAGACTTGTATATATTGGTGTGCTAAAGTGTCTTTGGCATTCTCCTTAATATCTTTGGGATGTATTTTGATAACAAGATTTTTGCTTTCTTCCTGGTTTCATCTGATGAAGTTACCTTTTGTTGAGGTATCACGCTTACTTGGGTTTTCCAAGTGGGTTCCATTCTTCAATTCACCTTGTTTTGTTTTTATTTTTATATTTTTAAGATCTGACACACTGTTTTCTAAGAGAGAATTTTTAAACCATCTTTACCAGCCAAAGGGCCTGATCCAAGCCCCATTAAATTCAATGACTTCACTGAGCTTTGAACCAGGCCCAGAATGCACGGGAGTACTAAAAACTGCACTAAAGTACTAAATAGGGCTTGCTGCCTGTTTCCGTAGTACAGAACCCAAATACAAAGTTCCCAGGCCAGTTACTCCCTTGAGAAAGCAGGACTGAGTGCAGTTAGCCCTAAATCAGTGTTTCTCATCGCTGCTGGTGCTGCTGTCAAGTCAGAGCTTGCTCAGAATCATTTTATATACTAATCTGAAATACGAAGAACACTTCTGAAAAAACGCATCTGTACAATGCTGGGCCACCTTTTTGGTGGGTTGTGCCATCTGACACTTGGTGCCTTTTGGGAAAACTTGTTACAAGCATAGGACTTGTCCATGCAGTATTCACTGACAGAGAGGCTTTCCTCTCACAAAGCAAGACCCACTGATGTCAGTGGGACTGCTCTCATGACTAAGCCTTTGCCAGATCAGTTGCTTTTACAATGCTTTTACAACACATAATGGCAGGCTTGAAGAGTTTGGTGGCCCGAAGCAAAGCAAGTCATTCATTCTCCATGCAATGCCCTCTGCTGAAGACTAGGATGTACTACAGGGAACAATGAGCTTGAATGATACTGCTGAGACCCTGTCTAAGAAATTAATGCTCGTTACACTGTGCATTCTCTATATGGATATAATCTGTATCTTCTTCTGCCTGTGCATCTAACATTTGTTTTAGCTTAAATAATTCCCTAAAGAGAAGTGAATGGAGGAGGGCAGGGAGATGAAGGCTAATTGGTCTCTTAATCTCTTATTTCTGGAAAAATAGAAGATATGTAACAAATGAGGTTGCTGATAATGCCTCCTAAAATATGGTTTTATTGTATAAGGCCATTTGCAATAAGATCAGGGGTGTGTGTGTGCGTGTGTGTGTAAAAACCATCTGCAGGGCAAGGTATGCCAGTATATCAGTTTTTATTTCTAGGCAGAAAACACCACTAAGCTAGTGAACGTTGTACCTAGGTAATTAATCAAAATACGTTTGCTGGGCTAGGTACTTAGAACTCTACTATACAAAGATGTCTTCCAGTCTGGCAATACTTAGAGTTCTAGAGTAGCACTGGGGGAGAGGAATAAGAATCAATGCACAGGAAGTGTGAGGATAATGGGCAGAGAAGGGAGGCAGATGCTGATCATTCCTAGGCAGAGGGAGTGGTATTCCTCCTGTCCTTTTTTTAAAGTTGCCCACTTATGAACAGCAAGTCTGGAATTCCTGTTGGAGGTACCTTGCTACCACACCTGCAGGATAAGGATTTAAGGTATACAGCATAGGAGGGAGGAAGGGACAATCTTTAGCCAAGACCTCACTGCTCCTTCTGAGCTATTTGCCTATTTCCAGCCACATGAAGGGCATCCATATAGTTTCTTAATGGTCAGAATTTTGCAAAGAGGGTTGCAAAAATATAAACAGGGTCCTTCCGTCTAAAATGCAGTAAAGGTCCAATATGTCTCCACTAGCATTTGGAAAGGAAAGTATTGGATTTCCAAATCACTATGCCTCCTGTTCACAAGGCCATGTGAGTCATCAGATTTAAAGGACACACCTGAGCCTGTCTTGAAAAGAACTCCAGATTTTGCTTGTTTTAATAGAACTCTGTGTGTTGTTGCTGCACGATACTACAATGGGGGGTGCTATGCAATAGACTGTGAATAAGACTATGAATCCTTTCTCTCCTTTTGGAAAGGTAAATCTAAAGCTAGAAGTTTCATGCAGTGCCCCCACACACATCCACCTTCTTCCTCCCCTATGATCTCCTGAGGTCCCTTCCAACCCTGATATTCTATGATTCTATATTGTAAGACACCTGGTACCCAATATACTATTTTATCCTGAATCTATCTTAATGCAATAGAAACCTTTGGAATAAAATGACAGTTCTTCAGGATGTATGTAGCACTATCAGTGTGGATGGTGCTATGATAAATAAGTTTGGTCCTGAATTGTACTAAAGTTCCAGACTGCAGAGCCAAGGTTGGTGGCTCCTGTGCTGCAGTGCTGAACTGTGTTTGAAACAAAGTCTAGTCCTTCCAGATCCAATCAGGCCCCAGATACCAGGGCTACGAGGCCAGTCTCTGCTCCTGTGACTACCAGCAACCAGGCTTCCAAGAAGCCCGGATCAGACTCCGTTCCTACGGTTCTCTCAGTCGAGCCCCCGAGGCGACAGATGTCTGAACCGAGGGCCATGTGGTTGGATCTGACTGCCACGGTTCCAGAAGAACAGGCAAGAGACAACTCAGCCACATACACCCCTGCCCCGGTACTGTACCTTGTGCCTTCTAGTTATCAGAACCACTGCAGGATCAGGGTCAGTTCCAACTTCCGCTTCCGGATTCAGAAAGATGAAATTGATCAGTGTGCCACACTCTGGGCTGTCAGCCCCTTTGGTTCCATCTGTCACAGCACCAAAGAAGAGGCACAGAGACAAAACGGCTACTGTTACCAACGCCGGCTCCCGTGAACAACGGTCGGATCTGTCCAATTCTGACAGGACTGACATGGAGACAAAGTGGACATCTGTTCCACCCCTGGCTTTGATAACAAAGGAGATGAAGTTGTGGAAAACATTAGATCTGAGGTTGTCCATGTCTTTGAGTCCTCGGTTCTAGCTACATCTTCTGTTCTGGAGAGTTCTAGCCCAGTAACAGCTCAGGTTCACCTTCCAGCTCCACTTGATTCATCAGTTCCGAGTGGAGGAGACGGTTTCCGAAAGGAGGCTTGTTTCCTCATTTCCACAATCTTCTTCCTCGTCCCCTGTTAGGAAGAAGAGGCCAGAGGTTGCTACTGATCTTCCTCCAGAACACACTATCCTTCCTCCTCTGGACCTCTATGGTAGGGTGACCAGATGTCCCAGTTTTATAGGGACACTCACAATATTTGGGGCTTTTTCTTATCTAGGCTCCTATTAACACCCACCCACCCACACACACACATGCACACACCCCTTCTGTCCTGATTTTTCACACTTGCTATCTTGTCACCCTACTCTACGGAGTCTCCAAGACCTGGATCTCATACTTCCATTCAGATCCACTGCTAACCCCGGTACATTCTATCTCCGATCCAGACCCAGATCTTTTACCAGGAAGAAGAGAGAACAAGAATATGGAGACCAGTGGCTTGTTTTGTAACACCATATGGTCTGCCTCCTGCAGGCATGTTCCCGCACCCTAGTTGCTGGGGAGATTGGCAATCCTGGGGTTCGTGGCTGTACTGGGGGCCACCTCAAGGATTTTTCAATTACACTCCAACCAGATGGAGAGGTAACGCTTTGTTTATTAAAGATCTGACAGTCCACAAATCCATGGGTCCAGCTCCTCCAGATCCATCAGCTTTATTGATAGGCTGTCTGAGGGAGACAGTGAAGAGGTAGCTCCTCCTTTTGAAAAGGAGCATTCCAAAATGGATTATGAGCCCAACTTAATGCCGGATGAACATGTAGGGGTGGCTTTGGTCTCCGTCTGAGGATTCTGCGCAGTTCCACAATTTTGGTGGATCTTATGCTGTCCAATTTAAATCTTCCTCCAGTGCCTGCAGAACAGACGTCTCACCTGGTGTTTGATATCCTTGATGCTACTTCAAGGAGTAGAGTATCCCTACCACTTCTGGATGCTCTGCTTCATCTGGTTAAGTCCGTGTGGGCCATGCCTGCTTCTCGTCAACCTGTTTCTAAGAAATCTGACAAGCTGTTGTCTCAGACGCTCTCTGAGGCTTCTGAATTCCTGAGGAGTCAGCGATTTTATTCCTGATGCTTTCTGGTGTGGAAAAAGGATAATGGGGAGGGAGGGGCTAGCTGATAGTAGACTTTAAAGAACGTGAACAAATATGCTTGAAAGATTCAGTTTCAAATGGTGACTCTGGCCTTCATAACCCTTTCGCGGTTCACCATTGACTGGTTTGGTCTCCATCTAAAGGAGGCCTGTTTTTCATATTTCACTTCATCACACACTTTGATTTGTGGTTGCTGGGTGTCATTTCCATTACAAGATGCTTCCATTTGGCCTCTCCACAGTGCCCAGAGTTTGTACAAAATGCCTCTCTATGGCAATAGTTCACCCGAGGAATCGGAGTGTTTTCATTTATCCTTATTCGGATGACTGGCTACTGAAGACCACTGTGCACGAGGATCTGTACACAACATGGCTTCACAAAACCAATCTCTTTAGATCTTGGGCTTCTTCTCAACTGCTCAAAGTCAAAAGATCCCCTTTTATAGACTCCATACTAGACTCTGTGGAAGGCAGAGCTTTTCTCCCAGAAGACACGTTTCTCAAAAGGAGCCAGTATGTATTAAAGATCCAACAATGTCCCACTTAGAGAGTGAAATTCTTTTTGGGTTTTATGGGTGTCATGCTGCCTGGTATGAGACACAGCTAAAAGCACCAATGTCAGGTCAGACTGCCAGGAAACAGGGCGTGGATCTCAAACTGGTGGTATACTCTATCATAAGATTTCACCAAGCCAATAACAAATGTGAGCTTCCAAAATACTATATTAGTTAGTATGGAGCCACAGACAGTCCCATTTAGGCCCTCTAGGCCCTAATATTCCACCCAGATAAGCCAGACTTCTGTGATAAATGATTTTTAAAACCAAGAATCCCTATTCAAAAAATGGTCATACATGGTTGATGAATTCACCAATGCAAATAGGCATCAAGTATCAAGTCATTGCATATGTTATCTTGATGTCCATGATAAGCCAGTAGATGCATTCTAGATGTTCAGGTTATAGAAGACACATCAGCTGCATCTGTGACATCTTAGGAGAACTTAAATGCTTGTAAATTGATCCCCAAACAGATGGCTGCTTGTGCATGATGGAGCTGCAAACTTCTCTAGAAGACATGACGGAGCACAAGCTTTGCACAGAGAAAAGTGTAAGCCTAATCTTTCCTGTACACACTGCAGAGGCCATCTACTCCAGCTAGCCCTAGTATGAACTGCAGAATCTTCAAAATATATTAAAAAGCTATAAATGTAATGGCTTTGTTTTTTTTTTTTTTTTCAGCAAGCCTCCAAAAGGACTGAATGTCTTGGAAACAAATAGAAGATACGCTGGGACTGAAGTTCAAATTAGTCCAACCTGGGAAAACTGGCTGGCTTTCTCATGAGCGATTCTTGGCTGTTGTCTTAAAATTACTGCAACCATTATTACGGGCTTTGGAAAGTAGCCAACAAGATAGGACAGATCTAAGTAGTGAGGCTGGTGGACTACTTTTGTTACTAAGTTCAGAAAAGATGATTGCCATTCTCTCCGATGAAGTGAGCTGTAGCTCACGAAAGCTTAATAAATTGGTTAGTCTCTAAGGTGCCACAAGTACTCCTTTTCTTTTTGTGAATACAGACTAACACGGCTGTTACTCTGAAACCTGTCATTCTCTCTCTTGTAAGTCTACTGTTGAAAACACTTGGGTCATCCATTAAATTAAATGTCATCCAGGCATCTGCTACAACAGTAGTAGATCTCTGTCCAGCGATAGAAGCTACCCTTGGATCAATCAGAGATATCCACTGAAAATGTACTGGAAGAAACAAAGACTTCAGTCCAGAAGTTGACTAATGAAGGTACTTATATTGACTCCATAAGTGAAGAGGACAAGAAGTTCTTGCTAAGCCAGCTGAAAAAGTACATAGACTTGATTCTTACAAATTTACAATAGTGATTTCTGGATTCTACACAACCTCCACATAATTTTTACAGGTGCCTGTCTTATAAAACACTGACAGTTGAGTGGAGTGAGGCGCTGCCAGCAATGGGGCTGCCATGTGATCAGGACAGAATAGAAAATTTTGAACACAGAGTAGAATATCCTACAACGAACGAATGAAGATTTAACTTCAACTTCTTCATCATCGCTAGTGGTTTGACCCAATCTTTGAGCTATGTTTCCTGGAATGAAAGAAGAAGGAACTCATCTCTTGCTACTCCCAGTCACAACAGCTACAGCTGAGTGTTTTTTTTCCTCATTGAATGAATTTTGTGTTCTGAAAAAAGTTGCCTTCTGTCTGATCATGAGCATATCAAGAAGGACTGGAAGCAACGGGCACACAAGAAGATGCCAAAGAGTTGTGCAAAAATTACAACAAGAAACCAAGAAGGATGTAGATGTCATGCTTCATAGTCGGCTTGAGTAGCCAACTTTAACTTCTGTGATGATTTTAAAACAAGAGTTAAATCTAATAAAATGGTCGTGAAACATTTTTCAGTTTTTATTATGGTGCCATACACCTTACCTTCGCCCTCATTGTCTCAACCCTTGTCGGCCCTCCCCCTTCTCCACCCCCCCCCCCATTTCAATTCCTGGGGAAAACACGGTTAGGGACTCAGCCTCTCTGTAAGGGGGTAGAGGGTGAGCTTCCTTCTCTGACTATTTACAAGTCTGGGATGTGTGGGGAAAGATTGAATTTTGCATTTGAGGCCGCTTACTTTTAAAATCACAGCATTAAACCATATTCCATGCTGTTTAAAGGCACAGTAACAAAAATGTTTTCTAGGTTTATATTTATTTGACATTTATTTAAAAAAATTGCTAGAATGGGATTTTTCAGAGCACAGTGTCTGAATTTCTAGGCACAACAGTAAATGTGCATTCTATTCACCCTTGCACTTTTTTTCCTGTGTATTCTGAAGGAAATGTGGTAACTTTCCGGCCACAGAAGTCCAGGTGCTACTTCACAGTTATCACGGTGGTAGCCCCCATGCCCATTCACAACTTCATTGTAACAGCCTGGCCAGAAAGCAGATCACCCCACTCAAACACACCCCTCTAATACCTAATCTACAAGAGAATCTCTTGTCTGTGGTAGCAGTGAAGGGCCAAAGCCATGCCGTGGATTCCATCCACAAGAGAGCAGTGGCATAGTCAGTGTGTTTCAATATGAAAACAAGAACCTTTTTCATTCTCACTAATACATCCTACCGTTTACAGATGAATCCTGTATTTGGGGCTTTTATAATATGCTCTGAATTCCACAGAGACTATAAATGCTAGAACCTTTGTCACCCATCTGCACTGATCACTAATATGAAACATAGTTAAAATGTCAATGTTTAGTACAAAGAAAAGGAGTACTTGTGGCACCTTAGAGACTAACCAATTTATTTGAGTCATACAATCTGACTTTAGAAAGAAACTGGGTTAGGGAAAGGCTGGATTCCTAGGCCAGTGTAAGTTACTGTCCATCCCTCCCACTACTCAAAAAAATAAATAAATAAATAAAAATCCCCTTAACTAGCTTGGCATTTATTACACAATGCATAAAAGTTTGATTGTCATCACTGTTAGCCCTAGCTGCCTGACTACTTAATATGACTGTAAAACAGATCTATTCTGAAACTGATGCTGAAGAAGACAATGAATCTCAATGAGGCAGGGGTGCCATTTTATTTAAAGTCTGATCATAAATTGCTGTCACCTCAGGAAGAATCAGACAACTAATGCAATTAAGTTTAAAAGGATTAGCTACTGCTTGCTCAATTATATAGTTCCTCATGTTGAAATGTTGTCTGTATCACCCCTCCCTGTCCTTCTGGTCAGCTCACAAAACATGTCCCCAGCTGTTTCAGAAAATCATACTTCAGAGCCTCTTCCCTTTTCCTGGAAGTTTTGCTTAGTCTGTTTTGTTTTTTTTTCCCTGCAGCTTGACCTATTTTCCCTATAAGTTATAATAGAAGTTTCCTGTTTCTGATTAAAATGCATCAGGTGACTGCCAGAGTCTTGACTCAGCGCTTTCATTAAGGTGTTGAATTTAATTGTTTGGTTTACTGTCACCGCCTCTTTCAGACAACCTGCATTTCAGAAACAACTAGTGGCTACTGTATGCATTACTTTGTTACAGTTTGAGCATATCCGATGAAGTGAGCTGTAGCTCACGAAAGCTTATGCTCAAATAAATTTGTTAGTCTTTAAGGTGCCACAAGTCCTCCTTTTCTTTTTGCGAATACAGACTAACACAGCTGCTACTCTGAAACCTTTATTATAGTTGTTACTCACCATGAGTATTAAGAAATTGCTTTAGAGACACGAGTACAGCAGTCCAAAGCTGTCAAGATCTACTCTTTTTTCTAATGTTAAAAGGCTAATGCTTTAATGTAATGTAGAATCCTCGTAATGGTAACATCCTGGTGGATACAGTATGATCCTCATTAAGCAACTGTCCAGGCTATTGCCAATCCTGGACATTCCTGGAGGGTTGGCAACTGTAAGAACAAGCCAAAGCAGAGACCTTGGCACATTGGGAGAACTTTTTTATAGTTTTGATTGGACTTTCTCTGCTCTGTGCTGATAGGCTGGTTCCTCCAACCTTCTCCCTCCCTCTCCATCAGTCTTTTCACCTCAGCCTCATTCTTCCTACGCTCTTCTCCCCTACCTCTCTCCCTTTCCTCCTTCCCTTCCGTTCACCTTGTTGCCTCCTAACTAGCCCCCTCTGGCTCCAAAAAATCATGGCCCTAACATGCCATTTGCTGCCATCATAGTCTTCAGTCTCCTGGTGTGTTCTACCCATCCTCCCACCCTGTGTCTGTCATGTCTATTTAGATTGTAAGCTCTTCAGGGCAGGGACTCTCTGTTTGTACAGCTCCTAGCACAACAGGGCACTATTCTTGATTGGCCCTTAGACACCAGGGTAATAAACATGATTAATACTAAGTATTCCTCGGCAGCTCGATCCTGCAAGGTCCTTGATTCCTATTCCCTTCAGCGGGACAGGAGAGTGTTTTGCACCTTTTAGGATGGGGCACCCTATGTCTGACCCCAACCCATAAATGTTGCTGTCATGCTCTCTCAATACAAATAGCTGCGTGGGTTTACAAAATGAACCTGGTAGTTTTTGCTAAAGGGAGAAGACTTTATTTTGTCCCTTCCTAACTAGGCTAGTTCCAGAAGTAAGGTGAGAGCAAAGGGTTTGGGACCTGCCAGAAAGGCTGTTGTGCAGGCTGCATGCCTGCCGCTCTGGGGCTGGAGAGAATATCTTGAAAACCCAGCCTCTGTTAGTAGGATCAAGGTAATTCAAGTTAGGAGAGCGAGAGAGAAAAAGAGAGAACTAAGGGGCTGACATAAGGTTGGAAGCTGGTTCAAATATGCAAATGTCTCATGCAAAACTAAACCCAACACTAAAGGGGGCTAAAGGGTGAGTGAGGGCTCTGAAGCTTGCAGACCAAATTCATCTTTGGATACACCTCCATTAACCTCAATGGAGCTTGCAATCATTTACACCAGAGTAGAATTTGTCCCTGTGTTTCCACAGGCCAGGCCAGGCCAACAGAGATCCTCAATTTGGGGGCTGGGACCTAGAGAGATTTCCCCAGGGGCTGCCTTTTCATCATTATCACTGCAGCTAACAGAAATTTGCAACCACAGGCCCAGGGCAGCCACCCGCATCTCTTGTTTCATTGTGTGATAGTAAAATAATAATAAGTTGATCAAGACAGAGACTGTGGTTTTGTCATTTTTATTAAGAAAAATTAAATCCTGCTCCAGCTCCCACTTACATCAATGCGAATTTTGCCACTGACCTCAATGGGAGCGGGATTGGGCCCATCAGTTGTGTTAGTAAAATTAGCTTTACCACAAGTCCCAGGGTTGAACTGTCTCATCTTCCTCTTACTTAAAACAGAAAAGGAGTACTTGTGGCACCTTAGAGACTAACCAATTTATTTGAGCATAAGCTTTCGTGAGCTACAGCTCACTTCCTCGGATGCATACTGTGGAAAGCGTAGAAGATCTTTTTATATACACACAAAGCATGAAAAAATACCTCCTCCTACCTCACTCTCCTGCTGGTAATAGCTTATCTAAAGTGATCACTCTCCTTACAATGTGTATGATAATCAAGGTGGGCCATTTCCAGCACAGATCCAGGGTTTAACAAGAACGTCTGGGGAGGGGGGGTAGGAAAAAACAAGGGGAAATAGGTTACCTTGCATAATGACTTAGCCACTCCCAGTCTCTATTCAAGCCTAAGTTAATTGTATCCAATTTGCAAATGAATTCCAATTCAACAGTCTCTCTCTGGAGTCTGGATTTGAAGTTTTTTTGTTGTAATATCACAACTGTAGTCGCGTGACCAGAGAGATTGAAGTGTTCTCCGACTGGTTTATGAATGTTATAATTCTTACGTAGAGACTGTCCAGTTTGACCAATGTACATGGCAGAGGGGCATTGCTGGCACATGATGGCATATATCACATTGGTGGATATGCAGGTGAACGAGCCTCTGATGGTGTGGCTGATGTTATTAGGCCCTGTGATGGTGTCCCCTGAATAAATATGTGGGCACAGTTGGCAACGGGCTTTGTTGCAAGGATAGGTTCCTGTGTTAGTGGTTCTGTTGTGTGGTATGTGGTTGCTGGTGAGTATTTGCTTCAGGTTGGGGGGCTGTCTGTAGGCAAGGACTGGCCTGTCTCCCAAGATTTGTGAGAGTATTGGGTCATCCTTCAGGATAGGTTGTAGATCCTTAATAATGCGTTGGAGGGGTTTTAGTTGGGGGCTGAAGGTGACGGATAGTGGCGTTCTGTTATTTTCTTTGTTAGGCCTGTCCTGTAGTAGGTGACTTCTGGGAACTCTTCTGGCTCTGTCAATCTGTTTCTTCACTTCCGCAGGTGGGTATTGTAGTTGTAAGAATGCTTGATAGAGATCTTGTAGGTGTTTGTCTCTGTCTGAGGGGTTGGTGCCACAAGTACTCCTTTTCTTTTTGCGAATACAGACTAACACGGCTGTTACTCTGAAATCTTGCTTAAAACAGTCAACCTGAGACACCACCAAGCAGCTTCAGCCAACCCCAGAACCCACAATGCGTGAGATGGGTTGATCCTGTGAGTAGTTGTACATTTTTTTAAAGGAAGGGATTGAACTAGTTAATATGCCCAGTCCTGCAAGCACTTTGTGTGAGGAACTCCCATCAGTAAAACTCATTGATTTCAATGGAGTTCCATGCTTGAAGAGCTTGCAATATCAGGCTGATTGCTTGTGCAGCTCTTTGGAGAACTAAAGAATTACTAGTAATTACATAAATTATGCTTATTGATATTATAGATAATTAACTATATTACACCAGCCCCCTCAGGACCAAACGTAACATAGCTCCTGTGATCTTCTGTCTTGTCTACATCATTACACTGCCTCTTTGAATCCCTCCATTGGCTCGCCACATCGGGTTCACCCCATCAAGTTACTCACCTTTTTGGCATCACCTCACCTTCAAGAACTTTCATGCCTCTGCTCCTCCCTCATTGTCTGCTCAAGTTTCTTAGGCCCTGCTCATGAATAGGCTTACACACATTTACAATTGCATTTGCAGGTTTTCCCAGGACAGCAACAACAAACTGGCATTTGCAGTAGAGTTAAGCAGGATCAGGGGTATAGACCATAGTGTGGTTACTCATGCTTTTACTACAGCCCTAGGCTGGGAGCATGTATAACACTGACAGACCCTGGTTGTCAGCAGGCAGGATTGAACCTGGGACCTCTGGCACTTAGTGCATGAGCATCTACTGCATGAGCTAAAAGCCATGCTTAAAGATAAGCATCTACACATTTGAAAACTTAAGGCTTCAGATTGTAAGATGTTAGGAGCATGGCTCTTCAAGACCGTTTATAAAGGAAAGTATCCAGCAAAATGGGGCCCCAATCTGGATGGGGCCTTCTGGATGCTATTGTAAAATAAAATAAACAGCTTATCCGTACAATCTTGAAGTTACAGTAACATTACTTTAATGCATTTGTAGTCATTATAAATATAATTCTAAATAATGAATTATATACATAATAAATTATCATTTTATATTGTAACCTCTGGGAAAAGGACTACCTTAATATTTGTGTCTTGTTCATTGTTGAGACAATGTTTTGGCAATTGCCATAATCACATTTATATTATATTATATTTATATTTCTTATTATTTATTTGAAAAACAATATGTGATCATGTTATTAAAGACCATTATAATCCACACACCCAAGGTTGCATAGGTAACCTTAATACTGCCATTTGCTAACCTTTGCACGCTTGACTCTCCAGCCTTACTATGTTCTTTAAATGAATTTTTTTACATGTAATTTCTTAAGTTTTTAAAAAGCAAACAAAAAAACCCTCTGAAATTCCATCATGTGGCATCATAGTGACTCCCACATGGGACATAAGCAGACCTTTAGATCTACTGCACAGATCTCTGCCACTTGAGCTAACAGAGTAATGGATAGCAATATAGTAATAGGTTGTCATCCTCTACACTGACCAGCACTAGGGTTGGATGGGACACACACTTTGACAGTGGGTTTCACAGCTATTTGTTGACAGCAGAGGTATATTGAGATTCAGGAATGCTGGGTTCCATTTCAGGCTCTGGAAGGGAGTGTTCTGCCTGTTTTCACCAAGCCTGACGCTGTCTGCCCATGCCCTTCAATCTGTCCTTGTCCCAGTCCTGTCTCTCTCCCATCCCTGGCTCCTTGTCTACCCAGTCCCAGGCTCCATTTCTCAGGCTTCTCATCCCAGTCCCCTCACAGGGCTTCTCATTCAATCCAATCTCAGTCTAATCCCCATACCTGCCCCCTTCCCAATTCCCAGTCTCAGTCCCATCCCTTCCCCCAGCTGCTAGTCCCAGTCTCCTTGTCCAAACAGTACCAGTCTCCCCTACACCTTGTCCAATCTCAGTGTTTAACCTCCCAGTCAACGAGCTCCTAGTCACCACTTGTTTCCTTCACCTGCTCCTAGCACCAGTCTCCTTGCCCAGCCAGTCCCAATCTCCCCACCCCACTAACTCTGTCACAGTTTCTCTCTCCCAAACCCTTCAGCCCCAGTGTCAGCAGGCTCCTTGTCCAAATCTACTCATTTCCCTCCTGCTAGGCCAGCTCTTCTCTCCTCTGCATTCCAGTCAGGCAGCATCCTCCTCCACACTGCCTGGGCACCAGCAAGGGTGTCATTGACAGCATATGACAGACAGGGTCTCCTGCTCTCAATTCTGGTGCCTGGCCTCTTGTTCCAGGAGAAACAATTACAGGGAAAGACTGACTTTATCCTGGTATCCCTGCACCAGAGCATGCTCTGTCGCTCTGTGGGGATAGCACTTGTGCAGCCTAGTCACATGTGAGTGCTGTGAGAAGATGGCACATGCACAGTCTGGTCCTGACTCAGAACCGTGAAAAGTTCAAGGTGCTCAGTGAGGGCAGACTCTTGAGGAATTTAGTTCCTAAAAAACAAAAAAGTCTCTACTAAATGAGTGAACTGCCATTTTTGAAAGGCTTATAACCTGGCCAAATTTGAGTGTATTTTCACAAGACCAGCAAATGGCACCTCCCTGACACAAAGGCTTTACACCCTCCACCCCTCAAATTGTATTTCTTAGTTCCAAAGCATGGGAGCACTAAAAATTCTCAGTGTCATTCTGAGAAATGGCCGAACGGTTTTGGACTAAATTAAAAAAATAAAAAAAAACAGCCTGAGACAAACATGCTGCATGGAAAATTTAATCCCAAACAGTTAAAATTTGGCAACATTATAAGCAACTCAAAACAGGGTCTTAGAATGGGAAGTGTTAGGCAACCTTAGTAGGTGGTGCTACCAGCCCCATTAATTAGAACACATTATATTACGTTACTCCTCTAGTGGGGAATGATTTTTGAGGGATGACAGTTATTTCAGCCTGATGCACCCTTGCCCTATAGAGATAACATGCATCCCCTTTTTCTTACTCTGAGATGGGACGAAAGAGGGAGCTAAACCCCAGTCGTATGTTGCATCCCTGGTTTGCCAGACCTGCCCGCCCGCGTCATTTATGAGGTGGACTATGCCTGTGACCCGTAAAATTGGCGGCGGGGTGAGGCCGGCTCTGTGATTGGCTGCCCGCCGAGGGCGCCTCCCCCTCATATGACCAGCCTTGCGTTCTCACTGCGCCCGTCCGTTCGTCCCGCAGAGCCCTTGCGCTGGTGAACATGGCGACGCGCTGCCCCTGGCCGCGGCCCCTCAGCCTGCCCGGCTGCTGCCTCCTGCTCCTCGTGCTCGGCAGCCCCCGTGAGTGCCTGGCTTGGCGGTCTCCGCGCGGCGGCGCCTCCCTGCGAAGGGCCGCGGCGGCGCGCCCGGGAGGTGCCGGGCCTGGGATAGGCGGGGGTTGGCTCCTCAGCCCGGGGGGGGCGAGTGGGGCCATGTCCTGGGGGCGGGGAGTGCCCAGGGGGCTGCGGTATTCGGTGGGGGGGTGCCGTGAGGGGAAGGGGGCACTCTGTGTGTGTGTGGGGGGGGCGGGTGCCGTGAGGGGAAGGGGGCGCTGTGTGTGTGTGTGGGTGTGGGGGGGCGGGTGCCGTGAGGGGAAGGGGGCGCTGTGTGTGGGGGGGGGCGGGTGCCGTGAGGGGAAGGGGGCGCTGTGTGTGGGGGGGGGGCGGGTGCCGTGAGGGGAAGGGGGCGCTGTGTGTGGGGGGGGGCGGGTGCCGTGAGGGGAAGGGGGCGCTGTGTGTGTGTGGGGGGGGCGGGTGCCGTGAGGGGAAGGGGGCGCTGTGTGTGTGGGGGGGGGGCGGGTGCCGTGAGGGGAAGGGGGCGCTGTGTGTGTGGGGGGGGGGCGGGTGCCGTGAGGGGAAGGGGGCGCTGTGTGTGTGGGGGGGGGGCGGGTGCCGTGAGGGGAAGGGGGCGCTGTGTGTGTGGGGGGGGGGCGGGTGCCGTGAGGGGAAGGGGGCGCTGTGTGTGTGTGTGGGGGGGGCGGGTGCCGTGAGGGGAAGGGGGCGCTGTGTGTGTGTGGGGGGAGGCGGGTGCCGTGAGGGGAAGGGGGCGCTGTGTGTGTGTGGGGGGAGGCGGGTGCCGTGAGGGGAAGGGGGCGCTGTGTGTGTGTGGGGGGAGGCGGGTGCCGTGAGGGGAAGGGGGCGCTGTGTGTGTGTGTGGGGAGGCGGGTGCCGTGAGGGGAAGGGGGCGCTGTGTGTGTGGGGGGGGAGGCGGGTGCCGTGAGGGGAAGGGGGCGCTGTGTGTGTGTGGGGGGAGGCGGGTGCCGTGAGGGGAAGGGGGCGCTGTGTGTGTGTGTGGGGGGGGGTGGGTGCCGTGAGGGGAAGGGGGCGCTGTGTGTGTGGGGGGGGGGGGGGCGGGTGCCGTGAGGGGAAGGGGGCGCTGTGTGTGTGTGGGGGGGGGGGGGCGGGTGCCGTGAGGGGAAGGGGGCGCTGTGTGTGTGTGTGTGTGTGTGTGTGGGGGTGCTGTGAGGGGAAGGGGGCGCTGTGTGTGTGTGTGGGGGGCGGGTGCCGTGAGGGGAAGGGGGCGGGTGCCGTGAGGGGAAGGGGGCGCTGTGTGTGTGTGGGGGGGGGGGGGCGGGTGCCGTGAGGGGAAGGGGGCGCTGTGTGTGTGGGGGGGGGGGGGGCGGGTCCCGTGAGGGGAAGGGGGTGCTGTGTGTGTGTGTGGGGGGGGGGGTGCTGTGAGGGGAAGGGGGTGCTGTGTGTGTGGGGGGGTGCTGTGAGGGGAAGGGGGTGCTGTGTGTGGGCAGCGCCCTGGGGATGTGGCTCATTTGTGGGGGGGGCCTGGAGAGGGGGATTTGGTGGCTCAGGGCTCTCTACGGGAGGGACACGCTCTGTGCGGGGTGTCAGGTGGATTTTGGAGGGGTAGAGGGAGTGTGTTATTTGGGAGCTCTGGGGGGGCAGGGGTGTGCACTGGGCAATGTCTGCGTGGGGAGGGGTGGTGTGTGTGTGTGTGTGCCCTGCGGCCAGGAGTTGCATTGCTGAGGTTGCACGCAAGTGCACGACGCCCAGGTGCTTACTTAATCCGGTGCAGGCGGCCCCAGGAGTAAAGGCCCCGGTGCAAGGGGCCGTGGGTGGAGAGGGCTGTGTCTACACGATGCCCCTTTTGGCGACAGCTGTGCCGCTAAAAGGTGCGCAGGGTAGCCGTTCTTTGTCGGCAGGAGAGAGGCAGGCAACAAAAAATCCCCCCCACCTCCCCAACGAGATGCAGTACCTCTGAGGGCAAGAGCGCTCCTGCCGACAAAGCGCACTTCACACCGGCGCTTGTCGGTAAAACTTTTGTTGTGGGTGGGGCTGGGCTGTTTTTCACACCCCTGAACCGCTAACATTTTACTGAGGGAAGTCCAGTGTAGACAAAGCTCCATCGTGTCTGTGAAATGCTTCTTTAATATTCCCTAGTCTACCTAACTGCTTCTCTTTCTTTGTTTAATGTGGCATTTCAGTTTTGACTCCATAATATAAGGTCTGGTTTTTCCCACACCACAAACTTAAGCTAATTTTTTTGTTTTTTTGCTACTGCTTTAGATAGAAGTGCGTACCTTGATGCAGGGAGCACAGTCATGGGCCTATCAATTCCAGCTCTGTATCTTCCAGATGTGCTATCCTATGAAAAATGAAAATGACCATGAATTTGATCTCTTCTGGCTGGTTGCATTCAGAACTTGTTGTCAATGCTGTTTCTACGCACAGTGTATTGATATTTTTGCTGAATTGTGCTATCAGGTTAATCTTCATGACTATAATGAAGATATTGTGATTGCTGGCTTTGTCCTTCCCACAGGGATAGGAGAATAGCATGGAAAGAGATGGGAGAAGTACCTGTCTTTTTGTCTTGTATTATATCTCAAAATGTATTTGGATTAACAAAATATGCATTTTGTTGGCTTTCTGGACTAATGGCATTAATCTTGTTAACTACTTAAAGTAGTAGGTATTCCAGAAGAGCACTCTAAAACTGTAACCATCCTTGGACAAGAGCCTCCTCCTGTAAAACATGTTCTTACTTGTAGCCAAACCTGTGTCTACAGTTTTGCAGGTCCAAATAAGTTGCCAAGCAGAAATCAAAACTGTACAGGCTTTGCTGGAGTAGTACTCAGTTTGTTAAAGTTAAGTGGCATCTTTCCCCACACATTACTAGATGTGAATAGCTCAGTGGTTTGAGAATTGGCTTGCTAAACCCAGGGTTGTGAGCTCAATCCTTGAGGGGACTATTTAGGGATTTGGGGATTGGCCCTGCTTTGAGCAGGGGGTTGGACTAGATGACCTCCTAAGGTCCCTTCCAACCCTGATATTCTATGATTTTATGATGAATGTGATTTTTCTTTTTTCATGTAGTGCTTTTGGTGCACTATCCTTTCACATTGGGTGACTTAATCCAAAGTTTCAGAGTGGTAGCAGTGTTAGTCCGTATCAGTAAAAAGAACGAGGAGTACTTGTGGCACCTTGGAGACTAACACATTTATTTAGGCATAAGCTTCCATGGGCTAAAGCCCACTTCATCACATGCATGCAGTGTAAAATACAATAGGAAGATATAAATAAATTTGTTAGTCTCTAAGGTGCCACAAGTACTCCTCGTTCTTTTTAAACCAAAGTGAGAGTGATTCCTGGTCTCCACCAGACAGCTCAGCATGTGAAGCCCCTTTCTCAAAGTAGCTTTGCTCTTTTGGATCAGGGGCCTAATCTATACTACCAACTTTTGCTGGAACAGCTGTCAGTCACAAATCACACCTCATCACACCCCTTACTGACATAGCTATTCCAGCAAAAGCTTTGTAGTGTAAAGTTCCTCCACTTGCTACTGCTAGGGTTACCATATTTCAGGTTCCCAAAAAGAGGACACGGGGGCGGAAGCTGGGGGATACTAACTTGAGGTGGGGGACAGTGTTACTCCCTGTCATGGTGGCAGGGCAGCTGAAGCTCTTTGGGGACCGCTCCCCCAGGACTGGATGGGTGGGATCCAGCAGTTGTGGCTTGCAGGGGAATGGACCAATCAGCACTCTTTCTGGGATGCAGCTTGTTCTGCTCTGTAAACCCATCCTCCTCCTCTCCTTTTCTGCCCCCCCCATGTTGTTTGAAAACCCCAGACAGAGAAAGCAGGCTTAAAAAAGAGGCTATGTCCGGAAGCCCCGGACATATGGTAACCCTAGTTTCTGCTGCATCCACCGCCACATCAGAACACAATTTCTGGCAAAGCAACTACTTTCAAATTTATTTCTGTAGGTTGTGGTGGGTGGTAAAGAGAACATTGGCTTGAGTATTAGGTATCCAACTTATGCTTTTGAGTAGGAACCACCCTACATTAGGTATCCTTCAGAATCACTAAATAACCTCTAAAAAGACTGATCTTTCCAATAAGTAGAGGATGTTGCTCTAAATTCTGCTTCCATTCTGCTCTTCCTTATTGGAATAGTCCAGCTGCAAGGCAAAAGGATAATTTTGCACTTCAGTTGCACCTTTATCAAAACATCTTAGCCTTTTATGAAGGTTCATAAGTGGCTTTCTTTATCTGTAAAATGGGAATGAGGCATAGAGGCAAAGAAACTTACCGGAGCAAGTCAGCAGCACGAAATAGAACTGAGTCCTTGCTATGAGTCTCTGGCCCAATCCATGCTGTTTTTCAAGACAATATGAAGATAGTAATTACAGTGCTAGCATGTGTTGTGCTCTGTGGCTCATAAAAATGTTCATGATAAAGATTTTCTTTTTAACAAATCATGCTGTGGACTTGAATAAAAAAGCCATGATGTAAACTATGATGGTGACAACATGAAGATTATGGAATTGTGTATAACTGCCATTCTTATCTTTGTACCTCTTGGCCTGATTTCCATGTGACCAGTTTTTTACTAACATCTTGCGATAAGATTGTGCTGTCAAAACTTCTTGCTTTCTTACATAGAGCGGGAAATAGTGGTGACACTTTCATCTAGCAACACTAAGCATCCCTCTTGCTGAATGTGTGATGGTAGAAAACCACATCAAAGTGGAACTTTCTGTGACCGGGTACAAATGAGTTTCAGCAAACTGTATTGGTAGAGACTGGAAACTTGAACAAGTTCTGGTAATGGTTAAATGCAGAGGCTCTGTAATAGCTTTGAGTTTAGCTGACTGCAGCCATCTGGTAGCATATGGGGGGGGCGCAGGCAGGAGCATAGTGAAGGGAGGCAACATTATGGGTAGGCGAAAAAGAAACTTGTCTAGTAGTGGGAGCAGGCTTTTCCCTAAAGAAAAAGGGGGAGTAAGTATATCTGCGGGCTGACTAGTACATATGAGGTCTAGCAAGGAAGCTTGGACACTTACTGACAAGACAAGAAAAGAAAGGAAAAGAAAAGGAGTACTTGTGGCACCTTAGAGACTAACAAACTTATTTGAGCATAAGCTTTTGTGAGCTACAGCTCACTTTATCGGATGCATTATGAAGTGAGCTGTAGCTCACGAAAGCTTATGCTCAAATAAGTTTGTTAGTCTCTAAGGTGCCACAAATACTCCTTTTCTTTTTGCAAATACAGACTAACACGACTACTACTCTGAAACCTTAAAAGACAAGATTTTGCAAGTCATTACAGCTCATTCACTGCCTAAGTGCTCTCCTCTAATGAGGATTGTTTTGAAACCTTGTCCAATACAAAGTTTTTAAAGGTAGTCGTGGGGGAGAGAGGAAAGGTGGTTGTATGCCAAAACAATAAATCCCTAAGTACTAACACTCTGTTTTCTTGGGGGGGAGAGGAGGGAGGAAAGAAGGAAGAGTGTTTTGACTGGCTTTTCTGAACACTGAAGTGGGACTAACAAATAACCATGCATCACTGCATAGGCAGGCTGGCTTATTCATTGCAGTGCTTAGACTAAAATTTCTCAACACTCTTATGCTTTTGGATAAACCAAACTGGAATCTTAATCACTCACTGTACTATAACCTTGGATCCAAATGCAGATCAGTGTTATCGCCCTAATGTGGTGTAATTTCTCTACTGCTACAAATTCTTTCTACATAACCAGTACAATTTACCATGTTCCAAAGTTCCTTTGATAAAGCTTCTCAAACCTGGTCTTTGGTACTACTCATACCATAGAACGTATATAAATCCGTTCTGGCTTGTCAGCAATGATAGGATATGATTCAGACAGGTTTTTCCTGGCATTTTGTTGACTACAGTCCTCTGCCACTGTTTTCAAAAGATTTTATATTCAATCTGTAGTCCAATATCATTAAAGCTGACTTACCTGTCAGCAACTAGGGAGCTTGCAAGCTGAACCAGTTCCCAATGTTAGTGGGTTTTTACACTGCATCTCAAAATGCCTTTGAGAATAACTGAAAGAAAAAAAAATCCTCGGTGTTTTGTACAAAGGAAACTTAAGGTGACCTATGCTATTAAAACAAGGCTTGTGCTCTTTTTACCTGGAATGCCTCACTTTTTATATTGGGCAAGACCTACATTTCTAACCTCTCTTCTGAAGAATGTAGCCAGCTAGTAGAAGCATAATATTGCAGATATCAAGAAAGTGAAAGTAAGGGAAGTGCCACCTCAGTCAGATTTGTTAGACTTTTAAATACCTGTAGCACTGACCATTTATGAAGCATCAGAAGGGGAAATTTGCTATCCAGGCTCTTCAGTTGAAGTCCAGAAACTCAAAATACAATTTTTAAAAAGAGTACAAACTCTCTTCCTTTTCAGGTCATCTTTGGTCATAATTTGTTGATAAAATAGACCATGATAACTCCTTACAACTATTACCTCACTAACTAGTTCAGGGAATTCTCTCTTGAAGTACTAAACATATCTTCAGGGTTAAAACCTTAATTAAATGAATTATTGACATAACCTCTTAAGCTTTGACAAGCTGCTTAGCTCATGCACAAAGTTCAATGTGCTCAAATTTTCTTAACTTGTTCTTGCTTTCTGGCTGCTTTAAGCAAAATACAAATTCTCCTGAGCTAAATTTGTCTACATCAGACAACTGATGTGCAAAAGATTCCTTATTTATCAGGACTGGATAAAATTCCAGAACTCTTCTGCAATTTTAACTTCAAAATCCAGCAGTTATATCCTGTTTCTAATTCTAGTATTGGAAAATAACGTAATTTTCTTCATGTCTCTAGCAAAAAGCCTGAAAGAACTTGCTTTGTTTAAAACATTTTGTGATGTGATGAATGAATTTGTGAAATATACAATAAAATGAAATATCAACCTCTTACAAGCAAACAATTACTGTATGTATTGTAGGTTTTTTCCAGTCACATGCAGTGGAAGTAGATGTGAAAGATCACTCCAATACTACATGCATATATGCAAAATGGATGATGAGCTTCTTGATAAAATATGAAACAAACAGTAGTGAATATGTAAGTACTGAATTTAGTGTTAACTTCTGCTATTGGATGTACTATCCATTTCACTTATCTGCTCAGTCTTGAGAAACTTCAAAACAATTACCCTTGTAGCTAGTCCTGGTAAGTTTGAACAATAAGTCAAGCTTACCTCTTTTAAATAGCTGGTCTCCCCTTTTTTAAAGGGGCAGTCAGTGTTTGTTTAATTAACTTATGTAATATGTTAGTGTTGGCATATTACGTTTTAAGTAACACTTTACTCCTCTTGGACAAGAGGTTAGTTTGACTTTCTTGCTCTTTCTTAGATGGTCCTCTGAGTTAACACTGGGTAATAAAACTTAAGATATTTTTGTTTGAAATAACTCATCTAGTAATCTTAAACTCTCTGCTGAATCATGTTTAACTCTAAAACAAGGGCTTCAACCTACTTGTTTGGGGGTGATTAGGAAACTTTTGAATCTCACTATATTCTAATCTTCCACTCTTTAAAAGCTTCTAGTTCTTATTGTTGCAGACATCACTTTCCAAGTGTAAATTGAGTCTTCCTTGGTCTGTAGATTAAGCGACAGATGCACTGGATCACACTTTTCCAGCAGAACAAAATTGATGTAATTTAAGTCTTCACTGCTACTATTCAGAGCATGTGGACAAGAGTGAAAATAAGATACAAGTTTCATTCTTCAGGAGCTTGGGAAAAGACCTGGAGCAGGCTGATCCAGAAGATAGGCAGGAGGAATGGTAGAGTAGCAAGACATTACAGCCGTCACACTAGCCAGGAGGCTCTGGTGAGGGAACAAAGAATGAATGATCATTTTGCATTCCAGCTAAGTGGGTAGTGGTCATAATTCATTACAACGTCTGGGTATACATGAAGCTAGAAGCTATCTTTCTGGTCAGGAACAGCATACCTTTTCCAACAGATTTAGAAGGAGGATTGGCTTTTCACCTGGAAGTGGCCCCTGGACACTTAGGAGGGGACAGGACTGGCTTCATCTTAGTTTAGTTACAGTGACTGTGTATCTGGAACACTTCTAAAACCCTGTGTGAGGGGAATAGGTGACAGTGAGAGTGTCACTTTTTTTTTAAAGTTGAGTTTGGGGAAGACAAACCATATTGTAAAGGAAATGGAAGAAGAGAAAAGCAATAGCCACTAAATGTTTCAGGGAGGGAGGCCATGATCAATTAGAGTGGAGTGAAATCCAAAAGGGTAAAGTATAAAACATAGCCACTTCCTGTCTCATAAGTTTTAAAGGTTTTTCCTCCAGTAGTAGACTAAGTATCAGGCTAACCATTTATTCCCAAGCCCTTACTAAAACTGAATGACACTACTCAGTCATGCTTAGTACCCTACCAAATTCATGGTCCATTTTGGTCAATTCCACAGTCCTAGGATTTTAAAAATTTTACAATTTTATGATTTCAGCTATTTAAATCTGAAATGTCAGTGTTGTAATTGTTGGGGTCTTGACCCAAGAGTGTGTGGTGTGTTTTTGTTGGTGGGCAGGGAAATGTCACAAGGTTATTGTAGGTGGGGTTGCAGTATTGCTGTCCTTACTTCTGTGCTGCTGCTTGCACTGCCTTCAGAGCTGGGTAGCTGGAGAGTGGCAGCTGCTGGTTGGGAGCTGAGCTCTGAAGGCAGAGCAGTGCCAGCAGCAGCGCACAAGTAAGGATGGCATGGTATTGCTACCCTTACTTCTGTGCTGCTGCCTGCAGAGCTGGGCCCTCAGTCAGCAGCTGCCGCTCTCCAACCACCCAGCTCTGAAGGCAGTGCAGAAGTCGCAATACCACAACCCCCCTAAACTCTTGTGATGCCCCCTGTAACTCCCTTGTGGATCAGGGCCCCCAATTTGAGAAACACTTGTCCTCTCTTTAGTATCTGTATACTAAATTGGTATAGTTTAGGGTAAAAGCACACAAGACCAGATTTCATGGTTCATGGCATGTTTTTCATGGCACTGAATTTGGTAGGGCCCTAGTCATGCTGCATGGCTCTACTCAAGCCTGTAGCAGGTTCTCACTCAAAACCATAACTGTTTAGTGTGGTTCTGGCCATGCTACCCATACTGAATTACTTCACAAAACATCAGTTTTCCTTGGTGTGAGTGACCTTTCAAGTTACTGCTGTAATGTACTATCTAAATGCTAGCGGGGCATTGCAGGCAAGTTAAGACCTTTGGCTAGATCTTTCAACTCAATTGTCTCATGACTGAATCCAACACAACACTTTTCTAATTCAGATGGTGGTAAACTCTAGAACAGTGTGTAGAATGGAGTAACTTTCTTAACCCTTCTATGAGTTCAGTTCTCTGTTCCTATTTCTTTATTTACATTAGGAATTGTTTTACAGAAGCTTCCACTTCAAGATTATGAAACTTCCCAGGAAATACTCCAGCATGAGGAGAATGTCTGTCTGAATTAAACTACCTTTCTCTTCTAGAAAAATGCAACCTTAGACCTTAAATCCACCAATATAACACATGACCGAAGCACCTGTGGCAATAAAACACATGCCCCACTACTAGCAGTACAGTTTGGAGCAGGTCACTCTTGGAGTATAAACTTTACTAAGACTAATGAAACTTATCAGGGAAACATCATCTCATTTACCTACAACACCAGTGATGCAGTCTTTGAAGATGCTAAAACAAAAGGTAATATGTGGGATTTTATCTTGTGTGGCTGAAAAATGACTAAAGATAAACTACAACGATTACTGCAATATACCATCTCTCTAATTGTTTTTATAGCTACTCATTCCTTTGCCCCAGTCCCTTTTTCTTACAAGTGTTGCAGACCAATAAGAGCATCCTATCTGTTTTTATGACTGTATTGTAGATTCTAGTTTCTAGTAATCTACTAGACTCTCCCTCAACATGGATGGGGATGATTTAAGTGCTTGCTGATTTTTCATGTGCATTGCTCAGTCTCTAAGAACACTAGTGCTATGATACAAATCATTACAATGCACAACCCTTGACTAAATATGAGAGTGTGCATCTTGGACAGCTAATAGCAAAGAACTAACTTTTGACCCCTTTCCTGTACCTTAAGAATTTTAAAAGGAAGCATCCTGCTGGAGGAGCAGTTTCTTTTCCGAGACTTGTTTAGTTAACTCTGTAAGCTAAAGGACCACTCTACAATACTTAAAATGAATATGTGAGGGGGAAAAATGTGTACCAGAGGTGTTAAAGGTGGCTAAACTTACAGGAATCCTGTTCCTGGTATTATAAACTTTTTTTTCTTGTCTAAAATACGTGAAGGTTAATCTGTATTCTTGCTTATAGGACTAATTACTGTTGTTGTAAAGGACACCCTGCCTCCAGTCCAACTGAATACTGTCTACAAATGCCATCACCTTGACTCTGTTGAAGTGGCAAATGTGTCTCAGTTCTTCTGGGATGTCACTCTGCAGGCTTTCGTTCAGAATGGCACTGTTAGTAAAAATGGTAAGTCACTTAAAATTGTGTATGATGGTTCTGTATCCAAACTCTCATTTTAGGATTGCAGTGCAGAGTGACTTTAATGTTGTAAAGTAGTGAATGACGAACTCTTATAGTGAATTGATGCTTATCTTGCCTAAACTCTTGAGAACCAACATGAGTATAAGCTCCATTTGTCCTCGTTCATATCATGAATCAACTGCTGTTCTGAAACTAGATCAGTGGAGCATACTCACTTGGCATCTGTGTAATAATTTTTAGGAACTGCATTTTGACTAATGAGTATTTGCTGGCTGACTTGGGATTTTTAAATACTCTCATCCCTTAACTAATTGTACCACTACAACTGGATCATGAATCTCAAGGTACCTCTGTAAACAGAAGTCATACTGCCTCTTAGTCCAGGACTCAAACATTTTGAGCCTCAGATGTCCAGTACAACAGTGACTAGCAGGTAGTCTTACTAAAGACCACACAAAACAAGTATATTGCACTTCAGAGGCTTGTTAGGCTTCTTTTCTTTAGAGCTGGTAGCCTTGCCAGAACTTCCTCTGCCAACTGTCTTCATCTGATAGATCAGCAGGGTGACCTCTTTACCTGCTATGCTGCTCCTAACTTTGCCAGTGCAGAATGAAACTAGCTTATCTCTTCCATTACTGTTAATGGAAGGACAGTTCTGTTTGAAATATTGTACTGTTACTGCATGCTTTAATGCTAAAACATCAAAGATTTGACTAAAGAAACTCTGTAGGAGACTTAAAAGGCCAAAATACTCCCTCCACATAAAACATGACAGCAGAGCCATCTGTAACAAACCACCTCTGACAACTGCTTAAAGTTATGAAAAATGTATCTTCATGCTGATATAGTAGCTAGTAAGTCACACGCTGCTTTTTTCAGATTCTACATGTGAAGCTGATAGATCTACTGTTGCACCTACCACTGTTGCCAACTTAACTACTACACCTATCACTACTGCTTCATCACCTCTGCCAACTACAACTTCTAAACCAGTGGAGAAACCACTCACTGGAAACTATTCTCTTAAAGATGGCGATAAAACCTGTCTTCTGGCTACAATGGGGTTGCAACTGAATGTCTCCCAAGAGAAGGTGCTGTTTTTAATATCTTAAAAGCAAAGAGGAGGAGTCCTGCAATATTTTCTTGTTTGCATAAGTATGGATATGTGACTAGAGCCTCACAACTTAACCAATATTTGGCATTACCTTTAGTGTTATGAATGTCCCCTCTAGTATACATGTATCAAATCAATTGAGGGATGCTATCTATCTCCAGAACTCTACCTTTTTAAAATAGTAACTTGCTGAGGAATATCTTGATATTGTAACCTGACCAGGGCATTTAAGGCTGGAACCTACAGATGCTCTGCTTGGTTGCAGAGGGAGCCCAAATTAAGGCATCTGATTGCTCAAGTTGTGCTATTATCTGATGCACAAAATAAAGGAAGGATCTGTCTTCAGCTTCATAAAAGAGCTGAATGGGGGAGAGTGTCAGTGGGCAAGATTTCTCTCCCCTGCCCCCCCATCTTGTCAGGACTGCTAACCTTAAGTGTCACTTAAATAGCTGGGCTGAACATGATTCAGTCTACCCTAGCATGAAGACTCACCTTGTTTATGATTCTCTCTTGTAGAGAGTAGGATTAAACACTGAGGGGGAAATAGGAAGTTCCTTCCTTCTAACAGCAGCAGAATACCTTTTTTGAACAGCTAGACGCCTCTTGACTGACAAGTGTTTTGGTTTTTAATTTCAGCCTGTTTTGGTTAACATCAACCCAAAGACAACTTATGTCACTGGTAGCTGTGGCAACACATCTGCTACTCTGCGATTGAATGACAGCAACAGCAGGTTTATTGATTTCACCTTTGCTGTTGTAAGTAACGTATTACAGTTGAGCACTAACTTTCCAATTAAATCTTCATTTCTTATGTCGAAACACTTTGTACATAATGTCTGTATCTTAAAAGCTTGATTGTTTCTAACAGAGTTGTATAGGTGGCTGGTATCTTACTCTACAGGTGAAGCAACTGAGTCTCTTAATTGACTTCCCAAGGTTACCTAGTGGCAAAATGAGGATTGTGCTCTAGGAGTCTGTTTTCCAGTAACATGCTCAGTACAGTAAATACGCTCTCTATTAAACTGACTGCCCTAGTATGTCGTCTTTGACAGTAAATGCTTTCACACTTGTAGTTTAAAAGTTCATACTGCAGAGGTAATCTTCTAAATATATATGTACTTGTGTGTGGGATAAACCCTTCAATTTTAACACCAATGGGATTTTTTTCTCTTAAACAGAAAAACACAAGTGCAAACACACAAAGATTCTATCTGAAAGAAGTGAACATCACCCTGATGAGTTCTATAAATGGCTCTGGTAAGATACTATTTGGCTTAAAGAAAGCACTTCAGTGACTGCATGCTATCTATATTTAGTAAATACTAGTCAACTAATTTTTAAACCAATACTAATTCATACTTCATAGTCAAATCTACAGTGACTAGCTATAGTAACAAATTGTGTATTTGCTTTAGAGAGTGCCGTAACTTGCTACTTTCCTTATCCTATTTTGGCCTTGTTACGACTATAGCACGTATCCTTGCCTACCTCTGAAGTTTCCTGAAGTGCAGTAAAATTCTTAAAAATCAGTTATTGGGGAAAGGAGATACACAGCTGCATTGATAACCATCTTTAATATGAGAACCCTAAGTGAGCAGTTCTTTGCAAAGAGGTGCAACCTATAAGACTTAAGCATATTCTTCCAGATCAGCAGTTCTCAAGCTATGAAGTAGGAGGTACAGGAATTTGTCAAGAGAGCACAAACTGTGGGCCCTGCGGGGGGGGCCCAAAACTCTGGCTGTCAGCCTGTGGCAGCTGGGGCTCATGCAGAAGGGCTGTGCACACCCAGGAGGCAGGATAGGGGATAAAGTAGGCTGCAGGGGAGGGATGGACAGACAGATGGAGCCCCCTCACAGCAGTCCAGCAGTAGCAGCACAGAAGTAAGGGTGGCAATGGGGGACAAAGTCTGCTGTAAAAAGTGATATTCACAAATATCACTTTTCACTTTGCCACCCTTACCTCTGTGCTGGTGCAGAGCTGGATGCCCAGTATATGTACCTGGAGGTGGGGGGTCAGCCATAAAGGACTACAGACACACAGAAGGGGTGTGTGATGAAATAAGTTTGAGAACCACTGTTCTAGACATTTGTCTTACATATCTAAGGTAACTATTCTCCTATATGGAGGGAAAACTTATCTTTCCAAGTTCTTCCAGATAACTGAGAATTCTCACTCTGTAGTATTTCAGAAACCAAAGTTTTTTTTAATTTTTAAAATTCTTAAATGTGTTCTTTAAAAAAGGGGATCATGCTGGCCTACTACTATGTTGGCAATCTCTGTAATTAACAAGATGTCGAAGACAAAGTTTAGACATGTAAGCGGTTTTGTGTTGCAGTAATGAACTGCAAGGACATGTGTGAGTAGACTATAGACTTACATTTTCAGAAGATTTGACAGCTTTAATTATTCACCCCTCTTCTGCACTGAAGCAGACTTCCTGTAGTCAACAAACTTGTAACTCTCCTCTAAACTGCTACATAACCACATTTCAGAGGAAATAATGCTGAGAAATGGACTCGGTAGCCTTCTCTGAATAGGCTTATGATCTTGGTAGTATACCTTTTGAACCTGGCACTCTTGATAAACAGACTTTTTAGGCCATAGAAAACTCATCAACAAATGTCCATATTAGAGTATTTTCTTCTTTTTAAGAACCTTTAGATGCTGGAAACAACAACCTCAGCATCTGGGACACCTTCCTAGGCAGTTCCTACATGTGCCAAAAAGAGCAGACTGTTTTGGTGACTGAAGAACTTCAAATACATACTTTTAATCTAAGGATTCAGCCATTCAGAGTACAAGACAACAAGTATTCTAAAGGTGAGAACAAACCCAAATCAAGCAGACTTGTAGGGTGCTCTAACAAGACTCAAACATAGGAGTGGATAAAAGCTTTATAGATACTAGCGTAACTAATCCATTGGCCAGTACTTTATTTTTGCTTAAGCTAAAGTGAGACTCTAAAATTTCCCTTTGGGAAATGGCACCAGCCTTCTATCCTGGTTGATATGAACACCTTGCTTTTATCAGTGTTTTGCCTTGGAGAAACCTCCCTTCTTAAATTCACTCTGAACTGGCAACAGCCCCTTAGGCTTATACAAAAGGGCCTAAAGACATTGACTTTATGGCTGTGGGGGGAGGAGGAGATTGCCATAGAGAACCACTGTTGACTTACTGAAATCTGCAAATGCTGGGAGTGAAGGAGACTGCCCAGACTGCTGCAAGAAATAATGGGATGAAGCTTGGGAAAAGAGCATTTCTGCTGAATGTAACCCAAGCTTTTTCTCATCATACTGGAGGGAGGAAAGGATGATTCAGGTGATGGGGGTCCAAAAGAAGGAAAGTTCTTACTGCAAAGGACAACCTTGCATTGGCCAGGGGTATGGAAAGACCTAATCTGTCTTGTCAGTAATTCTGAAGAGATGCAGTATAAACAGTTCTACATCTTATTGTGGAAGGCCAAATGCACTTCTGCATAATTCTGTAAATGGTACTTGAAAACTAGGTATATGTTACAGTAGTGCTTGCAGCCCACTTCTGGGTTTAGATCCATGTCTAGACTGATAAAATATGTAAGTTAGGATGGAAGGTGGAAGTGTGCCTTTAAAAGAAGAAAATTTAAAAAATCTAGCTTAAGTATATACTGAAAAGACTTCTCATCATAGTAATATATATTGGTATTGGGAAAAGGTTCAGGAAAGGGCAGCAAAAATGATAGGGATACGGAACAGCTTCCGTATGAGGAGGGATTAATAAGACTAAGGTGTGGGGAGGATATGACTGAGCTCTCTAAAATCGTGAGTGCTATGGAGAAAGTAAATACCACAGTACAAGAACTAGGGGGTCACCAAATGAAATAATAGGCATCTGGTTTAAAACAAAAGGAAGTATTTCTTCACACCGTGTAGTCAACCTGTGGAACTCTTTGCCAGAGGAAGTTGTGAAGGCCAAGACTATAATAGGGTTTAAAAAAAAAAAAAACTAGGTAAGTTCCTGGAGGTTAGGGCCATCAATGGCTATTGGGCAGGGATGGTGTCCCTCGCCTCTGTTTGCCAGAAGCTGGGAATGGGCAACAGGGGATGGATCACATGATTACCGGTTCGGTTCTGTTCTGTTTTCCCTCTGGGGCAGCTGGCAGCATTGACCACTATCGGAAGACAGGATACTGGGCTAGATGGACCTTTGGTCTGACCCAGGTTGGGCGTTCTTATGTTAACGTTGAACTCCTTAAATACTACTAAATGAGTTCTGATTGTAATTGGCATTCCCTCTTACAGCCACTTCATCATCCACATGTTAGCTTATGACCGCTTCAGTAGGCTTTTCAAAACTGAAAGCATGCCGCTTTTGTACTCCTTTAAAACATCTGTGTGTACACTTTAGCCTGATTTACACTAATCTGGCTTTTTCTAGCTTTGTATTTAAATCTCCAATAGAATTGTGATACTGCAATTACTCATTCATCTAATACAAGTTTGGGTTAGCTGACATAAAAATTTATCCTCTACAGTTCCCTCTCTAATGCCTCTTAAACTTCTTATCATTTTAGTAAAAAAGCTACTGTATCCAGCAAAAATGCCCCAATCTGCTAATTATAAACTAGCACATAGGGAAACTTCCTATGATCTGTACCGTTTTCTCACTAAACTATACAGGTATAATAAATACTTGCTTGTAACTTTGAGCTTTCATGTTAAGGAAAATACTTTGTTTCCCAAGAGAGGTACAATAGCATGCTGTCTCTTTATTTATTCCTTGTCACAACCTTTTTCTCATCTACAGCCCAGGAGTGTTCGCTGGATGATGACACCATTCTAATACCAATTATTGTTGGTGCTGCTCTTGCGGGCTTGATTGTCATTATAGTGATCGCTTACATAATTGGCAGAAGAAAAACCTATGCTGGATATCAAACCTTGTAAATCTGACTGTGATCACTGTTCCAGTTTCACTTTAATGAAGCAAGTGCAAGCTTCCAAATGCAAACAAACCACTTCAAGTAAACATTTGCATCATCTAATTAGGGCTGGAGACTGTGGGTGCTTTCTCTTTCGGTGTGTTGTCAGATAAAACAATGGGAATGTAACTCTACTTCCTGAACTAAGAAAAACATGGGGGTTTCATAGTTGTACTCCAAGTAGCAAATAAGCCGCCTTTGACAAATTATTAGGTAAAGATATTATCTGCAAACAATTACTTGGGATTCATGTCTGCATTTTACAAATATTAAGCTAAGCAGGGAACAGTCTGAAAAGGGAACAGTCTAAATTAGGGCACTAATATGATGCATTGGGCAACTTGTAAAATTGCATTAAACTTGTACTTGTCTCACCTGCATTCCTTAGTTACTGTCACAATTGCAGGGTAACCTGGCTGCCTTTAACTGTATATTAAACCTGGAATACTTGCCAGGGACTTCAGAGTGCCTAGTATCTCTTTTCTGGCTCATAGTACTAAATGCCATACTAATGGTTTTTTCAAGCAAGTTTATGCTAAAGTGACAGTAGTAACCCACTTAATTCAAGCAAGAGCTGCAATAGCTCCCTCTTATTTTGGTAGCTTCAGGAGCCATTCCTCTTGTTTACATATCTAAATGAATGGGTTAACTTAAACTTCAATTGGTGTATATGGGAGTTAAAACCCAATTTCTAAATGCTTTAGAAAACTGTTTGTGTACAAGTGACCAGAAACCTAGTGCCTGTTACAACCTGGCATCCCCTAAGATACCAAAACAGACACAGTTCTACTAAAGTACTACAGTATTCCTGCTGGCACCAGCCTTAAAAAGGGAATAAGAACCTTAAGTATTTCTAGAATTTAAAGGGCACTTAACTTTGTATCATACCTTGCACAGAAAGTCTGTCTTGCTCACTTCCTTTGAGTGTCTGTTAAAGAAGCTCTCAGTTTAATGATCCAAAATCAATTGTCACAACGTCAGCTGTTTTTAAATCTCCATATTAAAATCGTTCTTTGCTAATCAAAACTTGCATTGTAACTGTCCCATGATGGCATCTCATCTGCTGATTCATGTGCTTTGTGCTTCATTGTGTGCTGTGCAGAGATGTAATATTGTGCATTTGTGTGTAGGAGTTACTAATGCTGTGAAGAATGCAAAAGTAAAGCATAAGTCTCTGAGGCTGACCCACTGCACCTTTCTCCTTGCTGTTTGGAGTAGGTCCTGTACTTAAAACAAACAGAACTGTAATGCAATTGGACTGGTCCTTAAATTGAAGCTATGGAGAGACTAACCCTCGCTGTATATCTTTAAGTTTCTCTGGTCTCCTAATCAGTGAGGTGTAATTCATGGTGCGCTGCATAAAAAAGGTGACCTTTCCTAAAAGGAATGAGTTTCGTGTTTATAATAAACATGGATTGGTCATATTAATGAACATAGGACAACTGAGTTTAACAGGGAAAGCTGGTTCATTATTTTTCTTAAAATTTGGCTTGGAATTGTCATGGTAATGTTTGTTTATGGGTATACAGAGCTGCTTGTAGCATGTTTGGTTATGCTCTCTAAAAACAATCAGTAATACTGATTTGGTTCCCAGTAACATGGTTGGAGTTCATAGTGACTAATGTATATTTAGGACTCTGAATAAAAGAGCAAGAATGGTTGGATAACTCTTACTAATGCTTGTTGCAAGCAAAATTCAGGCCTTAGTCTAATATCAAAACATCTTTTTATTAAAAAAAAACAAAAAACAAAACCCCAAACTAGAAATGTAAATGGGAGGAACTAGCTTCAAACTTAAATTCTTAATCTGAGAATATCTCCAAAAACATAAATTGCGATTAAAGATATTTTAATACAACAGTTCTCATAGAAAGTCTTTTTTGTAGAACTCCAGTGATTGTTGGTGTTTACATGTGCCAGTTATGTACTTTTTAATTAGCATTTACTGCAGCTATTTTCTTTGTCCATCTAATGTCTTCGATCTCCCAGGTTTCTATATGCAAACTCTATTCCTGAATTTCAGACTAAACTCTCTCCTTCTCTTTGAAGGTGTAGAAATGTTACTTAAGGAAAACCACTGGATTTGTCCAAGAAATTGGCTCTGAAAATACTAGATCTGGTGTGCTGGTAACTGGCTCATGGAAACATCTAAGTTTCATGCACCTGCTTAAACTGTTTAAACCACTAGTTCTTTGTATTGTATTTCTCCATAGGGACTTGCTTGTCAGTTTACTCTACATATTGCTTTAAACAATAAAGATTCTTCTATTTCTTAAAGAACCTTGGTAACTTTTTTAATTAAAACAATGATTTCTTGAACTGTAGTAATAACTTAAGAAAAATAGACTACTTGACTAAAATGATTCTTATTTTAGATCAGATTCTCCATCCTAATTGTTAAAATTGTAGGACCACTTTCCTTAATATTCTCTCCTCTTGCTTAGTTCTCTCTGCATCTTTCTGTAACACATGAGGAGGGACTATCTGCTTATAGGCTGTAGTCTTTTTTTTTAAATAAAACCACTAGTCTAGAGATTAAATCACTTCTGTTAGAAGCTTGGCTATCCCACTTTAAACTTGTAGTGAACAGTAAAACACCTCCCAAACCAAGTAGACTTAAAATCTAATTTCACCAGTCAAACTTAAACTGACTAAAGTATTAGTCTTGGTTATAACTAATGCAGCAAATAGTTCAGTGTCTCTTACAAATTCTTCTGTTTGGGAGTGGCTTCTCTTTATCAAGCCTAAATTTACCTGGGGATCACTTCATCCATCCAGCAGAAGTGGAGAAGCTGTCAGGACTTTTCTCTGAAAACTTTGCTTGCTTGGTAAGGCTCTTCCTGTATGGTAGGATCTATCTAAATCCTGCTCATAGGAGGGGGGATAAGCTTTCCTGGAAAGCTTCAGGAAAAATGCTATCTGTTGCTGATTCTGCTAGTTCAGACTCCAGCCTCCAGTAAGATCGATGTACCACATATATTCGTTTATAAGCCAAATATTTTTGGTAAAGAGATGCATCAAGGAGTGGGGTTGGCTTATAAATGGGTCTGCACAAAAATTTGATTTTAAACTCTCTGAAATCATTGAATTGAATATCTAATACATTTTTACCTGGAGCATCTGCAGGCATGGAGCCCCTCAGCTCCCTGTGGCTGCGGTTTGCTGTTCCCATTGGCTGGGAACGTGAACCACAGCCACAGGGAGTTGAGGGGTTCCATGCCTGCATATGTTCCAGGTAAACAAAACATCCCAGCCCACCAGCTGCTTACCCTGATGGGCTGGGAGCCAAAGTTTGCCAGCCTCTGAAATATAGGGTCGGCTTATGAAAGGGTCATAAAGTTTTTACTATTTTTACCTATCCATCTTGGGGGGTCGGCTTATAAATGAACAGGCTAATGAATGAATATATACAGTAATTTACAAAGTGCAATAAAAGTACCTAGCAGTTGCCTCACTGTTGGATACTCCAGGTGGTCTAGAAGTAGTGGCATGCAATGCTCATATTGCATAAATCTGTCCTTCAGAAATCCATAGAGCAGGCATAAAATTCATTCTGAATAGGGGAGACTTTTTTCTTAGTGTTTCTGTAATTAATCAAAATACAATACTTGATGTAAATGTGCTTTCTCTATTGCTTGTTTCAGAATTGATTACCTGTGCTGCTTGTCCTAAGTATCCATAAAAGCTTTTTGACAAAACAGCTATATGTCTAACTCATGGGAAAAATGCTGGGTATGCAGATGTACTCTGCACCATAGAACCAGTCTTGTCTCCTTACAGATTCAGTGCATTAGCTAAGATGTCACACCACACATGAATAATAATGCTGTAGCATATGTCTCCTGTTTCAAGAGTAAATACTAGAACACATCTTCATTTGCCTACCCCAGTACTGATATACTAGTCTGATTTTTGCAGAGGAACCACACATCTGGTGTACACAATTGTACTGGTGATAGTTTGACTAAGGAGGAGGATGAGTAAAATCACAGATGCTCTTTGACCCCAAGCCAACAGCCAGGAGGCAAATCAGTGAGTAAAATCTCACTGCCTTTCCTTTCAGGCTTCATTAGAATCAAAGCCCCTGCTAAAAACAAGGAGTACCTGTGGCACCTTAAACTAACAAATGTATTTGGGCATAAGCTTCTGTGGGCTAAAACCCCCTTCATCAGGTGCATGCAGTGGAAAATACAGTAGGAAGATAGGTAGGGGGGTGTGTGTATATTAGAACATGAAAAAATGGGTGTTGCCATACCAACTCTAAGGAGACAAATCAATTAAGGTGGTTAATTGATTAGTCTTGTTAGTTGGTATGGCAGTACTCATTTTTGTGAGATATGATCTTCCACTGCATGCATCTGATGAAGTGGGTCTTAGCCCACAAAAGCTTATGCTCAAATAAATTTGTTTGTCTCTAAGATGCCATAAGTACTCCTCATTCTTTTTGCTGATACAGACTAACACACAGCTACTCCCTCAAAAGCCCATACTGTGATTGAAGTCAAAAACGTTTTTGACTATCTACAGTGTTACTGTATGTATCTTAAAAACTCAATCTGAGCTCAGTGAAGCTTTACACAACTTCAAAACTACCTAGAAAGTTAGGCTGAGTGTCTCTTGGACGAACCAAAGTCTAATCTTAAATGGAGCTTAAGCACCTAATTCCCTTAAGATCCTCTGAAAAATATCTTCCAGGATGAGACCATGGTGGTCAAAATCGCAAATTACTAAACTTGTATCTTGTAATGATAAAACTTAGGTGACTGTAGTTGTAGTCCTTAACTTTTGTTGTTCCAAAGCATTTTACTCTTCAGGCGAAGATGTGAATAACCTACTTCTCTTCATTAGAGATTTTATGAACTCCACTCCAATGCAAAGTAACAGTTTTCAACATCCCTGCTTTCTTACTACTTAACTGGGAAACGTCTGCCCTAATAAGACTTACAGGGGAAATTCTGACCAGCAGTAAAAAATCCAAGATTGGAGGGGGGTTGGAATAATATATTACCTAATTTCATCATATACAAAATCAATTCCAGAAATATTTCATGTTAGTCTTAAAATAGGGGAGGGGCAGCATTGCAGTCATTATTTATAAACAGGGTGGGGTTGAAGGAGAGCTCTAATACTGGCTGGAAAGCGATGTACACCATCATGGAGGGGTTGCAGTGTTTAATATTTCAATTTAACTGGCTTTCTTTTGAAACTTGCCCTCTTTCCATCTAGCTGAAGACTGCAGCCCAGATGTGGACAACTTCATTGTGCCCATAACAGTGGGAGCAGCTTTGGGAGGATTAGTTGCTCTAGTGCTTATGGCTTATTTTGTAAGCCACAAGAAACAGCGTAATGCTGGATATCAGCAATTTTAAATAGGGGAAAGTTGTGTTGTTTTTTTTTGTTTGTTTGTTTTTTAAGCGGGTGCGGGGGAAAATTGTCTCCTCTTACATCTGAATGGTTTTCACGAATGGTTTCTTGAAAATGACATTGGTTTAAGAAACAGTTTAATATTTAATTAGGACTACAGCTGAACTTGACAACTCACCTTGAGTGATTTAGGCTAGTCCTTGATCAGACTAAAACTTGTTTCCATCTTCTGGATGTGGATGTGATGCTGTCAAAAACACTAATTCAGTAATTCTATGATCTATAGGTACACAGTGCCTGTATGTGAATAAAGTTTTGTTCCTAAGCGCTGTGAATGGCACTTAACCAGTACTAAGTTTGCTGTGAATGTCTTCAAGTATTAATGTATATAATCATACATTGCAATTTATTTTTACTACTAGTGATAGTGCCTTATATACAGTTTGTCAAATATTAAAGCTGTTGTCTGAATGACCCTACTAGAAAGGTTAAAGCTGACTTTTGCAACTTAAAGATGCTCTGTATGTGCAGTTCTCTGGATATAACTTTTTTTGAGTATGCCAGTATAACTTGCATGTTCTGTACTTTCTCTGGGTCATCTGTTCTGTACAGCTGGTCTACAGAACAAAAATACTTCTAAGGATACTATAGTAGTTTGAACTACTAATTAATGGAGCTCATGGCTGTTTCCGATGTCAAAAGCTGATATTCAAGAGAAAAGGGAAGATGGGTTGGACTGGAACCTAACTCTGTACAGCCTTAATGTGAACTCACATGGTCAGTCTGCATAGCTTCCAAATTCCTCCATGAGAATATTTTCTCTCTCTCCCCCCCCCCCCCCCCCCCGGAACAACAGACTTGCCGTGATAAGTAGTAGAATCAGTTAGTGTACAACTGTCTATATTTCAACTTGCAAACTTGGTAGCCACCAAGTGTGGAAAAGTTAGGTTCCCCAACCATTTTTCTTTGATCTGAAAGGGACCTCCCTCTGACAGAATTAAGGAGATGCTAAAAGTAGCTCAAACTACTGTGCTCTCCCTGCCCTGCTAATGTAAACTTAAAAATTCTTCTGGTGGCTACTTGGCACCTTTCATCAGTATTGAATTAGCTTATTTTAGTATTAATGACTTTAGTATTCCTATGCACTGTTTAATGTTCAAGTCATCTTACCAACCAAAACTGATTCAAAGTAGCAAGTGGCCAGTTGTCCTTCCTCCGTTGCATTGCTGAACTGCACAGTAGCAGCTTCTGAATTGGAACGAACACTGCTACAGGCGCTAGACTTTGTGTTTTGTATTTTGATTGGATTAAAAGGGGAAAAAAATATAAAGTTATAAACCCAGGCTTTGTCCTAATGGATAAGTGGCAACTGGTTACTAGGTTAATATATCTGAGCTAAATTTGGCACAGTAACTCTTCTAAAGCAGTAGTTCTCAATCTGTTTAGCATCGTGGGTCACGTATACACCTCTCTGTATTGTGGGCCACACAGGCACAATACTACCTGTATGGCCCTGAGGATGACACATGGGCCGCAGTTGTGTGCTGATTGGGCTGCAAGGGGCCTGCAGGCCGTGGGTTGAGAACCACTGCTCCAAACAAAAGCTAATTCAATTGGACTCATATTACTGGGCAGCGTCTTAAAGTAGTTAGTAGCTGCTACCTTTTTAGAGTGCTACGTCTGTACAAGACATCTTCTATTCAAGCATAAAAGCAAGCAAAATCCATTCTTCAGGAATCTCCCCAAGCTTTAACAAAGCCCTCCACTTCAAAATCACACCACCTGGATTGGGGTGAACTACTTTAACATTTATAAAAGTTCTTTAACTCATACTGCCTCTTGGGGGTGGTCATTAGCTTGGGGCATTGGACATGTAATTACTTAGTGCTGCTCTAGAGATTTATGTTTTTCAAAGCAAAGTCAAACCACTTTTTCCTTCCAATAGTCCAGTGGGGTAAGTATTTCTCCCTACTTTACACACAGGGAAAGTGAGGCAGAGTTGTTACATAACTTGCCTGACGCTTATAATTGGCGTCGGAGTCCCATGCTCTGAAAAAGGCCCTACTGACTCTGAATTTAGCATTTGTACCAGAGAGAAATTAAATAACATATACTTCAAAATTGTGTGCAAACCCATTTTGTGGCATTATAGTGAATGTTTTTTTACAATGCTGTGTTGATTGTAATAAGAACTACGTAATTTTTCTCTGAAAGCAATACCTCCATGACCTCTTTGTACTGAATGGATCAAAAAATAAAGCTATATGCACCAATGGTGTGTGTTTCGGTGTTTTCAGCTGTCCTGATATATTTTTAGTTGTCTTTTACAGCCTTTTCTACAGTGCTGCTTTCCATATTATCTATTTATGCTCTCCTTCTTCCCCATCCATTTCTGAAAATGCACAGTGGTGTCTGAGTGGATGAGAAATCAGTTGGGGGGGGGGGTGGTGTGTGTGTGTAATACATTTTGTCATTCTGGTGCTTTAATCCAGGTAAATTCTCCTAAATCCATATGGTGGTGATCAGATAGTGTGTCATCTCAAAGTTAATACTTGTCCTGGGTTATGGGTGACATCAGTGGAGAGCCACAGATGGGGAGAGAGCAGAACATTGAAAGTGAATGCTAATGTGAAGATCTGAAAAGAGGTCTTTACCCTATGAGAGCCATATATGTGGCCAAATGTGATTTTTTTTTTTTTTTTTTTTTTTCCCCATAAACACTTGAAATGCACCCTCTGGCTAGAGGCAACCCAGTGACTATTAGCTAAATTGTCTAGAAGAGAAACAAAGAGCAATTGAATTATGCTAAGCTGTCTGGGGTGGTGGGTGGTGAATAAGTGAGACTGTAACGTCCTGATCCAGAGAGATGTTTAACACATGCGGCTCCTATTGAAGAGATAAGTTCTGGGTGTTCTGTACCTATCAGGATCAGATCTAGAGAGAGAGGGCAGGTTTAAAAAAAAAAAAGTGGATGGGGTTTAAAATAAAATTGCAAAGTGTCTATTTGCTCCCTGCTTGATTGGTTTCTAATGCATGGTTTCCCTACTAATTTCTTCTCCCTCACTCTTTTCTTTTCTACAGCTGAAGAATGCTTTGCAGATTCTGACCTGAACTTTCTTATCCCCATCGTAGTGGGTGTGGCGCTTGGCTTCCTTATCATTCTTGTCTTTATCTCTTATGTCATTGGAAGAAGGAAAAGTCGTACTGGCTATCAATCTGTATAATCTTTTCATGCTGCCTCTGCTGCTTTTTTCCCTTTACGGAAGTTACTAGTTTATGGTTTTCTTTTGACTAGATATATTAAAAAACAAAGGATAATGTATTTGTGCATATGATTGTGAGAACAAATTTAGACTCACCTGAAGCTACTGTAAGACTTTGGAGTAAAGTAAAACTGCTCCAGGAAACACTTAAGATGAGGACCAATAACTGTCCCCTGCACAATTTGATTATTTGACTGAAAAGGCCTAAGATAGGAATGCATCTTACTTGCAGCATTTTTAATCTCAATTCTTTTGCATAATATCACAGCTGGCGAGCGAGTTTTTATTTTATATGCAGCTACTCAATTTATTTCAGATAATGCTGAAGTTAAAAAAACACTGCTAGAGGATTGAATGCTGTGCAGTGAAGGATTGTGTGTGCTATTGGACAGAAATGCAAAATCCTTCCTAGCATTCAATTAGAAGCAAACTTACCACTGCTGCCTTGTTTCTGTTTTTCATGTAGCTGCTTGTTCTCTGGGGTTAGCTTAAAGCTGCTTTTTCCTGTTGCATTCAAAGGTGGTTCTTGATCCTACAGTACATCACCCAGAAGTTCCTTCTCTTCGTAACTAGTGTACTTAATATCAGCATGGAAAGGATTATCTTTGTAAGAGGGGAGTGGGTGAGACCTAGTGTAACAACTTACCTAAGAAGAGAAGAACCTGACCTTAGTGAACAGACAAAGCTTTTAAGGAAGACTGCTACTAGTTGTAGGTATCCTATGTGGCTTTTATTCAAAGAGGACAGTGATAAGCATCTTCTGTTTGCTAACCAAAAGGTTCTTTAATTGAGCCTATGTTTGGGAAAACTTTGAGTTCACTGGGTCTAAGTTTTCATTCTGTCTGTGTAATCTAGACCTCTCAGCTTGTATTTCAATTGAAGGAAATGGCCTAACTTTAAACCTGTCATTAACTCCACAGAGGTGTGCTCTTATTCTATTTTCCAAAGTAGTCAGTATGCAAAATGCTGATTGTAAAGGATAAGGTTATAGAAAACCACAGTAAAAGAAAGTGACCCCACCAAAGAATGGGATGGTATGCTGGATCCAGTCAAACTCCCTCCCCTGTCATTAATATTGTCGTAAACTTTGAAGGCCTATGTTCCATGTCTGGGCCTTAGCAGAATGGAAGCTAGTTATTTGGGATTAAATTCTGCCACTCCTGAATGGGTACATTGGGACAGGAGCATCTTCTGCCATGGACCCCTTTGATGCAGACCTGCAGAAGCTAGTCCTACTATTATTGTGCTCTCTTTTATGCTAGGCCATGTGACTAGCTGAGGTGCTGGCATCATCTTTGCATGGCTGTTAGTAGCTGGCAGTAGGCAATGTGGGAATGTGTTCAGTACTCTTCTGCAGCATGCGTTTAGGATGTTCCTGAGCCACTGCGGGGGCATACTGCTGCAGAGCACCTCCACCTCATTTACAGACGAGTGAGATCATGATTTGGGCCTTCATTTTACAGATTGTTTGGGTCTTGGAGGTGGATGAGGGTAACTGGGCTAATTAAGTCAAATCAGATGAGAAGTAGTCTTTTGTTTTTCAATTACTGGCTCACAGAATGTGTGTTCAGCCATGTGTGGATGAGCCTAGTGTCATAAAGAGAAAACTCATGAAGTAAGCTGCGATGTTCAGTCAATACGATATAGGAGGATATGGCACGGGGGGTGCCGAATGTAAATTAGAGCATGTAACAATTCACGCTCAGTGTGGCTTTCTTTAGAAGCATAGCTGCCTTTTAAAAAACAAAGTTTAGTAAAAGCACACATGGGCATGGTCTACAAGAGGTGTTCAAATAGACTTACATTTGAGTGACATTGGGCATGGAAGATTGTACAATACTAACTTTCATTTTAAAGAAATGCTGTTTAGACTTCTATCACAAAAATTGCTTTGGTCCTGTTCTGACTGCAGGATCAAACCTAAGCTGTAACTGCGTCTTCTAATGGGACAAAAATAGGGCCCTCTACAGATGTGATCCTTTCACGATGGGGACTTAATTTAAGCCCAGTGGGTTGGGTTTTTCTCTCCCATTTTTAACTCTTGCTTTCCATGAGTGGGGGAGTGCTAAATGGGCTGCTCTGGGCCTAACACACATGCCCCTCAAAGCATGTCACCTCCACCATGCTATGAGGTGGGTTCTATTCCTGCTGTGCTATTCTTCACACATAGCATCCTTTTAATCTAGCTGGGTGACTTTAATAATAAAGTGCAGCAAAAAAATAAAAATTAAGTGCTATTTTGGACTTCATGAGAAGTCAAAATCAAGCAAGCACTTTATAAGTTGTTGTAGAATGAAGAGTGATATAAACATGGTTCTCTGAATTTGCAAAAGACTACAAATGTGCTGATGAAGACAGAGTATATATATTAAACAAAGTTAACTATGATGTTTGTCTAGTTTTGCTCAGTGTTAATACTCTTGATAGAGATGAATGCGACTTTTGAACACTTTACCTAAGGGGCTGGTGTGGCTTGAGTTTCAATGGCTGTGAAAACTCAATCCCCTCTTGCTCTCCTTCACTCCATGCTCCTTTCAGGTAAGGACTGTGGCAGAGGCCAGGCGGGTGGCATTTGTGCTGCCATTGGTTGCATGTTCCACAGTCTGTGGATAACCAAATTTAGGAGGAGGGAAAGTTATTAAAACTCTGAGCAGGAGCGATGGTAACAATATTTAAATGCTTTTTTCATAATGGTAAACAGTAGATACTATAGACAGCATGCAGTTAGATTTTTGATATAAAGAAAAGGTCTTTAGCCTGTGGTCATGAATGAAAGAGACTTCTGGGTATGTGCTGTCTATGGCCCTGGCACTTTAAACTTCTGAGCCCTTCAACTCCTATTGAAGTTAATCAGCAGGGCTCAGCACTTGGCAGGAGTGGGCCCTATACTTCTTCCGAGTCCAGTCTTTTTAGCTTACCAACGAAACGTGCAGCAGTTATAAAAAGTGTTCACACGTCAACATAATTGCCAATAAAATTCTGATTGCTGTATCTTTATTACTCATGAAAGCCTGGGATGTACAGCGAACACAGCTTGATCTTCAGATACTGGGGGAAGTTTCTAATACCCTTGCCTTGAAAAGTCTTGTTCTGACCTGTGAACTACCCTAAATTTCTGGGTGTTATTGACAGAAGCCTCACTAAATGTAAGTGATTGATTGATTGATTGATTGAAGTAATTCTGCATATTTAGAAGATGGCAGAGAGGCCACCATTTTTCACCTGTAAGTACTAAAGCTAGATATCTATATGGATAAATATTTAGGCACCTAAGTTCCTTGATTTTCAGAGGTGTTAAGCATCCATAAATCCAGTTGATGTCTTAGGAGTTGTGGATGATCATATTTAAATGTCTGAATGTGGATTTAAATGTTTAAACGCCCAGGTTTGAAAACTTTGGTCAAAGTTACTATCACACAATGGTCTGTCTTCTGCCTGGAAAACTAATGAAATTACACCTGGGGTGATTTTGTCCCATTGTGATTAAATCCCCCTCCCCTCCCACAAGAGACTCTTTTTTTTTTTTTTAACACACAATAAGTGGTAAGGGCCCAGTTCTAAAGCTCAAAACTCAGTAACTGGAGTGAACAAGCCTGCTCCAGGTACTCTCTCAAGCCTGTAAAATCTGGACCTAAGGAAATGGGCTGAGTGATCCCATTCACCACACATACCATAGATTGTACTAATGTTTTTTTAAAAAATCACTTCTAAATGGGCCAGTGAAATGGAGACAGTGCAAACTCACTCTCCACAGTACGTTGTATGGCTGTAACAAGGGTGGCCTGCACTGTACAGGTGGCCGTAGTGAAGGCTGTGCCCTGTTCCCAGGGTGCGTTCTCCAACCGCACTGACATGTGGATGGCCATAGAGTCTTCATATTAAGACTAAGGGTTGAAAAAGGACAGATGGGTAAATTGTCATAGCACCAGACACTGGCAATAATCAAGCTCCAATTGCTGGTGTGAGAAGGAGATCGTAATGAACCAAGAAATATTTCCTCAAATGCATAGAGCATACACAACCTGGTAGTAGCCAAGTAAGAAGCCCAGTCCCACACCCAGTCCTTAGGCTTCTGTGCAGGAGATGGAGCAGAGGAAGTACCCCATGTTGCAGCGACTCTTCTGGCCAATCTAGGAACCCAGTGACTTCCATGTAGCCTGTAGGAACAGTTGTGCTGGCTTGCAAAATGATTCCCAGCTCGTCTCCAGGAGCAGCACTCGTGCATCCCAGGAAGAGCTCATTCAGCCCTCTTCAACTGCAGTGAAGGTTTCAAATCCATGTGAAATCTTCCTGTGAGGACATCTGGGGTAAGTGATGCAATCCTCTGTGTGGGGTGTAATGTCACAAAGGTTCTTTTAAGACACTCTGTCTCAAAAAGAAAGTGACCACGTGTTTCTCAAACTTGGAAACTCTCAGCTAAGAATTTCCCCAGCTTCTGCAAGAGCTCTAACAGACTTGGATTCAGTTTCTAGAGCATCACAGGCATCGAGGGAAACATTGCGCACTGCTGCCTGTACAGTCCCATATTACCTGAGCCAAAATCTCTCTTTCTCATCATGTTGAAACAGAAGGGGGAGAGGAGCCAGATCTGTATGTCACACTGTAATACATCAGTACATAGCCTCGGATGCTGAGGGGGAGAGAACCCCAATGGTAAATTCCTCCGTCATGTATGCCACAGATTTACCAGAAGAGAGAGAGCCCCGATTAATAAAACAGGGTGAGAACTAAGGGATGAAGGCTGTTAGCCCACTTAAGGTTAACAGGGTTGCAAACAGAAATCAGTGAATGAATTGGAAACACCCCCCTCCCCCGCCCATCGTTGTTACAGTAATTGTATAGGGCAGAACTTCCTTTTAAAAATACCAGTAGCAGGGCACAGTACTCATGATAAGCTCTGCACTAACAAACCAAAGGTCATAGCCCCATACTCTTGATCAATCCTCAAGTAACGAAGCAACACTGACAGTCTTGTACTCCCAAGCAATCCCGCCTAAACAAGCTGCACAGCCTAGTTCTCTTGCAATGGTAAATCAGTGGAGGCGAGCACAGCGAAAGAAACATTTCAATTTCAAGTTCCGTGAGGTTGATCTAAACAGCTGTGGGTGAAACAAAACTATTGTGAGAGTTCTGAATGCTGAAGTGATAGTGCCTGGTTAACCAATTGGCCAGTCACCAGAAAGGACAAAAATCTCACACGGTACATTAAGAATGAGATCGCACTGTTAATTTCACTGATAAAGATAATTGGCTACATGTTCTCCCACAACTCTAGCTTTTAAGGACATTATCACTGTGATCTTTTGGACACTGAGGGGTGAAGGATTTGAAAAGTTTGGGGGCAGTGAGCTGCACTCTGCATGGCCATACAGAGAATCAGCTTCAATTCCCAGCTCTGGGCTGGTTGGAGGGAGACCCTTGTTTCCCAGCAGTCTCTTCCTGCCAGTGTGACATGCTGGGGAGCTAGGAGAGAAACGCTCCTTTCAGTCTGGTGGACTCAAAGGGCGTGCGGAGAGAGGGGAAGGAGTGCATTAAGGGACGGGGGGTGTTTATCCTCCCAGCTCAGTGGTGGAGGGAACCGTCCTAAAGATTCATAAATGACAATTCTTCCGTATTATGGCGTCCTCTTTCCAGTTGCAGCCAGTATCTTACACATATCAAGACATGGTTGAAGCTACCAGTGCGAATGCTGCTGTGCTGAGTTGGGCTGATGTCCCCAGGCACAGTGGCCCCCACAGTGCCAGGGCTCCTGGGCTTAAGGGATTTTGAGATGGGCCATTTTACTTGATTTTTATTGGTTTTACACATGTAACCCCAAAGATCGTGGGAGTGCCCTACACTACTGTTTAATGTAGTTTCTACCTGGGAAATGTACTTTAAAATATGATAAGTGAAATATAAGGTCAAAAGGAACATTCCTGAAGTGACCCTATGAAAATAGTATTAAAATGTCCTTTAAGTATTTAAAGTCAATATTGAAATATTTTACCAGGGCCCTCTACGTGTAGTTACAAGACTGGATCTATACTGCCAATAAGATTTGTTAGGCCTTTACATTTTAAAAATGTAGCTCCTCGGTCTATATTACATGGCGGTTGTCTCCAGCTATATATATAAAAAAAATCCAGTAAAGAAATGTCTCAGTTACATCGGAAACAATTTGTGTTTCCCTAACAGAAGAGGTGCTATATTCTGACGTTATGTTTAAAAGGAGGAGTGGAAAAAGCGCCTGATTGCCATAAAGAGAGTTAAACGAAGTGCCTGGAGAATGTTTGCGTGGGCTACATTCTGATGCTGAGTGTAAAGGTGATTCGGCCTAGGAAACGATCGTTAGTCACATCATTCACAATTCCTTCCCCATTCAGTCTGCACTGAATGGGGACAAAATCATTCTTCTTCACATCTGTGAAGTGCAGAGCAACCAGTGGGGAGGTGTAGTTGACCTGAAAAGGAGAGATACTAGATAAGAACAACTGCTGAGAAGGTAGGAAAAACATCAAATACTCTGTGCCACAGCCAGTGGAATACTGTTCAGAAAAATGGGCCTGATCCTGCAGTGGTGCCAATTGGCTTAGCCCTATGGACTCCACGAGGACCAGGGAAGCTGATTTGCACCAGGCTGAGGATCTGATCCAGTATGTTTGAAAAGGATGGGGACACATTTGAGTTCTCTAATACAATATTCCTCACGGGTCAATTTGTTACTATTCAAGCCAGAAGCCGTGATAAGTAGGGAAGACTAACAAGGTTATAAACTACTTTCTGCCACTTTAAATTGTTGCTCCTTTGTCTGCAATAATAATAAAGAAAAATAGTCATGCTCCTTGTGATCAGTGTGCCCAATATACATGCTCCTGGGAAACCAAGGTCGGGGCATGCAGCTCACGTTTCACAAGGGAGCTGTTATTTGCCCTCACCTACATTCCCATCTGTTTTCACAATGGGAATTTTGTTGACCCCACCTCTCTCTGTCTGAACTCTTATTTTGAATGCGTTCTGCTCACCTAAACCGCCCTGCGCCCAATCCTGCAAATAGAATCATAGACGTGTAGGACTGGAAGGGACCTCACTAAGTCATCTAGTCCAGTCCCCTGCACTCAAGCCAGGATTAAGTAATAATTAGCCCATTCCTATCAGGTGTTTGTCTAACCTATTCTTAAAAGCCTCCAATGATGGAGATTCCACAACCTCCCTCAGCAATTTGTTCCAGTGCTTAACCATCCTAACAGGAAGCCTTTGCTAATGTCCAACCTAAACCTCCCTTGCTGCAATTTAAGTCCATTGCTTCTTGTCCTATCCTCAGAGGTTAAGGAGAACAATTTTTCAGCTCCCTCCTTGTAACCACCTTTTATGTACTTGAAAACTGTTATCATGTCCCTCTCAGTCTTCGCTTCTCCAGACTAAACAAACCCAGTTCTTTCAATCTTCCCTCATAGGTCATGTTTCCTAGACCTTTAATCATTTTTGTTGCTCTGGACTTTCTCAATTTGTTCACATCTTTCCTGAAATGTGGTGTCCAGAATGGGACACGGTACTCCAGATGTAAATAGGCCCATTAAAAACTAGGGCCAACCTTTTCAAAAGTGGTCACTGATTTGGGGTAGCTCAATTTTTGTCTGCCCAACTTGAACATGTTGGTCACCACTAAGGAACAGGCCCATACACATTCCAAATTGGGAACCCTCATGCCAAGCCATCCCAAATCAGTGGCCACTTTGGAAAATGTCAACCTATGGTACTACTGCTGTCAGCACATTGAATATGACTGAATATCATTGAATATCATGCCCATTTTACAGATGGGGAAAATGAGGCACACACGGTGATCACACAGCGAGTCAGTGTCAGAGCCAGAAATACAACACAGGAGTCCTAATTGCCAGCCCCCACCCCACTGACTACTTGTTCACAGTGCCTCCCTACTGGGTTGTGCTTTCCAAATAGGCGCATTTTACAAACAACCACTCCCGCCCCACTCTTTCTCGGAGGAGAGATTAAAGGGAAGCCAATAGAGCATTAGCCGCCAAGTTTCTACTTACGTGAGTGAGCTTGCCATAGTAGGGATAGTACATGAGATCAAATGTTCCGTTGCCTGGATAGAAGTCCACTGATTTAAGAGCACTTTCATCGCCTTTCTGTGATTACAAATAGGCAGGTGTGTAGTATGAGGGCAGTACCGTACAGCTCCCCTCAGATCAACAACACAATGGGGCTTTGGCGGGCACCTCTGGAGAGCCCCAGCTCAAAAGGACTAGGTATTTTGTCACCTATTTATACAGAGCACGTTTACTAATAGAACCAGCTGCTGCTGGAATGATCAGAGAACGAGTGCGCCATAACGAGCAGGACAAAGGTCATGTTTGCCTCCTATAAATCAGTCTCCATGCTTCACTGCCTCATCATTACTAGCTAAGGGCCTGGTCTAACTCCCACTGAAGCCAGTGGTAGTCTTACCCAGGCCCTGAGTGCTGGGTCACGGACAGAGAGGGGGCAGTCTCAGTCCCTCTCTGTCTACGGACCTGCTCCTAGGCAGGGCGGAGCTGAGCACCCTCTGTTAGTGGCATCACTGGAAGCTGGAAGGGCTCAGCATTCCCCACGAGATGTTTGGCAGCTCACACAGGATCAGGCCCCAAATGGAGAGATGCAGGATAATACTTAGCACTGTCCACCTTCACAGAACTTTACAAACCTGCAGCCCTCACAATGTTCTTAACGCTGGGGCTGGTGAAATGTTTTGGGCCAAAGTCATCCCAGGTGTAACTCCATTGCAATTCATCACCAAGCGGGACTGCGGGGGGGAGGGGGTAAAGCCCTTTCTGCAAATAACACTGGACATTCGTGAAAGAATTACCTGAATGGCACAGTTCACGCTCACCGGTGTCCCATAGCCAGGTCGATATCCTATGATCTACGAAAAGAAAAGTCATTCATGCTTCTATGAGATGCGAAGCCTGGCCTGTGATATCCAACCAATATCACCTGCCCACTCCAGAGGTTTCTCTCTCTCCATCTTAAGCTTATGTATCTGATCATATTGCATATGAATGCAAGTTATCTTGGAGGCATTTTCTGCCATCAGCACATTATGTCATTCACCCCAAAGGGGGTGCACATGCCTACTTGTCCTCCTTATGGGTCTGAGCCCCCCAGAACTCAGGAATGGAGAAGACCAATAGACTCTCTGCCCCTTCAAGTTGAGGCTATACAATGAAATCTGCATGAAGGGCCTCCACCCCCAAAAGACATCACTTTAAAAATTTCTGAAAGTTTTCCAGTATGATGTTCACCCTTTAAAAAAAGAGCCAGGTCTACTAGGCAACCAATTTTTGCTGTTTCCTCAAATGGCTGCTTGACCCCTGCTTAATAGACAAATAGAAGCATACGTATTGACAATTACTACACTGATCACAATCAAAAGGCCAACCCTTAGTTCTTCAAAAGCTTTTCCAAGCAGCTGATGAATTATCTTGACATTTATTTTGCCAGCAACATACCCTTTGATTCTATTGTATTTGCAGATTTCCGATTATACACTGTTCTTTAAAAATGCACAATTATAAAGAGAGCATCGTGTGGGTCATGACCTCAGAAAATAACTTAATACCCAGAAAGAAATCCCGGCAAAGAATTACTTTCCTGTTGCCTATTTCTTGACCAAATCAAGGTACAAGGGGCTTTGCAAATTTTCTTTGACAGAATGTACCCGCCTGGGAATGGAGCTGCTGTTTTTCCACCTGATATGGGGAACTGATTTTAGAGCTGATTTTACTGGCTCAGAGAATTGGCCTAGTTTCAAACCCAGCGTAATAATTAATTTATAGTACTGCCCAAAGAGGGAATTAAAATTAATGGATCTTTTGGTACCCGGTTCATCTTCAGCAAGATGCATGGCTGGCCTTTAGAGTAGCCAAACGTGGGATCCTCAATCCCAGAACAGTTCTGCAGTTGCGATCGCTTGAACTGGCAGGCTTTCTTCTCCTCGCTTTCCGCTCCGTCTTGAACAAAGTACTGGCCTGCTGGGCACTCAATGTTCTTTTCCTCTTGAATGTTGTCATCATAAGCTAAGGTGAACCAAGAGCTGCTGGTTAATGCTTTTCGCACTGTCACGATCTATCCAAATATCAAGGCTGCGATTGTCAAAGGCACCAGAGAGAGCTGGAAAATCCCTTCCCAAAAGACAAGGTTTAATACTCAGTTCAGCAGTGTATTTCCAAGTATGGAAACCTCACAGACAGAAGTAGGAACATGGGTTTTTATGGCTTAGTTTGTGCTTCACCTTTTCTTCAGACTACATTCATATTTATTGCAATGGCAACTGAAAGCAAAGGGGCTGGACTTACTGCTCTGCAGTCTACTAAGGAGCAGTCAAGCTCTTCCTAACTGCAGGCTTGTGATGCTGGCAAGCCTTTCCCTGTCCTATTCTCCCATCCTTCTGGGGGTCCCGCGTAGTTTGTTTTCTTGCAGTTTGTTTTGTTGATGGGGGGGCCATCTGCAGGGAGACGAGGCCTGCGCATTGTTAGCAGGATGCCATGGCAGGAGTGAAAAGCAACACTGAAAACTTGGAAGTGAAAGAAAAAGCCGGGAGTAAGAGGAGTGAACGGCCAGGTTCATTTCACTCCGAGGAAGCTGCCGAAGTGCATTGCAGGATGTTGCAGGAGAAATCATTAGAAAGGGGCATTTCCCCTCCCCCCCCCCCCCCCCGGCATTTCCTGACTTGGACATGCTCATTGTCATCTCCTAGAGCCTTTATGACATCAGCTCTTTTGCAAATGTCACTGAGCGATCGACACCAGTTTAGGTTACGTGATGTGTGGGTTGGGCACCACCTCATTCATGTTGCCCAGTGTCTGGAGGGCTTTTTACTGTTATAAAAGGTAACATAAAAGCTACTAGAACAAAGTTATATAAAGACTGTGCTTTCTTTAAAGCTCCAACCAGTTTACCTTGTAGGAAGTCATGCATGCTGTTCACATAAGGCATCCATGTGCTGGGTTCGGAGACATTGAAGGCAATGTTAAATCCATGTAAGTATGGTCTAATCATTACTCCTGGTAAATAAAAAAGACCCTTGTTGTATTAACCAGTCATGGAGATTCTGTTGGCTCAAGTATGTATGTCCAAGGGGTTAATCTGGGTAATTCAGATCAATATTTATTATTTAACATTGCATTATTTTATTATTTACTTATAAGACTACGTTTTAGTCATGGGTATTTTTAGTGAAAGTCACGGACAGGTCACGGGCAGTAAACAAAAATTCATGGTCCGTGACCGGTCCATGACTTTTACTATATGCCCCTGACTAAATGGGGGGCAGCACCACAGGTCCTGGGGGGTCACCACGGGTGCTCGGGGGCAGGGGAGATGCGGCCCAAGGGGGCACCATGGGTGCTTGGGGAGAGGTTGGGGGGGCTGGGGCAGGCTCCCTGTCCCTACCTGGCTCCTGGGAAGCAGCAACCCCAGCTCCTAGCTCCACGTGCTGCCTCCGCTCCACCCCAAGCCCCAGTTCTCCAGCTCCCATTGGCTGGGAGCTGCGGGGGCGGTGTCTGTGGGTGGAGGCAGTGGGTGGAGCTAGGAGCTGAGGGAGGGGAGCTGCTGTCGCCCTTCCGGGGAGCGCCCCCCAGGTAAGCACCGCCCTGCACCCCAAGCTCCAGTCCTGAGACCCCCACACACCCAAACTCCTGCTGCTAGGTGGGGGGGGGGCCCGAAACTGCTCCAGCAGCAGGCGGTGTGCCTGGCCCAGGGGCTGCCTGAGCTGCTCAGCAGCCCCCTGGCCAGCTGCACTGGCCGCTGCAGAAGTCACGGAGGTCACAGAAAGTCACAGAATCTGTGACAAACATGGAGCCTTATTTATTTAGCATTTATATTGTGGTAGCACCTAAGGGCCTGTGATGGGGCATGTGCCCAACACTGGCTCATAAGGGGTTAACAGAGCCCTATGTAGGCTGTGCAGGAGGCAGCCAATTAGAGAGGGCCCTAGAGAGGCTGCAAGGAGCAGCCAATCAGGGCCAGGCAGGTCCATATAAGAAGTTGCTCCCTGGCGCTTGAGGAGGGAAGACTGGCTGCCTTGCAGAAGAAAACTAGCAGACTGGACAGAGCAGTGCTGCTAGCAGCGTCCAGGGGGAGCTAAAGACAGCTCCTGGTCAGCTGCAGGGATTCGCAGGCTGAGGCCCTGGGCAAGGGTGAAGAGGTCCAGGGAAATTAACTAAGGAGTCGGAGGGGACACAGCAAGTGGAGGCCGTCTACTGGGTCCCTGGGCTGGGACTTGGCGTAGTGGGCAAGCCCAGGTCCCCCCCACCCCTCGCCACTGAGGAAGTGGCCAGACAATTGGCTCCAGTTGCCACTGAGGGAAGTGGCTGGACAGTGGACTGCAGTTCCCCCAGAAGGGGGAGAACAGATTGTGACATGGCTGGAGGGCTGTATCATGAAGAGGATGCTGAGGTCCTGGGAGTGATGTGGGCCCTGGAGCAGAAGTGATGGCAGTGAGATACCACCAGAACAGGGCGCACTGGCTAGAAGAGCTAATCCCCGGGACAGCCACCAGGAGGCGCTGCAGTGATGAGTGAATCCCATCGCAGGGCCACAACCAGGTTCTGTCCTATTGTATTAGGTGCGGTAGAAGTATATAAACAATTAGGGTGCTGCCTTGTTAGTTAGCAAACGAATTTAAGCTTCCACCTCATTTTATGGGGAGGGTTTAAGACGAAGGGGCTGATTTTCCTCTCATTAGTTTTACACCAGTGTAACTCCATTGACTCAAGGGGGTGCCTTCTGATTTACCACAGCAAACGTGAGAGGAGAATCAGGCCTTTTGGGACATGCCTGTTCGTGGTCACCATTAGATCTTAGCAAGGCAAGGGGAAAGTGAGGACACCTGGTGTTTCAGATGGAAACAGACAAGCAGGAAAAATATATTTTAAAAAATGATTTAAACAGTGCTTACATTTCATCAAAAAAGAAAAAAAGATGTAAAAAGGCCAAAACATTTTTTTTTGCTTTGGTTTCACCTTTAAGACTTCAGTTTAAAGAGGCATCAGTTAAACTGAATGATCATTCTAATCGCTTGTCATGTGAACGTTAGGTTTATTTTTACGTCTTGAGAGTAAATTAGAATGGATACTTCATGTTAGGGTATTTAAGAGGATTGCATCTTCTTGAGAGATCATTTGACTTGAAGACCTCTAGTATAATGCATGACTCCATTATAACAGCATATATATTCTGTATCATAATTGATTATAATAATCATAGTTACTGGTTGCTGACTGTGGGCTTGACATTGTGCAAACATACAATAAGTGTAAGTACACTTCCTGCCTCCAGAACTTACAATGTAAATTACTAATCATTTTATTGAGCTCCTAGAAATGGATGTGAATCCTCAGCTTCTACCAGGAGAGGCCAGGACTCTGGCCATTGAAACACACTGGGCCAGATCTTCAGCTGGTGCAAATGCATGCAGCGCCACTGCCTTGCTTTACACCAGCCAAGAATCTGGCCCACTGTGGAAAATTAACATTCCGCAAGTTCTCAGGGAAACAACCGCTGTCTCTTTGGCTGCATCCTTCCACGTTAACACATATCACTCCGGCAGGCTCTTCTCGGTGCTCCTTACCTTTGAAAAGGCTGCTCCAGGCATGACAAGAAATGGGTGGTTTTAATCTGGTCTGCGGAATCTCACATTAGATTTCTCCGCTGAGGAAATGGAACGGCAGCTACCTAACTAATGCACTTCCAGGAGCCGCAAAGACAGAACTTCCGTGTAGGTGACTTCCGAGACCGTTCCTACAGTCGTAGGCCAGCATGGGGCTCAGAGGGAAGTCAGGGAATGGCTGAGGGGAAGGGCTTACCTGGCGGCGAGACTCTGTCCCTGTACGTAGGCGTGTAGGGGCTCAGAGCAAGCAGCAACCCGTACATACAAAAGGAGAACATCCCAGCCAGAAACGTGTACAAAATGAGGTAAAAGAATAAGATCAAGCCTGCAAGACACAGAGGACATGTCTCTGTTAGCGCAGTTGCTAGCATTTCCACCCTCACAAAGAGCAGGCCCAATCACCCTTCTTCACATCTGGTATTTGCTAACTCTGACGGGGGTCTTTAATTAGAGAAGTGACTTTCCCCAATCCAAACACCCTCAAACTTTGGGAAAGTTTGGATCAGACTGTACTTCCCAGCCAGCCACTATCTGCAACTGGCCCACACAAACCATGGATCTGAATGCTTCCGGGTGCAGGGAAAGTTCGGATTCTGAGCTATATCCATCTAATTCATGGCCTGGCCCATCACAGTCAGAGATGGGTCTAAACAGGATCTATGTATCCACATTCCTAAACTGGATCAAACTGAACCCAGATCCCACCCACAGCAGCTTCAGACCCTCTCTGAATAGCAACGCTGACGTCATAGACAAGAAGAGGCAATGAATAGCCAGCCTCTAACACATTTTTGATTTCCTTAGGAAAACTCCACAGATAGGAAAATTGCCTCCCTACCCATCCCCACAAATCCCACCATCAGCTGTTCGACATCAGGAACCGAATGGCCAGGGAACAATGCAAATAACATTGACTTGAAATGCAACTGCTCCGAAATACACTTTACACTTAGCTATTTCACAAGCCCAGTGTCCAGAGAACAGTTGGTTTGTTTTTTTTTCCAGGACCAGACTGACGGTTGGGGTTGTCTCAGGAGAATAAAGCCCATGAATAAAAACCAGTGGTTCAGAAAATAAAGTGAAACCATAACACAACCATTTCCCAGGGGAGCCGTGATTCTGCTTGCAGAACAAGCCGTGAGAACACAGATGTGCACTTTCACCTCTGCATTCTCTAGGTGTTTATGTTTGGTGGAATTGTTAGTGATGGGAACTAAGTGAAAAGGCAAATTCAACAGAGGACTGAACAGGAGCTCAGCAGTGAGGCTACAGTGCAGGGGGGCTACAGGGGAGCTCGGGGGGCTACAGGGAAGCTCGGTAGGGGGGCTACAGGGGAGCTGAGGTGGGGAGCTCAGTGAGGGGCCTACAGGGGAGCCGAGGTGGGGGGGGCTACAGGGGAGCTGAGGTTGGGGGAACTTCTGTGGAATCCAGGGCCCTCGTGGAGGAAGCTGTGCTTTAGCTCTGGGTTCTGGGACAGAGAGCAGGCTCCAGCCATGGGGAGACCTGAACAGAATTCCTGGTTTTCTTTCTGGGAGTGCTGCAGAGACAAAGAACTAACCCCCTGGAGAGGACACAGCTGTTCAGCAGCCACCGGTCAAGGTCCCTCTGCGCTGGAGAGGAGTAAAATCACAGAAATCCTGGGTGGGTGGGCCAGGAAGCTGCAGGGGCTGGGGGTGGGAGCGAGGGACAGACGTCTGTGTGGTACCTACTTCATGGCTGCTGAGAGAGGGGCTGATGGGAGCTGTATCATCAGGCAGGAGGGGGCCCAGTGAGTCACCAGGTACCTCAAGATGTCCCCCACAAGCTCTCAGCACAGCCATGCTGGTAGGGAGCCATGGCACCTTCTCATGACCTCCTCTCCAAAGGGGGCAGTGCCAAGGAACACCACAGGCCAGATTCTGCTCTTGGTTACACGGGGCGTATCCAGTCACTCCACCACCGTCAATGGTGTACTCCTGTGAGCCTGATTCTCCTCCCAGTTACCTGGCTGCACGACCCAGGTGACTGCACTGACATCAGTGGAGTGCGTCAGAGCTGAAGCCAAGCAGCTGCCCGCCCTCTCCCTCCCCTCCCCCCACAGGCTCTTCCACAGGAGGGGATGGTTTTAGGCCTACGCTCCCAATTTATCTTGCTGTCCTAACCCTGCCTGGCGCGTCTGATCATGCAGCCATCATGCAATTCCCACGCCGACTTGGCCCATTTGGATCATAGCGCTGCTAGGTTTTTATTATTATTATTATTTATTATTATTCAGTTTTACTTTGGCAAACACTGTGCAGAATAGTACCACAGAACTAGCCTGGGCTCTTGCAAATCCTCGCCATAACGCACAACAGCCAGCAAAGCATCCAGTGCTGCCTGCTGTTCAGGAATGACGAATGCTTATTTAAAAAAAACAGACTCTTTGAAGATCGGCTCATCCGCCTTCATCATCATGTACGCACTGGGAAGCCGTGCTGGCCCTGGAATACTCCCTTCCTTTCAGCTGGTGTTCATGCAGGATATGAAAGCTTCGGCCGATTCCTCATTTAGCATTCATCATGAGGCACCTTCATTTTAAAAGTGTGATGCCTTGTTAGGCGCTCAAATGCCCAGCTCTGGGAAAACCTATTCAGCCTGCTCATGTGAGCAGGAGAATGGGGTGGGTGTAGGTGCGCACACTTGTGTTACCAAAGGTTGTACAGCACCGGGAGGCTGAGGACCAAATAAATGTATTGGTAGAGAAAAGAAATATGGAAATGTCAAGAATAGTTTAAGCATGGCTGGGTTCTAGAACCATTGTTTTTAAGATATTTGGATCATTTATTATATATTCAACCCCCCGAGTGCATTCATGACGGAAAGGGGAGGCAATCCAGCATTGTTAATTAAAGGTTTTGACTGGAGAAGCCAGCATCACTGTTTTGAAAATTTTCAAAAAGTGAGTGTTTGATGCTCCAAGACTCACTGGAGCTTTGAGTTAATTCCCACTGAGACGCAGTAAGAACTTGCAGCTTCAGTCAATGCATCTGTCCCGGCTGGGTATCTACACAGAACTGGCTAAATCCACCCATAAAGCCCTGTCCCAGCACACATGGGACCTGGGTAAAATCAGCTCTAGATGCTTTGAAGACCGTTTCTCCTGTGCTTCAGTTAGTCCACAGTCTGGATGTGGAACACAGAAGAGATTTTTGCTTGATTTTATATCTGCCACAGGAACAACAAAACCAGGTTCCATGCATGGCCAGAACAACACATGTATTATGTGACAACACTGTAATGCCACCCAAATACCTTGAGAGAACCTGCTTCAATACGGAAATAAAACCCCCTCCAAACGCACACCCCTAGCGATCACCTACCACCCCACACTAGAATCCAAATGAGGTATCATTAAACAACTACCACCCACACTTGATGGGGACCACATCCTGAAAGAAATCTTTCCTGAACCCCCTCTTCTGGCCTTCAAATAACCCTCCCAGCCTCTCCAAGTTCATCATCAGAAGCAAGCTCCCCACAGACCAGGACACACCAACGCAAAGCGACACCAGACCCTGCCAGAACAACAGATGCAAAATCTGAAGACATATCTCCACTGTTACAATAATCAACAACCACCCCCTCCACACACACACATACACCTTTCAAGAGCCATGCGTCCTACACATGCCTCTCAGCCACAACGTGTGGTGTACCTCATCCAATGCACTAAATGCCACAATAGCAACTAGGTGGGACAATCACTCCACTCTTGAAGGAACTCATGCAGGAAAATGATAAAAGACAAAAACATCCTATCACCTGTGGTTGAACACTTTTCTCAGCACGATCACTCTATCTGATCTCAAAGAAACCTGCACAACACCTTCAGAAGATGAGCCTGGGAGTTTAAATTCCTAACTTTGCTAGACAAAAAATCATTAACTGAACAAAGACACTGTATTTATAGCTTATTATAGCAATCTATAACCCACCAACCCCCGCCCTCAGCTTCTCTCCTGCCCTCCCCATGACTGGAGAGGTATTAACGGGCCCCTTCACCTTGATTGGTCCCTTAAAAGATGTGTTAACTACATATGCTAAACAATCTGTTCCACATTGTATTTAGCTGTGACACTTCCCAGAGCTCTCTGTAAACTTGAAAGCTTGTCTCTCTCACCAACAGAAGTGGGCCCATAAAAGATATTACCTCACCCACCTTGTCTCTCTAATATCCTGGGACCAACACGGCCACAGCAACACTATAATAACGATAATTGACTAACCACAGACTCTTTGGCACTCCGCTCACTGGCTGGGTAGCTTTTGCAGCTTCTGTAAATCACTCTCTGTTTTCTCTTGCTTCAGCTGACTTCCCACAACAGGTCTCTTGGCTTAGATGAAGCCACTCACTGTGGACTTTGCAGGAGATGCTGAAAACTTGGCAGGAGGAGCAAACAAGTTGCAAGGCTTGTCTGCTCATTACCATTGCCAAATGCTCAGTGCCGCCAAAATGTCTGTCCTTTGCTTCTTGAATGCAGTGCCGGGCATCACATTGTCTGGGTTCATTTTACTACTTTGGAAATTGACGAAGAACATGATTGGCCGTATTCTGCTGGCGTAAAGTCAGAGTTACTTGCTCTGATTTACTCCAGTGCAAAAGTGCTCACAACTTGAGATTCAGGCCCAACCATTTTCATGCTCATGTTTAAGTATAGGAAAACAGCACCACAAACGTCCCTCGCAATCTGAGTGCTCTAAGGATTGAGCATGGGAACGCAGCTGCAGCAGCAATAATTATGGGACTGGATGAGTGGCAGGTGTTCTCAGCCTACCACCTTCCACTGCCTGTTTTTAACCAGTTGCACATGGTTTGCCCAGAGTATAATTTTTAAAGGCCATGGAAAAGGCTGTCAAAACAAAATCCTAGCTTTTGAGCCAGACCCTGCTTCCCTCACTCATGTGAGTGATGTCACTGATTTATTTAGCTACAGCCTCCGCTCATCCAAAGGGATGGGCAGAAAAGTGTTGATCAGGTCTTGACTTTGCATCTGGCTGGCTTTGCTGCTAGAATCTGAGCCCTGGTGTGTAATTCTGATTCACTCTGCTTGGGTTTGAGCCCAGGGCAGGAAGCGGCTTTGGGAGAGTAGAGACTTTGGGAGTCTCCTCTGGCTTCCATCAGCTAAACATCGGCATAATGCCACCAAAGCCAAAGGAGTTGCTCTTCTTTTATGCTCCTGTAAATGTGAGGTGAATCAGGTCCATCCAATCTAGAGATACCTGTCTGGTCTCTCAATGGCACTAATACACCTACCGAAGGACTCCACAGTCTGCATATTGATCTATTCTAATCCAGGGTCACCCTTCCCTGGGACATCTGGACACCGTTTTACACGCTAAGCCACAAAGATGCACAAGGAGCTGATCCAGTCGTTCATGAGAATGACATGCTCATCAGAAAAGCCCTACATGTCCCCTTATTTCACCTAAATTGCGTGCTCTGTCACTGTGAACAGAATGTGCAAATGGCCAGTTAGACCCGTCACTGGCCAGTGGTGCACTTACAAACCCAAGTGGTGTTCAACCATGATCAGGGTGCGTGCCATCTAAGTGTGCAGCCCTCCGCCTCCCTCCGGGGGGAGAAGGGGCGGTGTTCTTAAGCCAGAATGAAGCTACATGGAAGTGCGACAAACGTTACACACACACATCCCCACCCCCATCAGCGCTGATCTGGAGAGGCTAGCCCCAGAGAGAGTGGAGCTCTGGTCTAAATGCATGGTTGCCTAATTCAGTGCAATGGCTCTCCCAGTTACCAGGGGAATCCATGATGTGAATAATGAATTAAAAATTCCTTCCTATCCACTCACCGACGCCACTGGAGATTTATTTCTTGTCTAATTCTTTGTGTTTTTAATGCTAGTATGGGAAATTGCTATTAAAATACAAAGGTCAAACTCTGCTGCCCAGGACCTGTTTAACTGACAGCAGCGATTGGCCTTAAAGCTGCACCAAACTGACTGTGTTGGTCTCAATTTGCCACATGAAAGGAAGGGAGTATGGGGCTGAAACAGAAGCTCAGGCCACAGAGCACGTGCAGGGCCAAATCCTGCTTCAGTTACACCAGTGTAACTCATCCGTACCTGATTCGGATCTCATTTACACTGCCTTTTAGATCAGTGTAACACTGTAACTCTATTAACTTCAACAGCGTTACACTTGACTTACACCAGTGTAAGCTCAGAAGGAGACGCATTGACGTCCCCGGGGATGCATGGGTATTGCAGGGCAGATCTTTGGTTCACTCTAAATAAAATCACTCAGCCTCAGACATCTCCTGCAGTACGTGCGCTCTGTTATGAGTCCTAGATTTACCTTAACCCCACTGTACGGTCACTATGGCTGCAGATTTGTCGCGGCATTTTTTAATCAAAAATCATGGAGCAGTCATGGGAAATTTACTAAAACTGCTGAGCTAGGGGGAATTGGTTTGTAAGTCCTGGGTATGAAAATTCAGCTATGCCTCTTTAACAATAATATACAGAAATCCTTCTTCCGCTGCCTCCTCCTTCTTGCCCTGCCAGGGCGGCACTGACAATCTGTAGCAGCACCCTCTGCTCCGCCACTGCAAAAATCCCAGCCCACTGAGGAGGGCTTGCGGCGTCTCTCAATCACGTTTTGCCTGGCCACCCTGCACCCACGGTGACAAAGGGCAGCCAGGCCAAACCTGAGTGGCACTGCAACCCCGGGCACCAGGCCACAACATCCAGTGGAGAGTTGGGCCCAGTCCCATGGGATAGGAGCCGCCATTGTGGGGTGAATCGGAGCAGGGTGGGCCTGCTCTCCAACTCCCCTCCCACTGGAGGTCTCCCCTCTGCACCGGGCCTGCAATTCACTTAGAACCTTCCTGCCACCCGCGGGTGGGTCATGACCCACCATTTGGGAAATTCTGCTTTATTAAAACCCCAGACACACAGAAAAGTCACGGACCAGCAGAAAATCACAATATCTGTGACATTTTTACCACCATGGCAAACGTGCAGCCGTAATGTCAGCATAATATGTCTACCACAGGAGTAAAAACAGGGGTAGCTTCCCCATGGCTGTATGTTCTACGGGCACATTCACGGCTAGCATTTTACAGTTCTTTACTGAGCCACCTGTTAGATATATGTGTATGGGTCCAGGATTTAGATTACATGTGCTCTGCTATGCCATAGCAGGGAAATTCACAGTCAAGGAAGAAAGAAAGAAAGAAAGAAAGAAAGAAAGAAAGAAAGAAAGAAAGAAAGAAAGAAAGAAAGAAAGAAAGAAAGAAAGAAAGAAATTCAGCCATTTAACCTACCCCAGCTCTGAGCTGTTCTTCCCATACATTCTTTCTTCTCTGAATTCCACAAGAAAGTTTTCATTTCTTGAATTACATCTGCCAAAGTTTTCTTCCCCATCTTTTCCTTGCACTTTTCCCGCTCGTCTTCAGAGTGCTGTGCTCTCTCTTCATCCTTGTTTTTCTGGAATAGTTACAGAACGCAATCCCCCCCCCACCCCACCCCCCACAAAATGAGTATCTCATTGGCCAAAAATAAACGCAAGACTACTTAATATCTGGAGATGTTTCAAATTTCCATTTCCTATCCCCATCATCACGCCTGGGTCTTGGAGAGGCATTTCTTTGGCTGTAGTGGTTTATAATCATTTAGATCCCAGTATTCAGTTTCCCAGGGCAAATATGGCTCTGCGGTCACACTGGACACTAGCCTCTCATCCTGATTCTCCCCTTTGTTCACAGTGAGTCTTCATTTCTAACCCATGTGAACACGATGAAAAGACGCACAATTCCTACATCTCTCATATGCACCTCGGAGGTGAGTAAATCCTTTCCTGGGTTGTGATACGCATCATGAGGTGATGCTGTTAAACAAAGTCTTCCAACTTCTTTTTCTTAGCATGCTAGTAGAGGGGACTGTTGGCCCCTTACTTAGTGGGGTTTTTTGGTTGGCCACCTCCCACTACCAAAAGAAAGGAAAAGGGCCAATGAGAAATCAGGAGCCTGAGATTGACAGTCCTCAGGGGGAATGGGGAGAGGCCAATGCGCCAGCTCAGCCTGATTGACAGGGCAGGCAGGTTAATGAGGGAGTCAGGAGGCCAGGGGGTCCAGTCCTCCATGTGGCAGCTGCCTGGGCCGGAGCGGGGTCGAGCAAGGAGAGAGCAGGGGCCTGAGCCGAGCCGAGGAGCTGGGCTGCGCCGGCCAGGGCCAGAGGAGCCAGAGGAGCAGCCCAGGGAGCTGGAGGCAGAGCAGCAGCAGCAGTGCTGAGGCAGAGTGGTGGAGCTGGGGCTGGAGCAGTCCGGAGCCGGGTGCCATGAGCAGCTGGGGAGAGCGAGGGAGACCCTGGGCAGCAGGCCCAGTGCAGGGAGACGCAACCAGGCAAGAGGCCCTGCAGGTCAGACTTGGTGGGGGGGGATCATAACCCTGACAGGGGGGCTGATGCTGGGAAGAAGGGTCCTGCCTCCTAGAGCCTGAAGGTGTGTGGCCACTGCTAGAGCACGTGTCCGACCCGCAGCATCCCTGCAGCACAGCCAGGGCTTGGGAAGGTGGCCTGGGCCGTGTGAGGAACAGACAGTGAACTGCTCTGGCATTCCGGAGACAGCTGTTTCCCCGTGCCCACAGAGCGGGGTTATGTGTTTTCCTTTAACCTGTCCCATTTTTTCCTGTTTTTTTTAATTGGTTGCTCTTTTAATAAATTGTATTTGCCTTGAACTATATGCAATGAACAGTGGATCAGAGAAGCGTCCAGAGTGGAGATAGCACCCCGGAGTGGGGACACCCTAGCCCCTGTCCTAAGTGACCACAACAGAGTGGGGGTCGAGCCCCCCTGAAATCCTGGGCCCAGCCTTGTCGGGGTTATACAGGAGAGAGGAAGGGAAGGTCAGGCAGGTCTCTGGGTGAAAGGAGTGGGAGTGAGAACGCAGATTCTTTTGCTAGCCAATTCCACTGGGGTAGTGTATAAGCCAGGAATGTTCCCCACAACAGTGGGACCATACCCCCACTTACACTAGATTGAAGAGCCCATTATTAAACATTTGTTCCTCAGGTAGATATTTACAGATTGCAAATCACCCCATAATCTTCTCTTTGTTAAGCTAAATTGAGCTCTTTGAGTCTATCACTTTGGGCACATCTACATTGCAATAAAAACCCCACGGCACCAAGTCTCAGAGCCCAGGTCAGTTGACTCAAGCTCCCAGGGAATGAAATCAACATCCTCTGCTGGGGAGCCATGGCCACCATTTTTACAGTATCTGGTTCTCTGTCCCGATCTGCACAATTTGTATATGCAGGTGAGGCAAAGGGCGTGAAAAGCAGTCACAGCTTGCCACTGTGGGCTGTCCAGATCTAGAGGAGTCCCCAGTGGACATGGACCCAGCATAACCAGCTCCTAGGCCTGTCACTGGGCAGCCAGCCCCAGTACAGTGGTGTATCAGGGCAGGGAGAGGAACTGGCCAAAGCATACTGCATGCTGCCAATCCCCAGCTGGCAGATGGTCCCTTGGGGATGATTACCTGTTGGTGGAGTTTAGAACAGTCCCCAGGCTGATCTAAATTCCCCCAGAGCTAGGCTGATACAGATCCAACTAGAAAGCCAAGGGATCAGAACTGCAGCAGAGAATTAGAACAATAGAGTGTATTAATGGTCTAAGCACAGATGCCCTAATTCTGGGCTGTGTCCTGGCCCCTTTCACCACTGACAGCATATAAGGGCTGGTTTCAGAGTAGCAGCCGTGTTAGTCTGTATCCACAAAAAGAAAAGGAGGACTTGTGGCACCTTAGAGACTAACAAATGTATTTGAGCATAAGCTTTTGTGAGCTACAGCTCACTTCACGAAAGCTTATGCTCAAATACATTTGTTAGTCTCTAAAGTGCCACAAGTCCTCCTTTTCTTTTTGCATGTAAGGGCTGTAAACCAGCCAGATTTTCCCACCAGGAAACACCTCAAGGGTGTGGGGTAGCATAGGGCATGCCCCTGGGATAGCATAGGTGCAGGGGCATGCCAGGGCTGTGTTGGGCTAGGGAGGAGGGTGTTCTGAATATTCTGGAAGGCCAGCAGGTCCTATAGGGATTGTTTCACCAGGGCATATATTAGGGCATCCCCTGGGGCTGCTTTCATGTATGCTGGGGGCCAGACTTCCCCATGGCATCCCCAGACCCTGGCGGTGCAATGGTGTCCAGAAGATATCCTGCTCTCTTCCAGCATGCTATGATAGAATCCGCTTGGCCGAAGCTCAGAATGCAGGTTCCCATCTCACCGTAGTGCTGCAGGCCTGTTGTTTCTCGGAAGTGACATAATGCATTCCCTCAGAGAACTAGATACATGCTTAGGTTAAATTGACAGCACCCCACACACCCCAGCAGACAGAGACTTGCCCAGGGAGCTCTATCAGGACAACTGATCCATCCAAACCGTGTTGCCCTGAGAGAGGCTGCCAGTCACTTACATAACCCCTTTGGTCTCTCTTAGGACAGTTTGTATTTTGATATATCGTGTGTGTCTAGGTTACCTTATGTAAGAGAATCTCAGATGAGTCCATCCTGTTAAGACCAGTACTTTGCTGTGTGAACCCACAGAGATTCAGCATGGAATATGGCTTATGTGGATCAGTCCAGGTATTCCCATTTATGTATCCAACTCCCAGCTGCTGGGGCATTCTGGCTCCCCACTCCCTGTTAATTGCTCCTGCCAGGGAGCAATTGTATAAGACAAACATCTGTGGTGCATTAGAACTGGGACATTCAGGGCTAGATTCTCAACTCAGTGACACCAGTGTACATCTGGACCTTAGTAGAGCTGGAGTGATATCCTGGTCCTATCGACATTAAGAAGAGTTTTCCCATTCATTTCAATGGCCCTTACTCCAGATTGACTCTGGTGCAGCTCAGCTCAGAATCTGCCTTTCTGTGTCTCCTTAAAACCCCACTTTTGAAGCAGCGTTGGAAGAAGTGATGGTCAAACAGAAGTGGACCCAAGCCAGAGGTAGCACTCATTGTCCTAAATGAAATCATTTTGGTTCACTCAGGCTGAGAATCTCTTGTGCCCCAAACTCTGGGAGCACTTGACTTGTTTCCCTGGTCTGTTCTCTCTCCTCCCCATCCCGGCACATTGGCTCTCCACTGAAAAGGGCTAACCCCATCCCAGTTGCAGCAGGAAAAGCTTGGCTTGTTTGCATTTTTCAGTCCTATTTGCCCATGTGGCTCGCCTCCCCCACTCCCCTTCCTGCAGGAGGTCATTATAGATCAACGGTGAGTGCTCGCACTCTGCACTAGGGAACAGGAGCAAGAGCAATCCCTAAGGCAAAGTCACTATATTTATCACCCTCAGACGTGAAATGGGATCCCCCTTCTGCAACCCCCACTTCCTCATTTCTATAAAGGGCAGTTTGCAGTCCCCAAAAGACTCACCGGCTTCTGGTGGTAAATCTTACGCTGGCCTTCTGCACCTCCGGAGGTGGCATTCATTTCCATGGCTTTGTGTAAAATGGAGAGAAATAGAACAATTAGTATCGTAAAAAGCCACGTCTGGGGTTAACGGTACAAGCTATCCGTACAGTACGTGCCACCCCAGTACAGTGAGCACGCGCCCATCACTTATTCCAACTAACCAACAAGGGGAAGGCTCACAGAAAGCTGGCTCAGCCCTTAAATTAAATGTAAACGATTGAGAGACCTCCGCTTATTCTTGTGAGCAGGCGCAAGCAGGGCCAGCTGGCACCTGTGGCTTTCTTGACCTTGCAAAGAAGACTTGGATGTTAGAGAAGGGATCAAAAAATAACTCTCTTTTGCATGCAACAGGATCCTGGACAACACTTAAGGTTCTCTCCCACCTAAAGCCATTTGCACTTACAACACAGTCAACTGCACGGGAATCGCCAATAAGATAACCACTTAGGAAGCAAGTCACCGTCCCCTGGGTCTTTGGAGACTAGGAATCGCTTGATGAACAAATGGGAAGGCTGTGACTTAGTGGCTGAACAGATATGTCAATGTGTGCTTGTCAGTCATGGTGAACCCTGGGTGACTGCTTGCAAAGTCTCTTCAGGGGCTGGGGGAATCTATATTTATCACTTTGAATCAAGACGGGCTGCAGCTAGAACTCTGCAGTGTCAGTTTCCCAGACATATATAACTCAAGAGTCAGTCCTGACCAGCTACAGAAAATCGGAAGAAACAGCCAAGAATGCCAGGCAGCCCCGCTGGGTTTCTAATTATGTCATGTTTCAGAGTAACAGCCGTGTTAGTCTGTATTTGCAAAAAGAAAAGGAGTACTTGTGGCAACTTAGAGACTAACCAATTTATTTGAGCATAAGCTTTCGTGAGCTACAGCTCACTTCATCGGATGCATACTGTGGAAAATACAGAAGATGTTTTTATACACACAAACCATGAAAAAATGGGTGATTATCACTACAAAAGGTTTTCTTTCCCCCACCCCACTCTCCTGCTCCTAATAGCTTATGTAAAGTGATCACTCTCCTTACAATGTGTATGATAATCAAGGTGGCCCATTTCCAGCACAAATTCAGGTTTTCCCCCCCACAGGCTCGATGGATGAGCATGTTACTTTCACGGCTTCGTGAATTACGGGCATGACCAGGGCTGTCCTTAGGCATACGCAGCAAGTGCAGCTGCCTAGGGCACCACAGAATTTGGGGAATCAAATTGCCCCAAATGTCATGGTGCCCTAGGCAGCTGCGTGCTGCATACATGGCAGCACCAGCCCCGGCGACCAGCCCTATCCCTCGGCTGGCCCCCCCCCGGGGGCTGCGCCCAATGCAAGGGGCAGGGCCGTCCGTAGGGGGATGTGGGGCTCCGGACAACTCCCGATGCCCGGCCTCTTACCCTTCCCCCCTGCTTCGCCCCCGGCCTGCCCCCATTCCAGCTCTTCCCCCAGCGACCCCACACTCACTGGCAGCGGCGGGAAGCGGAGCAGCCCGGCCCCAGCCCGCTCCACCCCGCCAGCTCCCAGCCGCGGCGCTCCGCTTCCCGCCGCCGGTGAGTGCGGGGAGGCTGGGGAAAGGACGCCCCCCGCGCTCACCGGCGGCGGGAAGCTGAGCGCCGCGGCTGGGAGCTGGCGGGGTGGAGCGGGCTGGGGCCGGGCTGCTCCGCTTCCGCCGCTGCCGGGGTGGGGGGGGAGGAAGATTCCTTCCCCCAAGCTCCCTCCCCCAAGCGACACGGCTGGGGCCGGGGCGAGGGAAGCGGATCGGGCTGCTCCCAGCCCCCTCCCAATCCCCCGGGCCACTCTGGGCCTGTTGGGCCCCCAAAAGTCCCCCCCCCAGCTCCTGCCTTCCAGACTCTGTGGGGGGGGATGCTTGGGGCCCCACGCAGCCCCCCATGGGGGGGCTGCGTAGGGCACCCAAATGACTAGGGATGGCCCGGGGCATGGCACGCTGCTCCACCTGAACGAGGCTGTTTGCAGCCATGAAAATCATCACTTCCAGGGGAATCAGCACTAACCAAGAATGGTGCACATTGGGCCAAATTCATTGGTTGTTTAAGCAGTGTTGTATATTACCCCTGGGGATACCTGGGATGGAAAATGGGGTGGGAGTGTGTGTCAGTGGCAAAGGATTGTAATTTGCACTATTTGGTGTTCTGGGTGTGTGAACTGGCACACCTGGGGATGGATTCTGCTCTTGGGTACACACTGATGTAAATGTGGAGTGACTCCATTGTCAGGTAGGTTTACACTGGTATAAGAGATCAAAATTTGCCCTAACGGGGCAGCTCTCAGGAGATTTTGCCCCAAAAGGCTTCCTATGCACCAGGATGCCCATTTTGCACCCAGTTGGTGTCTAATGCTCCCTGCAGTGTGCTGGCCCTGCTCCGCAGGCTGGTGTAGATGAGAGGAGCCATGGCTCCACCCTTCCCCAATTAGCCACCTGCTTTCCCAGGGTTTGGGACAGTGATCAGCCCCCAGAGTAGCTGAGCCAGGGGCACTCCCAACCTGGCTCTGTGAATTCTCGATAGGGTGACCAGATGTCTCAATTTTATAGGGACAGTCCCAATATTTGGGTCTTTGTCTTATATAGGTGCCTATGACCCCCCACTCCCTGTCCCGATTTTTCACACTTGCTATCTGATCACCCTAATTCTCGATGATCTCTATCCAGTTGACTCTTAGCAATAGTGGCACGTTTCTTCCTGTGCCGGCTGCATGTCTCTGCGGGAGAAAGCCCCAACTCGTTTCATGTCAGGGGAACTATTTCTTACCCAGGGCTTTAGGTGAAGCCTTTGAGGCAAATCCACTGACCGATCCAGCCTGTCACTGCTCTCTAGAATGTTATCTATGTCGAGACTCTATGGGCCATGCAATCCCACTCAAGCCAATGGGATCCCAGGACACTGGGGAAGGGGAAAACATTCTGACTTATTTCTAGCACTTTCTGTGGGCATGAGGAAACTACAAGTATTGCCCAAGGCCTTGGCAATGAGCATCCAGCGGTGAAGGAACACGGATTCCAGGTGCCACCTGGTAGCAGAGTACATGGGCTCAGAATGCAGTGTTTGGAAGGGGACCTGGCTTTAGAACTGAGAGGTTGGAGCTCTTTGGCTCTGGGGTTTTGGTTCGGTCCCTTAGATAAGGAAGGGCCATCTACAGAATTCGGATCCAGGGCAGGGGTTTTGAACACAAAGGAATTCAGGGGTGTGGGCATGTGGGGAACCAGTTCATCTCCATCTCTTATTAATGAGACACTTTCCCCTCTTCTGGATATATTCTTTGGCTTTTCATTACAGCTAGAACCTCCAACACTCTCCAGCCCAGCCTGACTCCTCACAGGCAGCAATGGGGCTGCTCTGTGCTTCAGAGTCAGGCTTTGCATGGCTTGGTTTTCAGCCTTCCGGCGGGCGCAGCAAACAGCTATCAGTCTGCTCTGAACAGCCCATCCCTTGATCTGAGAACAGGGAGGTGGTACATATAAAAATTGCTGAAGGGGAAAATGATGTTGCCCAGCTGATAGCCTCTGAAGCTCGCTACCACAGAAAGCCTCTGGGCCATGTTCTGCCCTGGTGTAATCATCAACTTCAAGAGAGTTGCATTTGCTTACATGCTGCTGAATATGGCCTGCTCTGGCTGTGGGTGAATTTTCAACATGTTTGAGGGCCTGGCTCACAATCTCTTATGTCCATTCTACACTGGTTTGGCTCAGGCCTTCAGCTGGTGTCTAGGGCTGTGGCTACACTGCCTTCGGTGGTGCCACCTTGATTTACACCAGTTGAGGATCTGGCCCTTTGCCATCAGTAGAGTTGATCCAGACTTACACTGGTGTAAGTGGGAGAAGAAGCAAACCTTGTGTCTGAAAAATGTAATTATTGTTCTGGCCTGTATCTGTGCAAGCTCAGATAAGGGTCACTGTTTAGAGTGGAAGCATTCTGGGGCTGGGACTGTCTGTTCTGTGTTTGTACGGCGCCTTGCATAGTGGGGTCATGGTCCATGATTGGGGTTTCTAGCTGCTACTACAGTATAACTAACAATAAATAATAATAATTTGATCTCATTCTTGGGGCACCAACCGGCCTGCATAAATGTCTCAGTGTGGTATGTAGGAGAGGAGGGACACTCTGCGGTCTCAGGTTCTGACCCTTATCAGAGGCCGGGAAGCAGGGTGTTGTTTCAAAGTTCTGAGAAGCTGATGTGACAAAGCCTTTTGTTCTGATCTGCTTTTGTAATTGTCTCTGGGGAGGTGTTTTGCCAATGACATGTGCGCGTGGATCTGGTTATTTTCCTTTATCATTCTGCATTAAATAATCTCGCTCTGATGTGGGATGGACAGAAGGAGGAAGAGGAAGAAAATATTTTGTCTGATGTCTGCACAGAGACAAATACAGCCCCTCCCTGGTGATGCTGGGTGACTTTCATGCCAATTGCTCCTGTTCATTTTCCATTCTCAGGCTGCTGTTTCAGCAAAACCCAGCCAATACTCGCAGCTGAAACATTACATATTTTCAATGCATCCGAGAGAAGAGAGCCCAGCTCAGGGTTAAATAAACATCTCCTGGGTGCAGACAGACAGCTAGGAGGGAATGCAACATCCTCTTGGGGTTGCAGGAGACGAGTGGCTGTTCTGAGAAAGGAAGGCAGGGTCTTTCTGGTCCAAAACACTATGGCAATGGCAGGTCCAGGCCCTCCACTTGAACAAGTGCCTCGGGCTTCCCTTAAATACTTTCTGGGCATCCTTCTCCGGCGAGAAATAAAGTTATAGATAACCACTGGCAATTGCTGAGTAGCCTGCAGCTCAAACTCCTGGGGGCTGGTTTCCAGCCACAGTGAGCACCCACTGAAGTTAATAGCACCTGGGGGTGCTCAGCACCTCTGGAAACGGGTCCCAAAAGTCAAGCACAAGGCTTTCTGGTTCAGTGTGCGTTCTCAGTGAATTCCGTGAACCTTGGGAAGGATCCTGCAAAATCCTCAATGCTTCTGAAATACTGAGTTCCCCGCTGCTGTGCACAAACCAAGCAGGGCTTCTGCTAGTCACCAGGAGCCTAGAGTCTGAACTCCTATGGCCCTCAGGGAGGGATTTTCCCAAGAGATTATTGCTGAATCAGGCCCCTGGCGGTGGCCGTAGCCCTATATGTCCTGTGCAGACACACAGGTCCCTTCTACTTCCCTGGACATCCAGTCTGCCTGCTAAAGCACCATCCCCAATCCTCCATCTCTGGCCCCAGCTTCCCTACAGAGAGTGAATTTCCCAACCGCCTCCTCCATTCTGTGCTTGGAAAGTTGCCCTTTGGCTCCCCCTCCTGGCTTTCCCAGTCTAAATGTGTGTGTGTGGGAGGGGGCGGGTAATGGAGCTGGGCTGTGGGGGGGAGCAAGGGGGCAGTGTCAGATAAGTCAGCAGGGGCAGGGGCTGTGATGAGGGGCAGGATGGGGCCTCCCTCCCATGTGTTACTTTGCACTGGGACCCACAAACCCTGGGGCCAGCCCTGCTCTTACATTGGCTGTTTAGGAGAAGCACAAAAACTCACCATGTATGAGGCACAAGGGGCCCTTGTTTTACCCATTTCTGACCCTGCATTCCCTGTTGTCCCTGTGTCCATTCTGTTACATCCAGCCTGGCCCTTCGCTAGTATCAGTGTGGGTGGGGCCGAGCCATCCTCCCTGCGGTTACGGGTGGGTGACTGTGCTGAGACTTTGATCCAGTTCATCTGAGTGGAACAGTTCCCCTCACCAGAAGGTTGGCGTGTGTTAATGTTCATTGGCAGACTCTGACCTTTGCATCTGAGAGCAGCATTTTGTAACTTTTCGAGCACCAGCTTTCTCTCTTCACTCAGGAGAAGCTGAGCATTAGGAACAGATCCACTTAATGTGTTTTCTGAAACAGCAATGGGATTAATTTCTTTACACTGGTTGAAATACACTTTGTCTCCAAAATAAGTACATGCTTTGCACTTACACCCGCCTTTCCTCCAAGAAGTCAAAGTGTTTTACAAGCAATTACAAGCCTCTTGGGGAGGCGTTATTATCCCTGTTTCACAGATGCCATCTGAGATACAGAGAGGTTAAAGGACTTGATGGCACAATGAGTCAGTGGTAAAATTCAGAATGAGAGACTTAAATTCTATCTAATTAGCTTATCCAGGAGACGGGAAAGAGGTGACTTGTTCACAGTTCCTAACGGAGAGAAGATTTTTGCTAGTATGGGGTTCTTTATAATCTAGCAGAGATAGAACAAGATCCATTAGAAATAAGCTTTTTAATAGTGAGTGTAATTAGCCATCAGCACAACTCAGATAGGGATGTGGTGCATACTTCATTACTTGCAGTTTTTAAATCAAGACTGGATCTCTTTCTAGCAATTAGGGGATAAAAGTCCCAAAAGTGACTAAGTGACTTAGGAGCCTAAATAATATTTGCAAGTCGCCTAGGAGCCTAAGTCTCATTGAAAGTCAATGGGACGTTGGTCAGGTCTACACGAAGAGTGCTTTCCCAGGGTAGGTAGACCATATACTGTACTGCCAAAGCGCTCCTCGTGTGGGTGCCGTTTATACTGGCAAACCTACTTTTGCCAGCATCTTCCCGGCGCCCTGAGCCAAAGTACAGGTTTGCCGATAGAACTGCATCGACATGAGGGGTCTCTGCCGGTGCGAATGTGTTGGTCAGGGATCACACCTCTTCAGACCCCGACCAACGTAGCTCTGCTGGCAGAAGTCTGTAGTGTGAACCGGGCCTTAGGCTCCTAAGTGCTTAAGTCACTTTTGAAAATGGGTCTTGGCCAGGTTTACACTACAAAATTTTGCTGGTGTAGCTATGTCGGTTCGGAGTGTGAAAAAATCACCCCCAGCTGACACAGCTATGCCGGCAACACCTCCCTGGTAGGCGTGGCTTGTAGTTGACCTATACTCCTTTTGCCGGAATCAGTTCCGTCTCCACTTGGGTCTTTGCCAGTATACCTGAACTGGAATATAGCTCTATCAGTATAGCTGTACCTGCAAAGCCTCTGTAATGTAGACTAGCCCTTAGGCGCTGAAGTCACGAAGGGTATGTCTGCTTGGTAAAAAATGACCCATGACAGCAAGTCTCAGAGCCTGGGTCAACTGAATAGGGCTCATGGGGCTCACGCTTCTGGACTAGCAGTGTAGCCATTCGGGCTTGGTCTGGAGCACAGGCTCTGAGACCCACCCCCAGGTTTCAGAGCCCATGCTCCAGCCCGAGTGGGAATGTCTGCGCTGCTATTTTTAGCCTTGTAACGTAAGCCCAAATTAGTTGACCTGGGCTCTTGGACTCGCAGCCGTGGGTCTTTTTCTGCAGTGTACCCTAAGGACTTTTGAAAACTTTACCCCTAGTCTACCTCAACCAGAAGGTACAGGCTTGATGCAGCAATTACTGGGTGCGGTTCTGTGTCTAGTGTTATGCAGGAGGGCAGATTAGATCATCATCTTGATCCCTTCTGGCCTTAACGTATATGAATGGATCTTCCAACTCCCAGTCTTGTGCCTTAGCCATTCGACCATCCTCTCAGAGATTTAGCACAGGAGAAGGCTGCACTTAGCCTCCAAAGCATCATTTCTTGTTTTATCCTTTTTCAGTCAGCTATAGCGAAACAGTGATTGTTTTGTAATGGGCCAACCACAGTTCCAAACCCCTGCGAAATGGGAGACCTGTTTAACGTCTTGGCTGCACAAACGGCATGCTGTTAGGATGTAGCTAAAAGCTCAGCTGAATGAGCCCGAGCTGTTTTTTTGGTGGCTGCTATTCTGTGCTCCGAATTCTGAGCAAATCAAGTACCTCACCCTCATGATAGCGAAGAAAATTGGCAAGAAGCAAACCAAGCAGGGATATCTGCCTGAGTTTGCTACCAGCCTGAAACAATAGCTCTTGGACGCGTGAACAGCCCCATTCAAATCAATGGGTTGTTGACTCTGACGCTTGATGGTAATTTTAATGGCAATGTCTATTTTACTGCTGACCAAAACATGCAAGAAAGGAGAGCGAGGATGATCAGCTAGTGACACTCAGAGCTGCAAGAAAGGAGATGGATGCTCATAATATGAAGATCTGCACAATCTACCATGAGTGGCATCTCAGTTGGGTAGGGCTTGGTTTGTGGGTGGGGCTTGGAAGAGACCCACTACTCTTTTCCCCCAGTTCTGCCCCTGCCCGTCTGCATGTATGAATTAGGGATTTGAACGTGCTGATGCACACCGTTAACCAGTTTTCACATACGTGCATGGAGCTGTTAGCTATGTACGGATGGGATCTGTGCACCCAGTGCATCAGTGTCCTGAAAGGGCCATCTTTTAGAGCGTAAGGGCTGCTCAGTCTGCATGCCAAGTCCATCCCAGCCGACTCTGCTGAGACAGCCAACAAAGGGGTAATTGGGCGAATGGTTTCTGATCCAGGCATCTGCCCAGTAACACCTGAACTGAGTTTCTTAAAATAATTTTCAGAGGGTAACAGCTTTCAGACATTATTGACCTGGGCTGGGCTCAAACCATTAACTGTGGTCCTGACTGTACTGAGAACTGCATGCTTCTGAACCTAAGTGGATTCTCATTTGCTGCAATGAGACTCCATGGAGATACAGGTGGCAGGGATCTGTGTTCCATGCAGGATTGGGGCCTTTGCCTTAAAGATGAATGGCTCACCTCCCATTGCCAGTTCACACGCAGAGGACAAGCAAAGCTTTGTGCATCCAATCTTACTTGTGAAGCTCTAAAATGGTTTTCCTTGCCAAATTGTACTGTAAGTTCACCTCTAAAGCCTGTTGAGCTTTGTGCAAGCACAGACAGGGCTGTTTTCTTGGCTGGCGAGGGAGCTGGGAGACTGCATCTTAAACAGCAGAATTCCCAGGATTGGACATTGTGGGTACATCAGGGATTGTTTATAAAAGTAATAAAAACAAACATCTCAACAAAAGGCAATCAGAATGTGAGGAACCTGCCAAAACACCCCTAGCCACACTGCTGAGATCCTGGCTAAACTCCTAACATGTGCCTTTCTAACCCCCAAGCCTAAAAAATCTGATTTACATCACCCTCCCGCCTCCCTTGTGGCAATGTGGCAAGCAGTCTCATTGAAATTTACAAATTTGCTAACCCCACTCAGTTCCTTTCCTCTCCCCCCCATGTTTCTCATGAGCTGCAGCACCGATAAAAACCTCTTTCTTGATCTGTGATTCTAGTCTGTGATGAGGATTGCTAGTGTGAGATGTAGCATGCTGGGTAAATCATGTCAGGCCTGGGATGATTTTGAAATCTTGTCTCGTTTGGTTTTGTGCCAGTTGTTACTTGGGGCGAACTTCATGTTTCATCTTTTAGGATTCCAGTTTCGCGTCTCTTTAAACTCTTCTGCGGGTTTATGGGTTTGCCTTACCCCAGGGCATGTAGGGCAAAGGAGGAGGAGGAGAGGCTGAGAATTTGGGAGGGGTTGTTTGGGGAGAGGAAAGACGCAGGAGACTTTGGAGGGAGGAAAGAGAGAAGGGAGGCATTTCAGGCAGGAAAGAAGCTGAAGATTTGGAGGAAGGAAAAAGAAAGAGGGGACGAGGGTGTGGTGAGAAGTGAGTAACAGCACAGCAGTATGGGGCAGGAGGGAAGAGAGATGGAGGGATTGGGCAGAAAAAAACAGGAGAAGGAGGAGGTTTGGGAGACAAGGAGGAGAGATTGTGAGAGAAAGAGGAGAGTGAAGGAATTGTGGTGAGATCAGAGTGAGAGGGAAGGAAGTGATCTGGGAGAAAAGAAAGAGGGGGCTTTGGAGAGGGAGGGACTTCTGGGGCAGGAGAGAGGGGTATGGGTGGGAAGGGAGGATGATAGAGGAGAGGCTGGGGGATGAATAGGGAGAGGGGCGAGTGCCAGAGCTGGAGGATGGGTAGGGCGGAAGAAGGGCAGTGAGAGGATTTGGGGAGAAAGGGAACATGAGCAGATTTTTGAGTTGAGGAAGAGGACAGAATGAGGGGAATAATGGAGGGGTTTGTGGGGAAGGAGAGACTAAAAGCACCAGCCAAATCTACTTCTAGCAAAGCCTAGAGGTGCACAGGAGGGGATCTGGCTACAGACTTCCAGGGAGCCTGGAGGAGGTCAAAGTAAGGGTGTGATTTAAAGCCCACTGGAGTCAGTGGGAGTCTTTCCCTGGGCCTCAGCAGGTTTCAGATTAGGTCCTAAGTGTGTGTTGGATGAGAAGGGACTGCTGGGAGTCTGATGGGGGTGGGGCCCCATGGTACTGGGAGAAGATCTTTATTCCTCCCCAAACTTTGCGGACAAAACTACTCCACTGGTTGCAGGCCTGACTGTACCACTTTCAGTTGCTACCACTGAAGGTTATTTGATGTGAACTGGAGGATCTGATTAACTGGCTTTTAATCAGGAAGGAATTTATGTAAGAATTGCCTATTCTTCTCTAGATGATAAACAATGCAAAGGGTCACTGCAGTGTGGGGAACGCACGGGAGAAAAATAGAATTGCAAAAAAGTGATGGTTGTTTGACTCTGTCTGTGTGACTCTGTTACTAATGTCAGGCAAATAATTGCAGAGTGCAGTGTAAAATTCTTCTGCAAATCCCAGCAGAGGTGGACCCTATTCAAGTAAAATACCATCTAACACGTGCATCATCTAGCTTTTTGCAATTAGATTTCTTGACTCTGGGAAGGTTTTTAATGGATCTACAAAGTGAACTTCTGCCCTCAACGGCTGGGCGGGGAAGACACCAGCGAAAGGAGGACACTCAGGCCTAAGAATAGTAAACTATGTTTTATTGAAGGAAGGAAGAACTTACGCTCCAGTCTGCGCGGGGAGCCCCTAGGACACGCGGAGGGGCTGCAGGGGACTCTGGCCGTTCGGGACAGCTGACCAGGCAGGACTCCGCCGGGGAAGAGTCCTCTGTGGCGCTATATTCTCCGTGCTTATCTTGGGGTTACATGGGGTCACAGCTGGCTACATTCTTATACGTATGATTTATGCTTATTACATAAACTGACTCGTTTACAGGCAAAAATATGCTGAGCTATGCTACAATATCTTTTGGCAGGGTCTGTCGGACAAAGTTAATTGAAACTGCCTGCATCCTCCACTTACCTCCAGTCACATACTCAGTCCACCACTTAGCTCCTCGCCAATCTTCCGCAATCTTGCCCCTACAGTACTGTAGCACACTGAACTGCTAACCCTACCCTGTTAGAGCTGCAATCCACTGTACTGCATTTTAAATTGCACTGAGGTTTAAAGTACAGTGCATGGGATTACATTATTGAATAGTATTTATTTTACTCTAATATTAGGGATGTCTTGCCTACACATCCCACAGTTAGCTGTGTGAGTGTTTGGCTTCAGAAGCATTGGACAGAGGAGTATTGGTTTCCTGCAAGGTAACCTTGATCCAGCCAGGTGCAGAGAGCCTTCAACTCCCATTAAAGTTCATGTGAATCCAGGATATTCAGCACCTGGCAGGATTGCGCCCTAACAACTTTGGCAGGCAGTGAGGTGCAATTTTTAAACCTTCTACAGGAGTGTGCTGTGTTTTAAAACATGGTTTTTCCCCTTTAGATGAAACATTAAGGCACTCACATTACTAGGTCACATTATGGGCTGGTCTACACTGGAAACTCACAGTGGCATAAAATCCACCCCCCTGAGAGACGTAGCTATGCCAACTTAACACCCAGCAGTGCTAGGTCAATGGAATAATTCTTCCATCATCCTAGCTACCTCCTCTCAGGGAGGTAGGTTAACTACAGTGATGATAGAACCCCTCCCATCACTGTAGTGAGTATCTACACTGACGTCTAGAGCAGTGCAGCTGTAGCATTTTAAATGTAGACACAGCCTTTAAAATTGCTTATGAAAACACAGTATATTCTCGGACGACTTTAAAGATACACTGATTTTTAAAACTTTTTATAAGCAACCTGTAAAATTCCTAATACAATACGTGTAGGCTGAACCTATTTTGATGTGTTTATGAGGCATTGACTAAAATAAAACAAGTATAGCATTCCACAGTGCGATAAAAAGTTCTCAGTACCCAGCAAAGCCCTGTACTTGTTGACTTAGATCACACATATGCATAAGAATGTCATAAAATAAGGAAGCAGATGGTTCATTCCACCTTCCCCCCTGTCATTTTCGTAGTCAGAGCTTGATCCTGCAAAAATTTACTCATGAACTGAAATGTATGCACTGTGCAGAACCCCAGCAAAATAAATGGATTACTCCCAGGTGGTGCTCAGCTGGTGGGAATCATCATAGTTCTATTCGCATTAATGGATCTCTGACAATTTACATCAGCTCCGACCCCTACCCCTTGTGTGTAAAGTTAAGCATCTGCATAAGTCTCTGCAGGATCAGCGGGTCCGCGCGCTCAGAAGAGTTTACAGTAACTATATATCAGGATTTTCCCACACCAGATCCATGAGCCAGCCTAACTTACACATATACAACTCAGTCAGACTTGGCCCCTTTGCTACACCATTGAGTCATTGGCCTCCCACCTTTGTTCTGCAAAGTCTTGATTGCCCAATTATTACATTTTCCAACAAACATCTTTACCCCTTCTCTCCTGCCACTCCTTATGCAGGGGCGGAGCTCTCCCTAAATAACCTCATAGCCACCCCATTGTTCTCTTTCAAGTCCTTAAACTCCTTTCTCCCTGGATGCCTACAAAAAGCTGGACAATGGGTAGGCAGCTGGTTTGCTGAGCACTGTTTTTCCAGCTGACCCGTGTTCCATTGTCTCCTCATGCTCTCCTTTTCTGTTTGTTGTATCCCTGCATTGTCTGTGGTCTCCCACTTAGTTTGTAAGCTCTTGGGGAAGGTACTGTCTCTTTGTTACATGTTTGCACAGTGCCTAGCACAGTGAGGTCCTGACCTTTAGATGCTACTATAATATCAATAATAATCTGCCAGTTTAGACAGCTATTCCAAAAAAAGGTGCAATCCATGTTTTTTTAAAAGTAAATAAAGTTTGTATTTTAGCAGAGAATGAGCTACATCCCCAACTGCCCAATCTACAGGGGCAAGTTCTCAGAGACGTAGGGATATTATTCCTTGCGTCTCAAGGCCTGATCTATCCCATTGGACTCAAAGGGAGTGTTTGCTTTGATTTTCAATGGAGTCTGCCTGCATATAGTTCATTTACAGGGTTAGGACCGAAGAGCCCAATCCTGTAAGCATGCATTAGTGAGAGGATTTACAGGACTGGCCTCTACAACCATCAGCAAAAAATGAAAATAACATTTGCAAGGTGGGCATATGGGCCACTGGTGTGAAATAAATTGGGGGGGGGGGGAAACCGAGAAACCTAGTGAACACTCAGCAGTTCAGTTATCATTATTTTACTACACAGCTGTGAGAAATGATCAGGATAAAACAGAAATCTCATAAAACATGACTGGTTTTGAGTTTTACTTATGAATATGAAGCTCAGGCCAGGTTTGCCAGCAGCTTTGCTGAAGCTCCCAAACTTCTCAAGCCAGACTGGGACGATTTATGGTTTTACATTGACACCAGTGATTCCTTGCGTGGTTTTGACACAAAATCAGCAGAAGCCTTGGATTTAGAGAAAGATTTGCTTTGAGATTTGGGATTTGTTTGAAAGTGAAACTCAGAGTGGAATTTGGTGGGTGTAATCACAAATGGATGGAACCTGGGTAGACTTTGCACCAGCCCTTCCTAAAGGAAACACCCAAGTTTTACCCAGAACCAGTTGAATATGCTGAATCTGAATGTTTCCTCTTCTCTTTAAAGCTGTCTTAGTCCACTTTAAATTCTAGAGGTTCAAGATGGGATCCAAATGAAAAACTCTGGATCCAAACACAGTGTTACCGACCCCAAGAACCCACAAATCATGAGTCATCCCAAGATTTTTAACAATAAATTTGAAGTTATCTTTATTTGACTTCTGGATTTTGAGCTTTTACGTCCCCACTCTCAAGCTTTTCTCTGCAGCCTTGGGGGCTAGAAACTCAATTTATTTTTTAAGTAAAAGCTCAGAGTCTCACCTAATCACATGACTCCAGGAGCTCAGACATGTAGAAAAACGCCAACCGTTGGAAACAGGGCAAGTACCCTGAACTTTGGGGAAGAAAGTACTGGGAGTTGAACGTCACATGTTTCTCTCATCTCTGCAATGAGTTAAAAAAAACCTTCAGATCTCGCCAATACCCCTAAACCACATGGGTGTGAGCTGCAGCATCAGGACCCAGCCCTGGAGCCCAGCTTTGCAACTGGCCCGTCTGCAGCGCTGGCTGGAGCCAGAACTGAACACCCCAGAACTCTGGGGATCGGCAGGGCTGAACCGTGCAATGATGACCTGCAAATGGAAGAAAGCTTTGGAAACAACCTGTCCCAGCGAACGGGATGGGATCTGTGACGGCCGGGCTCCGTGCAGAGGCCACTGGGCATCGCTGCCAGGTGGCCCTGCACTGATTTAGCAGGAACTAGCCATTGCTGTTATTGGGCTTGTTAATGGTTCTCTGGCTGCCCCCTTCTCCCGCACTCGCCCACCCGATCGGGACCTTTGCTGAAGCCCCGCAAGCCCCCGGATGCTGCTGGGCCGGGGGAGGGGGGAGAAGAGACACTGGCTGCCCGCAGGGCTGGCACCCCCGGGCTCTCCTCCGGTGGTGGGGCGCAGGATCCCCACCGAGCTGGGCAGGGGAAGCCTTGCGCAGGCGCCAGCGGCCGCCTCCCGAGCAGCTGCCCCGGGCATGGCCAGGCGGGCTGCGCTGGGGGACGCGGCCGCGGCTGGGCGCAGAGGGCCGGGGAGGAGGCGCCGCGCTCCTGCCTTCTAGGCGCTCGCTCGCCCCCGGGGCCCGGCTGGGCAGCGCAGCGGCAGCATGCGCCAGTCCCTGACTCAGCAGCGCTCCAGCGCCGTCCCCCTGCCTGACTCCGCGGGTAAGTGCCCCCCGCCGGGCCGGGCGCTGCAGCGGGCAGTGCCGGTCGCTCGGCGGTATTGCAGGCAGCCCCCTGCCCCTCGCCCGCTGCCCGCCCCGGGGAGGGCACGTCCAGCCCCGCTCCCACTGCCCCGGGGCCGGCTGGCGGCTCCCCTGGCCAGGCCGGCGGCGCCCTCGTTGCTCTGCCCGGGCACCTGGCGCTCTGGGGGAAGCGGGCAGGTCTGATGGCAGCCGGGTGAAAGGCGGGTCGCTCAGCTCCCCGCAGCGGCCCCCCCGTTTACACCGGCAAGGCCCCGCTCCGGCCAGGGAATCGGGTTGATGCCGAGAGAGAGGCCTGGGGCCGGCTGCTCCTGCTCCGCGGTGCAAATCGCTGGCAGTCAGCGGAGTTACCTCGCCTTGCGATGCGATCCGGCTTGGGACCGTCTGTGGCTGGCGTTTCGCTGGCGCTTCTGTGCACGCACCAGTGCAGGGGCCCAAGCCTCCGGCCCCTTGCACAGCCACACCAGTGACGGCATGAGCAGGCAGCAAGTGGTTCAAATCATCCTTTTCTCCAAGCTTGCCCTGGTGAGGCTTCTAAACTTGTTGTTACTGGCCACATTTTGCAAAGCTTTGGCGAGCAGTGGCTTCTCTTTACGCTGGCGCTGGCCTTCCATCCCTCCTGCCCATTGGTAGTGCCCACAGAGGATTTTTTAAAAATCTGCACATTTTTAAGAGCAAGTTTAATCATTTGCTTCTCAAGCATGGCTCTGCAATCCATTTTCAGTTGAATAGGGTGTCTAACACAGGACAATGCAGGTTTACAACAAACACTATATGGTTAGGTAGCTTCCCGTTTGCAATTGGAGCAGCATGTTTCAGGAAATGTTGCAGAATTCATAGCTTCTCTCCAAGAGCTTTCCCCCTTATCTCCCTAATTTGGTGGGGAGCAGGAAGCTAATGTGTTTTTTAGCCTTTTTATGTATCAAGAATACTACCTGCTCTTGCTTTATGCTTTAATGAAGCACTAATTCTGGGTCAGGTTCTGCAATGATGAGGAATGCTGTAGACTTGTTCTTGGGAGCCACTGAACGTATAAACATTGTTTTGTGCAAGCGGCAGAGTCCTGTGGCACCTTATAGACTAACAGACATATTGGAGCATAAGCTTTCGTGGGTGAATACCCACTTTGTCGGATGCATGTAGAGCGCCTTGTTTTGTGCAAGGTTTGTTTGAAAGGGTGTTTGTGCAGAAGTCACAGCTCAGGGTACAAGGTGGGTGACAATGTCTTACAGTGGTAAAAGTAGCTTGCGCTAGAGAGATTGTGAGCCTGAGCCAGATAATAACAATGCCTTTAGATGGCATACCCTTCCTTTTTCCGTCCCCTTTTCATCCAGTGAGCTGGCCCACACTAGAGGTCCCGCCTCCCCCAGGTATCACTTTTGGCCATATGCTTTCATGGGGCTGTTTGGCTATTTTGAAAGAGATATTTTCAATCTATTTAATTTATCCTTATGAGAATCATGACAAATAAATATATTTTTCATGCCTCTTTCTTGTTTTAGAGGAAGATATGTTTTAATGCGGTGATCACAAATCTAAGTATGTTCAATTAAATAATTGCACAAAATCACTAGTACAATTCTAAATAAAGGAAATGAATGGTAAAAAGGCTTAATGACCAAGGAATAAGTGTTAAATATGTGCTCATTGTGTGCCATCTTCTCCACTTCTGATAGTCATTTTATTTTTTAGTCAATGGTCGAATGATATACACATGACAATACAAATAAAGATAAACTACCCTAAACTTTTAAAAGTGACCTAAGAAACTGGTGTTAGCTTGTTTCTTCCAGTGGGGATATGTGTTATATATTAAAGAGTTGTGAATATCAGGACTCCTAAGGTTTAAAATGAATTATCTTTTTGAAGGACAGACGTATTTTAAATACGTTAGCAAAACGTACAACACAAACAGCACTGATCTCTATCTCCTCCTTTCTCCTTCCCAAAACAATTAAGCATGCATTCAAACCCACTTGCATGCTATTTTGTAGATTAAACCACTTTAAGTTTACATTCAAGCTAGCTTGTGTATTAACCGTTGATTAAAGTTGGTTAATACAGCAACTCTGTATGAGACAAAATGCAGGACTAATTTAAGTTATTCTTTTATAAAAGAGTTGATGGCATTCTTTTACTTTTCTTTCCACAAGCTCTGCCCATTTGGCTAAGTTAAACCTGTAAGTCTTTGAGAATTTAAGGTATCCATCTGGAATGTAAATTTATAAAAATAATTAAATTGGGATTTAATAAATAAAATACAAACAATGGAGCATTAGGGAAAGCTACATTTTAGTATTTGTCAGGCAGTAAATACAAAGAAAATGTTCTCCTTAAGAGTCAACAGATTTGAAATGCTTTAGCAGGGCATATTTTGCATTGTTAACTTATTTGACACATTTAGCAAAATACAAAACAGAAAAATACTTAGCCATCTATACACATGCACACTAATTCATCCTGTAGCCAATAAAAGCCAGGGCCTGGTGATGAGATCTGGCCTGGATATTAGGAGCCACTTTGACAATCTTTGAAGGAAATGGCTTTAGGGGAAGCTGTTTGAAATCTTTTTTTTTTTTTTTTATTGAAGCAGTTTTGTACCTGTTCTTTGTTCGTTAATGTTAGCGTGGGTAAGCACTTGTACTAGAGATGCTCTCCCCAGTCTCATGCTGTTAACTCATGAGGCATTATTCCCCTGAGTTTTTGCCAATTTTTCAAGGCATTTTTTCACAGGATATCAGAAATAGTAAACAAATCAATAACATTAACAAAGGAGGATTGAGCATCCACCCTGGAGCCGAACTCATCCCCCTACCACAGTGACAAATTGTGTTAGTTCTGAAATGTACGGTATGTAGAAACTTTTTTCCCTAGTGGGTGGCACTTTCAGACTGCTTTTAAAAAGTTAAAGGACTTCGCTGAAGTTGATGGCTCCAGGGGGTGGGTGACGGGGTGGGGCGGGAGGGATGCCAGTGGGTGGAATAGTGAAACTACAGGAAAAGTTAACTGGCCAGTGGTATGCAGAGCTAAGGGCCAAATATTTGTAGCTGGCTGGCTGTCGCTGTGCATGATAACTGACCATGACGTCTGCAGCTAAAGTTAATTCAGTCAGCCTGGAACCGGAATATTACTGGTATAGAATCATAGAATATCAGGGTTGGAAGGGACCTCAGGAGGGTCATCTAGTCCAACCCCCTGCTCAAAGCAGGACCGATCCCCGACTAAATCATCCCAGCCAGGGCTTTGTCAAGCCTGACCGTAAAAACTTCTAGGGAAGGAGATTCCACCACCTCCCTAGGTAACAAGGTATTATTCCTTGATCCTGCGACCATTACTCACATGAGTAAACCTGATTTACGTATGCAGTCCCAATGAAATCAGTGGGAGTCAGAAATACTTGCACAAGTAGAGGTTACAAAATTGTGATCCCAGTGGCTGTTCAACAAGATGCTGAAGTGTGTGGTACAGCGATGTCATCTGATGCAATGGGACGTTGATCAGGCTGCCCTGATGTCACTGTGTGTAGGGAGGGAGAAGGGAACCTTAAAGAGTTTCTATAATACACAGTGAAATGCAATGTACTGGTCAGTGACCATTCGAGAGACCTACAGAAAACTGGTTTCTTAATGGAGGTGGCCTTCTTAAGGGCTTGTCTACAAACACAAGGTGTTCCACTTTCACTGTATAGGTAGAGTTAAAGCAGTACAATCCATCTTGTGTGCATGCAGTTTTCCTAGTATAAGGGAGTTTTTTACTGGTATTCCTGTATGGGAAGGGGAATAAACTGAACTGTTAAAAGGCACCTTTATATTGATAAAACTGCATCCATAGTAAGGGTTGTACCAATGTAACTATTTAGCTAACAAATCATACCCCTAACCTACATCGTTATATATCAATACAAAATCTTTGTATAAACCAGGAAGAAAGGCTAATTGGGATTACAGCTGATGTGCCTGGGGAATACGGCCTCAAGACAGAAGGCTGTCTCATAAGGCTGATTGCTGTATAGGTTTCATTGTATTTAAAGTGGGCGGGGGGGATGGGGCGTGTCTGGACCAGCACTTCTCTGTCTCTGAATAGGGAGCTTTGAGTGTGGGATTCTCCTCTGTTAGGCTGGTTCTTTCTTCTCCCAGCAGAGTTAGCAGTTCCCCTGGGCTGGTTCTTTATAATACCAGATGGAGACTATTGGGGAAGCCCTTAGAATGTTTAGAAGTTGCTGTTTGGGTGATTCTAAGAACCACAGACTTCGCATAACTCAGATTTAGAATCACCCTGACAGCTCCCAAGAGCACTTGCGATCTAGAAAGCCAGGCAGGGGAACCTTTGGAAATATGTTATCCTGCTAGCTGGACTCGACTTGTACTCAGCTATGTTTACATAATTTATAAAATTTAATTAGAAGGATTGATCAGCAAAGTGATTTAAACTTTGCAAAATATACATTGAATAAGTAGGGTTAAAATAGTGTTTGAACATCACAACTGGTTTTCCTGCTGGCAAATGGAATCATTACTTTATATTTACACTCTTTCAGGTACCCTATACATATTTAAACTTATTTTTAAAAAATCTAGTCCATAATCTAAGTATTTATAGGCAGTTTATATACATTTTAATAATCCACAAATTCATTTTACAAACAGCATCTAAAAATACCTGCAGCTTAGTTATAGTTTAATATTTATGAACTGGGATGAGGAAAAATGGTTGTTATAAATGCCCATTTACATAGAAGATTGTGGATACCTGTATTTATTATCATGTGATGAGATCACCTTTTAAACCCTTCACTTTTAAAGTGGATGGTGGCTGTTTAATTTAACAAAAGCAAATAGACTAAATAATAATTTATTTAATACATGTACTAGTAATAAAATAATATTCCTTGTTAGTTTAATTGTCACAGACATTAAGGGCTAGATCTGGTGTAAATCAGTATAAATCCACTGATGGCAAATGAGCTATGCAGATTTACACCAGCTGAGATCCATTGCTATATATCCTAACAGTGAGAGATATGACTTAATTCCAGACCTACAGTGGTTTATATATTCAGCTAAAGCGAGAAATGGCTGACGGAAATAAAAAAGAGCTGAATATTACATTGTCAGAGAGAAAATCAAGCTTTGACAGCATGTGGTGGTGGGAGGGTGACCAGATGTCCCGATTTTATTGGGACAGTCCCGATATTTGGGGCTTTATATGGGCTCCTATTACCTCTCACCCCCGTCCCGATTTTTCACACTTGCTATCTGGTCACCCTAGGTGGTGGGAGGGGGACTTCGGGAAATGGTTGCTGTTCCCAGATGGAATTAGTGAATTCTATTGTGTATGTGTGTTTTTAGGGTCATTCAATAGAAGAAAAAGAAATTCCCTCTACGTAACTGTGACTCTCCTCATTGTGTCAGTATTAATTCTTACGGTGGGCCTAGCTGCTACAACAAGAACCCAAAATGTGACTGTTGGAGGTTATTACCCTGGGGTTATTGTAAGTATAGAACTCGTAGGTAGGTCTAGAAAACTTATTGCCTACAAAGTCGTTTGTAATGCTGCAAATGTTATAAAAGGGTGACCCTCTCCTAAATACTAACGTCTGCTCAGCTACTTTATTGCCATTTATTATGTATTATTGTTTTGCACATTCCAACTCATGTCCATGTGAAAATCCCATCCAGTCAAATTGCGGTCTTCTCCAATCTAGGCTTGCGCAATAATGATATGTTGATCTACACAGCTCCAAATCCTCCAGATAAATGTGATTTTTGGCTGACATATGGTTTGTTGTAAAACATTTTTAGTTTGCATAAGTCTGATTCATCCAGTGTGGGGTAAGAGAGAAATGCCAAAAACAGCTGGGAAATCAAGGCCCAAAACATTAGTTCCGCTGAGCTCGTGTGTGTAATCGTGTATAAAGTTACATTCAAAGTTGTTTATAGGGTCACAGCCCCAGACTGGAAAAAACTAGGAACAGTTGAAGAAGGGGAAAGAAATTAGTGCTGGATTTCTTCGTTTTACAAGCTGACAAGGGATTGATCCATGTCAAAACTGTTAGCATGCCAATTTCTATTTTAAAATTAAAATGGGAAAATAAGATCCTATCACAGACCTCTTGAAAATCATTCATAAAGCGTAAACATTTATTTAGTGATGGGAATATGATTTTGGAGCCTAAACACCGTGAAGTTCTCTGGTTGGAAGCCAGAGCTGATTGCTAGAGATTGAAAGTTGTTACCTTTTTCCAGCTGTCTGAACTATATGAGGAGTGTTGTTAATCTCAGTAGAGTTTGTACCTCCAATAAAAAAGTGTCTCCGTCAGCAAAAAAAACAAACCCCTTCACTGTTCCCATTGGCACTCAGATTCTTGAGGGCACTGATTTAATTAACATACTCAGCGTAGCAGGCAGGGCCACCTGACTATTCAGATTGCATCCCTGCCTGTTAGTTTGTTAATCGGCTGGACGGAAATGTGTGGTGACCTCACATACCTTTCTGCACATGAGAACATTGTAATCTATTGCTGCGTTATCCAGTATGTACTTAAAATAGCCAGTGTTTCACAACGCTCTGGAGTTTCTCTTTACTCCTTCAAAGAGACTGCTGGAAGGTATGCACATGCTATGAGATTTCCCAAAGAAGCTAGCTTCTATAGCTCCAGAGGAATGGCTTCGTTTTGATTGTAGCACCCTGGGAAAGTCTTGTTCACACATTTGAATTACAATAGAACATGCCGAAGTACAGATCATTCAATGCCCTTGTTACGGCAGAAGACGAAAACCCTAATCCATTGAGTTAACAATTAGTTTTTTTCTGAAAACAGGCGAGTTTTTGGCTCTGTTTGGATATTTTTTCCATAAGGGACTCATTCGGTCACATTTTATTCTTAGTCCCATTGATTTCCCTGGGAGATCTGTGCAAAGATCAAAGGTAGAATTGTTTCTGTAGGAAGTCATCGTTAAACACAGACATATTAATAATACTTAGCACTTTTCATCCAGTAATCTCAAAGTGCTCTATAGTCTATGAGTAAGTAATACCCATTTTATAGATTGGCAACTGAAGCATAAGGAGGTTAAGTGATTTGTCTTAGGTCATGCAGCAGAACTGTAACAGTTTTGAGTAGGAACCCAGGCGTCCTGAATGCAGTGTCTTGTTTAAAAGAAAGCTCATTTATATGCTATCTCTCACCTACTTAGTTAATTTGTGTGGAGTCCTACGTTTTGTTTGAAGTTTGTAATAATAGATTTTACACTATTCTACAGTGTTGACAGTGTTTCTAATAACTGATTGGCTTAGTACTAATTTCTTTCTTTCCTTTATTTTGTCTGTTCTGTGCAAACAGAGTTTACCAAGGTGGCTGATGAAGAACTGTGTTAAATTGATGTTTGTCTGAATCAAGTGATTACTTCCTTGGGCTTTTGTTCTTCTTGTGGGAATTTCAATAAAAATGTACCCTGGGTTGCTTTTTACTGTTAACATGGGAAACAAAAGGAACTGGGGCCAGATCCTCAGCTGGCATAACTCGGCATCGCTCCATTGACTTCCCTGCCTGTTTACACAAGCTGAGGATCCGGCCTTGGAGATATAGGTAACACAACACACAGTCATGCTGTAGTGTGGGATGCCTAACCTTTGTGACACTGAGGGCTCTGTGGGTTATTTGCTGGGAATGCCTAATTTGTGCATTCACAGGAGGCAGTGTGGCCTGTTGGATAGAGCACTGGACTGGGACTCGGGAAACCTGGGTTCTGTTCCCAGCTCTGCCACTGGCCTGCTTGGTGACCTTGGGCAAGACGCTTCTGCTCTCTGCGCCTCAGCTTCCCCACGTGTAAAGTGGGGATAATGCTACTCCTTTGTAAATCACTTGGAGATCTACTGGTAAAAGTGCTATTATTGACATAACTTCAGATATGAAAAGTAAAGCACAGCCACCCATTATAACTGCGCTTATGTTTATAGGCCCTGGTTCAACGCAGCATTTATGCATGTGCTTAAGCCTCATTGGCTTCAGTGAAACTTCAGTATGTGCCTGAAATTAAGAACATAAGAATGGCCATACTGGGTCAGATTAATGGTCCATCTAGCCCAGTATCCTGTCTTCCGACAGTGGCCAATGCCAGGTGCTTCAGAGAGAATGAACAGAACAGGTAATCATCAAGTGATCCATCCCCAGTCGTCCAGTCCCAGTTTTTGGCAAACAGAGGTTAGGGACACTTCAGAGCATAGTTTTGCATCCCTGCCCATCTTGGCTAATAGCCGTTGATGGTCCCATCCTCCATAAATTATCTAGTTCTTTTTTGAATGCTGTTATAGTCTTGGCCTTCACAACATCCTCTGGCTGTGTGTTGTGTGAAGAAATACTTCCTTTTGTTTGTTTTAAACCTTCTGATTATTAATCTTATTTGGTGACCCCTACTTCCTGTGTTATGAGAGAGAGTAAATAACACTTCCTTATTTACTTTCTCCACACCCGTCATGATTTTATAGACCTCTATCATATCTCCCCTTAGATAACTTAGTCATCTCTTTCCCAAGTTGAAAAGTCCCAGTCTTATTAATCCCTCCTTATATGAAAGCTGTTCCATACCCTCAATAATTTTTGTTGCCCTTTTTTATACCTTTTCCAATTCCAATATATCTTCTTTGAGATGAGGTGACTAGATCTGCACACAATATTCAATATGCGGGCGTACCATTGATTTATATAGAGGAACTATGATTTTCTGTTTTATTATCTATCCCTTTCCTAATGATTCTCAACATTCTGTTCGCTTTTTTGACTGCCGCTGCACATTGAGTGGATGCTTTCAGAGAACTATCCACAGGGACTCCAAGATCTCTTTCTTAAGTAGTAACAGCTAATTTAGACCCCATCATTTTATATGTATAGTTGGAATTATGGTTTCCAATGTGCATTACTTTGCATTTATCAGCATTGAATTTCAGCTGCCATTTTGTTACCCAGTCACTCAGTTTTGTGAGATCCCTTTGTAACTCTTTGCAGTCTGCTTTGGACTTAACTATCCTGAGTAGTTTTATATTATTTGAAAATTTTGCCACCTCACTGTTTACCCCTTTTTCCAGATCATTTCCCAGTACAGACTCCTGGGGGACGCCATTATTTACTTCACTCCACTCTGAAAAATGACCGTTTATTCCTATTCTTTGTTTGCTATCTTTTAACCAGTTACTGATCCATGAGAGAACCTTCCCTCTTATTCCATGACATCTTACTTTGCTTAAGAGCCTTTGGTGAGGGACCTTGTCAAAGGCTTTCTGAAAATTTAAGTACACAGTATCCTTTGGATCCCCCGTGTCCACATGCTTGTTGACCCTCTCAAAGAATTCTAGTGGATTTGTGAGGCATGATTTCCCTTCACAAAAACCATGTTGACTCTTTCCCAACAAATCATGTTCATCTCTGTGTCTGATAAATCTGTTCTTTACTATCGTTTCAACCAATTTGCCTGGAACTGAAGTCAGGCTTACTGGCCTGTAATTGCTGGGACTGCCTCTGGAATCTTTTTAAAAAATTGGCATCACATTAGCTATCATCCAGTCATCTGGTACAGAAGCTGATTTAAATGATAGATTACTGTGGTGGGGCGCCTGCCCCACACAGGCAGGAGAAGGGTTAAGGCAGCTTTGGAGAGGCTGCACAGAACCCAGCCAGTCAGGAAAGGGCTCACTGGGAGAGCCAATCAAGAGAAGGCTTGCTGGAGCAGACTATATATAAAGGGCTGCTCAACAGAGCAAAGGCAGTCTCTCCCTGGAGGGCAAGGGGAAGAACTGTCTGCAGAGGAGCACTGGAGATACTGCAGTGCTGGGTAGGGTAGCGGAGAAGTAGGGACGCTCTTGGCTGACCATGGCCAGACTGAAGCAAGGGCAGGGAAGGTGGTAGGGCAATAGGGGAAGTGGCCTAGGGAAAGTAGGCAGAGGGAATAGGAGGAGGGGCAGTAAGTGGCTGCCAGCATAGAGTCCCTGGGCCGGGTGGGATTGGGTCCCCCCCCTTTTTTTCCTACTTGCCAATGAGGAGAGTGGCCTAAATCCAGACTTCAGTTTGCCCCTGAAGCCAGGGGCTAGACTAGAAACTGCAGTTGGCTGCTGAGGCAAATAGAGGGACTGAGGACGGCCTGTCCCCTGAAACGGGGGAGGCAGCGGGCTGGGGCACAGCCAGAGGGGTGTGTCCCAAAGAGGATGCCGCGGTCCAGGAGCAACGCAAGTCCAGGAAGTGGTAGAGGAAGTGGAAGTAAAGGCGAGTGAGACACCTCTAGTAAAAGGCACCCTGGTGGTCCAAGAGAGCTAATTCCCAGCACGACCAGCAGGAGGCTCCGTGGTGGTGTGTCTCCACTGTTACAGTTACATACTACAATTAGTGTTTGAAAATGGATTAGAATTTGGGAGGAGAGTCTGAGGCCGCGTCTACACTACAAACTCTGGTTGCTGCAGTTAGGATATTGCACATGCATGCGCACGCTTGGCTCCTTGAGTGGACACTGTGCATACTCACCAGGAGTGCTTGTGTGAATGCACAGTGCAGTGCACCGTGGGTAGGCATCCCAGTGTGCAACTTGCTATGATCTGGTTCACTGTCTTTTGGGAAATTTTGGCGATGCATTGTGGGACAGAAACAACTCGCACAGAGGTGACTGGGAACAAGGGGTCATGTTCCCATCGTGCAACTTTCTCCATTCCATAATACCATCCTTATCCCATCATTTTTGCGCCTTTTTTTTAAATCTCACAAACGTGGCACTTCTCACTGTCTGCCATCTCTGACAGACTCATGGAGCCTCCACAGCTCTGCACTACTGTCATCAACAGGACAAACAATCCCCTGATATTTGCAGAGCCACAGGAAGAAGCGGAGCAGTGGGGGACATGATGATTTTGTGGAGGGACAGTTTGCTGTGGGACACAGAAAAAACCAATTCAAGGTTATTGGCGGCATTCACGGAGCAGTTGCAGACAGCTGAGTGTTGCATCTGTGCCCAAGAAACAAGCACTGACTGGTGGGATCGCATCGTAAGGCAGGTTCGGGATGACAAGCTGTGGCTGCAGATCTTTCAGATGCAAAAGGCCACGTTCCTGGATCTGTGTGCTGAGCTCACCCCAGCCCTCCAGCACAGGGACACCAGAATGACAGCTGCACTGACAGTTAAGAAGTGAGTGACAGTAACTCAGCGAAAGCTGGCAGTGCTGGATTGCTACTAGTCAGTGGGAAATTGTTTTGGAGTTGGTAAATCCACAATGGGGGCTGTTGCCAGGTAAGTATGGGGGGCCATTAAAGTGCAGGACATAGTGGATGGATTTGCAGCAATGGGGTTCCCGAACTGCGGCGAGGCAATAGGGATATGCTTGCCGTCTGTTTTAGCACCAGCCCACTTTGCCACAGAGTACATCAACAGGAAGGGCTACTTTTCTGTGGCTATGCAAGGGTTGGTGGGTCATCGGTAAGGCTACGAGTTAGTCACGGAGGTCACGGAAGTCACAGAATCTTGAGCACGCGGGTGGCGGGGGAGCCCCACAGCTCCCAGCAGCTGCAGGCGGCAGGGGAAACCCCCACAGCTCCCGGCAGCAGTGGTACCCCGCCACCCCCAGCAGCTGCATGCGACTCCTAGCCCCTGTGCAGCTGCCCTGCTTCAGGTGGTGTGGGGACCTGCAGATCCCCATTTTGTTGGGTATATTTTTAGTAAAAGCCACAGACAGGTCACGGCTTCCGGGAATTTTTCTTTTTTGCTTGTGACAAAATCTTAGCCTTCAACATCAGGGATACTTCACCAACATCAGTGTGGGCTGGTCAGGGAAGACACTCGCATCTTTAAGAGCACAGGGCTGTTCAGAAAGCTGTGAGCAGGGACATTCTTTCCTGACCAGCAGATTACCATTGGGGATGTTGAAGTGCCAATAGTGATCCTGAGGAACCCAGCCTACCCCTTGCTCTCCTGGCACATGAAGCCGTACACCAGCCACCTCACAGCACCAAAGAAAGATTCGCCTACCAGCTCAGCAGGTGCAGAATGACAGTTGAATGTATGTTTGGTAGATTGAAGGGGTGCTGGCGTTGTTTACTCACTGGATTGGATCTCAATAAAAAAGCTATCCCAATGGTTATAGCTTCATGTTGTATCCTGCCCACTATCTATTAGGCAAAGGGGTAAAAGTTACTGCCAGGGTGGAGGGCCGAGGTGGAGCAGCTGAGTTCACACAGCCAGACTAAGTTCGCATGGCCAGACTGAGTTTGCACAGCCAGACACCAGGGCTATTAGAGCTCAATGCGGAGCTATGCAGCTGAGGAGGCCTTGAAAGAGCTTTTTGACAGTCAGCTGCAGTAATGTGTTGCGGTGAACTGTGCTCTGTCTGGCCCTGCAGTTCTGGGGGCTGTTAGGAATTGTGTGGTGCTTGGTGTACATTTATGACTATAACCCTGTCTGGTAATGCACCTATTAATTTTGCAGTGCTTATTGTATATTCATAATTATTACTCGGTGTTTGTCACTGATCCTGCGAGTTCTGGTGCCCTGTACAATAACAAGTAGTGGGCGCTTTCAGTAGCACTTGGCATTCTGCAGCATATATTGTGAAGTAATAAAAATGAATTATTTACCAAAAAATAAATTTTATTGCATATCAAAACCAGTGCAAAATTCCAACGTGCAATTAAAAAGCAAATACAATAAAAACTTGTGAATTAAATTAACGAAACTTCACAAGAGGAACGAACACTCCTGTCCAATTCAGTTCATATTGGCTACACATATAGCAATCGTAGCTCTCACAGGTCAGTGTATGTGAAACAGCCCATGATGCCATGTGAAATGTTGGGGGGTGGATGTGTAGGTAGATGCTCAAATCGAGTTCTCCAACGACTGCAAAGGGAGGTGAGCCCTTGATTGTTGGACCTGTAGGTTATCAAGACTGCAGCATCTGTGTTTGCTGCCGGAGAAGCCCCATTATATCCTGGTGCATCTCCCTCTGTGTCTTCTGGGGCTTTCTCCTGTTTGCTCTTTCCCTGTCCATTCTCTCTACAATCTTCACCCTCCAGGCCCTCTGCTCCTGGTCTGATGCAGCCCTGGCTTGCAGGCTCTCACTAAACGTATCCTCCCATGTCCTCTTCTTTCTTCTCCTTATCATGGTCAGGTGTCTGAAGGGGGGACCCCTTGTTGGAATTTTTAATAATGGAAATATTAATATGGGAGATAAATTCCTTTCTTAAGTCCAAAGGCCAAATGGTTATTTTATACAATTGCTCTACCCCCAACACAGTAACAAAGTATTTATAAGCATATGATCAGTATGCTTACAAATCAGCCAGACCCAGGGAAAACCGTCTCATTCTGGCAGGCTCCAGCATGATCAGGTAGGGTCTGACAAAGAACCCTCAAATTCATAACTCTTTTTGCAAACGTATGATGTCACGGCCAGTTACTGATTTCAGCTAAAAAAAACACTTTGAGACAGCTCACCCTTATGTTCAGTCTTATTCTAGATAAGATTCACAACACCCTTTTTCCCTGAGGCCTTTTCTCCTGATTGCTTCTTGCTGACCAGCAGTTCTTCCATTGCTTCTGGGTTCACATAGGCCCTAATTTTTGAGATAATATTGGCATGTGTGGCAAGAAGGTCCATGCTGGCTCCTTCTAAGACGGATTCCGTCTGTTGTATTTAAAACTATCTGCAGTTGCCCCCTAAGTTCCCTGTAAGCTGCATGGCTGTGCAGGCGCTCAAGAAACCCACCCAGGGACCTGCCCCAGCCGGGGGAGGGATGTCCCTGCTGCCGGATCCCAACCTGCTGGGGAATGAGGCACCCCTCCCCCAACCCCAACTCTGCTGCAGTGCGGCCAGGGCTGGCCCCAAGCATGGCCGGAGTGGCCCAGACCCAGCCGTGGACAGGTCGTCCAGACCTGCTGCAGTGGTGTTGCCTCAGCCACAACCAGACTGGCCGGGCTCCCGCCGCGGCCGGGGAGCCCTCCCCCAGCCCAGACTTTCTGGGGCTGGGGTAGGGGTGCCTATCCTGCAGCCCCAACCCCAGAGCTGCCATGGCGGGGAGAGACCAGCCCAGGTGCTGCTGCTGTGGGGAGAAAGAGCTGGGGGGAGTCCTCTCTCCCCGCCGTAGCCCCTGAGCACCGTCCTGCACCCCAAACCCCTCATCCCCGGCCCCATCCCAGAGCCCTCACCCCCTGCACCCCAGTCCTCTGCTCCAGCCCTGAGCCCCTCATCCCCGGCCCCATCCCAGAGCCCGCATCCCCAGCTGGAGCCCTTACACCCCTTCACCCCAACCCTCTACTCCAGCCCTGAGCCCCTCATTCCCGGCCCCACCCCACCCCACCCCACCAGCCAGAGCCCTCACACCCCTGCATCCCAACCCTCTACTCCAGCCCTGAGCCCCTCATCCTGGGCCTCACCTCCAGGCCTGCACCCCCAACCAGAGCCCTCACACCCCTTCACCCCCCGCAAAAAGTTGCATGTCTGTAAAAAGTTATATGACCAATTCTGAAAAACAAAACCAAACAATAAAAAAATACCTGGCGCTTGCAGTTGTTTCTTGCTACTCTAATAAAATACGAATTATTTGTGCTAAGAGAAGTTAAATCATGGCAGGTGGATAAGATAGGAGCACAAACTGAGAGCAAATCTCTAATCTATCATACTCATTATTGCTACTGTAGCACCTTATCTGACCCCCATCACTACAGTGTCTGAACACCTTACAATCTTTTAATGTATTTATCCTCACAACACCCCTGTGAGGCAGGGAACTATTTTACAGATGGAGAACTGAGGCACGGGGAGGTTAAGTGAAATGCCCAAGGTCACAGGGAAGATCTGTGGCGGAGCAAGGAATGGAATCCAGATCTCCTGTGTCCCAGGCGAGTGCCTTAAGTCCTGGACTATCCTTCCTGTAATGCATTTTAGTGAGCAGGCTTCCGAATTTCCTTTTCAAAACCATCCTCCCACTGATCAGGTGGTTACATTTCAGATACCCCCGCCCCAGAAGAAAACCATCAAAATGGGAAATCACAGAAATTATTACTTGACACTTTATTCTTTTCGTGCCATTAGTTATTCATAAAATGCATAAATCAACATCAAGATATCTGGGGTTAATTTTATTGTTTAGCAAAACTAGCTAAGTAGTTGCCTTTTTACATGATCCATTATGCCTCCTAGGGACCCTGCCTGTTTTGGCCAATGTACCTTGTGCATGACATTGCTCTGGATAGCAGATTCTTATGATGACATTTTGGGGATAAGACTTTTTGTTGGTGTGTTTTTTCTTCTTGTACCTTAAGTTTGAGTTAACGTGTGAGCGGAGAATTGGAGTGAAAGATATTTAAGGGAGTATTTGGTGGGTGTAGGCAAGATTGCCATCCCCATGTGTTCAGAAATCATGAGCCAGGCCCAAAAAATTACAAGCTCGGCTTAAAAACAATGAGATTTTTAAAAAAAAAAGTGATAAATTTATCTTTGGGTTTTAGAGACTTCAGATTTCATAATTGCAAGCTTTTCTCCACAACTGAGGGCTAGAAACCTTCTTGTTTGGTTTAAGGCAAGCTGAAATTCTCGTGTAATCACACGAGTCCAGGAGCTGGGAGTTTAAAAAGAAAAAGCATCACCAAATATCATGAGACTTGATCTGTAAGACAGCTGGGTTTGGAAGTGTGACTGTTTTTGTGGAGGCCACACAATGCTTACTGAGATGTCTTCATATTACATCCAAATGTAAGTGTAAAAGGCCATTCGGGGAAGCTATGTACTCTTTTGATGTGACAGCAGATTCCAATGCCACCCTAAATGCCATCTCTTTCTTACAGTACTAACACAGCTTTGGTTGTTTTGTTCTTTCCCGCACTGAATGTAGCCACCAGTGTATAACATGACAACTCAGGCTCACTGTGTTGTCTTTCCCTTTGGTGATGAATGAAGTCTGGTAAATACCAATAACGTATTTTTCTGTCTACCCCTGCTTTACTGGGTGGACAGGCCCATAGACACTGTTACTGCTGCACGTGCACAAGTTTCATTCATACTTTTCCGTTTCAGTTATTATTGCATTTCACCTTTTGGTCTGTGGCTATTCTCTACAGCCAAGGGCACATTTCTCTTTAAATGTATGTCAGATTAACTGTGTACAGGCACATGCAAGTTTTCTTAAATATCTGCTCTAGATACCTGCTAAACCACCTTGCCCTGCTGCTTAAACGCTGTCGGGTGAAAAGTGCTATCTGTAGCTTTGTTGCTGATAGTGCTGTAGATTCCTATGTTGAAATAATTTTAAAAGGTGTAATTTGATATTTGTGAGTTTTGCTGTTTGCCTCCTTTTTGCTCGGTTTGGACAATGAAAATAGACCAGTCAGTTTCATTTTCTGGTTCTTTTGCATTACACAATAATACTGAAGTATTTGGGTTGCAAACAAAGTATGGAAGGACTTAAATCCAAACATCTGTTTTCATTCACTTTGAGTTGGCTAAATTTCATGGACATTTCGATTAATATAGGTTGTAGAAAACAAATTTTCCTTTTCCAGAACCTAAATGTGGATCACAAGCTACTTGTCTCTGTTCCTTGAATCATTCTAATGTGGTCATTCAGGGACACTCTTCCCTGTTTTATTTCTTGGGTAGCTGCTACCAGCATCTAGACCAAAATCCTCAAAACCTACAGCAGCTGATCAATTGGGTTTTCAGATTTAATAAGAGGATCAATAGCATTCAATCATTAGGTTAATAAACAGACTATATAAAACAGGCACAGCAGGGTCTGTTGTACTGAGACATTATGCTGACTAAGGGCAGTGAGATTATTTTCTACTAGTTTGCTTTAGGATTATTGTTAATTGTCCTCAAAAGCATCTTGTGACACCCCTTTAAATGAGGCAGGAATGGAAGAAGTTAAATGAGTGCTAGTATGAATGTCAGTGCAATAAATACAAAAATTTACTTCTAATGACTAACAATCTCATTGTTTAATTTAAGATTTTGGTGATCCTTGGCACAGTCACTTAGGCCCAGGTCTTGCAAACATTTATTGCATAGTCCTGTTGATTTCCATGGGTCTGCTCCACATACATAAAGTTACTTGCGTGCGTAAATGTTTGCTGGAGGGGGCGTGCATGGGCCAACTTTTTTCCAAGAAGACCAGCAATACAAATCCTCATCTTGCATCCGTTTTCCAATGTTTTTTTTATTTTTAATTTTTTATTTTTAGTTTTTATATTTTTCACAATGTTTCTATATTATTTTTTATTTTTATATGCTTGAGGTAATTTTTATTGCCATGTAAATTGTGTACTCAGCAATTTCAGGTAGGAAGAATTAGAGGCATCACACCACGAACATGATTCCAGCATTTATTGTCTTCAGCTGCATGAGATTTTAAATTTGGGCCTCTTGTAAAAAGAGGAAAGGTTAAATGTTTGAAATACATTTTTTTGTTGCTTCTGGGTCTAACCCTACTCTGTGTGTATGCTAACTATGGTGGGTATCTTCCATATGTAAACATTTGCAATATGTTGCTTTTCAGCTTGGTTTTGGGTCATTTCTTGGAATAATTGGATCAAACTTGATAGAAAACAAAAGACAAATGGTAAGTTCAGTATCTGTGTAGCTAATTTATTTTAAAAATTACCAAAACAATAGTAATAAACCTTCTTTTTAAAGTGCTAGAATGTGTTTGCCTAGCACTAAAGTCACACCTTTGTCAGCCTTACATTTTTGTAGACTTGTTGAGCAGTAACGAATGAACTTCCATGTCTTTGTCTCATTTGTAGTTAAGTTTAAAGGGCCAGCTATTCCGCTGCTGTAATTCACTGTAGCTCCATTAAGGTCATTAGAGCTGCCCTGACCTTACCAGCTGAGGATCTGGCCCAAAAACCCTGAATAAAAAGAGTCAGCACAATAGTATTACTGATAACCCGAAAATACTCTTTAAGTCTGGAACCCACAGTCCTTCCTTAGGCAAAACTTCTGCTTTGCTGGTGCCTTACATATGACTCTCCTGTTACATGGATTAACAGGGTGGCTTGTCCATGGACTGGAGAGCCTGGGCCTAAGTCTTTACAGAATGAGCCAGGTGAGTGGAATCAGGTGATTCCAGTATAAAAGGATCAGGAAGTTGCGGCGAAGGGGGAGAAGCTTAGGAAACTGCAGCTACGTCTTTAGACACTTAAGGGCGTAGTCGAAGGCTCCTGCAGGGCCCTGAGTCACCAAGTGGAAGACATCAGCTGCGAAAGCCTGTGGAGAAGGGCAAACTCCAGGCAGGAGGTACTGGGAAGCAGACAGACCAACCGACCCTCAGGGAGGAAGGGCTGTGCCCAGCTGAAACTGGGATGAAGCCTGTGAGAGTTTGAGTTCTGTTTTCAAAGACTTTGTGTTATTTTGGACAACCGGGAGAGAGAGACTGAACTAAGGGTAGGGCCTGGAGGGCCACTGTACACCTAGAGACTAAATAAATGGGACCCCTTGAGGGGATTCTTTGAATTACCCGGGGACTGAAGAAAGAGGAGAAAGGGCAGGGCACTGCAGACTGACCTCTGGCCACAAGGGGCAGCTCAGGAGGCAGCCAACCCTGTTACAGGACGCCAGAATATTAGCCTTCTTTTCAACTGAATCACATTGTTGACTCATATTTAACCCCCCCCATCCTTTTCAGCACTATTACTGCCTAGCCAGTTATTCCCCATTTTGTAGCTGTACGTTTGTTTGTTTTTCCTTCCCAAATAAAATACTGCACACTTGTCCTTATTGAATTTCATCTTGTTGATTTCAAACCAGTTCTTTAATTTGTCAAGGTCATTTTGAATTCTCATCCTGTTCTCCAAAGTGATTGCAACCCCTCCCAGCTTGGTGTCACCCGCAGATTTTATAAGTGTACTTTCCACTCCATTATCCAAGTCCTTAATGAAAATATTGAATAGTACAAGACCCAGGACTTGATCGCTGCAGGAGCCCACTTGATACACCCTCCCAGTTTGGTAGTAAACCATTGATAACTATTCTTTGAGTATGGTCTTTCAAACACTTGTGCACTCACCTTATACTAATTTCGTCTAATACCCATTTCCCTAGTTTGCCTATGAGAATGTCAAGTGGAACTGTGTCAAAAGCTTTAGTAAAATCAAGCTATAGGATGTCTGCAGTTATCCCTCTATCCACTAGGCCAGTAACCCAGTCAACGAAGAAAATTAGGTTGGTTTGTAATGATTAGTTCTTGACAAATCCATGTTGGTTATTACTGATAACCCTCTTATCCTCTAGGTGCTTACACATTGATTTTATAATAATTTGTTCCAGCATCTTTCCAGTTAGGCTGACTGGTCTGTAATTTCCTGTGTCCTGTTTGTTCCCCTTTTTAAAGATAGGTATGACTTGCCCTTCTCTGGGACCTCATCCATCCTCCATGAGTTCGCAAAGATAATCACTAACGGTTCTGAGATTGCTTCAGCTAGTTCCTTATGTACCCTAGGGTGAATTTCATCAGGTCCTGCCAACTTGAATGCATCTAACTTATCTAAATATTTTTAACCTGTTCTTTCCCTACTTTGACTTGTATTCCTTCCCCTCTGTTGTTAATATTAATTGTGCTATGTATTTGGTCACAATTTACCTTTTTAGTGAAGACTGAAACAAAATAAGCATTAAACACCTCAGCCTCCATGATGTCATCAGTTATTAGCGGTCTTTCCCTGCTAACTAGAGGACCTACACTTTCCTTGTCTTCCTTTTTATCTGAATGTATTTATAGAATGTCGTCTTAGTCCCTTCTATGTCCCTTGCTGGGTGCAACTCATTTTGTGCCTTAGCTGTTTAGATTTGCATGAGGAGTGATTATGCATGAGAAAACGTAGAGAAGTTTGTCATGAATGTTCCACGCTTGCCATGCTCAGAACTTGAAACACTGTTGTTTCTTCTGTTGTTAGCAGTGTGCATGCAGCTTATCTGAGGAATGTTTGGGAAATGACCACTCCTTTCACTGAATAACTCCAATCTGCCGTACTGAACTTCTTGAAATTAAAAAAAAAAAAAAGTAAGCTAAGTTGAAGCATGGAAGACATGAGCCCAACAGGAGCTGTTCTGAGAAAGTTTAAGTTTTGAGCAACTGAAAAGGTGTCAGAGGTCAGGATGGAACTTGGAACAGAACTGTATTTACGTGGGAACTACCTGAGCCCATAACTGTACCTACCTACACGTTAACTCCCTGCCATCTTCCTCCTCCCTTAATGTTCAGGAAAGCAGGGTACCAGGGTAATGGCCAAGAGATTTCCCTGTAGCACCTCATATTCCAACATATCAAAGCACTTTATGCACCTCAGGTGACACCTACAAAAAAGGGGGGAAATGAGCTTGTGCCCTACCTTTTTTTTTTTTCTTCCTTCTTGTTTGTCATGTAGGAAAGGCCTGAAATAATTATTTTCACAAAAAGTTACTTCTTGCTTGTAAATTCAGGTCCTATGAAACCTGAAAGACTGCAGTATTTGGAGAAATAGTGAAATGATATCACAAGTGCAATGAGAGGGGAAAGTTGGGCAGGGAAGGGATTTTTAATCAGGCTTTTCAAAATTATGTTTTCCTTTTGCTTATATCCATTTAACTCCAATGCCTGATTAATTCTTTGGAGAAAGGAAGCCTTTGTTAAAGAATGAACATCTTCCCTCTCCCATCCCGTCAGCTGAGGTTTGAGAGATAACAATGTACATCCTTGGAGAACCCAAGCAAGTCCTCCAGCAAAACCAAGGGAAACCAGTGTTGTCAGCCCTGATATTTATAAGGTAAAAAAAACAAGAAAGAAAAATGTAAACAACCCTTTTGGGCTGTCTTTAAGAAGCAAAAATTAGCACATGGGAGCACTCTGGCCCAATCCAGGAAAATATTTAAGCACAGGCTTAACTTTAAGCATGTGCACTGTCCCCTTAAACTCAGTGGAACTACTCAAGTGCTTAAAGTTAAGTGCATGTTTGAGTACTTTGCTGGACTGAGCCAGGGTACTCAGAACGCTGTACGATCAAGCCCCATGTCTTTCCTGTGCTCCTATCATACTGTATTTGAAATCATTTTTAATAAGTCACTTTTCTGAGGGGTGATGCACAATTCTTTTTTGGCCTTACTGTATTTACCAATCAATCTAAAATCAGATTAAATATTTATTTTAAAGCCAAATGATGTGGCATGATTTATACGGGGGGCTAGTGGGAGTGCCAATCCTACAGACAGCCCAAGAGTGATTAAAACCGAAAAACCTTCTGGAAACAATGGTATGTTTTAGAGAGAAAAAAAAAAAAAAGGATGGGTGAAATGTCCATCAGATATTTATAGAGCAGTGTCACTGAGTAATGTAGGTGGTGGAAGTGGGGCGGCAGATTGTAATTGAAACATGATCAACTTCTCAGGCTTCATACGCAAAAGTATTTTAATGCAGTGTATCTGAGGGTGGGGGTCGATCACGCTCTTTATTCCTTATGGCTTTATTTTCAAGCACCTCTCCAACGGGGTAGCATAAAACAAGATTTATTTTTCATCCAGTAACAAAAGGATCCAAACCACAGATATGAGAAGCTGTAAATGACAGGGAAACAAGATACATCAACGTTCCCCTAATATCCGCTAAAATGAGAAGAGAAACTATTAGTTCAGTATCCCAGCTCTGATATAGAGGTTTGTGCCTTGGCTAACATGGACCTTGCCGAACATTCACTTTAAGCCTTTTCGAGGATGCTCTCATGCTCCTGGGGCTGGCGAGCAGGTTCTCACACTTTTTCGTAGCATACTGTAGACCATCTCTTCACAGGAGGACTGTCTCATGCACAACTCCCCTCCCATCCACAATTGTGTCGCAGCCCCGTGGCAATTACGGTAATCGCTTATACTGAAAACTAAGGTGGGGGAAGGCATTTAAAGTATCCTATGCTGTCTTTTTAACGTGATTGAGTGGACGACACAAAGAGGGTTAGCTTTGTGGGAACAGCCAGCTCTTTGCAGACCACAAAAAATTGGTCCTTAGAGCAATTTGGAAGCCACTGCTCTGTAGGAACTATAGCGGTTTGTGAATCCCACTCATTGCTTAGAAGTCTTCCTTCAAACTAAATGCAAAGCTGAACCCAGCCTCTAGGACGTGATCCTCTCCAAAGGATGCTAGTCGGTTTGGCCCATTTCCCCACTCAAGAGTACAAAGGAAGTTACTGCCACCACTCCTGACTTGTAGAGACTGGTTTAGTCATAACTATAATGTGGATCTCTGTGCTGCAAAATTTGTGTCACAGTTATGGGGTTGCTGGTGTCTCTGAGTGTACCCAGGTGATTGGCCTCATGCCCTTATCTGTCTCGGGGAGGAGAATTTCCCACTGTTAGACTGGAATCTGGGTACGACACCCCGCTGGTACCACCCACTTATTGCCATGCAGGCCTGACTAGACACCTGCATTTCTTCCCTTGGGAAACATGATTGACAGCCTTCATAAAACAAGCAGGTTTCTTAGAGAATGGAAAAAAGCATTAAAGAAAAGGATTTCAAAACAGCAAACAGCTGGCATGCATGTTTAGTCACCCAATCTTACACTTCACTACTAGGTACGTTAGATGGGTTCCTTCTTAAACTGGGCTTGCTCTGGTCCTGTAACGCTCATTGCTTTAGGAAGCCCAGGAGTTGTGGGCCCCAGGCTGGTCATTGATTTGATTCCAGAGAGTCAGTGTGTGTCACTGTCTCCTGGACTACGTTTTTCCCTTCAGGGAACACCTTTTCTCAAAGCCCCACCTGCCTTAGCTGTGGATGAATCCAATTATTCTATTGCCCAACGGCTTTTGTTACAGGGCCCAGGTGTGAAGACTTCCCTTAGCTTCAGACTGGTTTTCCCAGTGGCCCAGCCAGAGCATCTAAGGCCATGTGTACACCACAAAATTATGTCGATCTAACTTACATCGGCATCCAGCCGCTGCAATTATTAAATCGCTTGCGTGTGCGCACACTTGGCTCCTTGTGTCAACAGTGTGTGTCCTAACCACAAGGGCTTGTATTGATTGTGTTCTCAGCATGGGGCATAGTGAGATGGCTCCTGAAAGCCAGTAACAGTCGATGTAAGCAACGCAGTGTCTAAACTGACACCACATCGACCTAATTACCTCAACTGTGACTCTACGCCGCATGAGGAGGTGGTGTTAGTATATCGGCAGAGGGAGGCACTTAAGTCGGCAGGAGCCAAATTTAAGTGAAGACACTTCCACAGCGAGGTCGATGCCAGGCAGCTTAGGTCAGCCTAACCCTGCAGTGTAGACCAGGTCTAAGATACTGCTCCAGGGATGATTGCTCCGTTGTTTGGCAGCTAGACGCCTTCAGCCATAATGGCTTGCCATCACAGGTCTCACGTCTGTGTGATTAAACTGTCTGCTCTCTCTGACATTCCAACAAACCGGAGGCCACTCATCCAATTTTAAACAAGACGGCCCTCTCTTTTTGGGTGATTTGTCCCCCATCCAGTACTGAGACAAAACCAAACATGGTTTTGTCCAGGATTGGATGCCTTTTCGAAGAGCGCGCTGCTCCATCCCCCTTAGCGTGATGACCTTGCATGCACTATGTGAGGTCACGCAGGTGGGGTGGGGGTCACGCCGTCTCTGGAAGTACTGGAACGTCTAGTATTCCAGGAATGCGTGAGCGGCCATCCTATGCTCAGAAATCCTGCGCATTTTGGGAGTGCAGATGAATGTTCATTGTCGAGCACCTCCACGTTCATCACAACCAGTAATACAGTTTGGCACGGTTGGCCGCACTGTTCCCTCTAAGCTGTGCGCGTGTCCGCCCGCACACGGATCCTAAGCCCCGCGCGCACGGCAAACCACCACACGCACAAAAATTTGCACAGAAGCACAACAATTTGCGCAGAATAAATTTTTTGTGCACATGGCCTGTCAAAAATTAGAGGGAACATTGGTTGGCCGCCCCTGCAGGAGAAGTCCAGGAATAGGGTTGCTGCTGGCCAGGGCCAATGTGAGTTTGCAAAGCTGGAGAAGCACCTGCCATTGCTGATCCTAGTGCTAGCCAGTGCTGTCCAGCCCTCCATTTTGTGAGTGCTCTGTTCACTGCAGAGTACAGGGATAGTCCCATACATGAAAGTGGCTCACACACCTTAACAAGATGCCTTGCTGCAGTAAGTGCATAACAAATGTTGCAGAGCTAGCTTATAGCAGAGAACCCGACCCTCTGTGTCTGATGTGGTATGAAGGTGTTTGTTTCACTTAGCCCAACCCATGTTTATTGCAATCCACGTTTGTTGCAAGAGCAACACGTTCCCTTGTGATGTGGTCATTCCCCCAGCAGGCTTGTCTGCTGCTTGCAGCTGGCTCATGGTGCTGCAGCACCAGGATATTCAGGCGCTGGCTGAGTAACCACGCCTGCCCTGCATTCTCAGATTACGCCTGCCCTGCATTCTTTATGGGGCTGCCTATAAAATAAGAGAGTGGCTCGAAGTTGGCTCTGTTGCATTTTTTCGAAGCCCTGAGCAGCCTATCAGGGCACGTCTATGCTACAGCAGCAGCCTCGATGCTTCCTACGTCGATGGACGGGGTTTTTCCCGTCAATGTAGTTAATCCATCTCTCCGACTCACGGCAGCTATGTTGACGGAAGAAAAGAATCCTTCCATTGACCTGGCTGCATCTACGCTGGGGGTTAGTTTGACCTAACTATGGCAATATAGATGTATCATTTTTCAGTACCCTAAGCAGTGTAGCGAGGTCGATCTCATGTTCACCTGTAAACTAGGCCTGGTTTGTTACCTGATCAGGACATCGCCCTTGGGGTCTGTCCAAAAAGGTATCTGTGACCCCAGCAAGGACCACACCATGACCTTAGGTTGGCTGGTGATTGCAACTTTGCCGTGGCAGCAGCTAGCGCGTGGGACACGGTTCCTGTCTGTGTTCTGAGAGTGTCTGCTCCTGGCCCTTTGTTCCTGTCAGACACCCCTGGTTTTACAAGGATGGTTCGTATGTTGCATGTTAACATAATATTCACTGAATTGTTTAGGGCCTGGGTGAGGCTTTAAAAATACTGTTTTCTCCATGACCTGCTGCAGTGCATTAGCTTGGTAAAAGCCTCCAGCAGAATTGTTCAACACTGAGGAAAAGCATTTGACCCATTGCCTCTCTTCCCCTTGCTCCCACATATTATAGTGTAGAGTACATATTTGTCACGGCAAATAGAAGGGCTTTCTTCCCTGCATAGACTAGAACTCAGCACAACCTTCATTGTAGAACTGCTAATGGTGCTTCTATAGTCATATCCTGGGTAGCTTCTCCAGTATCAGGATAGAAATTAAATTGCCATGAAGATACCTTCCTGTGTCTGTATGCACAGGAACTGTAGTCAGTTACGCTTGCCAGATAAAAACTTGTAATTGGATCAGGGTACCGATTTTAACTATGATTGTGCAGTGGCCGTGGAACTCCTACCAGAAGAGATGAAACTCTGTAATGTTTACATGGGAGGCTAATAAAATACAACAGTTTACTAACTTAGGACCTGATCCTGCAAACATCTATTACTGCTGTAGTTCCACTGGGAGTCAGAGAGACACTCAGTACATATTTGCAGAAGGAACCCTTCAGTAATCACAGTGGCTTATTCAGATTAACACTACAGTATGCTGCTAGCACGCTGCTAACAGACATGTTTATTAGCTGTGGGACAGGAGAAAGTCTCAGGCATTATGCTCCATTTAGAAAGTTCTTTTAAAGAAGGGAGAAAATAAACAATTGACTGACCTAATTGTGCAGGTGCCATCTTCCTTCTCTCCCTTCCACTGCCCTAAATCTGCTGTCCTGGATAATTGCTAACGTCAACCTGCAGCTACACATGGCTTTGTGTAGGCCAACAGCTACATCTTAGACTCCAGCTGGGCAGCCAGTGCAGATTGCTAAAAACACCAGTGTAGTGTTTGCACAGTGCGATGTCTTGCTTGGCACTTTGGGGCCTGTCACTGAGGACCTGGCCATGGTTCATCCTGAGAGCCACTGTGAGAGAATCCACCTTCTGGCTTTCATGGGGAAAGTGTGGAGAGCATTTCCTGGGGAGAGCGTCTCTCTGACGCACTCCCTGTAGAAGAAATGTAACCGTATGTTGTCTCGGTGTCATTCCCTCTTACAGCCCCAGCCTCTCTTCTCCTCTCCCTCCACTTCTTCCCCTCACTCCCTTTATATTATCTCATTCTCCTCCTCTTCCTTTTCCCCTCTCCTTCCTGTCTTTTCCATCCCATGTTGCCTCTACTTCCCATTACTCTCCTTATCTCCTGCCTTCTGGACCACTTTCCTTTCAGATCTGCTTGAGTCATTTCAATGTGAGTTAACAGCCTAAGCCAGTAGCAGCTCCAAGCCCTGCTAATGTTCCTCTTACGGAGATTTCAGGCTTGCATTAAGCTGCCTCAATTGCACATTTGGCCAACCTGCAAGGTTTTTCTAAGGGTTTATCTACACTGCGAAATTGACCGGCATAGCTATAGCGGAATAATTATTCTGCTATAGCTATGCTGGTACAACTCCCCTGTGTAGACAATCTATTCTGGAATAAAAGTGACTTTATTCTGCAGTAATTACTCCACTATAGCTATCCCAGTCAATTTCCCCAGTCAAGTTCTGGAGAACTTGTGTCCCTGCAAGCAAATGGACTATGTGCCACTCCCTACTTGTGAACATCCTCCATGTGAATGTGTATATTTATTTGTCCAGCTTCCCATCATCACTTTGATAATGCAGCCTGCTTAGCGGAACATTTGTGTACTTGCATCACTAGCTTGGCAATAGAGGAGATTGTCTGATTGTCTTGCTTGCTCCCAGCAACCAGTTGCATTTGCCCTCTTCTTTTTAAGTTATTTAAAGTAACTGGATCCTCGTGAATACGCTCACTGACAAGTGCTATTCTGTGGCTTGGTCAAGACAGGGCATATTCTGGGTTCTTTGTCCTCATTCACTCCGACAGGCTCAAATACGTCCAGTCCCCAACCTGGATTTTCCTGCTTTCTGTGCTGATCCCTGCCTCACATGGGAAGGAGACCTCTGGGGCTGAAGCTGATTTGTCTCTTGATCACAGAAGGCTAAAGAAACCCCCTTCCGGTGCTGTCTCTCTTGCATGAGCACTTTCCTGTCGGGGCCTTAGCATTTTTCTGCTCTCCCTGAGAGGCACCTCAGTGGCTAAGCTGGTTTTGTGGAGCTGTGACAGACACAGCAGGAAGTGTTTCAGATAAAGAAATAAGCCAGCCTTTTCCAGGTAACTTTGGCAGGCAGTAACCTGAGCTCAGGACTTCCTTAAGCTTCCTGCTAACCTCCTCAGTTCCTCCCTAGCAGCAAACTGGATATGATCGAATCAGTAATGAGGTGGATATATGATCCCAGCTCTGTAAAACGACTTTTTCTGTCACAGGGGAGGGATTTCTGGCTGAAAATAGTGAGGCTGGCTTAAAAATCATGAGATTTTAAAGGTAATAATTTGGGGTTGTTTTGGGGCTTCTAGTTTTTGAGGACCGGTGTTCACATTTTTAAGTTGCTCTCCATAACAAGGCAGGTTAGAAACTTACATTTTGAGAGTCTTAAGTAGTCACGTGACTCCAGGAGCTGGGACTTCAAGACAAACACCCAATACCAAAAAACTTGCAGTAAATTTGCAAGTGTTGGCAATGCCATGCTACCCCTATTCTACCTTCTACCAAAGCAGCCCATTCACATGGGCAACAGCAACTTTCCATTCCTGCCAGTAAACAAATGACCGATTTCCTCAACATCAGAGAATGGAAAAAGCATAGGAAACAACCGTTGGAGCATTTCTCTGTTCTGCAAGGGAAATATGCCAGTTCCCTCCAAGCGGTGTCTTCTGAAGTAGCCCATAAATCCGGCTACAGGGCTGCCTTTTCTTAAGGGTGAAAACAAAACCTTGACAAAACGAACAGCTTTTAGTCCTTCACATATAGATGTGCCTCCCCGCCTCCCCATCTCTCGACACTCACTGAACTGGCTTCTGAAGAGACGAGGATAATTTAGAGAGAAAGAAAATCGCAGTATTTCAAGCCTGGGGCAGAGAAGTATATGGAATACACCAGCAGCCTTTCCAAAGGGAAGCCTCATTCTTCTGGAATGCAGGAAAGTGAAACCAAGTGGAAAGGAGGGCAGAAAAGGCTTGGAGGGATTCATATTATAGCAAGGCGCTCTCTCCCCTCCCCATGCTTATTAGCCAAGTCAAGTGGATTTTGGCAAGGGGATGATCAAACAGTTGTTTTCCATAGGCACTTTGGCAGGCAGGTTCGGGCCGCAATATCCAACCAAGACAGTTCATTAGGAAGAGCAGGCATGGCATTCGTTCTTAGCCCCTTCAACAGAAGGCCAGCCCTTCCTTAGGGCATGTCTTCGCTGGGGAGAGGGGGAGGAGTGTTCTTAATTCAGGTTAGCTAACATGGTTAAAATAGCAGTAAGAATAACACAGCAGCTTGGCTTTTAACTTGGGCTCGCAGCACTGGCTAAAGCCTGTAGGAGAGCGTGGGGTTGAACTTGAGCTGATCATGGCTTAGCTGCTGTGTCTGCTGCTCTTTTAACCTGAGTTCGCTAATGTGAGTTAAGAATACACCTTGCTTTTTTTCTTTTCTTTCTTTTTTTTTTCCCCAGAGAAGACAGACATACCCTTAAAGATAATCTTTAAAGCAGGGTAGATTGGGTGTCTGGCCCTTCTCCCCCCCCCCGCCCCATTTCTTTGTTGTATTTTAAACATTTTTAATTCTGCTATTTAATAAATAAACCCTTCGCAATATGCAGATTAGCCCGTCTTGACCACCCTCTTTAGGGTTGCAGGCTTCCATGGAGGACCAGAGAGCTGGAATGTGCTCCTCAGCCTCTAATTGAAAGTGTGGAGGGGGGATGACTCATTAGCCAAGAGAGTTTTTCTCCTAAATGTCTGTCAGGTGACTGAGTGAAACGGGTGGTAGCAAAAAGGAAAAAAACCCACAGCCTGACTGAATATCTTTTCTCCTTGGCTCTGCTTTCACTGTCACTAGTGATGTCCTCATTCTACCCATTGTCCAGTTGTCCATGGAGACTTCCAGGAGAAACACGGTAGAGGAGCCCTGAGTTTCTCATGTAAAAGACACGCAGAACAAGGTCTTTTATTTAGACATTGGGAAGAAGTGCGAAAAAAGGGCACAAACCCATTATTTTGCCCCCCCAGCAGATCATTGTCAACAGTGAATTTCCTGGCTTTTTGGGTTCGTCGTTGTTACATAATATAATTTAGAAGTCTCATGCTCAGCTGCTGCAGCCAAGTCACTGCCTTCAAGGGACCAAGGGGCCAGCCTGGGGGCACCGCAGCCCTTGCTGGGATTGGGCTGGTAGCCAGCCAGCTCTCCCACTGTGTGTGTGTGGACAGCTGCATCTGTCACTGTGCAGTTCTTCTCCACATTGGAGATGGGATTATTTGCCTGATGTTGAATGTGGGGGAGAAAACCCGCAAGTGAGATTAGCCCTCCCCCCAGTAGAGGAAGAAAGAGAGTGGGCGAAAGAACAGCTGCCAGAAGAGGGAGGCAAGAAACTCCTCCCCACAGCAAGTTGGAGGGGAGGGCTGGGTAACCTGAGCCCTTTCCTCTCAAGCGGAGGGAGATGTTCAATCCTAGAGTACTTGATGATGCAGCTCAGTGAATCAATCTCCTGAGACATGGACACGTTGTCGTGGGGACACACAGTGCTACGGTTCTGCCATCCAACCTGGATGGCCACTGGGATGAAGTATCAACCCTCTGGCCTCAGGGCTTTGTCCCCGTGTGGGCAGGGTGCAATACACAGTTGGCCAGATCCTGTCTAGAGAGGAACTCGCACTGACTGCACGTCTCCTTGTTTTCTTGTTCCTGAAAGTTGGAGCCTTGCAAAACACCATGGTCTAGCTTCATGGAGATCCAGCTCGTGTGGATCCAGACCTCCTGACTTTAACTGTGATAGTTGGGCTCCAAATGGAACTGGAAAATTAAAGCGAAATTCATTTGAAAGGGTCGAGTTTCAGCTCAAAATCAAGGGAAACCAAGAATTTGGCCTGGGATTTGGCACTTGCCCAGAAATCAGCTCTGAGCTTGCTCAAAAGGTTGGCAACTCTCAGTGAATCTTTCAATGAGTCTGGCTTGTGGTGTAGCAAAGTCTAAAGCTGGGTGGCCTGGAATCCTGTCGTTAATCCTTCACTCAGCTCTGCTGAATACCAGGCAGTAAAACAATTCGTTATTTCTCAATGGGCCTCGCTCTTGTCTTATACTCGCAGTCAGGAGCTAGGCACTGATCTTACAATTGGATCCTTGCAGGCAGACTTGTGCCTGCGTAGTGCTCTGCTGACTTCACAGGGACTCGCCATGGTGATAAGGGTCCTTCTGTGGATTTGGTGGCAGGATCGGACCTAAGTGAGAACTCTGCTGAAGGCAGTGGCGTCACACGGGTGTAGAGCTGGTTTGCGAGGAGAATCAGGCACATGGTCCCTTCCCTGATGACTTTACAGCAAAAAGGTCCATTCTTGCAAATCCTCCATGCCCAGAATAGCCACTGAAGACAAACAGAACCCTGCATGCAGAGAACTTCCAGTGTCAAGCTCTGTTAGACCATATACAGATGGGTCAAAGAGAGACGTGACATGGTCTTGTAGTACAGATGGCCTAGGCTAGTCACGTGTGTTCTGGTTCCAGGGTTTTATATAGGAAGCATCCTTTCTTGAATATCTAGCCCATTGTAGGGATTCCCATAAAAATTCTATAATCTCAGCAAATGATGACCTTGGTCTAGAAACCAAGAAGAGTGAAAAATCTGTCATTTGCTGACAAGCATGTTCAGTCAATAACAAACTCTTTGGAAACAGCCCAAGTATTTCTGTTAATTTAACAACTGGAATACGTGTTACTGTGTGACAGCAAATTTTAAAATAGCAACACATTTGACTTGTTGAGCAAATCAATTGCTACAACACTTAGTGTAGCACTTGTAAGTCTTGATTACCCTTATGTTACAACAGAAAATCCCCAATACACTTCTCCAGCAGAGACTCAAGTGCTGTTTCGCTGTCGGGTTGCCACATGGGTTGTGATGCATTCACAAAAACTTTCTTTAGTGACAAACTCTTGCCTTTTGATGTGCATCCGATTGATTGATTTCAGTGAGAACTGCATGTGTGCAGCCTAGGGCAGTGTTTGGACCTTTGATCATCTGGACGTTTATTGATTGGGATAGATAGGTTTATAAATCTCCTTATGTAAGTGTGAAGTAGTAAATGTTTTGTAGAAGCAGATGATACTTTTGCTTTGTTTTCCTTCCACAGCTAGTTGCATCCATTGTCTTCATCAGTTTTGGAGTCATTGCTGCGTTCTGCTGTGCCATAGTCGATGGTGTCTTTGCTGCCAGACACATAGTAAGTATTTCCAAAGGAACATGCATGCTGCTATACCTACGCTCTCCGCATTCCACACCGTAGTGGATCAATCCCATGTCTGAACTGAAGGGAAAATACCTTCTAAAAGACAACTCAGCAAAGCTTTTCTGTCTTCTCTGTACTGTGTTTCTGTAGCCATGGTCTCAGATACAATATTCCTCTTCAGTTACTGTCCAATGTGTGATCTTCATTTTCTCTGCAGAGTTCAACAGCCACCTAACTTGAGCAGTAATTACATTTCAGTGGGGGATGAAGTGATAGGTTCAGCTGATAAAGTACATCAGTGTGAAGGGCTCTCTGTATGTGTTACTGTTCTGGTGTAGCAGCTGGATGGGTAGCAGTGAGATATAGTGGGAAGAGTTTAGTGACCTGGAACTTTGTGTAAGGAGACATACCATCGAATAGATGCTGGTGATTTCACTGTTCCTGCTCCAAGGAGTTTACAATCTAAGTATAAGACAAGAGACAACAAATGGATACAGACAGATGGGGGAGCATAAGGAAACAATACGACAGTATTGGTCTGTACGGTAGGCAGTGGGCTCAGTGCACCAGCTGAGATCTTAGATGTATTAGCTATATTGGCGTATATTAGGTTATTAAGGCCATACAACCTTAGTTACTCCTGGGCCATATTTTAGAGAGTGAACCCCTAGAATGCCTCAAACCACAACAAAGCGGTCCAACCCTCAACAATATAAATGACATTTCTCTGCTTGTCTGTCTGGCTCTGATGAGTAGGTTTCTTTTCCATCTCTGACTTCCATGTTTCTGTGCAACATAAAGTATTAGCTTAGGTAAAAATATCAAGCTGTTTTTAATTTCTGGCTGATCCTGGCCATGTGGGGTGCTCTGGACCTGATCTCAGCACTGCTATTTAAGGATCACAGTAGCTGATTTTACCTGCTGCACAATGATGTAAGTCTGAGATTCATCTTTGCCAACCCCCCAATGTTTGTATGCGATGGCGAGAGCAGATCAGTTGGAACAACAAGAGTGCCAGGCTCTGGTTTCTGCATCTTGATTAATGAACCTGGTTTTGGCTTTGCTTCGCCTTGTACCTGTCCAAGAAAATCACCTTTTACAAGTGTTAATGTACCTCTGAGTATGTCATGTTCTTTCTGCTGCCATTCCCCTACCCCAACACTCTGTTATAAGCATTGGGCCAGATCTTTCAGAGAGCGCAGCTTCCAACAGCTCCCTAAATAAAGAGATGTCTTCCCTGCTCTTGCCTGGGCTCTTAGTTGGGAGTTGCTCCTAGTCCCTCCCCCCCTCCGTCCATATACAAAAATCCCTCTCCCTAGGGCCCAGGCTAGCTAGCTGGCTCATCCTGGCATCTAGGCTGAGTTGGAGTGAGCCTTTCACTCAGACTGGTAACCCACCTGCTTTGCAATGAGGATGCAGGATAAACCACTACTATGCTGATAGTCCTCCAGTGCCTTTCCACGGTTCCCCCTCTGGGCCCGGAACGACAGACGAGTTCTCCCACAATTCACATGAAAAGAATCATAGAACAGCTCAGCTTATTGCAGCATAAAGAACCATGGGACATGCCCCCAGAAGTCCTAGGGACACCCACATAGAGGATGATAAAAAACGGTTACTCACCTTCTCGTAACTGTTGTTCTTCGAGACGTGTTGCTCATGTCCATTCCAATTAGGTGTCGTCTGAGAGTTTTTCCTCTAGAAGCACCTGTCGGGTTGGCTGTGGAGCCCCCTGGAGTGGTGCCTTGAATGCGCTCGATATATGACCCTGCTGACCTAGCGCCTCCTCAGTTCCTTCTTGCCGGTTACTCCGACAGAGGGGAAGGCGGGTGGGTTTGGAATGGATATGAGCAATACATCTCAAAGAACAACAGTTACAAGAAGGTGAGTAACCATTCTTCCTTCTTCGAGTGATTGCTCATATCAGTTCCAGTTAGGTGACTCCCAAGCCTTACCTAGGCGGCAGGGTCGGAGTTATGGAATCACTGATTGGAGCACCGCTCTGCCGAAAGCTGCATCATCTCTGGCATGCTGGATGATGGCATAATGAGAGGTGAATGTATGCACCGAGGACCAAGTTGCTGCCCTGGCATGAGGCTTAGGATAAAAAACAGACAGGAAAATGTCCTGACTAGTGTGGAAGTGTGACACAACCTTCAGAAGAAAGGCCTGTAAAGAGGTCTGAGTTGCACCTTATCCCTGTGGAAAACCATATAAGGTGGGTCTGAGGTAAGGGCCTTTAACTTAGACACGCTGCTTGCAGATGTAATGGCAACCAGAAAGGCTACCTTCCACGACAGATAGAGAAGAGAGCAAGTTGCCAGCGGTTCGAATGGAGGCCTCATTAGCTTGGAGAGGACCAGGTTAAGGTCCCATGCGGGGACAGGCTGCCTGATCTGGGGATGTAGCTGTTCCAGACCCTCAAGGAACCGACCATCCATAGGGTTGGTGAAGATGGAGCATCCAGACGCTCCTGTGTGGAAGGCCGAGATAGCAGCGAGGTGAACCCTTATGGAGGACGCTGCCAGGCCTTGCTGTTTCAGGTACAGAAGGTACTCTAAGATGAGAGGTACAGGTGTCTGGAGAGGGGTGTACGACGCTGGTCGCACCAACAAGTAAATCTTTTCCACTTTCCCAGATACATGGCTCTAGTGGAGGGCTTCCTGCTACCGAGTAGACCTCCCTTACTTGTTCTGAGCACAGAAGCTCCACGGAGTTCAGCCATGAAGCTTCCAAGCTGTGAGGTGGAGAGGCTGCAGGTCGGTGTGATGAAGATGACCAAGGTCCTGAGTGATCAGGTTGGGGTGGAGAGGCAACGTGACCGGGGCGTCCACTGACGGTTCCAGGAGCGTGGTGTACCAATGTTGTCGAGGCCACGCTGGTGCCACCAGAATTATCTCTGCCTCATCCCTGCAGACCTTGAGTAGGACCTTGTACACGATAAGGAATGGGGGAAAGATGTAGAGCAGGCGGCCTCCCCAGGGTAGCAGGAGTGCATCCGTAATTGATCCTGGGCTGTGTCTCTAGAAGGAGCAGAACATTGGGCACTTTCTGTTGCTCCAGGTGGCGAACAGATCGACCTGGGGAAACCCCCACCTTTGGAAGATGGAGTGTATGACATCCAGCCGGATGGACCACTTGTGATTGCAGAAGGACCTGCTGAGGTGGTCTGCCAGTGCGTTCTTAACTTCTGATAGAAAGGATTCTTCCAGGTGAATGGAGTGGGCTACGCAGAACTCCCACAGCTAGAGGCTTCCCGACATAAGGGAGAGGAACGGGCTTTACCCCACTTGTTGATGTAAAACATGGCAGTGGTGTTGTCCGTCAGAACTGCTACACACGGGCCTTGTAGTTGGGCTTGAAAGGTCTGACATGCTAGTCACACTGCCCTCAGCTCCTCGATGTTGACATGGAGGGACAGCTCGTCCTGTGGCCGCAGGCCCTGTGTTTGGCAGTCTCCCAGATGCGCCTCCAATCCCGGAGCCGTCGCGTCCATTACCAGGGACAAGGAGGGCTGAGGGCTGTTGAAGGGGACTCCTTCGCATACTGACCGAGTGTCGAGCCACCAATGAAGGGACTCGAGCACCTGTCCCGGCACCATGACCACTGAATTCAGGCTGTTGTGTCCCAGGTGATAGGTTGAAGTGAGACACACCTGGAGTGGCCTGAGCCTCAGTCTGGCATGCTGGGTCACGTAAGTGCAGGCTGCCATGTGGACAAGGAGACTCAGGCATCCCCTTGCTGCAGTGGTGGGGTATTGCCTGAGGCCTTGAATGATGTCCGTCATGACTTGGAATTGGGACTCTGGCAAAAGTGCTCTGGCCTGAACCGAGTCCAACAGCACCCCGAAGAATTCTGTTCTTTGGGTCGGTGGCAAGGTTGACTTGTTCAAGTTGAGGAAGAGACCCAGTCTCTCAAATGTGGATCTGACCAATTTGACCTGAGACTCCTCCTGCCCCCTGGTGTGGCCTCTGAGCAGCCAGTCGTCGAGGTAGGGGTATACCTGCAGCTGCCTCCAACGGAGGAAAGTGGCCACAACCAACATGCACTTGGTGAACATGTGGGGGGCTGTAGAAAGGTCAAATGGAAGGACCATAAATGGATGATGTTTGTGGTCAACCAGGAACCATAGGAATCATCTGTGTGCAGGCCGAATGGTTATGTGAAAGTACGCATCTTTCATATCGAGGGCAGCGTACCAGTCTCCCGGATCCAGAGAAGGGATAATTGTACCCAGGGAGACCATGGGGAACTTCAACTTTACCATGAACTTGTTGAGTTCTCGCAGATCTAGAATGGGTCTCAGACCCCCCCTTGGCCTTGGGGATTAGGAAGTATCAGGAATAGAACCCCTTGCCCCTGAGCTCCTGAGGAATCTCCTCCACCGCTCCCATAGCGAGGAGCCCCTGCACCTCCTGGATAAGGAGTTGCTTGTGAGAGGGGTCCCTGAAGAGGGATGGGGAAGGGGGGTGGCGGGGAGGTAGGAGCAGAATTGGAGAGAATATCCCACTTCTACTGTATGGAGAACCCAGCGGTCCAAAGTTATTTGGGACCAGGCACGGTAGAAGTGGGACAGATTATTCAAGAAAGATGGGGAAGGATCCGGAATTGTGGCTGATGCACTGTCCTCAGGTGAACCTTGAAAAGGCCTGCTTTAAACCTGATGATGGTTTAGTCGGGCCCTGCCCCTGCCCGGGCGGGGGGCAGGAAGACTTGTGTCTGCCATTCCTGTCCCATCTCCCAGAAAAGTCCTGCCTTGGCTGAAGAGGATAGGAGCACTGCTGCTGCTGAGGCTTGAAATGTTTGCGTTGGGTTGCCAGCGTGTGCCTACCCAAGGGTTTCATGGTCGCCCTGGAGTCTTTTAGGCTATGCAGCCTAGAGTCAGTCTGCTCCACGAACAGGCCCGCTCCATCAAAAGGCAGATCCTGCATGGTCTGTTGAACCTCGGGCGGAAGGCCCGATGCCTGCAGGCATGAGCTACAGCTCATGGTGAGGACGAGGCGCGCTCCGCTGAGTCTGCAGCGTCTGGTGAGGCCTGCGTCACCGCCTTGCCCTCCTCCACTATCACTCCAAACTGCTCCCTGGACTCTGTTGGCACTTGCTCCTTAAACTTGAGCATCGAGTTCCAGGAGCTGAAGCTGTATCTTCTCAGAATTGCCTGCTGGCTGGGAATCCTGAGTTGTAACCTCCACGAGGAATACACTTTGCGGCCATATAAGTCTAGGTGCTTGGTGCCCTTGGACTTAGGCACTGGGGCTTGTTGCTTCTGCCTCTCCTTTTCATTTACTGCAGCCACCACCAATGAGCCAGGCTGCAGGTGTGTGAAGAGGTACTCGTACCCCTTAGATGGGATGAAATACTTCCTCTCCACACCCTTCGCGGTGGGAGGGATGGAGACCGGGGTCTGCCAAATGGTCTTAGCATTGACCTGTATAGTCTTGATGAGGGGTAGAGCCACCCTCGACGGGCCTTCCTGGGCCAGGAGGTCAACCATCGGGTCCTCCGACTCCACCATCTCCTCGGCCTGCAGGCCCATATTTCGTGCCACCCTGCGAAGGAGGTCCTGGTGGGCACGGCTATGGGAGGCCTCTATGGGAGGCGGTCCAGAGACGGAGGTGCCTGCAACCACCTCATCCAGGGAGGATGATGAGGAGGCTAATGGGGGAACAGGGTCCTCCTGACCCTCTTGGTCTCCAGGGGCCTCCTGTCCCTCCTCTCTGTCAGGGCCAACCACACCTGGATCAGGCTCAGAAACTGGGGTTGGTTCCAGGGGAGGTAGTGCAACCAGTATCTCCTTGGCACCCCTACGGGTGGAGTGACTGGCTGATGCATCCAGTACCAGCAGTTCAGAGGCCGCCAAACGGGAACCCTTGGAGTGGGTGCCCTGAGCCTGGTGTGTCCATCGGTGTGCAGGCCCCATGTCAGGGTGCCTTCCATGCCCTGACCGGTGCCGGCCCTGCTCTGAGTATCTAGACTCTGTCTCCAAGTCTGAAGACAGAGACCAGGACCACGATGGCCAGGGCAGTGCTGAGCAGAGCGGGACTGGAGAGCGGTGCTGTGAGGCTGGGGAGCGGTGCCGCGAGGCTGGGGAGCGGTACTGAGATTCGGGGTCTGTGCGGGGACACTGACCAGTGCCGGGATGACCGGTGCTGGGAGTGGGACCTGCTGCACGATGGGGATCGGTGTGAGCATCAGCGTCATGATCGGGAGCGCTGGCACGACCTGGACCGGTGTCACGAGCGTGACCAGTGCCGCGATTACCGGGACTCAGAGCGGTGCCATCATTCCACCGGCTGCGCTGAGGGACGAAGCATCGCCGGTTTGCCTCTAGACGTTGCCACGGAGGTTTGGCTCGAAGGACCGTGGTGCCGTCATGGTAATGAGGTCCCTCATGGCATCTAACGTGCCCGGAGTGGATGGCAGTTCCACCTCCTCAATGACCTAGCTCGGGGTGTCCAACGGCACCGGACTCGACAGTCCCGTGGCAGTCCCCATTGGCTCGTTCCAAAGGGGTGGGTCTCAGAGTCGGAGATCCACTCCTCCCCTGCTTCCAGTGCCGCTTCTGCATCAGGGAGTGGGACCGGTGCTGGGTCGATCCCACCGGTTTTGGCACTGGGAAGCGGTGATGCCGCGGATCTCTCCCAGAGTCCTCCCACGGTGCCGCTTCTAGCCCAGCCACCGGGGCACTGTGCACTGATGAGCTCGGTGCCGAGTCTTGCCGCGCCAATGTAGGTTGCAGTCTAAGTGCTGCCCCCATAAGGAGCTGCTTGAGGCAAAAGTCTCGCTCCTTTTTTGTTCTGGGGCAAAACGCTTTACAAATCCCGCACTTGTCCGCTTGGTATGCTTCCCCCAGACACTTCAAGCAAGCGTCGTGGGGGTCACCTGTTGGCATGGGCTTGTTGCAGGACTTGCAGGGTTTGAACCCTTGGGACTTAGGCATACCCCAAGTCACCATGGGGAACGCGGTCGGGGTGAAGGGGAAGACCCCCCACTCCCAACAGCTATCTGCTGTAACAACCGAAAACACTAAAACTAAACATAATGAGGCTTGGAATAACTAAAGTAAACTAACTGAAAGCTAGGGAAAACGAGGAGAGCTTGCTAAGCAAGTCACCACAGTTCCAATGACCGTCACTGGCAGTAAGAAGGACCTGAGGAGGCGCCGGGTCGGCAGGGTTGTATATTGAGCGCCATGAAGGCGCCACTCCAGGTGGCTCCACAGCCGACCCAACGGGAGCTGCTAGGGGGAAAACTTTCTGGCAACCATGCACACGGCACACGCACCTAATTGGTGCGATACGAGCAATCACTCGAAGAAGAACCTACTACTGCTGTCGTTGACTCCCTTAGCTCAAGAGGCAATGGTGCGTGCGGTGGGATTTAAAGGTTCTAACCCTGCCGATGATCCATGTGGGTGTCAGTTTGATGTCACATGATGCACAGGGCTGAGTGCAGCCCCGAGTGAGGACACAGGAACGCAGTTATGGCTTTACAGCGTGGCTGCTCACACCTGGGCTAGGCTAACCTAGGCCTGTGTGCTGCTCACTTGGGTTGACTCTGCAGTGAAGACATACCCGCCTCCGTGGCCAGATTTTCAAACAGTTTTCCACAGGAGCTGCTGGGTGCTAAGCGCTTCTGCAAAGCTGGCCCCTTCACTCCGTTGCCTGTGTGGGCACGGTGCTCTTTTGAAAATCCTGCCCAGCCTGGCCCGTCCTCCCTGCTCAGATATGTGACAGTGTGCTAGATTTGAACCTTGGCTTGGCTTTGAATGATATGCTAAACTGCTTGTTTTCTTCTGCAGGATCTTAGGCCCCTGTACGCAGGCCGATGTCAGTATTATTCCAAAAGTACGACTCCACCCGAGGTGAGAGCGGTTTTGGTGGCATCGCTTTCTAACAGGGCTGGCAGTGGCGTGGAGGTGTGTGCCCTGCAGACCAGTCAGGGACAGAGCCCCCCCAGGATGGATTCATTCGTTCCCTGCATGCACAGGAGAGCAGGACTTTGGGAAGGGCTCAGCATTGGGGTCTTGGAGAGGGAGGAGCGTGAGGCTCCAGTGATTGTCGGGGAGCACAGCAGTGGAGAAGGGTACGCTGGAACACAGCGGGGACTAGAGGGGGCATTTAGGAGTGGGGCGTGCTGGAACTAGGGTTGGGGACCAGAGCGAGCAAGCCTGGAGTCCGTTGTGAAGGAGGTGAAGGACACACGTGTCCATTTGTGTAGCCTTTTCGGCCCTCAGCAGGTCAACATTTGAGGCAGAGGCAACTGTGCCAGCGTTTCCATGGCAAACACTGACCGGGGGAAAGTGAAGGACAGCTCTGCCCAGCTGTAAGATAAGCAGCTCCCCATCCCAAACTGGGACACCTTCTGACAGAGAAATGTGTTCCCTAAAAAGGGGGGAACATCTACAATCACATGGAGTGGGTGAAACCTGTGTGATAAATCAAGTGTATTGCGCGCTGCTCTGCATCCTCTGGGACTTTCCTTCCAAATAGCTGGGCCGCTTTCAGGAGCTGCTGAATAAAAACAATCAGCCTGCCAGCAAAATCCATTTTTCTTCCCTGGCTCCCCCTCCCCAACTGCAATGTCCCCCCAGCACTTGTCTGGGGTGCAGGATGGGCAGTGGTCGGTGCTGGAGCAGTGACAAGGAGAAGATCGAATCTCGCTGGCCCCAGAGAGGTGACATCTCCAGAGTAAGCCTGGCAATAACCGAGATCGGATGGACACACGCACCTGTATCCAGTAACCATCCAGCGTTCGCCACCATGTCATGGTCTTGGCCTAGGGGTTGTACCAGTAGAACTATATCAGTAAAAAGTCACCCCCTCAGCCAACATAGTTATACTGGTACAAAATCTGTGCATAGACCAAGCCTCAGAGAAACAGGACCGAAGGCCATTGCTCGTCTTTTCCTGGGTTCCTTGTATCCCCCTTCTCTTTGTGTTCACGCAGGGGATCTGTAATCCACAGCGCCGGGGACCTTGCACACCTAAAATAAAAACCAACACCTGCTTCTGCTGTGACCTATACAACTGTGGAAAGTGAGTAAACTAAAAATAGCATTCAGCATCCATGCCAAGAGCAAATATGGGATACATTGCTTTGCTCTTGTTTAAAGAGGTTAGGGACTCCTACAGGATATGGTAGGAGCTATATATAGGATTGGTTAATTATAGCTATTATAGAAATAGATATCGCATTATTACTTCAGGTAGCAACCCTACCGTATTATAATGGAAGTTGGATCACGTAAAGCTGCCATAAGATAGTCTAGTCTTTCAAAAAGAAAAGGAGGACTTGTGGCACCTTAGAGACTAACAAATTTATCTGAGCATAAGCTTTCGTGAGCTACAGCTCACTCACGAAAGCTTATGCTCAGATAAATTTGTTAGTCTCTAAGGTGCCACAAGTCCTCCTTTTCTTTTTGCGAATACAGACTAACATGGCTGCTACTCTGACATCTAGTCTTTCAGTATGTTCAAAAGGTTAATTACCAAGCTACTCCCCTATGGTACCTTTTATCTGATGATCTCAGTGTGCTACATAAATGTGAATGGGTGGAGCCTGGCACCTTCGCGATGAGGATGGCAAGTATTATCCCCACTTTACAAAAGGGGGAAACTGAGGCTTAAGGGATATGGTCAACTTGTAAACTATTCAGTTGGGTTTTTTAAGCTTAAAAATCATTTCAGGTACTACACCTGACACCCATATCCCCTGCCACATGTTGTGACTTTACTTGTTTTTTTAAATGTGTGTGTTCTCTCCCCGGGGCTGTCTGAAACAGCAGAAAACAAAAAACAGCACAAACTGATTATAAAGTGGGAGAGAGGTGCAGGAAATGGTGAAACTGACTCTATTCAAAGTGCTGTCAAATGCACAAAGTCAGCAGTGAAAAGAGAGAACAGTTTTGTCTCTAATCTCTTCCAGCTACTGTAATCTTAGGCACACATAAAAATAGTCAAGGAATGTTTTTCAGACGGAATTGTAATGTGTAAGTTGACAATGTCCCTATAAAGCCAAAATTTTCAGCTGTGGTTTCTGGTTTTAGGTGTTTCTAGCTTTGGATCCCCCAACTTAAGACAAACTTGGGGGGTGATTTTCAGAAGTGCTGAGCTCCTGCAGGCCCCATGGATCTAAAAGGGAGTTGTGGGTGCTTAGGGCCTCTAAAAATCAATCTCCCAAGGTACCTCAAATCGGGCCCCTAACATTAGAAGGCACTTTGCAAACGTTGGCCATGCTGAGTTGCCGCAGATGATAGAGTCTGCAGCAGATCTGGGCATAGAACTCCGGACTGGGAGACTGGAGATCTAAGCTTTTATTACAAGATTTTTTTCACCTATTTCAGAGCTGAGCAAATAATGGATTTTTTGGGGTTTGAGACTGAACCAAAAAAAAAAATCCATTTAGATTAGAACCAAAACAAAATGTATTCTTTTTTTTTTTTCAATTTTTTTCATCAAATCAAAAATAGTTTGTTTCAACTCCATCAAAACATTTTGGGTAATTTATTATTGTTGTTTCAATTTGGCTGTTTTGGGTTTGTTTGTTTTTTCTTAATTGGCCAAATATTAGTTTGGAACTGAATGTTTTAAAATGAAACATTTTGACTTTTCAAAAAAATAAATCTTGGCCACGTTTGACCTGAATTCACAAATAATTTCAGAGCACCCCCCAAAAATACATTTTTTATGAAAACATTGATTTGGCAGAAAAATATACCAGTTCCCCAAAGCTCCTGCAGGGTTTGGACTTTGCCACATTATGTGAATTTGTGTGTGACCATAGGAATCAAAGTAATTTGTGAGTTCTGAGACTGGCATGTTCCAAATGCTTATAGTATCCTAACCAGGATTCATTAGGCTCCACTATAGATTCATGTGATTTACTTCCTGGAGTGGCAATCAGAAAGGAGTGATTATGGAAGACCCCAACATTTAGGATTCAGGGCCGTTGTGTTGACAATGGCACTCCTCCTGCCATATCCAAATAATGTGGATTTTTTTTATTTGATATTTTACGGGGAGGGGAAGCTTAAATGGGTAAGATGAGATGTGTCTTAGATGAAATCTAAACCCAGGGTCCCGAGGGCTTCGGGTCATGATCCTATGACCGTATTCTTTACGTCCTGGCGTCATCGTTATGTAACATTGCCGGGTGTTGTAAGAGAGCTGCCAGTCCTTCACCGGCGGTAGCTGCTGTGTTGCATTTCAGTAGAGGACTGGGCTGGTGTGTGTGCAGAGGTTATCAGGCTGTAATGCACTTGGGAACGTTTGGATTGAAAGGCTCTATGTAAACATCTGATGACCTATATATTGAATATCAGCTTTTTACCAAACTTCATTTAAGGGACTCCAGGGTTCAGTTCCCAAGTCTGCTACTGTGTCAACTTGGTCAAGCTATGTGTCCTCTATGTCTTTAAATTGTCCCTCTATCAAATGGCTATGGTAATGCTTACCAACCTCTCCGGGAGGGGTGAGAAATTTAAAGTGTGGAAGGAGCTGTGAAGTCAATGGTGCTGTATTAGGACAGAACATTTGGTTAATTATCTATTATTCTGGCAATAAGCCCAGTGTAACTGGAGGACATGAGGTAGAAATGTAAGAGGCAACTCCGAGACTGCAGCTTCACCCACCCATAACTCACTGACTTCAGTGACATTCAGGGGGGCTTGCGGGATATGTTTGCATCACTGTGTATTCAAGATGAGTATTCTCCACAGCCATGATCATGTGGGGAGATGTCAAAATTCAGGTCACAACATGATGGGCCTACTCCAGCAGGCCTTACCTGTGGAAACATCCCACTGATGTTTGGACCCCTGGTCCATTGCAGGAATGCATTCTGTGGTCCAGGTGGGCTTTTTTGGATTTTATTATACTGTTGTTTAATTCTTTTCTAATCCAGCAGAGTGGAAATTTCTGGTGGGTACTATGAATATATTGATGTCAGCAGCTGCCAGGATATCATTCACCTTTACCACTTGCTCTGGTCAGCGACAATTTTGAACATAGTTGGATTGTTTCTAGGGATCATCACAGCTGCAATCCTTGGAGGCTTTAAAGACATGGTAAGATGATGCACGCTACTAGAGAAATGAAAGGCACATGATCAGACAAGTTTAGACCTACAAATTTCTTAAAAACCTCACTGGCAGTGATATTACAGTACATACAGGTAGTGGTTGTTTAAATATCCTTTGTTTGGTTTGGTAGTGGTTTGTTTAAATATCCTTTCAAACTGTGTTTGAATCCAGATCATGCACCAATGTGCTTGTGCTGTGAAGAAGGAACTGGAATAACTATAAGCAGAAAGTGAAATTGACTAAATTGGCGGATCCGACAAGACTGTCTAAGCATAGGGAATTGCAAACGATTAACAAATAAGCACATGAAGAAATGTAAGATTAAGTCAGTGATGATAATCTCAGACATTAATTCCACTGTGGAGGAATTCCCTTTTAAAATGAATATTTTGCCTGATGTCCCTTTTAGGAAGAAACATGTTTCGGTGGCTCTTAGGTTTATGAATTGATTAATATAATCATGATGGTAAAAATTCTGAATTTTACAGGATACTTACCATTCAGTTCATCCAAATTTATCCACCTGGTTTCTTCATTGTGTAAAACAGCTGAAGCTGATTTTTGGGGGAAACCAGATAAGATAATTTGTGCCTTGGAAGAAGATGGAAATACTGGTCTGACAATAAGTGGGACTTCAGTAGGCTTGAATAGGGCATGTGCTATGCCATTGGTTTTCAACCTGCGGGTGCGACCCAGTACTGGGTCGTGGAATGTAAGGCATTTGTAAAGCCATTCTGAAAATCCACTTCATTTGCGTACTAGCGTGGGATGGGCTTTGGCCAGCCTGTTCTGTTCGTTCTTAAAGGAAACGCACTGAATAGCTAAAGAACGAATTGACTTCAAAGCAATCAGACTGAGCTGCAGGTTGTTCATTCACCAGAACTGGGCTCTGAAATCAGTCACTGTTCCTTTAAATCACTTCTGCAGTCATGCAGGTGTCAGTTATCTGTGAGTGTGGGTCAGGTGCAGGTTAACCTTTGTGTTCGACTGTGTGTGTCTTTGTCTCAACAGACTCCCTCCCTGCCTACACTGAACTGTACAGTTGAAAACGCACATCCCTCAGTGTCCTATTACTCAAGGCCACAGGTGACTTCTTACAACACTTACTACCACAGCACTCCTCATCTGCCACCATACTCAGCGTATGACTTCCAGGTACGGCACGACAGAGAGTGGCGTTAAATAGATGAGGATACCCTAGCCTTGGGACCACGAAGGTGTCTCTTCCCCAGAGGTCTACCGAAGGCAATCCCCCCTCCTACCGGGGGCGCTAGAACTTCCCTGCAAACCTGCACCTTGTTCTGGAGCCCGGTATTTGAGTTTCACTAAGGGCATGTCCAGATGGCAGTCACAGGGTGCGGCTGCCGCTCGAGTAGACGTACCCGAGCTAGCTTTCACCTGGCCCCACAAGTAATTACCCAGGGTTCCAGGCGGGCTTGTACAGCCCAGGCTCAAGTGCACGCTGCCACAGCTTCGCTAGATTAAAGCTAGCTCCAGTATGTCTGTCTGAGCTGCCACCACACCGCAGCAGGCCTAGACAGGACTTCCTCATGCTAAGGCCAGGTGGTAGTGAGGTGCATCCCAATGCTGGGTACCCCTGGGAAATGTGTCACGTGCTGTTAAGGGCCAAGCCGAGAGGTCCCTCAGAATAGGTTGTATTAGATCTTCATAAGATGATCCTGCATGGTCCTCTACGTCCCTTCCCTATGGCCGGAGTATCCTCTGGGAGCTGTGCCAGGACTAGGAACGTTTGTGCTGTTGGATTTAACAAGTGGATCCTTATTTATGATTAGTACTTTGGTGGCTTTTTTTGGATTGTTTAAGAAAGAAGCTGCAATGTACATTTCAAACTGTCCCTTGTCCTCAGTCTTCTCTGTTTAACAGTAGTCGTCTGTAGCCCCTCTGATGCTACCATGTAACACTGACATCGGGAAGATTGTAAAGCGTTGAGTATTCCTCAGCTCAGGATTTTTAAGGCTTGTCATACACACATTCTGTACCAATTTCACCAGATCAGTGCCACCCCCCAGACTGTGGACTTACACCACTATGAAAGAGCTACCTTGGGATAGCTTATTCCTACACATTTATCAAACTGAACTATACTGACAAGCCCCTTTCTAAGGTGCTGTACTGCTGAATGTGCTATTCCTAAACTGGGACAGTTTAATGGGTACAAAACCTGTGTGCTGACCAAAGGGAACGTTTTCAGAAACACTTGAGCCCCATTTTCAGAAGCGCCTTGGACACCAGGGAGCCTCGGTCCCATTGACTTTCAATGAGACTTGAGCTCCTAAGTCAGTAAGGGCCTTGGAAATTGTTCCCTCAGACTGTTCCAGTTTCTTATCCTCCCTTTCTAGGCCCTGCATAACTTTGCCTCTCCCTCCTTACCCATCTCTGTCTCTCAGTCCCCTTCTCCCCTGGTGGTAGCCTCAATGCCCCATTTGTCTGCATGTTCCATGAAATGTCTCTGCACCTTCTTCCACACTGCTCCCTCTTGCGTGGAATGTGAGGCCACTCCCCTCTCCTCGTTAAATCCCTTCCGAAGGACTGCATGTCTTCTGCTACAAGGAGCTAGCCAATTAACTCTTCTGCACAGTCACTCTATCACTTTGACAGAAAACAAAGAAGTCCACATTTCTAATAGAGCCTGGTGTAGAACCCAGGTCTCCTGACTCCATCTCCTTCCCTAACCGCCGGCAAACTCTCTCCAACTTTGTGCACGTGTCATCAGAGTGGCTGAGCTGAGTCTTTGTCAGTTTTTAGGCACACAAACTTCTAGGGGTTGGGTTGAGATTGTTTCATGCCAGGTGTGAGCCTAGACAGGCTTCTTGTGGTCCATGACAGCCCAGTCACTTGAAACGAGCCATTTCCAGTGGCAGTGGTGGCAGACTCATCCCATTGTAACATGCCTAGCAAAAATGAAGCAGGCAGGAAACTGTCACCCTCTGCATGAAAACAGCATTATGCTAGTCAGTCACCTTGTGTGTTGGGAAGGGGCAGGGAATGATCAGCTAGGAAAGGGTCATTCCTACAGTGCTTTGACTTCTGCAGGTAGAAAGCCACGTTTGGCGCTGAAAAGAAAAGGCAAATGAGTGGGTTGTTTCATCTCACTGGCGGCTCATTCCGCCTTTTGTTCCTTTTAGACAGGGAGGAATCAAAAGTGCAGCCCTTTCAGTGGCCTGCTTCATTAATAAAATCTGACTGCTGGCTGGAGCCAAAATAAGCCAGGCCTACTCTACAGCTGCAACAAAGCCGGCTCTCCTCAGAGGCTCATGGCTGTTGCTAGGCAGCAACACATGGGTGCTTTGTAATGTTTAAAACCTAAGGTTGTGTTCTCCAGCCAATACCGCAGCAGCACCCGCCGCAGCTAAGTCACCCCAGATTTCAGACCTGAGAGTTTTGGGGGATTCAAGTGGCTGAAACTTGACAGGGAGGAGGGGCTTGGCCCTAATTGAGAGGTGAGGGAAAGCCGTTTTGCCATCTAAACGTGTAATCAAAAAACAGAAGCCTTTGGTTTCAGAGACTTTTTTTGTGGACTCCCACAATCTGCTCCCCAGGGCTCCAAGCCTGCCTTTAGCTGGTGGCACAATATTGGCACAATAAGCTGTAATAAGATCTGTAATAGGGAAATGAGATACTCCGTGTGTGTATATATATATATGACCTCCAATATATTTTTTTTTAAATTTAAAGCAATTTTCACACAGGCAACCTGCCCCAAAAGGCTAAACCCTATCTTCACACCCTATTGCTGCTTACACTTGAGTCCCACAAAGCTATAAATGCTCTTCTCTGACACACAAGCGGGACACATGCGCTCTCAGTATCTGCCTTTGCAGCACAATGCAAAGATTTTGTCCTCGCCCTAAGTCACTCTTGGCTGTCAGATTACTGCAAGGTACCAAGTAACCTCACCAGTATACGAGGTGCTTTCCAGGCTGCCCCAAAACATTCACGGTATAAAAGACAAACCAAAAAAGGGGGAGAGGTCCAACTGGTAATTTGTTATATCTTGGCATATAATTCAATTGTATGGTTCGTTAAATGCTAAAATGTCTAGATTATCCCCAATCCTTCACAACCTCGCCATTATTGATCAGCCAGGACCAGTGTCTTACAGCTACCGCAGTAGAAGTGGGTCTTTGGGATGGCTCCGACTGCAACGAGGGGAACGCCCAGATCAGCCCAGGAAATGGTGGTCATGGATGGAAGCGTGGGGAATCTTGTGGGAGGAATGAATGAATGAATGAATTGTTGAGGCTTGCTTCATTGTGTCTCGTCACCTTTTCCTAACTCCTTTGTTTGACCTGTTTCTAGACAGATGGCTACATGTTAACAATTTTCTAACAGTGTCAGTATTTCTTGGTGGAATGCTTTAAACCCATCGTTTGCGATTTATATGAAGACAATTTTAGGAGTGGAACTTATTTTGGCCATGTGCCAGTTTTGTTTTTCCAACTAAAATGCTGACTAAAATAGGAGTAAGCTATGCTGCCTTCATCAATTTAAAGGGATACTACTGAGTAGCCTTGGAGAAATATGTAAGTTTTGTGTGACAAATTTGGTTTTACAAAATTGAAGTCCGTCCCCCCCGCATTAATGTAAAAGCCAAACAAATATACAGAAAGATTTGATTCTCAGGCAGCGTTTGCAACGTAAATGTTACAGCAGTGGTCTAATGTATGCAAAACAAAGGATGAAATTGACTAGTCTGTGTTAACTGTGAAAGCTTAGTGAAATGTGTTAAGTAAACAGCAGAAATGATGAAAGGGAAATCAAATTTAACTCTAAATTTCAACCATTTTAAGCTCTTATCTTGCAAACGGTTACTCATCTGCTTAACTTGACTTCAGTGGGGCTATTCTTTTGAATAAAGTTAAACATGTGTATAACAAGTGTTTGCAGGATCAAGGTGTAAAATATTAGTAACATCATACTGTTTGGTAAAAACATTTTTTTTTTTTAACTGGCCACTGTCCCTTTCAGCGTAGGAGCTTAAGAAATGCTTATTTACCTTGTATTCTTTTCAAGCTTGCTATTGACGAATGTACGTGTCTCTCTTCTGCGCAGCATTCCAGTGTGTTTCCAGCCTCCACTCCTTCTGGACTTTCAGACGATCCCCAGTCAATGTCACCATCTCCAAGCTACATGTGGTCCTCCAGTGCTCCTCCTCGCTATTCCCCGCCGTATTTTCCTCCTTTTGAAAAGCCACCCCCTTATACACCGTAAAGAAAAAATGTGCTCTTGAAATAAGTGTGAACATTTTGTATTTATATTTTATTGGGGTGGGAGGGAGAGAACATTACAGACGACACTATCAGATACTGGATTCTGGTCATTCTTGCAAGACTTATGTAGAGGTTTAACAACTGTGTGTAGAGCAAGGATAATTTCATTGAAGCTTACTAGCGTCAGTGACTAGCGGGTGACCTAAATTCAGGCCTGTTTTACAATATGATTCACAGTAGTCCTTGATTTTTAAGAGGTGCTACCTGGTCAGACTATTGATCGCAGTCTGCCATGCTTCATCTTGAGCTGAGCAGTCACGTGGATAAATACGGAGTGGGGTTAGCCAGAACCAGTAGTTGCGCCAGCCTACTCTTTTGCTCTAAAGGTGAGGGTGCTTGCAAATCAGCTCGGATGTTAATTTTGTTTGGCCTTTTGCTTCCTACTGTCAGGACATTGCTGGGCTGTGGAATGTAGTTCACATCTTTCATTGCTTATGGTCCACGTCCTTATCAAAGGAAAATCCAAAGAAGAGCATGAGTTTCTTAAATCATAATACAAACAGATGGAAAAATAATTCTGTAGGATATGATGTCCTGTAGTAGTCCTACAACTGGAATAGAGCCTGCTGAAAGAGAGAGCTGCACTAGCCAGGCTGGCTTGTTTCAGGATGCATCATAAGGTAGGAGGTGTAATACTGAACAGAGTATTGTTAGCTCTGGTATGTGTAAATAATATAAAAATCACACAGTTTGGGTGATTGTGTATCAGCAATTGGATTGTAGATACCTCCGAAATAGAGAAAGATGCAGTTTTCTGTGTTCTGCTAAGAAAAAGCATCCGACACTGTCCACAAGTCATTTCAGCAAAACCATGTGTTTTCCTTCTTTTAGTTGGGAAATTTTTATAGACTGTTTTGAGCCAGCACCCTGTATAAGAACTTTTTTGATGGCTGTATTACAGGCTGCATGTAATGAATTTCCACTATTTGCTCTCAAGATGTAAGTCTCTTGTGGATAAAATTCAACACCACATAAATGATAGCCTAGGACAAAGTTGATTAGAATTTGCTGTTATTGTTGTGACTTTCTTTTAATCTTCAAATGATAATTGTGCTGATCTAGATTTCATGCAGGTTTTGCATGCGTCTTGCATAACAAAAAAGATCAACCTAATTAAGTGGCACAATGCTCCTTTAAAGTGTGGTTCTTGCCCAAGAAGTGATTTCATTTGGCAACTTCCTGTTCAGAACCACTCACTCTGAGCATTTCATCTGTTTACTTTGGGGATAAAAATAAGGTATCTGCTTTTTACTTGTTATACCGAAAAGGCTGGATTCTATTTCAGCTCCTGCACCTAAAGAAGTGTAAACTGTAAGGCTACACCCATTTACCACTCTGTCACCTCAATCCAGACAAAATGTCATGGAGAGCAAAATTCGGCTTGTAGAGGTTTATGCTGTTTCGTGAGCCACAACGAAAACAGTTGGACTTCAGATTGCAGCATCTTTCTACTTGCAACCTAAGCAAATGTGAGATGGTTTAAAAAAGGAAGATACATGTGGGACCCATGATGTCACGTTCAGAGTACAACCACACTTTAACGTGCTGCTTTTAATCCTACACGTTTGCAAAGCATTTTTAAACTCATTTCCCTGTCAGATACAAGTCCATCTAATCTCAAACTAAAAAGAGAATTGTTCAACCAGAAGCAAATGTAGAACTTCTATCTTGACAAGAAAATACTTCTTCTTAGAAAATGGTGGGAGGAGAAACACATGCAAGATACGCACTGGATTTAAAGCAGTAATGTATGCCGAACATGTTCCAGTAGACTTCCTTCCCCCGTTATATATGATTTAAAATACAGCTCCCATAAGTTTGGGCACCAGAAATAAATTAGCACACTAATACCCCTTCTGTTCTAAATTAACCTCACAGCTGTTCAACTCAATCACATCTTTAAGAGATTTTGCATGCAATTAAAAAAAAAAAGTGACAGCACCAGTGGTTCAACTCCCTATGAGAAGTATATTGCATAAATGTTTTTAAAAAATATTATTTTACTTCTAGAGCTTTGAAATAAAAGTTACAGTCCTAACCTCACCTGGAAAATAGTATACCATTTGTGCCTATCTCTATTAAATAGGGCTGCAAGGCATAGGGGATATATTGCAGGTCAGAACTAAGGCGCATTGCACGGTCATGAGGGGAGAAAAATAACTCAGTGCCAGAAAAAAGGATCTTTGGAAGCAAGTGTAACCTAAGCTAACCTAAGCAGAAAACCTAAGAAATTGTCAAAGCTCTTTTTTCCAAACCTTTGAGCTTTATATTAATTGTTATATGCTAGTATATTTAAGCAAAAGCTGCATTCCTGCTTTAAATTCATTATAAAAAGACAACTCAATATTAACATTAAAAAGCATCATTAGGATTTTCTGTTCAGCTATCTGTTTTCCTTCTGCTTCAACAGTATAAACACTGAACATACATGCAATATTATGCACTGTATCCATAATGTCTTATGAGAATGTAAAAATGACATGACTCGTATGTATCTTTTATTACTTCGCAAAAGTAAAATAAAACTCTGTGACTTTTTAAAAATGTTTACAAAGTTGCAGTTTACATTTTAGCAGCTTTTCTGAGTATTAGCATTGCAACCATTGCACTGACATTCCTTGTATGTAACTAGGAACTACAGAAAAAGCCAAGACAGCATTTGCTATTTTAGGGCCCAGAACTGCCAACCTTACTGGGCATGGTGCTTACTACCCTTAGGAGTCCCACTAAAAAGACTGAGCTCTTATTTTGTAAATTGTGTGTTGAAAGAACAAATGTATCCTACGCATTTTATAGCTGTAGTAACTACAATTCTGCAATCCTTATTCCTGAGTAGTTCCATTGATTTCAGGGGGGTTACACTTATAAGTGCTACCCAGGATGCGTAAGGCCCAGTGTAGTCACTGGACTTAAATCCTGCAGCCAGTCTGTATCCTCTGTAGCCTGCTACACACAGAGAAAGTCTGCTGAAGAACATTAAAATGGAAGGCTTTATTTAAAACAGAAGTGAATAATGTAATCAGTACAATATCCCATTCACTTATTTTTATATTAAGTTCAATAGATTATGCTGGGCTTGATCCTGCACCACTCATGTCAGTGGGAGTTTTGCTGTTGACCCCAGCAGGAGCAAGTCCAATCCCTATGTGAATGAGATGTTTTACTAATGTTCCTGATATTCTCTCCAAACTGTTTTTGACAAGTTTCTGAGTAGCTATGTTTTTCCTGGCAAATCCTTTCCCCACATCAGTTTTACTATGCTGATTAGCACTTACTCAAGCAAATAGTCCCATTGAGTTAATTGGGTCTACTCTGGTAAGTAAGTATTACTTATTAAGGGTTGCAGAATTAGACCCCATTTCAATAATAATTATTAGTCAACCAAAGTATCAATTATCTCAACACTATGGTTAAGAACTGCAGATGGAAAAATTCCAAACCATAACCAATTAGAGATTAACTTATTTGCAGCTTCATTAAATATGAAGTCGCTGCACCATGAGTTAACTAAAATACATCAGCTGGATGAGACAACCACAAGTATAAGTTTCTAGACCAGTGCAACCCAATTAGAAGTCAAGTAGAACACATACTGGCTCAAAATACTTTTAGATTGTGCAGTTTACAATATGCACCATTGTTCAACTCATTCAGCTTATTAAAAGAAACCTCTAAATTGCATAAATTTTTTTGAGAATTCACTGCTACCTTAAAAAGTCCTACAGGAGCCAATTATAAACATTAACTCATCGAAAGCTGTGTTTCTCAACCTTTTTGATCCCAGGAATTGGCTTGCTGCCTTCCTAAATTGTCAGGAAGACCTCAGGGGCGGGCGCTGGTCCACAAACCAGTTGCTGAGAAACACAAAATGTCTCAGAAAAGTGGATTGCCCTTGGGAAAAAAAAACATTCTGCACATCTCTAGAATTAAAACTTTTTATTTTTGCCATAGAAAGCTCTAAGAACTAATATCAAGTATTGGTTAATGAAAAGTAGAACACAACTTTAAAAACTATGTTAAGGAAAAGACTGTACAAGTATATACATTACAGTATTGGTAAAAATGAACAATGTTTCACACAGAACAGTTGATAGGTAACAGCTGTAGAACCCAATGTTCAATGTATAGAGTTGTCAGCTTTTGCATCTTTGTATAAGCTGCATGCCTTAGCAGTACAAAATAAATAAGCAACCTATCAATTTTGTTATCTCCATATTTGTTTTATTTATATATTGGAATGCTGTGGTATGAATTCCCATAGAAGCCACACAGTGAGGACTCCTAGCCATCATTATTACATTTTGTAGCAGATCAGAGTTAACTTTTATATTTGTAAAATGATTTTTAGGTTTGCTATGGGATCTCTGCTGAATGTTGTAATAATATTTATATAAATGCATTTTCAGATTCATTTAGTGTAAAGCCAATTTTTTTTCCAGAGCCAATTTCTTAATATTTACAAAATGTTTTGGATTAAGTCAAACCAGAAGGTAATGATAAAGATTTAAAAAACACAAAACAAAACCAAAACCCACCCTAAGTACAATAGCCAGAAATCTAAATATAAAAGTCTATTGCCCCATAAAGAGTTTAAAAGAAGGGATCTAACATGTTTCCAATCCAATAAATACTGGAAGTGAAGTTTAAAAAAAGTTTATTTTACATGACCTCTGGACTTTGGAGATTGAAGCTCACTTCCAAGGAAAACTGAAGACTGAGACACACATGCCGGCCCGAGTCTTCTGGCAAAACTACACCTTTTGAACCACCAATTTTCCAGTTTTTTTTCTAAAGAGACACCTTAGTAGGCACAGTTCAACTTAAGGTTTAAACCTTAGCAGCAGCAAATATTGATAGCCATTATTACTGGATATATATTCTGCAAGGCAAGCTTAATTCCAGATGTTTCACACTAGGTTAATTTACAATATACCCTCAATGTTTTTCATGACATGAGGCCATGAAGCTTTTATCTAGCACACAGTGAGGTAAGTCAGTACAACCTGTGCTATTATAGGCAATCAATATTTATTTCTTTGAAAGGATTATGTGTAACTGCTGAAATGCCATCTATGAAACTCAAACAACATTCAATCTATCACATTTTAAAATATTCCCGATGCCCAAAGAGCAATTTTTATCAACATCTACACAAAATCAACCTACTTTATGATTTGACAATGCACATAGTTTTGAATTAAATCCTAGTTCCTAATTTTAAAAGGGTAAATTTACAATATAAAAACATTTATACATATTGTATTCTTAGCCTAGAAAACAGAAGTGCTGCATACTATACCTAGTAGCTAAACAAATTCTCTTTTCCTCTTCCCATTATTACAAATACTGATTTCTGGTACCCGTTAATTATAGCTTTAATTATATTTGAACCATTTACCTTGAAATATAACTTATCTTTCTGGAAATTTAAGATTGAAGGGCATAAGGTGAAGAAATGTTGGTCTGAACATGAAATAAATGTTTTTTTTAAAAACATGAATATGAGAAGAAAAATCCTAAAGTGTGATTTCGGTAAGAGATTTAATGAAAGGTTACTGATAACTAACACTACGCACAACAATTCTTTTCAGTCCTCTATAAACCTCTGTTTAATTTTCATTTTACCATTTACAAAAATTCAACAAGTTACTAAATCAGAAATGCTAGACTATGTGACTGTGCTGATAGTACTGAAAGTAACCTAGCATTTCTTGTTCTAGTTGAACTTTTACTAAACTATTTTCCAAGTGCCTAAATATGTACCAATTGCATGGGAAAGGAAGGATATTATTAAAACTGAAAGTGAATATTGATATGCCTATGCCATGGAACCTATATAAACGCATTAAAAAAAAAAAAAAAAAAAAAACCAACTTGATTATTGATTTAGTCCTCCTGACAGCAACACTTCCCATTGGGAAAAGTTTTCAGTACTTCATTAAAAATCTAGCTAAACAGGCCTGTAAAATCTGTAGTAGTCTCAGCTACAGAGCTGAGGCATCATTTACATTACTTCTCCGTTTCAGGAAGCATATTCTGCAGTCTTCCGCTAGGAAAAGTATTATAAAAATGTTCAAAATATCTGATGAAAGCCTTTTGACAAAATGAACAAAACAGGAAAGCAGCAACTCATTCTAAATAATCATCATACTCTTTAATAATAAGAAGGTCTGACATTATTCCTCAGGATTTTAAAAACATGCTGCAAAACTCAATCTTTCTCTTCAATGTTCTTTTTTGTCGATATCGTAGCTTGATATTTTTTCCCATTGCAAAAAAGAATAAAATATAATGGTCCAGCCACTGAATACTCTGCTTACCGTACTGACAAATATAAATAAAGTGTGTTCAGTTCAGCCCAAACTGAACTTTTCTTATCAGTATGAACATTTTCACAAAGAGAATTGGTTCATTTTGACCAGAAAAACAAAACTAAGATGCTGGTTCAAAAATACACTGCTCCAAACAAATGGATCAGTTAGTTTGGACCCTTGCAGTAATACACTATTCAGAGTTAATGTATGAGCAGTGGGATTTTTTAAAATCATGTCATATCCAAGAGGCTACGCTGAACCTCTTATTGTGGTCTTGGTGTTAACATCTAAAGAGAATTCAGCATTAAAGTGCTAACATGAAAGAAAAAGTTTCTGTAATAAATGTTTCAAGGTATGGGAAAATACCCCAGTTATTTTAGAAGAAAAACAATGTTTCAAATTATTTAAGGAAACTGTACCTTGTCAAGCTATAACTTTCCTTTTTTTTTTTTTAAATGAAAATTAACGAACTAGAAAAAACACTGACAGCTCCTTGGAAATATCTTATTCTGTATTCAAGTAAACTTTCAGATGAATTGCTACTACAAATGACTTGCAGCTACAAATAATCCATCTAAATGCTACCCTTTGATGAGTTGGTAGAACAAGTAAACTTGGTTTCACTTTAACAATTTGTTTTACAATATTTTTAGCAGTTCATTTGAAACAGTTGCACCTTTTCTATACTGAAGCTTTTTCAGCACTTAAAGCATTTCAGTAAGACTCTGGTATTACAAACTCAAATTCAGTACTACCCTCTGATAGATTTTGTTTAAAAAGTGATTCACTTCCCTGCTGAATGAAAATATCATCCCAGGTCATTGGCTTGGTTGGAGGATTAGAAGTTGTTCCTTCAGCATCATCTTTTCCTGCACCAACACGATAAACAAGTCCATCCTCATTTATTACAGGTATACTGCTTGAACGATCAGTAATATATGCATATTGTCTGATCTGTAAAGACCTGCAAGGATGCAAACGATAAAGCTTGGTATCTCCAGAAGGGTCTTGACTATGAACTGATCTTATATGTGAAGCCATAACCTGATAATTGATGAAAGATTTCCCACATGTCAAACACTGGTACCTTCGCTCACCAGTGTGGTGAATTTCATGTTTTGTACGGTATTCTGCAAGAGGGAAAACTTTTTCACAGTATCGACATGGATACTTCTTCTCCCAGGAATGAACGTTAAAGTGTCTCCGCAAACTTGTCAGACACACATAGGATCTCTTGCATACAATACAAATGTAGTAGACCCTTCCATCCACTATGAGCTCATAGTGATCATCATGCTTTAGCTTCATGCGTTTTCTGTTTGCAGGATCATCACCAGATGTTCTCGGCATCTCGTCAAGTTTGACTTCTCCTTCATCTGGGTCATCTTTTACAGGAATTACTATGTCATATGTATCTTCACCAATATTTGCATAAACCTTACAACCTGTTGACAAGCCTTCTATTTCAGTAGCTGTATCTAAAGTTATGATCTTCTGACCTTCCATCACATGTTTTGATGCTATACCCGCAGAAGAATCCTTGTTGCTTCCAGTAAGAACATCTGAGATTTTTATTTTAAACTCTCCAGGTTTGGAAGATGGTTCCTGTGGAAAAGTAACAACCTGTTTTTTCTGTACACCTGATCCTTCAAATGCTGCTACTTTGGGGGGAGAAGACTGCTGAACCAAAGAACTGCTACTGACTGAACCTGGACTAGATGAGCTAATGATATCATCATCTTCCACATCTTCCTCCTCCTCCTCTTCCTCCTCCTCCTCAACAGCATTTGTTTCCATTTCAGCTAAAGACTCATTATTAGATGGCTGTTGATTCTCCCCAAGCAAATTAACTGTAGGAGACACGTGTTGTTGATGTGAGGAACTGACACTTAGTGATGAATTAAGTTGAGACTGATTTAGCAAAATGATGTTGGGGGTCAAATGCTTTGGAGTTGAGGAGTCAAGTGATTCAGCACTAGTTTGCGTTTGGTTTGAATTGGGTTGGTTGGCAGAGGAAGTGAGTTTTTGAGTTGCTGCAATACTATTTAGAGGGGGAGATCCACCAGTGCTACAGGACGTTTGGTCAGAAACCACAGCAGGATTTGGGCAAGGTTGGCTCTGTGCCACTGCACTGGTCTCTGGAGAACGCTCCTTCGCAGGCACAATTTCAGAGCAAAAGATGACATCATCATCATCATCATCTGAATCACTCACTGTAATTTTTGTAGTTTCATATTCTTCACCATGTAAGGAAAATGATTCTGTTATAACAGGCATCCCACCAATTACATGTTGACTCACATGTTTTGTTGGGGATATTTGTGTTTCAAGACTCTCTTGATCTGAGCTAGAAGGTAAAGTTTCTGAAGTACCATCCTGGATGCCACCAGATAGGCTTTTTACTTGTGACAGAGGTACACCCAGTTCTGCTATAAATTTAACTCCCAGTAATTGCCCTGATTTAATCAACTCATCAAGTAAGTCTGATCGAACTCGGATTATTTTTGAGCTATATATATAGTTGAGTATTTCTGCAAAAATCTCTGCTCTTATAAAGCTCAGTTCCACCACTTGCCCAGCAACTGAGAAAAGCTGGTGAAAATACGTGCTAGAAGCAGAAAGGACATTTCTGTGGGCTCGAAATTTCCGGTCCTCCACGATGACCGTAACATCACAAAAAAGTCCATGGTCACGTTGTTCATTCAAAGACTGGAGTAGCATTCCAGAGTACTGGGTGTCTGTTGCAGAAATCAGTTTTTTTCCCTCCATTCCTTCAGAAAGAGAAGTAAAAGGAACCGTGTTAGTTTACAGAATTTATAACATTTATAACAGCTGCAGTACAGAATCCTCCCATTCAGAATTTTTTGTTTTTCCCCTGCCCAAACTAAGTCTTATTAATGAGGCCTTGTCTACACCTAATATTTATACCAGCATAGCTATGTCAGTTGAAGGGGTGAAAAAACCACACCCCAACCAACATACCTATGTTGACAAAACCCCAGTGTAGGCACAGCTAATGTCATCTGGGGAGGTGGTGTTCCTACACTGGCAGAAAAACTCTGTCAGAGTATTCTGCCACTACATTAGAGAGCTACTCATAGCTACATGCCAGTATAGGTTTAGCAGCGCGGACAAAGTCTGATTCCCACTGGTAAACAGTCCATATACTGTATTGCTCGTAAGTTTCATGATTTCTGCTACTTGTTCTCCATAGCTGTAAATATATCCAAAGGTTTGTGTTCAATAAAATGAGAAACTCAACTGAGTAATAACCAACAAAGCGTTAGCTGGAGACACCATTAACTTAAGGTCAATGTCAGATCAACGTAATCAAGATTTAGGCTCTGTAAAGCTACAGTTTTTAAAAAAAAAATTAAAAATAGAAATATTTAAAAAACAAAAAAGTTTCACATGTAAATATAAGCAACCATGCAAAATTGTCCTGAGTTAATTACAAGCGCAGCTAACAAAATTATGCATGTGCTCTTTACCACAATGACTGATGCTAATAAAAAAGCTATGGATATTTTACTCCCTGTCCAAAAAAATACAAAAAACAAAACAAAAAATTTACTTGCCCCGTGGGAGCAGAAATTTGCAAGCCTACCCTGCCATGTTTGCAACCCAACTACTGCAGCATTATTCTAAGGAAGGAGAGCCAGAAAGTGAAATCAGCAGGTCTATTTTCATCTCCCAGTACAATGCAAAACCATCAGTACAGTGAAAAGGAAAGATTTTTTTAAATGATTTTATAAATTAAAAACACAGCTGGCAAGGAAACAAATTTAATGTCAATTTTTACCCTGACAGGTCCCTTTACATAGAGAGAATGTCATTTTAGACATGGGTTGGTAGCAACAGATGAAATATTAGATATTAATTACAAATGTCAAACTACTTAAAATGGGAGGTGACCAACTGTTTATCACTATAAAATGTTGATAATTACTGACCCCATATTAAGCAAATTTCATGTTCCTTCTTCACTGTAGGTCATTGCAGCCAATTACATAGGCATTTCTTTTTCAAAAGAATTAGCACAAGTACTGTAACTTTAGAATGCTACTTCTTTGGAGAAGAAAATGTAGGTATCAAACAACTTTACTTCAAAGCTACTAAATATAACTTGGCTTTCCAAAAATTACTTGGCTTGCAAGTAATATTGTAGCATTATCAGGACTATTATTATGACATCTTGTTTTTATTGCAAAAAGAAATATGAACTTTTTGGTTTAAAACCAATACTAATTAAATATCAATTATTTCCCTTTATGGTGTCAAGCAATTTCAAAAGAACACAAAAGATACTAACCCTTACAAATGGGTAAACTCTGAGCACCCTGCCAACAACCTCAGCCTCTTAATTGTGGGAATTCAAACACTTGTGTTTTAAATAAAAATCTCTACACGTCAATGGAGAGAAAGGTTCAGTTGCCTTCTGCCTGCTCAGAGGGCAATTTAAGCAACACAAACAGAAAGAATCACATACACTGTGGTTTGTCTGTCTAGATAGCTACTGAGGATCTGCAACAAGAATCAGCCCTGGGGAAGAACCAAGGGCTGCAACACAACCATTTTGAAAGAGGACTGGAGTGGGGGGGAACCCAGTAGGAAACAAACATGGGGGATTAGCCTATGTATCAATTGAAACCCCCTTTTCAACAGTCCCGTCAACAAATATTAACAATGCCTTGCCAGTAAGTCTTTATAATATAAAATAATCTTAAAATACAGGTGATGCAAGTATCATGGAGGAGAAGAAAGACTTCAAGGTTAAGGAGCAGATGATTAATACTGGAGCAGCTTGCTAGACCTCCACATGCAGGAGTGTGCATGTTTGATTGCATTGTTATGCCTTGCAGGAGTGGCAGCATGGGAGGACAGGACACAGAAGGAGATTAGTAAAACTCTCAGACAGGGTACTGCAGGTGTGTGAGCAAAGAGGGAGTGCAGAGGTTGCAGGCAGCAGCATGAAGAGGGCGAGGACAACAATACATGGTAATGGTGGCAGATGGGGGGGGAGGGTGGGAGCAGCTGCATGGGATGGGGTGGGGATTGTTGTGCCTGGAAGCAGTATAGGGAAATAAAAAGGCACCTCAAACTAGCAGATTGTGGAGGTGAACTGCTTTAGCTGGGAAGACGGACCTCTGTGAATATTAACTAGAAGATTAAACAGGGGGTTGAACTTTTGTTCCTTATAGCAAGACGGGTGGGAATGCTGTGTATAGAGGATTAAGGGGGACTTGTATTTATACAGGAACTGTAGAGGGGAGGTAGAGCATATAAGGAGAGCTGCACTGTTGTCACTTTTCAAAGGGGAAAGTGTGTACACTTTAATTACAGAAGACTAGAAGGCTGAGCTTGGGGAATTCTGGGTGCCATATTGTCGGACTAAGTATAGGGCTGGATACAGGAGAGCTGCTATGATACAAGGGGATTGAGAGTCTGAGGATTGTGGCTTCATTAGTGGGGCAATTTGAGGATGCATTTCCCCACAACCACTGTTCCAATATGCAACCCCATTTCTGACTTCAATATTACGCCTTGGGTAAGAGGGTTGGGCGTTAGATATTGGAGGCTGGATATCGCGGGTATAGGGAGTATGTGGGGAAGCTGGTAATTGAGGGAACTGTGCATGGGGTGTTTATATGAGGCTGTAGGCCAGCTATTGGGAGCCAGGTGAGATATTGTGAGGAGAGTATTGGAGGCTGGAAGTTTGGGTAGTAGGTACTAGACATGGGGTGTGTATAGGGCTGGGTAAGGAAGGGGCAATGAGCTGGGCTACTGGGGGGTTGGGTAGGGAGCGTATAGGGAGCTAGTTGGGGACATAATAGGGGGGATATTAGGGGCTGGGTAGGGAGGCGTGAGGTGGGATTTAGGTGGGACACAGAGCACTGGATGGGGTGGTGAGGTGGGTTCTAGGTGGAGGGCTGGGGGTGGGGCATGTGAGGCTGGGTAAGAACAGTAAGGTGGCATATGGGTGAGGGCAGACAGATGGGCTTTAGGTGGGGGCTGGGGAAAGGAAATGGGGGGGACGGGTGAGGACAGGGAGGTGGGATCTAGATGGGGCCTGGGGAGCTGGAGACTGGGGGAGGGCAGGGAGGTGAGATCTAGCTTGGACATGGGGGGCTGGAGCAGGCACATGAGGCTGGGTAAGAGCAATGAGTGGGGATCTGTGGGAGGGCTGGGAGGTGGGATCTAGGGAGGTGTGGGGGGCTGGGTAAGAGCAATGAGGTGGGAACTGTGGGGGCTGGGGGACATGCGAGCTGGGATCTGTGGGGGGCTGGGGCAGGCACATGAGGCTAGGTAAGAGTGGTGAGGGGGGGATCTGTGGGAGGCTGGGGGAGGGGAGGACAGGGAGGTGGGATCTGGGGGGGGGCTGGAAAGAGCCGTTAGATGGGATCTGTGAGGCGCTAGGGAACATGTGAGGGGCGATCTGGGGGAGGGCAGGGGCGTGGGATCTAGGCAGGCATAGGGGGCTGGGTAAGAGCGGGGGGGGGGGGCATCTGTGAGGGGGAAGGGCCGGGATCTAGGCGGGTGGGGGGGGCTGGGTAAGAGCGGTGAGGCGGGATCTGTGGGGGGCTGTGGTCGGTGGAAGCTGGGGGGCTGGGCAAGGGGGGGGTGAGGTGGGATCTGTGGGGCACTGGGAAGAGCAGTGAGGGGGTGATCTGTGGGGGACTAGGGGACATGTAAAGCTGGGTGAGGGGGGATCTATGGGGGGCTGGGTAAGTGGGGTGAGATGGGATCTGTGGGGCGCTGGGGTAGTGGAAGAAGGGGGGGCTAGGTCAGACACGTGGGGGGCCGGGCAAGAGGGGTGAGATGGGATCTGTGGGGGGCTGGGAAGAGCAGTGAGATGGGATCTGTGGGGGGCTGGGGGACATGTGAGGCTGGGTGAAGGGGGATCTGTGGGGGGCTGGGAAGAGCAGTGAGGGGGGATCTGTGGGGCAGGCACGTGGGGGGCCGGGTGAGATGGGATGAGGGGGCTGGGGCAGGCACGTGGGGGGCTGGGAAGAGCAGTGAGATGGGATCTGTGGGGGGGGCTGGGGGACATGTGAGGCTGGGTGAAGGGGGATCTGTGGGGGGCTGGGAAGAGCAGTGAGGGGGGATCTGTGGGGCAGGCACGTGGGGGGCCGGGTGAGGGGGGTGACATGGGATGAGGGGGCTGGGGCAGGCACGTGGGGGGCCGGGTGAGATGTGATGGGGGGGCTGGGGCAGGCACGTGGGGGGCTGGGAAGAGCAGTGAGATGGGATCTGGGGGGGGCTGGGGTAGGTGAAAGCGGGGGAGGGGGGCTGGGGCGCTTTCCGCCCGGGGCGGGGGGGGGCGGCTCTGGCTGCTCCTCTCCCGCCCCCCCGGCCTAGGGGACAGCGGGGGGGCCCGGGCCGGCCGAGCGGGGGGGGGGGGCGCGAGCCGCTGGCCGGGGGGAGGGGCAGAATCTGCCCACACAAAGCGGGGAGCCGCCGCCGCTTCCTGCTTCCTGCGAGGGGAGCGGAGCCGGAGCCGGAGCCGGAGCCGCCGCCGAGGAGAAGGGGCCGGCGGGCCCAGGCCGCGGCGTGGGGGAGGGTCCCGGGTACCTGCGCTCCGAGAGCCGCGCTCCTTCCGCCAGCAGACAACGGGCACCAGCTCGCCAGCAGCCGCCGCGGCCCCGCCCGCCGCCGCGCCACCCCCGCCACGCGGCCGCCAGGGGGCGCTGCCCCGCCGGCCGCCGCCGCGCTCCCTGCCCGCCCCGAGCGCGCTCGGCTCCCTTCGGAGCGCGCCCCCAGCGCCCTCGGCCCCGCTCGGCTGCTCCCGGAGCGCCCGCGCCTCGGGGGCGGGCCGGGCTCGGCGCGGGGGAGCGCGGCCCTGGGCCGGGCCTTGACGTGCCCGGCCTGGCTGGGCCGCGGCGCGGATGCCAGGGCGTCGCTCGCACGTGGGCCGCCCCCAGCCCTGCTCGTTGGGGCAGCGCCCGCCAGGGCCTGCTGGCGCCGGGCCCTGCCCTGGCGGGACCAGCTCGCCGGAGTGGGAAATCGGGACTTTTTTCGGGGGGGCGGTATTGCCTACATAAGACAAAGCCCCTCATATTGGGCTGTCTGGTCACCCCACCAGCAAGGGTGCGGCTCTGCTGCTGGTAACCCTGTACGGAGGCCTCGGATGGGGCTTTGTGCCCCTGGGAGCCACAGCCCCATCAGGAATAGCGTGGCCGCCGGGGCCTTATCTTAAGGGACTGTCCTTCATTTCATTGACTGGTGTCTTAGGGGTGACCCTAGGGTTGCCAACCCTCCAGGAGTGGCCTGGCATCTCTGAGAATTAAAGATTAATCCTTAATTGAAAAGAACAGGAGGACTTGTGGCACCTTAGAGACTAACCAATTCATTTGAGTGTAAGCTTTCGTGAGCTACAGCTCACTTCGTCAGATGCATTGAGCTGTAGCTCAGGAAAGCTTATGCTCAAATAAATTGGTTAGTCTCTAAGGTGCCACAAGTACTCCTGTTCTTTCTACTGAAAATGTTAGTCACCTAAATAGGTTTTATCAACAAATGAAGGAGTTTTAAACAGTCTGATAAAAATCCATTCCCCTCTTAGCTCTACTGTCACTTTGTAATCTCTGGTGACATCACCATTACTAACTCCTCAATATCACAGTCTTTCATCTTCAACAGAACCTGCTAAAGTCAAAACCCAACAAGCCCATTTTCTTTTTAAATAACTTCAGGTCTTTATACATCATAAAGAAGCAATGGGGCAATAGCCTCAGCGTTTTCCCTTTGCAGGCCATCTTCTAATGGAAAGGCTAGAACACCTGGAGATGTCTTCTTGCGATGAAGAAACATTTTGTCTTGGCCGAACAGAGCGATGGATGGGACCAAGTGATGAGATTCACCATTGCCCTGTACTTTGTGTGGTCACGTACCTGCTTTGCAATGTGGGAATGACTACAAGAGATGCAGTGCAATGGTTAACTGGGCGTTCTCAGTTTACATTATTTAGAGACTATAACTTATCCTGTGAAGAATCAGTGATTTTGTGGTGAGCTAATCCTCCTAGAGGCTTGAACTAACACTTTAAAACCTCAGATAGTGATGAGCCACAGTGTTAGAACACTGAAGACGTGAGAAGTAATTCTTCCATTTTACTGTGCACTGATAAGGCCTCAACTGGAGTATTGTGTCCAGTTCTGAGTGCCACGTTTCAGGAAAGATATGGACAAATTGCAGAAAGTCCAGAGGAAAGTAACAAAAATGATTAAAGGTTTACAAAACATGACCTTTGAGGAAAGACTGAAAAAATTGGGTTTGTTTAGTCTGGAGAAGAGAAGACTGAGGCGGACATGATAAGTTTTCAAATACATGAAAGATTGCTCCAAGGAGGAGGGTGAAAAATTGTTCTTAACCTCTGAGGATAGGAAAAGAAGCAATGGGCTTAAATTGCACCACGGGAAGTTTAGGTTGGACATTAGGAAAAACTTCTTAACTGTCGAGGCAGTTAAGCACTGGAACAAACTGCCGAGGGAGGTTGTGGCGTCTCCATCATTGGAGGTTTTTAAGACCAGGTTAGACAAACACCTGTCAGGAATGGTCTAGTTGTTACTTAGTTCTGCCTTGAGAGTAGGGGACTGGACTACAGGATCTATTGAGGGCCCTTCCAGTCCTACACTTCTATGCATTCTTCCGCATCCTGGAAACCCTGCTGGAGTTGGTATGCACACTCCTAACACAAAAACTAGGCAAGGGGAGTTGTTAATACTTTCAGGCAGAAATCAAGCAAGGACAATTATAGCCCCAGAGATTTCAGAAAGTTCTAAGCATGTTAAAACAGAGTGAAAATGGAAACTATTTGATTCTAACCACTTCCCCAACAAATTGTCTCTAATCTTCCTGTGTAAGCCTGCTGAGAAAGTGCTCATAGACCAGCTACAGCAGCAGCAGCTTATCTCCCACAACTTCTCAGTTACTGTCCTGATTGCAGACCAGAGATGTTACTGTTTGCACTGATCTAATGGCTATAGACCCATACCAGTAGCGGGTCAAATCTTTGAAAGGTCCCGAGTGAAAGCAAAATACAAAACTGTATGTAGTACAGACATGGGTGCGCTAAAAGGCATAACAGCAAGTCTGGTTGTGTCTGACAAAGTCATTCCTCACGGCTAGACCTATGCGGTAAGTTCTGCAGAGAGCCAGCCTAGAGCAAGCTGGGTTGAGTTGTGCCTCTCTCTTTTAGGAAGAGCCTGTTTAGTCTCTCTCTGGTTTGGGGTTCTTGTCTGTTACCATTCTGAATACTAAGAAATAAAGTCAAGTGTTATGTTGCAACCTTGCAGCAAGAGTATTTTATGTTTTTATCTAATTTCTCTTTGTAGGTCGTAACCATAGCACTAAGCACCCTGATGCCCTATGACTATTATTTATTTTTATTATTTGCATTACAGTAGCACCTAGAAGCCAGATGCTGTACAAACATAGCTACTTTCAGCTCATCTCAAGATCTGACCTATTGGTAAAAACAATGAGGCGTCCTTGTGGCACTTTAGAGACTAACAAATTTATTTGGGCATAAGCTTTCGTGGGCTAAAACCCACTTCATCAGATGCATCAGGAGTGGAACATACAGTAGGGAGGTATAAATACACAGCATATGAAAAGATGGGAGTTGCCTTACCAAGTGGGGGGTCAGCACTAATAAGCCAATTCAATTTCAGTTGGAAGTAGGCAATTCTCGAGTTGACAAGAAGGAGTGGAAATCACTTTTGTAGTGTTCGTGAGGCCAATGTAAATGAGGTGGCCCATTTCAAACAGTTGACATGAAGGTATGAGTATTTAGCAAGGGGAACCTATTGGTAGCTATACTCGTGGCCTTCAATACTGTTATGAGGTGCCACTGCTTCATCTCTGACATCTAACAGGTGTCGAAGGAACTGTGCTAATAATGGCTTTCCACTCAGACCCTCAAGAATTGTGATGGGCAGCTTCTCTTCAGCCAGAGGGTCCTCACCCATACAGTCATGCAGAGCTCACTGGTGTGACCTCTTTTGCACAACTTATATAAGATTACTGGGGGAGACTGTAAGCTGCTATGGGCATCGACACGCTGACAAAACACTTACTAAACTGTGTCTCTGCTGTCTTAGTGGCTAAAAGGGATAAAGAGAACTGGATAAAAATTAGCTGGCTTAAGCTGAATCCAGGAAAGATGAAGGTGACGAGGGGGATCAGGAGAAGCATTTTGAGGATCCCGGAGGAACTATGATTTTGCCATCAGTACAGGATGCTTGCTCTCCAGTTAAGTGAGGCACAACCTCAGAGTCCCTCTGGACTCATCATTGTTCAGAGACATCCAGATAGTAGCAGGGGCTAAATATGTTTTATCCATCTTCGGTTGCCCAAGAGGCTGTGCCTTTTCCTCTCAGATGTGGATTTTGCCACAAAGATCCTGGCTTTTGTTGTTATCTAAAGACTGAAAAATGCAATATAAAATCAAATGTTGTTCCATGAAATTCACAGTGGGCCAAGGTAGTCATTGGCATACATAAGTGCAACTCCACCACTGCATGCACCAGTGGTAAACTGGATCCTGCCTGGCAGGTGAAATTGTCTGGAATATGTGTGTTGACAGTCCCTATGTTTGTTTATCTGATGACAGAGTGTTCTGTGTGGAGGGCACTCAACTCAGAAATTTGCTTCCTCAGGTTGGTGTGACAGAGCAGTTGTGTTATTTGTTTACTCAGGCAGTTCTTGAGAGTGGGTTGAGTGAGGAGGGTCTTGATTTGGGGGTGTTCTGGGCCAAGGTGTTCGAAGCACCGCAGGCCGGCAGAGGTACTCTGGAAAACGAGACCCACACGCAGCTAAGCAGCGAGTTATTGGCTTTATTGAAGGTTAGTGACACACCCGCAACGGGGACTCCAAGCGTTGCTGTCACGGAGGCGGAGAACCCAGCACACCGGAGCTTTGCCTGGGACGGAGTCTGACGAAGGGGTAAACAGCGAGCCCTAATAAGCAGTACATAAACTTATCTCATGAATATATAATAAGGTACTTCCCAACAGGGGCTTTCCGTGACCTGCACAGGGCCCTGCAGGGCAGATAGAACGGGCCGAAACCAGTTAGAGTTGGTTCTCCATGTCCTACAGCGACCGGGCGGCCTCGAGAAAGTGGAAGTTCCCTAGCTAGGCCGTAACAAAGTCTTCCGCAGTCCCTTACAGCGGGGGTGGGGGGGAAGAGTTCTTTTAGGATTATCCTTGATGTGTTGTCAGTTTAGATGTATGTTTTTGTCGTTCACATTTTTATTGTCAATGATAGCAACACGGGAACTATATACATCAACAAAAAACTATACTGGACCCAATTAACCTGTCCTATCTGTAACCCTGATGTCTTAACAGAGTTAATGATAAAGTGGGGAAAAAACAGCCTCCTTCTTAGCATCTACCTTAAAATGGTGCTTTTCATTCAGTTTTCTCTCTGTGAAAGATTCTTCTGATTTACTTATTACATGACAGGATTACTTTAAGTATACTCACCATTGCTTTCTTGTCAAAAGAACAACTGATGGTCAAAACCAAATCATTTTCCTGCCTTTCAGCTTTCTCCCTTAATGAGATAATCTCTTTTCTTTCGCACCTGTTTTCAGTGGTAAGCCTTAACAGCCAACATTTCAAAAATAAAATGGTCACTGATTTGGGTGGGCCTGTTTTTGGGAGCCCTACTTGAGCTGCCTGGACCAGATCCTCAAAGATATTAGACACCTAACTCCCACTGAAATCAGTAGGAGTTAGGCAACTAAATACCTTTGAGGAGCTTGCCCCCTTGGGCCTCAATTTCAAAAAGTGCTGAGCACCCAGAGCTCCTGAAAATTAGGTTCCAGTTGTTAGGCACCAAAAATCACTGGCCAGTCTAAAAAAAATGGAGATCTAAATCTATTGTCTAGCTCTGAAATCAGTTTTTCTTCCAAGCCAGCATCATTTTCTCCTTTTTCAAGTTGTGCAGAAGGTTTATTGTGATACCTTCTGATTTCACACTGTGAAGTCTGCATCAGAGAAGCACTAGCTGCCTCTCTGATCCTCTTTATAATTAGGGCCCTATCAAATTCATCGTCCATTTTGGTCAATTTCATGGTCACAGGATTTTAAAAACTGTACATTTCATTATTTCAGATATTTAAATCTGAAATTTCAGTGTCGTAACTCTAGGGGTCCTGACCTAAAAGGGAGTTTGGTGGGGGTTGCAATGTTATTGTAGGGAGGTTGCAGTATTGCCCCCCCCCCCACTTCCGCACTGCTGCTGGCAGCGGCGCTGTCTTCAGAGCTGGGCAGCCGGAGAGCGGTGGCTGCTGACTGTGAGCCCAGCTCTGAAAACAGCGCCACCACCAGCAGTAGCGCAGAAGTAAGTATGGTATTGCTACCCTTACTTCTGTGCTGCTGCTTTCAGAGCTGGGCCCTCGGCCGGCAACTGCCAGTCTCTGACCACCCAGCTTGGAGGGCAGCAGCACAGAAGTAAGGGTGGCTTGGTATGGTCTTGCCACCCTTACTTCTGTGCTTCTGCTGGCAAGGCGCTGCCTTCAGAGCTGGGCACCTGGCCAGCAGTTGCTGTTCTCTGGCCACCCTGTTCTGAAGGCAGTGCAGAATTACCACAATAACCTTGTGACTCTCCCTTTTGGGCCAGGACCCCCAGTTTGAGAAACGCTGGTCTCCTCTGTGAAATCTGTATAGTATAGGGCAAAAGTACACAAAAGACCAGATTTCATGGAAGAGACCAGATTTCACGGTCCATGATGCATTTTTCATGACTGTGAATTTGGTAGGACCCTATTTATAATCTTGCCACGGTTGGGACAGAGACTCTGAAGCTCTTGCCATCTGGAAAAGCTTTAATATATCTATCCACCTCACCCATTCACCATCTGTTTGCAGAGTTCCAAATTAGAAAGGTCTCGCTCTTTTTTTCTCGCCTACGTCTCTTAATCTTGCTTTTCCACCATTATTTTTTATTTAAATCTAAAAAGCATTTTGGGATGTAGTTCATATATGAAGAACCACATAAAGGAAAGTAGTACTATAGTGCATTAGATGAACCATAGGTATTAGATCCTGTGCACAATTTTGTTAGGGTATTTGATGGGGAAGAACAGTCTTGGGTCAAAAGTACAGTCCTAGGAGTCAGATGGTATTGTTGGAATTGAAAAGAAAAATGTTAAATACACCGGAACAGCTAGTTTATATGTAAATTAAATGATCCAGCTGAAAGTATTTTTTATCTTGGGAAGAGAGGCTGAAAGTGTGATTGTAAAGTACAAATTCAAGGAATCAATTTATAAGTTGTTGCAGGAAAAAGAAATAATAGTTACAGTTCAGCAATACACGGGAAGTTTGAAATTAAACCATCTTAAGAGTAGTTTTCTTTTTCAAAAAAACCTGTTCAAGGCAGAAATACTGTGGGACAGAGAGCTTTTTTTAAAGACTTAATTCTGGGAGACGGGGGGAAATCTTCAGTCATGATAAAGATTTATACTTAATTTATTTTAAAAGAATACATAAAATTTGATAAACAGGCACTAAATAACAGAACCAACCTTTCATGAACATGTCAGGAGCCAGAAATACCTACACTGAATATCTAGGTTGAATTTTCAGTAACAATTAAAATATGAGTCATTTTAGCCTGGACTACCTCTAGGGACAGAAATGATATTCTATACAAAGGGCAATATTTTGATGCTGGAAACACTGCTGATGGCAGAAGGACTGTAAAGCACTAATTTCCATGTCTATTTTTTGTTTTGCATTGCAGTATTTTATGTGTTGGTTGGCTTTTAATATGGTTATAAAGCCTGATTCAATTCCCATGAAAGTCTGTGGAAGACTTTCTGTTAACAGGCCCACATGCTGTTTTACAACTATTAACTAATTAATGCACAGAAGACTCCTGAGAGGTAGGTGAGTATTTTAATCACCATTTTACCAACAGAAAAACTAAAGGAGAGATTCATGGTCTTAGTTTTAGAGGTGATGAGCAACCCCAGCTGCCTTCAGTGCAACTGAAAGCTGAGTGACTTCACTGGGGGCAGGAGGTGCTCAACTGATTTGAAATTCTGACCTCAAGTTAGTCTAGTTCCACAGACAGATTGTGTCAGAGCTGGGATTAGAACTCAGGCTCACTGACCTGTACTCAATTCACCTCTCTCCTCCCACTCTCAGTATTAGAATGAAAGTTGTTTGCTTCCACACTTGCTGTGCTAACTTGGGCAGTGCTTCCACTACATTATTTCAGGGTCTTCCACTCTGACTGCCTTCAGCTTCCTGGTACCACTGAGCCTTACCTCATGAAGTCCAGGTTCAGCAGACAACAGTGCAGCTGGGTTAGATTTTCCCTGGACTCATTCAGTGAGCCCTACCACTAACATACGTAGTATCCTTTTAAAAAAAAGTATCTTTATCTAATTTCACTAGAGATTACTCAAAAGCATAAGGCAAGTGATGTCCTCTGATGTTGTCACTGTCATGATCCCCACAGTACTTACGGCAATGGAAGAGGTATCGCAACCTAACTGCATAGAGACATAATATAAGAATACAATGCATTGTGCAGCTCTCTAGTAACTCTCTTTGTACAAGCACGTCTCATGTAAGGCTGTATGTTTACCAATTTCAATATACAATTTGAACAGATTTCTTGCTGCTTCCAGATGCTGCTCATACCACACATTATAGATCTGGTAACTGGAATGGCTGTCCATCTATAAACAAAATTCAGATATATCCTTCTATTTGATTTGATTTTGGCCTACATAAGATGGCATAGGCCTTACAGTACGGGATAATATTATGAAATGCTTCTTTGGGTATTTATGGCAAGCTGACTTGATGTCAGGACAATATTATACTGTACTTCCCCACGCAAAAGAAAAACTGTTACCTCCAAACGGGCTTTTTTTTTTTTTTTATTAAAGAAAACATCCTTGATAAAGATTTCCTCCCCTGGCACCCATCCTAGAAAGCAAAGGGCTGTTTACTTTTATTACATAACTTTCATAACTCTCTGGATTATTACCGTGTTGCTTATTATGATTCTAAGGTGCACCTGTTGTTTAAGGATTTTTTTTAAAAAAGTTAAAAAGAACATGTTTTCCATCCAAACACTAAGTCTCATATTCTAAGGACTAATGAAAACATAATGGTTTTTTTTTTCTTTGTTTTTCATGTTTGTTTATTCCTTCAGTGCTGATGAAATGTTCTACATGGACAGACTGATGCCCTTTATTTATCCAAATAATATTTACAACACTGATAACAGCAATGCCAGTGTCCCTGCTCTCAACCCTGTGCTGGAAAGACCAGTTTTAGAGTGCCAGTGAAAATCAGTTTCCACAACCCACTAAAAACTTGGTCCCACATTGTGGAGATCTTATTCACATTGGTGAGCAGTCACTCACGTGATAATCACACTGAAGCTAATGGCACTACTACTGTAAGTAACTGTTCACCAACAAGAGTAAAGCCTTTCTGCTGTAAATGCCAACAATATTATTAATGTAAACTGAGATACTGTTTTTGTAGACCCGTCCCTTGAGAACTGGATCAAAGCCACCATAACAACCATCAGATGGAAATAGTTTTTAGTTTCTACCAACTAGGGTTTGACTCATAGTGTTGACCTATATGTGAAAGACTCCATACCACTTATATATGCCCTCAGCCATCCAGCCCCTGAAGTCAAGTTTTCAAACATGAGCACTTTTAAAAAATTACATTTGTTATTTAAAGCACCTACTTTTTAATAACCTTCTATCCATATATTTTTACCACAATGCATCTTAGTCCACTGCAAGCAAATGGAAGCAGATAGCAAATTGCAGATTCTCTCTCTCCCCTATATCCACTTACAGAGAGGGGTTTTGTGGCACCAGTTCTTTGGTTGGGGGAGAGGATTGTTTGGTGTGTGTGGGGGGGGGGGGTTAACTGTTGCAGGAAAACTAAGGGGAAAATGTTGGATCATGCACTTACACATGAAAGCAGGAAGAGTCTGTCATTCTAATTTCTTGGGGAAGGGAATTCCAGAACCATGAGCTGTCCACTGAAAAAGTGCTGTTTCTACTCATTCTAAATATTGTCCTTGTTGTGGACAGCTCCATCATTCCTGAGAAGTGCAAGTGTCATGGATGTTAATTCAGGCAGATGAGACACATCCCATTTGAAGAGAGAACTTTGGAGATTAGTACTGTGACTTTGAAGTGTCTATCTGGCATTCAAAGCTTAGTCTGCGTAGTTGCTGACAGCACGAGATTGCAGAGATGCACATCTGCCTTTTGATGTTGGCCAATAATATGGGCTGCTCTATTGTGAGGCTTTTCCAGAACTTGCATACTCATTCCCATGTAGAGGGCACTGTAATTATCAAGAGTAGGCACAATAGAGCATGGATCAGTGAGGCAAAGTCTTTTTATGACAGTACTTTTATTTCACTCAAACCCACTATTCATCCCTTTGACTGAAGCACTGTGAGCAGCTTGCCAGGTTATCACTGTGCGTCTCAGAGCTTGCACAGGACGGGGTGCCGATGACAATGCCAACACACAGGTTTTGGCTGCAGTTACTCCTGTTCTCTTTGTGCACTTCCATCTCCGGCAGGCTTCTGGCTCCTCCTTATTTAATGGCACCTTTGTAGAGCCCCTGATTACATGACCCAGTGACACTTCACGGCAGCAATGGAAGCGGAGGGAACTAGGGGTTGGGTTGGGATCCAGAGACCTCTCGCTGCTGCTTGGCTGCCTCAAGTAGGGACTAAAAGCTGCTACCATCTGATGGCTGGGCTGTGAGCTGCGCCAGTGCAGATACTGGCCCCAGGCCGGTTCCCTGGTGGGGAATCAGGCTCATCACTGCGGGCAGGGTCACTGGCTCTTGCTCCTCCACAGGGGCTCAGGCCCGCCCCCTCCCCGGAACCGGGGGGACCCCATCCCCAGCAGGGGGCGGGGTGTGGTGGGTGGGGGTGTTGAGCTCCCGTCCTGCTCCCTCGCCAGAGGTCGGGCTGTTTCCCCCGCACCCGCGTGGGGGGCGGCGGGGGGGTCGCTCCTGTGCCCTCCCACCTCGGCTCCCGCGCGTGGGGGGCCAGGCTGCCCGGCTGCCAGATGGGGCCCGCGGGGCGCTGCCCTGGCTGCGCTCCTCCCCTCGTTCCCCGCACCGCGTCCGTCTCCTTACCTGGCCCTTCGGCCCCCTGCCCCTTCTCGTGCATCCCGCAAAGACGTCTGGCCGCTCGCCCGCAACGAAACCTGGCCTAGGAACCAAACCACACAGCCTCGTTGCAGTGCGGTGAGCTAGTGTGTGTGCACTCGGATGTTCGTTTCCTCTTGGCACGAGTACCGGAAGGCGTACAAAGGTGGCACTCGGAAGTTGTTTCCCTGGGGGCGGATGTCAATGGAGGTACCCGGAAGTACTTTCTTAATCAGGAGGGAAGAGTGCAGCGACCGGAAGTGGTGGTGCACGGGGTGGTTCACTAGTGCGCCACCCGGAAGTACCCCGCGGTCGCTGCTGGCGCTAGGATAGCAACCCGGGAGGCTTCTCCTGGTCCCGGCCCGGGGAGGCCGTGATGGCCCCGGTGTCCCGGTCTCGAAGCCCCCAAGGCTCCCCAGGCTCCCGGCGGAAGGGCGGCAGCAGCGGCAGCTCCTCGGCGAGCCCCTCACCCCCGAGACCCAGCCGCCCCCACCGACCTGCGTCTCCCGAGAAGCGGGGCAGGAGGTCGCGGTCCCGGGAGCGCAACGGCGTGAAGCACTCGGGCCACCGGCGGAGCCGCAGCTGGTCCCGCGCCCGGGAGCGCACGCCGGGCGGGCCGCGCTCCTCCTCCGCTCACCACGGGCACCATCACCACGGCGGCGGCGGCGGGAAGCAGTGGCCGGACTACTACGAGAAGGAGAAGGAGGAGATCCTGCGGTTGAGGCGAGCCCCTAACCCCGGGCCTCCCCCGAGCCAGGGTGTTGTGAGGAGAGGCAGGGGCAAGAACCAGCCTCAGCCATCTCGAAACAGCGCCGTCCTCTCATCCCTGATCATCGGACACCCTGCCCTGGCCCCCACGCCAAGAACCAGACCCCCAACCCTGGCAGCGCGCCCAGGGTCCATCCCACCCACGCTCTGGCTATATGGTCCCTGCAGCCTCCTCTCTCTGTCCACTATCCTTGGTCCCACAGACATGAGAGACCCTCCCTTTTTCCAAGTGGAGGAGTGTTCCCTGCAGAGTATTTTTAAGTGCCTTCTCCAGTCTTGTTTTAAATGAACCGTGGCTGCTCACCACTTAGCTACCAGATTCATTGCTTGTTCCACCTTCGTTTTTGGGAGACTTTGTCAGTTTTGCCTTAATTTTATCCATTAAAGAAACTATGTGGGGGAGGTAGTTAGGAGCCCCAAAGGACATGAAATGAAGTAGATTTGAGTCATCTGTATTAATGTAATGGTGTAGCCCCACAGGTATGATAGGGCCCAGCTCATTAAGCTATCTTGGATAGCCTGTAGCTTTGACAAGCTTGGAAATAATACAGTCTACAGCGATGACAAGTGTGAACATGCAGTGGATGGTTCTGCTCAAAAGCAAAGCATCACATATTGGAATTTGTTGTCTCTACAGATTATATTTTCCATTTTATAGATCAGGGCAGCCAGAGGGATGTCTCGTGCAATAATTTGCCACTGGCTAGTTACCTTTGCCTTTTAGTTTTCATAATAACAAATAATGTGTTTGTCTGTGACGATTACATCCACTTCCTAAGACAATTAATTTGGAACATTACATATGTGGCCAAAAATCCTGTTTTACTAGGCTACAAAGTCTGAGGGTTCACTGAAGCTTGCAGAGGTCCGCTTTAAGATTTGTCAGACCTGCATTGGTTCCCGTCCCCTTGGTGACTGAGAAAACTAACATTGAATTGAGTCTTGGTTTTGGAGGGAATAAACAAATTTTAAATACTAAAGTGAAGAAAATATCCTTTCACTAAATCTAATTTTAGAGACTAGAAATGCTGCTAAAACACAAACTACTCAGGTTTTGAATATTAGCACATTGGGTTTTAATGCAGTATCTGCCTTTACAGGAGACTAAATGAGAGAGAGAGGATTGGTGAACTGGGAGCACCTGAAGTCTGGGGACTGTCACCAAAGGTTCCTGACCCAGAGTAAGTAATTTCTCTTGCGGGTTTTTCTCCTTCAGGAACTCTGGTCTGGAGTCTTATGTTAAAATAGTATTGTTATTAAATGTTACTGTTACTTTACAGAAATGTTCTTGTTCTGCTTTTTTTATAATTCATGTTACGCGTCTCCAAAGTTGTATCCAGTTATGACTGTTTAGTGATTTGATTTTTCATATAATCCCAACAGATCAATTACATGAGGTTTCAGCAGTTGTAGATCAAATAACGTTGTCTTGTGGTTCAGAGAGTGCCTCAAATATTCGCTATTTAATGGTTTCATTCATTACTAACACAGGCTCTGAATCCTCAAACAATTATATGTGTGTTTGATTTTGGATAAATAATCTGCACTTCAAATCATATTTCATAATTAAGATATTTTTGTTTCTGTTCAGTTCCGATGAGCATACCCCAGTAGAAGATGAGGAGGCGAAATCTAAGAAGAGTAGCTCTTCAGATTCCAGTTCAGAAGGTATTTTGTTTTGACCATAGAAGTTGTTTGCACACTAACAGAAGATTGAGGGTTAGAATCTATTCACCTTACTTACAAAGACTTCATCATTCGTCAAGACTTCTACTGACTTCAGTAGGACTCAGCAAAGCCGGCATGATAGAGTTCCATGAGAGGGGGATGCTAGCATACTAGGATCCAAAAATATTAATGGAGTGCCAGACTATAATCATCTTGCAGGTAACATTCTCTTTTTAAATCTTTACAGAAGAGAAAAAGAAGAAGAAGAAGAAGAAAAAGGAAAAGAAAAGAAAGAGATCCAAAAGAAAACACAGAAAGCATTCTGGGGACAGTGACAGCGAGTCTGAGTCTGAGCTAAACACCAGTGGTAAGAAAAAAGGCTTCTATTAAACTGTATGGACTGAAACCTATTGTATGTGTTCTTTATGATCATGTGGAATATTGCATCTGTTGTGCTGGCATCCTCATGATATTCTGGGATTTCATACATTAGTTGCTCGTTATGGGAAAAAAATCTGTGAATCTGTTGACCTACAGAATACGTTCTGAAGACAAATTTTTCTCTTGTCCCAAGATCCATATAAATTGTAGTGAAGCTTTTTTTAATTCTACTTGTACCTGTGTTAAGCTCTAATTTTTTCTGGCTCTATTCAAGACTAATATTGAACGGTTTCCCTTTGTGCCCTTTTCTCATTCTCATCTCAGGGCTACCTCTTGTATTTAGAATAGCCTCTGTTCCTGTGCACCAAATAACCACCCTCTCTACTCAAATGTCTCCTCAAAACACATCCTCTATGAAGTCTCTCAGCCCTAATCCACTTTGTGCAGGATGTGAAGTCACAACATTCTAGACCAGAGGCAACATACAGCCTCTGTTGCTGGACTTCAGTAGCCATTCTGATAGAAATTAATCACTAATCCTTTATTTTAAATTCTTTCACTGTTCTGTTGAGTTTGCAGTGTCTCTTGTTCCTGTACATGGGGTCTGGCCATCAGGGAATGGTATCCTGAATTTAATCTATCAGGCATTTCCGTTCAGGTGGTGATAGTATATGAGTACATTGAATAATATTGTTTTGACTGTGTTTGGATATTGTAAATGACCTGGAATTGAGACCTTCCCCTCTAATGCACGGTTACTCCTACGGGAATTCTGCGCTTAATATTTTAGAATTCTGCAAATTCTCCGTATTTTATTTGTCAAAATAACACAATACAATCACGCCAGTTTCAATTATTTTGGTAATTTATTTCAAAATACCTGTCAGCAAGTATGTCTGTAACAATACAGACCAAAAAAAAAGATTCAGGCAATGTTTTTTTGACAAATAGATTCCTTACTAGGCATATTAATACAGAACTTCAAGTAATTCATTTAAACTACAATACAGAAACATATTTCCCACACCCCTCAGAAGCAGTGCAAAGCCTTGGGGGAGTTGGGTAACGGAGGAGCTCAGGGAGAGGAGCCTGGGAGTGAACCTGGAGGGTTGGGTGTGGATGGGAGAAGTATGAAACATGGGCATGGGGCTTTCAGGGGTGGGGATTGTTAGAGAGTTGGGGAGTCTCCCCCATGCAGACCCTGGACCACTCCAAGCCTCTCCCATTCAGTCAGGCACATGTGCCCCTGTCCCCGTGTGTCCCTGCAGCACCCCTCACATTCAGCCCCTGGCTCAGTATTGTCACCTCAGTAGTTCCTGAGCCTGTGCCAAGTCATTTCCCTGCACATACACACACTAGCCCTTTTGAACCCCAGTCTGTGACACCCCCCCCCGCCCCCCCAGCAGCTTGATGTGCCCCACTCTATCTACCCTAAACTGGTGCCACTGACAGGGTGCTGCGATGAACGCAGCAGGCTGTTCTAGCGCCACAGCGGCCTACGATGGGTGAAAGACGTAACTGCAGCACTTCTCAGCAGAATGTATTTTCTGTGGGCGAAAAAATTCTGCGCTGGACATGAATTCTGCATATGCACAGTGGTGCAGAATTCCCCCATGAGTAGTAGCTAATCACTAAGCCATTCTGGTGTAGGGTGAACTGAGGAATTCAGGGGCATTTCTACTTTTATCGCAGGTGAGTAGCTCAATGTTGCAATACTAGTTCTCTCCACCTTACTTTAGCTGCTGTTGTGGGGGGCGGGTTATATTTCCAATAAAGTGCAGTACTTTCTTCATTTTATTACCGTGGGTTTTTTTGGTGATTGTTTGTTTGATTTTTCAGATGAAGATAAAAAGAAAACAAAGAAGAAAAAGAAACATAGAAAGTAAGAGCAGTCTCTTAAAATATTGCATTTAAAACACTGCTGTTTTTAAATCTGTATGTGTCTTCCATGAGGGAACAGCGATATTATGATACTGTTTCCCTAGCTGATGAGTAAGGAAGGGCCAACACTTCTGTGTCTCCTGTAGTTAAGGGGCCCATGGTATCATGTAATAGCCTCACTTCAGAATCTTCATGACTCTACCTCAGACCAACTGAATTCTGGCTAATGAAGGACCCAGTCCAAACTTGAAAGAGGAATCTGCCAAAGAATGGTGTGTGGAAGACCCACAATGGTATTTGTTGGATCTGTAGAATGAAATGTTTTTTGTGACTTACTGAACAGATAGATACCAATTGAACCCTCCACTGGGATGCTGCTTGAAAAATTGATCAAGTAAGCCTGGCCTCTAGCACTATTCCCTTTTCCCTGTTAGGCGTATAAATGTCTGTCTGTCTCATCTTTAACTTCGTTACAGAAAGAAGTCTAAGAAAAAGAAGAGTAAGAGGAGTAGGAAGAAATCCAGTGATTCAAGTAGTGAAGATTCTGATGATGAAGCTCTTCAAGGGGATGATCTCTGGATTGAGAGATCAAGTAGGTTCTTTCTATTTTACACTTGTGTTAAACTCCTAGGTATTGTGTTCAGTCATATCAGTTGCTGATATGTTGATGTCCTGTGTAACTGACCTGACTTAATCAGGTGTGTGACAAATTTGTGCAAAGCAGAAGGTAAAGCAATAATATTTGTGATTATTTGTATTGCAGAAAATACAGACGCTGATAATTTAATTGGACCAGAAGCTCCAAAAATGCATGCATCTCAAGACGATAGGCCTTTGAAGTAAGTAGTCATATATGATTTACACAAACAGATCAAATCAAGGAAAATAAACATGAAGGTTGCCATGCCAGATAGTACCTGTAGCCAGGAGTGAAGGTGATGTTTTCTCGCAGACTTTCATTTGTTAGAGGCACTAAATCTGTGTTTTATTCTTAAACTGAAAACCTACTGAAATCAGCTAGAACTTGCAGCATGTGTACCTGGTAACTATTGTTAGACAGTTTGTTACATTGTTTTCAATAGAGTGGCCATGATACAGTATTATTTTTTCAAATACTTTCTGCAATGTGGTGACTTTATCCCAGCTTACCATTAAATCAAATTCTCCATTATAATTAATTAATTTTGATTCAGCTCATGACTTACAATCTCTGTTATTGATGGAAACTGCCAGAATAAAGGAAGCACAGACATTAACTGGAGAAATGGCGATGAATGAATAGGGTGATGAATAGCGAGAGGTCAAGTGAGTTACTCTTAGTGACCCTTCCGCTTCAGCTGTCCCAGAGCACCAGTAATGCTTCAGTAACGTGTCCGCCCAGAGGAAGGCCGTCCTGCAGTAAATGGAACCTTTTGTTACAAACTTCCTTGCTTCAGTGAGTCTGGAAAGCCAGCATGGGAGCGAGTGTTCCAGTATGTCATGTCCAAGAGTTTGAACAAACTGTTAATTCTGCTGCTGCTCTGGTTGCATGAAATACATATCACTTAGTTGAGTTCTCAGTGCTAGATTTATCATGGCTCCTCTGCGTTCACTCATGATTTAATTACTCTTATGACCGCTTCAGTTTGAAACTGATGACTTTTTTTTTTTTAATTAAAGCTATGGCCACGCTTTGCTGCCTGGTGAAGGTGCAGCTATGGCAGAGTACGTAAAGGCTGGAAAACGCATCCCTCGAAGAGGTGAAATTGGCCTGACCAGTGAAGAGATCGCATCGTTCGAGAGCTCTGGTTATGTAATGAGTGGTAGCAGGTAGGGGGTTTTTTGATGATGATACTTAGGGTGAGATTTACGCCTGCATAGGAGACCCAGTTGAAAGCACCAAAGAAAAGTTGCTACGTGTGTATATTATGCAACAATCAAAAAGGTTAAACAGTCTGCGACTACAAACATACTTGTTCATCTCTGCTGATCTACAGTAAGTTTGTTACAGGTGTGTTTTCCCAAGGACAAATATACTCTGCAGTAGTTTCCCTTCTGTAAAATGGGGATACTGATTCAGACCTCCTTTGGAAACTTCTTCGAGGTCTACAGATGAAAAATCACGATATAAGAGCTAGGTATTATAATTGCACTAGAATGTAAATATAGTCTGAGTTCAGATCACTGGAAGCCTGATGTTTAGATAATAGAGACGGCAGTGTTGGTGAGTTCCAGATAGCATATTGGATAATAGGACAGGCAGTGTAGACTGTGCAATACGGGGTGGGGAAATAGTCTCCCAAAGAGGGATAAATGGTTTTTTGCCTCCTGACAAATGCAATGTTCTCCTCAGGCATCGCCGAATGGAAGCTGTGCGTCTGCGTAAAGAGAACCAGATCTACAGTGCCGATGAGAAGAGAGCTCTGGCATCTTTCAACCAGGAGGAGAGACGGAAGCGAGAGAACAAGATCCTGGCTAGCTTCCGGGAGATGGTCTACAGAAAGACTAAGGGCAAAGAAGACAAATAACTCCCTCCCACCCCCCCTTTTTTTTCCCCCAATTGTACAGCACGGATTGTAGTAAACAGTGGCTATCACCTTCTTGTGACTTGGAAACAGCTGTAAAGTACTGCAGTGCCTTCCACCCGATGGGATGCATTTCTCAGGACTGGATCATTTGTATCAAGAAACAATCACCCTTAGCAGGCTTTCTTGGACAACTCATTCACCAGCTGTAGGCAACTGCCATTAAGGGAAGTACAGAATCCTGAATGAGACTGAGGAGCACTCAAGGAGATTCATGATCCTACAAGATGGTAATGCACTGTATTAGACCTGGATATGGACACAACAGGATACCATCATCAGCTGGGCTGCTGCTGGTGAAATGAAACATAACTATCTTCCATTTATTTTGGTTAATCATCGTGGACAAAATCAGACTAGACTTCACCACCATGAACAGACTACTATTAGTAGCAAAAAATAAGGAATTCCTAAATAGCCATTTAGATTTGATGATTGTTCATTTATGATGCAATTGCGAAAAGTTCTTTACGCACTGTACATTTATGGTTTCCTTTTAGTTGTTTTGAGAAAGAAAACTCACTTCATGGCTTGTGGTTCAGATTCCATTTGTAAATAGAAATATATTTGTAATTTAATAGATCTTGGTTTCAACTATTTTAAAAAAGATCACAAGCAGTGTATATTATAGAAGTAGTAACTTTAAGGGTCTGGCCTAGAACCTCCAAAATCCCAGGACACTGAATAAAAAAACTAAAAGCTTTTCTCCTTCTCTGCTTAACTGCTGTACATAGATATATCTGTCAGGTGCGGGGCAGTAGTAACCAGTGTTTAGAAGTCCTGGAAATACATAAGTAGTAACAGAGGGTGGATTTTAATTCCAGTTCTGAATTTCTTTCCTCTTGGAAATCTTCTAGATTAAACCCTTACGATTTTAACTCCTTGTATTTTAATTTTCTTTTTTCAGTAGTATTAATCTCTTAAGATTTGCGGTTAGAGGCCTACTCCTGATCAATTCTTATCCAGTATTCCCCCATTGCCATCTGGTCATCATATTTCCAAAATGAGTATCCTGTATATCCTTTGACTTATTCTTTCTTATATACTTTAAAAAAAAAAAAGTAAAATAGCATCTGAATGTACTTTTAAAATCCCTGGTTTCTAGTTCTGAGGGGTGGAAATACTTACACCCTGTGGTAGGTTTCCATAAAAACTTTAGAAATCCTGTTATCCACTTCTGTTGGATTTATAAACCTTGTTTTAACATAACATTAGGCTTAACCTACCTCTCATCATTTTAAACTATGTGTATCCTGATCTTGGAACTCTCTTCTGCTGGCGTTTCCTATGTGTCTGTGCAGAGCCAGTTGCAAGATCAGGTCCTTAAGCTGTCGATGTTAATGTCACACTAATTTAAAACATGTCTGCATGATGTAGTAGCCAGGTACCATTCTTGTACGATCTAATTCAGAAGGGCTAGTAAAAGAGAAGGAAAGGCAAAACAAAGAAGCCTGTTCCCGTGCCCTTAGTTTATTTCCATATAACACCAACAGATTGTAGGTGCCCTTTTGAATTGGATTTAATCTGAAGCAAATCTTTATTTAGAAAGTTATGCTCTCCATGAGAATTCTCTTGCTTTCAATGATGTCTTTGAGCCACTTTTCTCTAAACCGACACTGTCCTGGTCTAGAAAAAAACAGAACAAACAGTGTAAGAATAAAGGTAGCAGTCAGCTGCAAATCAGAGTTCTGGCAGCTGGAAAGAGGCCCTTTGAAGTGGGCAAGCCTATCCCCTGGAAGAATGAGGCTTTTTAGGCCTGTGTAAATCCATCACTAATTCAGTACGCAGGAAATAGACATAGGACATGTACATGCTGGGATAAAGAACTATGCTAGCTCGGTGGGGTTTGAGTGTTTTTTTGCTGGTGGGATTTTAGTGTGGTTTCCCTGAGTCGCATAGACAGGATTTTTTTTTAAGAACCCGGCTATAGCCAGCTCACTTTCCTGCCTCTGCTGAAGCACTGTCCTACAACTTGCTTGGGATATAAAAAGATAAATTTACATAGATCTTGTTCGAATGCTAGTGGAGCTAGGTTGGGCTCCCAGTTTGTATAAGGCTGTGAGTTGTTATTAGCATTCCACATACACCTCACGGATTAGACTCTTAGCCCTGCTTCACCCGTATTGTGCCACAAATCCCAGAAACAGCCTGGAATTTTCCCTGGGGGGAGGCCCCAGAATTTGTAGTGTCACCATAGTTGACTTATGTCACAACCACTCAGCCCTGGTGGAGGGTATGGCCAAAACACAAGATCCTCAGCTGGTGTAAGTTAGAGCAGCCAATAGCAGGGCAGGGCCAGACAGCATCAGCCTGCTGGCGCTGATTCCCTGACACACTCAGCTATGGTGGGGTGGGGCCTATCTGTACCCATTTCTAATATAGCTGGACATACCTGAAATTAACCATGGTTTAAGCACAGTTGCTAGGGCCCTTCTACAGTGGTTCATTGCTTTAAAAAAAGCTACAGAAAAAAATATACCTGTGAATGAACCTATTTGATTCCAAAATGAAGAATACCTCAACTGGCAAGGTCTGCAATAGATGAAAGTGGGGGTACAGTTAAAGTAGGCATTTTTATCCATTACAATTCTCTCTTGTGAAAGGTTGCATGGCTAGAACAATGTCATCCGTTATCTTATTCTAAGAGCAGAAGGTATTTGCTTACACACAATTCTAAGTCTTTCTCGAGCCAGACAGCTAGACTTTACCAAGTCGTATTACAGAGTGGGAGATCTACTGGACAAACCACAGAATTGCAACTGAGTGAGTAAGCAAGCAAAAACCATCAAAGGAAGTCAGATGGGTCAGTGAAAACTTCAATTATTTTGACATTTAGTTTTGTGATAGTTCTTCATAGTATTACAGCACATTTGCAAACAATGTAAAATGAATGAAAGGACCACAGTAGCATGCACTCTAAGGTTACATTTTAGCAGCAAAGGGGAGGGAAGGCCAAAGAACTATCAATTTTAGTGAGGGTCTCTCAGGTTGCAGCATTCATATCACAGGCCCCTTCCTGGAATATTAGTCACAGCACATTATAGGATGTTTTCTCATTTTGCGGAGAGTCCGATTCAAACCAGAATCTTGACAGGGATCAAGTATTGATCTAATCACTTGTGCAGTTATGAACTTCACTTAACTTACTCGGACAAATTTTGACAGCGCCCCCCCCACCTTACATACTGTAATAATTTAATTTACTGCTTTCTCATTCCACAGAGGGAGTAAAGTGAAATTTTTTTACTTTCACATTTCAAAGGGGAAAATGAGATGGTTGAGTAATGCTTTGAATACGTACAGGTGGTTTAATTTTGGAGATCTCAATGATGAAATAGATGCATGCTGTTGTTCGTGGGATGGGCTTCCTGCATGTTGGGATGCTCCAGCGAACCCGGTAGTGGTACCTCTTGCTGTACGTCAGTTCTTGTTCCTGGAGGTAGTCTGACCAGTGAAGCCAGCTCCCATGAAACTCCCACGTCTGCTGAACATACACCACACTATAAAACTTCCACTCTCTAGTACAGATGACTTAAGGGAAGTGGGGAAAAAAAGAGATTGTGTTGCTCTTGTTTAATTCTGCCACACACATCAAGATTGAGGGGACATGGTAAAAAGGAAATGCTACTTTTAAAAACTGTTTAATCACAGTCACCTCAAGAACTTATTTCTGCAGCATATTACTGAGGCAAATAGTTTAACAAGATTCATAGAAGATTCAATGTACACAGAGCAGCGTTTGTAATAACAGAAGGCAAGTTAAAGTTAGCTGGGTTGTCATCCTAATGCTTCCAAGCAAAAAGCTTGATTGGCTGTAGAATTCAGAAGGATGTTTCTTCATTCAGTATTGCCTACCGTAGTTGACTTGGTGCATTTCTAATTTGTGGCACTTTTCTTATACAAAGCACCTTAAAAACCATGAACATGAGGTGAGGCAAGTGACTATTTTCCCTGTTTTGCAGATGGGGACATGACACACAGCTTTAGGGCCAAGTTTTCAAAATGTGTCTCTAACTTTGGATGCCTCAGGTTTTGGGGGGCTCATGTTAGACACCAAAAGCCTGGTTTTTCAGAGTTGCTGAGCTCCCTCAGCTCCAGATGGGTGCAATGAGAACTGCAGGTGCTCAGTGTTTCTGAAAATCAGACCCAAGGGGTCTCAAAATTTGGATGCCTAAAATTTACAGGTACTTACAAATATTGGCTCTAAGTAACTTCTCCCAGGCCACATGAAATCAGCATTAGAGATGGGATTTTAACAGGTCACCACTGGAGGCAAGCAATCCACTACACCAGAGGAAACAGTGCTGTCTTCTGCTTTGGCATTTCCTGTATTCATGGGGCACTAGACCCTCAGCTGTACTTTAAGCTCTATTCAGGTTCTTGGATTTTTCATGTAATATTTGTGAAAAGCTGTCTAGTGAAGGTGACAGTGAAAAAGAACCTATTAGATAGTCTAAACCCAGGTCCTCAGAAGGGCTTAGGTGCCTAACTCCCATTGATTGCAAATAAATATCTGTGAGGAGCTGAGCCTAAGCTTCCAAAGGCAATTTCACTGCATGGGCATACCTGAGTCTCATCCAAAGGCCATTAGGACACTGAGTTTTGCAGATAGGAACAATAAGGAAATGGAGAGCACCCAAGCACATGAGGAGAGAGGGCATGCCGACCAATTGGAAAGCCACCCAAGGGTGCCATTGAGTAGTTAAAAGGCCTGCTGAGGAAGCAAATTTGGGGCAGGATGCCCAAAACAGTGAGAAGGGTTTCAGAAGCACAAAAGGAGTATTCGGAGCGATCAGGGAACAGAACCAAGCTCCAGAAAATGTCCAAGCACCTTCTCTGCATGACTCAAGTGACATCTCAGTGGGTGTTCAAAGCTCTCAAGTTGTTAGGCTGCCATCATTGAGTCAGGTGGAGAAGTTCAAACCCCCTCCCTGCCTCCCCCTGCCCTCCCCCCACGCACACTTATGGGGCACTGTAAAGGTAGACTGCTCTACAAACACATCTGGACAAAGGGTGCTGGGCCTCCGTTTGGAAAGTAGACTGTAAGTACTACCAGCAATAAATAATAGGTCGTAACTTCGCTCATCAGCTTCAGAGGGAGCAGGCCATGTTGGCTCGGTGCGTTTACAGCTATACTGAATGAAAGAATGGCTCTGTAACTTACTGACATGTATTCCTCAATTTGCTGCTGTCCCCTCTCCACTGTAAAGTCCTTGCATGAGGTCCATTGAATGTTTTGGATGATGTACTCAGCTTCTGCAAACAGACAATATACTGCTTAAGCCGCTTGATGGGGCTCTGACACGCTAAAGGACTTTCAGTGGAGCAGGCTCTGTATTTCAATACCTCTCTCTTTTTCTTGCAAATCTCGAAGATGCTCTTTTGCATCCCTGATTACATCCTCAATTAAAATCTGTGCTTTTTCCTTGATGACAGCATCTTCGTCTCCCACACCCATTATCATCAGCTTTAGAGAAAGAGAAATTGACAAGTTCACTACGAGAAGGTCAATACATGAAACTTGGATAGAGCTGGGCTTTCTTACCTTGTCTACCCCCAACAGACCTTCAGCTGATCTGGAAAGAGATAGCAAAACAGCAGCTGCTTTCATTGGTTAATTCTCTTATAGCCCCTGACCCCTTATTCCCTGTATATACCCACACCAAAGTCTGGTCCTAAAATATCTCCCTGCCAATATTAGAAAGCAGCCTCTCCTACTCTCATAAACCAGATAGGTTTAGTGCATTGGGCTGAGCTCTTTGCTGCAGTAATATGCAGAGGGAAGTTCAGGGATTTAGCTGGCAGGTCCCACTGACAAGAGAGTGGTGATATTCCTGGGGCATCAGGCCTGAGCCTCAAATGTGACACTAGATTCTTCAGGTTCCAGGGGGAGAGAGTGGAACTGCTCTCATGCCTACCTGTCTGAATGCACCTTACAGGTTTTTTCCTTAGTGCTGGGATCTGCTCTATCCCCTGTAGCCTGCAGATTCCCAGGGCTCATTAAGCAGCTGGCTCTCTGGGTTCCTTAAAAGAGTGTTTGCACACAGCCGTCACCAGGCAACACTGGTGGCAGCCAATAGAAAAACAGAGTCGATGTACAGGCATTCCATTGTGTTTTAAAACAAGAAAAATAATTGCTTAAAGTTTAGCCATTCAGCATCATGGCTGTGCAGATATTGTCAGTGTCAAGGGGGGGTTCCCGTTCTGCTCCCACTGAGCAGGATCAAGCCCTTAGACTGGAGCTCCATGGAGCAAACTCTGTCTTCCTCTATGCTTGTGCTGCACCGGGTATGCAATAATAATCCTAACTAGCAGCAGTTCATTGGCCAATCTTCATGGAAGAGTCCTGCTAGGGAACAGGTGGCCAGCATTAGCAGGGATATGGATTTCAGGATCCAGCAAGCTTTTGTCATCACTGCCTTCTATGGCTGTGTGACTTACAGCCCCTGCAATGGGTAAGGAGAGATTGTTCAATCCCTGGTTAGCCTGTGCAGGATTTCCTAGATTCCTTGTGCACAGCCTTAGTCTGAAGTCAGGGGAGGAAGACTGCAGGGGGTCAAATCTTGCATGGGTGTCCACTGGTGACAGGAAAGGGACTTGCTTGAATTCTTTACCACTTATTAGCTCCGATGCTCTGCCCTGTCATGAGCGTCCCAGGGTGATGGCACAGTGGGACAACGCTGCAGTCGTGTTTCCATTATCTTGTATCTGCCTCCAGCCACAAAATGCCCTATGCACAGGCTGCTCTGACTGTGTGTACTGTGTCCTCTGCATCATTCAGGCTAGGCCTGAGCTGTGCTTAGTGGTGCTAACTCAGTGAGGTGGGGGAAACTGGGCAAATTTGCGGGGACTGGGAATTTGCTTTTTGGCAAACTTTCACTACAAAACAAATTCATAATTTCATCCCACAATTTCTAAGTCCAGAAACTTTGCTCTTCATTCCATTTTCACTGGTTGGCAGGCTTCACATGGAAACACATGACAGTCCTATTGGGTTTGTCCATGTTTCCCTGTGAATTCACCATGGTGCGAGCAAAATAAGTTTGAAAAAGTCAAGGCTTGCCTCTGAGACCTGGCACTGGGGGAAAGGACTGTGGCTGTGTGACAAACCAAAGCAGTTAGCAAGTATGTCTGAATGAGAAATGTTGCTCGGGAAGGAAAGCATGAAGGGGAAGAGAAAGAGAAGTAATCATGAAGTGGGCTACAGCATGGTTTAGTGATCAGACCACGGGATTGGGCGTCAGGAGAGCGCGTTGCAGTTCTGGCTCTGATGTTGATTCAATGTGTGTCCTTGCACAAGGACCAAAGGCCAACTTTTGAAAAATGCACTTTGTGTTTGGGTGGAGCAGTTTGTGGGGTGTCCAACTTCAGATACGTAGGGCCTGCTCTCAGAGGTGTGGAGGCCCCATCGTTCCACTTGGAATCTATGGGAGCTACAGGTGCTCAGCACCTCTGAAGATCAGCCTCTGGGGCCCAGATCCTCAAAGGCATTTAGGCACCTAACTTGCATTAAAATCAATAGGATTAGGTGCCTGAATATCTTGGTGGATCTGGCTCTTGGTGTCTAAACCAGTGTTGCCAACGTGCTATTTCCTTGTCAGTGATGCAGTTTGGCTGGGGCTGGAGCCAATGGTGACATGAGAAGCTGCAGCCTTCTCACAAATTTCAGCTCTGCTGCCCCCTCCACCTGGAAAACCCTCTTTGATTGGCTGCCTTCTCCACTTGCCCTCCTGGAAGAGGGAGCAGGCAGAGCCCAGCAGCACAACGTGGCTCCAATCCCTCCTTTCCTGTGAAAAATGGGTCAGTCTGCTCCCCCCTCCATCCCAGAAATACCAGGCCAGGTAAGGGGGATGAAGAACCCCTGGGGGAACAGCAGTGAGGCTGGGGGTCAACACTGACTTGGAGTTGAAGGGGCAAAACTGATTGCTGGGGAGTGTGGGGCTGGGGAGAGCCAGAGTTCACTCATTAGAATTGTGGGCTTGGGGAGAACCTGGAAGCTCCATCCAATCAATCGGGCAGCAACCAGAGCTCCTTCAACGAGTGTGAGACTCACCTCACCCACTATGTGTGGGAGAGTTGGCAATGCTAATTGGTACATGTGCCTGGCAAAGGAAGAGGGTTCAAAATCAAAAGAGAAGCTAAACTCCACAATAGATTTACAAAAAAGATCTTATGATTCAGCTGGGAGGAGGAACTGATTCAGATTTTGTAACTCTTGGGGTTGGCGGCAATGAGGTACCCAAATTAGAGGCCACTTCTGAAAATGTGAACCTAACCCCCTTTTGTGTCTCAGTCCCAGATCCTCTGAGGATAATAACAATACCTGTTGCACAGGGATGTTGCAGGGTGTATAGATTGATGTTTGTGACACAGCTCTCTTCAGATGGAAGGTGTTATGGAAATGCTATTATCATTACAATGAAACATGCCAGAGGCACAGAGAAAGCAGGGTACCCCTAAAGCAGCGTGGAAGTAGGCAGGGATGTGGGAAAACAGGAAGTATGGCTCAGCAGTGGAAGCACGTGGAAACCTAGAGACCATGCCCCGTAGATTGTACAGTCCACGAGCCAAGGTACACTAGAGACTATTCCTTGGAGTTGTGAGTAAGAAGGACCCAACGGAGCCTAGTTTACTTCTGGGAGACAAGAAAATTAAATGAAAGCTAAACACCAGAGAGCCGTCAATGAAACCCTGCTTTGATCATTAGCACTCTCTGCCTCTGTGTTCTTAAAAGGTGTTTTGCCTCCTGCCCCTCATTCAATGCACCTGATTAATCACACAGGTCTGTACCCAATACTTTGCAATAATCCTTGTTTCTTTGTGTAGATGGTTCAGGAATGTAACAGCCCCGGCTGTGTTCTTTAGTGGGAAATTGGATTTAAGGGTCCCAGCTGAACTGCAGAAATTGATCCATTCCAACAGACTAGTAGTTCTCCTAAGGCTGCAAAAATGGGACCCGGAATTCCCGCACTAGCAACAGCAGATCTGTAGCATAGATAAGGGGCCCATTGAATTTAAGCAGCTTTACCATGACATCATCTAACCCTCTTTAGAGCTCCTTGGATTATAAGGCCAGGTGGATGACCCTGACTTCCCAAAGCTTGATGCTAGGCAGCCCTCTGGAGGCAACTAGAGACCCTGAACCAGATTCAGGCCAGACCCCAGCCAGTGAAGCTTGAGTGCATAGTGATTTTTTTTTTGAGTCACCAATGAAGAGAATTCTAGCCCCTTCAAAACACTGGGCAGGGGGAGTGCCAGAGCAGGGAGTCCTTCACAGAAAGCAGGGGAGAGAGATTCTGAAAAGACAAGTGTTGTGAGCAAGAAATGCAGAAGGGGGAACAAACGGAACCAGGTGCAAGGTGCTGTGTTGACATATGCTGCAGAACTGCCCAAAAGCTGCAGGATCGATTACACCAGACCCAAAGAGGGGGGATAGGGCTTGTGACAGACAACCCAAAAAAATTTACTGTCTGTCTGGGAAGAGGCAGACCTTGTTCATCCGGCTGTCCAGACATATGTTCTAGTATATCCAGGGTAATCATCAGAGAGGGAATCTCTTCCAGTTCTCCATCAAGTCATGTTCTATAAGGTGAGAAGAGTCCTGCCATTGGATTTCCATTATAAAGAGCCCCACTGGGCCCAAGTGAGAATATTGTCCATGTTGCCACCTGTCTAGCTATTCCCATGATCATCCCTTTTTCTTTTCTTTTTTTAAGAGGTAGCTGTCCTGGAAAATCTGTACAAGTGCTCAGTACGCACTGCCAGCTCCCAGTTTTATGGACTCAGGATAATCTCAGAAGTCCCTTTTTTTTTTTTTTTTAAACTTCAGTGGTGGCAATCTTATCCATGGAATGTGGCTGGGTTCCCCCATGTGAACAGTCACCCAGCTGCTGTCTTGGACCCAACCTTTGGATCCCACATGCTTCCAAGCTTCATGGGTCTGGGCAGAGTCTGGACACTGGTTCTAAATCTGCCCTCTCAGGCATGCTGTGTTGACATGGGGAATCTGTCTGTCCAATTTATGAACGATGTGAGATTATGAACTCTCTGTATATATCTTTACCAAGCTGCAAACTGTTGCATGTTAAAAATGGAGTTTGTAATCTCTTTGTCTCCCTGTTAGACTGGAATTCCAAAGGTGGCTGGCAAAAGGATAACAGAAGAGGGTTGTTAACTTAAGTGCTTGACCATTGAAATGTAATAGCTCTAGACCAAAGACTGGCTGCCAGCCAAGAGACCTAGTTTGTCGGGGAGAAGTTGCCTAACAATGAAATCCTCTGGTAGGACTCTGTGGTCACCTGTTAAGGGGCTGGAAGAATATGAAGGGCCAAAGCTGCTGTCTGTGCACAGTCATACTCTCTCCAGCCATCTTTCACCTGTTTAAGGTAGGGGAAGCTGCTGCAGGGGCTAGATGAGGTAGAGGGAACCCTGCCGACCTCAACACAGATGGTTTTCCAAGGAGTCCCAAGGGAAGGCTGAGCTACAGTGGGGGGAAGATCATGTAGGTTTTTATTATTTTTGTGTGGATCTGTATATATCTCTTTTCAGGTTTCAGAGTAGCAGCCGTGTTAGTCTGTATCCGCAAAAAGAACAGGAGTACTTGTGGCACCTTAGAGACTAACAAATTTATTTGAGCATCAGCTTTCGTGAGCTACAGCTCACTTCATCGGCTGCATAGAATGGAACATATGTACAGATAAGTTGGAAGTTAGCATACAAACTGTGAGAGGCTAATTAGTTAAGATGAGCTATTATGTGATTAAGTAAAGAGCAACTGCAGCATAGAGCCCTGTGCAAAGGGACTGTGCATGTTATAGGCCACCCTTCCCATGTGCCTCCTGAGAGAGTTAAACTGTAATGCAGAAGCCTCGCACCTTCAGTGGGCTTCTGGGAGAAGGTGTGTTTAAATTACTGAGGTATCTTGGGGGTCCGTGATGGAGCTGGGGGCCTGGGGCGGGTGGGCTGAGGGGCTCCATTTCAGTGAAGGGGTAACTGACTGTGACAGCTGGTGCCCAGGAAATATGCTACAGCCAACGGAGGCCCCCAGGGAAGCTTATAACAGCGGGGATTCCGAGAGGCTTGGATTCCTCTCTCAGCAATCTTGTGCATGGCCAAGAGAGGGCACTGGATCAGATCTGTGACAGGGAACTAAAAGGATCTTTGCAAACACTCGGGGACAGAGCACTACCTGAGTGGAAGTGTCTCTCTCCCAGTGCAAAGCAGAGTAGCACCAATGTGCTGGGTGAAAGGGCACCTGGCGATAGGCATGGTCCAAGCCGAGAAATTCTCTCTGGTTAGACCCTGTTATCTATTTCTTTTCACTCATCTCCTAGCATCTAAAGTCCCAGTGCCTGTGGTGGGGGCAGGAGGGAAGTCTATGGGTGCCAAACACCTGGCATGTTGATTTTCGGGAAGACTAAGGGTAAAAGGATCCAAAGTGGCCTTGTCTGGCCTTTCACCAGCTGCACGGTTTAGCTGGGATGGCAAGGAGCTCCACATCATCAGCAGCAGGGGACTTGGCATCCTTTCCTTCTCTCCCTTGTGCCCTCCTACTCAGTTTTCTCTCCCTGATCTTCACACACACAGAGTCCCTTTTTTCATCTTCTGTCCTGTCTCCTCCCTTCCCACTCTCTCTCCAGTGTTGTAGCTGACCGGCTTGTGACAGGATCTTTGGGCTTTGTGTTTAATTGATTCCCAAGCTGCCTCCATCTTTCAGAAGATAGGCTGAGGCAGGAAGCATGATGAGTTGGTCATGGACTGAAAACAAAGCCACATGATCTGAGTTAGCCTCCACGCCAGCTAACCTAGAACACCGTGTCCTTATAGCTACCGCTCAGGGTGTCCTTAGAAAAGTATTGGGGTCTCAGGGCTTAGCAACACAAACAATATTTTAAGACTCAAGACAAGGGATGGGTCCAATCAGAGCCCCCTCCAAATGTGGGGAAATTCAGATCTAAATGTTGGGTCTAATTTGGGCTAAAGTTCTCTTTTATACTGCAGTGGAGCCAGGGGACTTCCATTTACTTCAGTACATGTACTTTTATTTCCTTTTTTTAAAATATCTACATGAAACCGAATTTTGAGGCAGTTTTATTACCAAGCCATCAATAGGATGGAATAGAGTCACTATAACATCAGAGGGCAAGGCAGCTTCCCCAGCATGCATATGTTAACCATAAAGAACCCGATTTCCAGAAGTGCTGAGCACCCGTAACTACCATTGACTTCAGTGGGGTCTTGAAGTGTTAGTATTTCAGAAAATCCGTCCTGTCCCTTCGTGAAGAATGTGTCTAGGGAGGGCCTGATTCTCCACTCACACTGGCTCTATCCCAGTCGAGCTCCTCCTGATTTCCCCCAGTGTGAGCAGAGTAGATCAAATCTTCTGTTATTTAATGGTTTTTGATCCCTGTTTTGCACTCTTGATGCCCCACAAAGGGGTCAGGGTGGTTTTTCTCTTTCCTTCCCTGCTTGGCTCTGCCTACAACAAACTCCCTTTCCTTTTTGTGGTTCTTTAATCTTCCTTTAATCTCTCCTCTCTTAGTCTTGTGAAGGCTGCTATAAATTTCTCACCAGCAATGTGAACAAATGTCCATTTGTTCTTGTCAGGGTACAGAGAGCACCTGGCCAGCCTTGGCATTTGCCATACAAGCAGAGGCTTTGAAGGGAAAGTTGATAAGCCCTTTAATCTTTCTTATGATAATGTTCAGGAATTCTGACTCATGCTTCTTCAGCAGCTCCCTTGCATTTTTCTCGTACTAACTCCTATTTGGCTGGAAAGCAATTTTGTTTCGGTAAGTGAGTCTAACCAGAGTAATAGCAATTCAGTGGAAAATGTCACTTCTAAAGGTGTAAATTGAGATCAGTGCATTTTCTCTCAGTTGTAGGTAATTTCACTGTGATTATGTAAAAAGAAAGTCATGGACCCTTCACATCTCCAGGTCATGGGTTTGTTCTGGCATCACTTACTCATGAAAGATTAATGCCAAAGAGCGAGCTGTTAGGACACAGAATGCAGGGAATGGATGCTCGGGGATTGACAATGAGGATATAGAGTCTTTAATCCCTAAAACAGATTTGTTTACAGTCCAAGCTGGTAGTGGCCAAAAATTACTACACTCTGATAGCTGCTTAGTGACCTTTTACAGCAAAAATACTAAAGAACTGGAAGAACGACATGGGGGTTAGTCTGAGAGCCCAGCAGTCCTGAATGCATGAATGAGGAGTGGGTAGGGAGGACAAAGGCAGCAGAGAATGATGGGTTATGTTTTTAATTTGCCTTCCTGTAGAGTACCAGTACTACTGTAATAGGGGAACTGCCCTCATTTTGCAACTAATGCTCAGTATATAGAGAGGGGCCAACTGTGTGAAGTTTGGATTCGGGGGGCTCAGATCTAGAAGTTTGGTTCAGACAGACCCATCTCCAGCAAAAGCAGAAAGCTCGCCTTGTTATTGATCCCTACAGCATCATGAGTCATCTTGGTCTCTACACAACACTTGAAGGACAAGGTTCCTGCCCTGAGCTGCTTACTGTCTAACTCAGACCAATAGAAAACCAGGAAGGACTCCAGCACAGGGAGGGTTGGAGACCTCTTGGCATGGCTATTAACATAAGCAAGCAGGAGAAAGAAGTGGTTTCTCAGAGGGAAGTGAAAGCAAAATACCCTTAGTTATTCTGAAAGATCCCTTATGCAGATAGCTAATAGCTAGAAATCACTGAACACATCCCTCATTCAGAGGGCGTGTGCACAAAAAGCATTCAAAACCCAAGGCTAGAAAATGAATTTGTTCAGGGTAAGTGACTCAGCAGAGCCCTGCTCCTCTTTCCTCTATCTTAAACGAGTCTGCAGTCAGAGAGGACTTATTGTTGATTCAAAGGAGAGGCAACCTCTTGTCCCCCAGTCATGGCTCACTGGAGTCCTTCACTTCGCCTTGGCTACATCGTCTTTTGGAACATTATTTGTCCATGTGTTGCTTTTCCAACAGGAGCCCCAGCATCAGCCTGTGAGAATATGATGCCTGTGCATATGGGGGTCCAGCCCCAGCCAAGTCCAGCCCCCTATGAGATCCAGATTGATGCATCTTCCTTTGTGAACAGGCAGCCGATTAATGGTAATTAAGTTCCAACTTCTTAACTGGATTGGTAAGATTTACTTAAAATCCATGATTTCTTCATAGTTGTTTGCATTTGGCATGCTTTCTGTGTAAATGGATCAGTATTATTAGGGAGCTTCTCTTCTTCATCATGTTTTCTCCCTAAAATGTGTTTAGTAAACTTCTGTTTAGTGAAATGAATTAAAACAACTGTGAGCAGATCAGCAGGAGAGGACCAAGAGAAACAAACTGAGAACTACATGGAGACGAGAAGTTGACCTTACAAACACTATGCAAGTTATTTTAAAGTCTGCCAGGCCTGGGTGCCAAGCAAGTAATCATGATATGGCTGCATTTCTGTTATAGTGATGCTGATAATCTAGTGATGAATCAGACAAAGGTTAGCCCCTCATAGGATGAATCCAGCATCTGGCAGGATTGGGCCAATGCCATGAAATCAGTGGATGATTTTTACCTGGTGCCAGATAGTTAAGGGAATTCTTAACTGGTGCAGGGCTATCACCGATAGGTCAGTGATTTGTTTCTGTACCAAGGCAGTAAGGAGAAATTAACATCTGCTAGCTCTTTGGTAGCCCATGTGAAATGAGTTGGTGATCAGATGCGTAACTGAGGCTAGAGATGTGAATTTCCCACGTCCCATAGAGAGTCAGTGGCAGAGTTGGGAATGGAAGCTGGGAGTCCTGACTCCCTGTCCTGTATACTAGTAACAAGGCCATCCTTCCTCCCTGCTGACTCATGCCCGGTTACTTGCTTAGCCTAGGATGCAGTGTCTTCTTCATTTCCTTTCAGTCCCAATATGTCTCTGATGCCTTTCTTCTTCACCTCTCTCTATGGCTACCATCTGACCCTCTCTGCCCTCCTTTTCCAAGAGCCCAGACTCCCTCTCTTCACTTCTCCCCCTAGTCTATTCCTCTTCCGGTTCTTTGTAACCCTGGGTCCTAGAACGAAAGAATAGCCATACTGGGTCAGACCAATGGTCCATCTAACCCAGTATCTGGCCAGTGCCAGATGTGTCAGAGGGAATGAACAGAACAGGGCAATTTTGAGTGATCTATGCAGTTTCATTCAGTTCCAGCTTCTGGTAGTCAGAGGTTTAGGGACACCCAGAGCATGTGACAGTGTCCCTGACCATCTTAGCCATTGATGGATCTATCCTTCAGGAACTTATCTAATTATTTTTCTGAACCCAGTTATACTTTCAGCCTTCACAACAGTCCCTGGCAACGAGTTCCACAGGTTGACCGTGTGAAGAAATATTTCCTTTTGTTTGTTTTTAAACCTGCTGCCTATTAATTTCACTGAGTGACCCCTGGTTCTTGTGTCATGTGAAGGGGTAAATAACACTTCCCAATTCACTTTCTCCGCACCCGTCATGATTTTATAGACCTCTGTCATATCCCCCCAGTTCTCCTTAGTTGTCTCTTTTCTAAGCCGAACAATCCCAGTCTTTTTAGTTGCTCCTCATCTGGAAGCTGTTCTATACCTTTAATAATTTTCATTGCCCTTCTCTGCACCATTTCCAATTCTAATGTATCTTTTTTGAGAAGGTTTCAGAGTAACAGCCGTGTTAGTCTGTATTCGCAAAAAGAAAAGGAGTACTTGTGGCACCTTAGAGACTAACCAATTTATTTGAGCATAAGCTTTCGTGAGCTTGCATCCGATGAAGTGAGCTGTAGCTCACGAAAACTTATGCTCAAATAAATTGGTTAGTCTCTAAGGTGCCACAAATACTCCTTTTCTTTTTTTGAGAAGGGGTGACCATAACGACCTGTAGCATTCAGGTTCTGTCTCCTTGTACACCCTGGCTGCCTCCTGGAGGTGGAATGTGCTGCTGTTCAAGGCCAGGAAAGGAGGAGGCCTTAGGTGCCTGCTCAGAAGCCCCAGGAGCAGCATTTAGGAGCTGGGAGAACAAGCTAAAGAGGAAAACTTGCTCCTTGTCCCTAGTCCTGCTTCTAATCTCAATGGGAGCAGTACCCAGTTACCTGAGGGCAGAATTTTATCTAAAGCCTTTTTCACAGTCCGTCTCTGTGGTATTTATATTGCCCCAGGCCCATAGTAAAGGAGCACCTCACTCTCCTTGCAGACCCCTGTGAGACAGAGAGCTACTATCATCCCTGTTTTGCAGATGGGGAAATCAAGGCACAGATAGACTAAGTGACCAGCCCAGGGTGCCACAGGAAGTCAGTGGCAAAGAGGAAATTAAGCCAGTGTCTCCTAAGTCCCAGGCTGGCACGCTAATCACTGGGCTATTTTTGCAGACACAGCTGATGTGCAAAGATATATCTGGTGTATCTTTGGCGTTATTAATGGTGGTGACCGTTTTGAGAAGCCAGTCCCAGCTATGGGTGATTAACATGTGATAAATGCATATACTATCTTCCAGTTCAGATTGTAGGGCCGGGATACAGAGGCCTGTTGCTGGAAGCTCGCACCTTTGGCTCCACGGCTGCACTTGGCACTTGGCAGAATCCTGCCAATAACACTAAGTTCTTACAGGTAAGATGGGAGCTTCTCATTTCTAGCCTTATGGGGCATCGTGGCTTAATAAATACTGTGAAATTAAATGTAGCGAGAGAAACAACATATAACAGCAAAGGCAGCTGGGTGGGAGCATTTGGATTGATCAGGGCACGTTGTATGCGATGTCTATTACCCAGGCTTTTGGTGAGGGGAGGGGGATGTTATCGTTGTTAAGGAAATGGGATTTGTTTGTTTGTTTAGTGCAGTCGTCCCCAAACTTTTCCTGTTGTGACCCTCCCTCATCTGTAATGCAATCTGTCCCATGGGGCTGAAAGCGGGAGCCACTGCCAGGAGTCAAAGCTGGGACCTTGGAAGATGGCAATGCTGGGGCTGCAGCTGGGGGCAGAATGGGGCTGGGTGGTGTTCCCTCCCCACCCCAAAAGGAGGCTGGTCCCAGGGCCCTCCCCCAAAAAATGTTCCTTCCGTGCCACCCCAGGGGAGCGCTCTCCACAGTTTGGGGACCACTGACCTAGTGTGTGTGACAGGTACACTATTCATTGTAATTAAACAAGTAATACATGGATTGATATTCTTTTCTTTGCAGTGCTCTGGAAACCCAAAAGGTGCGATTACTCATTCTAACACCGAGTTAAAAACAAGCCTGACCACTTATACCTGGCTGCCCCCAACCTCTGGTTGCCCTGCCATTATTACATTCATGTAAGCAGCTTCATGACAGAGTTCCCTTTTAAATGAAATCCCCTCCCCCTCCAACGGACATCTCAAACATGTTTTCTTCTCCTTTCTCTCCCTATACGTTAATACAGTCATAAAACATTCTGTTGTTTCATATAGGGCAGGATTTTCAAACGCACCAGAGTGATTCTAGAGCATAAGCCCCATTGACTTTCAGGTCTTGTGCTCCTAAGCCACTTAGGTGCTTTTGAAAATTTAGGGGCTCAATCAGCAGCAGGGTCTCCCCAGACAAGTGAAAGCTGCACATAACTAATGAGCGCTGATTCACACCATTCGGATTACAAATGATATTAAAGCAGAAGAATGTTGCTATACTGCAGGAATAGTATTTTGATCCTTTCTGGGAATGGAAGGATCTTCAGTTGGGAAGCCATCTGAAACGGTCAGCCGCAGCTCACTTTCCTGTGTGCAAGAAAGGGTGGATTCACTTTCCCATGAGGTTAGGCTTACATTACCATTTGCTAATGAATTTATGAGCTAAGCAGCAACACCATCACAGAACGGCTACAATGAGTTACTGGAATATCGTTGGCGGGAGGTAGGGAGAATTCTTCCTATTTTATAACCATGTTACACTGTTCTTTTTCCTCTTGAGCAGGGCAACTGTAGCACAGTCTCGTGAAATTTACTGGCTCGGTGTCCAATCCAAAGTGATCTGGAGAGGTGAGTAATTTAGTGAATTTATCATTCCAATTTAAGGCAGTGGATTGTGTATCTAACTGCCATTAATGCAAATATGAGTTAAAGATGCATCAGGAGAAAAGCCACTGGTGTATCAGAAATGCAGAAGGTGCTAGTCTGTGTGCAGTTTGCTTTGAAATTATTTTTCTTCACCATACAAGGGTTCAGTTCACTAAGCTGGAATTTACATATATAGTTCTTAATCTCTCCTCCTAAATCATTCACTCCAGCCCCCTAATAATCTTCTCTGAACTCCTTCCAGTCTGATGATATAGTTCTGTGAACATGGTGCATGTAACTAAATGAAATATTCTAGGTCTCCTATGAAGATATGATTCCAGTTATGGATTAAACTGTCAGCCACTGCTGCTAAGCTAATGGGAGTCTTGCACAGAGAAGAAAAAATAGACTAGTTACTGTAAGAGCTGACTCTCTCCTCCATCTGGAACGGGGTAGAAGAGTAACTTGCACCAACAGGAATTTGTGTATGCAAATATCCAAGTCATCAGAAGGGTAGAGAGCTGGTTTTGTTTCTGGTTCTTCTAGGGAATGACTATTTTCCTCTCAGTTCAGCTAATAAAGAAAACCTTTATGCTGAGCGCCAAATGATGCATACCAATGTAACCCTACTGTAAAGGTTGTCATGCATGCTGTTGCACAGCCTATTGAAAAAAAAAAAAGAGCCACTATCTCTCTTTCAGTGTTAATTATATGAAGACTTAATATCTACAGTTGCTCAAATCTGGGTCTCGGGGTGCACTTGCGGGGGCTCAGGGCTTCAGCTGCAGTGGGGCTGAAGCCCCGAGCCCTAGCAGGTGCATCCTGGCTCTTGAACTTCTGAAGATTGTTGTAGGTGGCTCAGTAAATTTGGCCAACCCTGGCATAGTGCGTGCTAGTCTCAAAGACTGTTCAGTTACTAGCAGGAGTGATCCAAACTATGCAGAAACAGTTGTCCGCTAAAGTGGCTCCAACGTAGTTATTAGGCAGCTCCAACATTGTAAATTATGTAGCTACTTATAACACATTTGAGGCAGGGAGTGGGAGTCAGGCCTCCTATATTCTGTGATCATGGATAATTCATGTAAACTGTACCTCAGTTTCACCATCAGTAAAACAAGGACAGGCAATGCCCCCCTCACACAGATACTGGGGCTTAATTCATTGTTTGTAATGTGCTCTGAGTTACTGAGTAAATAATAAAAGGAAGTAAGATACTGTCACCTCCTCTTCAATACTAAAACAAAAGGTCATATTTAAGCTGATTGCTCATTAGAACAATTTAAAGGCCATTATTTAAGAGATTGTCACTGCCCCTTGCTTAGGGATCATTATTCCTGGGCTTTAGTGTGCAGTTAAGTATTGGTCTTATGCAAGAGAAACAGTAATAATGACTTATCTGCCCCGCCCTCATTTCTCATCTCTTCCTTGGTTGGTCCCACAATGAATCTTACCTACCTTCTCGCTCCCATCATCATTGGTTTTGTCAATTCCTTCTCCACTTCTCTTCCTAATATATATCTGCCATGAGGCCCACAAGTATTAACACAGTATAGTGAAAATGCCATCAACCAGCCATTATTCAAAACAAGGAGAAAGAAAATGCATTAAGACAGAACCTTCCTTTGGGTTCCCCTATGCAAGTCACGTTGTAGGGGCACGCACAGCATCTTGTCTGGTTTGCTATACAATACTAAGTCTACTGTGTGAGCTTAACATAATAATGGGCTTATTTTAGGAAAAAATCCATGATTAAAAAACTCTGCATAGTTCATTAATTTGGGTTTAGCCTACAGGTGCTAGCCTGTGATATACAGGAGGTCAGACTAGATGATCTAATGGTTCCTTCAGGTCTTAAATGCTGACTGTACGGGGAAATTGCATAAGATTCTGAGGGATGGTATGAGGTCTCATTTTAATTGGAAAAGACTTAAGCTCTGAAACCACAAATCATACTTTAATTCAAATGCCTAGAGTGAAGGGGATTTGGGACTATCCCCACTGAGCTAGCTAAGCATCAAGCCTAGGTAATTCACCAGAAAAGCACTATCTAGTTGATGTGCTTTGACACAAACATCATAGGTAGAATCTAAATTTTACACTGAGCGTGTCTCATCCAAAAATCAGCTGTCTTTATTGGTATTCATTTCTTCTGTATATGCTTGGTTTAATGGCAAGAACACTTTTGAAATGTAATTAATCCATTTTAGTCTGATTGATGGAATGACTTCCCTGAGACAGGAACATTATATTTTAAAACCAACATAATAAATGATAGAGCCAATCCTATCAGTCAGAAAGATATTCAAAAGCAAGAGACAAGTAAGGACACAAGGCAACTGTACACCCTTTGAAAACCTGCAACTACACAGAACAGACAAGGCGTGAGGAAGCAGAGTGAGCAAGTCATTTTATATGGTTGTCAGATTAATAATCAGGTTATTAATGCTTAAACACATCAGGGTAGTAGTATAAAATGGTTAGAGCAGGAGACTAGGCACTTGTCACACTGTGCTCCATTTCCCACTTTGCAACTGACTTACTGTGGGAGCTGGGGCATGTCACACAACCTCTCTGTGCTTTGGTTTTTCCATCTAATCTAGGTACAATGCATACATCTCAATCTCTGTATAAAACATGCTGTAAACGCAAAGTAGTTTGAAAAGTTTCTTAGAAGTTAATTAATGCCCTGTTCATTGCTTCCACAATAGCTGTGTTTAGACTGTGTTAATCCATAGATGTTGGTTGCCTGAGAAACCAGAGTGAGTACTAGGTATTACTACTGATTGTGAATGGGAAGTGAACAAGTGACAACTGTTCATTGCTTTTTCTCTGTAGTTAAAACAGGGTTGAAGGAGGGAAAAACTGATGATCACACTAATATCAATGTTGCCTCAACTGTGTAATAAAAACTAATTCTAAATTAAAGATAACATCCATTTTGTTTTCCAAACTACAGAGTCTAAAGCTACATGTGGTGCTGAGAAGTTTACATGGACAGTTACTGTTGTGACAATGATGTCTTTCCACTTAATATAAGTAGCCAGGCAAAAGCAGTAAGTGCTGGAGTTTCAGAGGATCTATTCAATGGCTAACAAATACAGACCCTGTATACAATCACTACATTTGCTTCTGCCATGAAGTGGATTCTGGAAGCCTAAGGCCTACGTCTACACACGTTATACTGTTTTTAAACTGTACCAATAGAGTTAAAGTAATACAACCCTCTACAGTGCAGTTATACTGGTACAGCTTATTCCCTACAGGCATGTTAGACAAGTATAACAATGCCCTCTCAACCCTAACCAATGCCGTTTTAATATTAAATTATCTGTATGTAGACTAGGACTAAGGTTAAAGTTGAGTAGTACAAAGCAATAGTGGAATCTCAGAAGCTAGAACAGACCTGAGAAACAAAATTAATGCCATGACTTCAACTCCATTCTAAATTAGAACCTATATAAGATCAGCACCTTTGATTTGTATAAGGAATGGTATACATCAGGATATCACGACAATATCTGTATACCTTTTCATTATACATCAATTGTACAAAACATCTTTCAGAATTAACGGACAATGGCCTGCTGCAATAATATAATTAAACCTCTGTTATTTTACCCTAACTAAATAGGCATTGTATTCGCTAATGGCACATTAACAGCAGTGGTACACTCCAGAAGTAATTTCTTAAAAGGCTGGTCATTTCATTAAGTAATGACTGTATTGCTACTATTCTTTGCAACCTCTCCTTTTTGAGAAGGGTAACCTACAAATGATCACGTGACAGCAGAAGTTGATGCTTTAACAGCTTTGTAATGAATACAAAGTTAAGGCTTAGCATTGCTCATTGCATGCCAATTTCATGAGGGGGGACACAACCTCAATAAATGGTTATTTTTGCTATTTACAGCAGCTTAGTAGTCTATTAGTGTATCTGCAGAGAGTTCTAAAGGTTACTGAAAGTAACAGGCATATAAATAAAATAGATTTAACTCTCCCTGGCACTCCACTAACTTTTGTTGCAAGTTTCTTAGCTGGAAGAACATCTATAACTTTAGGGTAATTGCCTACCTCTGCTATGTATTCCTTTTTGTATGTTTGACTACAGAATGTTTATGGATGGCTGTATTATTTTCAATATACACCTTTTAAAGTTATACCAATAAAAAATTCAGAAACCCACTTTCATTTTCAAGGTTTATGTGCACCATATAACACATTGCATCAAATATAAATGCATGTTTACTGGAGCTAAACTGCTTTGTACAGGAACTAGGACTCTTCATTCAACGAGTTGCTTCTTAGTCAATGTTCTCCAATCCCTGAAAAATAGAAAGTGAAACACTCTTAACTATCCATACAGAATTTACACCAATCTCACCGCCTTGTTTACATTTCACAGAAACGTACACACATCAACTTACTACTCTTTTTTTAACTATAAATTCCTCAGCAGAATAAGATACAATTTTTTAAAAAATAGGGGGAAAGAGAATCACTAAAGTACAATTAAGGGTGGGGTGGTAGCACTAGGCAAACTATAGTGATAGCATCACAGAAATTATGAAGGGAAGAGACCCACCTCATCAAGGCTACCCCATGCAAATTATGCCATCCCTACTTAGTATGACTAAAGGTGCCCTGAAAATGTTTTTCAAAGGAATGTACGACACACCCCTTGGTTCTTTACATTAGACATTTAGGTCTTGTCTGCTTGGGAACATTCTACGCTAACTGCAGAACCAGTGAAATTACATCACTTTAGGGGAGAGTGAAAAGTTGAGCAATTCAGCAGGAAAGGAAGGGAATTTTGTCACTGTTTAAAACTTGTTTTTATTAACCCCTATTTCACTTCAATGACTAAATAAGGCTTGGGAAAAGGACGTAACAAATTTAACATTCCAACCCCTTCCACTAATGTGACAGCTCATAATACACATGCTTAGAGACTCCTAGAAAAAACTGACCAGGACATTTCTAATAAAATATTACAGGCTTTCTTTGTATGTTATAAAGCAACAAATACAGGCACTTAAAAAAGCTCTTTCCAGGTCACCTTTAAGTACTAGCAGTAACAAGTCTGTACTGAAGGTATCAAGTGAGAATGAAAAGACACTAATGCTAAGAGAGTCAGGCCTACGGTTTGTAAAGAAGATTGGTCTAGATTTGAACCCATCAAAGTCCACTGATTAGCTGTAAGACAATATATTAAAAATAAGCACTTCTTGTCTGCTCCAGTTAGCAGGCTAAGTTCTACCCTCGGGTATCGTCAAGACCAGTGGCTTTCTACTGAAGTATCAGAGAGCAGAACCCAGTCAAGGGTCTAACTCAACTCAAACAACAGCGAGTGCTCACTGCAGAGACCTACAACTCTACTTTTCAACTCCTGGTTAGTTGAATTTTGAGGCGTTTGGATTTTGTAGAGTTCAGCTGCCTTGTAGTTACAGATCAGCTTCCTTTTCCGTTGGAAGGGATTTACCTTGGACCGATGGTATTCATTAACCCCCGACAGTCGCCGGTCTCTCTCCATCAGGTGCCACTGGTAGGGCTGGCGAGCAATTCTCTTTTCCTGCGCACGAAGAGCAACGTGTCACCGCACTGGGAGACGGCGCGGGGAGCAGGAGGCTGCCGCCGGGCCAGGCCACCGACCCGGCCCCGAGTAGTTCCCGGGGTGGGGGAAGGGGAGCGGCGCCCTCTGCTGGTTTCCAGCGGCTCACTCGGCACAAGCACCGGGCAAGGGGTGCCCCCCCGCCAGCGCCCACTCCCCCCCCAACGTCACCGCCAGCGCCCGCCCCAACGACACCCCCCCCGCTGCCGTGCGGAGCCGGCCCAGCCCCTCCTGGCTCCGCCCTGACCTTGCCCCCGTTGAGGTATCTGTGGATCTGGGTGAGCGACACGCCGGGGATGGTCAGGCACAGGCACATGACGGCCACGCCGGGCAGGATCTCGTACCACATCCCGGCGCCCGCTCGAACCGCTCCGCCGCCACCGACCGCTCCACTAGACCGAACCTCCCCAAGCTCGGCAAACGCGCACGCGCAGGCAGCACCACTTCGCAGGCGCATTAGCCCCGCCCCACGGCGCCGCCTACCCAGCATGCATCACGGCGGCGTGCCGCCGCCATTGTGGCGAGTCAAAGACCGCTGGAAGCGTCACGAGTACAACAGCGATAGGGCGGGGTTAGGGTCCCCTCAGTGACAGCGTCCCACTTGGCGTGCTACGGGCGCCGGGAGCTTCCCATGGCCCCGATGACCGGCCTGCTGGGAGCAAGCCGCGAGCGGTCGCCTCCGTTAGCCCTAGTGCATGCCGGGAGCTCCCATCCCCCCAGGGCTGTGTCCTTGAGGAGGCGCCTCCGGCGCGAGGCGGTGGTTCGTGGCCCTTTAAGGCTGTGATCCCGCGAGAGGCGCCGCGGCCAATGGGCGAGAGGGGGTGTGGCTCGGTGGGCCGGAGGACGGGATGAAGGAGGATAAGGAGAACACTAGGCCTAAGGAGAAGCGGGCGCCCGGGGCCCCCCTGGATCTCCGGGGGGGCGGGGAGCCCGAGCGGCCCAAGGACAAGAAGGAGACGCTCAGCAAGGTGAGGGTGGGGCCGTCCCGTGTCGTTGGGGGAGCGGCTTCAGCCCCTGGCTGGGCCCCGCGGAGGTTTCAGTCGAGCCCCGTGCGGAGCGCCGCGGACCCCAGCGCCTCAGCTCCCAGACGGGGCCTGTGGTCGCTGTTCTGGGGATGGGGCCGTGCGGGGGCAGGGCGCCCGGGGTAACCACTTACAAACGCGGCGGGTGCCTGGCAGCGTTTCGTTTTCCGGGGCCCAGCCTGGGATACCGAGGTCTGAGCCCCCTTGGCGCTCGCGTGGCGTTGTGAGTGTTGTCAGCAGGGCCTGGGTGGCAGCCGGACCCACTCGCCATCACTTGGGAACCGTTTGGCCCAAGTCATCCGCTCGGAGCAGCACATGCGGTTAGTGGTAGACTAGGGAACAGAGCTCAGGAATCTTTCCTTTGAATTTCTTGCTCTAATCACTGAACCACGTTTCCTCACTTGGGGCCTGAGACTGCTCCCCTTGGGAAGTGAGTAGGAGTCTTTTCTTTGTCTTTTCTTTGACTTAAGTGGGAGCTGGATCAGGCTCCCAGTCTTTCTGTGCTTCCTTGAAGAATTGTGATGTTTCTAGGTCACTCAGTACTTTGGATATGAAAATGGCATTGAAGTCATGCTGGGTGAAATTTCACCCATCTCCTCATGAGCCACAGTTGTTGTCTTAGCTCTGTTATCCTACAGCATCTTTCAAATAACAAATCTGAAATAAAGTCAGGGGCAGACACTAATTTACACTCTCTTAAAATTCTTGTGTTAAGGTGGTAATTCGACGCTTGCCTCCCAGTTTGACCAAGGAACAACTTGAAGAACATCTTCAGCCTTTGCCTGAACATGACTATTTTGAATTCTTTGCTAACGATTCCAGGTACAACACTTCAAGTTTCAATTTTTTCATGTAACTCTAGTATGTCAATTAATTTACACTTGTCTATAGTGTATATAGTTAAAATCATGAGCAACTAGCCAACTTCATTTCATTACACATTACTATTTTTTGTCCTTTTGCAGTTTGTATCCTCACATGTTTTCCAGAGCATACATCAACTTTAAAAACCAAGAAGACATAGTACTGTTCAGGGATCGTTTTGATGGTTATGTTTTTGTTGATCACAAAGGCAAGTAAACATAAAACTTGGTTATATACTAAAATGTTTGTATATCAGATATATTAGATTGTCAGGTAGTTTATTCCCAAATTTTTTCTTATTGCACGCTTTCTTTTAGTGCCATAATTATACTTGGGTACCATATATCGCGATTAAATATATGGTGCCTGCATGTAGTCTTTTCAATAAACTTCATCACGCTTTGTGTAGTAGATTTTAAATATAGCTTAAAATAATAACAATAAAACCCCCTTTTTAAAGCAGTATTAGTGCTAAATTTTCTAAACAAACTGCTTAAGGGGAATTCTAGCCCATTAGTAATTTACATGTATATAATCTAAGTTTAGTTAACAATATACTGAACTGACACTTATGTGGTTTGTTGGGAGCATTCAGCATCTAATACTAAAGCTTATTGGTGTTTTTGCTGATATCCTCTAACATGTATATTCTGGGTGAAATTCTGGCTCCATGGGAGTCTTGCCACTGTTTCCAATTGACTTCCGTGGGGCCAGAATTTCACCCTTAAACTTTTGTTTTATTTGGATATTTTTATAGGTGTGTTTTTTTTAAGAGAGATTTTACTTTTAATTTTTTTATTTTTCATCTTCCACCAACCAGTTGCTTTTTGTGAAATGGAGCTATGGCAATTGAAGTCTCAGTTATTTAGACGGCATTGAGTGGCCAGCTTCATGTTCCAAGCATCGATTTAAATTATCTAGATTCTCTGAAACTACTCCCTCCCTCCCTCCCCTTAGACATGGTAATTCACTATATATACCTTACGTCGTAGATACATTGAGTCCATGCAGCTTATTGTGTTTCTTCTGAAAGACACCCTTGAAAATCAAGTTCTTCTCTGTTCTGCATGGACGTTTTGTCAATCATATTGGCTTTTGTCAAGAACAGACATTTCCCCTTTCTCCATGTTCGCAGTTGAACACACAGTGTTCTCCCCCCGCCCAGTGAATGAAGCAGGAATTGCGGGGGGGGAAGGAGGGAACAGTATGTCGTCATAATGCATAAATATCAGGATGTTGAATTAAGGCTACCTGAGCAACCTTAGCTCTGGCATTTCCTAACTTTTGAGTATTACATTTTGCAACTTTAACTTCCTTTTAATGTAATTTTGTATGTATTTTGTGTGTAGTCTGGAAAGTGCTTTGAGACCCTCTTGCGATGAAAGGGTTATAAATAATGTGTTCACGTGACAAATTTCATAGCTACTATCTATTTATCTGTTCTAGTATTGTTTCTTATAAACACGCCCCCAGTGTCCCTCCTCCAATATAATACATTGTCAAGATTTTAGTGTGTTTTTTTTTTTTTTTTTTTTTTTTTTTTTACCTTGGTGATTAAACAGTTTTAACATTTTACTATTAACAGGTCAGGAGTATGCTGCCATAGTTGAATTTGCACCTTTCCAAAAATCTGCAAAAAAGAAGAATAAGAAAAAGGATGCCAAAACTGGGACTATTGATGATGGTATAACTACTAGAATTGTTTGTTGCATGCATGAATATGTGGAGATTTATGTAGTGCATGGTATCTGATAACAGAAATTTGAATTTATTTTGACTGTGTGGTGTCCTAGTGTAAGAAAATAATGTTTGATACTAAACACTTAACATGCAACAATTATGTTTCTTTTCTTTTTTTTTCAAAATAACTTGTCTATTTTACTATAACAAAAGTACTTATGGTATTATTGATATTATGATAGTACCTAGTGGGCCCCCGGCAAGGTATAGGGTCCTGTTGTACTAGGGAACGCCCACACATGTAATGAAAAGATGGTCCCTGTCTCAGTTAGCTTTTGCAGGCTTGGTACACTAAAAGAAAAACAGACAACTGCAAAACCAATAAAATGTCTTAATAAGCACACTATGGAATAACGTTGTTAAAATCTTGCATTATTACTATTAATTATGTACTTTACAAAACGTAACCAGACATAGTCCCTGCCTCAGAGTTTGATTTAACTTGGCTAAAGACAAATATCGAGCAGCAGCTCATAAGACTATATGACCCATTCTTGTTTGTTCATAAGTTTGAAAATGCGGAGTGACTATTTGAAACTCCCAGAAGAGGGGTCAGTATGTATATTTTGTAGCACAAACCAATCTTTCTCTCCAGACCCAGAGTATAAGAAGTTTTTGGAAAGTTACAGTGCAGATGATGAAAAGTTAACATCAACTCCTGAAACACTACTAGAGGAAATAGAGGCAAGAAACAAAGAGTTAATAGGTATGAAAACTGATATCTTAAATGTGAACCTCTTCTCACAGTATAGGAAAACATATGACGTACAATATTTTGTAGGTTTATGACTTCTGAACTTTGGGGACTCTACATTCCTTTTTAGATCATTTAGTATCATTAAGTCCTTAGAGTAATACTACAAGTGAAGATCTACTTTTATTCATCTCTGCTCCAGTCCCTCTTTTTAGTTTAAATTGGATATAATCTTCTCCGCTATGTATACTAAACACGTGTGTTATGTGCTGTTAAATTCCAGTAATGGGTGCATTGGCTCCTTTAATATTAGTACTGTGGGATGGGAAGTAATACATGAATGTAAGTTACGACTCATTTAGTTTAGCTAAAACATTACATGAGGAGACGTAGCCATTTATAAGCAAATGAAGAGTATACATTTCAAGAAGAGAGAGAGAGAGAGAAGTTGTGGTACAAGTAAGACTGAAACTGAGCAAAACCTAATATAGACTGAGATAAGTCTTTCCCATCTAACTTATGAAAACATATCTTGATATTTGTAAAGGCAAAAATATTTATATTCTTAATGTTTATTTAGCTAAAAAGACAACTCCCCTTCTGAACTTCTTGAAAAACAAACAGGTATGATTTCTCTGTATAATCTATGTAGAATCTTTTTTGGTTACAGTTTTTGATAATTTGCTCTTAGAACTTTGTGTATGTACAGTGATGTCTGTCTAGTAAGATTTTTCTTTTGTGGTAAATGGATCTAAAGACCTTGTTTTAAATAATTCTCCCAGAGCTACAGAATTGTTCAGGTAGGTGGGAGCACTTCCTGCTTCCTTTTCTCCTCAGAATAAAGTTGTGACCCATTTTTTTAAAAAGAGTGGGAGGGGGAGGAAATGTCCTACAACTGTTTTTTATGCTACAGGACTGAATCCATGTTGCTCAGCAGATGGTAAGTGTAGTGGAGCAGGTCTAGCAGGGAAGCTGGACATGCTTGTAGAGGAAAAATGAAGTGTGTACAGGGCCTTAGTCTAATGATTATAACCATGTTTAAAATGGGATCAGGTTTTCTTGTACTCTTTATCCCAAATACTTGGTATAACCTGGGTTCATGCTTAACAAACTGTTTAGCGGGGGATTGATACTGGCTCCCAGAGTATTGATATCAAGCTATATTTTGGTTAGTATGGTGGCTTAATAACAGTCCTTGTCTCAGTGGAACACTGAGTCATGTGAGCTGCAGCTGTGTGATTGGCAAGCCATATTCTGTTTAAAATACTGTTTGTAGCTACCAGGACTCAAATTAATGCCCTCTTGGTGATTTCTCTCCTATGAACCTATTTTTCTACCAGGTTTGTGTAACTTTTTAGGGTGGGTTCTGAGGTGTGGGTGTTTTCATTTTAACTTCCATTAAAATATGGAGTTAATGATTTCTGAAATATACATAGTAATGCTGCTCCAGTGAATTTTGAAGCTTTCAATAAGTTGCTTAAAAGAAGGGTACAAAGGGAGACGCAATGTTTTATAAAGCAGTATATTTTAGAGAATTTTGTGTCATTTCAGGACATGGTGTCTTATGGAACTTTTAAAAGTAACTTTTTTTCTAATGTGGGAAATGTGATTTTTTTTTTTTCCCCCTCCCCCTTCCAGAGACTGAGAGAAGAAAAAAGAGAGGAGAGGAGAAGAAGGGAACTGGAAAGAAAAAGACAAAGAGAAGAAGAAAGGAGGAAATGGAAAGAAGAAGAAAGGAGGAAGAGAAAAGAAGCAGAAAAACTGAAGAAAGTTGACAAATGCCCAGAGAAAGAAAGGGATAAATCAAAGGATGAACCAAAGATTAAAGTACAGAACATGTCATTGTTATAGACTTTTCCTTCCCCTTCCCTGTAAAAGTTGCATACAAAATGTGTTCACTGAATACATAACCAAGAGTAATTCATGATCTTGTAGGTGTAGACTAGTTATTTCATAATGTTCATGCTTTTGTTAAAGTACAGTAAGGATTTGTATGTTGTTAGTTTCTTTAGTTTATCTCTAATAAGAAATTTTCATTTGAATACGTGTGTCTATGCTTTTGTTCCTCAGAACATATGAATTTAATATAATCTGGGTAACTGGATATATTTGATTATCATCTTCCGTATTTGATCTTGTTCTCATACTGTACGGGGAAATGAATCCTATTCTGGGATTGGGATCATTATTTTAGTTGTAGACATTATTACCTCTGAGCACAGTGAGTATGGAATTAACTAGTTACATATTTGAATATTTCTCATGTTAAGCAGAAGTCACTTCAACCAAGTAGCTGAATTATACTGTGCTGCAGAGTAGAATTAGAATGAGCCTTTGATTAAAAAGAACGTGTGTTTTCTTCACAGCTACTTAAGAAACCAGAGAAAGATGAAAGAGACTTGGAGAAAAAGGAAAAGTTCAAGAAACTGGAAAAAGAAAATGTGAGGGAGGAAAAGGCTGCTGGCACGCTAAGCAGTGTGTCAGCCAAACGATCCGATGGAGAGACTAAAGAAGAGAAGGGAAAAAAGTTAGTTAGTATTCCAGTACTTAGTACAATACGGACCCGTTTACGTGCAGATGTCAGGAGTCCAACCGTCACGACGGCATGTTAAAAGACCGTGGGTTAAGAGGGCCATGCTGAAAAAAGTGTCTATGATTCACTTAGGAAAAAAACGCTGTTATTTTCTGCTCTTTCTGGCTCACATTTTTATTCTTATGAAGTCTGTCATTCGCCGCAGATGAAATGCGTTGGCGGCTGATTCATCGGCTTATCGGCTTTCTCCAATAATTGATACCCGCGCTATGCCATGACGCTTTTTAAAACTACTTATAAGCCCCTTGCTGGCTTGGAGTGATTCATCCCCCGTTAAATTTCCAAATGTTGTCGCTTGGGCTTGAAGAATTGACCCACTTAGTGGCATTCCTTTCAGCCTTTCCTGAGCAAACCACGTGCGCATGGCTTTCTCTGTTGTGGGTTTTGCTGACTAGCGCACACGTTTTCACTTGCGCCCCACGGCAGAATCGATACTTTGTACAAAGCCATTCAGTTTAGATTAGTTTTTTAGCCATCCTCAGAGAGTAGATTCGGCAAGCCCAATATCTTTTGATACGCTGGCCTGGGTTTCTCCACTATTTGCTCGATCTATTGCCGCTAGCTTTTCTCCTACAGTGTAGGAACGCTGACACTTGCCCTCCTGCCATTATATTAGGCCTACGGTTAAAATTTTTTCTAATGTAGTATACATATTACTATATAACTCTCTAGTGTGACAATGACTAAGCGTGCATGATACGTCTTTACCAATATCGGTAAAGTCATACAACATGTTTCCGCTCCGCACTTCCTGTCGATTTCTGTGTCAGTGTTAAATACGTAGCACTAGGAGGCATGGCGCTACCACGTGTTAAGCGGATTCGTGCGTAAACGGGTCTGTACTGTATATATGACTTACCAGAAAAACCCAACCCTTCTAGACTAGTTATTTAAAACTTAGGGTGTGCTGTTCTGGAACAGCTTTTGAATTCAAATGAAGTAATGTCTCTGATCTGAATTGTCTAGGAGAGTGTACTCATGATCGGGGGTGGGGGGAGGTCCATCTGGACTTGAATTATTTCATATCTGTTCATTTAATAAACAAATTTTAGTGTTTTATCAATAATACTTGGGCTTTCAATTGAAGATATTTACAAATGGAGCCCAGCTCAGGAGCTGGAGCCCAATTCAGGAGGCACAGCCCTTTGGCAAAGATGGCTTTAAGCCACCTCTGTGCCCTCCAAATTCTGGGGCTGGCTTTGGGCTTCCACAGTCTCTAGCATAAATGAGAACAGCTCCATAGATTGCACTTATAGCAGCTTCTGAGAGCACAGGGGCCACTTTAAGTCCACAATACTCATAATGCATATCCCTTTAGAGGCCTTGGCAGGAAGGAAAAGTATGGCCGTTCTTATGCCAGAATGCAGCCCAGAATGACAATCGTGCTGCAATAACTAATCCTCACAACATCCATGTGATGTATACAGGTGTGGGTTTTCCCCATGTGTCAGAGGAATGAGACAGAGATTTAAGTAATTTCCAAGGCCACAGAGGGAATTAGTCAGCTATGTGACTAGAACTGTGGGACTTCCTATCTGTAGTGTTCTTGCTCATTATCTAGGATTACATCCTCATTGCAGTTATTTCTGTATTTGTAGTAAAATATGACTGTAGGCTTCTAGGATATTTTAACTCCTGTCTAAAATCTACAAATCCGTGTCTCACAACATTGATGCAAATTTGGAGCTGTAGTATTGATTACACAGATCTATGATTTTGATTATCCAATCTTCTAAGCTTAATTTCTCGCTGTGTTTTATACAGATCTGAAGATGAATATGGAAAAGATTACAGGGACCGGGAGAGAGACTTTGAAAGAGAGAGAGAATATGAGAGACTGCAGCGGGAGAAACAGAGACGCCAAGACGAAGAGCGTCGTAGGCAGAAGGAACGCTTTGAGAAAGAAAAAGTTTTTAGAAGAAAAGAGGAAGAGGTGAAAAAGGAGATAAACTCACTCAGAGAGAAAGGAAGGAAAAGTGATCTTCCAGATTTTACAGGCAACACAGAAAAAGCTGAGAAAATAACCAAAGATGACAAAAAAGAGGATGCAGCTAAGAGAGATCGCATCAGAAACAAGGTGCTGGCTCTCTTTAAATTCACACCCGCTCTATAAGGCCTCGTTTTTGGTTTTATGGTAAATGTTAATTAAGGGGAGGGTCATGCTATTTCTTACCTTTTTGGAATTTTTTTTTCCCTCATATAATTCAGCTGTAAACTTTGCTGTCATGTATGAGGGGAAAAATAGACCGATCTTGTAAGCTTTGCTGCTGCTAAGATGAACTTAGTCTTGGCAAATTTCTTATTGCCTTTATAGGAATTATGTACAAGTCCAGCTGTTACTGGCAAGTTCTGAACAAAAGCGAATAAATGTCTGTCCTGGTTTTGCCAGCAGATAAAACATTGGCTTTTTAACTTTTGTGTCACCAGAGAACTGATATGGTAGGACCAGATTCTTGCAGATGCTGCGTGTGGGTTAATGCCAGAAAGTACATCTCTGTAAGCGAGAGAAAATGATATAGCATGCAGCCACCCCTATTATACCTTCTCCAAAACACTGCAGAGGCTGCTGCGTCAGGTATAAGAGAGGCGCACTGCTATGTATTGTCATAGCACAGACCCCATGTTAACGTACATATCGTTCTGTATGCAAAATACCCCCAAAATATGTATTCCTTCCATTGATAGGAATACATCCAGTTTAGATGTGTATTAATTCTGCATTTGCAGCACCTACGGTGTATGTTTTTCATGTTTTAGTTAAAAAATTTTCCTTGGGAGAAGCTTTGAAATTTGCTCATGTGCTTGAAGAGGACAAACTGAATTGTTCCTTAAAATATTATCATTGTGAATGCTTTAAAATACTTGGGTACATAATCTAAAGCAGCGTTCTCATCTGTACTATTTCGGCAGTTACTCTTTGTCATTGAACTTGTAATGTTGGGTGTCACTGAATAATTAATAGTATTTTGGGAAAGTCTGAAGTGGTCTGTGTGGTGTGTTTTTTTTTTTTGTTTTTTTTGTTTTTTTAATCATCCCTTTAGAAATTATAGGAATTAGTATGATGCTTTGGCTATAAGACAGTCTGCTACCTTCTGATTTATTTCAGGATCGTCCAGCAATGCAGCTATACCAGCCAGGAGTTCGAAGTCGAAGTAGACTGTGTCCTTATGAAGACATTGCTACAAAGTCTGCAGACCAAGGAGCAGATAAAAAACAGGAAAGTGAGACCAGTAATACAAAAGAAGAGGAGTGATTAGCACACAGGCCTTATGTGTTCTGATTATCTAAGCAGCCAAAGAGCATGTACTACGCAATCCAGAAGTGCCTTCAAAGAGAAGGAACAAAGGAAGAAAAGGGGACATTGTGCTGTTGGATGTTTCTGGTTAAAGAACCTCAGAATTTGAAATGTGTTCTCATTGTTATTGGAATTTATTTTCATAGCATCAGACTACAATGGAGAAGAAAATGTTTGCAGTTTGCAAAGTAGAAAAGCTTTTTGTGGCCTTAAGTATGAGAAATGCGAGTCATGTGGTCAGGAGGAATGACACCTGGATCTAAAACCAGAGCTCTTTTGTAAAGCAGTCCTGAACCAGTGTGTGTTACACTTAAAAAGAGGAGCAAAGTTAAAGCTGCAGTTTTGCTCAAAAGCTAACATCCTATATTGCTATGCTGCGAGGTGTTTGGTCTGAGACTACAATAGTTACAAATAAACACTGTAATCCTAGCACTAAAACAGAGTTCTCAGACTGTGGTAGCTGGGTCATCAATGATCTGGGGAAGCCTTTCCTGGTTTTCTGCAGAACAAACCTTTTCAAGATAGAAGCAGTAGGAAGTTTGGAAAGTGGGGAGAGGCCTTATAAAGAATCTTCCATGTAGGAAGTGGGTTACTGAATGAAATAGTTGAACTAAAAGATTGCAGTGTAGGAATAATTTTATTACTGGGTATTCCTTTTTTCGATAAATTGTCATGTAATGTCTGTCTACCTACACTGAAACAATTTTTTTTTTTAATTCAGTATAGCTGTGTAAAGCGTCTGATTCTTTTCAAGCATTCCCTCTTTTTTTCAGTGTCTTAAAAGTAGGAAACTTGTCATTTCAGTCTCTGCTTCATATTTCCTGATCCATTGGAGTGTTATTTCACTGCCCAGAAGAAACTTCACCAATAATGATCCTCTTGAAGCTAGCAAGTTTTAGCCTTAGCTGTTTTGTACTAAAACCAATAAAATATCTCAAATTAAAGATACTTTAACTTATTTGTCTTCAGTGAGACTTTTCTGTTTGGGGGCATGACACGGAGCTAGCCTTATCTCATGAACTGTATTTATCCTTTATCAAAGCTTTTCACGCTAATACTGTACATTAGTTAAGATTGTCAAATGGCTTCAAACTCAATAACAAAAAATCCCTGTACTCTGCGGAGAACAACTGAGAATACTAAACTAATATATCACTGTAGCTAAATTACAGTGCATGTTACTTTACCAAAAAAAAAAAAAAAAAAACCTGTAAAAAATAAAACTGTTAGTGGAGAGAAACCTTCCAAATGCAGAAATGAGTCTTTCCTTTACTACTATTAAAAACTCCACCTTTCCCCTACTTTTCTCCTAAAAGGCCAATCTAACATTTAAAAAAAAAAAAAAAAAACTCCACATCTGTTAGCAGCGAGGGAATAGCCACAATGGTCTTCTCTCTTTCTTTGCTGGCTGGCTGATCTTAGTCAAAGATGACACAGCAAGAGAGGCGGGCCTAATGATATTTTCTTCTCGGAGTCCAGAGTAATTTGTCATAATCATTAGTTCATGGAAATAAGAAGGCTGGTCTCCAAGTTCCATTTGCTGCACCTCTATAGTCACAAATAACCAAAGGGTCTTCTCTTAAACTGAATGTAGGTGCTTTCCTTTCAGACCATTATATACAGATCTTTGAATTAAATACTACCTACCAAAACCCTTTGAAAAAGCAGTGCTCTCTATTTCTGAGGTACCATATAATGCAGTCAGAGTTGGAATCTTTCAAGGTAACCAATTTTCATCGCAAATTGTATTTGAATTATTTTTTAACCATTGAAGAGAAAATGTCTGTAACTAGTAACACTTCCTTTCCTTGCTTGTACTAGCTGTGCTCAATCTCATTTTACCAGAGCCAGATGTTTTAGCACAGCCACTCAACAGGCTATCCCATAATTGTTCATTACATACTTTCTTTGAACTTCCTATTTGGTACAGTTACTGGCAGACAGGAAACTGGACTACCTAGACCACTAATCTGACCCGGTGTGGTTTCTTAGATTCCAAGGCAAAAAGTGAACATTGTGATAATGTAGTATGACCTCCTGTATAACAGGACATAGAACTTTTAGAAAAACGTACACAATTTTAAAATCAAGGTTGGATGTGATGGAGAATCCACTATGACCCTTGGTAAACTGTTCCAGTGATTAATTACTGTCAGAAAATTATGCCTTATTTCTAGTCTGTCTAGCTTCTGCTTCCAGCCATTGGATCATATTATACCTCTTTCTGCTAGACAGAAGACCCCTGTTAAATATTTGTTCCCTATGTAGATACATATAGCCTGTAATCAAGTCACCTCTTAACCTTCTCTTTGTTAAGCAAAATAGATTGTTGTGATTTTGATATTCTTAACATTGACTTCAGAGTGGCTATATAATTGGTAAAAAATTGGAATGGGCCCCAAATTTTGATTTGGGGGGCGGGGGGATGTTGTTTACCTTTAAGCTTTTAAATGTTCATCTTGAAATATATCCCATTCCTTTTGACTCCTCGCATGCTAAGGTTGTGATTAGTGATCTGTTCCCTACAAAGGTAGACAGTAACTTAATTACTGCCGTAAACAGGTTGTAGTAACAAGTTCACCTTTCCTTAATCACAATTAGGATGGTGATATTTCTCAGCAAATTATATATGACACATAGCAACGCACAGGTTACCCAAGACAGCAGCAAAGTATATCTTACATTTACATAGCTCCTTTGGTCCACTATGATCCTAAAGCACTTCATGTACTCCACAAACTGATCTCCAAATTACTGAATACACAGAGATCACTTCTTGCAAAGAAGTTAGCTCAAGGGTGCAACATCAGCTTATTTCAAAGCTCAGAGCAACAGTCCACCGTAGTTTGTTTGGAAAAAAAAGTCCAGGAGTTTAGGAAAGGAGAAAGTTAACTACTGGAGTTGCGATTGGGCTCTGACAAGAGGGTTAGCTGCAGCAATCTCCTACAAAAAGTAGTAGGGGGGTATTTCATTACTGCAAGTCTTTATATGCTTTATATGTCTGCTGAGATAAAGGTGACATTTCTAGCAGCAAACTACCCCCCACTCTTGTGGTAGGAAATGGTTTAAGTCAGATTCAGAGGAGGGGGAGTGTGAGCTACTGACTCTTTATTATGGCTTTTCTGCACATGCCTCTTGTGCTCCTTTAGGGGTCTGTCTACACTGGCAGAGTTACATCGCTGGCAGTTACACTGCTGCCCAGCACTGTGGCGGATGGGGAAGGGAGGGTCCCAGGAGGAGGTGTGGTCCCAGGACGGTTAAAGATTTGTATATGTCCAGGTATCATATGCAACCTTGTCCTTTGGAGTACAGTGCAGTGGGTACTGTACTTCAGCAAGGCTAAACTGCAGAGGGATGTGTGTTGAGTGCAGTGGGTACCGGGAATCCACAGGGCTGGGCTGTGATGGGACAGGAGTGGAATGCAACGGGTACAGACTGGAGCCAGGAGGTTGATCAGAGTGTGCTGGCGGTGTCTGGGGGGCGCATGGGAAAGAGTTTTGTGACGGTGGCTGCAGGGGTGGACAGGCGCAGAGCTGCTGGGTTTGCAGTGCTAGTAGTGCTTGGAGTGTGTCTGCTTGGAGCTCCATAACGTTTAAGAGTTGTTCCGTGGCTTCTGGCGCAACATGTTCTCCTTTCGGTCCCTCTTCTCGCTGTCCTGCCACTCCTTCAATTCTTGTTTTTTGGCCGCGGAGTACATCATGACATCACGCAAAACGTCTTCTTTAGTTCTTCGTGGCTGCTTTCTAATTCTGCGCAGCTGTTCAGCCAGCAATAACAAAGAGGGAGGCTGGGCTCCCAAGGTCATATCTGTGAAGCCAAAATGCAACATTTTACAGAAGCAGTATTATTTGCAATACACAGACCACTGATCCAGTAATTTAAAACACAGCCACTATTCACATACCTGTCACTAACTGGCTGGCCCCAGGCAAGCACACATGAGCCACAAGACCCCCAAAATGGAGAGTAACCACAGGGGCAGGGGAAATCAGTGTTCCAGGACCATACTGTACACGTGGCTCTTGGGGGAGAGCCAGCACTGTAGGAGGCCTTATAATCATTACTGTCCCCACATTTTCCATAGGCTGTGTTCATTAGGGAAGATACCTCGCTGCTGAGGGTGAGCAGGGAATCAAGGGAGGGTCTTCTCCAAGGGCTTCTGCCCTGTCCCTTATGCAGCTCACCTGTGTGCAGAAATTCCCCCCCCACACACACACACCCCCCCAGTGACCGCAGAGTGGCGCAGGAAAGTTACCCTTAATGGCGCAAGAAACAAAGCAGCTCTGCCAAAGAACCTGTGGTCTCAGATTCCCCAATATTTCCATGAGAGTTCTGTGGAGACCTCTGAGGCAGAATCCCAAGAAGTGAGGGAATCAATCAACACCCTGTTCTGCCACTCAGACTAGGCATGTGGTGGTACGTGCATCATACAGACACAAGCCTGCTTTCTGCAACCCTCCTGCCCCCATCAATTCGCTTCAGCGATTCACAAAATCAAAGCCACTTACCAGGGGCCTCCTCCCCTATTTGTGCTTCGCCAGGCTCCGATAGCTGTGACGGGCTAGCCTCCTCCAGCATAAAGAAAAGCTCCTGGCTGCATGCATCTGTGACCTCCTAGTCATTCTCTGCCTCTGGGTCCTACTCCCCATCCTTGTCCAAGATTTCCTCCTGGCTCGGTTCACTCTCGACTGGCACGCAAGCCACTTAGTATCACAGTGGAGGTGGGGTCACCATCAAGTATCGCGTCCAGCTCTTCATAGAACCAGGAGCTCATGGGCGCAGCACCGGAGCGGCAGTTTGCCTCCCACGCCTTGTGGTAGGCATTCCACAGCTCCCTCACTTTGACCTGCACTGCAGTGTGTCCCAGTCATGGCCCCTTTCTGTCATGCATCATAAAATCTCTCCGTAGGTATCATAATTTCTACGTCTGGAGTGCAGCTGGCACGGGACAGCCTCCTCTCCCCAAATGCTGCTGAAGTCCAGCAGCTCGGCATTGCTCCAAGCGGGGGATCGCCTGGTGTGTGGAGCAGACCTGGTCACCTGGAAAGATGCACTGAGACCACTGCACCCGTCACTGAGCAAACAGGAAGGGGACTTTCAAAATTCCCAAGGAATTTAAGGGGTGGGCTCATGCTTGGTCACCTGAGGGCCGGGCAGTAGAGTTCAAACCGATGACCAGAGAGGCGAGAAGAGGCATTGTGGGACACCTGCCAGGGGCCAATTGCAGCGCTGTAATCGACCCGGGTGTCTCCACCGGCACAGTAAGCTCTAACACGGCAAGCGTGCGGTTTCTGCGCACTACGTGGCTTGGCAGTGTGCACACCTCGGGAGTTACGGCGCAGAACGCTGCTTCACTGCGCTGTAACTTGCCCGTGTAGACGAGGCGTAAGTCTGCCCCTCCAAATACTGGTGTGTCCGACCTTGCCTAGCTGGGAAGAGCTGATCCCACACAAGTCCTGTGCCAGCAGCAAAGACGCAGCCCCTGCCCTGAGAAGCTCACAGTGGAATGGCAACTGTGTAAGGCAAACTTTCTAAAAACTGCGAATGTCTCGCTTTTTTCATTTCCACAAAAATGAAGTGAGTGAGTGAGCGTGAGGGCGGGGCACGAGGCTGCAGCGGCGCCGGGGAGGCGCTGGGTGTCGCTGTTCCTGCGGCCGCCTCCCCATCACCCCTTGCTCTCTAGCCCCGCCCGTTCCTTCCCTGCGCCGCCATTGTGGTGACCGGTTCGTCGCTCCGCACCATGGTGAGACAATCCAGCCCCATCCGCTGCTGCGCGGGCTGATCCGCGCCCGGCACCGGGGCCCGGGTCTGCGGGCTCCCCCCGCCGGCTCTCCCCGCGTGGAATCGGGGGGTGGGACAGGCGCAGAGGGCGGGGGGCGTCTGGGACAGGAGCCGCCCCTTTCCCGGCTCAGCGCCTAGCCGGGCCAGCCACGAATCGCCCGAGCGGCTTCCTGGCGGGAGGCTCAGGCCAGCGAGCGAGGCCCCCGGCGGGGGTTGGGAGGGACTGTCCCGCCCGCAGCGCCCCAGGGCCTGGGGCCCGGTGCTGTCACACCGTGTCCTGGGCGCGCTCCTGTCCCTCGGTGCCGTCCTGCACCCCGCTGTTGCGGGGATTGGGACCCAGGGCTGGGCCATGCGGAGCCCCCCCCCCCCCCCCCCCCGCTCAGTAGGGGAAGGAGGCTGCCTGGTGGAGGAGCACTAGGCTAACACGTGGCCTTGATCCCTGGGAGGCAGGGGGGGGGGTTGAGCGCTCCCTGTCCTGTACAGAGGCCCCCCCGTCCCCCGGGATATTTGGTAGCGTTGGCATTGGAGACAGGATTTGTGGTCTTTACTGTTTGTGATGCCCACTGAACTCTGGAGGGGATGCAGGTTGTTGTGTCCCACTTAGCCCTTTAAGTACTGCTGCTCCCTCTCTCTGAGGTCACAGTTAGCTCCATATTTGTCAGGCCTGGTTGCACTAGTTTAAGTGTGAGATTAAATCTGTTTAACTAAACCAGTGTAGCTTTGAATAGGGAGAAACTGATGCAGCGTGTCCCTATGCACACAGTTGCACCAGTTTACCTCAATCTGTTTAACCTTGCCCCTTTAGTTTTGTTACCACTGATACTTCTATGTGTAGGCAAGTTCTCACGGGCTCAAGCGGCATCTGTAGGGAGGTCTCTGAATGCAACTTCTTATAGGGGAGAGTGTCTCTACTATCTTCCCTTTATCTTTTCATTCTCAGTCGTCCCACAAGACCTTCAAGATCAAGCGATTCCTTGCCAAGAAGCAAAAACAGAACCGGCCCATCCCACAGTGGATACGCATGAAAACTGGCAATAAGATCAGGTAAAAACAGCTATTGCTTTCTGAGAGTTCACAGCTTGCTGCCACACCTGATCAAAAAATATATATAGACCCATGTCTGCATTACACACTTCTGCTGGCACAGATAGCTTGTGTGTTGCTTGGGAATGGGAAGATCCGTTACTGACACAGATGTACTGACCAAAGCCCCTAGTTATACAAGCTCCATTTACGTTATGAGTAGTGGCAGGTGGATCGAAGAGTCTTGTACTCATGGATGTGTTGTGAGGAAAAACCATCTGTGATTACCCTCGGCATCCATCCCCTGTTCCTGGAATACAGTGTCTGGGGAATCTTACTACTAAAGAATTTCCTTCACTGAAGGTCTGTGTATGGTGATGGGCTAATACATAACATTTGGAGGATTTGTAACCACAAATCATTACCAGAATGCATATGTAGGCTGAAATATTGTACTTGATTTTGTCCACCTTTATTGCATGTTGGTACTTGCTTGGGCTAGATTATAAATAAGGATACAGTTTAGTCATGGAGGTCACGTCAGTCACAGATTCCATGACATTTACCAGTTTCACCAGACATCTGTGACTTCTTCAGCTGGAGCTGGGATTGTGTGTCCCTCTCCTATGGCTGCTGTTGGAGCCAGGACTGTGCGAACGTGTGTGCACGCGCACACCCCACGGCGTCGGCTGGGGCCATGCGCACTCCACCACCCCTTGGAGCTGGGGCTGTGTGCTGCCCCGATTCCCCCAGTGGCTGCGGCCACTGAAGCCAGGTTTGTGAGCCCCCCAGCCCTGCGGGGAGCTCCCCAGCCCTGCGGTTATTTTTTAGTAAAGTCACAGGTCATGGGCTCCTGTGAATTTTTGTTCAAATTCACGGTCATAGGATTTAAAAAATCATAAATTTCATGATTTCAGCTATTTAAATCTGAAATTTGACAGTGTTGTAATTGTAGGGGTCCTGATCCAAAAAGGAGTTGTGGGGGAGGGAGGTTGCGGTTCTGCTACCCTTACTTCTTACTAGTTGCTGGTAGCGGCACTGCCTTCAGAGCTGGGCAGCTGGAGAGCGGCGGTTGAAGGCAGAGCAGCGCCAGCAGCAATGCAGAAGTAAGGATGGCATGGTATGGCATTGCCACCCTTACTTCTGCACTGCTGCTTGCAGAGCTGGGGCCTCAGTCAGCAGCCGCCACTCTCTGGCTGCCCATCTCTGAAGGCAGCCGTGCAGATGGGTGGCATGGCATGGTATTGCCACCCTTACTTCTGCACTGCTGCTGGCTGGGCGCTGCCTTCAGAGCTGGGCGCCTGGCCACCCGCCGCCACTCTCTGGCCACCCAGCTCTGAAGGCAGTGCAGAATTAAGGGCAGCCCCCCTAAAATTGCCCATAACCTCATTGTGACTTTTACTAAAAATAACTGTGACAAAATCTTAACCTTTATTATAAATAAAACTTAAACTACAACACTTGGTGGGCATTTCTTAAAGTGCCTTAGGTTTATTTATATTGTCAGGTGCTGCAGGTGAAGTACAGAGCTCTTGCAGGAAAAACTCCCTTCAGTTCATTTATATATGTATATTTCTTTATTTTACTTTTATTCTTTCCACTGCTGGATCCCCTTTTTTCTCTGAGTAGCTAGTGGTTAAACTAGGAGGCTGGGAGTCAGGATTGCTAGGTTCTATTGTTGTCACTACAGCTAATTTGCTCTCTGTTTTTAGGAAAGTCATTTTGCTCTGTGCCTCGGTTTACCCATTTGTAAAAGGGGGATGATAGCTATCTAGCTGTGTTCTAGGCATATTGAGCATTAGTATTACTAAAGTGCATAATTTTAATTATTTTTGTCTTCCAACACTTAGTGCACCAAAAGCAAGAGTTTTCTGCCCAAAGTATTTGATAAAGCAGGCTGCAATTACAGTGCTTCATTCTGTGGGAGTACTGCCATTTTCCTGCTGAGAGTAACTCTGTTAATATTGCCTTTGATTTCACCTATGCATTGGTGAAACCACTAATCATTAACACGTACAAGTATGACATTTATAATCTTCAATTACGCAGGTTTTGAATGACTGCTTTAGTGGATTTCCCTGGGAAAGTGCTTTTCCATGCTGCAATGCACTGCTCTTGTGTTCTCGGATTCCACTTCTGTTGGGAATGTGAATGTTTTCTTCTGGTAAAAATGGTACTTGTGATGTTTTAAGAGCTAGCCAGTTCTTTACTGCCAGCACTTGAACTCATGAATTCTAGGCTATCTGTGACTGTCTTCTCTTCTAAAAGTGGCACAGTGTATGTCCATGCTCAGTGCTGCTGTCTCTAGGTAAGTTTGCTTCTGGGAACTTTCACCTTTATTTAAAGCTGCTGATATTATTACACCAATACGGGTTCATATACCTAGTGAAAAAGGAAAGCAAGTACCTATGGAAAATAGTTTAAAAAAGAATATGAAGTAATTTTCTTTTACCATAATTAATTGACAAATTCCCAACTAAACCTTTACAAGAGATTCCAGCTCCTTACTAGTGGGTTCATTCTGACTGTTATTGTGGTCTGTGTTACAGACTGTCAAGTGTGCCTTGCTTATTAAGTGGTGCTGCTTTTGTTTTAGGTACAACTCTAAAAGGAGACATTGGAGAAGGACCAAGCTGGGCTTGTAAAGAGCTGCTCTAATGGGAACTCTAATGACACATGCGTCTCTCCTGCCCCAAGTCCTGAAATACCCATTGCTACAAAAACCACCACTGACCCATTTTGGAGTGTTGAATCTTGTTGTTCTTCCCTCTCTCCCCCCGCACCGCTAAAAACAAAACCATACCAAACTGTAGTCTTGAAAGATAACTTTAATAGACTCTTTGGAATATTATAACTGAAAAATGAAGACTCTGTTCAATTAGTGTTCTTTATTTCTGTGCTCAAATATATTGACTTAATTTGTATTGCCAGTTTGCAGGTTTGTTAATAAATAATAAGCATTATTGATCCTTTGAATGAATGATTCTAGCTGAATTTATTACATGCGTTACTTGAGACGGGTGGGTAATCTGGAGAATAAAGACTGAAATTAATGTGAGCATTTACCAGTGTGTATGAGAAGATCCTGCCATCCCAGTCTCTTACCTGTACTATTTGAAACAAGCAGACCAAACTAGTATCTCCCTTTTGTACCCTTTTGCCATAATTATACATTAACAACCAAAGTTGGGATGCAATTTAGAAATATGAACTTGCCCTTACTTAAAAGAAAATGTCAATCTCTACTGAGAAAGAGAGGTGGCTGAACTAGTGAGGGTCACACTCATGTAGAATGTGCAAAAGACTCTACATGAATAAGTAAAATAATCAAACACTTCTAAAGCAAACTGGAAAATCCCAAGTTACCAGGACATGCCATCCTGTATTGTCTTAGTGCGCATAAATTGCTGTATTCATCTTATCTAAGACATCTTGCTACTATTTAACAGTCTGCCTAGTCGGTTTGCTTTATTCTGATAACCTTTTTGTACACCAAGGGCCAGATTTTTCAAAGGTATTTAAGCACCTGTCTGCATCTTCAGATTCCTAAGTATCTTTAAAAATCTGGCCCCAAGTTCTTTTGCAGTGACTGGGATGTTGTATATTCTCCAAAATCACAAACAATGTATATTGTGAAAATGAAGCGTAGAGCAATCCACATGCACTGGCCACTTCTTCACATTCAGCTGTGGTGCACAAATCGTTTTATGTTGCAGATCCAAAAGTGATGCATTAGGAAAACATTGCCGAGTCAATTTATTATTCTCAAATAGCCAGATTTAATTTTGGAAACTTGCATTTGGATAGCCACACAAGATTTTGAAGAGGTATAAAAGGTCAGAGATGTTGGGGATGACTGGAGGTGAAAATCTTTCCAGTTAGGGTTTTAAGTGACATCTAAACACTGAAGACTCTCTTCCCACTTCTGATCAGTTATCGGCACAATTGAATGATTAATGCTTCTAGTTACAACATAGTAAAAAAAAAAATTTGATTGTTTAGGAAGATTGCTCTGTGGAGGTGGGGAGGAATAGAGTTTGGGAATATAATTGGTTGAGTCATCAGTAATACCTGCATTCTGCAGTAGTGACCCTTAACTAGATGATGATGCAATTACATGGCACCTTGCATGCAAAGAGGGAAGATCTACAAAGATTTTTCTTGGGGGGGACTGAAACACGGTTCCAAAGCAAGGTGATTTGCTCAAGATCACACTGAGTGGGTGTCAGGGGGAACTGAGACCTGTCTTGATCCCCTGCTCTCCACCATGTTGGGTCTGGTATATACATTCTGGTTACCTGAAAATAACTCTGGTTTTACTTCTGTGCACTGATGTGGCAGATACCAAGCTAGCTTGGTGCTGAATGGAGCAGAGGAGTGAGCTGCAATTGCTGTCCCTTTTAAGGGAGTTTAGTTGAAACTCAGTTCCCTGGTGGCAGCACACCACATCCTGGGGAAGCTCTAAGCCTTTATCACCAGGCTCTGCGGGACCAGCAGAGAGACTGTCAATTTTTAAGAAGATAAATAGGTGGAGCTGATTTTTTTACTGGCGTTCATAGTAAGGCAGTGAAGGTGCAGCATGTACTGAGCTAGATCACATATTTTACTTACGGCAGCTTGTTGGGCCTTGCACAATTACCTCTCTCTCCAAAGGCATTTTGGAAATCCTAGTTACCAAAGGCAAGTGAGGCTAGTGCAGCATTTCTCAATTGTGGGCCACCATGGTTGCATGCAGCCACCTGGGGCTTTTTGTGTGGCCACAGCCTCCTGGGCAGTGACTGGGGGGGGGGGAAGCAGTGTTAAACGTACAAATAGCATTTTTCACAGAAACAGACTTACTAGCTAGCAAATCTTTTTTTAAAAAAAAGCCAAAGAAACAACAAAAAAGACAAGAACGTTGTGACAAAGTTCCTACTCTACCTTGCGCTTATTGGCAAATTTGCTCGTCTTGGAGCTTCACAGCAGCCCTCAGTTTGGCCATTTTCATGAACGCACAGTCCAGGTCAACTCCTCCTGTGTCTGACCAAGAGTTGGGAGGTTTGGGGAGAACCTGGGCCCGCCCTCTACTCCGGGTTCCAGTCCAGGGCCCTGTGGAATGCAGCTGTCTAGAGTGCCTCCTGGAACAGCTATGCAACAGCTACAACTCCCTGGGCTACTTCCCCATGGCCTCCTCCCAACACCTTCTTTATCCTCACCATAGGACCTTCCTCCTTGTGTCTGATAATGCTTGTACTCCTCAGTCCTCCAACAGTCCGCGTTCTCACTCTCAGCTCCTAACGCCTCTTGCTCCCAGCTTCTTATACATGCACCACAAACTGAAATGAGCTCCTTTTTAAACCCAGGTGCCCCGATTAGCCTGCCTTAATTGATTCTAGCAGCTTCTTGATCGGCTGCAGGTGTTCTAATCAGCCTGTCATCTTAATTGTCTCCAGAAGGTTCTGGAACCTTCCCTGTTATCTTACCCAGGGAAAGGGGACCTACTTAACCTGGGGCTAATATATCTGCCTTCTATTACTCTCCTGTAGCCATCTGGCCCGACCCTGTCACAACATACAAAGAGCATTATTTAGTAACGAATAGAGACAAAATTGTACATTATTTGTATTGAGTGCAATACAAGCCTACATAAAAAATTACAATGATTTGGACGTGTCTGTGTACATATTGATTTGTTTTGCCTAAAGTTAATTAAGTATTTCAGGAAAAATTGTCAGGGTGGCCACCGGCAGGAGTTGGTGGCTGCACTCTGAGGCCACCAAAAAATGTCTAGTGAGACCCCTTGGGCAAGTATTCGGTAACAGGGTTAGGACACATCAGTAATATCTGATCTTCCAGCAGCCCTTCCTGGGGATGTGTAATAGAAGTCTAATTTCTGCATCATTGAGCGGGGAGGATAAGTCTGCAACAGAAGATGAGCACAAAGCATTAATAAAGATGATTTAAATGCTTCAAATCTAACTGGAGACCGCATGCGGCAAGTAGTCTCACTCCAATTTTTTTAAAAGGAGCTTTCTCATGCTCAGAGGTTCTCCAGGAGCCCTGTGTCTGAAAGCTTGATCCACCGGAATCTCTTATAAGTTTTCCTCGTGTTTTGTTTTGTTTTTTTAATCCAAAAGTTTTTGTGAATCTTGAATTTTTTCTCTCTCCACAAGTACAACCACTGAGGAAGAGACCTGCTTGTTTGAGGCTGCAGGCGTTTAGAAGATACAGCACTGAGGAAGGCTGAAAACCAACCCTGTTAGATCCATCAATCTCACCCCTCTCCTTTCTTGTTTGCTTTCTTTCCTTAACCTGGGCAGGAGGGATCAAAGCAATTATACCTACCAGGATAGGCTGCTGACAAAGTTGCTCCCCATCATGAGGGTCAGGGCCGGGATGAAACCAGTCACTAGACAATCCTTTCAGAAGGTATGTGTGGCAATGCTGGTCCAGGCAATCGGTTAAACTGATGCTTTGTTGTACAGCTATTATTAGATAATTGTCTAGATAATACTTAGTCCTGCCCTCAATGGGGGGACTGGACTGGTCCCTTCCAATTCTATGATTCTACTACTGTTATTGTGCTATTTTATTCAGACAGTGGCAACTTCCAGCAGGGAGCTGCTTTTTCCTTGGGAAAATAACTCTTATAGTTGTTTTTAAAACGTTTCTCCACCGAATCTTCCTTTTGATTCAAACCCTACCTTAAAGGGACAATGGTCCAGACATAGTTAGGTCCAAACTGGGGTTTGGTGAAAACAAGCTTGCACAGAATCTTGGCTAACAGGCCTATTTCTGTATTTTAAATGATTATTATTTCAGTGGCCGCTTGCTTTTTTCTCTTTTCAGTTAGATCGAAAGCTCTTAGGGACAGGGACTGCCAGTTTATACCAAGCCTAACCCAATGGGGTTCTGGTCTAGGACTGAGGCTCTTCTGCATATAGCAACATAAATCATAGCTCAGTTAAATAAGTGTCCCTCCGCAGCCCTGGGAACCCAGATTTTGCAAAAATGTGCTAATGCACAAGAACCAGGAAATCAGGGCTGAGGTTTTCAAGGCTGCTCAAGGAATTTGGATGTCCAAGTCCCACTAATTGTAATGGAAATCAGGTGTCCAAGTCCCCTAGGCAACTTTGGAAATCTTTGCCTAAGTGGAGTAGGAACTGAGCACTCTGTTCCCATTATCTGTGCCGAGTGAAATGCAGAGTAATTAGACTAGTCGGGTTTAGTAGTCAAAGGCACTGTTGATAAAATACGTGGGGATATTTTGTTTTATAAATATTTTTTAATGTGACTCTTCCTCTGTAGGTATAAAAACGTGCAGCTGAGGCGAGAGGGCATGGGATTGCTAGCTGTGAGGTGGGATTCTGCACTGTAAACAATGGGAATGGGGGTATTGTAAGTTGAACGAGTTTCTTCTTCTCAGGAACTTGTAATTATAGCATCAGTTTAAAGGCTCAACTGTGGTGGCATGTAGTAATATCACTGATAGTAAATGGGTCCATGTTCTTGCTCCCCTTGAAGTCAATGGCTAGCTCTCTGGGAGCAGAATCGAGGCTCAGACCAATGAAAAAATGGGAAAACCCCATGCCTTCAGGTTTTTCTGTTAGCTGCAGGAGAGATACCCTGTGCTAGAAATCATTTAATTTGATTTTCAGACAGTTTTGGACTAACTTTTTCAATTGTCATTTGCGTTTCAGTATTTAATACAGGGGTCACAAACACACTGGCCGTCCTGCAGCCCACCATAGGAGCCAAGCTCCCCTCTGACCACATAAGGAATAGTTACAGGTGTTTATATTTTATTAAAACCCCTCTTCACATTATAGTTTTTAAAAAGTTAATACATTTTAATATTAATTAATTAAAGTCTTCCTTAGCAGAGACTTTTAATAGCATACTATATTACTCTTCATTTTTTTCATTTTTGACTATACTTTTGTATCGTTGTATGAAAAGGTTTCAGTGATGCGGCCCTCGGGCCAATGTACTGGTCCTCGTGTGGCCCTCGCGGGGATTTGAGTTTGAGATCCCTGATTTAATATAAATAAAATCTAGTTCTGCTGTGAAAAGGGATTATGGAAAAGTGGCGCCTTCTTAGGGCTGATGTATACAGAGTATTCATACTGATTTAACTAGATCAGTTTAGAAACAGTTCTAGTTAGATCCGTGCAGCCCCCCAGCGTGGACACAGTTATATTGCTATAAAGGCATTTTCTCCTGGTATAATTTATTCCCCTGTACTATATCTTCGTTTCTAAACCAATGGAGTTAAAGCAGTACAAAAAAGCCACTGAATAGATCAGGCCTTACCTAAATAAATCCATTTTCAGTGTCCGTTATGTATCCTAACTGCTAAACTAAGTCTTTATGTTTATTAACCCTGCAGTCCCAACTCAACTAGGAGTCAGCTGGATTCTATCTCACATCATCATATGTTGTTTACATAGTCCTGGTCAGTTACATCGGTGCAATCTCACTGAAGTCTATTGCCCAGGTATCACCGTGGGCCTAATTTGGCCTGCAGCATCTTTATTACTGGTGATGATGCGCAGCAAGGAAAGAAACTAGCTTGAGTCTCAGAGCCCCTCTTATATTTCCAGGGCTGGTAGTTAGAGGGAAAACATTTTCCCTTATAAATGGAGTCTAGAGAAGATGAGCATGAAACTCCAGAAGGCCATTTTACAGTCATTTCTCAAAGCAGAACCACACAATAAATAAATGGGACAGTTAAAAAAGATCTGATTCTGTGTGAAACCGAGGCTGGGGCAGCTGTTCATTTCAGGACACTCTGAGGCTGCCCCAAAACTTAAAACAAGTTGGGCAAAGTTCCATTTTTCTATAAATAACATACACTTCAGACAGGTGAGTAGAATCGGATTTACCTTTTTAATACTTACAAATCTGAGCAGTGATACATTAGAAAGAGGGATTAGTAACCACTCCCTTCTTTGTCTCTCTGGAGTGTGACTTCACCGCATGCCGCTGTACGTTAGTTTGTTTGTTGTTCTTATCTATGTACTCTTTCCATTTCTCAGAACAATGTGTCACCAGCTCCTCCTTCCTTTAGGAATCTGATCTAAGTTCCTTTCCTCTGCATGGAACCCACCCACACTAACTTCCACCTAATCTGGCCCCCTTTCCCTCCCACCCAGGGCTCCGTTTATTAGTTTAAAATCTTCAAACCCAGGTGCAGAGAAGATGTCTAGCGCCCGACCTTTTCTCCACGTTCTGTCCGTCCTTTGGAAGTGCCAGAGCTGCTTAAACAAGCTGCTCCTCCTCACTCCACCATTTTCTCCGTGCTCCACCACCCGAGTCAAATTGGGGACTTAAGCTTTTATTTGACCCAGCAAATAGCTTCTAGGAAAAGAAATGCACATGATACTTTCCAGTGCATTTTGAAGGCACATGTAGTTTAGTGGCATTACCTGTTTTCTGTATTTTTTCCTCTGTGTTCTTCCTTAGCAGAGACATTTAATGAAAAGAGGATTTTTGTTTTTGGAGTTTCAGCGGCTGCTTATTCCCCACCTGAAGTCCAAATCCTCTGTGACATCTCACTGTGGAATGTGGAATGACACGCTGCTAGCTGTCTGTCCAAGGCCCTCCGAGCACCCTGCAGACAGCAATCACTCTAATCTTACACTCTCACTGTGAAGTAGGGACGGGGCATTATCCTCATTTGGAAAAGAAGAAACTGAGGCACAGAGAGATGAAGTGCCTTGACCAAAGTCATGTGAAAAGCCTTTTGCATAGCCAGAAATAGACTCCAAGTTCTCCATCCAGTCCTGTGGTTTAACCACAAGGCTCCACTTCCTCTGTCACTCCATCCTGTGACTTGTGCCTTTGGACAGAGAGACACTAAGCAGCGAGAGCAGAAGAACTAAAGGTAAACTAGCACCTCTTGCCATACTGCTGTTCTCAGTTACAGCACTGGAGCAGGCAGGGAAACAATGTAAACGAAGCAGAGGAGCCTGCTTATCCCGATGCTCTGCTTCTAGGACCATGCCCTGGCCAACTATGCAAAACCTGAGTAAAGGGGCTGCACTTCTGGGTCTCCATTCATGCTGGAGAGGTTCAGCAGCAGGAGAAATGTTTCGATAAGAGACTTCCATTGTACAAGCAGAATAGTTACTGCAGGGCAAATCCTGCCCCCAGCTATGCGTGCACAATTGCTAAACAGTGGCCTGCCAGGGGAGTGGCGCACAAATATCTATGGGCAAGACCCAAGCCTGCGCAGGTTTTCAGAAGCCTTAGCCAATGGCTCTTGAGTAATCTCAGTGCACCAGCGGCCATTGGTTAGTCCGGGCTCAGCAAGTCTCCTGTACCAACCCTTGCCACCCAACTGCAGCCCCCTGGTCTCCTTCCCCAATCCCCAGCCCCAACCAAGCTGCTCTTTAAAACTAGTTCACAGGCAACATCAAGCTGAGTCTTAGCCACAAAGGACAATTTAAAGGTTTTGGAAGAATGAAAGTGCCTTTCTGTACATGCTCCTGAAGGATGGCAGTCTGGTGAACACCTGGGTCCTCTGTTCAGCACCAGAGCCACCAGCCCCTCTGGACAACTTGCAGTTGTTGTTGGTGTTCCACACCCCAAGCTGGGCCAGGTCTTCCTCTAAAGCCCCTGACAGCTCCTTCAGCTCCCTGGAGGCACCTGCTTTCAGGTACTGCCAGGCTTTGTGGCCGCTGTGGTCCCGGAGGCTCGTGTTGGCACCGTAGGCTCCCACCAACACCTTGATGACCATCTCGTGTCCCTGCAGGGCAGCCAGATGCAGGGGGGTCAGCCCACCACTGGCCGTGGGAATGTTGACATCTGCATGGTAGCCATTCTTCTCTGCACAGGTGATCACCTCGATCAGGGCCTCATGGCGGCCATGCTTGGCCAGCCAGTGGAGGGCAGTGAACCCTGTCACAAAATCTCTCCTGTTCAGCAAGCTGGGATCCACGTCGAGCAACCTCATGATGCTCTCAGGGTCCCCCTGGGCCACAGTCAGCATCCACTCATGCTCGAGGGGGTCAAGGGCTAAGGACAAGTCCTCAGGGCTCTGTTCCAACCTCTGCTCCAGCTCTTGGTGCATCCCCACAGCAGGGCTGCTGCTGCTGGCTATCTTCTGAGCAGCTGCAAGCCACATGGCTCCCTCGGCTCCACTGCTCTGCAGCAGGACCTCCTTCAGGCCTCTCCGCCGCACGCTGCCCCGGCCTATGGAGAGCCTGGCCGCATCAGAGCTCACATCCCAGTTACCAGAACCTCTACTACTCCGGCCCAGGTTCCTGATCAGGTCCCTCTTGTGTGACGGGTGGAGATTCACGTTCCCCGCTGCTGCTGAGGAGGATGATAATGCCAGGACTGTGGGGTTGGGCGCCTGGCTGTCAATAAGTGCTTCTGCTTGAGACAGGGAGGCCTCTGGCAACACATGTGGCTCAGTGTCCTTTGGTACCTCCAGACTCTCTTCCCTCTGCATCCTGGCCATGACGTCTCCTGCAGGCTTCACCATCCCCAAGATCTGCTCCCCCCGAGACATCCGTCTCCCTTTAAGGCATGGTCGAGGCTCTCTGTGCTGCTGGGGTGTGGAGAAGTGGTTCCCTGTCCCGTTGAGACTCTGACTCCAGGCTCCCCTCTAGAGCTCTCCGGCTGCAGAGCTTCCTGAGTCTGCCTTAGAAATGTTGCAAAGAGGAACCAGCATTTAGTTTCTGTGCTCAGGGGGAAGGCACTTGTTGTGAAATAAGTTACAAGCAGCAGCACACCCTTCAGCTGATCACTGATTTTCAAAGACTTCACTGTCTGCCATTTATTTACCGAGGGACGCTAGAGCAATTTCCCCCCCACTGCCAGCCCCTCCTCTCCAAACTACCTGCTCCCTGGTTCTTAAGATTCAATAAGTCCCCAGACGGGGGCTGTGTTTTCTCTCCTCTCCAGATTTTGGTGGCTTGTATGATAACATAGCTACATGACAACCCACTGGCCAGCTGGATCTGCAGATCCGGGACCCATTTGACTTCCTCCTTCCTACACACAAATCAGTGGTAACAGCAGCCAAAAAAAAAAAAAAAAAAAAGAGCTCAGTCCATTCAAGCTGAAAGCAGGCAGTGAGTTTTTCACCGGAACGGCTGCCACTTACCTTTCCAATTACTCCTGTGCTGGGTGGGGAAACAGAGCTCTGGGTGGGCGGTATTCCCAACCTGCCTCTCGCTGGGCACTTTGATGGCTGCTGCCAGCAGCAGGGCCCCTCCTCCTCTGCCCGTGGGTTCTCGACGCCTCTCCAGACGCACCAGCCTGCTCCTTGCCGAGTTCCTTTGTGTGAAGGTTGCCACTGGTAAGTTTTGCTGCATAGTAAAAGCTGTGGCAGGACCTTTGTCCTCCTTTTTGACTGAGACAGATTAAGCTGCTGCACGTGATTTTTCATTTCTGCTGCGGGCCTGGCATTAGCCTTGGCCATTGGTGATGTGAAACCGAATGCACCCACTTCCCAGAGAGCAGAAAAACACGCACTGGCCACAGCCCTAAAGCCTTCAGCCTGTGAAGGCACCCCTGTGGGCCCCAAAAGAAGGGTTGCAAGTAAAACCAGTTGGGCCAGGCACTTTAAGGGATTCATCTCGAGCATAAACAGCCGGATGGTGCAATATCTCTGGAGTTAGCAATGCACAGGAATGAAAGTGAGAGAAGTGTGCGTTTGCAAGAGCTAGAGGTAACTGTAGGTCAGAAGGGGCTAGGCTAATCTACAGGCTGAATATTTCTAGGAGGTGCTGAGCAGCTTCTAAATGGGGATGTCTTCGTTCTTCCATTGAAAGAGACTCTAAAAATCAGTGTGAGGCAGCTACTTCCCCTCCCATGGAAACTCCCTGTGATGAAGTGTGGCATGCTCTGTGTGTGTGTGTGTGTGTGTGTGTGTGAGAGTGACAGAAAGATTGACTGACCGCCATCTGCGGGATGGAATCAGAACTGCTTGACTAGCAGCTAATGAGAAAAGGAGGACTTGTGGCACCTTGTACCGTCTGCTGCCACAAGGCAATGGGTTGCTGCTACTGTGTAGCAATGCCGTGCCGCGTCTGCCAGCACCCAGGAGACATACGGTGACGGTTACCTGAGCGGGCTCCATGCTTGCGGTGGTATGGCGTCCGCACAGGTAACTCAGGAAAAAAGGCGCGAAACAATTGTCTGCCCTTGCTTTCACGGAGGGAGGGAGGGAAGGGGGGGACTGACGATATGTACCCAGAACCACCCGCGACAATGTTTCAGCCCCATCAGGCATTGGGATCTCAACCCAGAATTCCAATGGGCAGCGGAGACTGCGGGAACTGTGGGATAGCTACCCACAGTGCAACGCTCCGGAAGTCGACTCTAGCCTCGGTACTGTGGAAGCACTCCGCCGAGTTAATGCACTTAATGCACTTCTGTGGGGACACACACACTCGAATATATAAAACCGATTTCTAAAAAACCGACTTCTATAAATTCGACCTTATTCCGTAGTGTAGACATACCCTTAGAGACTAACCAATTTATTTGAGCATAAGCTTTCGTGAGCTACAGCTCACTTCATCACGAAAGCTTATGCTCAAATAAATTGGTTCGTCTCTAAGGTGCCACAAGTCCTCCTTTTCTTTTTGCGAATACAGACTAACACGGCTGCTACTCTGAAACCTGGCAGCTAATGGAGATTCTTCTAACTCAAGTCCTAGTGGCTTGTGCTTTTGGAGCAGCAGGACCTGAGTCCTATTTCTTTCGTTGTCTTGAAGTTCTGACTGGCACTCTGTGCAGCAAAGCGACACCCCCAGCTATAAATGCGCACACGCAAAAAGATCACAAGAAATTCAGAGGGCTGCAGCTTCCATTTTAAGTCCCCCAGCAATCCAAACCATATAATCGGGGGGACAGTTAATTTGCCTCCTTATTAAGCAGACCTTGAATGTGGCCAACAGTGTCCCATTGGCAGTAACCTCTCATCCTCCCCCAGGGGCTAGAAGTGCCGGCAGCCATGCACGCGCCAGAGAGCTGCCACTGCCCCTTTTAATTCCAGATTAACGCAGAGCTGGATGTACACCATCAGCAGCGTCAGGCTGCTGGCTCTTGACTCAGAGCCTGCCATACACAATGAGACCAGGCTGTGGCACACTCATGCTGCTCTCAGACAGTCCAGGAGTCAGCTGACTTCTGGAAGGTAAAAGCTAACAACAGGAGAAACTTCTCTCCGGCGCCCCAATCATGGCCATGGCCAAGGGTTTATTAATTAATAAGCCCTTTTGGGGTCCCTCCCTTCTATTGGCCTTTACTTCTAGTTCTCAGAAATGTTGTAGCTGTAAAGTAGTTGGTAGGCTGCGCACTTCCCCACACGTTGCACCAACACTGTGTCTCAACCCTGATAAGGAGGGACAGCCTGGCTAGAGGGATGAGTCCAGCCCTGCACTTCTACTGAGACTGCAGATGAAGGGACCCAATAACTGTGCTGGAGGTTTGTGTTAGAGACACGTCTGCTGGGAAATGAACCAAACTCACTTCACGGGGGCTGCCAAACAGCCATTGTAGCTGTTATTAGAACTTACTTGTGTTGTGATAGCGTGTAGGAGCCCTAGTCATGGCCCAGGAGGAGTCCGTTGGGCTAGGTGCTGTACAAACACAGGCAAAAGGATGGTCTGTAACAAGTAAGGGTCAGATGGGCTAGGGAGTGGCCAGCCCTGTTCTGAGGAGGAGCCAAGCAGGGAGTAGCTGGGACTCACCCACCCCAGCTGGACAGCAGCAAGTGACTGGGTCTGATGAGTCCCAGCTAGGGAATATAAATGAAGGCCCCAGCTCTGGGCTGGTGCTTGAGCCTGGAGAGGGCTGGGAGTTGTCAGAGGCGAAGGAGGAAGAAGACAGTGATGGTGATAACGCGAGTGTCAGCAGACCCTTGGCTAAGGAAAATCCTGCCCATTGAGCTGCTGGAGGCCAGAGAGTCTTGGCTGAGAACAGGACTACTACTTTGTTATTGGTCCATGGTACCTTTTTGGTGCTGGAGAATAAGCAAGGCTCTGAGGTAAGGGTTACACACACTGAACCAGGTGTGGCTGATATCAGATCCACCACTCTTCCAAAGGGCTTTCCAATCAGAGAGGGAAAGGCTCTCTCCTAACCTGGTCTGGGTTTGAACCTCTTAGTCAAGCTTGACTGTCAGAGACTCTGTCTTTCTCTTTTGGTGGTGGGGAGGAGGGTTTGCAGAGAAAATTGCTCAAGGAGGGAGGGGCACACAGCGGAAGAGATTAAGGTGACCAGGCTTCCGGTTTTCGACTGGAACGCCTGGTCAAAAAGGGACCCTGGCGGCTCCAGTTGGTGGTGCAATGGGGGCCCCAGCTAAGGCAGGCTGCCTGCCTGTCCTGGCTCCGTGTGGCTCCCGGAAGCAGCCACCAGGTCCCTGCAGCCCCTAAACGCATGGGTGGCCAGAGGGGGTCTCTGCACGCTGCCCTCGCCCCTAGTGCTGGCTCTGCAGCTCCCATTGGCTGGGAACTGTGACCAAGGGGAGTGCGGGGACAGCACCTGCAGGCACAAGAGCAGCACACGGAGCCTCCCTGGCTGCCCATGCGCCTGGCGGCCGCTTCCTGGGAACCACAGGAAGCACTGTCGGGACCCTGCACCCCCTCCCACACCCCAATCCTCTGCCCCAGCCTGGAGTCCCCTCCTGCACCTAAACTCCCTCCTGGAGCCCACACCCCACAACCCTCCACAACCCCCTTCCCCAGCCCTGAGCCTGCTCCTACACCCTAAACCTCTCATCCCTGGCCCCCTTCCCCAGCCCTGAGCCTGCTCCTACACCCTAAACCCCTCATCCCTGACCCCACCCCAGAGCCCACACCCCCAGCTGGAGCCCATGCACCCCAACCTCCTGCCTCAGCGTGGAGCCCTCTCCTGCACCCCAAACTGCTCATCCTCGGCCCTACCCCAGAGCCCATTCCTCCAGCCGGATCCCACGCACCCCAACCCCCTGCCCCAGCCTGGAGCCCTCTCCCACACCCTGAATCCCTCATACCCAGCCTCACCCCAGCCCAGTGAAAGTGAGTGAGGGTGGGGAAGAGCAAGCGAGGGAGGGAGAGGGGATGGAGTGAAAGAAGGGGTGGGGCCTCAGAGAAGGGGCGGGACTGAGGGCAGGGCAGGGGTGTTCGGTTTTGTGCGATTAGAAAGTTGGTAAGCCTAGAAGGGCTGCGAGCCAGGACACCTGCTATTTGAATTGTTTTTCATTCTTTCAAAGACCTTGCCTCACCTTTGGTAAGCGATCAGCTGGCAAGCAGGAAATGAGCAGAACAGCACAGAGTGGCCTCCAAAGGGCTGATCCTTTTGTGACTGCTGAGAGCTGCACAACTCACACATGGGCCTGCATTGCTAAGAGCTTCTCTGGACCAAAGCCTGCTTCCTGCTTGGCACAGGGCATTATGTGAATCCGCCGGTCCCCACTCCACAGCATGGGGCAGATACCTCACTGCTGCTACTGCAACCTTAAGGTTCTCCGTTCTTCTGAGGCTCTTCTATGCTGCTGTAGCAGATCCCTGAGAGAGGGGCTCCCCAGACCAGGCAGAACAGGTCTAAGGACTCCGTGCTAGCCCTACTGACAATGGGGTCATGGCTAGTCTGTGGGCAGGAAAGGGGGTATGGCTGGAGTGCACTGAGCTAAAAGGGAGCCATGGGACGCTGAGGATAACTTAGAGCAGCCCTAAGACTGCTCTAATGTACACCACAGGCCTCCAGCAGCCCCACAATACAGAGAGTACAAAGGCAGCTTAAAGCTACTGTCCCAAGGACAGGAACAGAGGTACCTAGAAATGGGATCTGAAACAGGCCCTGGCTGCTGCTGTCTCTTCTTTTAGATCCAGTTAGTTCCCCAGAAGCCGGGGTATTTGAGTTAGTTTTTTGATACAGAGCCAAACTGCACGCCCCAGAACACACACAGCCCTGCCATTGAAAACACTGGTAGGTACATGCTTGTAAACCATGGCAGAAATTGGCACACAAGGAGCGACAGATAATGAGCCCTTTTTTTGCCTTATGTTTTCCTCTGACTTTTCCTGGGCAGAGAGCACTGTGTTAACTGAGAGTTTGTGCTGTCATCTGACTGATGACTTTGGCCTGTGGGTTTTAATCTCTGTCCTCTGAAGCATCATGACCTAAATGACAACATGTGCTTTAGACAGAAGAGGTCAAAAATCTCGGGGCATTACGAGCAGATGAGGATCTTTCCGGTGCCATTAGGAAAGCATCTCTCATAAGAGGTAAGGTACCTTCAGGCAGCTGATCACGTGCTGCACATGCAGGGCATGTCAGACAGCTAGTAGCAGAGGGAAATAAAGCAAGTCATCTTGTATTAGACACTGAGATCAGCATAGCTGGAGGGAACTCCCTGCTCCATTGGGAAGCATTTGTGTTTTCAAAACGAATCCCCTGATGAGCTTGCTGGGTCCCATCGGCTGCTTCGGTGACTCTCAAGTGATGTCACTGCGGCAGCTCTGTCCTGCCACGCCACCCGATCATTCTGTTATGGCTGGCGGTATAACAGCCATTCGAGATCTCTCCTGTGCATCAGTGACTCCCATTTATGCACGTCTGTTTGTCCCTTATGGGACACGTGCTGCTCTGTGCTGCTCTGCCCTGCCATGTGGTATGGAGAAAAAAGGGGTAGAAAAACTCTAAAGGGAGGGAATTGCACCATCTGTGTGACCCCCAGGCCCTGGAGAAGCCCCTCCATGTGACCCCATGCAGTAGGGTTTGCATTGCTGTTCCCCTCCTTCCATAATCTCTCACACACCCACACCCACACCTGCTAAGGTCATAATATTTGAAAAATCGGAAGAGGAAATAATTACTCTGGTGAGGCTGCTAACATTAAACATTGACGTTCCTAGGGAAGGATAGGAGTATTTCCGTCCATCGTTGTTCCACTTAGAAATAGTGTAAGCCACTAGGGCTGCGTTGGAATGCCAAGTAATGTTTGCTGGCTTTTACTCCTGGGGGCATTGCTGTAGCCATGGTGAGATCAGCAGAGTGGTCGCTCTTGTTGCTCTGTGTTGCTTGAAGTAAACATGGCTAATGCATTTGGTAGTGGGACTAGTGGCTGGTTCAGTCAGCACAGTAGAGAGGCTTCATTTGAATGCAAACTTGTTATGCTGTGAGGGCCCCATCCTGTGAGGTGCTAGCTGTATTAGGAGCTCAGGATTTGTCCCACACTGACTCATCCAGTTTGAACTGTCCTGTCAGCCTCTCTTGGTTGCAAACTCCTTAGGGCAGACATGGAGTTTTCCTCTGTATTTTGTACAGGGCTGAGCATGCTCTGGGTGCTTAGCAAATAATAAGGATCACCGCAGTAACTACACTGGCACATTAAAGGGCTCATTCTTGCTCCCACTGAAGTCAATGGAAGTTTTGCCCTTTACTTCTCTGAGAACAAGACAAGCCCAAATTCCATCGTCTCTGAAACGTCACCGCTCCTGTTTTTTCTCCCATAGGTCTTTATTGTTAATTACGTATTAAGTGCTCCTCACCTCAGGATGGCTTTGATTTGCCCTGCCTTCTAGCAACCTTTCTTCCCCTCCCGCATCTCCCCTGCTCCTTGATCATCTCATTTCTCCTCTTCCTTTTTCTGTGCTACAAAAGGGCATTGTAGGGTGAGCTAATTCAGCCAGTTACCCTTTTTACTTAGGTTACATCTCTAATACAATCTCACTGGGTAACATGCCTTAAAATCCTAAATTTAAAAAATATAAGACTGTTTGACTCACCTTTTCAGATGGCTGCCAACCCCAGAGCAAGGACATCTATGTGACCTGTCACTTGTGCCAATGGGATCAGATCTGGGGAAGGAATCTGCTGCACAGAGAAAACACACTAACCTCTATACAGCACACACTGCACAGACAGGCAGGTAAATGTGATTGTGGGAGACTGCAGGAGGCAAGTAAGTGCAATGCAACTTGAAGAATTACAACCAATTCTGATCAAAACACACTCGGCTCCTCAAGGGTTTGTCCGGGGGAGAATCGCCTCTTAGCCTCTGTTTGACTCACAGGCTGCTGGACTGAATTAACAACATGAGCAGTTTTCTTTGGCAGCTGGGCACATGCTAAAGAAATTGGTAAAAAAGGAGGGTTTGTATCTGGAATACTGAACAGCTGAGAAAGCCATTTTGCAGAGTAAGTTTAAACCACAGCAGCTCCAAAGACAATTACATTAGGAACCAGACTTTGCGCAACGGGAAGCGAAATGGTGCCCATCCTGGGAATGCCGAAGCACAGTGAACGATGTATGGTGGGACTGTGAAGTACTTCAGAAAGGTGGTACTCTGCCACCAGTCTGACTCCACTGAGGGAGGCTGCCCTTCTTATAGACAACCTCAACTACGTACTTTGGTTGAGCCATACTGTGCACCCATTTTAGAGGCTAGGTGGGGAAGCCTGGATCATGTCAGGAAGCCAAAGCTAGTGAAGGTTAAAACATAAATGTCCATTGGTTTCCTCTTACGGAGCTGCGTGGTTTAGTCAGTGACCTGTGGTGGTTAGAGAGGACACAGGGAGCCAGGAAAATGGGGCTGCTGGTGACTCTGAGCTGTGGGAACTTGGACAAGTTGCTTAACTTCTCCGTACTGCTGTTTTTCCCTATTGTAAAATGGGGCTATGAAGCCCCACCTTTGTAATGTACTTGGCAATCTTCTGCTGGAAGGGGCAGAATGTTAATTAATTCTGATTATCGTTCTGTAATGGACACACACAGGTTTCTAGCTGCTGTGTATCTCATCATGCTAGGAAAATCCAGTACCTGGTTTCAAACCTTTCTAAGGTGGCTGGAGTGGCTTACCTCAGAGAATGGGCCAGGTACTCCATGCCTGTTGAGATCCACTGCCAGGATGGGCCCGTGGATTCTAGTTCTTTACTCAAACAAGACCCTCATTGGCTTCAAAGGGAGTTTAGCCTTCAGCGAGGGTGGGAGTTCACCTCCCTCTGGTGTTGTCAGAGAAAGCCCTTTCCATGAGGAAGTCTAAATAGTTCTATTTCCTTAGAGTAGCAAATTTGCAAAATAGTTATCTATGAGATCCTAGTCAGAGATATGACACTGACACAAGGGACAGAGGGACCCACAGAGGAAGAGAAATGAGTGTTACACAGAACTTCACTTCCTAGCAGCTCATTCTTGTTTCCGGCCGTCTCATTACTATCTGCAAAATATTACCCCAGAACAGTGAATGGTTTGATTCCATGCTATGCCGACAACTTGCCAGCAGAATGTGAGCTAGGAAAGTTGAATGGGTAGAGAAAGATGGTAAAAGCTCAATGTGATCTCTGCAAGATTATCAAACTAACAAGCTTCCTCTGGGGCCACATGAATATTAAATCATATTTGCACATGGTTAATCGTCTCTGTACACTTTAAATCCCAAGAAGCTGTTTACTCTGCATGTGAATTCTGAGTCTGCTCCTCCTGTCACACCAGCATAATTCCAGTGACTTCCACTGAATTATTCCTAATTTACACTGATGTCTGCGGGGAGATGAGACTGGGACACAATCCTGTGAGGTGTTGAATGCCTCCTGGTTTACTCAGCTTTATTCATAGATTATAAAGACAGAAGGGGCTGCTGTGATAATCTAATCTGATCTCCTGCCTAACACAGTCCACAGAACTTCCCTGAATTAATTCCTGTTTGAACTACAACATATCTAGAAAAACATCCAATCTTGATGTCAAAGTTTCCAGTGATGGAGACTATCACAGCCCTGGGTGGGTTGTACCAGTGGTTAATCAGCTGCATTATTATAAATTTACACCTCATTTCCAGTCTGAATTTGTTTAGCATCAACTTCCAGCCATTGGACCTCATGATACTTTTGTCTGCTGTTGCCCAGTTCTTTAGTGGTCATTGATTATTATTGATTTCCAATTAATTATTCATTTAAAGAGCTGTGGCTTGTAGGGGTCTAGTCCCAAAATCAAGATTATCCAGTTCAGTATCGGGTTGAGAGCACGATGTGCACAACAAAGACATACTGAGGACAAAGCAAAACTTTAAGCAATTTTATTAGCACAGTTAGTAAAGACACAAATGCTCCAAGCCGCATAAAATGATGGCAGTAATATAGTATGAAGCTAATTTTTGTACCATTCCTTACATCTACTGACACCCTTTCTTGGGGATCTGGTGGTAAAATACAAAGGTCCTGCTCTGTCTCTGGCATGCCAAAAATGTCTAGTGGTACAGATATCTCCTTTCATGGTTGTCTGGCCTATTAAAGGGCCTATGGGCTGTCATGAATATTGACAATACAAATACCCAGCCTCCTTTGTCCATATCTAACTTCCTCACCTTAATTATGTTGCAGTATCCTTATACTACAGATTAGTATACTAATGGTCTTGACCTATTATCATATGTACATCAATTCACTGCCCAGGCAAGTTTATGGTTAAGCATCTGCAAACATTTCTGTCCTAAAATAGCCAAGACTAGTATCAGTTCAATGTTCCTGGTATCATTTTGTACACACTCCCCTTCCCTTCCTTCCCAAGCACAATGTTCCCAGTACTCCAAAACTCAGGGTCACTGCTGGGCCACTTATTTATGCTAAAGTTCATAGGCCTCAAAGCCTTATGCTAACTGCTTAATGCCTTACAGGTTGTAGGCCTGTAGGTTCCTTGTGTGATTGTTAAATGAAATGCTAAGCTGGCTCTATAGGCTACACTCAAGCAGTTATTAAACTTCTTCTTAAACTTCTGTCCCTCTTATAGGTAATTATAGCCTGTGATCAAGTCACCCTTTAACCTTCTCTCTAATAAGCTAAATAGATTGAACTCTTTGAGTCTTTCAGTATAAGGCATGTTTTCTAATCCTCTAATCATTCTTGTGGCTCTCCTGACTTGTGTATATGGCTCTCACTAGAAATGCACCCATTCACTAATGATTCCCCATTCACAATTACATTTTGATACCTGTCTGTTATCTAGTTTTCAATCCATTTAATATATGCCTTGTTGATTTTGTATCGTTCTATTTTTTAATCAAAATGTCACATGATACTAAGGCAGAAGGCTAAGTATGTTACATCAACACTATGACCTTTATCAACCACACATGTAATCTCATCAAAAAGAGATCAAGTTAGTTTGACAGATCTATTTTCCATAAACCCATCAACACTGATGGTCCAGAGAGCTCCTTGGCCGGGTCTTTTAAAACTCTCAGATGCAAGTTAGCAGGATTTAACAATGTCTGACTCTAGTAGTGACTGTTTAACATCCTCCTGAGTTACTGTTGGAATGGAAAGTATTTCATCAACATACGATAAGAATACATCATCTGACTTTTCCCAAAATACGAAACACAAATATTTATTGAATACTTCTGCCTTTTCTGCATTACTGACAATCTTTTGGGGTTTTTTTTTGTTTTTGTTTTTTTCAGCCAATGTAGCCTTCTTTCTCAGTTGTGGAATTGTGGTTTTTTGAGCACCTAGTAAAATATTCTTAAACAGTTTCCAATTAGCATTCATTTTTTTTCTATTTAAATTTTCTCCCAGATGATTTGGCTCATAATTGTTTTCAGCTTTGTGAAATTGGCTCTTTGTAAAATACCAATTATATAGATATTACTGGTTTGGACTTTATTCTGTTTCCACATTACAAACATAACCAAGTCATGATCACTTGCACCAAAGTAACCACTAATTTTTAGTTCTGTGATAAAGATTAATTAATCTATCAAGATGAGGTCTAATACAGAATTCTTCTGTTGAATGCAACACTTTTTTAATTAGGAAATTGTCATCTATAATTTTTAGAAATCCTGAGCATGCTTTAGTACTGGCAGCATGGGACCTGCAGCTTATATCACTCAGACTGATAAATATGAAGGACCAAATCCTTTCTTCAGATAAACATGCTCATAAAAGTCAATAAGAGTTGTGCTCTTATGGCAAAGAATTTGGCCCATAGAATGTACTGAGATGGAAAAGGTCTATTTGATTATAGAGGAACTATTGCCCCTTTAAATGAATGAGGTCTCTCCACTGATTTAATGGCTGTTGAATCAGGCCCTTAGTCCATCCCCCACAGGGACCAACACATTTCCAAATGTGTTGTCCTGACTGGTTTTATGATACACTTCATGGGACATAGAAGTAAATAGCAAAACTGCTACTAGTTAGACTGGGGAAAATAAAAGACTTTTCAGTTGTCCACTAAAAAGCCGGGCACGTTTTGCTTTTTCAATCTGATGAATGAGAAATGTGACAAGTGGTTAAATATAAGGTTATGAGGTGCAAAACTGGTTGGAAAACAATTCCCAGAGAGTAGTTATCAGTGGTTCACAGTCATGCTGGAAGAGCATAATAAGCAGGGTCCCGCAGGGATCAGTTCTGGGTCCAGTTCTGTTCAGTATCTTTATCAATGATTTAGATAATGTCATAGAGAGTACACTTATAAAGTTTGCAAATGACACCAAGCTCGGAGGGGTTGGTTGCAAGTGCTTAGGAGGATAGGATTAAAATTCAAAATGATCTGGACAAACTGGAGAAATGGTCTGAAGTAAATAGGATGAAATTTAATAAGGACAAATGCAAAGTACTCCATTTAGGAAGGAACAATCAGTTGCACACATACAAAATGGGAAATGACTGCCTAGGAAGGAGTACTGTGGAAAGGGATCTGGGGGTCATAGTGTACCACAAGCTAAATATGAGTCAACAGTATAACGCTGTTGCAGAAAAGCAAACATCATTCTGGGATGTATTAGCAGGAGTGTTGAAGCAAGACACTAGAAGTAATTCTTCTGCTCTACTCTGCACTGATTAGGCCTCAACTGGAGTATTGCGTCCAGTTCTGGGCGTCACATTTCAGGGAGGATGTGGACAAATTGGAGAGAATCCAGAGAAGAGCGACAAAAATGATGAAAGGTCTAGAAAACATGAACTCTGAGGGAAGATTGAAAAAAATTGGGTTTGTTTAGTCTGGAGAAGAGAAGACTGAGGGGGAACATAACAGTTTTCAAGTACGTAAAAGGTTGTTACAAGGAGGAGGGAGAAAATTTGTTCTTCTTAACCTCTGAGGATAGGACAAGAAGCAATGGTCTTAAATTGCAGCAAGGGAGGTTTAGGTTGGACATTAGGAAAAACTTCCTAACTGGCAAGGTGCTGAAGCACTGGAATAAATTGCCTAGGGAGGTTGTAAAAATCTCACTGGAGATTTTTAAGAGCAGGTTGGACAAACACCTGGCAAGAATGGTTTAGATAATACTTAGTCCTGCCATGAGAGCAGGGGACTGGAGTAGATGACTTCTTGAGGTCCCTTCCAGTTCTGTGATTCTATAATGTGGACTTTATTGCAGATTCAATGTCTGACATTGCTGGCCATGAAATTTATAGACTGAATGTTATGGTCTGGTATTTTCACAGGTGACTAAGGGATTTAGATGTTGAACTCCTCCTTTCTTTAGGAGTTGGGTACATAATCCTCTTAGGCATTTTTGTAAATTCTGGCTGTAATCATTTGCATCAGACTATATTTAAACTTTTTTAAAAAATAAGAAACAGTGAGAGACATTAATCCAGTGCCTAGGAAAGATCAAATCATTTTGATATACCCTGGACAAATATACAAATATGTAAATACTTTCTTTTAAAAATCAAAGAATTTACTGAGACTCACAGATGTAAAATACTTAAATCCAAGCCCTAAACCATGAACCAGTCCCCGAGAAGTGTTTACAAACACTGCATTAGCATAGGGTGCCATGTGTTATCCAGATTATAAACTGAGAATACACTTTTAACCAATGAAGTGTTTTTTTCCTGCAAAGTCCATAGTTTCTCATTGTGTGTGCATTCTGTTAGTCCCTTGCTCTGCTGTGGGTAGCAACAGCCCACTCTCAGATTAATACGAATTTGATTAAACTTCCAAAAAGAGTGGATTAGGAGTTTTATTTAGAAGTATAAATCAAATATTGGTAGTTTTTGTTTACTGAGCTCATTGGTGGAAGTTATGTGTAAAACACAGAATGAAACGTGGGATGAAATCTTGGCTCCAGTGAAGTCACTGTAAGTTTTGCCATTGACTTCAATCCCGCAAAGTTTAGATTAGACCTCCTGCAGTTCTGGTAGGTCACTTGCAGATTTGCATGGGCTTGATGCTGCGGATCATTACTTGTGTGAGTTGCCCTTCTGCATTCACATATATTAAGAATTAAGTCCAATTTTAATAGACCAGCCACAAAGTTTTGAAAAAGGAGTTGGAAAATTAGTGTCTCCTGCTGCAGGCAATCTAGACAACATCTTTTGCAATGGAACTAGTCACATTATAAGCACATCAGCAGTAGAGAAGCGTGTGTGGTCCCAAAACAATATTGTAAGCACCTGATTGCATTCACCCAAAGGACCCTATGGTTCTATGAGTTAGTGATTCCCACAAGGAGATGAATACTTTCACTTTGCATCAAACTCACTGGGAGTTGAGGGTATTCAAAACATTATTGAATGGGCCTGATCCTGTACTACTGAAGTTGATGGATACTCAGCTCTTACAAGGTCACACAGGCTCAGTCCTGCACTGGGCTCTATTAAAGTGGTCTCTCTTGTGCCCATGTGGAGTCCCACTGAAGCCACTAGGACTCTATATAGGCACAGGCTGAGACAGAGAATCCCAATGGAGGACTGGAACCTCAGTTGCCTAAGTATGGATTTTGGTGCCTAAAGTTAGCCACTCAAATTTGAAAATGTTGGCCCTAGTTCCCAGACTGAGCAGAGCGGTGGCTCCTATTGGCTCCTTTGATGGTCATGAAAATGCCATTTCATGGAAAGCATCAGCTGCTTTGCACAGAGGTCTGGATTTTGCAGACTGGCAGCTGGAAAGAGTGGCTGATAATTGACGTGACAAATTGCAGGACTCTGACAAAGTAAGGGACTAAATCCATATCCTAGTGAAGTCATTGGGGGTTTTGCTGTTGAGCTGAGTTGAATTAGGAATTTGCCCATGATCTTTGTTTTTCGGCTGTTCTGTAGGGAAACTGGACTTCATAACTGAGGTACTGTGTTAAGACACAAAGCTGATGATGGGAACACATCAACATGTTTAACTTCCGTATCTTTGCCAGTATTATCCAGATCCTTCCTTTCTCTTGGGCAGGGATGTGCAGAGAAGGGTTTCATCAAAACATTCCCCACTTATTCTGCAATGGAGCCCAAGTAAAAGGGGGGCATGTGCTTGCACTGTGAGTGAGTGACTCACTTTGTTCTCCCATTTAGACAAGAATGTTTGATCTTAACCATAATCAAGGCCAGAGACACCCAGCATACACCAACCTGCATGGTGCTAGCCTTTTTTATATTTTGTCCCTGAAATATGCTGAGTACATGGATAATATTCCCCCCTTTTAGAATACTTGTCAGGTGTTTATTTGTCCTCTTTGGCAGGCAGGGGGCCATGAATGAGGGGATTGCTCCTTCACAGACAGGGAAATCACCCCAACTCTCCCTTCAGAGGGGTGGCAAATTTTTAACAAGGGGGCTGTTTATGGTCCCTCTTATCACATCAGTATTGTGGAGACTCGTTCTCACCATTGGGAATTCTTCTCACCCAGAGCTGCAAGCTGCTTGTTGTTATGTGTTTACAAAATATCTGAGTTTGGCTCAAGAATGTGAGTTATGATTTTGTTTGATATGTAACTATTTATTCCCATCTCTCACACGAGTTTTTATTTGAATCTCTACTCTTTCTTTAAAACGTTTCCTTTTGTTTTGTAATGGAACTCCAGTGCTGTGCATAATACAGGAGTGGAGGTCTGATAAAACTGGTAAACTAGGGCATACTGTTCCTTTGGGAGCAGAGGCTCTCTGGTTTCTGTGGGTATCCAGTGATCATGGGTTCATGTTGAAGGGACTCAGGGATTGGGGTCCATCCATTATCAACCTGCAAGGCAAAGACAGGGCTGGTGTAGCCCAAAGGAGACTGCTTGAGTGGCTGACAGGCTGGTTGTGCTAAGGAGCTAGCACAGGCAAGGCTCCCTCATGCTGGAGGCAGGTGGTAACAAGGAGGCGACTCAATCCTGGTGCCCTGAGAAGCATCCCAGCCACCACTGTCAATCCAAGCTGTCACCTCCCAGGTGTGCTGCAAGAACTGGTGTGATCTGAATTACAAAATGAGGCTATGCTCTTGTAATGGACCCCTGCTCATGTGTGGGGCCCCATGACTGTGACGCAGCTTTGCACAGGCCCCGGGATCTGCCAGCATGCATTTTATCACAGGATGGGGGCCTTTAGTAGATGAAAGTAATATAGTTGATGTCATATATTTGAATACAGCATTTATACCGTCTCTTATGGAATCTGAACTGAAAACAATGCATGTTGGCTTGAGTAAGAACACTAGCCCGTGGACTGAAAACTGGCCAAAAGGTGTTAAACCAAAGGTAGCGATAAGCAGAAATGTATCCTATTGGCGGAGATGTGTAATGCAGTGTCATTGACAGTGAGGTAAGCACCAGTCATCCTGGGAGCAGCTCCGTGCACCAGGCTGGATCCTGGGAGCAGCCCCATGTTGGTGCATTCAGTGCTTAATTTGTAACAAAAGGGGTGCTGGGGCTCAAGCACATGTTTTAATTTAATAACTGATGAGGGGCTAAGAACTGCCATGCCCAGAGGTGCTGGGATTTACAAACTGCCAAATCCAGAGGTTCTGGGATTTACAAACTGCCACGCCCGGAGGTGCTGGAGCTATGAATTGCCACGCCCCGAGGAGTGGGGCCTCAGCCCTGACACCAAATAACCACTGGGTGCATCCCTCTGCATGAGCAGAGCACCCCTAGGGGCTCCACCGACAGGAAACTCAAAGCTGGTGGCCTTATTTAACATCTTAATTAATAACCTGGAAGCCTGGAGTGAATTGTCTGTCACTGAGTTCATCACAGATGATGCTAAATTGGGACTGAAGCAAGTTCAGAGAACAGCAACCAACAAAAAGGGGGGGAGAGACTGAATATTGAGGAAAGATTAAAGGAGCTGACCACCCCTAATGCAGCACATGGCAGCAGCCATCAGAAATTTTAAAGGGAGTAAACACCAAAATGGGGCAGGAGCTATTTAGTGATGCACACGCGAGAAGGGAGATGAAGGCAGGGAACAAGGCTTGAAATGCAGGAGGACTGAGGAAGAAATGGGGGCAGTGCTGCAGGATCAGCGGGGGGAGGGATGCATCTACTCCCAGCAGCAGGGCAGGGCTGAGATGGGAGTCTGCATGGCCCAGGGCTGCAGGCCGCCGTGTGCATCCCCTGCGGGCAGGTGATGGAGGAACGCTTCCCCCCCGGGGGGGGACAGGGCGGGCGGTGCTGCAGATGGCGGAGTCTGGCCTGGGGGGGCCCCGGCAGTGGGGCAGAGCTGAAGCTGGCTGTGTGTGTGCGGGGGGGACAGCAGGGGAGCGCATTTCCCCCCCCCCCGGCTAGCGCAGGGCTCGCACCGGCCCCCCCCCAGCTCGCGCGGGGCGCTCCGCCGCCCAGACACATTGTAGCCGAGAACTCGCCCAGAGCTCGGGCCGGACCATTCCGAGCCGGGGGGGGGGGGAAGGTTCAGCAGCTCGCATTTCGGGGCGCCCGGCGGGGCGGGAGCCGGCTCGGGGCCAGCCCGTGGCCACGCGGAGAGGGGGGGCGGTGCGGAGGGGCGCGGGCGCCGTGCCGGGGTCGGCCTGCGGGGCGCGGAGGGCGGGGCTGCTGCTCCCCCCCCCCTCGGGCGCAGTGGGCGGGTCCCGGGGGTAGCTCGGGCTCCCGGCCGCGCGAGGGGGCGTTTCCTCTTCGGCTTCTGGCGGCGGCGGCGGCGGGGCCATGGCGGCGACCGAGATCGCGCGGCAGGTGGTGAGCGCGGGGCCGGGCTGCCCGGGCCGGGAGGGGGCTGCCGAATGAATGGCTGCCCCGAGCGGCGCCGTCCGGCCCCGGAGCCCGGGCTGCGAGCGGGGCTCGTGCCGCCGGGGGGGCCCCGAGCTGCTCCCCGGGCCCCCGCGGAGCCCCCTAGGGGAGATGGGCGGGACTGGAAATTGGGCGGTGCCCGGGCCCCGCGCGTCCCCGTTGCTCCAGAGGCAAAGTTTGGAGGCGAGGTCTGCCGCCGGGTAGCTCTGTCGCTCTCATCCTCCCTCTCCGCCCCCCCCCGGGGGACCCCCGCTTTCACCCCCTTCCTGGATCCCCCTTTTCCCGGGGGACCCCCGCTTTCACCCCCTTCCTGGATCCCCCTTTTCCCGGGGGACCCCCGCCCCCTACTTTGCTTTCCCAGCTCTCCATCGCGGAGAGGGGGGCAAGTGTGGCCCGTGTTCAGAGGGGAGAGTTTCTGTGGCTGCAGGGCTGTGCTGCATTTGCAGCTCATCTGCTCTCTGTCCTGTGTAACTCTCTGTGCCACCGTGAAAGCCAAAGGGACTCGTGAACCCGACAGGAAGGATGGGTCCATGGTTAGGATGCTACCCTGGTGCTTGGGAGACTGGGGTTCAATTCCAGGCATGGCCACAGGCTTCCCTGGGACAAGTCACTGTGCTTCACTCCCCCCCCCCCCCTGCAAAAATGGTAATAGCCCATCCCTGCTTTACAAGGGTGTTGTGATGTTGCATACAGGGCTGGAAGGCGCTCTCAGTGCATGCGGTAGCGGGATGTAAGTGGGGAAGGGTTCCGAGTAAATCCGCCCTCTGTTGAGGATGAGAGGAAGTTGTACGCATGGTTCTAGTGGTGGTGCAACTAGTACATCCTATCACTTCAGGGTATGTTTGCACAGCATTTTGGAGCCCATGGGAGCAAGCCCCGCAGCCCGGATGGACCCACTTGGGCTTACAGGACTCATGCTGATGCTCTAGAAATAGCTGTGGTGATGTGGCTTGGGCTCTGGCGCCTAGGGAGGGAGATAGCTGTTAGAGCCCAAGCTATACCTTTAAAATGCTATGTAGACAGCTGTTTTTAGAGTTCTATCACAAGCCCAAGTCTGTCAACCCAGGCGGGGAGGCTTGTTCCCACAGGCTCCAAAACACTGTGTAGATATCTCTTAGAGGTTAGACGTGAAGGGCCTGTGAGGTCATCTTGCCATAGGTGGACATTGGAATAGAAGGTTAGCGTGGTATTACCACCAAGGGCTATCCTTGGTTGATCCTGAAGTTCTTTTAACAATAATGTGGCTTTATGAATAAACGCTGGCATTCGTATAGTCGCACTGTCCCTAACTCACTCTGTTATGACGAGATGTTGCGTTTATCTAATCTTGGATCAGAAGGCTTCACAGGAAAGTGACTGGTGCCAAATCCATCATAAATGCAGTAAGAATTAACTTTTACATTCGCAGGATTAGGGACGTTAGCAAATTTTCTGTTTATTTCTAATATTAATGGGAAAGTCTTTTGCCACTTCCATTGCCGTGAATCCTTGTTAACTTGGCATTATTTCCCATCCATAAAGAGCCATACTTTACCATTTTTGTTCTTAGCTTATTAACAGCTCACTTTGCTAATAGACTTTTGAATCTGTCCCGCATTGCAGACCTCACTTAGGACGCAAACAAGGCTCTTCCACCCTTGTCGATTTTGGGCTGCTCTTTGCATGTCCCTGTGATATTAAGCACCATACATTTTCTCTTTCTGAGTAGTATTCGATTTAGCTCCTTTTGCATTTTCCTCCAGCTGCTCATGGCACACCTGCTCTGGCTTCATTCTTCGCACATGTCCCAAATATTTCCATCTCCTTTTCTGGATAACTCTAGCTATAAGGGGTTGTGGAACCCGGATGAATCTCGGCATTTGTTATAAATTGATTTCATTTAATACCTAGTATTTTTCTATGGCATTTACTGTTGAAGGCATTTAGACATTTGTCTGTACTTTTGGCGGATTTCCAGCTTTCATATCCATATGTTAAGATGAACAATTGAGTTGAATATTCAGTTTGGTTTTTAAACTGTAAATTTTCGATGACCACATCTTGGTTAAACTGGTGATTGCAGCCTTTGCCTTGCCAGTTGGTGACATTATTTCCTTCTGGACATCCCCCTTGGCATATTGTCATGGTATGAAAATTGGCACACTTCTTGTATTTCTTTGCCTTCTAAAATAAAATTCAGCATTGCATTCTCGTAAAGGGATGTTGCTCAGGACTGTTAAGCACTCATGTGATGTGGCATGGCTACTGTTGCAAGGCAAGGTAGACAGCTAGCTATTCACACTGTGTGATTTAAAAAAAAATATTTTTTCTTTAGACAGATGAAAAAAATGAATGTGTCACAAACTGAAAATGTCTTTATCCTGATAGATGATTCATGCTGTCGTGGGCCAAGACTTGAGGCAGTGGTTTGTTGTGCAGTCAGTCGTAGCATAGTGGAGAAGAAGAGCACTGTTATCTTTTGAGAGCAGTTTAAATTGTATAAGAAGGATGGGGGGTTGGATGGCACCAGGGATTCGTTGCAGGGATACATAACCTTTCATCCCTGTGTTGTCACTTTGATACCAGCCCAGGTCAGTAGTAATGGAAAATTATTACCACTTAATGGCTGTTGAGTGATCTCTAGGGAATAAGTGTGGTATTGATCCAGTTTTCAGGGAACATGTATCCACAACACAAAAATGATTGCTGTTATTGTCAGCCTTTGCTGAGATGCAAAGAATGAACTCCCCCTTTACCTCTAGAAGGCAGTTCTTTCTGCTCATGGTTGAGGTACCTTAGCAGGGCAGTGTAGATGAGCTTTGGCTACCTTCTCTGTAGATGAATAGGGTGCAAGTCTCGGTGGTTGTGAATGACACCTTTCATGAGCAATAAAGTCCTGATCCTGCAAGCTGATCATCATGGGCAGAAGCCTAGTGCCAACGTGGGGCCTATTTGAAGTCAATGGGTCTCTGCTTGGATGAAGGGGTTCATGTTGGGGAGAGGAGGTCAGCTTGCAGGATCAGGGTCTAGATTTGGATAGGAAGCTGTCATATGTAATTTATATAGTATAAGATTGAAAGTAATGGGAGGAGGGGTGCTGAATGGTTTTTTTTATCCAATTTTTTTGGTTGAGGGGAATTTTTCCTGGGAAAATATCCAAATAGTCTGACATCTCTGCAATCTTTGGCAAGGGCATCAAAAAATGTTAGCAGTGGAGCTTCAGAGTCTGAAATTGCAGAAGCACTTGACTGTTCTTGGATGTTGAATGGATGATCAGTGCAATCAAGTTAAACAGGAGACGGCCATAATCTTTTCTTGGTGAATTCAAAACCACTTTTTTTTTTTTTTTAAATTAACCTACTGATTTATTCAGTAATAGCTGGGAAAGAAAAAGAAACATGAAGCCCTTTTCCTCCAAAAGTGTAATGCAGGCATCTGAAGTATAGATGTTTACACTGCCGACCAGGGATTTCTGTCATTGCATAAAAGAACCACATACTTGTACAATTCAGAAGTAGTCAGTAAAAGTGCTGTTATAGGCTGTCTTCTGATCAGAGCAAACCGGGGTCTAAATTAAGTAGGTATCATAACACAGGATCTTGCTCCCAGCAAGTGAAGTTGCTTGAAAATTCTTCTCGCTTAAAAAGATTTTCACTTCATCTTTATCTGTTAAAAAGTTAGATACTTCCTTCCTAGACACGGTTATCAAAGGACAAACTTCTTAGAAGAAACAGTCAGATAATGGCCTTACCCAGATAAGCTCTTTTTTGTACGAGTTTCTGGACAATTTCTTTGTTAACAAACATTAGAAAATGTGTGCCCCAAGTTTTACATCCTGGACTCTACCTTAAAATTCTTATTAAGGGCAGTCCATGGCAGAAGCTCTTGAGTGCTCCAAGCAAATGCAGGACAAAATACTGCACCGACTGAAACATTTTCCTTCAGTTTTGAGCAAAATTAATTCAGATCTGCACTGAAGCACTCAGGATGATTTGTCACCCTCACTCATACCTTGTTTATGACCTAGACATTACATGTAGCAATATTCTGAGTATTGAGTCTTCATTTTGTACATTGAGGCTCTGGTCCTGAAAACATGTATTTGCATAAGTAGGCTGTGGGCAAACAGAACATTTTTGGCCCATGAGTCTCCTCTCCCCACAGATCTTCTCATTTCTGATGATTTTCTGGTATGCCCCAAGCAGCCTGAGTCTAAACCCTTACTTTCCAATACATTTCACTGCTTCTTATTTCTCAACTTCTGGACTAAAGTGCCAAGGAAAATTAGTGGAGCTTTCTTAGGTGAGCTCCACTATATTTCATAGGGATGGGTTTCATTTTATGGCTGTTCTAATTTCCATATTTCAGGGCTGTTTATTGTTACAACTCTCCTTCTTTAACAGTGTCTAGCAGCCTGATATTCCAAGTTATTTTTACATAGTCTTTGTGTTTTAATGTGGAGGTTAATGTGCTATGATTAAAAAGTTACTTACATGATATTTGCTGCTTTGTCTGTAACGGATATGCAGTGTGGTTTAACAGCATTTTAAAACCACAGGTGACTAGAGAAGAGTGAACAGGAAGTGAATGGTAGCTAGAGTTCTGCTTGGTGAAATATGCCTTGCCTCTTGTTTTTTATGGGTAAACTTTTTTGTTCCATCTATATCACATCTATATTTAGGGATGAAGAGAGAAAATGTGTTCTGAATGAGAGCCTGTACTTCCACCCACATTCCCTGTAGCAAATCGGGTTGGATTCTTAGAGTTTCAGTGTTTTAGGTAATATTTCAGCACTGCAGATTTAAGATTCGGTATTGAAAATGCACTTGATATTTCTCCCTGTCTCTAGTTAGAATCCTGTTTGTGATTCCTTCTCTGTTGATTTTGTTAGTGCTCATCAGTGGGGTGTTTCCAACAGGGTACTGAGGTAGCGATGCACACTTAGTGGAGACAAAACAGTGCCTGAGATTATTCTGTTGGTTTTTATTTTACTGTGTGTTAACATATGCTTGCAAAGGCTGTGTGTATTGCAACCTGATTCACCTCTTCTTCCTCCTGTGTATAATATTGTCTTATTGGTACTCCTTTTTGAATTACTAGAATGCAGAGCTGCATACTCAGAAGGCCTTTGAGATAAAATAAAATCCCTTGGGTGACTAGAACGGATTCCTCTAATAAACATGTGATTTGGAGGCAAGGTGCTTTGGAATTCATCAAGCGCCATATTTGGTGAACATGTTGGCAGGAGGAAGCAGACGCGCACACAAAATATGGCTGGGGGAACATATTTATACATAACAAGGCTGTAAATATGGCTAATGGCTGGAATGTATCATGGAGCCTCAGATTAAAAAAAAAATAGCAACCATGTCGTAGTCTATTCCAGATGCATTTCTTGAGAGCGTTTTCCCTGTGCTAAAATATCGTTTAGTTCAATGAAAGAAAAACACATTTTATGGCCTCTTAAAAAAGAATTTTAGATATGTAAAGATATTCATCTGAGAGACGAAAAAAAGAAAAGGAGGACTTGTGGCACCTTAGAGACTAACAAATTTATTTGAGCATAAGCTTTCGTGAGCTACAGCTCATTTCATCGGATGCATTCAGTGGAATGAGCTGTAGCTCACGAAAGCTTATGCTCAAATAAATGTTAGTCTCTAAGGTGCCACAAGTCCTCCTTTTCTTTTTGTGGATACAGACTAACACGGCTGCTACTCTGAAACTAAAAAAAGTGACATGGATGCATTCTCTCACACTGGTTTTGGCCACCTGTTTAATGTAATACTAACAAACTAATGATGTGTTTAAAAAGCCAAATGTGAATTTTCTGCACTGGAGATTGAAATGCCTTATTTAGGGAGATGCCTTGAATGAGAGAAATGTCATTGTGGGGGAAAAACTGTTCTTGCTATCACATTTGCATGCAAATATATGAGATTAACACTGAAATACAAATTTGGATGAGTCAGGCCTGGAATATGAACCTTTGCAAATAGCTTAGGTATTTTTATGCAGATTTCTAGCTTGTGTCCAGAATGGCTTATCGTAAGTTGACCTTTGTGCAGTAGCCAGGTGAACTTTTCAAAAAGGCTGGCAGTGAGAAGTGAGCTACCTGTTTGCTGCTCTGTGTATCTGGGATGGGGGGATGGATAATCCGTTTTGTTTCCAGGCTCATCTCTCTCTTTCACGGGCAGGTGCAGGAGTCGGAGTAAGGACCTGTGTCCTTTCGCTCCTATCCCTTCTGCTGAAGCTCCTGAGGTGGTGCAGGCATAGCTGTTGGTTTGTTTTTTGTGGTAGTGCTGTTTGTGGCCCAGGAATGGATGGAGCCTTGGGGAAGCCACTCTCCCTGCATTGTTTCTAGCGGACCCAGTGGAAAACTGGGAGTTGCTGCTGTTTGAAAGTCTCTTCTGGGTTTGAACCAGTGCAGCTCTATGGGGATTTAGCTACTGGAACCAGGCTGCCAGTGGTCGGGGGTGGGAGAGTGTTGCTGAGGAGGAGTCATTGTTGATGCAAGGCTCTGTGTGACTCCAGGGGTTGGGATTTTCTTTCTCTACGGATCCCCACGATCGAGATGCAGCACTCATGCATGCCCCAAATCTCTTCCATCTGAGAAGACTCGCATTTAGAAATTTGTTCAACTCATGGAGTTTTTCTGGACCGTCTGTTGCCTCTAGTGGATAAATGTGCTGGAAGGTACATGGTCTGCCAACAAACACTAATTATGTATAGTATTGTCTGTAGCTTGGACAGCAGCAATCCCAGAAGTATAATATGTGGAGATGGAAAAGACCTGTTAGGTCACCTAGTCCATCTATCTGCAGTGTGGGTTTATTCCCTATTGGTCCCTGCAATGATGGCAATTGTGTCTGTTGCTAATTGTCATTATTAGGATTTTACTGAACTCTAATCGGTTAACTAAGATGTTTGCATTTGCATCAATATAGAAAATGTTGCCATATTCAACAGCTTTCCATTCAGGTTGTGTTGGCAGCAACTGTTACAATACTTACACTGTACAGCTGTGTTGTGTTTCAGTTGTCTGATTATTGGGTAAGGTTACAACTTTGTTACTAATTCTTTCTAGTCCTCAAGTTATACTGACATTTTATTACAAAATAGCTATAATTACTGATTAACTTCTGTTTTCCATGACCCAGGGGAGGGTCATATGTGTTGCTTCCATTATAGGGAAAGTCTTGAGTGTCCCGCCCATCAAAACTTTAAAAAATTATAAATAAACTGTATACACACACAATTGCAATTGTTTAAACATAGTTCTCTAATATATTTCTGTGGCAAAGCAATTTTGCAACACAAATGGAATCAGGTATTTTGTGTGCATTGTCTGGAGCGGTTTATTAAGCAGTGAGGGAAGTATGTTGACAAGAAGCAAAGATTTATAATATGAACAGATCTGTTTTTGGACTGCTCAATAGAAGGAAGAAGTGACACATTCCTCTTGGGAGGTCTTAAAAAGTGTATATCAATGAGTGTGTTGTACTTAGAAGTAACTTTTAAAAATGTGTTTTAAATCATTCCAGGGTGAAGGCTGCCGTACTGTCCCTCTTTCTGGACATGTGGGATTTGACAGTTTGCCTGACCAGCTGGTTAATAAGTCAGTTAACCATGGCTTCTGTTTCAACATCCTGTGTGTGGGTGAGTATTTCCATTCTGGGAGATTGTATTGATGAACAAGGCTGCCCTGCAACCAGAAGTCATGTATAGGTAATTGGGTGAACAAGGTAGCTTTAAGAAAAGGAGTACTTGTGGCACCTTAGAGACTAACCAATTTATTTGAACATAAGCTTTCGTGAGCAACAGCTCACTTCATCGGATGCATAAAAATGGAAAATGCAGCAAGGATGTTTTTATACACACAGACCATGAAAAAATGGGTGTTTATCACTTCAAAAGGTTTTCTCCCCCCACCCCACTCTCCTGCTGGTAATAGCTTATCTAAAGTGATCTTTCTCCTTACAATGTGTATGATAATCAAGGTGGGCCATTTCCAGCACAAATCCCGGGTTTAACAAGAACATCGGGGGGAGGGGGGAGGAAAAAACAGGGGGAAATAGGTTACCTTGCATAATGACTTAGCCACCCCCAGTCTCTATTCAAGCCTAAGTTAATTGTATCCAATTTGCAGATGAATTCCAATTCAGCAGTCTCTCGCTGGACTCTGGTTTTGAAGTAGCTTTGATTCATTCAGAATGCAATTTTTTTTGGTCATCTGATCCATTTTCAGTAACTAAATGAGATTTACTGGCACTCTGAGAAGTCTTCTGCTGAAGTTGTGGGGGAATGTAATGTGCAATTCTACTGAGCAAAAGAACTGTAAAAATAACGTATAAGATCTCTGGCTTTTTTATTTTGGGGGGGAGGGATTCCCCCCCCATATTTTAATGCAATGCTTTTAGTAGAAAATAAGCTGTTCAAGTCAAATAATTTGATATGAGGCCGCCTTTGGATTGCCAGTTATTTAAACAATAATTGTACTGGTCTTAAAAAGCAAACAATGGGGTTTTTTTTGTTTTGTTTTCTTTTTCCCTATCCACTTTTTTTTGTACTTGTGTATGTGTGGGCGTGTGTTTGCATGGGAGTTAAGTTAGTGTTTGGACCAGGCTTTGTGTATGTCTGCATTGTCCAAGCTGCCCTCACACAGCTCTGTCAGGGCACCTCAGTCATGGTATGCTGTTACTGTATGATTTTATATCTTATCAGTATAGTATCTGATGGAGTCCGTATCATCTTTTGTGGGATTACAGCACCAAATGGCCCTTTTTTAGCACAGGTTGAAAACTGTATGAAATTAGGTACTGGTGTCACAGTTCGGATGAACATTCCTTAATAACTAATGGAACAAGACTACCATACTTCCGCTGACTGACCTAAGCCCACCCTCCAGAGGTGAAGAGTAAGTGTGTTCGCTGCTTTGCTGCTGCTGTTCCAGGTAGACTGCTCCTGCAGATCTCTGGTTTCAAAGATCTGCTGATAGATGAGGGCAGGGGCAAAGGAAGAGATGATTCTAGTGCTTAATAAGAACAAAATTTCCCCCTCAAATCCTAATCAAGACATGTCTTGACTCTGACAGTTGGTGCTCACTCTGTATGAAGTTCTCTCTAGGTATGTCTACACCGCAATAGAACACTTGCGGGCCTGTGTCAGCTGATTCGGGCTTGCCAGGCTGTAAATTGCAGTATCGATGCTCAGGCGGCTCTAACCCAAGCCTGAATGTCTACACTAGAGTTTTATAGCCCTTCAACCCAAGCACTATGAGCCCATGTCAGCTGACACTGGCCAGCTGCAGGTGTCTTACTGCAGTGTAGACAGACCCTTCCTGTCCATGAAAGATCCATGCATGCAATGCAGTGTGTGGCGCTTATCCACTGTGGAGTTCATGAGAGAAATTCAGACAGGAAGAGCAGAATGGTGAGAGATGAGCTCTGCCAAATGGAGCTCAGAGGAAAACTTTCTCTTACAATGGAATTCCTCTGAGAAGATAAACTTCATTAACAAATGGAGGGGTCATTGTCTGGCTCAGCTGTGAGGTGATTCCAGTGCATGTGTTTGATGTACCCTGTTGACATCGTAGATAAAACACTGTTCCCAAAGATGGAACTCTAACAGTATTTTCTTTGCTGTTGTGTTGTTTTACTCTTCTTTCTTTTGCAGTTAAGGTGCAGTGTTTCCTCTAAGATATAGATGTGATGGCAGGTTTCTCTTTAGGTTATGTATTCTCCTTGATATGTGGAGAGCAGTTGAATACTACTGCTTGTTTTTTTACTGTATGCAGGACAAAACTTTAACATACTAATCAAACATTAGTCAATATGAATAACAAGTATTAATAACAAGATTAATATTATCACAGTGAATATTATAAGTATTAATAATGCTGCTCATATAAATAATCATTACAGAATAGACACTTCTGCTATCTTAGCTTCATTTTCTGTAATTACAATTTTTTTTAATGAACTTTACTAGGAAAAAATCACGTAGATGGCTTGGCAAAGGGCAGAATATAAACTTTCTTCAGCCTTATTTGAATGGTTCAGGTTGTTCAATGTTTGCTTTTCTTATAAGTTTGGGTTAAATTCATGTTAATAAAATCAAACTCCTTAGCATTCTGAAAAAATAACTTTCTCCTCTTCATTTGTCAGGTTTAATTAACATAATGGCATCATCAGTTCTTCTCATCCAGAAAGCGTTCCAGGAAAGCAGTAAAGATGTGACATTTTAATGCAAAAACACAACAAGGGAAAGAATAGCTTAGTTTTGTGCCATTTTGGGACATCTTAAAACATTAAAAAAAGGCATAAACTGATTCCCCCCCCCCTTTTTTTTTTTTGTGTGTGTGCTAACCTCTTTAATACACCATACTGATGGAGGGATAATTCTTTTAACAGGAAACGGTTACTCAACTAGTTTATAACAAATTGCATAGTAAGACAGTTAAATATGAAAGAGCAACATTTAAACACTTCAATCTCAAGTAACCTTTGTTGGAAAAAGGAGACTATGTAGATATTTTTAATAGATACCGCATTGGTTGTAAGCCTGTTATTCTGCTCTCACTGAATCCCTTAATGTGATTACATTTTATTAAGGAACGATTTGGAAGTGACTTTTAATGATTAATTCAGATTAAGGGCCATTTTCAGCTGTCTTCTGCTGAAACTGATCTTTGATTTGAGATGAAAGCCAAAAATGGTAAGTGAAAAATAACTGAGCAACGTATTAGAAGCCATGAGGTTCACGAACAGAATCCCTGATAATTATCCCTCAGTGTAACCGTTTCCATTCCACAGCTTTAGTAATAAATGCTGGTTGCCTTCCACTTCAGGGTATTACTTGGATAAATATTTTGGTGCCTCAGACTGTTTCCTTTTTGCTGTCAACATTATTTAGTGACATGAAGCGAGATGATAGAATTGGGTGGCTGCTGAGCTTCAATACAGGCCAGTGCACATTATGGTCATGTTAGACTAGTATTCCACTGTACACAAGTGGTTCCTCCCGCTCAGGGAATCTTTAAAATGAAAATATCTGCTCCTCTTGCATTTGGAGCTGTGAGAAACTGACACAGCCCCCACACTGGTACTTGATCTCCTAGTTTGTGACACAGCCACTCTGGGAAAAGAGACCCAGCTCCAGCAGATAAGAATGGTCTCGAGTTTTTTCACAAACTGTGTTTCCCAGTTTCGCACGCCTACGCTTCTCGTTATTTGCATGCAGTGTAGTTCTAGTCTCATTATTTGACAGCTTTATACTAAGAAGTGAAACTGTATTCGTGTTGGTAGCCTAAACTGAGCCCTGTGTTAGAGGTTCCGGTCTAGGTATCATTAACAGTTGTGCTGTTGGATGCTGGGGCTGAAGTTGGTTCATGCGCTGTCTAGTGCATTTGGGATGATGTGATCATTACAGTTCTCAATTACACTTTTCCCAAAGAGAACACTTTACTTGTCTGAAGCAGATTTGACAACAAAACTGGGTGGATTCAAAGGCATCTGGCTGACATGTCAATCTATGGTGCCAAGAGACTGGAATCGCCCTAGATGCCTGCAGTGCTTGATGATAACAGAGTAGTAATGTTTGTGAGCTGTGACGTTGAAGGGGCCATTGTAAACTGTAATACTTTAGATCTGTGGTCTTGATCAGAATGGGTTCAAAATAAGGAAGTTGCTTACAATACATGAGTGCTCTTGAGAAGAGGAGAGGGAAGTATCTTGTATGGAGTTTTCTGAATTTGGGGTCAAATTCTACCTTCACATGCATGTATGCAGCTCCTGCTGATTTCAGTGGAGTTGTGTGCTTATAAGTCACAGGAGAATTTGTCTCATTGAATATAAAATTAGCTTTCGAGCCAATAGGAGTACAGTCTTTGTCTCTTTAAGTCACCTGAAAAGCTATTGATAATTGTTTTTTTGTTCATCATCGTTTCACCTGCCTGGAAATGGCGCTGCCTGTCACTTGATGGCTTCAAAGTACCTCTTTTGAAATGACAGGTTTCAGAGTAACAGCCGTGTTCGTCTGTATTCGCAAAAAGAAAAGGAGTACTTGTGGCACCTTAGAGACTAACCAATTTATTTGAGCTACAGCTCACTTCATCGGATGCATACTGTGGAAAGTGTAGAAGATCTTTTTATACACACAAAGCATGAAAAAATACCTCCTCCCACCCCACTCTCCTGCTGGTAATAGCTTATCTAAAGTGATCACTCTCCTTACAATGTGTATGATGATCAAGTTGGGCCATTTCCAGCACAAATCCAGGTTTTCTCTGCATCTGACGAAGTGGGTGTTCACCCACGAAAGCTTCTGCTCCAATATGTCTGTTAGTCTATAAGGTGCCACAGGACTCTTTGCCGCTTATTCTAGAATAAAATCACTTTTATTCTGGAATAGTGGCCAGCTAGGTGCTTTATACTAGCATAGCTATAGCAAAATAATTATACCGAGTTAGCTATGCTGGGAAACTTCCCCATGCAGACAAGCCCTAAGGGAACTATTGTTCCTCTCTCCACAGGGAATGGTTTTATCATGCGGAATTGCCTGGGTGAACCCTTAATGTAGCCTAATCTCTTTAACAGGTAGTGTGGTGTTTAGAGATGGTAGTCTACTTTCCTAGCATACCAGAGTATGTGTGGAGGGGAAGAAGGTGGAGGAAGCAAAGAAGTGCCTGCTTTCCCTTTAAAAGACTTTTTTTATCGGAGGGGAAATGCTCAGCCCCAGTGATTGGGCTTTTTTTTTCTTTCTGATTGCTTGCTGCAGATCAGCGCTTGGAAAAGTGGTGTCCTGGCTCAGAAAACCTTTGTTCTGGTAGGGCAAGGGAGTGCCACCCTTGGGAGGTTGTGAGTTATCATATCTAAAAACTCACTAGTCTCTCAGTCTGGCAGTACTTTGGTACTGGTGCAGGATTGAATCTAGCAGCTCCAAGGTCTTGGGCTAGTTTATTTTTCAGTCCTTGAAAACACTTTGATTTAAAAGCTAAAATTCATTCACCTTTCATGTGCTTCTCATGCTTCTTTGTGCCAGGCTTGCCAATTATCAGGGATATCTGTGCTCCTAAAGGGCTTTCTGCTGAAGCTGAATTCGTGAAATGACATTTTTTCACTGAAACTACCAGGATGTCACAGGCACAGGGCTGTGTGTTGCAGGATCAAGGAGAAGGTGGTTTGTCAGGGGAAACTGCTTAAGAAAGCAGAAATATCTGAAATAATTTGCAAAGCAAAATACTGGCCATGGCATGGACTTATGACTAATGCTTCAGACTAGGGAGATTGGTTCTGTGCCTAATGCTGCCACCCACTCGTCATGTAACCTTGAGCAAATCAATTCCCCTCTCCGTGCCTCAGTTTACCAATCTGTAAAAAGGGAGAATACACTTGTAAAGATCTTTGGAAGCCTTTTGTGAAGGTTGCTACGGAAGTGGAAAATAAAAATATTGTTGTATTGCAGTGCAACTAGTCAGTTCAACTGTTTTACTCTTCCCCCACCAAAAAATTAAAATAAAAATTACAATTCAGCCGTGCTCGCTGCTGCTGCTAAGTGATGCATGCAGTGTATTCAAAGTCATGTTGCTTTTGCTTTTCCGTAGGTGTGCAGGCTGTCAGAGCTTCCTGATACAGCAAATTATAACAATGGCAGGTCAGCGCTACCTTCCTTTCCTTTCACTAAACAAATTCCCAGGCACGCTTTCGTGGCAGGGGGGCGGCAAACACTGCTGTAGTATTGCATGATCCTTAGATACATCTTCCAGTACTGAACTCTGTGTGTGTATAATCTTGACATCAGGCAGCAGCTTCTCCGGTAAGGATTCTCTTGTTAGTATTTTCGCACTGTAACACTCAGAGTAATACATCTCCCTTCATCCCCATCCGTTGTTTCTGTTTTCTGTGGAAGATTCTAATGCCGTCAGCTGGAATGAGCCCATACTACTTTGCCTCTTGTCCTTTTTTCCATACCATCTGTTCCATCTGGACTTCTCTCTCTGTATAAGAAGCAATTGGCACCATTTACATCAGCTGAAATTTCCCTCCAGGCCGGGCAGGAACTCCTGAGAGATCCAATAATAATCCTTCGCTTTATCCCTTGTTCATTTTAAAATAGCTTTGTTCCCTAGTTTCAGTCAGATGTCTTTTAAAAATAGCAGAGTTCATTTAAAAACTGAAAATGATTTGAAAATCTCATTTTTTTTTACATTAATGCTGACCCCTCAGCTTGTCTTTTGTATTTCTCCCATCTTATACCACAAAATTCATTTCTCTCTTGTTTATAGTCAGTTGTGCTTTCAGTTTCTTAGTGCTGCAGTGTTTGGGTTTTTAAACCTGGCAGGGAACTATTTATTATTTTAAAAACTTAAGTCTTCATTTTATTTACACACACGCGTGCGCACGTTTTTGGTCACAGCATTTCCATTGGTGTTAGTTTTATTGTAAATTTGGGTTAAGTTTTATTTGGTGGGTGTCCCTCTTAAATCAAAATACAAAAAATTGTCTTAATTGGGATTTGAAAAGAAAACCTACGGAAACAGATTTAGTCACTTTCACATTGATAAGATTTTGTTTTTACAAAACCTAAATTTGTGTGGATCTAAACTTACTTATGTTGTCCCTGCTTAAAGCAACTGATATGATTTTATACTGCACCATTGAAGTCAGTGGGAGCTTTCCCATTGACTTTGATGGGTTCAGGATTAGGCCCTGTATTCTCTTTTCTTTTTTTATTATTGAAGACACTGGCTTGAAAACATGCTCTTTTTAAGGGGTCACCTGCTTCTTCTCCCACATGAAGTCACACTGACATTGCAGTCCTCTAACTGTGTGTTGTAACCAGATTATATTGATTTTAGGTGAGCGGTAATTAGCAGGTGCAGGCTCTATAGAAGCAAAGTTATTGTTTTTGTGCAAAAGCCCTTACTGCTAGAGTGAGGGGAGGGAGACAGCAAAAAGGGATGACTTAATATCAGAATGATTTCTAAATAGCTTTCCTGGGGCATGGTCAGCTGTTTAAGGTTTACCGAATTTTAGACTTGACCCCTGCTGGTACACGAATGGGGAAATGCATAGTGGGAAAGTGTGCACTAAAGGGAATATTGAGTGTTTCCTTATTTTTCATACACTGTGTTCACCGGGCACAGGTTCTGTCTAGTTCCTCTACTCTCCCGATTCTGAGTCACCTGGTTAAGCATGTTCCCATTAAAGTCGGTGGCAAAATTCCCTTTGATTTCAGTGAGAGCAGGATTCAGCCCTTATTAGTTGTACCATGCATGCTTCCTGACTCCTGGATTTCTCAGGGAGGCTGGCATCCATCTGAACATGCATGCTGCTACTTCACCACTCTTATCCCACCAGTAAACGCAGTACAGCTTGGCAGGAATTGCTGGAAATACCACAGCCTTCTCAAAATCTGTTTAGATTTTCTTTTTTTAAACTACCATCTTCCTGGAATCCTTGAGAAAGTCCTTGTGGGGTCATAACAGGCATCTCTTTGTGCTTTCTGCTGTCTTCGCTCTCAGCGGATGTCTTGAAGTCCTGATCTAAATTCTGGCAATAGCTGCTGGGCTCAGCCATGCTTTACATATTTGCTCTCTGTTTGGCTTCTTTATTGGGGCAGGGCAAGCAGGTGCCCACGGAGAAAACATTCTACTGCAGCCTGAGTGAAAATCTCCTGCTGTCTGTGTTTTCACCCCCATGTGATCCGTCCTTTTCATTTGTGTACTCCTGTCCTGCCCTCAGGCTGATGTGATTGTCAAGCAAGCAACTCAGGGAGCAGCTGCACGCTCAGTTGTAGTGCTTTGGTTGCCCGGTGCCCTCTTCCTTTAGGGCAAATGGTCTTCGATCTGCAGTAGAGCAAACTGTGTCAGTGCATTAATGTAGCACAAAAGAGAGTACTAATAAAAATGTGGATGGCTACAACCGGGATGTTGTGTTTTAGCCCATTTTCCTTTTGATTTTTGTACTAATTCTTGTCTAAGGTTAGAGTGTGACCAGCAATCAAATTCATGAGCAATCCTGTCACTTATATTTGCACGTACCGGTAGATAGGTATATGAGGGAAGCTGTTGTTATATATCTCTCCTCTCCTCTCCTCTCCTCTCCTCCTCCTCCTCCCCCCCCCCCCCCCCCCAGTAATATTTATACACACACTGTTTCAATTTTAAAGTTGTAGTGAATTCGGGTGCTCATGGAAATATGTTAGAGCTGTAACCCTGGAGATCAAAGGCCACTCTGTCCTCAGAACAGGTCGAGTGTGGTCACAGCCGTGAAGGATTTTCCTGTACTGCCTTGCTAGTATACAGTACTTCAGCTGTGTTCTGGAGGAGTCGCCTTCAGGGCTGTGAAGGTAATCGCAGGCCCTTAGTAGGGGGTTGCATACAGAGGTTCTTTAAGAAGGAAAAAACAGACAAGTACTGTAACATTAAATGCAAGTCTGGGTAACAGGACTACAACACACTACCTTCCAAAAACGTCACGGCTTTTTAAAAACGAACGTGCAGAAATTAGGAAGTCTCTCCTTCTCCTGAAGGTAGTTTGGTTTTTGGCTGGGGGGAGTGCGTGCGCCTGCCTGCCCCCCTTCCTCATCGCAAATTCCCCAGCAGCAGAACCTCAGCCTGTCAGGCTCAGCAGTGAGCATTTGTCATGGTGCCACAAAGTGGGCGGGATCAGTTAGGCTGCTGAAATGTCAGCAGATGCCAGCTGGCAGGCACAATGACTTTTCAGCTTTCTTGCCCTAAAATCTAGCCAAGTCCCCAGTCCTCAGGAATAAAAGTTCACAGGTTTTAGCATCAACTCTCAATCATCTCACTAACTTTGAAAACTAACTGCATTGCAAAAATGTAGTCAGAGGTGGAAGTACAGTAATGCGTATTTTTTTCCTCTCTCCTCTAATTCTGGAACACCTTAATTTAGCTTCCAGTCTACTGTTGGATAGATGCGAACTATAAGGAATTTGGAGGGATGGAGCAGGGAGGGAAACCGCTTTGGACAGAAAGCTGTGTGCATCTAAAAACCGGTGGGAGTGGGGTAATAATGGAAGCAGTTTTACCATCAGAAGATGCTTTAGTAGAAGTGTAGGCTACCCTTGGAATTGAATGCACTGTTCTCTTGCTAGAACGTGTGATAGATAAGTTTGGGTTAAACTCTGCACTTCAGCCAACCTATGTACTGGGAGTTGTCTGTGCTATCTGGGTAAGGAAGCGTGCTCAGGTGTTTATAGATTCATAGATACTAAGGTCAGAAGGGACCATTATGATCATCTAGTCCGACCTCCTGCACAACGCAGGCCACAGAATCTCACCCACCCACTCCTGCGGAAAACCTCTCACCTATGTCTGAGCTATTGAAGTCCTCAAATTGTGGTTTAAAGACTTCAAGGAGCAGAGCATCCTCCAGCAAGTGAGCCGTGCCCCATGCTACAGAGGAAGGGGAAAAACCTCCAGGGCCTCTTTGAATCTGCCCTGGAGGAAAATTCCTTCCCAACCCCAAATATGGCTATCGGCTAAACCCTGAGCATATGGGCAAGATTCACCAGCCAGATACCCAGGAAAGAATTTTCTGTAGTAACTCAGATCCCACCCCATCTAACATCCCATGTGTTGGTAGACTGGGTCCAAGTAGCAGTTCAGTATTGTTCCAAGAAGCGTGGAAGCGGGTTTCAAAGTATTATTTTTGTAACTTGTACTGCCACCAGTGTTTTAGGACCCAGATACAGCAGGCAAGGTCCCTGGCCAGGCAAGCACCCTGATCCTGCCACTGGATCTGGGTAAATGCATGAGTTTAAGTATGTAAATCACATGTGGACTTTAATTCTACAAGAGGGTGGGTTTCCATACTTCAGTTGTGGATTCTGCAGAGACCTCTACAGGGAAGTGACCAGAGCAGCTGCATGCTGGAGAGGATTCTGCCAACTGGAGAATATTCTTCCTCTGTTTTGGAAATGAAGTTTCTAATGAGCTCTGTGTTTGACAGTGATGGTCTCCTCTCTGCTACAGAAGAGCTCGGTTCAAGGCACAGTGCAGGGTCTGAATGCTGCTTCCCCTTTGCCTTTTCACCTCTTTCATGTCCAGGTTTTAATGATCTAAATGACGCTGTGAAGTCTAGTGGCCAGCGAATACAGGCCTTCCATTGTACGTGACTTTCTGCTCACTGGACAGTTCATTTGGAGCATGGGTTCTGTTTCCATCTGTTGAAGTTTCACCCCTGCTAACTTTTCTGAAACTGAGGGGCTGAACTATCAACTCTGATAAAATGTTTTACCACTTGTTCTCTTTTTATTTTTAAGGGGAAACTGGCCTTGGTAAGTCCACACTGATGGACACCCTTTTCAATACTAAATTTGAAGGTGAGCCAGCATCTCACTCGCAGCCCGGAGTTCAGCTGAAATCCGGTACCTATGACCTTCAGGAGAGCAATGTTAGTCTGAAACTGACCATTGTGGGCAGCGTGGGCTTTGGGGACCAGATCAACAAAGAAGACAGGTAAGGAAAAAAGGATGAGATTTGTTTGTAAGTTGGTTAAGTCAGAGAATAAAACACCAGGCACGGGTTCCCCATCTGTTCCCTAGCCTGGCTCCATCCAGGCTCGTCCAGGTGGCTTTGAAATGGAGGTGCCTTCTCACATCTTAGGAATCACGTTTGAAAACCCATCTCTGTCCTGCTGTTCGGAATGGGATGGTGGAGAGGAGGCAGTTGGCCTTCTCGGAAGCCTACAGAACGTCCATGCTGCACGGAGCATTGGCCAAGAGACAGTGCTCATATACTGCAAGCTGTGTCTACCCGACTCGGTATCCCCAGCTGCATCCCATCCATTAGATGCCTGTGCTCCACCTGTCTAAAGAGCAGAGCAAGCTGAGGTATTTCCTCACTTGCTCTCTTGTGCTCAAGCAATGCAAACCACAATTACAGTCCAGGGGTTGCTTGTCTTTGTTGGTTGCTGGCTGTGGTTTTTCAAACAAGGTTATGTGATGTGCCCTTAAATACTCTGTGAGAACTGGTCTGGTCCTTGGCAGCTAGCTTCCCAGTGCCTGTAAACAGAGTGGTCCAAGTGTACATCCATTCTTCTCAGTGTGCTGATCACAGAAATACCCTCCTCCTAAATTGTAGCTTTGTACAGAGGCTCTCTGGATGGTTTTACTTTCACATGTTTGTTTTTAAAAGCACACCCTTCCCCCATCTTGGCAGTTAAGTGATAGTCACTCTCTTTTTGTACTGTGTCCAGCACTCAGTATTCCAAATCGCTTTACAGGGAAACTAAATGAGAGCATGTTGCTGGAAATGGACTTCTTGCTGTAGGAGGACTGTCGTGTTGTTTAGGAGGTGGTATTGAAAGCCATCCCAAGAGAGTAGAAGTGCAGTTCAACCCATGGAACTCTTGGCCACATGACAGTAATGAGGCCAAGACCTTATTGGGATTCCAAAAAGGATTAGAGATTTATATGAATAACAATATTATCCAAAGTTATGAGAGAGAAGGGTATATAAACCCTCATGCTTCAAGGCGTAAGTCGACAGACCACTAAGTTCCATGGGTAAGAAAGGAACTTATCTGTAGGCAGGGTATTCCATATTAAGCATGCTTTCATGAGTTTTCTTGCACCTTCCTCTGAAGCATCTGGTACTGGTCTCTGTCAGACAGGGTACTGGACTAAGAGGACCATTTGGTATGGGAGTTCCAATGTCCTAGCACAATGCAAATTGCTTACAAACGAGCAAGTTTCACAGGAGATTAGGTGCTGCACTGTGGGTTAGTAACCAGTGGATGACTTTTCTAATAATGGAGCATAATAAATGGACAATGCTCTGTATTGCAAGGTGTACAGTTCTTTTCTTCCTTCCTCATAAAGCTATAAGCCCATCGTTGAGTTCATTGATGCCCAGTTTGAAGCCTACTTGCAAGAGGAACTGAAGATAAAGAGAGTGTTGCACAACTTCCATGACTCCCGTATCCATGCCTGCTTGTACTTCATTGCACCCACAGGCCATTCCCTGAAATCCCTGGACTTGGTAACGATGAAGAAGCTCGACAGTAAGGTACGGGGCAGATCACCACAATCATCTATTCCTTTTCATCTGGTTACTCTTCAAAACTATGTGAAACCTCACTAATCTGTCACGGGGCTCCTCCCCATCTCTCCATCCCTCATGCTAGTGCAGATTAGTGGGGTCCTGCATAATATCCTGCAGCGTTACTGAGAAGGCTGCATAGTACACACTTGAATTCTATCATGTACCTAAGTTTTGTTGCTAGACATGGAAATTGCTTCTTTTGTGATTGTGACTGAATGAAGACCAATCCCTTTTATCCCTGTGTTCCTTTCAGGTCAATATCATCCCTATCATTGCCAAATCTGATGCCATCTCCAAGAGTGAGTTGACAAAATTCAAAATTAAAATCACGAGTGAGCTGGTCAGTAACGGGGTGCAGATCTACCAGTTCCCGACAGACGATGAATCGGTGGCTGAGATCAATGGGACGATGAATGTAAGTAACATAGCAGCCGTGATTTGCTCAGCGCAGAGCTGATTTTGATCTCCACTTTCTGTTTTATTCCACTCTAAAGAGCAATAAGAGGATGTTGCTTCAATTTTATATTTATAGTTCAGTTCAATCCACAGTGTGTTGAACAGCCAACTCTGCGGCCAGCCTCTTGTGCTGTTCTAATCCGCTAGTTCTCCCAGTTGTCCCTGGAGTTGCAAAGTAGGCACAGCTTGAATTTCTAATATTAAAAAAACAAGCAGAATCGTCCCTTCCCTCAAAATATCCTTTAAGGCCACCTTCATACTTCCCCTTAATGTCTTCTGTTAGTTTAAAATGTGCTGATACTATGTGTTATTTTAAGAGATGCACTTTTTGGAGGTGGGGAAAGGGGTTGGTTTTTGTTCTGAAAGTGACTGTTTTGGGCCAATTCATTTGTGGGGGGGGATTCCATTGTCTCAGTGTAATTTGGCCAGGGATCAATTTAGTGTGTGTGTTGCTCCTCTTCTGCCTCCTCTCCCCCCCCCCCCCCCCAGGCTCAGTAGTCTGGTTGCTCCAGATTCAGAGTGTGATGGGCTGAAAGGCTCTTCTATAAATTCTAGCAAGGGGAGGTGTTAAAATCTACCCCTCCACCCTGCCCCTCTGACCTTTAGTCAGCTGTCCCTGTACTCTGCTAACATGGCTGTATTCGTAGATGCTCCCCATAGATGTGGGGTCAGGGGCTTTGTTGGCTTCAGGCAGCTGGTTCTCTGAGGGCGGGCGTACCTCTGCAGGAATGGAGGGGGGGTGTGTGTCACTGGATGTTAGGGGAAGACCAGGGGGTCCTCAGTCTTTTCAAAACAAATCCTCTCCCAAGTTATGTAAACTCATCCCAGGCCGGCAGAGTCTCATGCTTTATTTACCACCTCTCCGACTGGCCGGTCACAGTTGAAAATAATGCATCCTTTTAGCCACTTCGCGGCTGTCTTGACGTCCATGTGCTGCAGCTGCTGACAAACGAATGGAAGATCAGGGCAGATGAGTAAGTCTGGCCCTACTACGGGAGTTCTGGGGTATGCTTTATTCAGATCAGCGTTGTCTGTGTTAGACACAGTGATACATTCATACCCCTCTGCTGTTCTCCACGCCCCCTCCCACCCCATCTCCTGGGTCTTTTGCCCAAGTGGTTGGTACTTCTGCATTCTTGTTTCTTGCAGAGTCATACATTTCCTTGGGTCTTCCTTCTCATGTAGCCACGTCTTTGCACAGCAATAACTCCCCTTGCTGGCTCTGATCGCTCTGTGTTCTGCCTTGTTGCTTTCACAGCCAGACGCTCATCTGGCTGGGTGGTCTAGCTGCCTTGCATTGGAGGCACATTGATGAAGGTGGCATGTTTTTGGCCATAACAAGAAGGCAGAGGGACTGTTGCTGGGACTAATAGTCGTAACGGTTCCCCTCCCCAAAAGGGCATGTGGCACATTAGCTTTGTCCAAGTAACAGCTCTTTCCCTATGGCTCCAAGAGATTCTCCTGTGCAGGTCTGGGTTTCCAGTGTAAAACACCATAATGCAAAGAGGGGCCAAACTTTCAAAAAGGCAGCCCTACTCTGCCTCTCATGGGCACCTCTTGCACCACAAAGCTTCTGTTAGCAGTTTTTGTGCTTGTGGTTGAAGTGTGGCTCAGACACCAGAACCTGTGCCACTCTGTCTGAACTCAGGGCAAACTGTCCCTGTAAATACCTTGGCCCTCTTGAAAACTGACACCCTCATGTTCTTGTCTCCTCACATCTCAGTCATTTTCTGAAGACTTTTGATGGAAAAGGCATTTTCTCTCTAAAGGTATTTGGACAATATTTTCTCTGGCTTTATCTAAGGAGAGCATGTGAAAGGGAGCCAGCACTGCGAAGGGTTGGAACACAGGACAGGGCGTTGGGGAAACCTGAGTTGTGGCCCAGGCTCTGACATTGGCTGCTTCATTGTGTTGGGCGTGTCACTTAACGTCTGCCTCACTTTCCCATCTGGGTAATGTCTACCTGGAAAAATGTGATGTGAAGTGCTAAGAATCTTTATTAGATGGATATGCTACCTACTGTGGCTGCTTTCTGTATTTTCCGTTGTGGTTTGATCTTGCCATTTGAATGGTTTTGCTGTTGCATCTCACTCTATGCATGGATCCTTTTGCTATTTTAAGATTTGAAATAATGTTGGGAAAAGGTAGACTCTGAGAATCTGGTGATTGACAGAGGAATAGCCACCACTTTCTTAGTAATGCTAAGGTCCATGGTAAATATCCATCCATCTGTCCCTTGGTCATTTCTGTTTCTCTTGAATGGGAGTTGCCATCACAGATTTTAAATACACTGTAAATTGCCAGCGGCTGAACAGAGAGAGAGAGAATCCCATTTAAATCCTCACATTTAACTGATAGAAATCGTAATTGCCAGGTTTATGAGGACTAATGATTATACAGGAAAGAATCCAAATTTGATTCATGTATTTTATCAAACCTGGGGAAGGTGCATTCTAGTAATCTGTTTTATTAATTGCATAAAATGAATCTGCTTAGATTTCAGGTGCTGGAGATAACCTGGCAGAGCGATTGAAACCCATAATAATAGTGCGTAAGGCAAAAGCAGAGAGATTTTTTACTTTCTAAATTATATTTAGAGCAGAAGATGATGAGCCTATTTGAAAGACTTCTCTAAAAGAAAGGGAGGCTTTCCATTTCTTTTCTCATTTCTTCCCAGATCTGCATACCAAGGGCAGAATTAAGTTTCTCTTGAACTATCAGATCATTCATATTTGTGCAAATCAAAACCCTCCTGAACTGGGAGAATCAATCCTTATATTGATGCTGTTGCTGGGTTACTTGATTTGATCTGGAGGAACTGACAGGGCTGTTTGCTTGTTTAGTGTATTTTTAAAAGATTGTATCAAGAGTGCCAGGAGCATTGCATGGGCCACTCTGTTATGACAGTTTGTAAAAATCCAAATAAACTAAAATTAGAATAGCGAAGGAAGCTACTTTGCTCTTAAGATTAAAATAACAGCCAGATGATAAAGTAGTTCAAACAGATGGTGTTCTGTCTTTGTGGGCAGAGCACAGGATTTTGAGCCAGAACTCTTGGGTTGTATTCCTCCTTCCAACACACACTAGTTTGACTTTAGAAAAGCTACTTCAGTTTACTCGTGTGTGAAATCAGGGTAACAATTGTGTACTTCATAGGGGTGTTCTGAAGCTTGATTGTTTGTAAAGTGCTCTGGGTTACTCAGATGAGAGAGAAGTTCAAACGATTTTAGTAAGGGTCTGAGCATCCAGATTTGGTAGTAGGCAAACATATAAAGCCTGCGGGTTGTTATCAGAAAGCAAAGAGCCGAGAAGTTAAATGTAAAGCACTACTGTGATGAGAGAACATTAGATCTGAAAGGTCCAGGGTATAATCAGAATGTCCTTGTAAAACACATCTGAAGGCTCATTAGATGAATATTAAAATCTTTCTGAACTGACTCTTTCCAAGAAGCTCAGTGAAAAGCTGGAAGCCAGCTCTGAGACTTCCCAAGCTTGTAAAGGGCTAGCACTGTGCAGTCGTTGCAGTTTATAAACTGGGCATTGTGAAAGAACAACTCTGACTGGTGGCTGAAGAGTCTGTGTGTTTCCAGCACAGTTGCACAAACTGGCACCCAAAACACTTCTTCAACTCAGTAATGTACCTCGAGCATTTGCAGCTTGAGATAACCGCTCTTCTCAGGTGGCTGATGGCCCTTGGTCCTCAGCCTGGTGCTGCTCAGAATGCCCTAATTGCCCTGGAACTCATAGGAACCATGTGCTGCTGCTCGCGTGAATGGCAAGTTTTAAACAGGACTTGGGGAATTAATAGAGGTCAAAGTCATGTTAGAGCAAAAATAATCACCATAGCCTGTGCTACCCCTGTGAAGAGCATTTAATTGGCAGACATTTATAGAACTATCGTATTAGCCAAACTGGTCTCCTTCAGTTATCCAAGTCTCTGAGACATCCAGCTTAAGTTTTCAATCAACTATTGAATTGGAAGCTACGGATCTAATGCAGCTTCACACATACTATGCCACAGAAGCACAGGAATTCAGACAGAAACTCGGTATGCTGGCGCTCCCAAGCAAGGTTCTCAAAACATCAGGAGACTATTCTAAAAACAGCCAAGCCAACTGGTCATCAGAAGATTGAACCTGCTTCAGAAAGGGTGACCAACATCCAGCAATGCAGCCCCTGGACTGTAAACATGTCCTGCATTGTGCCCAGCCAGACCTGCTTGATATCTGAACGTCAAGCAAATCAATCGCAAAAACAAAGGGGTGAAAATAGGCCAAGTGAATGGTGGCTATGAAGGTCCTAAAAAGCCAAAAGCACAGTCCGGAAATTCTTGTGTGATATGCACCAGCCTGGGAACCACAGAAATGGAAGAAAGAACTCAAGATGGGAGCCAACAGTCAGTCACTACCTACAATAACTAGTGGGTTATTGAAGGGAAAGGGTCAGCAGCAGGAAGCACATCAACTGTAATTATACACACAGACACAGACAGACAGAGAGAGTAACCATAAGAATGACACCAACATGAGAATCCACCATGTCTTCATGGCTAAATGCAGGCCAGCTGTCTAGTGGAAGGCTCTCAACTAAACGATGGTGTCACAGTCTCTGGAAGGAGTATTTTCTAGTCCTGGAAAGACACCTGTAGTCTCTGCACTTTAAGTACCTGAATTTTCTTTGACAATTTCTAACAGTTGTACTTGAACATGGACTGACGATGACTGATACCATGTTGACAAACACAGCATAAATGCCTAGATAGGCTAAATGCCACGTTCTGTTCTTAGTTATGCCACTTACATATCTGCAGCAACATCGTCAAAGTTATTCCTAATTTTTGCCAGTCTAACTGAAGGCAGAGTTTAGCCCTTGATCTACCTTGTTAATCTCTTTTAGTCTGGTTACATTTTTATCTTTTCTTTCAAATATTTGTTTTCTGAAAGCTGTGTTCTGCTCTTCCTACACCCTGCTGTGGGAAACAAATTTCCCATTCATAACCTTGTAGGTGGTAATATCCTGTTTTTCTGGGCAGTTGCTAATATGAATTCATTCCACTTCCGTGAGTAGATGTTTCCCCTTTAGGTCTCTGGACTGTGTGTGTGTGGGTGTTTGTAATTTTTCTGTCTGAAAAACCAAATACATTTTAAATGAGGACACAAAATGTTTCCAATTCGGTAACTGTTCAGTTGTTTTCTTTAAATGAACAGCACTGTATTTCCAGCCCTTCATAGTTAGCCGATTTCCAGCAGATATCTGCTTTCCAGCTGAGAGGCCGGATCCTTCCCTTTGGCCACTTTGCTTCCTAAAGCTCTCTGTACCCTCAGGCAGAGGGAGTTAAACCTAAACATAACGGGCCCAAGTCTGTGCTGACTTATCCGCAGCCGGTTGGTTTCAGTGGGAGTGGGAGTTGGTTTCAGAGGTGTCTGTCCACGCAGAACGTAGCCCAGAACATCCTCAGGGCGTTGAATGATTGCATGGTCCAGCAGAGCTGAGAGTCTATCTCCGCATTCAGCCCTTTTCTTTTTATACAGTATATTCATGTCTTCACTATTCTGACCATCAGAATGAGAGCAGTAGGGCCCAGGAGAAGGCCACATGGCTTATCTGAGTCTGTTGTGGATGCTCTCAGGCAGTTTCATAGTGTTTGGTTGGTTGGTTAGTAGCCTGATTTAAAGCCAAGGGTTGTATTTTCTATGTCACTGACATGTGCAGGTGGAAAATAGCTCCTAATGCTTTGTTTGAAGCTCACAGCATTAAAATTACTAGGAACTCAGTCCTGCTCCACTCAAGTCAACAGGCGAACTCCCATGGCAGGATCAGTCACTAGCTGTTCTCTGTGCACCACTGCGCCCACCCCCACCTTTCCTGGGGGGATCCTCTAGGTGCAGAGATTCCCCCTCCCCCCATCCCTACTCACTTTCAAAACCCTGTGTCATGTCTGACCATCCTTCAAGTTGACTGGGGCTGCCTCTGGTTCCCTTTGGGACTGACGTGTGATTCAAGGATGATGCCAGAGTGGTGCCTACAGAATGGCGGGCTGGTGCGTCCTCCCCTTTTCTAGGAACTCCACCTGCTGCGCCCCCACGATGCTCATATCTCATGTCTGCTCAAGGATTGAGGGGCAGATCTCTGGTCTCAGGCTCTGTGTGTCAGTGAGTGGGATGAGCTGGCTCTAATACAACCCTGTCAACTTAAAACCAAATCTCTCCACATTCTCCGTCTTGACTCTTGTCGCTAATCCAACAAATTTGTGATCTTAAACCTACTTGTGATCTTAAATCCTTATTCTTTATTCCTGTGAGCAAAGACAAGGTCATTGATCTTACTGGTGTAATTGGTATCCCACGGCTACATTAATTACTCAGAATTCAGTGCAGCTTAATGGCTCTTACTAGCAAATGTCAATGCATGCTATCCAGCATATGGGGCTGTGGTGGGGAGAGCAGGCAGAGGAGCTGGCTGCTTATTTTAAATGATGAAACCCAGAGTGTGATTTGTTCACTTCTGTGCAGAATGCGCTATAATCCTCTGCCTACCCCCCGCCCACCTTTCAGATCTAGTTTTTCACACGGCCAACAGAATAACCTACCAAGAGAGCAGCATTTTTAGTTCAGCTGCAGAAGTTTTTCTGAAAGATTTTAGAGGGATGGAGTGTACCCACAAGCCCCTGACTGCTGACTTTTAACGTTTATAGAGCTCTTTACGTTTTTCAAGCTTTCATCCGCACGGTGACCCTTTGAGGTTGCTAAGTATGGTCCCTATTTTACAATGGGAAGCTGAGACTGAGAGGTTATGTGGCTTGCGCAGGGTCACCGAAGGAATTGGTAGCAGAGCTGGGGATAGACCCTGGAAGTGCCTAGCTTCGAACCCTACACTCAGTCTCCTAGGCCATGCTGTGTTCTATTACTTGTGGGATGCCAATATCCCAGAACGGAAAGTTGGGTGAAATTCTCAAATCTCTCAGGCTTACTGCCTTGGGGTGGAAAGCAGCCTCCATTAACCTTTCTGCACATCTGGGCAGTGAGGGAAAAACCGTGCTCCAAAGCCTGAAAACTGGCATAGCAAAGACAAATGGCAGAGAGGATCACTCTGAAGTTTACAAGATGTGCAAGTGCAGGGAAAAATGTGCATTCTTTGAAGGATTAGCAGGCAAGCTGGTGGATGCAGTTTAGGATTGCTTTAGCTGGATTAATCCCTGTATTTTTCCAAGCCAAGTCCCAGAGTCCATGTGCTTATAGGAAAATTGAGTTAATACATCCCAGCTAATCAGAGCACCACTTCGGTTCTCCCACCTTTGTGCTATTCCAAAATGTATCTCTTTGGTTTGTCCCCCTGACTTGACCTGGGAATCTCTCCTTCCCTCTAGTGTGGAGTGAGTCACTTGCTGCTGTTGAGTTCATGAGGTGTGTTTGAGGCAGCCAGTGGCTCAGTGAACAGATCAAAAGCTGTTGGAGAATCTAGTTTGATCAAAAGGCTCTTGTGCAAGACTGGACCACTCTGAGGATTGGTGGTGGGCAGAGCCTTTTATTTTCTAGGTTGCAGGTTCAAATGCAATGCAGGCCATGGTAACTGCAGGTGGTGGCCATCTTGCTGGTTTTACGTACGCTCCCAATAGTTACTTGCCCACATCGAGACAAACCACCACTGGCATCTTGGCTGGTAGGCTCGGTGCAGAGGCCAAGGTACGAACGGGAATGGAGACTGACCTACCCCATAGACATGAGGGTCCCTTCTGGTCAGGGCTGAGACATGTCGGCAGGGAAGGCTGCTTCTGTTCTATGGCTAATGCTCCACAGAACAGCCTCCAGGACTATTAAGATGGTCACAGTCACGAGTACTGAGTTCTCTCTCTCATGTCACTCATGTGAGTGTCTTAAAGAGGGGAAATGTGTGAGAGCTGAAAAAAGCAAAGGAGGCTCCGAGAGGGGTCTTGCTGCTTCCACACCCCCGCAGGATTAACTCCTCAGGCCTGTTAGGACAAAAGCAGAGTTGGTCACAATGCAGCCAGTTCAGCTTGCTTGAGACTTGGGGAGAGTATGTCTGGCAGGAGGAGCCAGGTAATGAGTAGAGAGCGGTCACATTAGCAACAGAGGTCCCCAAAGCCCTTCTTTGTCTTGACCTGGGGCCACTGCCCCACCCCACTTTAGTGACTGGGCTTATGGGATGGAGGGGAGACTGAACTGGTGTCTTGGGGCCTGTGTTCAACAACGTCTCACTTGGTAGCTGTGGGTAATCCAGACGGTTTAAGTAGCCATAGTAAAAGGTGACTAATACAGACCTGTTGAAATGTTTCAGGCCCACCTGCCGTTCGCAGTGATTGGCAGCACAGAGGAACTGAAAATAGGAAACAAAATGATGAGAGCCCGTCAGTATCCATGGGGCACGGTGCAGGGTGAGTGCTGCTAGCCGGTGTTTCCTGGGTGTGCTGGGACCATTCTCCCCAGAGGCAGTGTAATCTCATAGGTGGAAGCACCACTGAGTCCCAGTCAGTCCGCTGCTATAGCTCTGCTGCTGACTTGGGCACCTCCATGCTGTAGTTTTCCTGTTAGGGATTACCGTCCATATTCTTCATTGTGATTGCTGTGGGCTCTTCTTAAGAGAAGCTGCTTGCAGTGTCAGAAAGGGTTACTGACGTCCCATCATGGGGTTGTGTAAGGCTGAGGGGTGTCTGGAGAAGATATCTCTCTCTCTCTCTCTCTCTCTCTCTCTCTCTCTGTGTGTAACTCCTTCTCACAACTCTGTACAGTTGAAAATGAAACTCACTGCGATTTTGTGAAGCTGAGAGAGATGCTGATCCGCGTGAACATGGAGGATCTTCGCGAGCAGACCCACACCCGCCACTACGAGCTGTACCGGCGATGCAAACTGGAGGAAATGGGATTTAAAGACACTGACCCAGACAGCAAACCATTCAGGTGTGATCCCTGGAGCACTGATTGTAGGAGAGTGAGGAGCTGGAGAGAGACTTGGAGGGCCCTGGTAGGAGGCTGGGTACTGTATAGCACCGTGTGAGTGCTCTGTGACCTGGTTCTGCAGAAAACGCCAACCTCCTGAAGTGTTCGATCTTGGGGATCTTAACTGGGCTCTGTGCAGCCTGGCTGATTTACCCTCCCTCCCGGTCAGTAATGAGTGGGAGAGCAGCCACCACAGCTAATTAACCCCTCAGTGTGGGCCCAACCGAAGTGAGAGAAAAGTGGGGGAAGGAGAAGTAAACAGATGAAGGGAGGATGTAGATGGGGTGTGAGTGAAATGGGGATTGGGGAGGAGAATGCTAGAAGCGCAGAGAACTATGGGAAATCTCTTTATGAAACAGAGAAGCCTCTTGCCCCATGGGAGCCCCTGCTAGGCATAATGTGGTGGTTTCCCTTTGAACAAATGTCCGTCTTGAAACACTTTGGCTGACTGATTTGCCAGCCTGCTCACGCCAGTGTCCAGAGGTGCTCTCTGCTGTTCTTTTCCACCCAGTCACAACTAAGCTAGACCTCTTCCATAGGAACTGCAGAGACCTGGGGTGAGGCTAAAACAGTCAGAGGGTGGTTCTTGGAGGTAGTGGGCTAGCCAACTGCTGCATCAGACAGGATCACTGTGACTTGTTAGTCAAACCATGAGGCTGGAGAGCCCATCCATTCAAGCCCTTTTAATATATGGCAGTAGTGTGATACTGCGCAGAGCTAATAATGACCTGGAAGGAAGGACCCTTGGAGACATATGGATTAGCGAGCAGCATGTGAAGGATCTGATGGTGAAGTTCTGAGCCAAAGTCGATTGAAATAAATTGAAAGCCTTCCATTGATCTCAAAGGGCTATGGACATGGACCTGAATGGAGAAGTGGGAGAAGGAAAATGGGCTGGGTGAGGAAGAAGGTGGGGCGGGCGTGGGGGGGAAAGCAGCACAAGAAAAAAGCTTGACTTATAATGGGGATGTGAGATTCTCATAGAGTTGGGGTGTCTGAAGCACTCCATCTTCTCTGAAGCAAAGTCAGTGCTCCTGCTCCCAGCAGGAGGCCTAAGGAGGGTGTGGTACCTGGTACATTCATTGGCAAATGACTGACCTTTAACAGTCACTCAGATTGCAAAATGATGGAGACCTAATTTGCCAAGTTTGGATCCAGAGTCAGACTTCCCCAGAGTCCTATGGGTGTTGGGATGTGGGTTTTGAGTTGGCCCCTTCTGTTAAGATGATTAATGGCATTAGAGCAGCAGGGTCAAATTCTGCACTGTCATGTGCATTCACCCCAGCCATCACCCTCATGGATTTTAATGGAGATACACAAAATGAGAGCAGAATTTAGACCACTGATGATTACTGGGTTTTTTTTTTTTTTTTTCCTCCTTAGCTTACAAGAGACTTATGAGGCCAAGAGGAATGAGTTTCTGGGGGAACTGCACAAAAAGGAAGAGGAGATGAGGCAAATGTTCGTCCAGAGAGTTAAGGAGAAAGAAGCTGAACTTAAAGAGGCCGAAAAAGAGGTAAAGGCAGCTCTGTCTCCAATCTCATCCGCGGCTGGGAGCATTAAATTCACCTCAAAAAAAGTTGGCACTGCAATTGCCATTGTGTAGAGAACATGGCCTGGCTTCATGGTGACACTCAGTAAAGAGAGAAGGGTTCAAATTTGGGCTCAGGAATGAAGTGTGTTGTGTCTGTTTTATGAGGGGAAGAAATCAGGTTGTTACATTTGCATGCCATAGGAAAATGCAACATTCTTCCATTGTGATGGCTACCAGACAATATCGCAGTACCATAAATAAATGCACCACTTTCACTGTGCTATGTCTGCGTGCCTGGCCTAGGGAGAACTCAGACCCCCCTAGTTCAGTTGTGATCCCTGGTCCATTGTCCCATTTGCTTTACTGAACTCCCCTCCACACTGCGTGAGTGTGCCGAGATGCAAGGAGTGAAACTGAGGCCTTGAAAGAAGCTGAATCCTCCGTCTGTTTTCTTCATGTGCAGGGAATTTAAATACACAATTTCCTGAGAATCATAAGGGGAATAAATCCTGTAGTGTGATGGCCTGTGAGAATAAAGTCTATGGCATGAAATAGCTGTAATCCATTTAGGCTAGAGCCTAAAGCCTATAATTTACTAACCTCTGTCGTTAATTAGGTACTTAAGAAGAATTTAAGAAATAACTAAGAGGTCCCATTAGAAAGTAAAATAAATGGATTAAAATAAATTAAAAAACAAAAGTTGACTGCTACCTTTTGTAACTAAACAGCACCTACCACTTGTCCCATCCCATCCATACCTTTCTCAATGATATATTAATACAATAACATCTAGATTGTAAACATTTTAGGGTAAGGACTGTTTACCACTCTGTTTGTGTAGCACAATGGGGTAATAAGCATGTGATTTCCTGGGCTGTATAGCATGTTGTTATGAACCTATGATGACAGTCTCATAGGATCCTAATCAGTTCCCCCAGGGAGAGTCAGGTGAAGGAAGAATCAATACAGTATTTCGGTGTTCTCTGGAATAGAATGGCTGCTAATGCCTTGTTCTCCTTTGATGATCTGTCCCTTTTTGTCACTCTAGCTGCACGAAAAGTTTGATCGTCTCAAGAAGCTGCATCAGGATGAAAAAAAGAAGCTGGAGGACAAGAAGAAATCTCTGGATGATGAAATCAATGCATTTAAACAGAGGAAGACGGCAGCTGAATTGCTCCAGTCTCAGGCCCAACAGGCTGGAGGATCACAGACTCTTAAAAGAGATAAGGAGAGAAAAAAGTAAGTGGCTAACCTGGTGGTGTTTGCTTCCTGGTAGTGATTTTCCTTTATTAGTTTCGAGAGGTGAACTGGGTTCTTTTCATTTAAACTTCTCCAGTACCATTTCTCACTCAGTAGAACTCGGCATCCCTAAGGGCCGACTTTTCAATGAGACAAACCTTCAGCCCCTAGTATGGCTGAATAATAGCCTGAAGCACTTGACCATCACATTTCATCTTGAAGAGCAAAGAACCCAGTGCTAACTAGGTGAGGTAATGTTGTGATTGCCACTAGCCAATGGGTGCCTTAAACCAGGCCTAGTCAGGTCTTTCTTTTTTGGGGGCTAGGATTCAGCTGTCTTTCCCTCTGTCTATGCCATGTCGTTCAAAAAAACCGAACCTGATGTGATGTTTGTTCAGGGACCTTCCATGTTGTTGTCCTGTGGACAACGTGTGAGCAACATGATGGAGAATGATCTCATGTGGTCTAGAGAGGTGCAAGATGATGGTTCTCATACGGAGCTCAGTTTGCCATAGTTAAATATAAAAGCAAGGAGAGCCCTGTAGCCACCTGGAGGTACCATGAATCTAGAGCAGGGTTTGAGCAGTGGATGTATCAAAAGATGAACAGAGGAGCTTTTCTTCTCTCATTAACCTGTTTATTTAAGTCAGTGATACTCACTGAGGCTGGGGAGCTGCAAATGGCTCTTGAATGTGTCTCCTGTGGCTCTTTGCAGCACATGATATTAACACACTGTGTGATTTAATTATTAACCAGTCTGGTTAATAACTTAATCAGGGTGCTTTTACTGTGTTGCCAACCAATTGTAGATGACTTGGTCAGTCATTTTACTGGTAGAATAATAGATGGTAAATGAAACAATGAATTCACACAACTGTGGCTCTTTTGGGTAATGTTGATCGCTAATTTAGCTCCTGAACCACTGAGGTGTGAGTATCCCTGATTTAAGTGAAGGGAGAGCTGAGTTTTTCCCTTCTCTGGAGCTCTTCCTATAGCTCCTGGTTACATTGTGGACATTTTCCATTGAAGCTAATCACCTTAGATACATACATGCAGATCCTAGGACTAGTAGTTGTTACTTAATGAATTCTAGCTGCTTCAGAACAACATAAGCCAAGTAATATTTTCTCATGGGAAAATGTAAGAACCTGGTGTGTGACTCGAACTAGGTGAAGAGATTAAGAGTGAAGAGAGGATTTCAGTGGTATTACTTTGGTGGGAAAACTAGTGTAACAGAGTGGAGAATTTGAGTCCATAACCTTTAGTCTGCAACCACTAGAGAGCAACATAGTCATGCATACTTAAACAGCCTGTCATTCCACCTGGAAGTGGGCAGTTATCGTTTCTCTGTGATGGTACATTACCTGAAACAGAGTTTCACTGCCATCTTATGTGTGTACTAGTAGCATTGTGCATATAACTGATGTGATACATTTTTATAGTTTCCATGATTGACACCTGTCTAGACCACCTGTGCAAATGCAGAGTAAATCTTGCATGCAGTCAGCAGTCCTAAATAAACCAATTAGTCCTGTTAATATGAAGAGTACGGGAGATGCCTGAGGAGCCTGATGAAAATTCTTGTCAGAACAGGGTGGCCCCTTTTTGTTTGGATTTTATTTTTTGTAGCTGTTTCATCACTAGTTCAGCAGTTAAGAATCAGGTGCAGCATTTAAAATGCTATTTTAGGTTTCATCTGAGTTCTTCTAATCTGCTACAGTCTCAGTATTTCTCTGGGCTGCACAAGTCTTGTAAAGCTGTGGCTACTGACTAATTGGCTTTTCTGTCCTTTCCTCATACGTTGGTTCCTTCAGCCTGCTAGTCATTTTTATCTCTGTTTTGAGTTCCCTTCAGTTCCTCAACAACTTTGTTACTGAGGTGACCAGGACTGAATTCAGTGATCTAGAGGGCAAAAGTCTGTCCTCCAACCTGAATCGCACCTTGCTGCATGTTCTGCACACGTTCCACATTTAGAGCTCACTGACATCCATAGAAATGTTACTTGCCAAACAGGAACAGTGATCTGCTCTGTGGATTGAAGATCTTTTGCCCTAAGATTGATCTTGCCAGAGCTGTATAGGAAGAGAGATTTTTATTCCATGACATGGTGTGTCTCTACAGTATAAACAGCTCCAGAAGCACCCAAGCGTGCTCTGTGTATCTGAGTTCAGACACCCCCTTCCCCCCATGTATCATTTGTAGAATTCAGCTTGATTAGGCCAAAACGGGTTAGTACTATCTTCAGTGAAAGGTTTAAGGGCCCAGAAAACCACCATCAAGAGTTGATATTGAGCACTGAAGCCAACATAGGGATCAGAGTGATTGAGTAAGAGGGTTCGGTGCTCGCAAATACAATAGCTGTCTTTAAAATGTGATATTGTGCTTTGCTGTCTACCTAAATATTACAGTTGATATTGTCCTATATGTTCCGTTACAGTATTTAGATCGGAAATCTCTAACAAGCCATGGATTATATATACAGTACTTTAACTCTTTCATTTCATAGTGGCTGAACATAAACTAGCCCTTCTCTTTCCCAGCACGTCTCACTTCTTTGTTTAGTTCAAACTTCATTAATTGCGCTAATTCATGACTTGATTTCTTTTTTTATTGTCATTCCATCATCAGTAGTTCTTACTTGTGTGCTGTTTTACAGTTAACTGCTGTTTGCTGCATGGTGCATGAGGTACATTGTCCTGGTAAGCTTTATTAACTAAAATAGACCTTGCAGTGGGGTGAATTACAGTTCTTAAAAACAACAAAAAAACAAACAAACCTAAAGTCAGTAAATTTTCTCACCTCCTTGCCCCGCTGTGGATGTATTACCAGTCTGTTGTTCTGCATACACTGATACAAAATTACAATGCATAGGTGCAGTGTGTGTGTTCTTTGAAGATGCTGCAAAGTAATGTGCATGGTTATTCCTATAGAACTGTTTTGATTTGTAATATTAAGACAGGACATTTCCTTTTGAACTTCACAGCCATTTAGCTCGTGTCACTAATTTAAAAGTTGTGTTCTTTTAGCCCTGTAGAGATAAATTATATTCTTTAAGCTTGTAGGCCTCTCAGATACTATGGTAACAGTTGCTATAGAAATGCATATGGTGATAATAGAATCAAGCTAGCTGTTGAAAATTGGCTTTGTTTTAATCTAGGATGGAGTGGGCAAACGTTTTGCACTGAGGGCTGCATTAGGGTTCCGAAACGGTATGGAGGGCCAGGTAGGGAAGGCTGTACCTCCCCAAACAGCCTGGCCCCCTCCCACTTCCTCCCCCCCCCCGACTGCACCCTCCAGAACCTCCGACCCATCCAATCCTCCCCCCCCGCCTCTTCTTGTCCCCTGACTGCCCCAACCTCTATCCACACCCCCGCCCCCTGACAGGCTCTCTGGGACTCCCACACCTGTCCAACCGCTCCCTGTCCCCTGACTGCCCCCCGGGATCCCCTGCCCCTTATCCAACCTCCCCGCCCCCTTAACATGCCGCTCAGAGCACCAGGACTGGCAGCTACACTGCCCGGCCGGAGCCAGCCACGCCACCACGCTGCCTGGCAGGAACTCGCAGCCCCGTCACCTAGAGCGCTGGTGGCACGGTGAGCTGAGGCTGCAGGTGAGGGGAGACACTGGAGAGGGGCTGGGGGCTAGCCTCCCTGGCAGGTAGCTAAAGGGCCAGGCAGGACGGTCCCGTGGGCCGGATGTGGCCCGCGGGCTGCAGTTTGCCCACTTCTGATCTAGGGTGTAGTATTATCTCGTGGTTAGAGTGCAAGACTTGGTTTCAAAACTTTTATTCTTGATTCTGCCACTGGTTTACCTGTTACTTGGGGCAAGTCAATGAACTTCTCTGAGCCTCCATTCACCTCTAGGCACCATATAATCACAAAGCATTGATTATGTTTTAAATCAGCTATTGTCAAATAAGACAAAATCCAATTCAGGTTGATTATCTAAAGCGATCCAGGATCACAGGCTGCAGGCTTCCATAAGTCAGATTGAGAGATCAGAAACATTATTTATGCTTTGTATATCGAGCAAGAGGTGCTAATAGTCTTTAATATTAAACATGGGATTTTTGGCAAAAAAGATTAGCACCCCAGATACAGTCAATCTTCTAAAACCATCCCCTGTAAGTATGCACTGACACATGCCTCTTTGGGCCATGCCATGCGCACTCAGAATTAAGGTAGTTGCTACAGCCTTATGGAAGAGATTGGTCCTGCAGAGAGGCTACAAAAATGCTTCTTCCTTAAATGGGTCAGTACATTAGTCCTCAAGGAATTTTTAACCAGCCTTGCAAAACTATTCACCCTGTATAGGTAGGTTTGTCTTGACTGCTATATCATTGGATCATGGGTCTCTTCTGCCTCTAACGACTATTCTTACCACATGCGTAGCATGGAAATGTTGTGGGCTGCATAGCGTTAGGGAAACTTCATTGTCTACATGAGGAGCTATGTCCTCCAACGCCGAACAGGGTAAATGTAACTTGCAGTCAGCATTCAGGGTCTGTGTTGTAAAGGGGAGGATAATTTATATAATAACTTTTGAGAAATGCACTCATCTGGCTGAAGGAGACAGGGAAAGCCACCCACATCTCTATGGGATGGATGAAGAATAAACTGATGATTACAGCTGTCTACTTACTTTTCCTAGAGCTGGAATGAATAAGTGTATATGTGAGTTTTTCTATTTCCTACTAGATAAATAGATGGTGGGGCATCAGCCCTGTCAACATTAATAGAGGCTGCATGCACTGCCGTAAGAACATGCCCTTAAAGTCATAATATTTACCCACCTTTTAGAAAGAGAATCAGAATCATATCCATTTGGACCATCACACACACACTTACTATAATATATTTAAAAGAAGTTCTCTCTTTAGGATCTAGCTGTTAACAAACCCACAGTCTGTTCTTAAACAGGGAAGTAAAAGCCAGTTCTAGTTTTATTCAGAGAGGGAGGAAACAATTCTAATTAGAATAGGAAGTAAGTGTTCGATTGTAAGTGAGGCATTTGAATTGAAGTTAACGCGTTTACCAAGCTCCACTTAATGGTAAGATCTCCAGAAGTGTCCTATACTGATTGAAATAAACCAAAGAAATCTCTCGAGCTGTCTGACCAGATGAGTGTTCTTGCTGCTGATAACAGTGTACAACAAAGAAAAGAACAATTCTTTGCTTTTCAGGATCTGAACGTGAAAAATAAGCTCAAAGAACAGCTATGTTCATTCTAGTGCAGAGTACAAAGCTTCAGTGCTAAAATGCAGTTGGAGTGAACTTGTTTGGCAGTCCTTGTAACTGGATGCTGTTGTGCGCTGGGCTCTGAATCCAATAAAGTTCTTTTGTTCAAAATACACAATTGCAAGACAGTGCCTTTTGAATGGATATTTGTCCTTACTGAGCTTAATATATATATCTGGTACTTTTTCAGCAATTCAAAAAATACTCGCAATACTTACTGATCCCTACAGTATTCCAGGGTGTCACTGTTTTGCAAGGGTATAAATGATCCACAGATGATAGATCCTGCAATCTGCAGAGATCCAAAAGGATTGTTTTAAATAGAAGCCTGGTTTATCCCACTGCTTTGTGTGCCTGTGTGAAAAGCATGTCTTGTAATCAATCAAATTAAACTTTATTAACACGTAGCAACATTTTCATTTGTTTTGTATGTTAGGAACCATATTGATTTTTATTTTTAAATTAATCCATAAAAACATTAATCTGCCTTTTTCTTTCATTTTCAGTTCGGGTTTCCTGTAGAACCTTTCCCTTCGCACCAGAACCGAATGCTCCCACATTCAGTTAACATGCAGTTACGCCACTGTGCCTGTTTGCCCACCTTTACCCCCCACTCCCTTCCTCTTCATCACTCTTAAAAAAGCAAAAGAGTCTGCATCCTTGGCTGTCTTTTTGGTGAAGAACCCAGCAATAACCTGTGTGGAACTGACAAGAGATGCTAAATGCTGCTATCTGTTCCCTGGATCAGTAGCACGTTTGCCAAGCGCTTTCAGAACTAATGTTCTCTGTCCTAAATTGTTATGATTATTTCTCTCTCATGTTTGTTTCACGGCTGCATGGTAAGAGAGCACGGCTGCTTGTTGGTTGCATTTAGTGCCATGACTCCTGAGCCTTATCACAGATTGCCTGTGAATGCTGTAGTCATGCATTTTGGTGAAATGTGGCTGCCTATAGATAGAGGCTTTTCTCTTTTTGTTTTCATTTCATGTATAAACATCTAATCCCATCATTATTTAGATGTGCTATTGTTTAATTTGAGTAATTTAAGTGACTGTTACAAAACTTGCCATGCTACCAGGAATGGGCCTGAGCCAAAACCCAGAGGATGGAACAACCTTCCGCCCCAAACTTCGGGAAAACTCAAATCAGGATCCAATCTTTGCAGCAAAATCCCTGTGATTTCTTCCCTTTCCCAATGGTGGACAGAACCAAAATGCCAGATCCAAACATCTCCCTTGCCCCCCTGTCTGGGAGATTCAGATCTGATCTAGGCTGCCCTATTAATTTGATTGCCCTATCACTACGATGGGTTGAAACAAACTCTGGATCCAAACTCAGGGAACGTTGATGGCTTGGGCCCATATTTACTTGCTAGAACAAGCTGGTGTTTATGAAGAAAGATATGTTGCAATGTTTCCATGTGACTTGTTCTTCAGGACCTGTCAATTTTTTTTATTTTTAATATACAAAGTATTGCCTAGAAAAGATCAGCATGTGCGTTCCTAAGCAGATGCTGCCAAGTTGCTTAAGTTTTCTATTCAGCAAAAGATTTTTTTAATGCGAGATTTGCACGGAAAGAGTGGGACTCTTGCCACTGACTTCAGTGGGGCCAGTATTTCACCCCATGGCCAGGTACACTTTGATCACTAAATATACATCTTACCACAGTCTGCATGTAAGTGTCTTGTATATTTCTTGATGGGGAAATGTTTAAAATAGTCTTCCTCAGACAGTGAATTCTGGTTAACATTGCATTTTTTTGCCCTTCTTTTACAGTAATCCATGGCTCTGTACTGAATAGTAATCCCTGAATACAATGGGCTGGAATGGACCTTCATTTACTTGTTAAATTGGGGGTTCTAATATAAACTGACAGCTTCTCATAATATTTCAGTCCTGGCCTTCCTATGCAAAACTGCTCTCTTAGGTATCTTCATCATGAATCTGTCTTTACTGTGTACTGATGGTTATTGCTTTTATTAAAACATGTAACATAAGTCAGTAATGAGGTTTTTGGACATTGTAACTTTAAACCTCTAATTTTTTCTTCTATATTTAATGGATCCCCCCCACCTAAAATATTAAGGGATGTGAAAATGAGTTCTGTGCTTCTTTTTTGTGCTTTCAAAATAACAGTACAGATTCAAATATATTTATTGGTGAGTTTAAGAAGACAACAGCACCTAGATTTGATTATGGTATGACTGAGAGGTTAAGAACTTTCCTTGTATCTTGGATGCTTTGTATAATAGCTGTAAAAGATTAATTCTTTCTCATTTGATTGCCTGAAAATGGACATTTTAATACTCATTTGAAATTCCTACTGGCTCTGATCCTGCAGTCGGATCTGTGTGTGCTGGGCTCTGCCTGGTTGCGGGGTCTGCAGGCACAGATCCCATTGCAGGATCAGGGTCTGTGTTGGCAAATATCGCCTTTTATAACACATTTTAAACTTTTTAAAACTCTGTGTAAGATAAGCACACTTACATTGTCATTCTGGGTGTAAAATGATCTTTCAATGCAGAGTTATATGCCGAGAGATAATTTTATCTAGAAGGATCTGAAGTGTGCACATCTTACAAAGTTTGAAACAAAACTCCCTCCTACCCCCCCCCCTTCCCACCCAAATACCTTTCTGGTTAAATGGTAGCTGGTAACTTCAATGTGTGTGTGACAGCTTTGCTATTGCCAGAAGATTAATCAGTTGTCTGCACATGCTCATCTTCAAATTAAGTACTGATCGACATTGATAGCACTCAGGTAAACTTTTCATTGTTTCTACTGAATATCATGATTTTTATATTCACGGACAATCTTTTGGGACACACACTGCCCCAAATCTTCTGGCAAACTCCTGGCTCTAGGGCTGTACATAGTCCTACATTCTGAAGTAGTTAAGCATACCCTGATACAAGGTGTTCCAAATAGTATCATTCTAAGGCTGGCATATAATCTGTTCTCTGTGATGTGCATTGATGTTAAGGGGGAGTTGAGTTTAAAGTACTAGAGTGGTGTGTGTATTTAGTCCCCTTTCTATCCATATAATCACTCAAGTGGTCAGTTAACCTCGTGCAGTAATCCATAACTGAAACTAAGGTGTGGCCTCGTTTTAGAAATCAGGACTATTAAAACTCTGTATTGCAATTTATTTATATTGTCTCAGGTATCCTGTTTCACTGTAAAGACAATTTTTTCCCCAAAAAAAGCATTGGTTTCTTTTTTAGAAGTTGAAATATTTTAAGCTTTTGCTTCTTTCAGCTATGTGGAATGTAAGCATGTTTTCCGAAATCGGTCAGTTTCACTTTGTCAGGGGTTCCAGGGATTAGCTGAAAGGGGCTTTTCATCTTGCTTTCACTTGCTGCATTGCCGGTTGTTTTAGATCATTTGACTTTTTTTTACAATGCTATTAAAAGTATTTTTTAAACAAGTTTTAACTTGTCTGGTTTTCTTCAAGCACTTTGAGCAGCCCCTGCGGGATCCGTAATTGCCTAAAAATGATGCATGTGCCCATCTCTCTTCTATTGTTTTCATGTTGAGTCTCTATTTCTTGCTTTTTTGAATGTCCTCCTTTTTGATAATCTCCTGTTTTTCTCTCTTTCTGTAGCTTTTTTTAAGTCTGTCCTCGCCAGCTGCACTGTGTCTGAGGGAGAAGACTGCCAGTTGTAGAAGAGTTTAGGGATCCTGTAATGTCTGGGGGGAAACAAATCTTCAGTGTTAGTGTCTTGGAAAGAAGCTCTTTTCTGACGTGCATGGTATTTAAAATTGAAGTGTCTTGTATTTTGTGTGACAAGACCGCACAATATTGGGGAAAGTTGATCATGTACAAAAAACTTGGAGGAGCAACAGAAATGTGGTGATTAGATTAACGAGTAGTGAAATTTTCAAAACGTTGGGTTACAACCATGTTTTTTCCTCTAATTTGGCCTAATAGAAAGGTCATGGACTCCCCTAAGGATCTGTTGAAGCCTGACAGGGTGTTTTCAGAATGTGAGTTCATTGGTTTGTTCTGTAAATTGTTGCGTTTGATGAAGGAGATATAAACAAGGGGTGATTTGCCACATTGACAGCCACAAAATACTTAATTTTAACAAGGAAGTAAAGCAAAACAAAATGTTTCCATTACTGTCATTTGGTGCCTCCACCACATTATTAAACTGCATCACCTGATTGACCACAGGTTGAGTGAGATTTTTTTTAATGTGAAATCATTTATTGTGTAAAACACTCCAAATAGTGGGACCTCTCCCTGTGCGCTTTAGTTAGAGAATGATCTTGCACTTAGTGTTATTGAGATGGGAGGGGCGGAGCTGTCAGTGGCTGGTAATGCTCCATCCAAATACCATGTGAGTAGAGTGCAGTGTCCTTAAAATGCATTTGATGCCTGTCCTAGAACTTTTTGCTTGTCTCGTTCTCTCTTGGAACATTCACTGCATGTTTCTCCAAACTGTATTCTACTGTCTCTCTCCTTTATTTTTTGTTTCCTTTTTACAAATGGAAGTGTGAATAACTGCACTGCATCTCTATATTTACATGACAAACATTAAAGAACCAGCACTGTTAAGCGTGATTCCTTTCTAACTTTAATGTAAATTTTCAATTAAAAAAAAAAATGCAAAAACCCAGCCGTGTCCTGCTGTTGTTTGTGTTGTGGGAGTCCCCTAAATCAATCAATCCGCCAGTCATGTTTTCTCTTCGAAGGAAATGTATGCAGCTCAGTAGATGAGCCGCTTTGCATTGTAGCCAGGATACTGGGATTAACACGTTTGTCAGAAGTCTCACAGGTTTTTTAATGGAAAACACATTGAGAGGCTAGGGGGAGGGGGTATTGGTGCTGCAGGGGAGGTTGTGCGATTTTTACATCTCATCCCAAGTACTTCATCTCTAGACAACACCCTTAACTCTGTGCTGAAGCTTTAGCGCAGTCCTGACTTGATGGAAAGTGCCCCCCACTAAATTGCCAGCACCACTTCCTGCAGCACACTCTGGGTTGTCTTGGAGATCTTGCATATGATTCTTTCCCAGGTCTGTCTCTCTGCTTAGTTTAGGAGATCAGAGCCTGAGATATTTTAAGTGCAGGTGAAAATACAGAACTACCTTAAGTATCAGGGGGTAGCCGTGTTAGTCTGTATCCACAAAAACAACAAGGAGTCCTGTGGCACCTTAAACACTAACAGATTTATTTGGGCATAAGCTTTCGTGAGTAAAAAACCACTTCTTCAGATGCAACTACCTTAGAGGCCAAAATGTACGGTGGATGAAAGCTCTATAAATTCAACGTGGATTTTCTCTAAGCCCGTTGCACTTTAAGATAAAGAATTGTTTAGCTGACTTGTTTCAGAAGGCAGTGTCAGGCTAGTAACATTTCCTTGTGTGTTACTAACACTGCAGATTATTAAAACTGAAAATGTAAATATTTAGTTTGCTCTTTGCCTTTTATGGGATGTTTGCTTTTTGCACTGTGAGGGTGGCTGATTTAAACTAGACTGGTCTGAACCTTAAAAATGTTTGTTTGGGTTTGTGTGAAACCTCAAATTGATAGAACCGTTGCCCAAAATGAGCAATGAAATATTGTATTTAAAGTATCCAGAACACAATGAAATACAGTATTTAAAGTGTCCAGAACAACCTGTCATGTACTTACTGTGTATTTCATCTTTATAACACAGTTTATATTTGTCTGCTTTTATATACAGCTAACTAAAGCAGTACTCTCAAATGGGAAAAAAAATCCAGTTTAAACTAGGAGATGCTCAGTTGGTTGAGGGAAGACTGTTTCTGTCAAAGTTATGAAACTGTAGGCGAGCTCTCTGAACTGCAGACTAAAAGTACAGTGAGATCTCTAAGTGGCTTCTCAAGGGGCTAACAAACTGGTTGCTTAAGAGGTGGCTTTAGATACAGTTGGAGCAGAATTGTACTCAGTGCTCTACAATTTTGGCGTATTCTTGTGGGGTCCCAGAGCCCAGGCTGCACCCCGAGCCCAGACATCTGCACTGCAGTTTTATAGCCCCACACTCTGAGCCCTCCGACCTTGAGTCAGCTGACATGGGCCAGCCAGGGGTGTTTTATTGCAGGATAGACATACTCTGAATGGGCCTACCATTGCAATTAGCAGTTCATTTTCAAACCTGCAGCATGTAGTAGGGCAGCTCTGTGTTTCCAATCAGTCTAAAATGTCCATTTCCTTTGATTGTTGCTCCCTGATTGATTTCACCTGTGAATTGCTCTATTGCAGGAGGGCCTCGGCCATTGTATAGCTTTATTGCAAAGGACTTGATACTGCTTTATTGAACTACATCCAGGCCTCCTGGCTTGAGGAGCTGGACTTGGGGTCACAGATGAAAGGGACCAAGGATGCCTCATGCATTCTTTAATTGCTGTGTGTAGTCTATAATAACCCTTGAGTATCACACACAGGGGCCTGATCCTGCAATCAGCCATATTAGCAAGTGGGTGTTATTTAGGCACTTATTTCCATTTATGTAAATGGAATTTATTGCAGAAGGGATGCGTGGCCCTGACTCACTGTATTATCAGTTGCCTGTATCTCTTTTGGAGGTACTGTTCTCTTTCCTATATGGGATCCAATTTGATGGCTATCTATAGTAACAACAGTGTAGGCATTGGCTCTTTCATACACAGGGCAACATTAGCCACCTGCCTATTCTCTGGAACCCCAGAAGTTTGCTCCTAGGGCAAATTTGAGACTCTTGAGTTTTCAGGTCTTTTGTCTCCCCACAAGTTGGTGTTTAATCAAGGTATTTGGGCCAGTAAGTCTGACCCCCCACTCCAGTGTGTCAATGTGCATCACTGTCTTCAACCCACATCTCGACAGTGATGCAGTTTCTGCTACCACCATCACTCTCCAGGCTCTTGGGATGCTTTGTATTTTATCTTTTTCAGAGATGACAGTCGCTCATTGCATAGACATAATCTCCCTGAGACATGGCAACCGAGAGGCAGAAGGTACAGGAATTGCAAGATGGTGCTCAGCATGCTGGTCATTGGGTCTGTGCCTGGGGTATGAAGGAATCCTCCTTTCCTCTGTGCTTTCTCTGTCTTTGCCGTTATTACCATGGTTTAGTGTGTCTCAACCATCCAGCACCAGTCAGAGGTAAGTGCAGAAACAAATGGCTTCTGGTCTCCAAATGTAAAAGTAGGGTTTTTCCCAAAGCAGCCAGAACTCTTCACTTCTTGCTGTCCACTCTCCTCTCTCCAGGGTTAATTTTGTTTCTACTCTGTGTCCCTTTCTGGTTCTCATGCACTAGCACACCACTGCAATGTTTGGACTGCAAATGGCGTGGGGGTGGTGTTTACACTGAAATTGCAATGAGAAATGTTTTGACAGTCAGGAAGATCATTTCCTCTGATGTAGTTAAGATTTTACGTTTTAAAAATATACTGTCCAATAATTTAAAAGTACATTGTTAGTGTGTGTGCACATACACATCTGCATCCATCCACCCACCCAGCCTTGAGTCCCCAGGGCTTGGGGCTGCTGGGTATACAGACCCAGGCCTGATCTTGCCAACAGTTACACACATTAATACCACTGACTGCTTGTGTGCAGAAAGCTAAGCATGTCCATATGCATTTACAGCATCTATCAGTAGGACAAGGGGGTCAAACTTGTAGTGATAGTCGCACAAAATAGGTCTAATATTAGTCAATGAGCAGGAGCTAAATTCTCATTTGTGCTCAGTTGGGTGCTCTAAAAATGTACACGGGCTATATGCATACGTGCTAAGCCTCTTTGTCTCCCTTCACTTGATAACCCTATCTGTGAAATTATCTAGAATCCCAATCTTGGGAGTGATCTGGCTAAGATCTACTCAGCTAAAAGGGGGGGGGTTGGGGGGGGGGAGAAGAAGTGCTAATGTTGGTCTTACTGCAATGGGTGGCTTATGAGCCGTGATGCTTGTCTCACACGTAGGAGTCATCATCCTGCAGGCCCCAGTTGACAATAGTGTGCGTTAGACCAGCCAGGCCATAAACAAGCCTTGGCTCTGCCGGGACTTACAGGAGACTTATTGCTGTTGGGCGATGGGTGGGGGGGAGAACAGCGCTCTTTTCGGCCTGCTGGCTCTGGGCACCTGGGACAGTGAGCACCCCCCCGGCCCTGGGCAAGCTGGTGCCTATCGCTCCAGCCCCGGCGTCTGTGCCTATACAAGGACCTGCAGGTTAACTTCTGAAGAGCCGCACAAGACTCTGCAGCCACGCGTTGGCCACCCCTGCTTTACGCTTCAGAGCACGTTAGTGCGGGTGCAGCCGGGCTGAGCCTGCAGCTAGTGCGCGTTGGGCAGCAGCAGGTGCCGGCTGCGGCTCCCTCCCGGGCCGCCTTGCTGCCTTCCGCGTGCAGGGGAGCAGCCCCCCAGCCCGGCCAAGCGCTGCCCCTCCGCCCTGGGCCTGCAGCGTTGTGGGAGCCGGCCGGCCCCTAGCTCGCCCGGCCCGCTGCAGCGGGCGCCACGTGCGGGCCCCTCCCCTCGTGCTGCGGGCTCCAGCGCCGGCGCTCCCCGGCTGCCGCAGCCCCCTCGGGGCACCGCTAGGTGGCGCTGTGAGCGGGGCCCGGTCCTTCTCGTGCTCGCGGGGTCTCGCGGTCTCTTGATGTCACGCCCACGTGACGAGCGTGCAACCAAAAAAAAAAAAAAAAAAAAAAAAAAGGTTACAGTGTAACGGGGTGCGGGCGGCGCGTGAGGGGCCCGGCGCGGGGGTCGCGGCCGCACGTGCGGGGCGCGGAGTTTGCGCGCGGGGCCCGCCCCGGGATCCCCGGCTCGGCCCGGCTTCTCCTCCGCCCGCCCCGGGCCGCACGTGGGGCCCGGCCCTCCCTCTCCCCGCAGGCCGGGAGCCGGCTCGGGCGGGCGGGCAGGCTGGCCGAGCCGATGGCCGGCGGCTGGATGCTGCTGGGCGGGGACTTCCTGAGCCCGCCGCCGCCGCCGCCGCCGGTGCCGCCTCCGGAGCAGCCGCCGCCGCCCCCGGAGCCCGAGGCGGTGCCCGAGCCTGTGCTGGAGCAGTGGCGCCAGTACCAGGAGAGCGACTGGCACTGGGGGCTGCGCCGCCAGTTCATCCTCCGCCACCTGGCCGGTTACCCGGGCGCTGCCATCGACCAGCTACTGTCGCTCTCCGTGCTCTGGACCAACCACGTCTTCATGGGCTGCAGGTGAGGGGCCGGGCCCAACGTGGGGGATCCGGCTTCCCCCCGGGGGAGGGAGGTCTCCTCCCCAGGGATAGGGGGTGGCCTTGGGGCAGCCTGGTTGGGGCGCCGGGGCCGGTTTTTCCCTTCCCGGTAACTTGGTCGCGTTGGCAGAAGCGTGGGGAAGTGACAGGAGGAAGCGCCGAGTCAGTGGGTTCCTTCCTTCGCTCCCGTCCAACCCCTGCTCATTGTGCTCGGCTCCCGCCTCCATCTCAGACCCGCTTTCCCGTTGGGTTCCTCCCCATCTTCCTGTCCCCCTCCAGATCCCACCTTTCCCCTCAGTGCCTTCCATGCTGCTCCCCCTAGGTTGCTTGGAAACCCCTTCCATAATCTCTCCCTGAAGGCTCCCATTCGCCTCGCTCAAACTGCTCCTTGAACCCCATCTCAGACAATGGACGTAGACGTCAATGGAAAAGAGGGGGGTGGCTATATTATTATTTTATAGCACCCTTCCAAAGTAACTGCCCACTGGAAGGTCTTCTGAGTCCATTGGAAAGAGTTTCTTGCAACATCAGCAATTCTGAGTGGAGCAAACCAAGCTAAGGCATCAAATATGGTAAGAAGGTGACAATGGACACATTTAGGACACGCTTTAAGGATGCCACCAACACGACTTTTACAGCAAGCGATAATATGGACACCACCTGGAAAGAGAAAAAGAGGGCGACCTAGAGAAATATTACACAGAAAAATAAAGGAAGAAGTGAAATCCATCAGCATGACACCCAGAAGCCTGAACAGACCAGCACAAGCCTGAAATTAATGATGGAAACTGGTGGATGCTCTATATACCTGAGGGAGCGGGAGAGTAAAGAAAAATGAAAGGATGAGGCACTCAGACAGAAAGAGCTCTCATCAGCTAAAGCTTCTGGCTTACTGTGAGCACTGCATGGGTCCAGATCTCCACCTGACAGAACTGATAGCACGGGGTGGCCAAACTGTGGCTCACGAGCCACATGCGGCTCTTTTACCGTTAAAGTGCAACTCGCAGAGCCCCCCAGACTGTTCGTCCACCTATCAGACTGGGGCGGTGGAGCACAGGACCTCTGCCTTGCAGCAGGGTGGTGCGGTAGAGGCTTCTGCCCAGCGGGGAGAGGGGTCTTGGGGCTTCAGCAGGAGAGGGGCTGAAGTCCCAAGCTCTGTCAGGTGCCTCCCGCGGGGCTGAAGCCCCGATCCCCATCAGGTGTGCCTCAGCTCTCGAACTTCTGAAGATTGTTGTATGAGGGTCAGAGAGCCAATACGTTTGGCCACCCTGTCACAGCAGGATGAGGTCTGAAATGGTAGACTTGATAGATAGCAGGGATATAACATACACCTGAGGGCTGAGGCAACAGCATGGGTTATAGTTAGTTATGCAGTTACTCTCTTTGGGCAGACTTGATAGTTCCTTGGTAGGTTATGTAATTAGTGTAAACACATTCATTTTCTGTAAGTGATGCTGTAGAACTGCATTTTTAGGAGTGACTTCGAATGAGTGTGGAGCCCTCAGGAATAGATTTTGGAAGGGGCAAAGTCATAAGGGGCAGCACAGAAGAAGGCATGGAGATATTGGTGAAGGTATCATCAAGCTGAGCATCATATGCAGAGCAGAAAGTATGTGGGGAAATGCAAAAGGAAATCACAGCAGAAAAGTAGGTGGGGCCTGCATAATAAAGGACATTGAACGCAAGGAAGATAATTGAAATAGACCATAATAGGGAGGGAATACCAGTTGATTCTGAAGTCTGAATATTCCACTCTTGACCATTACTCTACAGATGCTTTCTTCTTTAGTTATTCCTTTTGGTGCATCCCACTTTCCGAGCCCTAGCCTAATGCTGCATATTTGAGATGTAAATGCTAAGAGCAAACTGAACGTTTCCTTGATGTTTTTTTATTGAATGCTAAACAGAATCAGTTTTTAACACATCACCTCCCAAAATGTAGGAACTCCGTGCACGACAGCGTTTCTCAGCCTTTTTGACACCAAGTACCGCTTGCTGCCTTCCTAATCTGTATCAGGTCAATCTCAGGGACTGGCGCTGGTCCATGGAGGGATGGTTGATGGTTGAGAAACATTAGTATAGGGAGAACCTGAAACTGACCTGAAAACAAAAGTGAAACTGGTCAATTTCCATTGTTCAAGATGAGAAAAATGCAAAAAGTAAGCTGTATAAATAGTGAAAAGTAAGTTACATTTTTAAACTTTGTGGTCTTCTTAATTTTAGGGTTTTTTTAGAAAAGATAGTTGTATGAATAATTTTGTCTTTATGTATTTAGCGTTACTTAAAGCATAAAGCACCTGTTATAAAACATCTTAAAACTGAATTTTCTGGCTATGTTAAAACACACTTCAATAATGGAAGAGCTATGTAGTTACTATCCCTAGACATGGCAATCATTAACTTGTGGAAACCACAATATAGTAACTAGGATACTATTTTAGATTTCCACATCCCTGCTAGTCAGAATGAAAGGGCTGCTTTTCCTGTGCACTTTGACTGAAATTTCAAAAGTTAATGATTTTTGGGGGTGAGGGGAGGATAAAGAAATTAAAGAAAAATAAGTACTTGCTGATGACTTAAAAAGTATAGTGACTAACTTCAGTGAGGTAGGTAATACTTAAGCAAAGCTCTGAAACATTAAAAGGTAATTTAGACTTAAAATTTAAGATTTGTTAGTCTTCTTATGAAGCCTGTCTTTAGTAGACGCTTCTCATCATTTGTCTGAATTTCTGTTAACTGTCTTAGTTTGGATCTAAACATCCTCCTGCAGTGTTCACAATCCAAACGTTTCATCGTTGTGCTAGTGTGAGAGCACCAGAAAGTGAAACTGGTTACGGTTTTTATCGTTTAATCCATATGCAAATAACATGAATGGCATATTGTGTTTTAATATTTAACACTTAGACTGTAAGCTCTTTGGGCAGAGACTTTTTGTTGTATGTTTGTACAGCACCTAACATAAATGGGGTCCTGATCCTTGACCGGGGAGCCTACCACAGCACAAATAATCATATCCTCATGTGGTGTTGACAGAAGATATAAGGAAGCACTTAATAGTGTTTTAAAAAACCTATGGTATTTAATCTGATGATGTCCCATTAACCCATTTTCAACCATGGTTGCATGTTCACCATCTCTTTAAAAACTGCTAGGCCTAAAAATCAAGACCCACAGTTGCTTATGGAGCTAGGGTACCAGTTACCTTTATTAATGAGATGCATGCAGACTGACTCCTGCACTTGTATGGAACCCTGCTGTGCACAGGTGCAGGGTGCTGCCTGCCTGCATCTGGATGCAGGGCATTATCTGTCATGTGACTGGTGGCAAGGAAGACCCAGTTACTGAGGAATTACTTGTGGATTACAGAATGGGCAACCCTTATTATTTCTTCGGCATTTTTACTGCCAGCTTACAAAGCGGAGTAGGCATATTTAAATCAGTTACATAAGACTAAAATGTCCCCTGTCTGCACTGGAGATTTCTTTATTCATCTCTTCTACCCTGGCCCAACACATGAATTAGGAAGGCTGTCAGATCTTGAATAATGATGTTACTGAACTCTCTAAATGTGTAAGTGGTGCTGCACAGAACCCACCAAAAAATAGGGTTACTTTCCCTGAAGAATTTACAAACTCACAGTTGATGCACAAGGGAATAGTTCAGATATGAGAAGGTGCAGATGCTGTCAGTCAAGAGATTTGTGCAGGAAGACTTCCCCAAAGATACCGTGAGGTGCAAAATTAACATGCCCTACAGTGGTGGAAAGGACAGAGGAGGAGAATGACATGTGACTCTTATGAAATATAGCTGAATTTATGTGTTCTGAAAAAAACTTCTAATCTGAAATGGTTTTTGCTTTCCAGGCAAAGTGGAGGGGAAGTTTGCTGTTTAAATTATATTAACTAATAATTTGTTCAAGCCCTGGTTGTTAATCTTTCCCAGACACCTGCTAATGGGAGGATTGATCCATTAGCCAGAAGTAGTTCTTGTACCCTTGTGGTTGGGTGCCATCTTTCATATCCTCCTCTAGCTGAAAGGGGATAAAGTTTAAGTTCCAACCCTCCCTTTGGTTGATGGTAGAGAGAAAGGGCTTCCATTTTTCCACCTCGTGGCTGTTGGTGTGGGGGATAGCATCCACTACTCTGTGTCTCCCTCTGCTGCCATTTTTGCTTCCCTCTCTTCCATGAATAACTCTAGCGCTTGCCATTGTTGCTGAGGCTGCTTCCAGTTTTCTCAAGCAGCAGCATGAAATCAACCTGTTTCTTGGCAGTTTTAATTGCTGCTCACAGGGTTCTGAATAGTAGCTGCTTGGAAGAGTGATGAGCTGCAGTGTCTCTGCAGACTTAGGAAGAAGTTACTGCCTCAGTTTACATTCAGAGAGCTTGCTCGTAATATTTGTTACCTTATATTTAAACGCAAGCTTAAATTCTGGTTAGGTCTCCATCATTGCAAGGAAAGCTTCTCACATACCACCAGTGAGTAGACTTTCCATACACATGTAGCACCAGTACTGAAAAGCTAATCAAAGGCCATTTGCTTAAAAAAAAACAACAACAATGTATCTCTAGCTTTTGTGCTCAGAACCTAATGATGACCTTAGTTTTTGTCTGCCTTGGTAGACATAAGATGCTGACCTGATCCTCTGCTTAATTTAAATACGAGCCCTGTGGTAGAACACTGTATCCTTTCTGTACTGTGATGGAAAATCTACAGCACATGGCTTTATGCAGTGTTTTCAGGGCATCCTTTGTTAGAGATTTTTCAGTTCAGCTTTTGCTATCTAATACACTGAAAAGATTTAGTAAATTACAGGAGCTGGAATTCTGTAACACTGATGAATTCTGCTAGATTAGAACTGCAAATGATCTTGGCAGTTCTAATGCCACATTCTTTTGCAGCAGGAACCAGACTTCAAGTAATGCAGGACTCCTTAGGAAATAACACTATCATACTGTCACTTTTGTGGCGGTGGGATTTAAAATGTTGCAGTGACATCAATGCTAATTTAAAAATAAAACTGCTGTTTAAAGTAGTAATTGTTAGTAAAAAGCAGATGAGTTCCTACAGTAAAAACTGAAGCGTTCCTTGGCTGCTGTCTGACACCAGTGATGGCAAATGTCTGGTGACATGTCACAGATTGTCACTAACCTTTTTGTCTAGGCTACTGGCAATGAGTCACTGTTTCAATACTGTTCTGACTCCACTGAACTAAAACCCAATAAGTTTTCCTATTTTCCTTGTTGCTGTATTAAGTGGTACATTTCAATAGCAAATACTTTAAAGGGAGCTTCAGTTTACTCATTCAAAACTCCATTTAATGACTTGCGATGAATGATTGGTAGAATATTTGATGCTAAGATACGTGAGTTTGTTCAGAATCTGTATGAAAAGTAGTGACTTGTTGCCTTATTATAGATTTCTTCTCTAGGGCCCCAAGTCTGCAAGGAGAGCCATACAGACAGTCTCCCGACTTCTTTGGGTTCCACACAGCCACATAAATCTGCTTGCATGGAATTGATGACAGGTTCAGCATAAACTTTCACCACCATTTATTAGAGCCTGATCCAACGCCAGTAAAGTCATTGGAAAGACACCTGTTGACTTTAATGGGTATTGGGTCAGGCCGGATTTGACTTGAGTTTTGCTTGTAATGTCACAGGCAGCTTTCTAGTCCTAATTTAACTTAATTAGGAAGTATCCACAAGCTACGCTACATTATACAAATATATTTCCCACAGGCATATTTTTCCTTGTGTGAGGTGGTAAGGTCTTGCTGTCTGCATGGTTGCAAATACTGAAATCTTGGTTGTAAAGACACCAGGGTTTGGTACTAGAAGTGGAAGAGGTCTAGTAAAAACCTGGCAGCATGGAGCTTTAGTGTAGCAGGTTCTAATGCTGTCTGTCCTTGAATTCCACACAGGTATGGCTCGCAAGTTATGGAGAAAGTCCTTAAGATGGCTGAAGGTATCGATATTGGGGAGATGCCATCATTCGAGCTGGTACCTCGTGCTAAGCCACCAAAAAGACCCTGCTCTCCACCTTGCTCTCCCTATGCCAGTGAGTATATTTGCCTGCATATCAAAGGGGACGTCATTCTCCATTGCTGCTTCAGTTATGATTTTCGGATCACGGGAACTGCAACTGCAGAACAGACCAACGTCTGCCTCTGACTGTAGCCAATAGTGGATGCTTCCGGGGGGAAATGGCAGCAGGCCAAATAAGCAGTGGACAACTTAGTGCACAGAGTTACATCACAAGCAGGCTGGATTTCTCCTCACCCCAGCTGGTGGCTGGCTTATGGTAGAAGTAATCAGAGTTGTGGCATTTGGGGAACTTGCAAAAGTTTAAAAGCCTGTGGTCTTCTGATTTAGATGTCAGGGTTTTTTTTCCACTGATCTCAAATGAACTGGGTTATGATAAATATGCTGCAACAGAGGTGTCTAGATGTACATGGCAGCCTGACCCATATTAGCATTGGATCAGATTGTTCTTTCCAAGTGCTTGAGATGGCCTTTTGCTTCACTGGTGAAGTCACGTGCCTGGCATTTGGGGCATGGGAGTTAAATCTTTTACTGTCGTTTGAACAGAATACTACTGGTGTGGAGAAAGGATGTCCTTATACTTACTGTATTTATGCATCAGATATTTAATTCTTCAGATTGTCTTCACAGTATTTGTTTATGTAAAATTTGTGTCTTGTTTCTAATCCAGACACATTCAAATTAGAAACGAGGCACAAACTTTTAAAGTGAGGGTGAAGTGGTGGATTCTCCCTCTGGAAGTCTTCAGATCAAGACTTTTTGGAGGATATGCTTCAATATCAATTATAGAGCATTTTTCACCAGATCTTTACAAAGGAGGTCAGTACCATTGTCTGCATTTTGCAGACAGGGAAACTGAAGCACAGAGAGGTGAAGTGACTTGCCGCAGTCAGACAGACCTGGGATGGCACCCAGGTCTTCTGTGTCCCAGTCCAGTGCTCTATCCACTAGGAAACACTGCCTCCCCCAATTTAGTCTCACAAGGGTGTCGGGGCAACAAAATGGCAGATGAAACTCAATGTCGATAAATGCAAAGTAATGCACATTGGAAAACATAATCCCAATTATACATATTATATGATGGGGTCTAAATTAGCTGTTACCACTCAAGAAAGAGATCTTGGAGTCATTGTAGATAGTTCTCTGAAAACATCCACTCGGTGTGCAGCGGCAGTCAAAAAAGCTAATAGAATGTTGGGAATCATTAAGAAAGGGATAGATAATAAGATATAAAATATCATAGTGCCTCTATATAAATCCATGGTACGCCCACATATTGAATATTGTGTGCAGATGTGGTCACCCCATCTCAAAAAAAGATATATTGGAATTGGAAAAGGTTCAGGAAAGGGCAACAAAAATTATTAGGGGCATGGAATGGCTTCCGTGTGAGGAGAGATTAATAAGACTGGGACTTTTCAGCTTGGAAAAGAGATGACTAAGGGGAGATATGATAGAGGTCTATAAAATCATGACTGGTGTGGAGAAAGTAAATAAGGAAGTGTTATTTACTCCTTCTCGTAACACAAGAACTAGGGGTCACCAAATGAAATTAATAGGCAGCTGGTTTAAAACAAACAAAAGCAAGTATTTCTTCACACAAGGCACAGTAAGTATGTGGAACTCTGCCAGAGGATGTTGTGAAGGCCAAGACTATAACATGATTCAAAAAAGATAAATTAATGGAGGATAGGTCCATCAATGGCTATTAGCCAGGATTGGCAGGGATGGTGTCCCTAGCCTCTGTTTGCCAGCAGCTGGGAATGGGTGACGGAATTAATCACTTTATGATTAGATTACCTGTTCTGTTCATTCCCTCTGAAGCACCTGGCATTGGCCACTGTAGGAAGAGAGGATACTGGACTAGATGGACCTTTGGTCTGGCCCAGTATCGCCGTTCTTGTGTAAGTTACTGTGCTCACTATAGGAGTAACTGGAATTGTTTAACCAGTGTTATATAGATCAGACTAAATGATCTGATGGTCTTAAAATCTATGAACCTGAGTAGTATAAAAACCACTTTTTCACAAAGCAGTAGGTGAAGTGGAAATAATTCTGCAATATCTTGCCTAGGAATAAAAATTTCACTTACCTATTGCATACATCTTCATACAGAAAATCTTGGTATCTGTGATGTGGGGAGCGGGAATTCTGTACTCAAAAACTTACTAGTTACTGCTGGTGATCATACTGTACATATTCCCTCCATGTTGCAGAACTTATTTTTTAATGCTGTAAATTTCACTCATTCCGTAGATCCAGAGCCTCCCAAAAAAGTCCTCCCCAGGTTCCGCGTGAGACCTCGTTTTGAGCCTGTACACTTTGTAGCCAGTAGTGAAAAAGATGAAAGAAAAGAAGAGCCTTCAGACAACCAAACACAGGAATCAAACAAGGATGCAAACACAAACAGCACTGCCCAAACAGTCGAAAACTATGTGGATTTTGTTTTTAACAGTTTCAATACCCAAGAAGCAGATCCCCAGTTCTCCAACTCGGTGGGTTTTGGTTATGCAAGTAGCCAGACAGCAGCCACCTGTGTGGTTTTGAACAGCATGGACACTACCCAGAGTGGTGCTCCACAACTTTCCACTTCCTCTTCAGTTCTCCAGTCTTCATCAGATACTTTCCCCCAGTCAGTTATAACAGCAAAGCAGTATTTTATTGACAGACTCTCTGCAGCAATCTGGAAGAATCTTGCTAACCCAGATGCTAACACTGGGACTGATAAAATTAACTATACATATTTGTTGACTCGGTCAATTCAGGCATGTAAGACAAATCCTGAATATATTTATGCTCCTCTAAAAGAAATTGCCCCTGCCGACCTCCCAAAAAATAAGAAGCTTCCAACAGATGGCTTTGCTTGTGAAGTGAGATGCCAAAATGTCTACTTAACCACTGGTTATGCTGGCAGCAAAAATGGATCCAGGGATCGAGCCACAGAATTAGCAGTCAAGCTGTTGCAAAAGTCTGTAGAAGTTAAAGTTGCGCAGCGGAAGTTCAAACATACCTATCGAGAGGACTTAATAGTGTGTGAGTCTGGCACATGCCCGCAGGAATTGCCTCCTGCTCTCAAACAGCTTGATGACTTTCTAGCTGCCAACAAAGATTTTTCATCTGGGCAGTCTGGTTCTGATCCCTTGCAAGGTTCTAGTAGTTCAACCAAACACTGGACTAATTTTGTCCTCACAGAAAATGCGAGCGATGCTATAGGGATACTTAACAACTCAGCTTCATTTAACAAAATGTCAGTTGAATACAAATATGACTTAATGTCAAACCGCTCATGGCGCTGTAGGGTGTATTTACAGGACCACTGCTTAGCCGAGGGATACGGCAGTAAGAAAACTAGCAAACATGCAGCTGCAGATGAGGCTTTGAAAATTCTTCAGAAGATGCAGTCCAATGTGACACCCATCAAAACAACCCAGGTTCAGAAAGTGGGCTGTTCATCCCGGAGTTCTGGCAAAAAGAAAGATCTGAAGGATCTTGTTATCTATGAGAACTCTGAGAATCCTGTGTGCACGCTGAACGACACTGCTCAGTTCAACAAGATGACAGTGGAGTATGTCTTCGAAAGGATGACAGGCATGCGGTGGAAATGCAAGGTGATGCTAGAAAATGAGTTCATCGCTGAAGCAGTTGGGGTTAAGAAATCTGTGAAGCACGAGGCGGCGGAGGAAGCTGTGAAAATCCTCAAAAAGACACAGCCGACTGTCGTCAATAACCTGAAGAAGGGCACCATCGAAGACGTCATCTCAAGAAATGAGATTCGGGGCCGCTCAGCAGAAGAGGCTTTCAAACAGAAGATTAAAGAAGACAACATAGGGAATCAGATTTTAAGAAAAATGGGCTGGACAGGTGGTGGGTTAGGGAAAGATGGCGAAGGGATACGAGAGCCTATTGCAGTGAAGGAGCAATTTAAAAGGGAAGGACTCGGGCTTGATGTGGAAAGGGTGAACAAAATTGCTAAAAGAGATATTGAGCAGATCATTCGAAATTATGCACGCTCAGATAGTCATGTTGACTTGACTTTTTCTACAGAACTTACCAATGATGAGCGGAAGCAGATACATCAAATTGCCCAAAAATATGGTCTTAAAAGTAAATCCCATGGGCAGGGCCATGATAGATTTTTGGTGGTAAGCAGAAAGAGACGCAAGGAAGACTTATTAGACCAACTGAAGCAAGAAGGCCATGTTGGGCATTATGAACTTATTATGCCTCAAGCTAATTGAGCTTCATGGTGTCCAATTTCATTGGTGAATGCATAAGGAGATGGAGTTTCCTAGATCCCTAATTAAAGAAACAGATGCTGCATTTTCTTGTTGTGGGATATATTAATATTATATTTTACTTTGCTCATTTAATTTCTAAAACTTTATTAGAAAAAGAACTTACAAAGTTCTGTCCAATTGTATTAGCACAACCCAGCAGCCAATAGTGCAGTTACTGTATGTGTCTTTGATATTACTTGTTCCTTCCCATTTTAATAGTTTTGTAATAGCAAAAACACATGTCCAACCACAAAAAAATTGACACCGTTTAAAATGATAGTTCCCTTATTCTTTTTGCCCCAGGAAAGAAATTTTGCCTTTTAAAAACAGGGGAAATGCAGTTCAGAGGAAAAAATATGTAAAGTTGGTATTAACTACAATAAAAATACAGTTTTATTTCCAGAAAAAACAGGATTTGCCACATTTTGTATGTATCTTAAATTTTGTGTGAAACCTCAATTCTAGAAGAGTTAGCAAAGTAAAATGCCTCTACCTTGTGTGTGTGTGTGTTTATGTGGGGAAAAGTCTTTAACCAGCTTAATGATACAACTTTCTTTATAACTAGTGTTCCAGTTTATTCATAAATTTTTTGCCATACTGAGAATTAATGAGTGCACCCTAATCAACTTTGTACTAAACTGAGTTAATGCTGGAAGGATTTTTACCTAGAAGTACTGCTTGATATGTGCAAATGCCATGGTGGCATGTAAAAACCTGTTTTTACTTTGACTCTGAGCTCTTAACCCTGAGCAAAATCAAATTGTGCTTCATTATTTCTATTCACTACGTTAATGTATCTGTATGTCAAGGAGAGATTCACACGTAAAAGTCTTGTGCTGCTCCAATACGTGGTTTGAGTGTGGAGTGTCTCCAGGACTGGCCCATCTGGGCTAGAAGAGCCCTCTGCCTGAAGAACAAATAGTTGGCTTCTGCAAGTCACCATTTTGGGGATGTGTCCTTCCACCATTGCTGAACTTTTGGGAATCTTCCAAAAACCAGTCCCTGAGCCATACCTTGTAAAACAGATTAAAACTCAACCTCTGGGTAAAGCAAATATAAATTCTCCTGTAGGTGCTGCTTGTTCAGATGGGACCTACTGTGTCTTTTCCAGCTTGAATATCTGATTCACTCAGCCAGCTATGATAGATATTCCTCAGTAGCCACTCTCCTGTTTGTCCCTGTGCTTCACTTTATCATTCCTGCCTCCCATATCTGCCTCTCCATCTGTTTACATTGCCCTCTAGGTCAGTCCATCCTCCTGTGTTGCCTTTTATACCCTTGGCTTTGAGGAGAGGGGGAGTGGCCCCACCTGGCACTGCAGAAGATCCTGGTGGCTCATGGCACAGGCGGTTTGAATCTCTCAGGTGTGAAAATAGAGGCTCATCTTGAAGAACTCATTACAGGTGAGTAGCATTCACTTAGGAATGAACAAATGCCCCCCTGTGCTATCCTTGTTTTCATTAGCACGCCTCACCCCATCTTCCTAGGGCCTGTTTTGCTACCTAGGTCCCCTAACTTGGCAGTGGTTCTGCAAGCATGTTCTCTCTTCAGATTCATGCCACTTGCCCCTCTCCCTCTGAATTCTACTCTCAAGAACTCAGGGTTTTGGAAAATGGTACTAAGGAGGCTGGGGTCTGCATGGCATTTTAGATCATCTCAACTATTGGTGCCTCGGTCCCCTAGCAGTCCCTGCTTTTCCAGCAGGTTCCCGAGGGACAGTAACTCTGGGGAGTGTGGCAGAGGCAATACTTGCAGAACCACAGTTCCTAGCGAGCAGCCCTTTTCCTGGAAGCTGGCTAAATATAATGGTCTTTTCACAAAGTATGCATTTGGTATAATGTGCTGGAAATATTAAGTATGATCATAGTGAGCAGGGCAGTTGCTGGGATTTCAGTTGAAACTTCAGGATAGAGAGCTGCTCATCAGTCATATAGTCCTGTTTAAGTAACCAATCCCATCCTTGAGCTCAGGAACTGAGAGCCCCCATCTTTTGCATAGCTATCTAGACTTTTTTGGAGGGCAGGGACTATGCCTCTTATATATGCCCAGAATTTACAACGTTGTGGAAACTATGCTACAGTTTTCCTTCCTATCTCTGTTCACCTAGTAATTTATGGGGAAGCTCACTCCTGTATTAAGCTATGATGATGCCCTAGGCTTGTCTGGCTTAAATCTCTAGATCATCTTTTGTTTATTTTCAATGACATGTGGGGGCTGGGCTTCTGCACTTAAAATACTGAGGTGCTTCAGTGAAGACACTACATCTGGTGGCAGAGATATTCCACCTCCTCAACAGGTGCTAGCTAGGTGGACTGAGAATTCTCCCATCAACTTTGTGCTGTCAACACTGGGGGGTTTCGGTCAGTTTAACTGCATGGCTGAGTTGTGTGGATTTTTCACACCCTTGAATAATGTAGTTATATAGACCAGGCCTTACTGTTTCTATGTAAGTAGTTAAGTCTTCCAAGAATCAAAAATGCATTTGCCAAGAGGCTTGGATTTTGACCTATTGCTGTTATGAAATGGACATGCTTTGTCTGATGCAGAAAGTACCACAATAAATGTAGATATTTAGCGTATTTGGGGAAAGTTGTAATCATCCTGATCTTTCTCAACTGTTAGTACACACAGTGCCTAAACTAACTGGCCTGTATTTCACTAACATAGGTGGTGATGCTGGTCTATTTAAGTGGCTGTATAGTTTAAACCACTGCAACTCCTGCTGTAGGTAGAGCCCTGCAAATCCAGAGACCAATTTAGGGGGTCATGGACAGATGTGAATCCAAATTTTATAGCTAAAGCTCTGCATATCTACAGCCAGCTGCCTTACATCCATGGATCAATTAGCTGTAGATACAAATTTTGTAATACACAGGGCTCTAGTTATGGGTGTGTACTTGAGTTTATTTTAGGACTATCTAACTGAAAGCCTGAAACTGCATTACATCTATCCTGAGTGATCATGCACTAGTTAAGGGGCTTATCTGTATTGAAAATGACATCAGTTTAACTCTTGCTTGAAGTGTAAGTGATGATGCCACTCTGACCTAATCTTCTAGCTTATGTAATCAAGTATGCAAAATTTGAACAGATCTGCAAGATGAGGTCACTGTAGCCCATTTGTGAACAGATAGGCCTGGAGAGCTCTTTGGAAGTTTTTTTTACCAAGAGAAGTTGGCCAAATTAGAGATTGCATGACCCTCCCCCATGCCAACAACAGCACAAACACAAATGGTTACTTTTCAAGTACTATTTGAATTAAGCTAAGTATACATCTGTGGTTCATGCACCATAACTAAATGATTAGCCCTTTGAACAGTGAAACAGCATCTACCTCCAGGGATCCAAACCAATAAATGTTAGCTTCTACTACCCTGGTTAAATAGATCTCTTGCCTCTTTATACAATAAGGATATAAGGTTACACTTTTATTTACAAGTTTTGAAAAATGTACAGTTTCTTACATGGGTTACTTATGCAAAGTTATACTTCTCAACAGACCAATGTGCACATGAATTATGGGGACAGTGGACACCACAGTTATAGATCTCATCTCACACTGCTGTTTAAAAAAAGTACTGCCTCCAGAATATACAAACTTAGTCTTGCAAAAGATTGTAAATTCAAACTCATACCTTTTCAAACAAGGAAAGATATTTTCATTGAATTGGGTGGAAACTAATAAGCACGTAGCTGTTGCTCACACACGCACCTCACCACTAATTTACGAAGAGCAGGAACGGCACAGCCTCAAGTGCCCCATCTTACAATTCTTAATTCACTTTCCACAACAGAGTTGCAGTCTGGCAATATTTTAACTGTTACAGTTAGATAGAGGGAATCAAGTGCTAATGAATGTGATCCCAGCTTTGAAGCTTTGTTTTTTCCTACCTCAATTTTTTTTTTAAACTCAAAATAGTAAAGTTAGCAAGATTTTGAACTTAAGTACAACAGCTCAACATGGGTATGTCCAGTCAGTACCTCACTGAGAGGACTAAAGTAACCTATTTCATCAATATCCTCATAGGCATATCCTTTAAAACCCTATTTTTGTAAATTAAAAGGAGGTACTTTGCATGTCACCTTAAGTACCATAACAGTAATCATACCTTATCTTGCACCTGAAGTGCAGAAGTAGCCAGTATCCTCCATTTTCACTATCTGATTAGTTGGACTGCCATCAATCAGTTATGTTTTGTATTTCTAAACATTTGACAACCCAATAAGACCAGGGAAAAGAAAAGTTAATTCTTCCCGCAGTACTTACAAATGCAGTGGGGTCTAAAACCAACAGTCGAGGTAAGTGACCAGCCTGGACAGATCAGCACTCTAGTAATATCAGTTAAAAAATGTATATACGTATATAAACATCCCTTTTATCAAGCTACACATAAGCATCACTGTGTATAACACAATTACAATTAAAAGCTTAGTGTACACTACAGAAATGCACAATACTGCCCTAAGACTGGAGAAGGGGGACCACAGAAAAATGAATTCAGCATCAGTAATTCTTTTGCAAGTAACCCAAGTACAGTACATTTGACTTCAAAATGGGTGCTTTCTGATGTCCAAGGAAGGGAAGCTTCAGCAAGGGAGAGTGGCAACAGCACAAACAGCTAGTTTGCGTTCAAAGTAAATGCAATGATGCTAGGAGGAAGATGACTCAGACACTTCATATATATTTTCCTCATCACCAGAGTGTTCATTTGCATCATCCAGGGTCAACAATCACGCCAACTCTGTTCTACTATTGCAGAAACCCGTTTTTCATATTCCCGCTTATTCTCTTGGTATAGTTGAGCTGCCTGACTGTTTGCTGGACTGTTGGGATTCGGCTCATCCAACAGAGACTATTAAAAAACAAAAAAAATCCTGTCAATTTCATAGGTATAACACTTGAAAACTTATTTCCAGTAATTAGTTCAAAAAAGTCACGTGTTCCTTCTGTTCACTGTAGTCAAGCGGTGTAACCACAAGATATTGCAGTGTATTCTGGGTTATTTGCTATTATCACAGATACTAAACCCTCATCTTTCACATGAGAAGTCTGAAATATGTAACCAGTGTTCTGTAGCCATAACAGTATTCTCATTATAGGTTCTAAAGTCTAAAAGATTTCTCTCCTGGTTTTACATTCCCCAGTTAAATCAAAATAACCAAGGACATAGTATAAGACCTGATTAACATAACTTTGTCATTGGGTACTTAACTCTCTCCCCACCTGCCCTCTACCAAAAGACTCCCTGTAATTGATTAGAATCATTAGCAGGCATAATCAATTATTGTAGGTCAAGGTCCAGACTCAGGGAAAAATCAATACTGATAATAAGTAAATAAAGATGTCTCAGTCCATTCAAAAGCATCTGGTGGTCCAGATTTGGCCAATGCTCTGCCTATTGCCTACCCCTGCATTAGACTGTTTAAGTCCATTGCTTGTTCTTAAGGTAAACAAAGCAGAATGGTGGTAATTTGTGGTGGAACCTTTGCTCAGAACTAGATTTTTGTCATTAACTGAGATGTGTCATAGCAACTTTACATGCAAGTATAGGATTACAATAAATACTGGAAAGTCATTTTACCTGTATGGATGTTAAGATGGAGGACACATCATAGGTTGGACTCCAACGATTCTGAAGAATATCCAGACATATACTACCATCTGCGTAGACTAAAGGAGGGGTTAAAGAGAATGGTTGTATAACAATATAAGATGTGATAAGATTGAGGATAGGGTTCAAAAAACAAACACAGAAGTGCCACACCAAATTTTTGCCAGCATTACTCAATCTTCTGAAGCCTAAATAATGAAACTCATTAACTTGTTCTAATGTATGTCACAAGCCTTAAAAGTTGATGAAATTTAACAGAAAAATGACTCCGATCTCTTGGAAAAAAAAAGTCAGACTTTGTTGCTAAGGAGAGTTACCTAGAAATTAAGTAATGTTTTTAGACTGCTTATTTAAAAAAAAAAAAAAGCACACACACCCAACTTGCTCCCTTGTGACCTCACAGTTAGGGGCTATGAAGAGGTCTCTATCATGCTACTTCAAGCAAGGATTAAGTAGCAGAAACAAGTTTACTTTGAAGAAACAACTGTTTTCATGCAGGTGACTACAGTAACTAAACAAGGAACAGAGAAGCAAGAAATTGTTTAAGGTGGTCTTTCCACTCACTAATTTAAGGAACCCTCCCCCCAGTTAATAGTGCATTTGATCCATACCTGGTTAGCAACTAAACATGAAAGTTCTATGGCGGTTCTATTTTTATTCAGGTCCCAGCAAACGTTTAATGAAAAGCCTTTGGAATTAAAAGAGTTATGCAGGCCACAATGCCATATAATTAGTCAACAGCTACAGCTGGAAGCAAGCATAGTATCCAAGATTAAGAAATGCAATCTGACATTGAATTGAAATATCCACTCCTGAAGGCAGCCACCAAAACAGAGAAAACAATCTAGCTAGCTTTGATTGTACAAGCCACATTTCTGAATGCAGTGAGTATGAGAGAGAGAGACACTCTGTACAAACACTGCAGCTGGTATTATAAACCACCATGGTACTGAAGCATAGACAGAGCTGTTGAGAGATGCAGGTTTCACAGAAAAGGTCAAATTCAGCTTAAAAGTGACAAACGTAAACTTTAAGAGTACTGTTATGCCTGTAAATGTCAACATGTATTTACAAAGATTATTTTGCGTGAGGCCACATAAGGACAAAGAGGATCCCACTTGAGTGTTTTTTTGTTTGTTTGTTTTTCAAAAGGGAAATCTATGTAGCAAAGTCATAAAATGGAATGCTGTGACCTCAAGCGTTTTTGTTTTTAAAACAAGGACAACGTTCACGTAAGATTCCACTCTTTCTGGTTAACTGAATTAACCAGACTTTGTGTAAATGAACATGATTCCTTTCCCTCTCCACCGCTCAGTGTGGAAGGCCTCTTTGTCCTCTAACCCAGAGAAATTCTCTGAGCAAACAAACAGATGTTTAACCAGAAATACAGTAGCCAAATAAGATGGGAGCCTAAGGGATTCACATAACACTGCTCCATAAGAGTTGTGAATCAAACGAGTTCTCCCCCTGCCCTAGAGTCTGAGTGCTACTTGAGCCACGTCCAATCCCTGCTCCCTCCTGTATCAGACTGAGAGCTAGTTCACTTGTCACATAAAAACAAAGATGTTTATAAAAAGATTACACTGTCTAATCAGCAAGCCTTTTTTTTTTTTTTTTTTTTTTTTTACTCTAAGTGCTGTAATAAGCCACAAACCACAGAATGATTGCATCTTATATGGGTACTTACCATTTGGATGAAACATTTTAGAGACAAATCTAACAGTAGGTGGCTTATTTGGATATTCTTCTGTGAATTCTATTGTAAGTTTGAAAGTTCCTGGAGTTGAAAGAGAAAATTATAAATAACTTTGTTCAAGGACATCCATATGCTTCACAAGGGATGGGCAAGTATCCTCCATTTATAGATGGAGCATAGAGAGGTCCAATGCATTATCCTAACGTCACACACAAAGTTGGAAATAGAATTCAAGCTGTTCAACTCCACCATTCCTCTGCTCTAAATCCTAGACAATGCCTCATATTTTGAGCAGCCTTTCCAAATAAAAGAATAATATTCACCATTATTCTCTTATGCAGAACTGTCCTACTCAGACTATTCAGAAATTTTAGATGAGGAAGTCAGTCTGTCCTCAGTATCCTGCCAAAGATCTCGTTCTCTTTAGAATAACTCTTAAACATCCGGAAGCATAGAAAATAGTTGTTCTGCAAGTCCAGAATATTGCTCTTCCCTGCAAAGCAGATTCCTAATGTTGGGAATGGAACAATACATAACTGGACTTATTTTTGTTTTGAAGCTTGATGCTTGTAATAGTATTTAAGAGATCAGATTTCTAGGAGCCTAATGCACGTGACCTCCCTTGTACATCAAGTTGTGTGGAACCTTTCTGCAACATTGTCCATTTGCTGAATCCATGATAATCTGCCTTGAGGAGCCAATACAAAGAAGTTTTGGAGGATCAATTATCTGCCAGCCATTTGGTGCAATCAGAGCAACTCTGTATGGCTTGAGACTACCAAAACTTGTGCCCCTTAAGAAACATGTTAACATGAGACAAGAATTGAGATGGTTAAATCCTTTGAGCCCAACAACCTTAACGTAGCTTCTGCTGATACAGGCTATTTTTGTCCTTCTCCTAAAGCTATGAGGATGTGGGGAAATAAGTCAGTCAACTAAGCTGCAGACAAGCAGAGTCCCACATATTGTGAGTGCTAGCAAAAATTCGAATAGGACTGGGTGAATGATGAACTCTAGAAACACCCATCACTTGGAAGTGAATACACTGAACCTTTTTACAGTACTATCCTCGATCCACCAAATCAAAAAAGCCAGACATTGTGTAGTATACACAAAGAGGTTAAACAGCCAAAAAACAACATATGAAGCTAAAAAATATCCTCTTTACAACTGAAGTCTCCTGTAACTGAGATATATCCTTGTACCATCTATCAGTGTCAGGTTAGCATATACAACCAGTTGCCATGATTAAGGGAAACACTGCAATTTTACTTTTCTTGTAGTGCACCTTCTTCCCAGACCAGTGACAGCTTAGTTTAGACCTTTAGTTTAGAGCTTAAAAAAAAATCAGATATCTTGAATATAAGAATTCATGTCTCTACACTGAGTATACGTTAATACTAGTTATTGTTAGTATTAATTGTACGCATTTAAATGGTATTTGTTAAGTGGAAAGAGTGGTTTTAGCCAAACATTAGCTGTTCTAGAAATCTTCAAGCCTTCCCTAGTGGAAAGCATCAAGGGACAGCCAAGGAGTATTTTTATTTGTCAGCTCCTTTCCCTTCTGTCAGAGGTCAGCAGGACTAGCACGATAGGATGCCTGTAGTTTGTTCAGCAACAGCTGAACAAACAGCAACTCCAAAACAGCAGTAATAATTGTATTTCTAATATGCAGATGGCAAGTGCACAGAAACCTGAAAGCCTTCAAATGCAGTGATGGAGAGTCTAATTTTCTAATACTGCACTTTTGGTACACAAGCTGGCTATAAAAAGCAGCATCATTATGATTCCAATGCCATTTATGAAGACACTGAAGCTCAGATAATGTTAATATGACATGCCTGTTTATATTGTATTAAATATTTTTAATTTATGGAATTACATATACATTTTTACAATTACTGGGAATCTAGTCTGTACTACACAAAATTAGGGAGGCGGGTAAGAGATCAACTTGGAAACGGATGCGCCATTAGGGAATCAATTCCAACATAACCCTGTCTAGCTGTATTGCTCATCCTACGTAAGGAAAGGAATTAAGTCTTATTTGTGTCCACAAGCAGAAGATAGACCTTGTTAAATGGCAACATCAACACACAAATGCTTTTTAGTGGAGTTCTATTCCTCATGCTCTTGGATTTGAGGTTTAGGAAGGCGAATCAAGCTGGACTGCCAGACTTTACCACAAGCAATGCTTCTTACAGACTGTTTGGGCAGCAAACAGATCACAAAGTGGATAAGCATCTGGCTGAAAACTGAGCACAAGCTACCACAAATGGTGTGCCTATGACAAACATCAAGGGGTTCTCAAAATACATCTGTAAGACATGACTAGAATTATTCTAGAACAGTGGCTAGAATGTTAAGAGGAGAGAGTGGAGAAGCCAATCAGCCAAGAACAAACAATATCAAACCCCATTTTAAACAGATCCTACTGCCAGGCTGTTGAGGAAAAAAGGCACCCTGATGTCCTGCTTAACATAGTGAGTTTACTCAAACAGCCCTGTTGTAAGTCAAAATGCATTTATTCACTTATTGTGGGCCTCAGTGCACTCATTTATCCATGGTTCTACTTGAAAAGATTTTCACAGCCTCTCACAGAAGTCTCGTTGTTTGGCCTCACTAAAGACACATTACCACTCCGAAGTTTTAATGAATCAAACTGCAAGTCACTCATATTTAAAGGCTACATGAACTAAATAAGTGTGGTTCTGCAGACCATACTCAATAATAAGGGGAAAGAGAAAAAAATTGGTAAGTAACTCATGCAACAGTCTTATAAACATATGGTAAGGCAGATGCATTCTCTTCTTTCAAGGGCCAACAACTTAATCTTTGAGGCAAGCAATGGATGGTGCATTGCCTAGGATGAGACTACCTTGACATGACTTCCAAGTTCAGGGTTGCTAAGTCAGGCACAATAACGAGCAGTGCAGACCACCATTAAAACATGGTTTTCGTATTAGAAGTATTACCCCACATGGCAACGGAACAAAAAACTGGATGGACCTATAAGGTTCAGTGCACCTCACGTAAGCCACCAAGGACCTTTGAAGTTGGGCATCCAGAGAAGGGCCTCAGAGGTACACAAACACAGAAAGGACGCAGGCAGAACAGATCCCATAAATGGAACTCTCACCATGTTGGATGAGATCTGAGATTCTCATAGCACCAATTTAATCCATCATGTACCAAATTCTACAGTTAGTCACTAAACCCCAAATCTCTTACTCTGCCAGCTAACACTGTCACCAGGAAGTGATTGCCATGAAAAAATCGTGGGCTTACAAATAGTGAGTGACCCAAAAGAAATGCATCATCTTGGTCACAGCCACATTAGTCCCAGACACTCAGGTTTTTTTAATATGGGATTTAAAAGTACCAACCCCTGCATGAGCTCAGAGAAGAAGGCTGTTGAGACACGGATATACCTTTGACTAGTTCATGAATAGCTGAACAGCTGCCAAACAAACCTGAAGAGTTATTACAAATTACTCAGGACAGGCAAAGAAGGGAGTCAGGTACCTCTTATGTTAAGTAAACTAGTCTACAAGGGCCTGCTTTCACACTTGAAATCTTGTCAGTTTACAAATAGGCAGTCCTGGCTTCTTGAAAGTCATTTAATTGGACACCACATGCCTATAAAGCTTCCTCTAGACAGGACACAAAAATTCAGGGGGAACAGCTTAAGTTTGAACAGAGTGAGGTGGCCTGGTTCTGAGTGATCACTCCTGGCCAGACTCAGACTGATGGTATCTGTAGTACAGTTAAGAACTGCACTCATCTGAACCAGTACAAGATGAACCATTGGTCTCTCCTTAGCATGGCCAAGATTTTTGCTGAAAGATTCCAGCACAAAGTTAAACACTTCCCTCCCTCACAAACTGAGATGTCTCTGGCTCAAGCAGTTTTTTTTCCTCTACCATTACCAGAGTCTGTAGTTTAGGTGAAAAAGAGATCCACCGTTAGCGTCCTCCACTGGAGAAAGTTCTAATCTACATGTACTCCATGACCCAGAGACCAATTGTGAGAATCTATCACAAGAAGAGCCTCCTTATTGATCTCCCTTTGCTTGTCAGAAAAGGGAACAAATGTTTGTAGGTGTGGGAGTAGGCACAGTCCTGGAAACAGGAAACCCAGACCAGTGATTATAGCTTGTGCTGAGAACACAAACTATGCCCCCACCTCTTTCCCCCTTATGGATAGTAAAATCCCGCTTTCACTGAAGTCAACAGCAAAACTTCCACTGACTTCAGTGGAAGAAGTATTTCACCCTGATCTCCTGTGGTACTTTAATGTATTAAGCACAGCATTCTGGATAATAGCAAGTGAGAGACAGCTGTCCTCTGGGAATAATGCATTCCTAATGAGGCATCACAAGATCAACCAAGACAAAAACGTTCAGACTGGTTTGATGCCTAACGTGTCGCCGTCTGCTGCTGGTAAAAAAAGATGCTGCAATGAGCTGCCAGACCATTAACAGTCCAGTATTACTGAAGAAAGCGTTTTAGAGTCAGGTCTTACTAAGCCAGAATGGGTGTAAGAAACTAAACACCACTACGCTAACCTTAGTGAGAGGCAGAGCACAAGTTAAAGGCACCACTAAGCTACCCTAGTAGTACCTGGAGATCTCACCACCTAGAAGTGTTGGTGCTGATATGCTGTGCTGTAGGAAGTAAATATATTCTGGTCTGTCCAAGATATTAAATTTAAAAGAACTCCCATAGACTCTGGTCGGGAAAAATTAGCAAAGATGCTGTTTCTCCTCCCTCAAGTATGAGATGGGAATCCCAATGGGCACCAGTGCCAGAGTACCTTCCAAGGAACAATCCAGCAGGCACCAAGACTATATGCTCTGCTAAAGCTCCCAGAGTGCTTGGATATCAGCATGACACTTAAAAGCGCACACAGTGAATGAGCACCAGTCCCAAGTAATGCCAGAACCCACTCAGCCCCAGGTCTAGATCTAAGCACAATACCAATACTGAAAGCCACAGCTGACATTAACATACCAATACTTCCAAAAAGCTGTTCTACCACCTTCAACATACCAGTTGGAGTACTGATGTCAAAAGTCCTTAGTAACTAAACTTCTCCGTTACCCTAACACTGAGCCATAGAGATAGGAGAGGGAGACTCCAATGTTTCAATCTGCAGGAGATACAGAGGAGAGACACCCCCAGGTATTAATCCATTCCAGTAGTGCACCAAGAACCTGGGCCTCTGAGCAGTTCTGGTAACATTAGCGTATCGAGGCCAAGGAGACAAAAGGGAGTATCTTGCCTTATACAGTTTCATAAATTGAGAGGAAATACCTAGCACCAAGCACTTCAGAAAAAAAAGGATACCCAGGCTCCAGACTAAGGCACAATATAAGCTGGAGCTGCATTAATTAGAACTGAGGCAGCTCCTGTGACGAGCTTCTCGACAGATCAAGGATGAAAATGAAGTGGCTGAAATACTCTTGGGTTCTGAGGTACTGGAAGTTAAAGCATGCTCAGTAAGGTAAAGCATCAACTCAGCCTGCAAGGTGTCCTCAGAGAGTCAGAAGCTTTAAGAGCTAGAGTTTGCCATAGGCTTTCAGCATGAGAACCAAGAATAATTAGAGTTTCCACAGTATGCATCCGATGAAGTGAGCTGAAGCTCACGAAAGCTTATGCTCAAATAAATTGGTTAGTCTCTAAGGTGCCACAAGTACTCCTTTTCTTTTTAAGAATAATTAGAGTCTTGTACTGATGGTACTTTTATAGAGTGTTTCACCATTTTCAGTTCATTTGCTTTGAATATTTGACAGCATTTCATGTCTAGTGAGTTTCCACTATGTGTGCTGGTCTTTCATACAGCATCAGTGAAGTGAAAACATTTTTAGAGAAAATAAAGCCAAAGAAATTGGCATAGGATCTTAGGAGTAGGTGCAAATAATAAACTTACCTTTAACTCTATAAACTGACTAAATTTCAAGTTGGTGTCCTTTTAAGTTGACTAAAGCAAGGAAATTTAAAGTGAAGGGCAGAGTAGCCATTTATTAATAGAGCCTAGCTTTTGCATATCATGGGATTTTAAAGATCACTTCCTGTATTAAAGGTACTGTGATAGACAATCCAGTGAAACATTGTTCTGACATAGGAAAATTCAAACTTGTGTAACACTCTAGAAGCTTAGAATGACATCCAATATGCACCCTTTTCTGTTTAACACAAATACCTAGGTTGACCATTTACATTTCAAGCATGAAAATCACTTGAAAAAAATAACCCAGGGTTATGATAGAAATGCCAAGAGATTCTAAAAGTGCTTTAACTAGACAAAGGACAAAACACAGCTGACGACTGCAAGCTGATCTACATTTGTTTTTGTGCATTGAGATAGTAACCAGATTCTAAGTTTACAAAAAAGTTAACACTTTTTTGGAAAAGGGAAGGAGGGAATGTTCCAAGGGTCAGGGATGAAACTAAACTAAATATCAAAGTTCTGCTCTCGAATCTGCCAGGTGAATCTCAACTAATGGTATGTTCTCCTGACCTGTACAGAATTCTCATGAGGAGAGCAAAATATCTAGTCTAAACCTGTTGCAAGGACCCAGGAGAGTAACATTTTGAGATTATGTGAAGCTTTCTTAGTTTAATTCTTTACACAACAAACAGATAAGAACAGACAAGGAGAGGATTTTAACTGTACTTACCATCTTCAAAAGGGGTCCCCTCAGGCCTGGAAAATAAATAAAAACAGCTATTACACCATACACCCCTTTGGTCCCTCCCCACCACAGAAACAGGCTTTAAAGTTTTTCACAGACTTACAGACAAAAATGCCCTAGTGGGTGCCCTGCGTCTAAATCTGTAAGGGGGAGGGGGGGAGGAGGGATGATGTGCGTGGGTGCAAGGTTTTTCAATCCTAGGGAGAGAAGTGGACCTGGACCCTCCTAATCTGTATTCCTAAAGAGTGCATAGCCCAGAATGGGGGAGGGGGCACGTGTGTAGGACGAGGTCCCCCTTTTCTTAAGGCTATTGGGGAGTGTATCAAAGGCCCCAACGTAACATTCACAAAGTGGAGGGCGCTCCTCTAGGTAACAGATCCCATGGCTATGCACAGAAGCTGCCCTGACATTCGCACGGCGCAAAACCCCCCTTCGGCGGCCACCGCCCGGCACGGGCCAGGGCTATGGGGAAAATCTGGGAAGCTGTCGGGCATGCGGGCCCCGTCTCCCCGACGCTGGTTCGGCCCCACCCACCCCCGTTTCCTCCCCGAGTGTGCGAGTCTCTCCTACACCGGCTCGACCCCCCGTTCCCCGCCCCGCCCGGCTCCCCGGCCCCGGCCTCACCCGAAGATGACCGCGTTCCACACCATGATGTTGTTCTCGGAAGGGGCCCCGCTCACCCCGGCCGGGGGATCCTCCTGCAACCTGCGGGGCAGAGACACAGACCAGCCGTGGGACACCTCGTCACTGACCCCGCCCACAGCCCCCCCTCCCTCCGTCAGCGTAGCCCTCCCCTCCGCGAAAGGCGCAAGTAGCGCACCTAGCGAGTAACTCCCCTCCCCCTCCCCGGTGAGCTGCGCAAGTACCGTAACCCAGCGGGTAGCTCCACTGTCATGAGCAAGCCGCGTAACCCGCAGCCAGACAGCGTGGCCCTGCGTTACGCAATCAGCGTAGCGCTCCCTATCCCGCCGCCATGTTAGGCTACCCCCTCCTTTCCCGGTAGAGGCCCCCTTAGCCAGCGAGCTCGTTACCTCTTGAAGTCCCGCATGAGGCGCCTCCGGGCCGGAGTTGACATGGCGGGCTCAGGATTATAAATCACTCATACACGAGCCCGAAGAGGGAGATAAGAACGAGGCGCCCACGGCAACAGCGGCTGGGTCCGACTGAGGCGGCGGGGGCTGGAGACAAGCGAAACTGGCCTCTACCACTGTGCCGGGGACACGGGGGGAGGCTTGGGCGGCAGCTACTACTGATTCCTGCGGCTGCGCCTGCTGCCGGGCGATACCACTGCGGCGGAAGGGGAAGGAGGCGGATGCAGCTGAGCTAAATCAGACTCTACCACCACGGGCGGCGGAGAGGTGGGAGTGGGGCGGTGTCTAAGGAACCAGGGGGCTGTACCACTGACGCGGAGGCGGGGGAGCAGGAAGTGCTGACGCGGAGGGGGGAAATCTCCTTCTCCGTCTCTGTCAGCTCGGTGCTGTGCAAGGCTTTCCCACGCCGGATCCTCCCCTGGACTCCGCATGGGGGGGGGGAGAGAAACCGGGCGGAGGCGCTCTGACTGCTGGGCGGGGAACAGGGCAGCGGGGCCATTTGCATGTGGGGAGACGAAGCCAAGGGGGATTTCCACTTGCCGGGGGCTGGGGCAGAAACACCGCTTAGGGATCCTAATTTGATTAGGGGGAAATCTTAAAACACTTATGGGGATAACAAGAAAGGGGGTAAGGGGCACGGACTGGTCATTAGGAGCAAGGAGGGGTCGTAGCTGGTTTCTAGAGCGGGCGGGGCTTCCTATCTTTGTGAAGTACCACAATGCATCTAAAGCTGCCCTACCTCGTGGGTGGGGGTGTAGTGCTAAATACCACTCCTGGGTGGCCCCGCTAGGAACCCCAGGCGCTGGTTACTCGACTAAATGCCAACCTTGGCTGGATCAGAGAGGCAGAGGTAATCATTGTATAGACTTTGAGTGTTCGCTGCCTTTTGTTCCATTTGTGTGTGTCTGGTAAGCATGTGTCTAAAGAGAATCTGATCCTTATGCATAACAACATATTCTAGGAGTCACTAAACGATTTTCTGTTTGTATAATGATTTGGCTGTCTCATTATTCCCCGTATTTCCTTATACTCCACCTTAAAAATCAGTTACCCATTGGGGCAGTCATTTTACTCTTGCTAGAGAGTTGAGTTGCTGTAAATAAATCACACTAGATAGTTACACTGATTGATTCAAAGTAGCTGTGCAGTAGTGCTGAACAGCTGAAAGGAAAGCCCATGCTACTTGTGATGTTCTTGGGAACATATTGTCCCCTTTGTATGTGAGGTGAGGTTGTTTTCTGTTGCTTGTATTTCTTTGAAACCAGCATCCCATTCATTACTTTTGCCACCGATAAAATGCTCTCTATACATGTTTTGACAATAAATTAATGACACATTCTTGTCTCCCTTTGGTTTTTGGCAAAATGATTTGCATCTGGAAAAGCCTAATTTCTCTGTATTGGTCCCTCATGTTTAGTGGCCACTTGTCTGCCATTTGCCATCACTAAATATTTTTTCTCTTTTATACTTTTTTCTTTATATTTCCATTACAGTGGAATACCCAGGAATCACTACTGTTCCCCTGACAACCAGTTTCCCCCCATATACACACACACTACCACCAGCACCACCACCACGAAGCTCTTGTCCCTATAGCCACAACTATTGCTTGTCAAGAGAAACAGTGGGAATCACTTCCATTCACCATCAGGACCTCCTGCAATCCAGACCATAAAAGTGGCCATACTGGGTCAGACCATGGTCCATCTTGCTCTGTATCCTGTCACCTACAGTGGCCCATACCAGAGCTTTTGAGGGAGTGTACAGAATGGGGCAATTATGCAGTGATCCACCCCTATCTTCCACTCCCAACTTTTGGTATCCACTGTCAGCTTCTAGTGGTTACTGTTGTTTCTCATCAGAGAAGAGTGCTCCATATGGGGGAAAACTATCTGGCGTGCCATTTATAGCTTCCCCCGCTGCAAGGGACATTGTAATAATCTAGTCAGACCTCCTGTATAGTACAGGCCATAGAACTTCCCCAAAATAATTCCTAGAGCAGATCTTTTAGAAAACATCCAATTGTGATTTAAAAGTTGTCTGTGATGGAGACTCCACCGCGGCTGTTGTTTCCTAACAGAAACAGGAGTCTCTTAAAATTTCCTCTTGGCCCATCTACAATCACATTGCCTGAATGGAATTTCCTAATATTTTCCATGACAATCAGATTCCTCCTGCCTCTTGGGACAGGATTTCAGGAGCGCAACATTCTGATGACAGTCCATCTGCCAGGGTCCAACTGTCAATGAACCTTCTGATCCCAACACACCATCTCTACTGTTATTAAATACCTCTCCAACTGCAATGGCACTTTCTGACCCCAACATTCCATCCCGTCTCTGAAGGGGGCATTACATCTGCTTAAGGGGGAAGGTAATGAAGGAGTTCTTACTTATGAGACAGAAGGAGGTTTTATCCTGCTTATGCCGTATCAGACTTCTTAACTGCTTATAAAGGGAATGGGCGGCTTCTTACTTGCTTACAAAAAGGCAGTCCCTACAGCTAGGGTGGCTTCTTAATTTATTGGATGCAAGAGGTTTCTAATCCAGTTATACAAGCACCAGTGGGCTTTTTAACTGTTCACAGGAGTTTTTACATCTGGTTATAGGTGTCCAGGTTGCTTCTTAATCTTCCAAAATGGCGAGTGGTTTCTTGTAATTTTCATTGAACCATAGAAATGTAGGGCTGGGAAAGACCTCGAAAAGTCATCAAGTCCAGTCCCCTGTACTGTGGGAGGACCAAGTAAACGTAGACCCTCCCAGACAGGTGTTTGTCCAACTTGTTTTTAAAGGCTTCCAATGATGGGGACTCCACAACCTCCCTTGGAAGACCATTCCAGAGCATAACTACCCTTATAGTTACAAAGTTTTTCCTAATATCTAACCTAAATCTCCCTTGCTGCAGATTAAGCCCATTTTGTGATAGAGCAGTGAATTTCTTACTTGCCTTTAGGGTGTGAGAAGGAATCTAGAACATCTGCTCCCTACACTGATGTCTGACTTTACAAATACTTCTATATTAGTGGGATGAGCTGACCCATGCTCACTGAAAATACACAAGATATTATAATAATATTAATAACAACAACTGTATTGATAAAGTACCCCTCTGCTGTCATGCATGGTAGAGATGAATAGGAAACCTGTATTGAAAACAAATTGCAGGTTTGTTACTTCTATAGGGGGAGAGAAAGAGAAGAGTAAATTGACTTATAAGGGCTATTTGCTGAACTTCTTGTAACCACAGGCAGAAGTGCAGCCCCTTCAGTTCTACAATATGGCGTATAGCTTCCCTTATCTTCGTAATAAGGGTGCAGTCTAGGGAGACTGCAGGCTTCCATGTGCCATGTTCTATTTTGATCTGAATGGCCCCTGTTTGCATCAGAGCAGTGTATAGTATCCTGGGCCAATTATATGCACTGCAGATGAGTGTGGCTGCAATCTGGTCAATTTATATAAATTTGATGAGTCCCTTGGGCTCCTAGCAAATTGCCAAGGTGACCCTTGGCTGGGCAAAAGTATATGCTGTGCCTGCTTCATATTTAAAAACAAAACCAAAAAACCTTGACCACCATTTTGTAGCTTGTACAGGGTATCTGGAAGTGTTTTGTATCCTCTATATAATAAGAGTCCAGGAATCTCACTGTGTGTATCACTGGAAGCCTATTATGTCTGTACAGTCAGTGTGAAGCAACAAAAGCAGCTACAAGCATAGTTGAGGCTCATTTTGTCCACAGTAGCACCAGGTTAAATCATCACTGTATTTTGCATTCTGTTACAGTCAAATATTTAAAATCTCAGGCATTTTGACTTAATGAATTATACCCATGCAATGTACAGCAGCTACCGTAAGGTATGCATCTATGCCATCCCAGAGCCCTAGCCCATTGTGATAGCAGAGGTAACTCAACCAATCACCTTACTCTACAGCCAATTGGTATGCAACAGTTTCCTCGGTTGTATGAGGGAGACTGCACAGATGGTTGATTACTTAGCCCAGCTGCTACAGTTCTTCAAACCACCCACACCATAACACAACCAACACACCCAATCACCCCAAATATGCATAGCCCATCATGCAGCAAATGCCTCTCATTTACCACCCGCACAAATCAACACAAATCTCCCAGGATTGTCCCTCAGTCGGTGTGTCGTTCGGACACCTGGAATGTCTGTTGAGTCAGGATGAAGTGATGGAAACAACTACATGCATGGTTGAGAGCTCTTTTTGCTTAGAATATCCCCAGGTTCAGTCATCATAGGCCTTTGAGAATCAGATGGACTGTTGTGGTAGTCCAAAGGTTCTGTGGCAGTTTGCATGTGACTTGTAACAGCTGATTAGAAGAGACAGGAACAACAGCTATGTGGGGTAATAAAGAGGGGATTGTGCCTTCAGCTCGCTACAACACAGTGAATGGAAATAAAAACCCTAAAATACTACCTACCTATCTGGCTTTACTGCTGCTGTATATAATTTCCTGTTCACAAATACATTTTGGGTTGCATTAGCATGTTTACTGCTGAGGTGTTCTGTGATCATGTTTCCTACTACGGTGTTCAGTGATATGGTACATATACTGGTACAGTAACTCCTCACCTACCACTGTAGTTATGTTCTTGAAAAATGCTACTTTAAGCGAAACGATGTTAAGCGAATCCAATTTCCCCATAAGAATTAATGTAAACGGGGGGGGGGGGGGTTTAGGGTCTAGGGAAATGTTTTTCACCAAAGAAAGGGACTCCACTCCATATCATATGCTCAGTTCAACTGCAAGAAATCAGTGTCTCTCTCTGGATGTGGGAAAAGCCCTAGACTGAGTTGAATGGAACTATTTGTCATTGACTCTAGCGGGAAATGGTTTTGGCTCCAAATTTTTTTCAGTTGGACCAAATTTGGCATTTTGGATCAAATTCAGAGCCAGAACAAACAAAGTGTTTCTCCACTGATGGTAGTGAATTTGCATCTAGTAACACAAGATATGAACTTGGTCTTTTATTAATCCATTTTGACATAAAATCTATGTAATTATATTATGTTCTCTTGACTTTAGAAATAGGATTTGTCTGGATAGTTACTTATACACCCCCATCACTATGGTATCTGAGTGTTTCCCAAGTTTATAACAATAGCAAGTACCACAATCAATGAACAGCTGCAGCACTAGAGACAATGTATGAAAAGTAGTCTATCATTCCCTCTGGAGTAATCTCATTCTGTAACACTAAAAAGTGTAAAAACTACTAGGCTAAACTATTAGATAATTTGAATAGGTTACATTCCCTGACACCCAGCTTGTGCTCAACCACTCCAAGGTGCTGAGTCCCCTCAACTTGCATTTGATTTCAGTGTTCTTCACAGGATCTGGTCCATTAGTATTTCTAGATTCTTAGATATTTAAATTTTGCTTCAGTCCACATGGAAGATTATTATTAAATTGTACAATAGCTCCATACTTAGAATGTGAGTTAGGAGTTTATACAATAGGTAGTCCTTATAGGGAAACATTTCCACAATAGAGGGGGATAAAATATGTGTGAAACTGACAAAGAATAAAGCTTTTTTCATACCTTGATTTTTCCAGCCAGGGACTAGATTAAATTGTTTCACCTAACAACTCAGACTTACTTTTTCTGCACTGTACTACTGTATGTTTTGTTCATACATTACTATACAGAAGTTTGCACTGCATTTATATCTTGGAGAATATGTTGAACTTGCAGTGCCAAGAACTGCTTGTTCTATTCTGTGTGTACAGGATTTCTATTGCTCACAGAAGGTTTGTCTAGCTGGAATAAATTTGTGAGTAGTTACAATTTTTTTCTGGATTTATTTGTACATTTTTATATACCATTTGCTTTTAAAACCCAGTAAGAGTTATTGACAATTAAACTGGAAATTCAATTTCCTAACTTCAAGCTTGGAAATATGAATAACATTCACAGAGATTTATAATATATGTTTTCAAAAGCAAAAAGCAACTTTCAAATCACTTGTATGTAACATGGTGTATATTACTGACCTGTGACAAAGATAGACATTGCGTAACCACCATATGCAAAGGAAACATATGAACCAAACTTAATTTAATGCTAAGACCTCTCATTTCATTAAATTAAGTGGAGCTCTTTGCAGGATCTGGACCTTACTTTCCTGCATGTATTTTCATTTTGCTTGGGCAGGATATATTTTCTGGATCCAAAATAGATTCTGTAAACATTGGAATCAAAGGACAGTCCTTAGCGAAACAGGCTTCAATATCCTTAGGTTATAGTTTCAGTATCTTTATTCCACAGTATTCTGAGCCACCATAAGGGTCTCTAACATTTTTAAATACTTATTTCTCTTTAATTCTCAAACATTTTGCACTTGCAGTATATAGAGCCTGTTACCTGAGGCTCATAGGAAATGTAGAAATTGTCATACTGGATCAGATCAGCAGTCCATCTGGCCCAAGATCTTATCTCTGACAGTGGCCAGAACCAAATGCTTCAGAGGATGGCATAAGAAGCCTGCAGTAAGCATATATGGGATAATCCATTCTGCCCTCTGCACCTACATCTCATCCTGATCGCTAATAGAGATTGGCTTAAGACCTCCAATACAAGGCTTAATATCGCTTCCAAAACTTTTATTGTGGCACCTTAGAGACTAACCAATTTATTTGAGCATGAGCTTTCGTGAGCTACAGCTCACTTCATCGGATGCTGTAGCTCACGAAAGCTCATGCTCAAATAAATTGGTTAGTCTCTAAGGTGCCACAAGTACTCCTTTTCTTTTTGCGAATACAGACTAACACGGCTGTTACTCTGAAAACTTTTATTGTCACTACTTAAAACTCCGGATTTTTTTGATTGGCTATTCATATGGCTAGCTCTTTTTTAATCTTAAATTATTTGGCTCCCAAGGTGCTTTATTAATATTAACTAACTTCACAATACCCCTGTGAAGAAGACAGGCAAGTAGCATAATTCCCATTTAACAGATGAGGAAACTGACAGAGACAGGGGGAGGTATTGGATGAGAAAGTGATTTTCAGCACTAAAATATACACTGCTTGTCGTATACAAACATTACAATCTGGGTTAAACTGCTCATATGCAAGATGCAAGGCAGTCTTGGGATTTTCAGAAGCACGCAAAGGAGTCACATGCCCATTTCCCATTGAAAGTAACTGGAGTTGGTTGCCTAATTCCCATTAGTGCCTTTGAAAATCTCCTTTTCTACAAGTGTAGAACATAGATGCTGCAGCATCCTTCCCTGTATGGGCTATGCTAATGCAGGCCAGAGAAATCCAAAATACTCATGCTCTGCTACCACAAGTCAGAGCAACCCCTTTAATATACAGTGTGTTATAGCAGGGAGCTACTGCCAACACAATGCATATGCCCCCCCTCTAATACACACCATGTAGGGCCCCTTCTTGGGTGCATGTCACAACATATAAACGCCCCATTATATCATGCCAATTCAGTATACAATCTAGGCTACTGCAGTCCCTACATATATCCCAGGACAGCACCCCCGTGTATTCCATCCATCCCAGGGCAGCTCCCCCTGTCCTAGTATATAGTATCCCAGGACAACAGCCTCCTAGAGCATCCCCCCCTGTGTTTACCATCCCAGAGCTGCCCGCCCCCCATTGTACACCGCGACCTCCCCCCAATATAACCACACCAGGCCAACTCTGCCCGTGTTTACCGCCCCGATCTCCCCCCTTTATACCCTCCCAGGGCAACTCCTGCCCCAGCGTACCCCCCCCGCCCCGGCCCAGCAGCGCTGAGCCCCGCCCCTGCGGGGAGGCCGGCCGAGGCCCCCGCCCTAGGCCCGGCCCGACCCCGACGCAGGCCGAGGGGCAGGGCCTCCGCCGGCTGCGCTCGCTCGGCGACGCCATGCCCAAGGTGGTGTCCCGCTCCGTGGTCTGCTCCGACACCCGGGACCGCGAGGAGTACGATGACGGCGAGAAGCCGCTGCACGTTTACTACTGTCTGTGCGGCCAGATGGTGCTGGTGCTGGGTGAGCCGGGGAGCGGCTGGGGCCTGGGGGCAGGGGAAGGGACCCGGGGGGAGGGGGCAGCTGGGACCTGGGGGGAGGGGGAGGAATCTGGGGGGAGGGGGCAGTTGGGGCCTTGGCGGGGGCAGGAACCCTGGGGGAGGAGCAGTGGGGGCCTGTGGGGAGGAGCAGTGGGGGCCTGGGGGTAGGGGCAGGAACCCGGGGGGAGGAGCAGTGGGGGCCTGGGGGGAGGGGCAGGAACTCGGGAGGGGGCAGCTGGGGCTTTGGGGGGGAGGGGCAGGAACCCGGGGGGAGGGGGCAGTTGGGGCCTTGGGGGGAGGAGCAGGAATTTGCGGGGAGGGGCAGGAACCCAGGAGGAGGGGGCAGTTGGGGCCTGTGGGGGGGGCAGGAACCTGGGAGGAGGGGGCAGCTGGGGCCTTGGGGGGGAGGAGCAGTTGGGGCCTGTGGGGAGGGGGCAGCTGGGGCCTTGCGGGGGCGGGGGGACTAAGGGAAAGGACCCTCGTCTTGGCCAGGTGTGTCCCTACAGATCCCTGAAGGCCAGAGGCTGGGATGACAGCTGCGTGTGTGGTGTTGTTTGGTGGGTCAGTTTGGAGGTCACAGGTGGGAGGGGATGTTGGGCATCCCTGGGGACTGAGAAGATTTTCAGATGACATGGAGGCCTCCTTTGCACTTCAGAATGTGCCTGGGATGGACCAGCTGACCCAATGGCCTCCCACCACCTTATGACAATGGGGTCCCTGAGAAAATCTGAGTGAGAAGTAGCTCTGCTTTCAGGCCTTTCTTCCTGGCCCTGCCATTCTCTCCCTTCACGGCCTTGGGCGAGTCACTTTCCCTGTATTTCAGTTTCCCCATCTGCAGAGTGGGAGGGATAAAGCTTCCGTAGATCCCTGGGGAGGCTGAGACACTAAATTCATTAATTATGAGACTCTCTGAGTATAAAGGGATGGTAGAGTTCTCTGATCACAGCACTAGAAGACAAGAGCTCCTGAGTCCGCAGCCCATCTCGTACTAATTTAAGCCAGGTACTTCAGTTTTCTGGGCATGAAAGTTTGTTCAGAGCTTTGGATATGTAAAGTGCTACAGACTTGCTAAGTATTAACATTATTTGAGAGATGTCACAGAGTGGTGACAAAACTTATGTCCTCAGTTTCTTAAAATCCTTGTGTTGGGATCCCTTTTTTTTCCCTGTCTTCCCCTCCATCCTTAATGGTGCTGGGTTGTGATGAATCTCCAGCTGAGGTGAGGTAGAGTTTGCTCATTCTGGAGCCCAATGGAGGGAGAAGAAATACGGTACTGCAATGTTGGGCATTCTTCTGTGCCTGGACTTTGATCAGTTAGGTTGCTAAATCACTCAACGTTTGTCACCAGGAGATCATGCAGAAATCTAACAGAGTGCACCAATGCTTTTGTTTGGCTGTTTTTTAGTGTGTGTCGGGGGGGGAGATAATGAGGTGTTTAAAGAAAATGTGTGATGAAGAAAGTCACTAGGTATTCACCCAAAAAAAAAAAATTGGCCCTTCAAAGTTTGTGTCTCCATCTCAGATGAACACTCCCCGACAATCAGAACTCCCTCCCTTAGCGATGGATCTGAATCTGCATTCTATAACAGCTTCTCTCTTCACTTCTGTAGACTGTCAGCTGGAGAAGCTGCCCATGAGGCCTCGAGACAGAGCTCGGGTGATTGATGCAGCCAAACATGCCCATAAATTCTGTAACACAGAGGAGGAGGAAAATGTTTATCTCAGAAGGTAGGAAACCTTCTCTTCCTCCATTGGCTTCCTTGACAGTTGCTGTGACACTGTTGCTGTTTGTGCTTCAAATTTTTGGATGAAAATAACTCCTAAAATTGGTAACCTGAGTACTGCTAAATCTGAAGTTGTTAACACTGTCATCAGCTCATTTGCTGATATTAAAGAGACATGGTCAAATAGTTCAGGTCCCCATTTGAGCTACTTCAACCATATGATAGAATGCCATATGAATGCTAATTCTTTTTCCTATTTACCAGAGGAAAAATTACTATTGATGATAAATTAAATTTGAAAAACATTATCTGGCCCTTATTTCATGACCACAACAAAAGCAGACGTGAAGCAAAACTATTTAATCTGAAGTGAGCAGCTTCGAAGAAGCTTGAACTGCCAGCACCCTTGCTGTTGGATTTCTGATAAAAGGAGGTCATTGAGAGCCTATTGTAAGTCACTTTTATAAATACATTGGTCACTGCAATACAGAATTGACAGGTTAAAGTGCAGCCTATTTGGGGACCTGGTGCTTTGTTTTCCTCCTCTCTTGGATTTCAGGTAAATTGCAGCACTCCTGCTTTCTAGTCTTGCTGTGACTTTTAACTCTGTTTGGGAATATTAGTATTAAAAATCTCGTACACATTTACATGGCCCTTTACAACATACCATAGACTGAGACACATTCTCTGAACCAAAGAATTTACAATCTAGGAGAGAGAAGACTAAAGGCTTGTCTATATAGACAGTTAGGTTGTGGCAAGCTGGTGTGTGAATCTATCCACGGTAGTCAGACAATCACAAATTGTTCATGTGGACCCTGCTGCCATGCACTGAAAGTTCTGTAGTGTGCTTGGCTCTACTCTCATTTCAAAGTGAGGCAGCAGGGTCCATTGAGTCAATTATTGCACAGCAGGCTTGTGTGGGGTAGATTTAGACCCGAGTTTGCTGTGAACTAAGTGTTTATATAGACAAGCCTGAAGACAAAACAGAACAACAGCTCAAGTAAGGAAGGACGTTGAGATTTCTTTAGGGATAAAATCAAGGTAGCAAGCCTTTCTTGGAGAAAAATGTTTTTAAAAGGGGTTTAAAAGAAAAGGTGTCTTTGCCCTGGGCCTACCACTACTTCACTATGGTCTGTTGCTGTGTTGTGTCTTCCTGCCTTCTCTACTCCTCCAGCGATTCTAGTTTTATGCCCTATTCATGATCTCTTTCCCCCATGTCTCTTTTAGTTGGTGCCCAGAATAAGACTATGTATTACCCCTTTGTGGATACCTAATGAATTGCAGATCTGTTAGGTATACACAGTCCCCAAGCCACTATCTCATTGGTCATTTGGAGTTATTTCTGTTTACTCTTAGGAGAGTGCATTAGAAACACCTTTAGTATCTAGACAGCAATAGCTGATGCCTTCCCACTTTTCTGTAAATTCTCTCTTTCTCCCGCAGACCAGAAGGTATTGAGAGGCAGTACAGGAAGAAGTGTGGAAAGTAAGTGTCAGCAGATCAAATCGTATTATTACAGCATAAGAGATGCTTGTTTTTTACTTTTCATTGTGTGTCACGCCCCCTTAGAAATAACATTTCTTCTTGTAAGAGTAGCTGCTGGACACATGAGATTTTTGACTTGTGTGATGTGATGTGAGTATTAACATTTTGTAATCCTGATCCTGGTCAAGTAGCTGGGGCCAGAATATAAAAAACAGCCTTTTACCAGCACTCCCATTTGTCACACTTTTATTGCACTTTTCATTTTTGTTGCATTTCTCAATTTGGCAGCTAAGGAAAGCAGGGAGAGAGTTGAGTATGTATCACATAATGGAAGGAAAGACCAGACTGTATTATAAAATGGGCTTTTGAGAAAATCTGTGACTCTTCACCTGTTGACATTCTAATGTTTGGTCTATGATCTGTCTCCTTCTTTGATGATTGGTTACCTGAAAAGAAGTTCCAGCCTGTTCAAAAAGGCTAATTAGCTACACTGGACAGTTTGCGGTACAGGCTGTTTTTAGAGCCCGTTTGGTAAATAAACTACAACCAAGTCATCTGAGCATGAGACTGAGATCTGCACTCTTTCACCAGTAGATGTGTTGTTGTTTCCAGGTGTGGACTTCTGCTCTTCTACCAGCACCAGCAGAAGAATGCCCCAGTTACTTTCATTGTCGATGGAGCTGTGGTCAAGTTTGGCCAGGGCTTTGGGAAAACAAACATATACACTCAGAAACAAGAGCCTCCCAAAAAGGTAATTAGACTTAGATGAGTTACAAAGCTATCTTTGCCTTTCGAAAGGGTGTGAATGGACAAAATGACCTAACAGGTCTGGCCATCTCTGCTAGAATGCCTGGCCCCTGTGCTATGTCACTCTAATGATCCCTTCTAGTTTACCTGAAATAGTGGTGTTGACTGCATTCAACTTCTGCCAAGGAAGACTAACATGAAGTTTTTGAAACTGGAGGACAGAGGAATAAGGATGGGAAGGGATCCCTGCACCTGTTAGATCTTTGGCCTAAGCAACCTAGAAGATCCATTTGAAAGCATCTCAGACTCAACACCTGAATATTATCTTCTCTCCAGTTCTTGGTGTTGAGTACATTGATTCCAAGAGCTGGCACTTCTTGGTACTAGCAAACCCATGTGGTTAATCTTACTGTGCCTCCAATAAAAGATTTACAGGAAACACCTTCAAGGCTATGGAGTAGAGAAAAGTTATTGGTAACACTAATGTGCACTGAACTAAAGCAAAATCTCTTGTTCGTGTCCTAGGTGATGATGACCAAACGGACCAAAGACATGGGCAAGTTCAGTTCAGTCACGGTCTCCACAATTGATGAAGAGGAGGAGGAGATTGAAGCAGTGAGTTTTCTTTGCCCTGCTGATGCCAACAAGATACCAAGTTACACAGCGGTTTTGTTGGGACACCAAATCTAAGCTTTCCAGAAATTTCTTGTCTGAATGGCAACGCGTTCAGTTTAATTCCATTTTAGCCTTTCGGTCTGATCCATACATAAGGGAAGTCCATTATTCATCACATAGAAGATTTGAATTTTGCCGGGGAAGTTCAGTCAGACAGAATGCTCAGTTATCCATCTAAGTATTTATATTGTGCTCTTCACTTGAACATTTCTGTGGCTAATAAGATTCATGCCACAGGTGTGGATCATCCTACTAGTACGAGTGAGATAGGTATCTTCTAGGACAAGCTAACAAATAATGCTAGTGAGTTCCTATGCAGTAGCCATCCTCTCAGCACTGTCTTCCTCTCTATTCTAGGAGGGCTCCTTAACGTACTTTTCCCTCTGTGCAGCAGTTTGAGGGGAATTGTGACCTCATTCCTGCCTCTCCTTCCTTGTCATTCTCCTCAGTTTATTTTGCATTCTGCAATGCTCTTGATTGAAATGAATGGGTGATCTCAAGTCAGGTGGGTTCAGATTGGTTAAGACTGCATATAGATAAGCAGATAATTAATATATTTAACATGCAGATGACAGTCTCCTCATATGGTAGTATTAATAGTCTCCCATCTGGTAACACAGAATCCTTTTGCCCTTATGATCTCCCCTGAACCACCTCTGCCATGCTAATGAAGAGACCTGGTACAGAGCACACATTACATATCAACCTTTCTTGATTGCATTTTGCACGTACCAGCCAGAACACGGTGGTGATGACTACAGTTGGCCAGTGGCTTGTGGTCCTGATTCTTTACTTCCTGTTCTAAGCTGCTGTTACCATGCACTTTAAACAGCAGGTGTGCTGTGCCCTAGAGGTGACTGTATTTCAGTGGCACTGAAACCTATCACTTTATAGTTTGCCTGTCAATCTGAGGCATTTTGAGATCTTTTGGGAGGACAAAAGATATACAGCAGCAAGCATTATAGCACAATGGGGATCTTTTGACAGGTGCAGGCCCCACACTAAAGTTGGGTAGTGCTCGCATTGTCACTAACTTTATACTCTGCTGGAAATTGATCCTATCCATCTCACTTGTCAGATCAGTGAGGCAGTGCAGTTCTGGCCTACAGTATAACACAGTGGCACTGTATATTTTTCAGCGAGAGATTGCAGATTCCTATGCACAGAATGCTAAAGTGATTGAGAAGCAGCTGGAACGCAAAGGCATGAGCAAAAGGAGGCTGCAGGAACTGGTAAGTCTGTTTTGTTTTCAGTGCATTGTTGGTGAAACTGTATCTTTGTGGGGTGTCCAATTCCCTTGGGTCTGTTGGCAGTATACATAAGCAGCATATCTTAACACCCTACAGTGGGTGTACAGAGTTCATATGCAGCCTTGGGGGTGGGCAGTTGTTAAGCTTAACAGTCCAAATTATTTATCCTTTGCATTTTTAACTTGAATTGAAAAAGTTATTAAATAATAATATTAAGAAAATCCACACAATTATTGTAGGTTTTCCCCCAGTTGTGTAAGCTCCTGTTGTTAGACATCACCATATCTTACCTCTCCTACCCGTCCTATGAGGAGAAGACTGTACTGTAGAGGTTTTCTCTCGTCCTCTAAAATTGAAGATCATAGAAAATTATACATAGACCTACTCAAAAAGGGTAGTTTATAAAACACAGTGCAACCAGGGCAACCTCTGAGGCCAGATAGCCAATGAATGGTCAGATCAGAGCTGGGGGAAATTATCCCAGAACTTGAGCAACAGAATGTGCCTTACATTGTGTCCTCAAGCCTGCCACACTCAGGCTTTAGCGTAGGCTACAACAGGGAGTAAGTTACAGAAAGGAGGGCCTGCCAGTGCAGTAGCTCCTCTGCAGTCCTGCAAAGGACAACCAACAGTAAGAACACGCTCAGTGATCTTAACTATGGCAACAGGCTTATAGAAATTGGAGATGGGAAAGATTTATTAGATTATCTAGCTCACCTTCCTGCCAGTGCAGGATATAAAGTGTGAAATGGCCTCTTACGTATCTAATACCAGACCATTTGGGGCTTCAAAGATTGAAATCCACCTTCTGATTTGCACCCAGAAACAAAGAGAGTAGTGAATGAAGAGACTTGAAGCGTTTCGTTCTGCACTTAGCTGTTAGGTGGCTGCCTGCTGCATTAGTAGTGCTCAGACCAGAAGAGCGTACCTCAGAGTGCTGGAGAGAAAGTTACTCATGATGATGATCTTGTGTAGAGTTTTCATTCTGTTCCAATTTTTCTAATCAGGCTGAGCTGGAAGCCAAGAAAGCCAAGATGAAAGGAACCCTGATAGATAATCAGTTCAAATAAAAGGAACCCACATCAGATCATGCTCAGGCAGCTGACTATTTGGAGAGGGAGAATAACCAAGAGCAACTCCTGAGACTCGCAACAGAGAATTCAGTCAACCCTGCAGATCTTAAGTACAACTTTTAAGAGCCATGCATTGAAACCAGCTTGGAAGGTACCACTGTCTCTGCTAGAGGCTGTACTTTGATCTCTGGTATTTTAATACACTGAAGGACTTCCAGGACTTTTTTTAAATTACACTTCTGTGCACTCTCGAGTGTTTTGCCTGACTTTTGGGGTAACATCTGTTCCAGGGGAAACCCTCTGCTAGGTGTGTGCATGGAATTAAGACACTGTTACAAAAGATCAGTGTGTGTTATTTTCAGATGTACATAAGGTATTTACTGGACTCTTAGATGTATAGGTAAAGCAATAATCTATGCACAGCAAATAAATCCCTTATAAAGTAAGTTGTCCATGTTCTTATTTAAAAAACAAGTCTTCAAATCATGCAGTATATACAAAGGGAATTCTCACCCTAGCACAAACTGGAATGGTAATAATCTATACAAATCTTCAACATGTTTACTTAACTGAAAATCTTCACTGAACAGACTTGAAACAAGGTCCAATGATGCAACACGATTGGTAAGCAGTGTGTGTTTGAAAACGCCCAGCTGAATTCTTCTAAAATCATAGGAATTGCTGGGTTCCCAACACTTTTGAAAACTAGGCCATTTGGGTGCCTAACTAAAGGTACTTAAGAATCCCTACTTTTGAAAATCGGAAAACAGTGGTGATCAAAAAGTTTTTAAATTCAGTTTTAACAATGAATTGGTACAGATGTGGCAGAGTGAAGTCCAACCCTACCTTAAATGACTGAAAACAAAAAGTGGCTCTACCGATGCCTTCTTTAAATTAAAGAATGCAAATATAAATATCCTAGGACTTCAATAAAATCCATTGACTACCACTTTTAACTTGACTAGTACTTCTGTCTCTAAAGTCTAAGCAATCTGTTACCCAAAATGTTGTTAGTGTTTAGACTTATAATGAGTAAATGGATAGGAAGGAAATTTAGAATGTAATTACTATTAACTATGCACTGAAAAGACAATAAAAATTCATGTATAATCAGAGTTTCAGGTTAGAAGGGACCACTGGATCAGCTAGTCCAGTGGCTCTCATTTTACTGGTGACCCCTTTCACATAGCAAGTCTCTGAGTGCGACCCCCGCTTATAAATTAAAAACACTTTTTTATATAGTTAACACCATTATTAATCCTGGAGGCAAAGCGGGGTTTGGGGTGGAGGTTGACAGCTCATGACCCCTCATGTAATAACCTCATGACCCCCTGAGGGGTCCTGACCCCCAGTTTGAGAACGCCTGATCTACCCCCTGAACCACGTGTATACCAAAGGCCCCCTAAGCCACCCAGCATCTACACACTAAACCCAACTACTGGAATTAGACCCACATATATCAGCCCACAGGAGACTAAACTATTATGTGCCACAGGGAGAGAATAGGAGGAACCAAGATGCACCAATGCCAAGGCCCCTGCAATGTCAGGGAATTGATTAGGTGAGATATAGCCACAAAAATCCTGGCAAGTGACCTGCACCCATATGCTGCAGAGGAAGATGAAAACTCCCCAAGCTCATTGCCAGTCTGACCTCGGGGGGGAAGAATTCCCACCTGACCTCAAATAGGGCGATCAGTTAGACCCTGAGCATTTGAACAAGAACCAGCCAAGCAACAGAGAGAGCATGCTCAATGCTGCCTCAGAGCCCTGGCCACCCAATCCAATGTGCCAGCTCCAGTCACGGCCCCTTCTGATGCTAAAAGGAAGGAGACCAAAAACAACCCTCTGCTCGTTAGAAACGTTCTTCTAATTTTCAGCCTGAATTTGTTCATGGCCAATTTTGTGCCAACATTGTCCTTTAGCTTAAATAGCTCTTCACCCTACCTCTTGTTTATCTCCAACGTAGTTATAGAAAGCAATCATATCCCTTCTCAGTCTTCTTTCTGCTAGGCTAAACAAGCCAAGCACCTCCCATCTCCTCTCATTAGATAGGCCCTCCATTCCCTGCAACATCCCAGTAGCTCCTCTCTTCCCCTGTTCCAATTTGAATTCCTCTTGCTGAACATGGGTGACTAGAATTGTACGCACTGTCCCAGATGAGGTTTTACCAGTGCCTTGAACAATGGTATTAATACTTCTCTATCTCTTCTGGAAATGCTTTGCCTGATACGTCCAAGAATCACATTGTTTTTTTCCCACAGCTGTGCCACATTGGGGCTCAGCCAGCCTATGATCGACCTACACTCCCAGAACCCTCTCCCCCTGCATTGCATCCCACTGATTAAACCCCCAGCTTGTAGCAGAAATTTGTATTAGCCCCAGGGGCATGCACAAGGGGCGGCAATTAGGGACCTGTCCCCCCAATAATTTTCAGGGACACAGAACTCATCTGGCCAGGGGCTGCAGTGGGGAGAGCGAGCTCCTCCGGCCCCGGCTGCAGGAACTGACAGCTCCTTTGGCCCCGGGGCTGCAGCAGGGGCACAGAACATGCCCCTGCAAAAGGAGTCAAATTTTTAATCCTGTGCATTTCCCTGGTCTGAAGCCTGTTTCAGAGGCTCATTAGTTAGAAAACACCAGCGTTGTGTGTAACAATGGAGAGGGCAAGAGAAATAGTGACTAGGTGGAGCTGTACCAAAGGGCATTGGCTTTACAAAGGAGTCAGAGAACTTGTCTGATTGTGGTACCACAGTCCAACCAGCAGAGGGCCTTACTGGATAGAGTCAATAAAACTGAAAGAAGGGTGTCTTAGACTAGTGATTCTCACCCAGAGGTATGCATACCCCTGGGCGTACGCGGAGGTCTTTTGGGGGTACATCAACTCATCTAGCTATTTGCCTAGTTTTACAACACGCTACATAAAATGCTCTAGCGAAGTCAGTACAAACTAAAATTTCATACTGTCAATGACTTGTTTATACTGCTGTATGGACTATACAGTGAAACGTAAGTACAATATATATATATTCCTGTTGATTTATTTTATAATTATAGGGTGAAAATAGCAATTTTTCAATAACAGTGTGGCATGACACTTTTGTATTTTTATGTCTGATTTTGTAAGCAAGTTGTTTTAAAGTGAGGTGAAACTTGGGGTACGCAAGACGAATTAGATTCCTTAAAGGGGTACGGTAGTCTGGAAAGATTGAGAGCCACTGTCCTAGACTTTTGGCTTTGGTGTCAGTGTCCTTTCCTGATCTCAGCAAGATAGAACAGTGCAGAATCAGAGTGTCACTAACTCAAAAGAGTTCTACTGAGATAAGGAAACATACAGTTCAATGTCTTTGTCCTTTGAAGATCTTGTCACATTTCTCAACTGCAGGCCTGCCCCACTCCATGTTTGGACTTAGGCTGCTGAAAACCAGAGAACTTTTCTTCTCACTGAGTGCCAGGGATAGGAAATTGCTTTTAAAACTAAAAGTCATTCTTATTCAATACGATTACAGCGTGGTCAGTGATGTCAGCTGGGATGCTGAATTTAATTTAGCCTATGGTTGGCACTAAACCTGCTCCCACTAAATTTAATTTAGCCTGTGGTTGGCACTAAACCTGCTCCTACTAAAGTCAGCTATAGCCAAAGTCCTGTTGAATGAATACAAAGACAGAGCTCAGTTCAGGACCTTTCTCTGGCAGGACATAAAATTACCACTTGTTACTTCTGTGTGTGTGTGTGTGTGTATGCATGCACTGTTGTATGCACAAGTTTTCATTAATTGCGTTAAATCAGCTAGAATAAATGAAGCTTTGAGAAAAGACAGCGGAGTTAAATCTCAGCTGCTCTTAACAGTCACTTGTGACATTTTTTCCCAGTGATTAATTTCTTCATTCTCAGAATCTCCAGCAGTATTAGCAGGGCAGTACAGGAAAATGTCATTTTCTCCTAGGTTTGGCATTCGAGGACCAGCCTCTGTACAGCAGCAGGTCTGATTTCCTCTTGTGAATAAAGATCTGTCTAATAGTTCAGTGATGGACCATTATATCTATAATTTAAAACAAATCTCTGCTCATGCTCTGCAACGTCAATAGAGCTCTGCCTGGATACAAAATTTGTATCTGCATTCAATCTGCAAACATGGTCCATGGATATCTGCAGATTCGCAGGGCTCTAACCCTTGACACAGCCAGCCACTAGAAAGGGGAGGAGGGTTTGCATCGCAAATTCTAGGCCTTGCAGCAGTACAGTTCACTAATATGTTGTATGGATGAAGGAGACAGGCAACAGGCTCTCTGTTATAATACACCGCTACACATTGTTGGTTCAAACCCCATATCTAATTAGGTCTACTCACCCCAGAAGGATTTAAGTTACTTTTTTCCCCAACTCTAAATGCAATAGGGCATTGTGGTGATGTGATCCCTGTGCTAGGGGCAGGAAATCTTGGGCTCCAATCCCAGATCTAGCACTGAAATAAAAAGTTACTGACTGTTTCCAGGGAAATTCTCAAGTTCCAGTAACAATTTTCTAATGCTCATCAGTCCCAAGATAGTCAAACAAACAAGAATTTATTTTCTTTCAGAGCGCTTGTAAAGGCCAATTTTTGTATATTTTACACACAAAGCTCTGTGGAGGGTGCTGTAAAAAACTGACTTGGGAATGAGCTCATGCAGTGGGGATAGTACGTTGACCTTTTACTCTTGGAAATCAGCGTCCATTGATTAAGAAGTGACCTGGAAGGCAGGAAAAGCAGATTCTGTTCCCAGTTCCACTGCTGACTGGCTGTGAGATCCCGGGGAATTTTCTACACTTCTTCATGCTGCAATGTCCTCGTCTGTAAAACGCTTACCCACCTTTGTAAAGGGCTTTAGTGCTATATATGTCCTGAGTATAATTATTACTGTTACATTCTTCCTTAGGGGGTGTCTGCACACACAAGTTGTCCTGTTTTACCTATCCCGGTACAGCGTATACCTGATATCATAGAGACAGTTATATTGGTAGGAAGGTGCTTTACACTGGTATAGCTATTCCTACACAGGAAGGGGAATAAGACCTTGTCTACACTAGGATTTGTCTGGTATAGCGAATAGCCTAACCTCTACAGCGAAGTTATATCAGTATAACTGTGTCCCCACTAGGGGTTGTGCTGACATGTGACATTCCCCACGTCACCAAACAACTGCACAGTCCCTCTCAATGAGCAGAGCCGCAGGGGACATTTCAGGTCAGGCATGCGCTAGGCAATGTCAGTGTAACTCCTCCTCCTGCCTGGCTGATCCAGTGAGTGACTTTCAGTGGAGGGGTTAAGGTTGTAATGCTGGTGGGATTGGGAAGCCACTCCCCTCTGGGGAGTCAGCATTCACAGCTGGGCGGAAGGAGGGGGGGCCACTCCCTCCTCTTGCGTATGCAGCTCTGTTAAGGCATGTCCTAAGAGGAAGGATTTTGCAATGGGTGTTTCGATGAGACACTTGAAACTTCCCTGGTTGTCTCCGGCTGACAAGCCTGCCAATAAACCTCAGCTCTGACACAGGGCAGCGACAGGGAGCCCTGATCTCTACCAGTGCAGCTGCAGGTGTCTGAGAAAGCTGCGGCTGAGGGAACAAATGCTCCTCATGCTTGTTAGTCTCTTTGTGCATGTTCGGGAGCCCCCAGGTGTGTGACATGTTACAACTCCCACAAGAGGTCAACAAGCCTTACAAACACTGCTACTGAAAGGCGTGGCTGGAATGGCACACGGCTGAAGGTGGAGCCCTAGCTAATATAGTGAACACTTCCTGTCTTCACATATATCCCTAAAAGGAAATCCAGCTCTGCTAGCTCCCAGCTGTGACCTTCTGGCAGGTGACTTAATAAAGATTGTGCTTTGCCTTTCCTGAAGGTCATTCGCAGAACATACAAAACAAATATCGCCATTCAGCTATTACAGTATCCTTGCTCTGCACCTTTGATACATAATCAGCTCCTTCTGTCGATAGAGTATATTTAGGGCCCTACCAAATTCACATTCCATTTTGGTCAATTTCACGGTCATAGGATTTTAAAAATCATAAATGTCATGATTTCAGCTACTTAAACCTGAATTTTCACAGTGTTGTAATTGTAGGGGTCCTGACCCAAAAAGGAGCGGTAGCGGGGTTGCAGCGTTATTGTAGGGGGTGGGGGTGTGGTACTGGTACCCTTACTTCTGCGCTGCTGCTGGCAGGGTGCTGCTCTCCGGCCGCCCAGCTCTACCCCCCTAAAATAACCTTGTGCAATTCCCTTTTGGGTCAGGACCCCCAGTTTGAGAAATGCTGATCTCCTCCATGAAATCTATATAGAATGGGGTAAAAGCACACAAAAGACCAGATTTCATGGGGGAGACCAGATTTCACAGTCCATGATATGTTTTTCATGGCTGTGAATTGGTAGGGCCCTAAGTATCTAAATGCAATAGGCCAGCATTTATTTTTACTTTTAGTTAAATCTTCAGGGTAACATAATACTCCACAACATAATAAATGCACTGTAACTCTTGGTGTATGCTAGTGTGAAAGGCTTTGAAACCAAACTTGAGCCATCAGCGTATCAGAAGTTACTTAATACTTTTTCTCTAGAGAGACACCCACTTGCTGTGTCATGATGTGGCTTTATGCATCTGGTAGGGTGACCAGACAGCAAGTGTGAAAAATTGGGACAGGGGGTTGGGGGGTAATAGGAGCCTATATAAGAAAAAGACCCAAAAATTGGGACTGTCCCTATAAAATCGGAACATCTGGTCACCCTAGCATCTGGACCCCTGTTTTAGCTTGTCCATAGGAACATGGGAAGTGCCATATCAAATCAGACCAGTGGTCCATTTAGTCCAATACAGTGGTCAGTAGCAGATGCCCCACACAGAGGTGCAAGAAACCTCAAAATTGTCAGTTAATGAATAATTTGCCACAGTGCAAATTTCTTCTATGCCCCCTCCCCGTCCCCTGCCCCAGACACCAGTTCCGGTTTGGTTTAACTCCTGAAGCTAGGGAGGTTGGATTGTTATTTGACCTACCTATCCATCTGTAGTTCTTAAAGAAAGGCCGACATGCCCATTGAAAGGTAGTGTGAGATTTTCAAAAGGGCTCAGCGTAGGTTTAACTCTGCTCTCCCTGAAACCAACACAAATTGTACCTTAACTTCAATGGAAGCACAGTTAGGCCAAGGCTGAGCGCTTGAAAATCCCACTGCAATGGCCAGGTGGTCTTTAGCGATTAGCTTGTTCCTGGTAAGTTAAATCAGTCCGAGATAAAAAATTAAGAGTTATTTTAAAAATATATACATTTCAAAGAGTACTTTCCCCAAAATATTAATTTTAATTAATTGTATATGATTTTAAAGCTCTTTAATAATAAATATTAAGGTCACTATACTAGGAATTTCCCATCATCCCTCTACTTTCACTTTGTAAATGATAGATAATAGCTATTATTCACTATTAAGAATGTAAGTGTAGCCTCTGTTTAATGTCTGGATATGGTTACATCCTACCCTGGAAAAGGAATACATTACATAATTGAATAGATCTTTTGAATCTCTAGCTGCTATGAGGGAGCCTAATACTTTTACTTGAGATGCAACCAAAAATCTGTCTTCTGACAAATGTCTGAGGTCCTAAATTTTTCTCAGAATGCAAAAAGGAATGTGTGTGTCAGCCAAATTCCAGCTTATTACAGTCCAGGAGATCATGTGCTTGCCTGATCATTTATTTTAATTGTACCCATTTGTAGTTACACAGAGTATCACTTCCTTCGCTAAATCAAACAAGGTTGGATTGAGGATAAACTGGTGATGTTACTTATTTTATCTTGTATTTCTGAGCATCACTGCTAACAGAAGGCAATATTTATTTAGAAAGACTGTCTAGCTTCCTCAATATTATATCTGGACCAAGGCATTTGGGCAGAGATCACTTTCTTCTCTGCTGGGAAGTTGGAGTGCACTTCGGGTAATATACTATTTACAACTATGTGGCCTCATTAACTGAAGTAAGAGTTAATGCACCATAGACAGCACATTAGTGCTTGTAAATCAAAATTGCTTGGACAAAAGGTACTATGCAATTGGCTACCAAAGCTCTGAGGTTTGTTCCAAGGTAATAATAGGCTATTCACATGGCTTAAACAAAATAATGTATTGTAATAACTGGTGGTGCATGTATTCCACTGCCATCAACTGGATGGAATCAGAACCACTTTGTCATGTGTCATAGGCACTGCTCTGTTAACAGATTATAAGAACTCTCCTTAGGGCCTTGTGTTTTAGGAACAGAAGAGTCAGTGTTCCTTCCTGGTTTTGTTGTGAAGTTCCATGCAGAGTGAATTGATTTAAATCAAAGCAATTTAAATCACCAATTTTATCATGATTTAAATCAGCAAGCAGGAAACCTTGATTTTAAATCAATTTTAATCTGGTTTTGCCTTTGTACAGTTTAGTTATTTTCCTAAAGAAAGGTTGATTTTCATTAGTTCGTAACTATTTAAAACATGGCCTTTAAACTAAATATACCTCCTACACTTAATTTGGTACTTCTTTTGCTAATCAAGAGAATACACCACATCTATACATGTTAAAGTTATTATATAATTGACCTTACATTTATTCAGATTTGTAATTTTTATATTTTTAATTTACTAGTGATATGTGTCAAATTCTACCTGGATGAAAATTAAATTTAAAAAGAGCATTGTAAATTTTGTTTTATTTGCATAGAATTACCTTGAATGTGCTGGATACATAAGGAAAAATATCAACAAGTTTATCAAAACATGTTTTGCATTTAAAACTGATTTATTACATAGAGGAAGTATTATCTGTAGTTAGTGACGTGTGACTGTTTCTGGTCGCCATGTCTGTCATGATTTCAGAACTAGTAGATCTCATCCTCTTACACCCCATTTCTGTTTATAGACTGGAAGAGGAAAACAAGCTTTCCTGCTTTTTTAACACCCAGTTTTTTTTAAAAACTCTGAATGAACTAGCCTTTGCACTGAACTAGTTGAATAAACTGAAAAGAAGAAAATATTCTCTCTGCACCTGGCTGAGCAGCTACTGCTGTCAAAATCTAGTTTAGACATCAAACTCTGGTTCCAGTTGCTTAGCCAGTGACTTTGACCAGTTCAGTGGTTTGAGTTTCTTTAAAATGTGGCAGTGACCATGTACTGCTTATTATTATTTTTAATTAATTTAATTATTTTAAATTGATTATAGTAAATGTAGGCCTTCCTTAGGCTTTTCATAATTTAAAATTTTAATTCTAAATAAATTTATTTTAAAAAATAAACCTGTATTTAAATTAAATTTTAAAAATCCATTTTAATTTAAAAAAAAAAAACCTAAGATTTTTATCCACCCTGGCTGTGATGTGCAGCATAGGGATAAAACTGATCGCTATGGTTTGGTTACAATAACATTTGAATGTAAAGGTCAGAAGCTTTCTACCAATCACATAAGATCAGGAAAGGCTTTAGATTGTTTTAATATATTTGGTTTGAACAGTGTGTTTCTGTACAAAACAGCTCCAGCTTTTTCATGGCAGGCTGTTCTCACCCACTGAGATGTTTAAACATACACCAGTGTCCTCCTGCAGAGGAAGGACTCGTCATTGTCTATAGCACAAATTTGCAATGTTTGCTAAATCTTTGGGAAGTTCATATCCTGCTCCAACTCACACAGTCATTTGGGGGAAAGCTCTGATCCTAAACAAAATCCCTATGGATTAATCCTTTCTAACAATATAGACATCTCCAGAATCCACCCCCAACCCCAAACACCCACACTTTCATCCATGCACTGCCTCGACCACTGGAAATCATAAAGCTGAGCCTGGTGTCCAGTTTAGGAATACAGGAATTGCCTGGCTGGATCTATCTAGGTGCACCCAGTCCAATATATGGTCTCTGGCAGTGACCAGCACCAGATGCTTCAGAAGAAAGTGTAAGAAACCACAATAGCAGATTGGGGTAATCTGCCCTTCACATTTGGTCGCATCCTGATCTCTAATAGTCTGATATTGGCATAAGTCTGAAGCATGAGGTTTTATATCCCTGTCAACATTTCTATCATCATTAACTATAACTCCAGTGACTCTTGTTATCCTTATAAATGTCCAATCTCTTTCTGAATCTTGCAGAATTCTTGGCCATGAATTTCCTGTGGCAATGAGTTTCACAGTCTTAGAGCTTATCTACACAGGAAGATTGACCGAAATAGCCAGTGTGGACACTATTCCAGAGTAACTACTCCAATTTGGAAGTGCACTAATTATTCTGGAATAAAAGTGACTTTTATTGCAAAATGGAATGGCTGCACAGGGAGCTATTCTGGAATAGATCATTCTGTAATTGCTATTCTAGTCAATTTCCTAAGGTGGACAATCCTGGAGTCTTAGGGCTGGTCTATACAAACAGTTAGGGCTGGTCTATACAAACACCCTGGTAAACTGGGGTGTAAATCTATAGCAGGGTAGCCTGCCGTGCACTGTCTGGCCGTGTGGACGCTGCTACCATGCACTAAAAGTTCCATAGTGCCCTGTGATCAACTCTGCTTTGAAACAGGCGTCGATCAAAACAAACCACAGAACTGTTAGAGCGCAGTAGCAGAGTCCCCACGGCCAGACAGTGCACGGCAGGCCACTGGGCTGTAGATTTGCACCCCGGCTTACTGTGCACTAACTGACCTAACCCTTAGCTTGCAGCGCTTGTTTACATTTGTAACAAAGAAAAAGTAAGGATCCACATATGCTTCAGTGTTTGCATGGTCAGGGCCTATGTGTGAGTAGCATGGGGAACAACTGTGGCTGTCTGATAAGAGAGGGGATCTGATTCCAACTCAAAGAGAGGAGTGGGTCACACTATGTGTGTTAATTTCAGAGAAACATGATGTCGACTGATCTAGCTTTGCCCGGCAGCATAGGAAATGCATCTAAAAGAGTCTGACCACAGTCGGTGCTGTAACCACTACCTTTTAGACTTAATAGTGTCATATTTTAGATTGGATACCTAAGGGGGAAAAAGCACCACTGTTAATATACTAATCAACCCCCTCTGCCCCCAAAGGGAACCTAATTACAAACACAAGGCCCTGATGAGCCCTTTAAACTTCAACAGGAATCCTCAATGTTATGCAAATATGCCAACTACGTACAGGCAGCAGGGACAGGGCACAGGACTCAGGGCTGCTCAAGGACGTGACACACCTGCTTTTTCTGGTCTAAACCAGCTGTGCAACCTGTAAACTAGGTGCTTTACAAGGCAGATTGCTCCAGCAAGTACAGGTGTCTCCGTGCCTGGATTGGTCTAAACTGAATGAGGCCAGCCACGTCACTCAGGCACCCTAAATAAAACCAACATGGTGGATTTGGTTTAATAATCCTGGTTAGGACAGACTTCGGTTGGTTTTAAAAAATTCTCTCTTCTTCTAAATACAGTAAGACCTCACTCATTCATGCACTCACACTAAAGTCCAGGAGACACACTGTGGATTTCTGAATTAGAGAAATGTGATCAGGAATTCAGTGATCCAGCCGCACACGCTGTGGCTCATTAACTGGTCGGGGAAAGTGTCATTTCCTTTTTGTACCATGAGGCCTTATTGCAGCACTTGGGTATTCACCTTTACTGAGAAGTAAGGGGGAGGTTGCTGGATTTTTTGTTTGTGTTTTGGTGGGTATGACTGGGTTTGTGGAATAGCTCGTTGAGAGTTAATGCAGCTCTGATTTAAGTACTTATGTGTTTACTTAGAACTTTAAGAATGTAATTATCTATTAATCAAAGGGTAGGTTATTCACAGGACAGATCCTACTCTGGGTGCTTAGATAGCGCACTGGACAGCTTACAGCTGTCCATATTTATCTTACATTGTCCACAGTGAGGAGAGTCTTGCAGCTGAGGCACCGGACCGGGACTGATCTCTGGTCAGGCCTGGGCTGTACCACACACTCCCTGTGTGAACACGGTGAAGGCCCTTAAGGTACGTCAACATTGCTCCCTGCCTGGGTCGACAGACTGTTGGTAGCGGGGCTCCTGCTAGCACGCTCAGAATAGCTGCATGGATGTTACAGTACAGACAGAGGCTCAGGCTAGCCACCTGAGCTCAGACACAGGGGGTAGGCTGGGCTTGAGCTCAGCAGTCTAGCCCAAGCCTCTGCCAGTGCCTCAGTGTCCACACCACTCTTTTTAGTGCACTAGTGCGAGCCCCGCTAGCATGAGTCTGTCTGTGTGGGCTCGGAGGCTCATTCACAGCTGCCGTGTAGACATACCCTTCGGCCCAGACCCTCAGTGATATTTACACTCCTAACTTCCATTGGTTTCAACGGAAATTAGAAATTTAAATAGCGATGAACATCTGGGCCTTAATCTCTCTGTACCCCAGTTCCCCACTGGTAAAACAGGGGTGATCATACTTCCTTCTCCCCACCATTTGTCTGGTCTGTTTAGACGATAAACTTTTCTGGGCAAGGACTGTTTCTCCTTGTCTAGCGTCTAACACAAAGGCTCTTTGATCACAGTGAGGGTTTCTCAGTGCTACTATAATAATAATAACAAGCCTTGCTGAAGCTGGATGCAAACATCTCCCTTATTTCTCTGACTCCCTTGCAGGCTGAAACAGAATAGCTTCGATTTAATAGAAGAACAACAGAACCCCACTATCATATATCTCAGCTCTGGTGCACTTTGGTGCACGCTACAAGCCTGTGTGAAAGGGCAACGTTTGATTGTGGGTTGTTTGATTTGATTGTTGATTCTCTTGTGACAGTTCATGCACAAAGCACTTCACGTTAATTAGCTCTGATGGTTTTTGTTTCGCAGAGGGGCTCAATCACTCTCTTTCTTTGTCAGTGGAATATCTGGCACAGTCACACATTTTTAAAACTTATTTTCCCGTTTTGTCTTTTTTGTCTATCAAGTTCCTGTCTTTCCTAGGAGTGTGTGGACTTGCCGCAAACTAGCAAACATTGTTCTGTGTCTCTAGCTACCTGCCAGCAAATATGTTTAAGGTTAGCATATCTCCAGTAACAGCTGAGCTCACCACCTAAAGCAGAGCAGGGAGCTGCAGTGTTTGCATTGCTTGATGAATAGGAGTTTCGTGCACCAAACAACTGCAGAAATAGGTCTGCCACTGTGAGGTGCTGAGCATGGGAGCTGAGGACGTTTAACACCGTGTAGAGCCCTTAAGGAGACTCCACCTCTAGCAGGTGAAGCACAGAATGAGCTTAGGCCTTGGCAAGTGCATAAAAGGAGAAATGGATATTCAGCTACGTTGTTTCAAAACATCTTCTCATGTTCAGCCCTTTATATGGATACAATGTGACTATATAATAAAGGAAAACCATAACGCTTTCAAAGGTCTGCCTCCAGCAGCCAGGATCCCCAGAACTTCACTGTCCTTCCCTACAGCTATAGCTAGTCCGGCATCAGATGCCTTTATACCAGTATAACTGCATTCATACTGGGGGTCTGTACCCCTTTTACCATAGGGCTGTAGTTAAAGCAGTACAACTTGTGTGTGTAGACAAGGCCTTAGAGACTGAAGCTCCATCCCAGAGCCATTCTATCCTTCCTAGAAAAGATGTGGCCTGATCCTGAGGCCAGTAAACTCAGAGGGAGACTTTTCATCAACTTCAGCAGGCTTTGGATCAGGCCCATGGTTCCTTTGAAAGGATTCCAGGTGGACAAATCTCAGACCAGCTTGGACACAGAAATCAATTTAAGTCAGTTTCAGTTATTTAGCATAAGTGGCACTTTCAGGCTCTCAAGGGGGGGCCATGTTTGGGATGCAAGCACCACATCTGTACTGGGTTTAGGCCTTGTGAAAACAGGGTGTTTACAAAAATAAATGTTGAGCCAAATCTGAGTGACAGTCTCCCTTGAGATGGTGTATGAAACACATTCACGCAAACCGTGTTTCACTGCAACCCAGTTCAATGGGGTTTTATTTTCAACCCAGAACTCCAGGGCTAGCTGAGGGTTCAACTTTGCCATCTTTACTCATGTCAGGTCGTACCTTATTCCATGAGCAGTACCAGTGGCAATGACAAGGAATACCCCTGGCACAGAAAACTTGCCCTGCCCCTAGGGCATATTAAGCAAGGGGCAGAAGGAACTATGGTTCGAGTATTCTTATGCTCAACTATTTCCCAGCTGCTGCAAGGTCCAAAAGGGCCATGGCAGCTGGAGCACAGGTTAGGAAAGCCCCCAGGTGTGCCATAAGAATGGTCAGACCAATGGTCCATCCAGCCCAATATCCTGTATTCCGCCAAGGGCCAGTGCTTCAGAGGGAATGAACAGAACAGTCAATAATAGTGATCCATCCTCTGTAGTCCTCTCCCAGCTTCTGGCAACCAGAGGCTAGGGACACTTAGAGCACGGGGTTGTGTCCCTGACCATCCTGGCTAATAGCCATTGATGGACCTATCCTCCATGAACTTATCTAGTTCTTTTTTTGAATCCTGTTTTGGCCTTCACGACATCCCCTGGCAATGAGTTCCATGGGGTGATGGTGAAAAAGTACTTCCTTTTGTGTGTTTTAAACCTGCTGCCTATTCATTTCATTGGGTGACCTCTAGTTTGTGTGTTATGTCTTAGGAGTAAATGACATTTCCTTATTCACTTTCTGCATCGCAGTCAAGATTTTATAGACCTCTATTATATTCCCTCTTAGTCATCTCTTCTCCAAGGTGAAAAGTCCATCTTTTTAATCTCTCTCACATGGAAGTTGTTCCATACCCCTAATAATTTTTGTTGTCCTTCTTTGTACCTTTTCTAATTCTAATATATCTTCTTTGAGAAGGGGCTACCAGATCTGCAGTGTGTCTGAACTAGCCCCAGGTCACTTCAAGATAGGCTCCCCTCTCCCTGTGCAGGGATGATCCAAGGGCATTCAATGGGATGACTTGCAGAGTAAGGTAGTACTCAGCCACAGTAAGGGAGGCACAGTGCAGCCCTCGTGATGTCAGTGAGATTACTCACAAGAGAAAGCTCTGAGCGCCGTGAGCGTCATTATGCAACATTCTTGTTCATGTCAAACAATCTGACCTTAACTGTTTGACATGAACAAGAATGTTGCCTAACGAAGCCTGGCAGTTGTGGAATGAGAGTGTAAATATAACAGCAATATGCAGGTGGTTTTGACATTCCCAATTTGCTGAGTGAGCTGCATGAGTTTATGAGTATCGTGCTTGCCTGTTGTTTCTATGCTCTGCATCAGTGCAAACAATTACAGCTGGGAAGTAACATGGTGCCAAACACCCAGAACAACTCCTCTACTGCTGGGGGCCTGGGGCGTGTCTACGTGTCTTCCGGCAACTCGCAGAAGCTACTAGATCGCACGCCCTGGTTCTCATGGGTGACTTTAATTTTCCTGATATTTGCTGGGAGAGCAATACAGCGGTGCATAGACAATCCAGGAAGTTTTTGGAAAGCGTAGGGGACAATTTCCTGGTGCAAGTGCTAGACGAGCCAACTAGGGGGGGAGCTTTTCTTGACCTGCTGCTCACAAACAGGGAAGAATTAGTGGGGGAAGCAAAAGTGGACGGGAATCTGGGAGGCAGTGACCATGAGTTGGTTGAGTTCAGGATCCTGACACAGGGAAGAAAGGTAAGCAGCAGGATACGGACCCTGGACTTCAGGAAAGCAGACTTTGACTCCCTCAGGGAGCGGATGGGTAGGATCCCCTGGGGGACTAACATGAAGGGGAAAGGAGTCCAGGAGAGCTGGCTGTATTTCAAGGAATCCCTGTTGAGGTTACAGGGACAAACCATCCCGATGAGTCAAAAGAATAGTAAATATGGCAGGCGACCAGCTTGGCTTAATGGTGAAATCCTAGCGGATCTTAAACATAAAAAAGAAGCTTACAAGAAGTGGAAGGTTGGACATATGACCAGGGAAGAGTATAAAAATATTGCTCGGGCATGTAAGAATGAAATCAGGAGGGCCAAATCGCACCTGGAGCTGCAGCTAGCAAGAGATGTCAAGAGTAACAAGAAGGGTTTCTTCAGGTATGTTGGCAACAAGAAGAAAGCCAAGGAAAGTGTGGGCCCCTTACTGAATGAGGGAGGCAACCTAGTGACAGAGGATGTGGAAAAAGCTAATGTGCTCAATGCTTTTTTTGCCTCTGTCTTCACTAACAAGGACAGCTCCCAGACTGCTGTGCTGGGCATCACAACATGGGGAGTAGATGGCCAGCCCTCTGTGGAGAAAGAGGTGGTTAGGGACTATTTAGAAAAGCTGGACGTGCACAAGTCCATGGGGCCGGACGAGTTGCATCTGAGAGTGCTAAAGGAATTGGCGAATGTGATTGCAGAGCCATTGGCCATTATCTTTGAAAACTCGTGGCGAACGGGGGAAGTCCCAGATGACTGGAAAAAGGCTAATGTAGTGCCAATCTTTAAAAAAGGGAAGAAGGAGGATCCTGGGAACTACAGGCCAGTCAGCCTCACCTCAGTCCCCGGAAAAATCATGGAGCAGGTCCTCAAGGAATCAATCCTGAAGCACTTACACGAGAGGAAAGTGATCAGGAACAGTCAGCATGGATTCACCAAGGGTAGGTCATGCCTGACTAATCTAATCGCCTTCTATGATGAGATTACTGATTCTGTGGATGAAGGGAAAGCAGTGGATGTATTGTTTCTTGACTTTAGCAAAGCTTTTGACACGGTCTCCCACAGTATTCTTGTCAGCAAGTTAAAGAAGTATGGGCTGGATGAATGCACTATAAGGTGGGTAGAAAGTTGGCTAGATTGTCGGGCTCAACGGGTAGTGATCAATGGCTCCATGTCTAGTTGGCAGCCGGTGTCAAGTGGAGTGCCCCAGGGGTCGGTCCTGGGGCCCGTTTTGTTCAATATCTTCATAAATGATCTGGAGGATGGTGTGGATTGCACTCTCAGCAAATTTGCGGATGATACTAAACTGGGAGGAGTGGTAGATACGCTGGAGGGCAGGGATAGGATACAAATTGGAGGATTGGGCCAAAAGAAACCTGATGAGGTTCAATAAGGATAAGTGCAGGGTCCTGCACTTAGGACGGAAGAACCCAATGCACAGCTACAGACTAGGGACCGAATGGCTAGGCAGCAGTTCTGCGGAAAAGGACCTAGGGGTTACAGTGGACGAGAAGCTGGATATGAGTCAGCAGTGTGCCCTTGTTGCCAAGAAGGCCAATGGCATTTTGGGATGTATAAGTAGGGGCATAGCGAGCAGATCGAGGGACGTGATCGTTCCTCTCTATTCGACATTGGTGAGGCCTCATCTGGAGTACTGTGTCCAGTTTTGGGCCCCACACTACAAGAAGGACGTGGATAAATTGGAGAGAGTCCAGCAAAGGGCAACAAAAATGATTAGGGGTCTGGAACACATGACTTATGAGGAGAGGCTGAGGGAACTGGGATTGTTTAGTCTGCAGAAGAGAAGAATGAGGGGGGATTTGATAGCTGCTTTCAACTACCTGAGAGGTGGTTCCACAGAGGATGGTTCTAGACTATTCTCAGTGGTAGAAGAGGACAGGACAAGGAGTAATGGTCTCAAGTTGCAGTGGGGGAGGTTTAGGTTGGATATTAGGAAAAACTTTTTCACTAGGAGGGTGGTGAAACACTGGAATGCGTTACCTAGGGAGGTGGTAGAATCTCCTTCCTTGGAAGTTTTTAAGGTCAGGCTTGACAAAGCCCTGGCTGGGATGATTTGATTGGGGATTGGTCCTGCTTTGAGCAGGGGGTTGGACTAGATGACCTCCTGAGGTCCCTTCCAACCCTGATATTCTATGATTCTATACGTAGCTACACAAACTTATGAGCAATCCTGGGGTGGGTTTCAGGGTGATGAAACAAAGGTTTGCTTTTCACTTCTCCCCCTTCTCTTCCCTGAACCAGGTGGCCTGGCTCAGACAAGTCACTGGTTTGACCTCCCAGCAATTCCCAGTCAGGATGTGAGTGACTAAATTACTGAGATGGGTCCAAACTGCAAAGTGTGATCCTACATCCAAACTTCCCCAAAGCTGAGGGTTTAGGCTGCTCTTTCACCACTTCTAGGGAGTCCTTGGCTCTTTTAGTCTGTCCAGCTGGGTTTTACTTTGCCAGGAGTGCCTCGTCTTGCTTTGACAGTCACAATAACATAGAGCAGTAAAGGTGAAAGAACATTTTTAAACGTCCAGATCAATACCATTTTTGACTGCTTGTGGTTTGTAACTTTTTTCCATTCATTTGCTCAGTTGTGTTTGTTCCTGGCCATTGCTGATCCCTAGTCTAACAGCAAGAGCAAAGTAGAAAGACGAAAAAAGAAAAGGTGTGAAAATCCGACATGAAATCTTAAGTCCTCTGCTTCAAAGCCCTTTTTTAAACAAGATGGTCTGAAATCTAGTTTACTGAAGATGTATCGAAATGCTGACCGTTTCAAATACAAATTTGCTGCATTGATAAAATCAGTTGTGTGAATACTGTACAAATAAAGGCAGCAGCTGGGGGCCCGGGTCAGATACGAAAGTGAGGAGAGCTGTACAAATGCGAAGAAGGATTCCTAACACATTGGCTGGCAACACCTTTAACTCAGGAGAGACAGATGGTTTGAGGCCTGATCCAAAGCCCAAGGAAGTCAGTGGGAGTCTTTCCATTGGGTTCAGTGGGCTTTGGATCAGGCCCTCAGTGGGCTACGCTGCAGGTGTGGCATAGATAAGCTCCCTGGTTCAAAGTCCAAGAAGGCTGAATCAGCACTTCATCCTCCCAGGGTGGGAACATGGAGTGCCAGGAGGTGTGCTGTGTGGAAGGGCTCGTTTCGAAAAGCCTTTTAAATCCAAAGTCCTGTCAGCACGGACTTTAAAGATCTTTGGACTCTTCTTATAAGAGTTAAGATTTTCCCAGGGTACATCTACACTGCGATAACCTCCCCTTCCCAGGGGGTCTCAGACAGAGCCCGGGCTCCAGCCTGAGCCCAAAGGTCTGCACTGCAATTTTATAGCCCCACAGCCCGAGCCCCCGCAGGCCCCAGTCAGCTGACCCGGGTCAGCCACAGCCATGCCGCAGGTCTTTTATTGCAGTGCAAACATACCCTCAGTGTCTTTGTTAAAGAAATGTCCCTTTCCATGGCACTGTTGTGCAATGCGCTTCCTACTAGTATCTCCTCCAGAGGCTGTGTTTCAGTGATGAAGACGTACACTGTATAGTATACCCATCACTTAGACCTGGACTGAACACTCTCGAATACTGGGAAAGTTCAGAGTTGGATTGGCACTTTGCAACTGGCCCACATCTCTGTAATGGGCCAAACCAAAACCCAGGGCCCAAACACCCTGCATTTTGGAAAAGTTTGGATTTGAACTTCACAAGACAAGCATATTGCTAGTATAAAAGTGAAACACTTTGGGATCCTAGGGGCAGTGTAAAGGTCAAGCAATTTTAGCTGAAATCAGGTCAGTAGATTATTTCCAGAGGATGAATGCTCTTGTGGATTGGGATTTAGGAGACGTTGGGTCAATTCCCAGCTCTGCCACAGACTCCCTGTGTGACCTTGGTCAAGACACAATCTCTGTGCCTCGGTTCCCCTTCTGTAAAACAAGGATAATAATTCTTCCTTTCTCCCACTCTTTTTCTGATTTGTCTATTTAGGCAGGAAACTCTTCAGTTTAGGGACCGTGCTTTTGTACAGCCCCTAGCACAATGGGGCAATGATCTTGGGTGTTACATTTAGGCACGGCTAGAATACTAGTTAATCACTCCAGCGTTAGCAACCTGGAGAAATGGTCTGCATCCTTCCAAAGACAATCACCAACTGAAACATTATGATTGGGCCTCATCCCTACTACAAGGCTGCCTGTGGTAGGAGGCTGCTTATCTTTGTTGCCAATGGGATTGTATCCCAGGCTAAATAACCTTCCTGCCACCTGCAAAAGTAAAGACCTTGTAAGGGACCATTAAAGAGCAGCCTGCTATGCACACGCACGTGTTGGCTACGCTCCAGCTTTCAGAGTAAGGCAGTGAACTCCCAGAACCGGAAAGTTCAGTCCTATTTGCTTCTCAGACGATGTCTCCTCATATATAGCAGCACCTGCCAGTGACTCTGAGGGGGGGAATGTAGAGACTGACCTCAGTCTGTGGGCTGGTCTCTTATGAAATGTGGCGGCTCACCCCAAATGCAGAGAGGGGGTTGCGGCACTGAGATTAGGGGCCTGCTACCACACAATTCATTCCATGTTACGGCATTGTCAGTTCAGTTACATGGGGCTGGATTCCCTTTGCCAATTAGTGTCTTTAATTAGTGGCCTAAGCGCACTCACAATTACACTTCATTCATTCAGTCTTTACAAAGGGACAAGAACTGGCTTTCATGGAGATGGAGCGTTCTAGCCCTCAGGAAAGTGAGGAGCTGGCAGAATGTACTAGATACATTGCACTACGCAAGCTGCCTTGTATTCCTGAGCCCCTAAGCAGACACTGCCGATCGCTCTAATTTCCAGAGTATCCACAGGGATCCAGACTGTGACCATGACATTCATATAATTACAGCTGAGGCCTGCTTGTGGAATCTGAAAAGAGAGTCTCTGTAGTTACTGTGGCACCTGGCCTCATCAGCCTAATTCATGCCTGTTGCTAGGAATGAGACTTTGGGCAACTCAGTTCCCCTCATTAGTAGAGGGAGTAATACCCCCCAACTAGTGCACAGAGATGGTATGCGTACCACTTTGTGCTGAATGGAGCTGCAAAGCTGGAATTGTTTTTCAAACTTCCCCAAATCCAGTGTGCTAAAGTCAAGGCCAAGTGCAAAGTTTGGATCAGTCCATTCCCACTCTTCGGGGAACGTTTGGATCCAGAGTCATGGTTCGGGCTGTTATAGAAAGAGGGGCCAGTTGCACAGAGGTCAGGTGCAGTTTTGGTCTTGAATCATTTCTCTCTTTTGGTTACTATTTGTAAAGTGCTTAGAAAGATCCCAAGCAGGCAGTGCTAGCCCACTGGGGGCCCTAAACAGGAATATTTTTGCCCTGCCTCCAACACATAGTAAAAAAGCAAATATCTCCTCGCCCCTTCCCTTGAGCTGCTCAGGGCCCTAAGCAGTTGCTTAGTCTGTTTATGCCTAGCACTGGCTGTGGTCCCCAACCAGAGCACGAGATCCAGCCCATCCCCTGGCATCTGGGGGACTTTGGCCCTGACTCTGAACTTTGTGACTAAGGCCCATCTCCTGTGATCATGCTGGCAATGCACTGCCCCTTGCATTCCTACACCCTTCTGCTAGATGGACTTCAGACTAGCATGCCTGACATGACACAGGTGTGGGGCGGGCAACACTTGGTTGAATGAGAAAGTAAAGTCCAACCACGCTGACCTAGCACTGGAGGTGATGATGCCTGTGCTAGCTGGGCTCTTACGGGAGGAAAACGAGAGCTGACTGAAGTCTTAGGAAGGGCTGGCTCTCCTTTAGCTCACAGCTATTCCAAGCATTTAGCACCATCGGCCTCCCAGAGCCACGGGCAAATATTGAATATGAGCCTGTGTGTAGCCTTTCTGCGTCAACAGGTCTTTAGCAGAGGATTTACAGCGGCTGGGCTGCCAGGAGGTTGTCACCGTGCCAGTGAGCAGGATGTTGGGAGCCTTAGCTCTGCCTAGGGTGACCAGACAGCAAAGTGTAAAAAATCGGGACAGGGGGTGTTGGGGTAATAGGAGACTATATAAGAAAAAGATACAAAAAACAGGACTGTCCCTATAAAATCAGGACATCTGGTCACCCTAGCTCTGCCTAAGATCTTATTTGTACAGTAACTGTTTGAGTGGCAATGTGCACAGGGAATCATTAACGTCAATCAGCAGCTGAGCCTGGACCAGACAGAGCCCCCACAGACATGAGATTGTCAATATGCCGGAGGAGGTTTTATGTAAAAACCACCATCATAACAGACACCCTTTAGGTAGTGTGCTTTAGGGTATCAGCCTGGGACCCAGGAAACCTGGGTTCAAATCCTGACTCCTCCACTAGGTTGCTGGGTCACCTTGGGTAAGTCTTTTCCCTTCCCCAGGGGTCTGTTTTCCCAATAATGGCACTGACCTCCTCCGTAGCATGCTTGAGATCTCCTGCTGAAAGTGCTTGCCAAGAGCTAAGTATTACTAACACCTAATTAATTTCAGCAAAGAGGTCAATGACTGGAGACTGAATTCCCTCTCAGAAAGGATTCTCCCTCCCCGCTCAGGTTGAAGTATATGGGGAGAATGATGTAAGGAAACTTGCCATACGACTGCCTGTGCTTTCTATTGGTGAGTAAAGAGAACATTTACATTATTAATATGACAGGTTTCAGAATAGCAGCCGTGTTAGTCTGTATTCGCAAAAAGAAAAGGAGGACTTGTGGCACCTTAGAGACTAACCAATTTATTTGAGCATAAGCTTTCGTGAGCTACAGCTCACTTCATTGGATGCATCCACTGAATGCATCCGATGAAGTGAGCTGTAGCTCACGAAATCTTATGCTCAGATAAATTTGTTAGTCTCTAAGGTGCCACAAGTCCTCCTTTTCTTATTGTTAATATGGGCCATGTTCCACTGGGCGCCAACACTTGGAAAAAGGCATGTTACAGAAATGCCATGAAGTACACACAACGATGTCTATCATGTACCAAATGCTTTTAACTGGTGTTCTTGAGTTTTCTTAGCTTGATTAAATCTCTCCCCCCTCCCCGACGGAGCCCATTGCGTGGAATGGATTGCTCCACACTGGAATGGTTTGTGAAAGTGGAATGTGAGAGCAAAAAAATAAAAGGATCAAATTCTCTTCTCCATTACACTGGTTCAACCCTACCAGATAATGGCCCATTCACTGCCACTAGATGAAGACTCCATGGCAAATGTACCAACATTCTGATTTTTACAGACCGCATTTTTTAGGACTCAGCTCCTCTTGAGCCTAGCCTGTATGGTGGAGCCTAGTACAAGTCAGTCTAAGCACCATCCTGCTGTACTCGAACCAGGCCCACCAGCAGGTCTCCCGCAGCACCACCACTTGCAAAAGTAGATTCAGTACTCACCCTCATCGTAAGTCTACGCAGCCGTGATTTCACAGCCTCACGTTTCCACCTCACACTACAGGGGGCTAGTGGGAGGAGAGAAGTTCCAGCGGCATGGACCATGTAAGCCACGTGCCAACAGGAAGCCCCCAAACAGCAGCATTTCAGGAAACCCCTTGCAATTCAGTAACATCTAGCAACCAGCCCCTAATTACTGAACCCATGTGTGTGGCACACAAGGGTTCTCCACCCAAATATCTGACCTAGAGCTGCCTGATTGGGATGAAGCATTAACGTATGTTGAGGGAAAGGGAAGTGCTCTCTCTCAGTGTAACTCATACCCCTAGCAGCTGCTTGACTTTTAAATACCAGGCCACAATAAGCACAAGTTGCTGAGTTACTCTGCTCCTGTGTGTGGACTGGTTTGTAAATGACCTTCATCTGTTATATACAGGTTGGGAGGGAGAGGGTCATAGTGAAAGAATGGAAAGGCCATGTGTGAAAAAAAAAAAAAACAAATCACATAGCAAAGGCTCTTGGGTAGGTAATCTGGGGAATGCAGAGGTGCCTGCTCCATAGTGTCTCATTTAGTTCCCTGGTGCCATTGTATAGTCAATTACCTAAAGTTCATGCTCCATCACATTCTTGAAAAAAGAAAAGGAGTACTTGTGGCACCTTAGAGACTACATTTATTTGAGCATACGCTTTTGTGAGCTACAGCTCACTTCATCGGATGCATTCAGTAGCTCACAAAAGCTTATGCTCAAATAAATTTGTTAAGTCTCTAAGGTGCCACAAGTCCTCCTTTTCTTTTTGTGGATACAGACTAACACGGCTGCTACTCTGAAACCTACCACATTCTTGGACATCCAACTGGTCTTGCTGGACTAGAAGCAAAATGCTCTGCACCTTCACACCGCCACTCACAGAAGCATTACCTGAGGGTGGAAGCCCTGGCAAGCTGGTAGGAGACAATATTCCAAGTATGAATTCAGAGTGCCAATCACGCATAGCCAAATAGTGCCTGCCCTTAGATTACTGCTGTAATTAATGAGGTTGTGCCTTCTAATTCAGAATTAATTTTCAACAGTAAAAATGACTCTTGGCACTGTGTAAGGCAACTGTAGGGCTATTTGTGTGAGTCACACCACTCCATTTTGATCTTATTGGAAAAATGGCTCTGTTTGAGTTAGAGACTGAGGCTAAGGGTGGTGGTTTAGGAAAGGGCCTGGAGTGACCTTCCCTCCTTAAAGTCAGGTTTAGGGATGGGAGGGATGCATCCGAACAGGATAGATGCACCAAGTATCCCATTGCCCTATATTAATGTAAGCTACACCTGCACATCTAGGTGGGGCAATACCATAGCTGCATTTCCTTTGTGGGTTAAAGGGATGAGGTAGAGGTTATGTAGTACCAAGCAAGGTCCAGTGGCTGTTGATTTTTAGGTAGGCTATGTAACCCAAAGAAAGCAAGCTCATGTTTAATAGGGCTGGTCTTCATTGCAGTTAACCCAGACTCTGATCCAGCTCCCCTCCATGCACAAAAAACCTCTCCCCCATATGGGGTAGTGCTTTCTACCCAAGCACATTGCTCACACTTGGGCTAGTGATTCCCCCCCGCCCAACCCCCTTCTATGGGCATTGCTCCCTGTTGCCTTCCCATAACTCCCTCTGGTTGCTTAAGTTCTCCCCCAATTCACAGGGAATAAGAGTGGCTCAATTTACTGCAACACTAAGCAGAGGATAGTCCCCCCACAAGTCCCAGTGCCTCACCTGAGCCTGGATACACTTCAGTGGACATGCTTGGGTAAGGCCTTGCTGAGTGGCTGCTCACAGCTGGACAAGACCATCCTCGGTGCTCACAATCAAGCATGAATCACTCAAGCTAACTCTGCAGGGAGGACATACCCATACCTGACTGTTTTTGCTCTTAAATATGGATTCAGTAATTTCAGCCACTTCCTTGAAATTCTTACACTGAGAGACTAGTTTTCCAAGTGAGTTAATCCATCACCCCCTTGCATACCTTTCACTGGGAGTTCTGGCTACATCAGACATGGGTTAAACCATTTCTGGCTCCTTATCTGCCTAGAGCATGGCTAGTTTTAATCTCAAGCTTTTGCTAGCACCAGTAGGCAGGGGGGCACTGCTGGCCTCTTATCACTTAACAGCTACCTTATCTATACAGGCACCGGGAGCTCCATGGAGATTTGCATTAAGATATCAGTGCAGACAAGGCCTGTACATACTGGGAATTGTTTGAGATTGGGGCTTTAAAGGAAACAGACAGTTAGGTAGTATCCCTTTCTTCTCCCCATCAAGAGGGCACATGACAAGAAATACACCCTGTTTGTGGATTAGCCAGTTATTCAAACACTTTCCTATTAGCACAAGCATTAGAAAACTTAGGTTTACCTGGACTATGACATCTCCTTAGACCCCACCCCCGAGTGCTACTAGGAGTTTCTCTACTTCTTCCAGCATTTTCCCCACTGCAGCTGCTGGCAGAGTTTCCCGAAAAGAGGTAAAGCAAGTACAACACTAGTAGAGTCGGTTCTGGATTTTTTTTTTTATTATTATTTCCTCAGACTTGTTATTTAAACAGGAGTGCCTGAAATAAAAACATTTGAGTCCCATCATCAGGGGAATGACTTGATAAAGACAGAGGTCAGGTGAGCATGACAGCTGCCCTTTGCTAAACAGTACGGATACCAGTTGTAATTGATACAGTTTTGACAGTCCATGAATGGTCAGAGTAAGTTACATAATACAACATGCCAGTTCACACGAGGAAGTAACTTAAGTGTACTTCTTGATTTCATCGTACAATACTAAGACAAAAGCACCACCCATTCCTCTGAGTACATTGGACCATGCACCCTTGAAGAACGCCTTGGACCCTTCATCCCGAGCAATCTTTCGCCAGCAGTCAATTGTACCAGAGTACATGATGTCAGCTGTGGAAAGTACAGAGATTGTTAATGAGAGGAGTCTCATGGACTAGGATCTTGCCCAGGTCAGTAGTGGCTCAGCAAGGCTGTCTGCTTTGAATGAATTACATTTCTGAGCTTGTGCTCTAGTGTTATTAGGCATTTAATTGTTTATCTTTTACTACACTTGCACCACTAATGGCATCTCATGTCTATACTGAGATGTAACAGGCAAGAATTTGAGTTTTACTGTCTATAGCAACTGCACTAACATCTCAAGGGTTGGGTTTAGCAGCTGCATAAAGGCAAGTCTTCACTGCAAGTCATCCCAGGAGATATGCTGCTCTACCACTGTCATGGCTTAAACCAGAAGCACCACCATCTGCTGGGAGTTCTTCCGCAGATTGTTTATATGCAACAGAGTGTCTGGATGTATTCTAGACAAAGGGCTGCATGGTCTCATGGAGCAAGGAACTCAAGCTCTAATCCTGGTCCAGCCAGTGACTTGCTGCACATGCTGGGAAAGATGGACTGTTCTGCCTATAAATGGATCTCATATGTCTCACCAGAGCATTGATAGGACTTTTACTCAGAGTAGTATAACTGCTAAAGCAATAGACAATCTGGCTAGCCAGGGCATCAAAGGAAACCAACATCCATTTACAAGACTCCACTTCTGAACCATGAAGTCCTGCCTGCCCAAACCCTTCTGATCCCATGGGCCTTGAAACAGAGGTAGAGTTCTCTGCACCCATCTTGCATCTCTGGACAGAGAGGTTTCTTTGGGAATGCCCACCCACATTATGTTCTACATGGGACTTAGATACATACTTGCTTTACGCCCTGACTGCATCATCATACGACGGCGGACAGTATCAAATGGATAGGAGGTCAAACCAGCAACAGCAGTAACTGTCTGAGCAATCATCCAGCTGACAATGATGTGGGTGTTCTTTGGGTCAGGAAGCATTCCTATGGAGGGAGGAGATCAGATTAATACCACCAAATCACTGTATATTATAATACCAAAGTAAATCATTTTTCTGCATTAGAGTCTAGACTTTCTTCTAACAGCCTTAATGTTGTTTAGCTTCTTCTGCATTTTAAGAAGTTAGTTCAAAGGACCTACCCTTTGCAGTGTCATAGATGCCAAAATAGGCAGCTCTGTAGATAATGATACCCTGAACGGATACATTGAAGCCTTGGTACAGGCCCTTAAGACCATCAGACTTGAAGATCTTGACCAGGCAGTCACCAAGACCCTTGAATTCTCTGTCGGCTCCAGCTTTACCCACATCAGCTGCCAGACGGGTACGGGCAAAGTCAAGAGGGTAGACAAAACACAGAGATGTAGCACCAGCAGCACCACCAGATGCCAGGTTACCAGCAAAGTAACGCCAGAACTGGGTTCTTTGATCCACGCCACCCAGGAAGATCTGCTTGTATTTGTCTTTGAAAGCAAAGTTGAGGGCCTGAGTAGGGAAGTATCTGATCACATTAGCCAGGTTGCCACGCCAGAAGGACAGGACACCCTGCTCTTTGGGGATACGGACAACACAGTCAATGATGCCCTTGTATTGCTGGTCTGCTGCAATCTGCTTGCTTGCATGCTGCACCTGTAAAACAGTAGAAGAAGATGGATTAATATCATTGTGCTGATAAAATTACAAGCCTGAAGATCTGGACTGATGAAGTTTCATGGTTGTCACTTGGTAGAAATGTTTGCTTTAATTTGCATTTGATAATTAGCATCTGATTCTAGGGTCTGGATAGACTGTCTTCCCCTACGGAGATTAAGTACGTTTGAAGAATATCCATTTAGGCTAGAAATGTTGAAAGCTTGTTATGAAATAACATAAGCTTGGTCCTATGAAGCTAAAGGAATTATAACTGAAATTTGACAGATTTGGTAGTGAAAACATGAATTACTAGTAAACAAGAATGAGGATAAGATTAAGTGTAGATCTCTTAAATTTGGTGACAAGAGAAGCTAGAGTGAGTTATTGTTGAACTTCGCTCATTATAACAAGGCGTGGAAGGATTATATTTGTACCGGTAAATTTTGATTTCACTGCACACACAATTCATAATCACAATTTACAGATAAGGCAACATAAGAAAAATGCTACTTGAGACCTCACAGTTTGAGTTAAGGATATTTTACTCAAGGATATTTTAACATTTTGTGTTCATGGTTATAAGGCTTTAACTTTTTGAATCTCAGTGACTACGGTCATTAATTGTCTGACCTCCCATAATTTCCCTGCAACTGTGAAAAGCATGTAAGTTAAAAAAAATCATAAAAAATAAAAATTAAGTTTGCCAGGCCTAATTATATCAGAGTGTCATGAAAGTCCTAGGCTGCTTCAGTGAGAAGCTTCACTGTCCTCTAAGCAGATGTCAGTGCAATAGACTCCTGGAATGCAGAGAGCCGGTAAAGTGCTGAATTCCAAGGTGATCATCTGCCATTCATTTGACCCAGAAACAGGAAGTGCTGTTCTTAGGGTGGGGTAGTAATAAAGATCTTCCTGTCTCCATTTAGAATTGCTAGGATTTTCTAGAGCAACCCTCCTCTGTACACTTGTCACATCATTCTGATGAAAGTTTGACAATAAGGCGGATTACCTACTGGGGGCAGCCAGAAAGAACGTCTTTAGCGCAAAACATGCTTTGCTACCCTGGATTTTTTCCATAGTGCCCAAAAGGCAGCAATTTACCGTGATCCACCCCAGATCAGAGTTGCATGTGCTGTCTACTTTGGAGAGCAAAGCTTAGTTAGTAGCCTGCCTTTATCTTTTTTGAGGTTTTTTTTTTTTTGGGGGGGGGGGGGAGAAAGAGAGGAGAGAGGGGTCGTTTGGCCTGGAAGGTCACGGGGCTTCTTCGCTTTCCTCAGGCTGCGGGTTGTGCCTGCTTGGCTCTGCGCGCTGGTTTTACCGCACGATGCTCGGAAGCGGGGAGTCGATGGAGGCTCGCTCGGGGGCCGAGACCCCACGGCTGGGCCCGGGGGCGCCGCTGGGCCCAGAGCACGAGGGCGATGCAGCCGCCAGCCCGGAGGGGAAGGAGCCGGGGCGGAGGCTGCTCCAACACCCCCGCCCCGGAGCCGGGCCCGGCACCGCTTTGCATAAGCGGAACTAGCTGGCTCCGGCAGCCGGTCGAGGCAGGCCGGTGGGTTCCGGCTCTGCCCGGCTTCTCCGCGCCCGGGGACCGCACGAGGGGCCGGGGACCCCCGCACACCGGGGCCGGGGTGGGGGCGCCCAGCCGCCGGCACAGGGCCAAGGAGACCGGCTCCTTGGGCCGGGCGGGGGGCAGGGGCACAGACCGCGGGGCAGGGGTCGCGCTGGCTGCGGCGGCCCGGCTCCCTCTCCCAAGCCGAGAGGCCCGGGATGCCCGGGCCCGCCCTCTCCTTGCCGCGACCTTGGGAGGCGGCTCAGGGCCCCGGCATCTCCCCGGCTCGCGGATGCGCCACGCGGCCGCGTCCCAGCTCCAGACAAAGCCGCGGCCGGCCCCCGGGATTTCCCCGAGCACTCGGGGCCCGCCCGCCCCAACCCCGGCCGGAGCCCATTCATTCATCCCCGCCGGCGGGCAGGCGAGCCCCCGGCCCCCGGCGCATGCAACGCCTGCCCCGCGCTCTGCACCGCCGCCCCCCACCCCGCAAACCCCCCCTGCAGCGAGCCCAGCCCCCCCGCAACACCCACCTGCAGCAGCAGCTTCACTCTCTCGATGGGGGCGACGGCGGTCTTGGAGATGGCAGCGGCCACCCCCCCGGCCAGGAAATCCTTGGCGAAGGACAGGGCGGCGTCGGCCATGGCGGGGGCGGGAAGGTGAATAAATTAGACCCGGGGAGCGAGAGGCGGCTGGTGGGGGGCCCGCGGGCTCTGAGGCCGAGCTGCGGAAATGGCCGGTTTATATACAACCCCCCCGCCCGGGCTCCAGCGAGCAAAGCGGGAGGCACACGGAGCTACGCACGGGCAGCTTCCCACCCCGCTGATTGGCTTGGAGCTGGGGGGCTGGGCCGGGGAGGGGCCGGCTGGGAATGGGGGGGGGACCCTGGGTGTAGCCTCCCCCCACGTGGCACGGTGGGGACGGCCTGTGGGTCGGAGGGTTCTCCGGCGTCACGGGGCGTGGGGGGACTGGCAGGGCAGGGCCGGGCTCTGTGCCCTGGGCAGGGAGGAGGAGGGCAGGGTTTGCGGCCGGGAAGGGGCTGCTCTGGGTTTCAGGGTGTGACGCCGAGCGAGAGGCTGCTGCTAGGCAACCCCCGGGGAAATACGGGGGGGAGTGCCAGCGCCTGCATCCGCCTGTGACACCCTCGCCATGGAAACAGGGGTGGGAGTGGGAGCACCCCCACAAAACCTCAGGCCTGAGTCACTGATCACAGGCGCCTGGGGGGCAGAGAAGCTGGGTGGGCCCCGAGGTGCACATACTGTGAGGGATGCTTCCCAGAATCATGGTCACTGGTGCTGGACCAGATCTATGGGATACTGGAGTGCAGAGCTCAAAGGCGGCTCACAAAAAAGCCTGTCATGGCCCCTGCCAGGTCGGTCATTGTCCAACAAAAAAATTTGCTCTCAGTTTAACTACTTTTATAGACCTTCCTCTGCACCAGCCTACCTGCTTCAATCCCACCTCAGAGTTCTCCAACTTTGGGGGGAGGGCAGAGGTATAAAAGCCCACTTTAAACCTTAATCTAGTCCACGTGCCTTCCAGTGAAGGTCTGTTCCCTGCATATTTTTTTTCAGTGTCTTTGTCCAGTCTATTTTTTGTTACATCACACTCAAGCCATCAAATGTGCTACATGAATTTAATCTCCAGGGTTAAGAATGCCTAAAAAATAGTAAAAAAAACAAACAAACTCACCTCATAAACAGGAAAGAAAACAAAGATATGAATGAACAAGACTAGCAAATAATGAAATCAGTTCTTCCCTTCAGAGCTGATCAGGAGAAACTTTTAAGATTTCACTCCTCTCATACTCATTAGGGGAATATATGAGGTGAGCTTTCATGCCTTTCATAAAACCATTTCTTGACAGAGAAAGTTTCAGAAAACCGATTTTGCCCAGTCACAGAGGCTCAGGTTAGAGTGCCAGTTTAACTATTCAGACAAGGGGTCCAAGGCCAAAAGCCTGCCAGTGACTATATAATAAAATAAGTATCAACCTTAGGACTATCATTCAACTGAACAACTGATGGGATGAAGAACAAAGATAACTGTGCCTGTGGGGGTGTGATTGTAATATGCAGTTAGTGGAGTGAGCAGTCAGCATGGGGGAAGTGAGTGGTCATCAGCCTGGATGTTTTTAGATCTGAGTTTTAAATGTTCCCTAATATCTTTGTTAGTGTAGGGCGCTAAGCCTGGAGATCAATCCAAATTTCACCTCAGTTACATTCTGCCTAGCTGTTTCCTCTCCACTTTCATGATATTCTTCACTTCTTATATGCTATTGGACACTCTTATACAGGTCTTGCATTTTATACAAGCAGTGCTTCATTTCAGTACTGCGTGAAATACTCCCAGCATAGTCTTTAGGGGTGTTGTATGGCTTAGGGTTTGTGGTCACACTTTATAAATGATTAACAAATATAACTATGTTACAATATAGATGGTTATAAGCACACAAGGAGAAGGTGTTCAAGATAGTTATAAATAACTGATGGACTTGCTAGACTATCAATTGATCATTTATTAAAACAATCATTCATTTATTAACCCTCTACATTTTGTTTATAAATGGAACATTAATATAAAGGACAAGCCTATTGGTGACCTAAGTAAGGATATTAAGCATCTGGTTGCACCTCCTGTCACCTACAAATGAATAATAATCTGTAGATATTGCACAGTGTACAGCTTTGAGTTTTTCTGAAATTAATATAATTGTTTATGAAAGTATTTCCCTTCAGGTCGGAGGAATCAGATCAAGATTATTCTAGGAAAATCAAATTGGTAGAAAGTGCTAAGGTAGCAGAACCCACCAAAACCAGTTGGGATGGAACAGTCCTAGGGCCCAGTCAAGTCTGCCAAGCATGTCAACCAGCTTTTCATAAAAAATATGAGATAGATTAGTCTATCTTTCAAAAAGAAAAGGAGTACTTGTGGCACCTTAGAGACCAACAAATTTATTTGAGCATAAGCTTTCGTGAGCTACAGCTCACTTCATCCTTTTCTTTTTGCGAATACAGACTAACACGGCTGCTACTCTGAAACTAATCTATCTTAGTTAACTTTGGGCAGCCTTTCTAGGCTCAGCTCTTAACACAGTCTGATGGTCTACTCTGCTTCTTCTGATCAACATCTCTTTATTAGAAACCACATGCATAAAAGTATCAATATTAAAAATATTACCATTCTAAGCTAAGGGAATACAGTGTGCTGGATTCATGCAAGAAAGGCCAAATTCCAATCCCAGCTCTTCCAGTGTCTTGGTGTGCTGTCTTTGGTAAAGCCCTGAACCTTTCTGGATCAAATTCAGCTCTGGTATAATTGGAAGCAACTACAGTTGAAAGCACCAGTTTAGAGCAGGGCTGAACTTGGGCAAAGAAGACAGGGAGAGCCATTTGTTAAATGGGGTCATTAATACTCAGCTGTCACAGGGCTTCTGTAAGACTTTACTCATTGTTGTAAAAGTGTTCTATCAGGGCGCTTTCATACTGGCTCTCAAGGGCTTTATTCCTTACATCTAAGATTGAATTTAAACACTGTCTTCTACCCACTGCTTCTTTACATTTCCCCGGGTGAGCAAAGGTTTATTTCTCTGTCAGGGAGGATAGCTCAGTGCCACTGACTACCCTTTGCCTCACAGAGCCTGAGTGATATACACTGCTGCAATGAGGGCACCTGGAATCAGGGATGCTGTGCCAGATGTGATTGGGTAGCACAATGCCGCATAGAGAAATTTTATACTTTCCCTGGAAGAATCAGGATCCCAGCACCCATTTCTTAGTGATCTGAGGGCTGGCCCCTGAAGGACACCTATCTAAGCTGGGAATAAACTAGTCCTCATGCTATAGCATTCCATAGCATTTTATATCTGTGAGGTCCCCTCCTCAGAAAAGCATGAAAATACATTGACTTATAGGTCACAGCAGTTAAAGAGGACCACCCCTGTTTGTGTCTGTAAGGAGATGGTGAGGTTAAGTATTGCATTGTAGCGTTCTAAGCTCTGACCATAAAACGGTCATCTCTGAATATTAATTTAATATAAAATACACCTTTAAAAATATTGACAAACATATAAGGGGGTTAACACTGAAATATCTAATGCGTTTGGTATGTGCATTTTTCACACAGTAGGAGATAGAGTTAGTCATAACAAAAATGACCACAGCATATCAACAGTCTTGTTTTCCCCCCAAAGCTGAAATAATTCAGGGGCTTGCAGAAATAGGTCAGGGTGGGGACAGACATCTCAGTTTGCATTTCGGACCATTCGATGGTCATTTCAGCGCTGTGTCACGTGTCACTGTTCTTTCTTTGCAAGAGTACCTCTGCAGCATGTTTTCATTTTTCTTTGCAACTGGGGACTCAAAATTATTCAGTTCTTAAATAAGAAGTTTTACAAAAGCTGAAAACCAGAATTAGGAGGACGAAATTAAAACCAGAATTAGGAGGACAACAATGTGAATTATGTGGGGACAAATACTGCGTATCCAGAATGCCAAGTCTATATTGCATCAGTAACAGACAGATTTCAGTAGAAATGTGTACTGTACACAGTATATATTTTATTCTGTTTTTAACCATATATCTATTCTGAAGCTATGTGTTCAGTGCTCTCAAGTGTTACAAATGTACTTAAACTTCCCTAATATTTTTGAATGAATCATAATTCATGGGATCATGGCTCTCACCACTTATTTTCTGCAAGTGGTTTTAGCATTAAAAAGCTATTCAGCACTGAAAACCCCCAAACTGAGTAGATTTCAAGTTCCAATATTATTGTAGTTTCAAAATGTTTGTATCCTTCAGATAAGCTTGAATTGACGGTATCAATTCACTACATGAGTTACAAGGTTTAGTCATGTTTGACATGGGCGTTTCAATCCCAGGGAAGGCCATACAGTAAACGGAGGTGCTGCTACCTCGAGTGCAATGTGTCTTCCTTTTTGCTACGCTTTCTTCAGATTGTGGACTTGGCCGAGAATGACTGCAACATACATTTGTTCAATGGACTTTCCAATGTCAATTTTCAAGAGTTGGCTTCGGTGGCTCAAAATTTCCTCTTCGGAGGAACTTTAATTCTTGCAACTCTTGTGGTTGTAAACTCTGGTCCACTCCAGGAATTAGCTTGTAGCTTAAGGGAGATTCAATATAACCATTTCTGTAGAGACAGACCCGCTTGCAGAACTCAAAGGTGCTAAACATAACACCATAGTATGGGACAATCTGTGGGGAAAAAAAAAGAAGATTGAAACCAGTTATTAATTTAGAGTCACTATCAACATTCTCTACTCAGTTACAAAGCTAGGATTTATAGGACTTCATTGTTGATTTGGCCTCATCAGCAATGCGGATTTACACCAATTGAGAATCTGACCCTAAATGAGTTGTGCCATTCTACAGGTACCAGACTGAGTTAAGACTTGGTTTATTATAGGCACAACCCGATTTAGCAAATTATTGTGAGGAAGTGGGCTTGTGCTGAACTTAAACAACACAATGTTTAAAACAGTTAAGATTTGTTTTAACAGAACATTTGGGATGCATTTTGTATGTGGCAGAAATACGTCCTTTCGTTTGTCCCAAGCAGAGTCAATGAAGCTATCCTGACTTACAGTAGCTGAAATTCTGGCTCTTTATGTTTAGCCATTTTCCCTGCTGTTTCTCTGTTATTTCCCAGGTGTGTTTGAATAAACTTCCACCAAAAGGCTCTGCCACTTCCTCGAACGCTTTTGATGAGGATGGTGTCATATGAAAGCCAGCAACTTGCAGGTGGCCATTAACACCAAACCAATAAAGCTCAAACAGCTACATTGTAACCCGAGGAAGGGCAAACCTCTTCCGTTGCTGTCACAAAGTGTCTAATCAATACACTGTTCAGAAGGAGAGGAGAAGAGGGACATCATGTGTGTTACAGTTCCAACCACCAATTAGTTGGTCATGTGTCTCAGATTGCATTTAAATACAGACTGATCAGAATGGAGGAAATCCGCACCTTGAGCAGATTGGCTGTGAGTCCACACCAGAGTCCAAGCACGCTCTTTGTCTTCACAGTTTGCCTAAAACAGTCAACCATGCCAGTAAAATGGACATCAACCCCTCCATAATGGGGAAGGCAAGGACTCTGAGCCTGTTCAAACAAAAACCACAACAGGTGTTAATTATTTTTAATTGAGTTGATTTGTTTAATTCCTTCATTTCTATAGGTGTTCAACACTTAAATGCTGAAACAGGTGGCCTTCATCTGTTTACCATGCTTTAGTCAATTATATTTCAAAGACTTAACAATTCTGCCTGAGCTCTTATTGAAAGGGAACCAGCTGGGGTGGGAAGATATTTTAAATCTAGAGTATAGGAGAAGTCTACTACTAATTCTGCGTTGCACTGTACATGGTGTAACTTGAATAACATATCCAAGCCACCCCCAAACACAGTAAGATTTAAACTACCAAAATGCAAAGTCACATGAATACATGATATTATGTCATAATCTACTAGACCAGTGTGCACTTGGTTCACATGGAACAAAAGTGCAATGGGTCAATCTAAGTAGCAAAATCCTTTCACCATTAATCTCTCACTGTGTTAGAACAGTTAGGATGGCCTGATCTTCAATAATCTGATCCTCATCCATCTGTATGGACACAGATGTAAGTCCACTTTGCATGTGCAAATCAGGGATTTGTTCGTACATATGACAAGACAGACTCTTTTCCAGACAAGTGATTCAGGCATGTGATTGCACATGTAGGCCTGATCACTGAAGATCAGTAATTTTATATTACTGATAGTGATCTTATATTAGCGGGAGTTTAACTGTTAATTTACTGGTGAATATTGATATAATTCTCTTACATTTCCCCAGTGATCTATAACAGCAAGTGGTGTAATATTCCTTCTTAGTTTGGCTGAAAAACCCATAGCTTCCTCAAGGTGATAAGCCTGTAACAAACTTCTCTGTCAAACTGGCACCTGTTGATGTTTGCTAGATGCGTCTGCTCTAGAATTTCAATTGTTTGGCAGCCCTGGTCTAGCTGGTAAAAAATGGAAACATACTGAAGACTAACATCATATTTTTATCCTTAATATGCCCCCCTCTTCCCAGCAGATGGCGGTGGGGGGGAGGGGGATTAAACTCTGGTCTCCTAGAACTCACGCGAGTGTTCTAACCATTAGGCTAAAAGTTATAAGGTGGGTGGGGGCAGCAGCAGCAGCTCCTCCTCCAGATGTTTTGTGTGGAGCGAGGCAGGTGCCTAACTCATTCCCACAGGAAATGCCTTAGGGGCCTAAACCAGGTGAATCCAGGCAGCTGATTCCCATTTGTGGCTTGCTAACCAAGATAGGTGCCTAAATCTGGGATGCAGGGAGGCATCTGTCTCCATGAGAGGGACAGGGTTTAGCACCTCCCTCTCCTCGTTGTTGATATCTTCCTTGGCTACCTTAGGTGGCTCCCTGCCTAGTGCACTGGATTTTGTGGGTCCCATTCTAAGGCTCCAGTCTCTCCCCATTCATTGCACAGGAGCGTGGGCACCTAACTTGGCTTTGGGGAATCACGGTGGTGATCCTACGATTTTCTGGGCACCTAAAAAATTAGGCATTGTGACACTCAACATTGCAATGCCTAAACCCCTTTGTGGATCTGGGCCAAGATTCCTTAGGTCAAAGTGCAATCAATGCATGGTAAGTGGGTGGGATTTTTGAAAGCACCCAAGAGATTTAGGAGCACAAGTAATTCACACACTTTTGAAAATCCCACCCCGGTCACTAAAAACCCAGGATGGATTTGACACATGCTTCTGCTTTCCGAAGTGACAGGGATATTTTGAAACAGATTCCAAAAGCCCAGGAAACTGTGGACAATTAAGTAGTGAAAAAGGGACAAGTAGCTAAAATACTTGAGGAAGATGACAATGCTGCTAAGCATATGCATCCTTTCCTTTCCAATGTGCAGGGGAGGACTTGCAAGAATTAAGTGCATTAGTTTAGATTAATCACTTTAGCCATTTTGTACACTGCAAAGGCACATATCAAAGGGTGGCACTTCTGTGTACAATATAAATGTAGGGTACGCTGTACGGCAGATTTAAATAAGATTTTGTCAGCAGTAAAACTACTCTGGAGAATGTTAAAAAAGAATGGTAGGTCTCAAAGAACCAGATTTCTAATTTGCCTATAGACTCTAAAGTGATTTATTGAGAGATTATTTATAGTAACATTCACCACTGTAAAAGCCATTATCAAGATTTTTATCTGTGACGTGAGGTCCATACCCCCCCCCCCACCTTTCTGGCTTACTGGAGCCATAAAAACAAGCCCTTAGACACAGTACTTGAGAACCAAAAGACTCTCAAAGGAAGTGTCAGCCTGAAAACAATAGCACAACTTAAATCAAAGTTATTTTATCCAGTAGTTCAAGTTAAAATTTTAGGTTTTGAAAAAGGAAAGAAAGCTTTACAAAGCTAGAAAATATTATTAAAAAACATGTAAACATTTCATTTAACACTATTTTTAAGAAATCTGTGAACTCAGGGGTTGTAGTCTATGACTGGAGAATTGCAAATATAGTACCTGTTTTTAAGAAAGGAAAAGAAAGTGATCTGGGCAACTACTGGCCCGTTAGTTTGACCTCACTGTATGCAAGGTCTTAGAACATATTTTGAAAGAGAAAGTAATTAAGGACAGAGGTAAAGGTAAAGAGTTCCTCAGTGACCTGTCTTAGGACCAATCTGATTTAAGTTTTTCATTAGTGTCCTCGGCATAAAAAGTGGGGGTATGCTAATAAAATCTTCAAATGACAGAAAGCTGGGAGGTATTGCCGACATACAGAAGGACTGGAATATCATACAAGAAGATTTGGAGGACGCTGAAAACTGGAGTAATAGAAATGGGATGAAATTTAATAGTTCAAAGTGCAAGGTCATGCATTTAGGGACTAACAAGAATTTTTGCTATAAGCTGGGGACATATCAGTTAGAAGTAACAGGAGGAGAAGACAGACTTGGGTGTATTAGTTGATCACAGGATGACTCTGAGCCATCAGTGTGATGCGGCCATAAAAAAGGCTAATGCAATCTTAGGATGCATTAGGCAAGGTATTTCCAGGAGAGATAGAGAAGTGTTACTACAATTATACAAGGCACTGGCGAGACCTCATCTGGAATATTGTGTGCAATTCTGTCTCCCATGTTTAAGAAAAGATTCATTCAAACTGGAACAGGTGCAGAGAAGGGCTATGAGGATAATCACAGGAATGGAGAACCTCCTACCTTACAAGAGGAGACTTAAGGAGCTTGGCTTGTTTAGCCTAATGCAATGAAGGATGAGGGGAAATATGATCACTCCTCTCCCTCCCTCTATCAGAGGGATAAACAACAGGGAGGAGAAGTTATTTAAGTTAAGGGCCAATGGTGGCACAAGAACAAATGGATATAAACTGGCCAACAATAAGGTTAGGTTTGAAATTAGACAAAAGTTTCTAACCATCAGAGGGGTGAAGTTCTGGAACAGCCTTCCAAAGGGAGCAGTGGGGGCAAAAAAACCTAACCTGGTTCAAGCCTGAGCATGATAAGTTTATGGAGGTGATGGTATGGTGATATTGGCAACAATGGCATATGGCCCATCCACAACTGCTATTAGCAAATATCTCCAGTGGAGAAGGGACACTATATGGGGAGGGCTCAGTTACTATACAGAATTCTTTCCCAGATGTCTGGCTGGTAGGTCTCACCCAGATGCTTAGGGTCTAACTGATTGGCATATTTGGGGTCGAGAAGGAATTTTCTCCCAGATCAGGTTGGCAGAGACCTTGGGGGTTCCTCTGCAGCATGGGGCATGGGTCACTTGCTGGTTTGAACTAGTGTAAATGGTGAATTCTCTGTAACTTGAAGTCTTTAAATCAAGGTTTGAGGATTTCAGTATCTCAGTCAGAGGTTATGGGTCTATTACAGGAGTGGTTGGATGAGGTTCTGTGGACTGCGAGGTGTGAGGAGGTCAGACTAGACGACTATGATAGTCCTTCTGGCCTTAAAGCAGGGGTGGGCAAACTTTTTGGCCCGAGGGCCACATCTGGGTATGGAAATTGTATGGCAGGCCATGAATGCTCATGAAATTGGGGGCTGGGGTGCAGGAGGGGGTGAGGGCTCTGGAGGGGGAGGGCAGGGACAGTGTGCGGAGCCCCCTGGCTGTCCCTACGTGTAGGAGCCGGAGGTGAGACGTCGCTGTCTCCAGGAGCCACGCGGAGCCACGGCAAGCCCCCGACCCTGCTCCCTGTTGGAAGCTCAAGGGCCAGATTAAAATGTTTGAAGGGCCAGATGTGGCCTACCCCTGCCTTAAAGTCTATGAACCTAAATTAAAACTTTGGTTTGGTTATCAGTTGATGCTGGAGGATTCACACATCCCTACAACACTAATCCCTACAACTGCACGAGAGCAGGAGAGCTAAAAGTGAAACTAACAGAACAGCTCAGACTAGTTTCATTATCCAAGCTCTGCAGAAACCAGCCTGGTTTATATAATGGGGAGGACTGGTTAATTGCTTGTTAAAAAGAACACACCTACTGAGTATAGTTTTTATGGGTAGCATAACACACACACACACAGTTTTGCAGGCACACATAACGGCGTACGATTTTGCACCAGCAATTTAGGACACGTAGATTTCCAAGTATCTGATTTGCTGGTGTTATTAGATATTTTTTTGTACCACAAACTACAGGCACAAAAATGGAGGCCATCTTGAAAATCTGGTCCTAAGTTCAGACTCTTCTTCCTTTCCTATGGGATAAAATTTATCTTAGTACGAAATTGTCTTGGAGGTACTTTTACCTTCTAGGTGTGTGGTACAAATGACCCAGGGAGGGTGAAAGAGGAGTTAACAATATATTCTTGTAGTACTGTAATGGGGATTTAGGATTTTGATCACTAAATATAGTAAATCTCTTTTATTGATACAAATTCTATACACATTCAAAAGATCACAGCTAAAAAAACAACTCAGCAGTGAAGGAAAGCAACTTAGGATAAAGCTCAACAGTTCATTTCACTTAATCCGGAATCTAAAATAAGAACAGTGAAGTCTTTTAAGGCTGGGTTAGTAGGGACACTTGCAGCAGCAAGGTGTAATCATAGTTGAAAGGAAATGGACGGCCAAATCCTGCAGTCCCCACTCAGGAAATACTCCCACCAAAGTCAATGGAAATTTTCATTGAATGAGGATGAAAGGATTTGGGCCTCAAAGAATATTTTGCTACCCATAGATGGCAAACAATTTCAAAATGCAAATAAAGAACCAGTTTTAAGAATGTGTGAGCAATTTTACACAGCACGGACCAAATTACAACCTACAACATTGCGGCCAGATTAACCGTGGACCAGAACATACAGTAAGGCCCACACAGGCCATTCAGACATGTGGAAAGGTAATCCGCTGTGAGGTAACAGCAGTCAGTTGTCTCCTGAGCAATAGATGAGAACAGCTGCCTGCACTCTAGGAACACTTTGTCCTCTTCTCGGTAAGAGGAGGGAGAAACCCCCTGATCTGAGGTCAAACCCTGCCTCTCTTGCTGAAATCAATGGGGCAGCTCCAGTGAGCAAAGCAAGCAGAATTTGGCCTCTGGCACAGCATTAAATAGGTTAGGATCAGGGCTTTTGTATTCTGTGGCTTCTGCCTTTGCCGTGGAATACATCCCTTGCTGCTGAGCCTAAGCTTTCACAAAAAAGAAAAAGTTTGCTTTTGCTTCTATGCTCATGATGATGAAGATACCCTTGAAATGAGGACGGAGGCCTTTTCTAGAGAGTCAGTGCAATCCTCATTGTGGTTTTGGAGTGCCTTATATTGATTTAGCTCAAAGTGGTAAGAAATTGACACAAGCTAAAGCATTGTCTGCATGCAAATTTGCACTGGTTTATTTAAACTGGTGCAAACCCCTGTGCAGACAGTCTTGGGCCCAAGTCCTGCAAACATGCATGGTTAACTTCACGTATGGGGACTTGTTCCATTGATTTCAGTTGTATGCAAAATTAAGTATTTGCATATGTCTTGACAGGACTGGGGCATTACTTTGGTTTAAGAGGGGCAGGGGCCTATTGCAGTTTAGTTTATGGTGATTAGCAACAGATTGGAGCTAAACTGAAAGGGAAAGTTTAAACCAATAGCCGGGAGTGTCCACACAGCCTTTTGCGCAGTTATCAGTTTAAAATTACACATTAAGTTATAGCAGTGAAACTCTGTATATAGATAAACCCATGATTGATACAAGGCTCTCTTAATTGATTTAACAGTGTCCACACACACGGGGACAACACTGATTTCATTACTTCGGTTTCCAAACAAACAGTCCCTCTCTTAACCTTCTCTCTTGGTTAAATTCCAGCACAGGGAAATACATTCCATTCAGTCTGCCTCCTGCAGTTTCAATCAGATACAACAAGTTTCACTTCCTTTCCCCCAAAAATGTTGAGCAGTGCTGCTGAATGACAACAAACAAATGCCTCAGAACACCTCAGAGGTGGCTGTGTTTCACTGGTGGGTGAGGCCTATAGATGCCTCACCTTCCACAGAGAGATGTTTATTTAGCTTAATTCGCTAAGCAGTTTGAGATCCTTATTTATTACTCCTAGCTTCCTACCTCCTTGGAGAAAAGAGGAGACAGAAGAGCGAAGTAGTAGTAGTTATTGCCAACCAGATCAGGACTATTAAATCTGTTCAGTTCCAGGGGAGGCATCACAGGGCTGAGGAAGGGTCAGCTATGACCAGTCCTACTGCTAATTATTTGTATTGCCTTTTCACGTAAGGAAAAACCCCCTCAGATCAACAACAAAACCTACTGTACTACAAAATTTTAACACCACAGTTTTATGACGACAACCATATGGATAGTCCGTCTCCAGGCGTCTTTCCCCTGCTTTGGGGTTTCTGAGAGAAATGCCTCTAAGTGGTTGGGCCAGAGAAAAGCCAACTCGAGCTTTGGCAGAAGGAAAGTCTCACATTTCACTGAGGCAAGAATTGCACCCCAACTGGCCAGTGGTGCTCCAGGGACTGTAGTTCCTAAAGCTCACGTATCTTGCTCTTTAATAACCTCAGTGACTGAGCTATATTAAGTACGTTAATTGCCAAATAAATAAAATGTTGACATGGCCGGTAGCTGGAAGTGATTGCAAAGAAAAAGCCCATAGAAAATAAATGGACTCTGATGCGATCCATTTGGCAACACTCCCCTCCTAGTCAGGCTAGTCATGAGTTCAGGTCCCACTCCAGGACTTGGGCTCATGCCTAATGCTAACACTACAGCGCCATGAGGAGAGAGGGAGTTTGGGATGGTGATAGGAATCACAAGTTAGAAAATGCAAATTAGTTGATTAGTCCCATTGCTTTGCAAACATACAAGTCTAGGGAAGAAGAGAAATGCTGCATGGAGGTACTGTCTCTCTCATGAAATAAGAGGACAACTATGTTCCCGATGCACTGAAATCATCTGATCTACACTCAGGGTGAGTTTGGCCTTTTAAGCACAGATCCTTTCTGCCTGTCTGGAAGTGACAGGGGATGATGGAAGATCTCAGGGCACTTTTGAATCTCTCTCTTCATCTATGCAGAAGCAGAAACCACACTTTGATGCCAATTAAAAATATGTAAACAGATTAAACTATGCACATGCGGGTGGATTAGACAAATAGTGTTGGGGTTGAATTAACAGGACAAATAGAGACATGGTCCCTTCAACAATAAAACCCAGAGTATTTAAACAATGGATGCCCATTATACAAAGTATCTATGATTTTTAAAAAACAGTATTGCTCCTTATTATCTACACTGTGTAATATACCACTCTACTCATTCAAATAGCTTCATCTTTAAAAGGTTTCGAGGCACCAGCACATAAGGAGTTAAACAAACAGCTTTTGTGCAAAAGGTCCTAAAGCACGTATGCTTTTTAGATGTCATGTGAACCACATGACCCGGGCGTTTTTTTGTTTTTTAAATAAATTGGCTCATGACTCGAATAACTTTCATATTCCCAGCTGGCAGGAAAACCAAATCTTGTAAATCGCAGGGATGCTATAATACAAGTGCACTCAGAGACTGGCCTTAAAGCACCGGGAAACATCCCACTGCCTAAGCTCTCTCCGTACAACAGTTACTCACACTTAGGCAGTGTTGGAATGTAACGATCTGACAAACCCTCATTTCAATGGCTCACATGGAGAATGCTTTTTATAATAAAAGACTATTGGATCCCATTTCCTTGTCCAGGCTTTGCTTATAACCCATCTCTAACAGTTGTGTTAGGCTGACATTTACCACACAAGGCCCTAACTATGGAGCTATTTTAACCAAAAAACAATTATATACAAGCTCTTTATTGACTTCAGATTGACTGTGTGCTCTAGGGGCTCTAAACTGGGTTTAAATGAATGGTCAGGCAATCCTATAATGCAGTATGTCCCTTACTAAAGGTTTCAGAATCTGCTACTGCAAATTCATAGTAGTTAATCACTTTTTATTAATAAAAAAAATTACATGTGCATAGCACCTTTTATCCCAAAGGATCCCAAAACACATTACAAACTGATACGGGGTGCTGGAACAATTTTTATAGTCGGGGCAGTGAGAGCCATTGAACCAAACTGTAAACCCTGTATATGATGGAAACCACTTCAAACCAGGGGGTGCTGTCACACCCCCATCACCCCTAGTTCTAGCACCTATGAACAAATATATAAACTACACCCAATATTAATGCAATTCCCCACTGAAAAGCAGCCACTTCCAGGGTGAGGTGTGACAACAGCCCAGAGCAACCCTGCACAACTGTTTAGGACAGGAAGTGAAGAACATCATATCCATTTGTTTTTGATTGCTCCAAAAAGGACAGTTACAGTCCACTGAATGCATAACCTGGTGTTAAAATGGTATGGAAGCATCTTCCCATGATGCACTCCAACAGATACATTCCTGTGAGAGGTTTCTTCATAACACATGGAATGGTGTGCAATCAATGCCAAATATACATAGACACTGAATCCTGCAATAGCTGTAAGGAGCTGAACTCTGTTCGGCTTAGTCTACACTACAGAAGGTTTGCTGGTCTAGCTATATTGGCGAACCCTGCTAGTGTAGATGCAGCTTATGTTGGCTAAAAGTGCTTTTGCTACTGTAGCTCCTTCTACACTAGGACTTTTGCTGGTATAGAAATGTCATGCCCCCACCCCCAAAATAAATAAATAAAAACGCACCCCAAACCAACATTGCTATATTGACAAAAGCTTCTAGTGCAGCCCTAGCCCTGGACTCTGTTGCTCCTTTAGCAACGGACTGCCAGGGAGTTTCAGGCCAAGAATGGATAGTTTCAGGGACAATGAAAACATCAGTGCCACATTAAGGTTGAATGAGGCCAGCTAACCGATTGGCAAGTACAGCTGCGGTTTGTGCATGCAAATAAGGTTCTGTGGTTATAAAAATGTACACAGACTGAAAGGTCTGCCAGTTTCAGGGCCATTTGTGAAAGTTCTGCCCTAAGAATCTATCATACTAACACAAACAATTCAGAATTAAGGCCGCGAAGGCTGACACACTTGTGTCTTCATAAGAGTCTTAGAACCAAGCTTAATGCTACAGGTCACCTGTGCAAAGCGGTGTGCCAGCCTGGAATTTCAGCCTGGACCCCAAATTTGCTTGTTTCTGTAAGCCTACCTACTGGAGCTCAGTCCCTGAGCTTTACTTCAAGACAGGTTCTAGCTTAAAAATATCTTTGTTGGACCAGCCCATTGACTTTATTGGCCACATGTGTGATCCATGTTTAGGTCTCTGGGTTCACAGAGGCCAGAAATACTACAGACTCAGCATGCTCAACTCCCATGGGCTGGAGGAAGGGAAGACCTGATGTAGGAGTCTCTGGATATCCAGAAAGATGGGGTGGCCTGATTTGAAACCTTGGGAGGGAGGGGAATAAAGTGAGATTCTTCTCTACCCAAGTCACTTTTGTTATGGTGCAAAAAAAAAAAACAAACAAACAAAAAAAACCCAACAAAACCCTTTTGATACAACTGTAGTCCCATTGTGTATAGCACGGGTTCAGTACTCTTCTAATTATAATCCTGTATATGACACATAACGGCTATAGTGAAATCCAAGGCTCAGAGCATCCCCTCCTGTGGAAACACCTGCAGAGGAAGAGGGCCAGTGCAGTGTACAAAGATCTGATGGAAATCACCCAAACCATGGGAATAGGGTGGAGAAAGTGGAACCATGCTACCAGTACCTCCCTTGTCCCTGGGATCCCCCATAAAGAAAGGTTTCCCCTACTACAGACTGGCTGAAGATAACAGCAGAGAGAGAGAGAGAGAGAGAGAGAATCTTGAATTCACTTTAATAAAGGTGCAAGGTCCATTGATACAGTATTACATATTCATCTGGGAAATTGGATGTTGGTTTAAACAACTCCTCAATATTTTTCATGCTACTGATGGAAGATGAGAGTATTTATAACTGGCAGTTTTTATTTGGATTGAATTAGCTTAGAAATGTTAAGAGAGTCCTAAGAAAGCAATTAAAAAAACCTCAACACCTCTTCTCCTCCCCTACATTTCCTTTTAATATTTGCAAACAAACATTGCATCATTGTGCTAGTGCATGACTGACTAAAAATAAAAATGAAACTGATTAGACTATTTTCATTGTTCAAACTGAACGAAATGCAAAAAGTGAGTGAAAAAGTAAGAAATAATTTTGAGGTTTAATATCTATGGTGTTATATGTAACATACAAATTTATTTAACATATACAATTTTTAACCTAAAGTGACCCCTATAATGCCAATGGAACACAAATCAGTATGCAAAATTTCATTAAATTTTAATGTGAAAATTTTAGTGAGGTTTTCAGCACGTACTTGGATTCAAACAGATTTCACAGTACATGTTAAAAATGTCAACTCAACACCCCCTAAGTTTTTCTTCTAAACTTTGAATAAAAGTTATCCAGCTATTTCCTTTTTCAATCATTAGGTCTGTATCCTGCCTTCCAATACCTTGTGCACTATGATGGGCTAAGATAAAGGCCATCTCATACTGGAGGGAAGGATCTAGTCTTCAGTTCTCTTTCACCTAAGCAATAATTTACTTATTTCTTCTAAAAGTTGGTAACACAGAAAGCGTTACTGAGAAATTTCCCTCTGACTAACCCCACCCTCTAGATTCACAATATAAGCCATAGGTTCCATGCCAAAACATGCATACCGTACCTCTCAATTCTCTAACATGCCAAACAGGAGCAAAATGAAAAGAGGAAGACAAAGGGATAAAATTAGGATAATCAAGATAGAGAGAGAGGGCTCACACATTCAAAATGACTGATCAGAATTCGTTTTTAATTAAAAAAATCAAAAAGCATTCGACTATATTTCGCGTCAAATATAGCAACTTTTTTTTTAAAAAAAGCTAAACATGTTAACTATAACCCTGCGGGTGAGGAGGGGAAGGGGAGAGCCATGGTTACAGGAACAAGTTTGACAGATTAAATCACCACCAAAATATAAAACAATGGAGAGTCTGAGCCTGTTCCATTGAAGTCAGTGACAAAACGCCTGCTGACATCAGTGGGGCAGGATCTGGTTGTAGATATGTAACACTGGAAAGGATGGATGAAGGTGACTATGATAAATGTTAGTAGTACTTAGTCCTTAAATAGTGGTATGCATCTTCAAAGAACTGTCCATACAACTCCTAACTGAGGAATTAAGTGTTATTCAGACATGGAAATAGATGGAGTTCAAGTGATTTGCCCAAGGCTGTCTAACAAGTCAGTTACAGAGCTGGGATTAGAACTCAAGTGTTCCTAGAACCCAGTCCTACTCTCACCTCCTTGGATCAGTGCTGCAGTTCCAGACCACTGCTATATTAGTGGGGTCTAGGTTTTCTTCCTGATGGTTGTACAGTTCCCTCTCTCACAGGGGGATATGACAGAGCCTTGAGACTCCCCAATTTCCCCTGCCCAACACCAATATTGAGCCACTGGATCTCCTTGGGCAGGAAGATTGGTGACGTTCCTTTGGCAGCCTGCTAGTTTCATTTCTGAAGTCCATCAGAGGGACTCCTTGTGGCCACAAGTCTGCCCCAGAGCTCTCAGTTCCTCCTCACCCAGCAAGCAAGAGTCCAGGTCTGTGAAATGAACCAGAGTTTCCCCATGTGCCACTGCAGAGCACTCATGCTAGCCTACTGGGGTAGCTAAACATTTCAGTACATCACATGTTTTTATTTCCCAGTGATTAGGCTCACCAGATGGAAACAGGTCAGAAGAGACAGTTGGGACAGATTCATGGTTACAAAAGGTATTAGCTCCTTTCTTTTCTTCCTCCTATTGTTTTCCCCACCGTACCTCTGGGATGTTCCATTTCCCCACTCCTTCCCAGGTCCCACGTTGTCACTGCTCTTCTGTTGCTGACATCATCATGGCTACTCTGCACTCCCTCACGCACTGACTCCCCTCTGTACTGGGGACAGAGCATTCCTCCTTCAGAGCACTTTCAGGGTCCAGTCCACGTCCTATTGAAGGCAATGGGAGCCTTTCCATTTGCTTCAGCGAGAGGAGATTCAGGCCCTCAGCAGGCGAGATCAGTGTGGAACTGATCCCCCTCAAGACTGAGCAACATGCTTATGCTAACTTTTAGAAACAACTTTGTAGATCGATTCAACCCAGCTTTAGCCAGCCCCCAGGGTCAGCCAGGCTATGATTTTCAATGGCTTTTTACTTGGCAGTTTGAGCAAGTTCAACCACTCCTACTTAAAAATAACAAATCAGGATTGATTGGATTTATATGTATCCTCCTGCCTTCCCCACAGCTTGTTAGTAAAGCGTTATGGGGAGTTGGGGAGTCTTTAAGCTCAAAAAATCCCGTTAAGACTGTAAGGCACTTGACAAGTATACAAATTGCAGCAAAGGTGAAAGCAAATCACTGTAGAACAGAGAAAATATTTATATTTTTGTTCAGTTTCTTCTTTCTGGTCTTTTTTTTTTTAAAAGACATTTATTTGCTGGAAGTGTAGGACAGTTCTTTACAGAGATAGGGCAATAAACCCAGAGTTTCTCATTCTATACAGGTTTCAGAGTAGCAGCTGTGTTAGTCTGTATTCACAAAAAGAAAAGGAGGACTTGTGGCACCTTAGAGACTAACCAATTTATTTGAGCATAAGCTTTTGTGAGCTACAGCTCGCTTCATTCTATACAGAAGTACGTAACAGAGAGCAGCTGGCACTTATCTATAAAAAAAGAAAAGAAAAGGTGAAACAGCACACCCTAGTGGCTGAAAAGAAATGATGTTTTTGCTTCCCCAACTGTACTGCTCCAGAGGAGCAAACTATAAATGGATCTTTTTAACATGAGACTAGAAGCCTGTGAATTTTCCTTCTCACTAGCTATGAAAACTTAGTGCACAAATTAGTGGTGCACTGAAATGTAGGTGGTTAAGGCTAACGAGAAAAGCATGAGACTATATGACCTGGTCCCTGCCTAATTCTCTATAGACTGTGCTAGCTATGAACTTACGTGGAATGCGTGTAGGAACTCCAACACAGGGAACAATACAAGCAACTCAGCGAACCGTTTCATATGAGTATGGAGGGGGGAAAAAAAAAGGCAAAGCTCTGGATTCAGGACAGAATGGTAGGCGGGGGGAGGGGGAGAGAGAAATCAGATTTCACACTATTTTGGGGAACTGTGTTACAACTGTCCTAAAAACAATAAGGGAATTTAAATCCCAGTTTGAACTGAGGGGGAACTAGTTTTCCTTATTACACTATCGGGCAGAAGCATGAGTTTAGTAGATCTGAGGAAAGAACTGAAAGGAAGGGATATTCCCACTACTCATCGTCCTAGTCCCAAAGTTTGTGCTCAGGTAGGGTATCAGACACAGGGTGCATCTACACTACAAAAAAACTGCACCACAGCAAGTCTCAGAGTGCAGGTTAACTGACTTGGCTTATAGGGCTTGGGCTATGGGGCTAAAAATAGGGTCTCAAGCTGGGCTCCAGCCCGACCAGGAATGTCTACAGTGCTATTTTTAGCCCCATAGCATGAGCCCGATTCAGCTGACATGGGCTCCGAGCCTCAGCACCATGGGTCTTTTTTGCAATGTACAAGTACCCTTAGAAATGAAGTCCCATGTTTACTTGTTGAATAGAGAAGCAGTGAACACTTCCACTTCAATAGGCCTGAACCCTGACTCAAAGGGGCCTCCCCAAGTAGTCTCCATCCCTTTTGTTTGAGTTCCAAGCTGAGATTGTCAACAAGGCTGCCAATTATGATGGGAGCATTTATGATGTGGATACCTGCACACCAAGAGCAGGATATCAGCTCATTTGACTTAGGTCAAGCAGCCACCAAATGATGACAACTCTTTGGTACTCTGATGATGGTGATGAAATTTTAATGAAAATAAGGTAACATCAAGAAATATTGTTGATCACATGATACCACTTAAACTGGTCTTAACAAAACCTAAGCCAAAAAAGTCTTGGCCATTACTGCCAGGAATAATTAAACCTCTCTAAGGATTCACTCTTGGTAAAAAGGAATCACAATCAACTGGCTAATGCCTGGCCCCAAACTCTTGAAACTAACACTGACAATATGACTACTACCAAAATGGTAACAATAACGATGCTCCGTACCTGCATTTTCCTCTTTACGGTCTCAAAGGGGAAGGAGAGTGTCTGTGCTACCCCAGCTGCTAGGCAGCCATTTACGAAGTTCTGAAGAGGAGAGAAGCGAAAGCTGGGCTCTTGCCATATTTTATTCAGATTGATGTAAACAAAGAATGAGCCAGCAGAAAATGGGATAGCACCTATAAAGCAAACCAGACAGAAAAGATTCACGTGAGCACACAGTATAATGAGAACTACATGCTTCCTCCTAGCCTTGTCTAAATGCCAGGGACTGTAAGCCAGTTTAAACTCTGCTTTGCTCACTTGGATCAGACTTAAATATCTAAAAACCTTTACTTGTTAGATATTCGTTTATCAAGGGGATGTCTTGCTTATTTAAACCTCAGGTTTCAGGGTCCAAATAGGTCATTAGGCATTTACGTTTACAAAAAGGCTTGTATATTGTGTTGGTGCCTTACTGTTTTGGTCTCATGAAAGGTCAATCTTTTGTTCCATTCCTCACACAACTGGGCTGCCCTACAGCCCAAGTTGATGAGTCACGTTCTTCTCTCTTGCCTGGCATACGATTTCTGTTTTCTGCTGTCCCCAATTTTAAGTTTTGCTTGTAAGCTGTTAGTGCTCATTTTTTTTTGTCCGAATCAATTTATGCACAGATTTACAGTATGTTAAAATGTGGTATTCTGCAAAGCTACAGAGTAGAGAGTCAATAAACATTTTACAAAATAAATAAAAATGCCACACCTGCCTCAAGTAAAGAGGAACACCACTGCTTTGACTCACCTTTCAGGAGGACTGTATTACAGCCACAGTGCACTCTGGGTATACATCATTTTTCTTAAGTTAAGTGAAGGAGAAATAGGCTGCCTCTAAATGCAACCAGGTAATCCAGAAAAGCTAGGCAAGTGTATCTTCTCAAATTCTTTTAGCCACACCCATTAAAGATAAAACTGGCAGCACTTGCTCATCATTTAGAGACAACTCTGCTACAGCAGAAATAACAAAATTGTGAAACAAGTTGTGACCGACAGTGCTTTGTACATCTAGATGTCCTCTACAGAGAGAGTCATTTTACTGCTTGCACATTTAAAATGAACTGGGAAAACTTGCAGGGGCATCATACTGATGTTTCAATACATAACGTACAGTAAAGCTAAAACACCCCACTCTTTCCCATTATTAGCTTACCTAATACAGTCAGCGAAACACCGCGATAAAGTGCAAGGAATCCTTCTTGATGATAAATTGTGTAAAAAGCATGAAGAATCCCTTTATAAGATGGCTCCAACCGGTTCTGCACTATGAGTCGTGTTTTTACCACATCGGTAGGGTAAGTCACTATGGTTGCAACCGTGCCAGCCAGGCTTCCGGCCATGATGGCACTCCACTGGGAAATGTGGCCCAAGTCATCCATAAAGAGCATGACGAACCTAGAAGAGACAGATAAAAGAGGAACTATTAATTATGACTCAATAAAAATCAGGCATAAAAATAAAGATAGCTCTTGTTGTAATTGTTCTTCTGCCCTTCAGCTTATTTGAGAATATGTAGAATTTCAAGGATGCATTTCATCCAAGCACATTACAAATCCTGAGCAAGCCTCAAAACCTCCATGAAGCAGGTAATAGTAATTGTAAACAGGGGCTAAACATGGGCACAGAGGTCAGAATGACTTGCCCTATGATCACAAAGCAATTCAGTAACTGACTCCCAGTCCCTGGATAGAACCACTAACCAATACTCTCTCCATTTTCTTGGATATGAAGCACCAGCTCAAGAAAAACTATGAAAACTGTTAAGGGATGCCACACTGTAGTAGTTCAAAGGACCACCGGTTTGCTTTTCAAAAGAATTTTGGTTTAAACACAGATGAGTAAATGAGAGCCCTAATGAGAAGCAGCACCTCAGTCCTCCCTATTCTCTGCCTGTGGCACATAATACTCTAGTCTCCTGTGGGCTGTAATACTGTGGTTTAATTTTGGTGGCTGGGTTTAGTGTGCGGGTGCTGGGTGGTGTTTAGTGGCCTGTGATATCCTGGAGGTCAGACTAGATAATCTGGTGATCCCTTCTGGCCTTAAATCCTAGGACTCTGCATTTACATCTACCAAGACCAGAGGTGGACAAACTCCGACCCGCGGGACCATCCTGCCTGGCCCTTGAGTTCCCAGCCGGGGAGGCTAGCCCCCGGCCCCTCCCCCGCAGCCTCAGTGCACCGCGCCACCAGTGCTCTGGCCTGCCGCTCCTGCTGGGCAGTGCAGGCGGCTCCGGCAGGGCTGTGAGCTCCTGCTGCTCTGAACAGCATGGTAAGGGGGTGGGGGGGAAGTAGATAATGGGCAGGGAGTCCTGGGGGGCAGTCAGGGGGTGGTTGGATGGGGCAGAGATTCTTCGGGGGGGGGGCCCGTGAGGGGATGGGATAGGTGTTGGATAGGTGTGGGAATCCCAGGGGTGCTGTGGTCCCGGGGGGGGGGGTAGGTAGGAGCGGGGGTGTGGATAAAGGGTCAGAGCAGTCAGGGGACAGGGAGCAGGGACAGTTGGATGGGGGGAGGTCCCGGGAGGGGGCGGTCAGGGGACGAGGAGCGTTGGATGGGTCAGGGGTTCTGAGGGGGGCAGTCAGGGGGCAGGAAGCGGGAGGGGGTGGATAGGGAGCGGGGGCCAGGCTGGTTGGAGAGGCACAGCCTTCCCTACCTGGCCCTCCATACAGTTTCGCAACACCGCTGTGGCCCTCGGGCCAAAAAGTTTGCCCACCCCTGACCAAGACGAAAGTTACCATAACTCAAAACACTACTGCACAGACTTAATATGCTAAAGGAGTCGACTCACTGTTTCAGTTATCAACAGGAGATCTGCAATGTGACTACTGCTCTCTACCAGTGTTTCCAATATACTGGATACTCCAGTAGAAGTTATAGAAAAAAATATGCAGAAATCTTCATTACAATCCTGAGAGCAGCAAAACATTCCTTGTTTCATTGTCTCGGGGTTAGAAGGGCTTCTCTTGCTCGGGGAGAAGACTCATGCTCAGGCACTACGTTGCGCCAAGAATTAAGTCTAGGTTTGAGTTTGCTATTAAAACATCAACATTGGCATGTTTTGTATTTTTCCCAACTCACTGATAGTGCCCTCCAGTCTTCAAGGGTAGTCTGTGATTCTGGCATTTGTGATTCAGAGGACAGACTAAGGACTTACTCCAGTGCACACAGTCAAGTCAAATTAGAAATGTAGAAATGAGCATGATGGATATCATGCAAGCAGCAGGAAGTGAGCAAAGGAGAAGTCAGAGGGGAGTCAGAGCCCAGGGAGCAGCTCAGAAGGGCAGGGAGGTAGGGGTGTGCGTGTAATTAAATTCCATCCTTTCCCATCAAGCCACCAGTCCCTGGCTCAAAACAGTCAATAACTTTCTAGCCAGAACATGTCCTTTTCGCAGGTTTGCATTATCATTAACTAAATATTATTAGTGTTGATCTCTGCCTGCTGTTTCGTGTCTGTGTATGGTATTCCCCTCCTAGGAATCTCACAAATAAACCACAAGCAGCTCAATGCGTTAAAGAGTAGGAGTGCATGAGTATTTGTACTTGTTTTTGCCTAGCAGCTCCTCTCCACTTGTAGCAACTGACAGGGATCTGCTGGGCAAATGAGAAGAGAAAGAAAACTGTCCACCCTCCCCTCTGAGCAGCTTGCTGACCCCAGCAAATAGTGGGTACATTGTTTCAAGTTTAAAGTAACAGTCAGTCAGTCCATCTAAGCTTCATAGAATTGTTACAAAGCAGGAGGCCCACATAAAGCTGCTTGAGTCCAAATCTTGGTGCTCCACTAACCCAACTTCATCACGAACTGCACACCCAGAGCAATGATGATTCACTCACTGCCAGGTGAAGGACAAGCCCATTACAAACAGTGGATGGCATCAGCATGAGTCCCCTGTGGCGCGCCTGATTGGACAGCAGGAAGGTGAGCCCACTCCTTTTCCTCCCCCTCCCATTCAGTCTGGGAAGCCAATGAACTGGAATAACCCCATCCTCCCAACCATACTGAAGTATCCAGCATACATCCTGCACCCAGCTGACCTCAATAAACCAACTGGCAAAAACAAACAAACAAAAACCCAACAACCTTCAGGCAAACCGGCCCACTGCTTCAGAGTCCACTGGAGGCTTTGCAACAAACAACTGACTGCAAACTGCCTGACAGAAAAGGAAATCCAAATAAATCATGCATTTCTGCTCAGTAATGTTGACAGAACTACTTCCTATTGACAAAACACTCCTCTCTCTCTCTCTCTCTCTCTCTCTCTGCAGCATTATTTCCTCTAGTGGCTGTTTCTTTTAAAAAAAGGGAGTTTTAACATGTAATGTGGTACAGTAGTTTTAAAGAATCTGTGCATAAAGACTAGAGATCACCATTAGGATAGCATTACAGCGATAAAAAATGAAGGCTCTCAGTTATGAGTTTGGTAAAGTTAAAATTAATGTTCTTATTCATATTTGTACATAGGCTCATTTAAAATAGATTTGTGAAAAACTAAAATTAAATACAACTAACAGTACTTAAGGAACAGATGCTAACTGCAACCTACTGTGACCTTAATTAAAAAAAGAATCGCAGTAAATCACATACTGAATGGAACATTTACAGGATTGTCAAATTGTGATAAATTTGAAAGATATATGACTTTGTACATGTTTGTATGAGACCACTTAAAGCTACTGCAATAATTGAAAGAACAGAATTATCACGAGAAAGAGAAACTTTGAACTTCCTTAAAGGGACACAGTCAATTTGAACTCTGGCCAATTAAAAACAAAAGTTAAAAACAGCAGCTCTATGATTCAGTTGAGTTTTACAGTCACAATTTCCCCTTTTTAAAACATGTATAATCACCAACAGGGGAAACTGACTACCTCATTGAGGCCTAGAGAGGGAGTATAGAGGGAACAGGGAAACTGACAACACACCAAGCACTGTCCAACCAAGTAAACTGGAAAAAAAAAAAAAATAAAATAAAATAAAATAAAGTGGAGCAACGTCTTTTTTCCTAATCTCTTTCAATTAAAGGAAATTTAGGTGTTACTGAGTGCACTTAGACAAGAGAGATGACATATTTTCAAGCAGAAGTGGGAGATTTAATATGACAAGTCTCTGATGTTAACCTAAAACCTGAAAATCTCCTTTCCCAATGAGATCTGGCAGGTCAGCACATGCTAAATTGTACGAAAACGCAAGGAAACAGGTTTCACATTAAAGTCAAACTGGAAACATTCTACTTGCTGACTTGGGAGAGATGAGGTGTCTTTTGACAAATACTCATGATCAAACTCATCCTAAAGGGCGGGCCAGTCTGGATGGGTGCATTTCCAGATGATTTAAATCTGGATCTCAGCTCGGTCAGCCGAGTAATAAACATGGCATGAGGCTCCAGTCCTCAGACTCCGGAATGGTTAATCTGAGACGTAATAGGGCAACTTCTGCTGCCTGTACCCTGGGAGCTGGGAAACCCCTTTGCAGGAGCACAGCAGATCCTGGCAGCGCCCGTAACCCCCCACCCCGCTAGGGCAGCCTGGCACTGCCCATCCCAATTGCCCCGAGCCGCCTTTGCAGCGGCAGGCGGCCGAGCCTGGCAGCGCCCCGCGCTTACCTGCGGTAGGAGGCGAGCTGCAGGGCGCTGTAGGGGAAGAGGCGCAGGCAGGCGGTGAGGTTCCCCTTCCACAGGGCCCCGATGCCCTCGGCCTGGCAGACGCTGCGGCCCGCCTGCCTGAGCCCCCGCCAGGGCGGGGAGGTGCCCACCTGGGCCAGCACGGTGAGCAGCTCCAGCGGGGCGGTCAGGCTGAGGCTCAGCGCCCCGGCCAGCCCGGCGCAGCCCAGCCGCTGGCAGCCGGTCACCCGGCCGTCCCGCTTCCAGGTGGCCATGCCCCCGGGCTGCCCCTACCGCCTCCCCGGCTGCATGGCGCCCGGGCCGGGCAGCTGCGGGCTCCCTCCGCCTCCTGCAGGGACTGGGAGCCGGAGCGGCGCGCGGCGGCCAGGGCTCTGTGCGCGCCCCGGGAGGCGGCGCCGCCGGGCTGCAGCCGGGCTTGGAGGGCGGCGCCCCGCTGCCGGGCGGCGCTTCCACTTGCCCTTGATTGGTACCGAGGGGCGCCCAGGCTCCTGCCCGCCCCCCGCAGGGAGTCCCAGCCCGCCGTGGGCAGGAACCACCTTCCCCATTGGGCTGGAGCTGCGGCCGGAAGGCCCCTGGCGGGCCCGGGTAACGCAGAAGACAGGAAGAGACAAGCCCATGGAGACTCCGAGTTTGAGGGCAGGCCTTAAAGTCTAGGGGAGAGTTAGCTGGCGTCTGAACTCACCCAACCATCTGCTCAAATCCAGCCTTTTATTGTCTCCATTATTCATGGGACTCTGTGCGGGGCCTGTATTTTGTGATGTATCCAGCCTGTCAGATACCACCTCCCTCGGATACGGATCTCGTTTGCAGCCAGGGGAGGAGGCGATGCTGGCCAGGCCGGATGGAGGGGGAGGATGCAGTGGTACCCGGACTGATGAAGGAAGAGGGTAGTTCTAGCGAAGTTATTCTTAGCTCCGCCCCATTGCCTTTACTTTTAGCAGAAACATCCCTCCTTCCGCTCCGCGTTCTCTGTAGGGCACAGCCAGGGGGCATCCACTTCTGTGACCTTTGCTATATATATATACAATTTCTTCTCAGCCTAGTTGAGATGTCCCCTCTCCTGCTCTGGTTTTGGCTCTGGGGTTTGCCTTATCCTGCAGCATCCGATGAAGTGAGCTGTAGCTCACGAAAGCTTATGCTCAAATAAATTGGTTAGTCTCTAAGGTGCCACAAGTCCTCCTGTTCTTTTTGCGAACCATTACAGTACTATGCTAGCCTCTGAGAGACAGAATGTCAAAATGGATATGAACTGAACATGAAATGGATCAGTGTCGCTTTATTGTTCAAGCTGAAATGCAGAATGGTTAAAATTAAATTTAATTTTTAAAATTCGTTCAGGTTGAGTAACCTCAGATATTGTTGGTGATATCCAGGTAAGGTCATTTTAAAAATATTCCTTTTAGGCTTGTACATGGGTCAAACTGGACAGTCTCTACGTAAAAGAATAAATGGACACAAATCAGACGTCAAGAATTATAACATTGGAGAACACTTCAATCTCTTTGGTCACTCGATTACAGATCTAAAAGTGGCAATTCTTCAACAAAAAAACTTCAGAAACAGACTCCAATGAGAGACTGCTGAATTGGAATTAATTTGCAAACTGGATACAATTAACTTAGGCTTAAATAGAGACTGGGAGTGGATGGGTCATTACACAAAGTAAAACTATTTCCCCATGTTTATTCCCCTCCCTCCCCTTCCTCAGACTTCTTGTCAACTGCTGGAAATGGCCCACCTTGATTATCACTACAAAAGGTCCCCCCCCTGCTGGTAATAGCTCACCTTAAGTGATCACTTTCCTTACAGTGTGTACGGTAACACCCATTGTTTCATGTTCTCTGTGTATATAAATCTCTCCACTGTATTTTCCACTGAATGCATCCGATGAAGTGAGCTGTAGCTCATGAAAGCTTATGCTTGTTAGTCTCTAAGGTGCCACAAGTCCTCCTTTTCTTTTTGCGGATACAGATTAACACGGCTGCTACTCTGAAACCTGAATTAAAATCAGTGGATTTACTCCTGGGTTATAGTAGCTAAGGACAGAATCAGGCCCTAAATCTGGAGTCTGTGATGTTGTGATTTAATTAGATGACAGTGAAATCAGGCGCAATTGTTGAAAACAAAAATACTTTCTATTTACATGCTGCCTTCCACAGGAGGTGCTCAGGAGACCTACATGTGAAGTTTCACAAGATGCCTGTAAGTGGGTAGAAGCACGGCCGACAGGAAGCCCAAATCCCTGTCCAGGTGAAGGATAGAACAGCTCTAAACTTACAGCAGCCCTAAACTTTTCAGTGGGCTTTGATCCCCTAGGAGCCATTCATTAGCTGAGGATAGCTGGAGTGCGTCATGCTTCCTATCCCTGAATCAGAGGCTGTGAAGTGGGAGGCAGCCAGCTCAGGGTGCTCAGATGGCTCCGGAATATTCCCACTCCCTTGGCATCTTGGCTCACTATTATTATTCCTACTAAGATATAGAAGAGTTTTATGACTTTCCTATGCTCACACAAGGAATCTATCACTGGCAAGAAACAGAACCCCAGTCTCCCAATGCCTTCTTCTGTGCCTTATTTACCAAACCACCTTTCCTCAGTAAGCACTATTAACAGAGCCTGCTGGCACTGTCATTTGCAAAACAGACTTTTAAAAAAACAAGAGTCTTCTTAGACCAGTGTCTCTAATAACAACTAATGCTAGAATTTACATTACCGATAGGAATTCTCAGTTTAGCTCAGGAATTATGTTGTTATCGAGAAGAAGAAGAATGATTGTAGCATTCTGGAGTTTAAGTGCAAATAATCATTTTCTCTGTGTTAGATTAGATTTGTAAAGGCTAATCTTTCTACAGACACTTCCTTTCTATTTTTAATACAGAGCTGGATCGAGAGAGAAAGATTTTCCCATAGCAAAACTCACCTACCTGTATACCAAAATAATTCCGAGGTGATCTTGTTGTAGATTCAACTCGAACCCTTTGTGGTACAGTCTGCATCGAAAGCCCCCCCAAGTGGATATTTTAATCACTAAAATTCAGTATCTGATTCCTACACTGTGTATTTTTAATTGCACTAATAATTTGCCTGAAAATCTGTCAGTGCATCTAACCAGAGGGTGACAGTATTTATTTCAACATTCAATTGCTTCTGGAAATAAAACTATTTGTTATAGGTGTCCTGCTTCCCACTCATAATCACTAAAAAGCAAAATCAACATCTCTTTAATAAGGAAGTTTAAGCCAATCCAGAAGTCAGTAGAATGTAAAGTGCTAGAGTAAAACTTACAGTAAGGATCACCTCAAGGTTCCCAATGCCATTATTTATAGGCCATCATTAACTAGGCTATTGATTTTTGCTGGGTGGCCAGGTAGTACAAGTTTCACTGTGCTTTCAAAATTAAACAAAATTGTTATTAAATACAAAAGAAAGGCATTCTGACATCAAAAACCAGGAGGGTGGAGCTTGGGTGCTTTGTGTAGTGTGGGATAGGAGGATAATCCCACAATTCAGAATGATCATTTTTAACTTAATATGATAGTAATTCTTAGCATATATACAGTGCATTACAACTTCAGAGCACGTAGATCCGTGTCCCAGAACCACAGCCTCTCAAAATTGAAGCCTTTCTCACCCACAACCATGTCCTTCCTCCAAGCTCCTACTATAGATTTCAGCCAGGGGCGAAAGTAATTTAAAGGATTTACTGGTATGCTGGAGTCCTGAGGGGGGATGTGGCCTCAACCGGAAGAGGCGGGGCTTTAAAATCAAGATTTAAAGGGTCCAGGGCTCCCCGCAGCAGCTCGAGCCCCGGGCCCTTTAAATCACCACCGAGGAAGCCGGTCTGGTCTGGCACGGCGTACTGGCTATTGCCGGTACTTTGTACCGGCCCGTACCGGCTTACTTTCACCTCTGACTTCAGCCCAGATTTTTAAAGGCATTTAGGCATCTAAAGATACAGATAGGAACCTTATGCGATTTTCAAAAGCGCCCAAGGGCTGAACTCACTGAAATCAATAGGACTTATGTGCTCAGCTGCTTTAGAAAATTATACTAGTTGCCTATCTACATCTTTAGGCACCTAAATGCTTTTGAAAATCTGGTCCCTCTGCTTCTTCATCTTTCTCTGCTGCCTTTCCCCTAACCTTCTACAGAAAGCTGAGGCCTTGTGTACATGCACAAGTTGCACCTCTTTAACTTACATTAATTTTAAACCAATTTAGTTAAACTGGTGCAAACCCCTATGTAGACACTCTTATTTTCATTTAACTGTGATTTATTGGGTTTTAACCTGTTCCTAATTGATTTAAGCTAAACTAAAAGACAACTGTACCTAAACTGAAGTTGGTGTGTCTACATGGGCTTCTGCACTAGTTTAACTAAACTGATTTAAAATCACACCTTAAACTGGTGTGATTTTCTCATGTAGAATCTCATCTTTTACAGTGGTCCATTTTTAGGAGCATAGAAATTGTCAAACTGGATCAGCTCTGAGGTCCTTCTAGTCTAGTGTCCTGTCTCTAACAGTGCCCAATATTATACACTTAAGAGGAAAGTGTAAGAACCCTGAAATAGGCAGATATAATATGATCCGACCCCCATATTAGGTCTCATTCTGATCTCTAGTAGTCAGATATTGGCTTAAATCAGAGGTAGTCAATTATTTTTTATCAAGGTCCAAATTTCTTGATCAAGGTCCAGACTCCAGAGAAAATAATAAAATAATAATAAGTAAATAAAAAGATGTTGGGATCCATTCAAAAGTATAGGGCGGTCAAGATTTGGCCCATGGGCCACCTATTGACTACCCATGGATTAAACCCGGAAGTTAAATATCCCTTTCAAAATTATTGGCAATAATGATTATACGTGGATAACAAGAATATCGAGTTATATGTCCAATCCCTTTCTGAATCCTACTAAGTTCTCGACCTCAACAATTTCTTGTGGCCGTGAATTTTGCACTCTTATTACGCATTGTGTGAAAAAGTATTTTCTTTTATCAGTGTTGAAGTTGCCACTTTTAAATTTAATTGATTGGCCCCTTCTTCTCATGAGACTGCTGCCAGAATAACTCCCTCTGCCATTCCAGTAGGTCCATGTCTACCTTTGCCAGAGTAGCTGTGTCTTACAATTATGGTAGTTCATTCACCATCACCAGAATAACTTCGCCATCCTGCTCCTGCAATATGATGGCCTTGGGAGGAACTGCATCCTGAAACTGCAAGGAGATTGCAGTTCCCAGAAGCCTACTTAGTGGAACATGTGGCTTAAAATTGATGTAGTTTTCATGAAATTACATGTATAATAGCCTGATCTGGTGTTTGACGGGGGCTCTGCATGAACGTGGTCAGCCCTGTCAAGCTCTGGTAGAGGTGATCTTTAATAAGACTTTTTTTTTGGCATGGATTTCTTTGTGCTAAACAAGTCTGAACTTCCGATGAAGTGAGCTGTAGCTCACGAAAGCTCATGCTCAAATAAATTGATTAGTCTCTAAGGTGCCACAAGTACTCCTTTTCTTTTTGCGAATATAGACTAACACGGCTGTTACTCTGAAACCTGAACTTTTATGTCAAGCAGCACTCTAGAAAAATATATGCTCAGCCACAGTATGCTCCTATAATAGTGGACCCCTTTGATCTGGAGTCAAGAAAAGTATGAGTGGCAAAGAGTTCAGTTGTGTTAAATGCAAAATAATGGGGATTTAAACCTCTATTTACTATTGGCTGATTAATTATTACAGAATCATTGCTGTAGAAGTGAGAGAAAAAGTAAAATCGTTACACCCTACATGAAACCCCCAGAGTCTGAAAGGCTAATATTAGCATCATTTTCTTATCTCTTACTCACACTGTAGTCTCTGGGTTTGTAAGAAATATTTTTGCAAAGTGGCAAAAACCATTTTCTTTCTCCATTGGTCAAAACATCAGAACTTCTTGGATTGTTGCACTGTGTTCAGGAAAGCAGCAGGTTCTGAACCAATTAATTTAAATGGAAAAAAAACATACATCTGCAACGTATTATCAAGTTCCCAGTCTTCCAGTGTTTTTGGAATACTATAAAATATGAAGGAAAAATTCTGAACATGAAGCTTGGAAATTCTGGCCTTGAAATTTAACCTGTTTTAACATCAAAATGGAAATAATTCTTTTATTTTCACTTTTCACTGCACAATTCATATCCCTAAAAAATCTTGCATGTAATAGCGAAACCTGTGACTACAGAGAAGAGAAATAGCATCTCCCATTAGGTATGGGAGGAAAACAAGAATGTTTGCAACTATTAACTATCTGTATCATATATTTTAGTGATTGGATTTTGAAGAGCAGAAGAAATATAGCGAAAACAGTCTTCAGCATCCATTCAAAGGCTCTACTAAACTTACTTGCCTCATAGACTTTTAAAGGATAAACAAAACTGTACTGGAAAATCTGGGGAATACTTTAAACTGTTCATTTAAGAGAAGGAGGCATCTATTGGAGGTGCAGGTTTCACTGTATAGTACTTGCTGTATGAGTATGTACAGGTACCGTGTTTTACCTGAGTACATCTGTAATTTGCATTCACTAGTGCCTAAAAATGAGTGTGCTAAAGCATATATTAATTCTCGCGTATACATTGTTTAGACTAAACCACTGTATTCTTAGGATTGGGATGTGGTTAAATGTCTTTGTCACAAGGAAAAAGGTTATTGATTTCACATTGAAACCCTGTAACTGAGCATTCACAATGCCTAGTTATCCTAACAGGGTGATTAGCAGAGAAGAAGAAAAGAACATATATATATTTTTTGTCCTTTATAAGAAACATACTTGATATTCATAGAGTGAAGAACAAATGAAGTAAGATCACCTGAGCAGGCATGGGACAGGAACACAGGAGGTGGTGGGTAGGGTTTAGCTGCAATATACATTGCAGGAGAAAAGCAACCAACTAATGGGTGGATGTGATTGGACCTGAAAAATCAATTATTTCCTTCTATTTTTACAGTAGGGTAAGCCTCTGAACAATTTAACAACGATAAGAACAATTATACTGCTCCTTTCCACTTCTACAGCACCTTCTGGTTGAAGAGCTCAACACATTTGAAAAAACACAAAGGAAATTAGCCTCCCACTGCCTGGGCGAGGTAGGAAACATGAACGATCTTTTAGAGAGGAGGAAATCAAGGCACACAGCTCCAACTTTTACCCTAACTTGCATCCCTCTGGGACACACAAACCAGGCCAGAATTTGACCCCTGGGCAATAAAGGGCCAGAGCCACTGACATCACTGGAGAGATGAATCGGGCCTTCCCTGCTTTGGCCAAGGTCCCAACCGGGCCCCGGGCCCAGACCCAGATTAGGAGGCCAGACAGGCCATGAGCTGCTCTCGTGTGACCCCGGGTGGAACACAGGCCGGAGAGTTCCGCCCGGGGCACAGCCCCGTGGCCTAACCTCGCTACGGGGGCTGTGCAGAGCCCGAGCCCGGGGGGTCTCCATGGCTCCCGCTGCTTCTGACCACCCTGGGCCCCACAGTTCCCCGCCGGCAGCCCGCGGCTCCTCCCGGGTAGTGGCGGGATGCGGGGGCCCCGCTCGGTGGCTGGCTCCGCCCCGGGGGGGCGGGGGGGGAAGAAAGGGGAGGCGAACCCGGAAGTGCATGTGGCCGATGGGGGCAGGCGGAGCGGCGGCCTGAGGGGTAAGAGCGACCGCTGCGCGGGGGCACCGGGCCGCCGCTTCCCGCCCCACCCCAGCGCGGCGCGGTTGGGCCCGGTGGGGCGGGGCCGGGCCGGGCCGCCAACTGTGGCAAGCGCTGGGCTGGGGAGCGGGGAGCTGCTGGGGGCAGGGAGCTGACGGGGGCCAGGGCCAGGTGCTGTCAGCAGAAGAGGGGGTGGTTGGGGGGCGCACCCATCAGCCGGCAAGGGAGAAAAGGGGGGTAACTCGGGGAGGGTTAAGGACAGGCGCTGCTGAGTCAAAGGGGCGCTTTGGGCTGTCTGGAGCGGGACACGTTTCCCACCCAGGTGAGGTGAAGTGGGTGGGGAGCCCGCCCGTGGACAGGCCCCTGGCTGCAGACACCGTTTTCTACTCCATGTCGTGCGGGCATGCTCGGTGAGATCCGCAGCATGGCAAGCCACCCATCGCGAGTAAACCCTTCCAGGGCTGCTAGCACCAGTTCATCCAAAACAAAGCTAGCAGTGGTGGGAAATGGGCCAGCAATGGCCCTTGTTTAGACAAGATTTCAGGTAAAAACTCCAAGGAATATAGGCCTGGATCCTGCTCCCACTGACTCAGTGAGAATCCTGCCCATGACTTCAGGTGGAGTAATAATAGACCCATAAATGGCTGGAAAATGATCCCCTTTGCTACAAGGCTTCCAGTGGTAGTTTGACTCTAGCAAATAATCTCCCTTCCCTGCCCTTTGACCACTAGCTCAGTGTCTGCTCTGGTGATGATCTCTGAAACTGAAAGACGAGGGTAGCTGTCTAGTGGTGAAAGCAGAGGTACTCCCTATATTCTCAAAAAGAAAAGGAGTACTTGTGGCACCTTAGAGACTAACCAATTTATTTGAGCATAAGCTTTCGTGAGCTACAGCTCACTTCATCAGATGCTATTCTTATGGGTAACTTTTTATTCTTGTTTGCCCTAGTATCTTTTTTTTTTTAAGTGAATTTTAGTGCTTGTGAAATGTCCTGGCATGATAGCTCTGGCTGTTTCACCAATCTGCCTCAACCCTGACCAGGAGGGACCACCTATGGGAGAAGAAGGGACTTAAGTATCCGTGACCCATTCTGTCTCTGACTCTCTGCTGAGCCTGCCTATAGGGTGCTGTTTATGGTATTTGTTGTGGACACTTGTCTTATAGCTGCTAACTGTGACAACTGAATTCATTTCACATATTACCAACGGTCGGGAGTCTGACTTCTATTCCCTGGTAACCCGAGCTGGATTTGAACAGGTGTCCTGTTGGATCAAGGCATTGTCATTATCCTATGACAATTCCAGTTAATGGATAAAAATATTAATTGCGATTAAAAAAATTAATTGCATGATTAATCACACAGTTAAACAATAATAGAATACCATTTTAAAAAATATCTGTGGATGTTTTCTACATTTTCAAATATATTGATTTCAATTACAACACAGAATACAAAGTGTACAGTGCTCACTTTATATTTGATTACAAGTATTTGCACTGTAAAAAAACAAAAGAAATAGTATTTTCAGTCCACCAAATACAACTACTGTACTGCAATCTCTTTATCATAAAAGTTGAACTTACAAATGTAGAATTACGCACAAAAAAACTGCATTCAAAAATAAAACAATGTAAAACTTTAGAGCCTGCAAGTCCACTCAGTCTGATGAAGGGTTATGCTCAATACCGATGCAAAGTAGAGCGGACTGACACATGTTCATTTTCATTATCTGAGTCAAATGCCACCAGCAGAAGGTTGATTTTCTTTTTTGGTGGTTCAGGTTCTGTAGTTTCTGCACCGGAGTGTTGTTCTTTTAAGACTTTTGAAAGCATGCTCCACACTTCATCCCTCTCAGATTTTGGAAGGCACTTCAGATTCTTAAACTTTGGGTCCAGTGCTGTAGCTATCTTTAGAAATCTCACATTGGTACCTTGTTTGCGTTCTGTCAAATCTGCAGTGAAAGTGTTCTTAAAATGCCATGCAAATGCCTGTTCTCGCTTTCTGGTGACATTGTAAATAAGAAGAGGGCAGCATTATCTCCTGTAAATGTAAACAAACTTGTTTGTCTTAGCGATTGGCTGAACAAGAAGTAGGACTGAGTGGACTTGTAGGCTCTGAAGATTTATATTGTTTTGTTTTTGAGTGCAGTTATGTAACAACAACAAAACTACATTTGTAAGTTGCACTTTCATGACAAAGACAAATTGCACTACAGTACTTGTATGAGGTGAATTGAAAAATACAATTTCTTATCATTTTTACAGGGCAAATATTTGTAATAAAAATAATATACACTGATTTCAATTACAACACGGAATATAACATATATGAAAATGTAGAAAAACATCAAAATATTTAATAAATGTCAATTGGTATTCTATCATTTAACAGTGCGATCAGAACTGCGATTAATCAAGATTAATTTTTTGAGTTAATCTTGTGAGTTAACTACGATTAATTGAGAGCCCTAATTTTTTCCTTACCCCAAAATGTCCAACATTGAGTGCCTTTAGTGGAATACTCATCAGTCACGTGGATAGAAATAATTTTAGGTACAATTTACAATTATCTAACTTTTCTTAGAGCAACTTGTATGGACTGTCACTGTCTCTTGAAACTCTGTCACCATCGAGACCTCTTTTCTAAAACGATTCATCAAATGAATGCTCCTGGCAACTCCACTGCCCTAGATGAACTCCTTATGCGGTTGGAGGAGGGAATTATTTTGACGTATGCCATGACTGCCACTTACTAAATGTAGTTTTCTTTTAGTACCCATCTCCATAGTATCTAAACCATATCTAAAAACATGACTTACTATTAAAAACAACCCCATCACCTGGGAGTCCATATGCACCAGCAACAACCTGGAACACTTTAGGTATATACTTAAAAAAACACATTGAAAGTTGGGGTCATAATCTTTGAGACCCTATTTTTGCCACTACTTGTGGTCGACTGGCTTTCCCCATTCCTCTTCAAGGATTACACTTTTTAGCAGCTTTCTCAATGGAGTGCTCCAGAATAGGTATTGCTTTCTCCCCAGTCATCTCTCACAAGGGCGCAGAAGGCTCTTTCCTGAATGGACATATCACAATGACCTTGTCTCACAACAATCTGAAATTCAAACATCTCAATCTCTCAGAATACAGAGATAAATCAAACTAAAACCAAGGAGACAGCACATGTAACACATCTAGCCCTGTACAGGGCAAGAATTAAGCTCTTTAGGTACAATTTGTGCTGCTACAGTGAAATATGTAATAGCTTACATGTCTAGGCTGTGCATCCTTCCTCTCCTTGTTGCAAGGGCAGCCTGTGGGTGAGGCAGCTTCTCCCCCCTCTCAAGAGCTGCCTTCTTCCTCTTGTCCTTTAAGATCCATGAAGATACTTAGGTGTTTAAGTATCAGGTATACGCACCTAAGTCCCTGCTTTGGCTCCATCGTGACCCACAAAATTCCTGCCAAACCCTGTAGGCGCCTAAACTCACTCAGCACTGAAATTGTCAAAGTAAAAGTTTCCTAGGCACCCAGTTTCTGCCTCTGGGCATCCACTCTGCTGCCTCCCTCTAGGCAGCCAGACTCCTGTCTTCTGCCTAAACCCCACAGTGATTCACAAACCAGGGGAAGATAGGTGACCAAATGCTTAAATCACATGCAGGGCCTGATCCAGTAGGTGTACTCAGAGGCCTCCTACTAAACCAGATCCCAATCAGTGTCTCTTCAGTGGAGGTGGTGCTGCTGCTACCCACCTTATAACTTTGAGCCTAGTAGTTAGAGCACTCACTGAGGATATGGGAGACTGAGGTTCAATTCCCTCCTATCTACCAGAGAGGGAGAAAGAACTTGAACAAGGTCTCCCACCTCTCAGAAGAATGCTTGATCCACTGGTCTGTGAGATTTTCTGATGTGGGGGCTCTCCTGTTGAAGCTATTCCAGTGTGGTTAAATAATGAAAGCATGGCTAGGCCAGGGGAAATGGATCTTGTGTCTCCCACCTCCCAGATGGATGCCCTAACCACCAGACTGCAAGTTCATTTTCACTCTGCCCAATGACTGTTTAAGCCAAACAAGCATCAGAATATCCCATAGCTCAGTGGTTAGACCACTCAGAGGTGGGAGCCAGATATATAAAAACCTCATTTTGTGTAGTGTCAGAAAGGGCATACATAATACCACCAGGTCTTGCTTAGCACTTTTCATCAAGGCACCTTACAAAGCTGAGTAAGTATCATTATCCCCATTCCCCACCCATGGATGAAGCACCTTACCCAGGGCCACCCTGCAGCAAAATTAGGAGTAGAACCCGGTCATCTGAGGCTCAGTCTAGTGTTCTAGCCTCTGGGCCACACTATCTTCCTGCAGTAGTGTTTTATAGTTGATATTGGTGCGGGTTAGGACCCTGATGGAAGAGCCAGGTTTGTTTGTCCATTGGTATATTTGGATGATTATCCAAAAACTATATAGTTTTTCTATACTACCTAAAAGAAATAGTATTAGACCTGATTTACAGAGGTACTGAGGACTCAACTCCCAGTAAAATAGGCCAATTAGGCCTATTCTAAACTTAAAAGTTTTGCTTGTATAGCTATATCAGTATACCCTCCTAGTGAAAATGAAGCTAATACCATCAAAAAAGTTCTTTTGATAGTATGGCTTACAGCACCATTCCCAAACTTGTTCCGCCGCTTGTGCAGGGAAAGCCCCTGGCGGGCCAGGCCGGTTTGTTTACCTGCTGCATCCGCAGGTTCGGCCGATCGCGGCTCCCAGTGGCCGCGGTTCGCTGCTCCAGGCCAATGGGAGCTGCTGGAAGCGGTGGCCAGTAAGTCCCTCAGCCCACGCCCTCGGCCCCACGGCCAGGGGCTTTCCCTGCACAAGCGGCGGAACAAGTTTGGGAACCGCTGGCTTATAGCAATTCAGTGAACGAAATAAGGTGTACTTGCAAAAGCACTTTTGTGCTGGTATAGAAATGTCATGGAACACTTCTAATTGACATTGCTCTACTGTCAGAAGATTCTAGTGTAGACATGGCCTTACTTTTCTGAGGTTTTATTGACCAGAATGTTGCAATTTGTGGGAAAATGGCACATGGTTATGCACTGGACTGTTCTAGATTATATGGCCTGCTGCACCCACACCTTAGTCTTGTGGAAAATTACATTCTGTGCCAAGGCAAGATGTAGCAAAACGACAGAAAATAAGTTTTTTTTAGAAAATAGTAGTTTATCTCAAAGAACACTGGACCAATATAGCTGTGAACACATCAACAGTGTTTGCTTTTTGCAGTAGTTTTGGTTTACGCAATAAATACCTTGGCTCTCTAACAAGAATGGGATTCAGCCTTACCTGTATAATGTACCAAAACTATACACATTTTTAATTTCAGAGATGAATTCCAATATAGTCAGCTTTGCCTGACAAAGCTTTGCTCGGTTCTGATCTAGCACAATTCCTCATTAACAGCAGTGCAGTGCTCCAGCCTCTGTTCTAGCTACTGCTCCATGAGAATACTGATCTTTTTACCTGCAAGATCGGGCCCTCATGCTAACCTCTTCTCTAAGAGAGCACGCAAGACCTGCTTCTTGTTGGTACTCTGATTCACTAGGCCGTTTCTTGCACTGAAGTCTACATCATCTTCAAAGTATACACACTCTGGAGGCAAAGAAGCATTCCAGGAATAATGCCTGCATGGAAGTGCTCTGCTACAATTCTCTTTGGGGTTTTTGAATATTGTTTAAACTGTACAGTCTCTTGAGTTTCTTGAGCCCCTCTTTGTGTATATCTTTCTCTTGGTTTGAGCTGTATCTCTGATAAGATAATAGCTGAGAATTTTTTTTCCAACTGCAGCAAGACCTATGGACCTGATTATATGATCAGGTGCTGGCATTTGTTGTAAGGGATAGAGACACAGGTGGTGGTTTTGCCTACTTTCCTGTTTTCTTTTCCCCTTCCTTGCAATGTGGGTTGTGGAATCTCAGAAGTGAGACAGTTGGCTAAGATTTCCCTGAAAGCTTCTAGCCACTTAAATACTTGATGAAAACCTGAGAAGATCAACGTATATGTGTTGTGTGTAAAGACTGCACATAAGCTTGGTATTTTAGAAGAAATCATACAAAGTATAAGTAAGTCAGAGTTTGTTAAATTCCAGTACAGAGCAGGAAGACAGTTTTGGGAGCCTTGGGGAAGGAACACTTCCTACTGTGTAGAAAAATGGAGGCCCTGGACAATTTTTACAGGGTCTTGCTATTCATCGTTTGGCGGCACCTTCTCGTAGCTCATCTAGGGAATTATTTCTCCACATCCTGTCCAGCAGTCACACAGTCCATTGCTTTAGTCACTCGCTCTGCAGCTGCTCTCCCACTACTCTGGAGCTGTTTTTCAGGATTGGGTGACAAATTATATATGTGTTGTTTATTATGATGCTATGGAATCCTCCTCCTTCTAAGGGATCCTGAGTTTATCTTGTTTTTATAGTTTTAAAAATAATGCTAACCAAGTACTGGAAACTTTCAATTTGCATGTTGACAACCATTCCAAATGGGCAAATTTTAGATTGCTGTATCAGCTTGATATTTCCAGCTGCAGTAGAGTTCCATTTCTGGAGAATAACTCCATGCAGTTCTTCTGTTAGAAGGAATTTTAAAAGTGAAAGTTGGATATCCCATTTAAAGATCCTTCATTGCTATTGGATCCCTGAGTAGGTCTGTATCTAGACTTAATTTAATTTTCTCATTGAATCTGGTGAATATCCAAAAATCATTCACTGAATACCACTGTCATAACATGTGTATGATTTCTTCATATTTGCTAAATTTATGGACGTCTTAAAACATCGTTCCTCAGAGTCCAATCCAGCCTTTCCTGTTTGTATTAACCTCATTCTGAGATCCAAGGTTAATTTTTTTTTATCAACAGTGGCCCCAGTCTTGAGCCCACCTTATTAATGATTTCTACACCAATCTCTTCACTCCAGGCAGTGTTTTGTTGTTAAACGGTGCTTTTGCATTGCTTCAAGCCTAATCTTCCCAACTGGCTAAGATTGTGTGGTTTATCTGGTAAATTTGGTTGGGTTAAGATCTAGAGCTTGACTAACAGCATTTCTTTCTTGGCATAGATAGATTCTAGCAATATTACGTTTCCTTTGAAGTTCGGAATATTCTATAAAAATCCATCTGCATATAAATGTCCGGTCTCCAGAATACTCTCATGAATTCAATTAGGACAACATATTTTGTGCTGTTCATATTGATTTCTGGATTCATCCACATGGATGATTTTATATATTAATACGAGCTAAATTGCAAGCATTTAGACAATATGAGATCGATTTCCCTTGTGTGAATAGATTGTATTACTTTAATGGTAGAGGTTTTAGACGTTTCTTCTCAGTCCTTCACCAGCCACACATTTCAGTGGTATTATTCCTTAGCCAGTATAAGGTTTGTATGTTAGTACAAGCATTGTGATATATGTCATTAGGGAAACAATATCTTTTCTTCACTTCCTGCTTCAGGATGTTTATATATAGCTGTAAAGATATAATTAGCATTTCCAGTTTTATTTTTAAGATAAATGATAGATTAAAAAAAAGTTTTAGGCTGATTTAGCGGTTGGTTCAACCAGCAGTAAATTAACCTATTTTTTCCCCTTTGTGAGAAGAGAAGATTCAGTTAGATAAGGAAAGAACTGAAGACAAACTAGTCTGTACAAACTTGTCAGAACCCCGGCCTTGATGGCATCTTGGTGGAATTCCAGAAGGTTACAAGAACAGTTAATAACCAGTTTATTATACCTTTATGAATCAGCAGTGAAGGATAATTTATTAGCACAGAGTGTAATAACTCATCTTATCTCACTGATTCTGATGCTTAAAAAGGACCCTGAATGATGGATGAACGATCACCTGACTTCCCTAATAAAGACTGCAAAATCCTAGCCGAGGTGCTTGCTAACATATTTCAGTCAAATCTGGTAAAACTTGTCCATCGGAAACAAGGCCATTTAAGAACAGGCTATCCAGCAATTGTGCCAGATTGCTCTTAGATTTGATTAATTTATACCTGGTCATAATATATAGAGCAAATTATTATTTAGTAATTTATCTAACCTAGTTCAAGTAATGACTGCATTTTTATTTTAATTGGAAAAGAATATTGCTGTTAGGAATGTATTTAACTTCATTTTTGTTTGGTTACTGTTTTTAACTCCTTCCTGTGCTGTTTGTACACTGATGTGGGAGAATGTATTCCAGGGGTTTTGCCTTGACTTGCTGATCTCTCTTGAGGCTCTGACAGGCATGTTGCAGTAGAATGTTGACTCTTGTTTTTATATTAGTTTGATGATAGAAAAGCTGGAGTTAGAATCTTTTGATCATACATCTTACTAGGTATGTTTATTCACACAATTTTTGTGTTATAATTTAAATTATAGACTAGTGTAAATTTACAGTATAATTTTTCTTAATAATTTCCTCTGAATGTTAAATGAAATTATATCCAAAGATAGTCACTTAAATTTTGCAGTAGAGGATATTTTTACCCTTTTTACTCCATGTCTTCTAGCTTAACATGGTTTTAATTATTTTTCTAAAGGGTATTGGACACAATGACAATCACTGTAGTGTATGATAACTCTGAAGCTATGGAGCTCTGTGCTTCTCAGCATCTGTATCTTAAACCAGTAGCAAAACTGACTATCAATGTGGTGTTTCCAGAACACACAGAATCTACCCGATCTTTCTCTAAGTGGGAAGTGATGGACAAGCTGAAGAACATGATTTGTCCAGACCAATTTACTACTGTTAGGGTTTCAAAGAGCACTAAGGATTTCATTCGATTTGAGGGAGAGGCAGAAACTAAAAGGTTGATCCTCACACTTAAGGAAAAACTGCATGGAAAGGTAATAAAACTGAATGGTTTCAAAGATGACTTGAAAGTGATGGCCACCGAGGCACACACTAACTTTCCAACTCCACAAGAGTGGGCATCTTACCTGAATAAAAGAGAGATTACGAATGAAGACCTTACTGAGCAAACCGCTGATATTCCTGATTGCATCTATTTTGAAGGTTTGCCGTGCAAATGGTTTGCACTAAAGGGCTCAAATAATGAAAAGCCAAGTGAAGATGTTTTAAGAGTGGTGTTCGAAAGCTTTGGAAAGATCAAGAACATAGATATCCCTATGCTTGACCCTTATAGAGAAGAAATGGTGGGAGGAAATTTAAATAACTTCCTTTTTGGAGGTCTACAGACATTTGAAGCTTTTATCCAGTACCAAGAGTATACGGCTTTTGTGAAAGCTATGGAGTCACTTAGGGGAATGAAGCTGATGTTTAAAGGGGATGATGGAAAAGCTCTGGCATGTAACATGAAGGTAAGCATCACTGGCTATATCTTTTGATACTGCCAATGCTATATTTGCCCAAATACAGTACCATAAAGACTTCCATAGTAGTCAAATATCAGAAACGGTACAGCAGAAAAGTGTAAAATTCCCTGGCCCAACCAAGACTTATCTGCTGAGACTGCCATGAAGGTCATTACTGCTATTTGAAATCTTAAAAAAAAAAAAAAAAAAAAAAAAGACAAATTGGGAACTTTTTGCTAGCCAGTGTAAACATTTAAATGATGGATACTTGAGGTGGGAATTTAGACCTGGAGCGCTGCTGTTTGGGAGAGGGAATAGATGGATGGCTCTCACAGCTATTCATGCTCATAGTCCCCCACCTAGCAAATAAAGTTGTGACTTTTTTGCTGGTCCATTCTCACTGAGTTAAGGTTCACAGATGAGCCAGCCACAAGGCTGTCTCTTCAGAAGCAGCATTCACTCTGGTTTGTTTGCATAAAGATTTTGGTTTGTATGGATTTGCTGCTTGGTTGAGTATTGTTGACCTCTCAATCCAGATTTTAGTGAAGATTTTCACCCGTTAGTATGACTGTGACGTGGAAAAAGTATTTGCTTGTTGATTTCCTGAAACCTTTTTCTCCACTGGTAAAATAAAAGTGAAAAGTTACCAAGTTTATGAATCAATTAGATGAGCACTGGAGCTGAAAGGAATGCAGTCAAGACTTGGAGGAGTTGTTCTGAAGACATTGGTTTCTGCATTGGTAAACCCCAAGCAGAGTCAGCAATAGCCTTCCTTTCTGCCTTTTTACAAAAAATGTTCGCAGTCACTTTGAACCTGTACTAGCAGGATGTATCCTTGCTTCTCTTGGCACTGTGCTTTGATTAAGGTGGATATAGTGAATAATGTTGGAGGATGGATTTGTTTGTGGCATACCCTGTGTCACGCTGTGAAAGGAAATTGGAGAGCTGCATGCTCACAAAAGCTCATAGCTGCTTAGCAGCGTTCATCTAAAAGTCAGATTTAGTCATTGAGATAAGCCTGGTTCCAAGAATTTTGCTCAGCACAAAGCATTTAAATTATCTCTGATTCTTGAATATGTAGCAGTCATTACACAGTGCTTTAGAAATCATGCTCCAAATGACTTGGTTTCCCAGCTTGGATAAAGTGCTGTTTGCGTGGATGTTTTCTTTTAATGTCACCACAGCATCACATTGAGTTAAACAGTGCTCAACAGACAGCCTCCCCTGCTGTACCAACCAGCCACCCGTAATCCACTGATGGTTTAAAGTCAGGCAAATGCTTGACCAAGAAGATGTGGCTCATACAGTGCACTTAAAATAAGTCAGCCTGTCAGACAGAGGGAATGCAACAGCCAGGAATTCTCCACTGAAAATGCCCAGCCTCCAGTCCCCAAAATTGAACATTTACAGGCTGTCAAAGGTGTATTGTCACAGTTAGGAGCCTCTAATGGCACAGGGTAAGGAGACATTTGCGAGTAATGCTTATAGTAACATTTGAGAACAGGACATAGCTATTCGTGTGAATTCTGCAGGTCATATTCCAGTCTCCTCAGCTAAAAAGTGGCAGAAAGAAACACTCATGTTTCAAATATAATTGTGCAGAAATAGATTAGAGACTTTCTAAGTTGTATAGGCTGTTTGTGTTTTATTTGTGTAAATAAGGTGACCCACTAGATTGACAGGTTTGTGGTCTTTTTTAGGGCTGTTGATTAATCGCAGTTAACTCACGTGATTAACTCAAAAAAATTAATCACGATTAATCGCCGTTTTAATCGCACTGTTAAACAATAGAATACCAATTGAAATTTATTAAATATTTTGATGTTTTTCTACATTTTCATATTGTATTCTATGTTGTAATTGAAATTAAAGTGTATAGTATTTTTGATTACAAATATTTGCACTGTAAAAATGATAAAAAGAAATAGTATTTTTCAGTTCACCTCATACAAGTACTGCAGTGCAATCTCTGTCGTGAAAGTGCAACTTACAAGTATTGACTTTTTTTTGTTACATAAGCACTCTAAAACAAAACAATGTAAAACTTTAGCGCCAACAAGTCCACTCAGTCCTACTTCTTGTTCAGCCAATCGCTAAAACAAGCAAGTTTGTTTTCATTTACAGAAGATAGTGCTGCCCTCTTCTTATTTACAGTGTCACCAGAAAATGAGGACAGGCGTTTGCATGGCATTTCAGTAGCCGGCCTTGCAAGGTATTTACATGCCAGATATGCTAAAGAGTCGTATGCCCCTCCATGCGTTGGCCACCGTTCCAGAGGACATGCTTCCATGCTGATGACGCTCGTTCAAAAAAAATGTGTTAATTAAACTTGTGACTGAACTCCTTGGGGGAGAAATGTAAGTCCCCTGCTGTTTTACCTGCATTCTGCCATATATTTCATGTTATAGCAGTCTCGGATGATGACCCAGCACATGTTGTTCATTTTAAGAACGCTCTCACTGCAGATTTGATAAAATGCAAAGAAGGTACCAATGTGAGATTTCTAAAGATAGCTACAGCACTTGATGCAAGGTTTAAGAATCTGAAGTGCCTTCCAAAATCTGAGAGGGATGAGGAGTGGAACATGCTTTCAGAAGTCTTAAAAGAGCAACACTCCGATGTGGAAACTACAGAACCCAAACCACCAAAAAAGAAAATCAACCTTCTGTTGGTGGCATCTGACTCAGATGATGAAAATGAACATGCGTCGGTCGCATTGCTTTTTTCAGTATCATAGAATATCAGAGTTGGAAGGGACCTCAGGAGGTCATCTAGTCCAACCCCCTGCTCAAAGCAGGACCAATCCCTGATTTTTGCCCCGATCCCTAAATGGCCCCCTCAAGGATTGAACTCGCAACCCTGGGTTTAGCAGGCCAATGCTCAAACCACTGAGCTTTGGATTGTTATTGAGCAGAACCAGCAGTGCAAGTAGGCTGGTACGCTCCTGTACACCATACCGGCAAGCGATTTATAGCCAGTACAGCATACCCCAAAAAACACAGCAGCAGGAGAGAGCTGGGGGCTCTGGTCCTTTCCCCACTGGGAGGGGCAGCAGCGGGGAAAGGAGCATAACGCCAGCAGCTCCTCCGGTGGCTCTACTGCTGACCCCCAGTGCCACCCCCCCAGCCCTGTCTCTGGCGCAGCAGCAGGAGGAGGACAGAGCCCCCCCCCCCCCCGGCCTTCACTCCAGGTACCATGGGATGGATGTGGGGAGGGGACGGGGAGAGCATGGGGGCCCCGGGCTGGGAGGAGTCACAGAGGGAGGTAACATGCTCCCCTTAGCTGGTGGCCCGTCCCCTCCCCCCCCCCCCCGTACTGGTAAGACATGGATTTTACTTGCACCACTGAGAAGAACCCATCAGCATGGACGCATGTCCCCTGGAATGGTGGTTGAAACATGAAGAGACATATGAATCTTTAGCGAATCTGAAATGTAAACATCTTGTGATACCGGCTACAACAGTGCCATGAGAATGCCTGGTCTCACTTTCAGGTGATGACGTAAACAAGAAGCGGGCAGCATTATCTCCTGCAAATGTAAACAAACTTGTTTGTCTGAGTGATTGACTGAACAAGAAGTAGGACTGAGTGGACTTGCAGACTCTAAAATTTTACTTTGTTTTACTTTTGAATGCAGTTTTTTTAATACATAATTCTACATTTGTAAGTTCAAGTTCATGATAAAGAGATTGCACTACAGTACTTGTATTAGGTGAACTGAAAAATACTATTTTTTTGTTTTTTTACAGTGCAAATACTTGTAATCAAATATAAAGTGAGCACTGTACACTTTGTATTCTGTGTTGTAACTGAAATCAGTATATTTGAAAAGGCAGAAAACACCCAAAAATATTTAAATAAATGGTATTCTGTTATTAACAGTGCGATTAATTGCATGATTAATCACAATTAATTCTTTTAATTGCACGATTAATCACAATTAATTCTTTTAAATCGCTTGACAGCCCTAGTCTCTTCATCATTCATGAACAATTCTGCCTTCTAATTCTGTTTCTTCTGGAACAGGTGACTTTTGATACAACCAAACATTTCAGCAAAGGAGCCATCAAAAAGAGAAGGCTGGAAAGACAAAAGCTGCAAGAGCTAGAGCAAGAAAGAAAAAGGGAAAAAAAGAAAGAGGAAGAGGAGGCTGCAAGGTGAGAAACTTGTTTTGAAGGAGTGTTCTACTTTCTTTACATTTACTCCACGTCTTGCTCCCAACAGAATCTCAAGAGAGGAACACCCAATACAATAGCCCCAAACCTAGATAATGTTAAGGGTTAGATAATGTTAAAATGAAAGCTGAATATTGTCTAATTCATATGGTGTAACAAAAAAAAAAAAAGCACAGTATCTTCAATTATGTAGGTGTCACATAAAGGGAACTAGATTAAGAGAAAAAAGAACAGGAGGACTTGTGGCACCTTAGAGACTAACAAATTTATTTGAGCATAAACTTTCATGAGCTACAGCTCACTTCATCGAATTAAGAGAGGAGTAGTAGACCTACACAGTGTATAGAAAAAGGGGATTGTGATTGGAGAAGTGGTCTTGAGCTGTCTAGACATCTGCCAGACCCTCTCAATTAAAAACACTATGTGCCCTTGTTGCTCCCTCTCCTGTATCTCTCCTCTTACAGATCCAGGGTTTGTTTTTCTTTCAGTCACTCTAGTAATCTATCAAACTCAGTTTAAAAGTTTGTTTTAAACTGTGTGAAGACCTAAGGCAGGGATCGGCAACCTTTGGCTCACGGCCTGCCAGAGTAAGCCCCCTGGTGGGCTGGTGTGTTTACTTGCCGTGTCCGCAGGTTCAGCCGGTTGTGGCTCCCACTGGCCATGGTTCGCTGCTCCAGACCAATGGGGGCTGCGGGAAGCGGCATGGGATGTGCTGGCCATGGCCTGGAGCAGTGAACTGCGGCCAGTGGGAGCCGCAATCGGCCGAACCTGCGGACGTGACCAGTAAACAGCCCCATCCACCAAGGGGCTTACCCTGGCAGGCCGTGGGCCAAAGGTTGCTGATCCCTGGCCTAAGGAGTCCTTTCTGCAGTGGAACTGTAGATCGGTAAATAGCTGAGACAAGATCAGCCCAGGAAGGTGGCAAATCATACTCCTGGCCATGTTTTCAGTGGCTGAACATATGGTTACAGAAATGTATTGACTGCTCAAAGATTAAAGGTAAATTTTAGATCAGTTGTATTACTCAAAGCGGTCCTCACCAGATCACTAATAATGTGTGCTGTAGTGGAAAGGGCAGCAAAACAGCATATTTTAACAGTTTTAACAGCGAGGGTAGCCTACGGTCAGTTTGGATATGTGCTTAATCATAGAATCCTAGATAGGTAGGGCTGGAAGGGACCTGAGGAAACCCAAGGAGCCAGTTGGCATCTTGTTTGTAGTATTATTTCATGATTGCTGTAACACCACAAAGTAGTGGTGTCATGCACCCTAGCTGTGTCCTGAAGTAAAATTAATATACAGTATAGAACATAGGAAGGATTCCACATGCCTCAGCCTTGGCTGGAGAGTCCCAGTGTGTAAGCGATCCCTCCTCATTGCTATTATCTTGAAGGCAGTGTTGTCAGATGTATCTGAACTATCACACTGTATTAAGTTCCTACTTCTATAGGGAGTGTTTAGCATCTACCCTATCTGCCACTGGAAATTATTCCATGAATATATCCATTGATGTAGGAACGAGAGTCGAAATGCTAAATCTAGCAACTCTGATGCAATATCTCTAAATCTATCACCAAATTTAATACCCATATTACTTGAATTTTTCTTCAAAATATTTAGTTTTTATACATTGACTTCTAGGACAGTTTTGCATGCATAAGGAATGCAGGATTAGGTCCAAAAGTTTGTGAACCTTAGTTATTGGTGTTAACTGAAAATGAAGGAGAAGGGGGCAAATCATTCTCTAGCTGTGACCTGGAAGAGACTATAATATGAACAACCTCTGTGTTCTTTAGTGAGGGGTAGATTATCATTAGAAGAGTCTTAAGAGTACAAGAGAAACTCAAACTGTCCTCAATCTTTGCATCTATTGGATGTATGTTGGTTGTATGCCATTAACTTTAAAACGTGCTACCCTAGGCACAAGGATTTCTTGATTGTAACAGCAAATAGATTCCTAGCATTGAGTCACTTGCTGTTAGCACACTAAAATCCTACTTTTCACCCTCCAGGGGTTAACATGTAAAATGAGTGTCATCTAAATTGTCCCATATTAATAATTACCTAGAAAAAGACGTGATGATGAAAAAAATGCTCGAGAAAGAAAAAGGAAGGCTAAGCTCAAGAGGAGAGAACACAGGCAGATAGATCGGGATGAGAAACGCCCAAGAAAGCAGCAGAAGGTAACAGCTGAAGAAGAGCAGTGGCCAGAGAATATGCCTGAATGGGAAGAGAGGAAATATCTACTAGCTCAGAGAAGAGTGGAGTCTATAAGGCTGCTTACCGTGCTGTTAAGCCGAGTAAAAGTAAGAATATTTTTAAAAAATATTCTGTTTTAAAGGATGTTTAGTAGAGCTTGAAAAATTTACCAGATAGCTGATGGCCAGAGGCTGATGAGAAGGATGACTTGGAGTTGGGGAAATGCTAGCAAGGCCTAATAGCAAACCCCTAGTGACAATCTAGCCCTTCTTCACATATGAATATAAGGGAAAAGGTGTTGGGATTCAGTCCCTGCTTGAGGCTTCATCTTTTGGATCAGTCTCTGTCCAGTAGGTGTCTGGTAAATTGAATCAGTTCCCAGGTTCTCATTGCCATGTTCAAAGAAGAAAGGCTACTTCTATTATAATCCTGCCCCAGCATCCTGTGAGATAGTCTCTGCTATTTTTGGGCCCTCTTGTCCCATAAATAGCTCCAGTTATTGCCCTGCTGCTCAGAGCTTCCCCAACAGCAGAGTAAAATTGACATGCATCCTGTCAGTTTCACTGCTGCCCAGGGAATACAGCATATCCAAAGTAAGGCTAACACACCTTTTGTCAGTTTCACTCTGCTGATGCTTTGGGATAATCAGAGCAAGAGAGGCAGTACTGGAGGTGTTTGTCTACCTGCTCACGGTATTGATTTGTATTTGAAGGATTACCTTCTTAGCTACATGGACTAGAAACTTTTTAAAATGAAAGCTTAAATACTGCAGTAATTATTAATGTAGGCTACATCACTTGCCAGGGAAAGCTTACTACTGGCCACTGACAAGTGGATTTTTTCAACCCCTGATGTTTAATATTTCTTACGGTACTTAGGAACCCCCATCAACAAGCACCAGCTAGAGGCCACACCAGCCAATCTGTGTGAGTTAGTGCTCTTTAAAACTAACTGGCAGCAGAACATTTTAAATTCTTTAGAAGGTGCGGGTGTCTTAAACAAACCTTTTTTAAAGGGTGAGGAACTAGCCAGAAAAGATTTGGAGAGAGATGTAGGGCCTTTCAATCCCTTGGTTATATTTGCAGCTGTTACAAAATAGTGTAATTTAAAGCAGTTTATCTAATAATTCTTAGATAAGATATTCAATTTACAAAAGTGCAGCACTTTACTTTAGCAGAATTAGCAAAGTTAGTGCCATGCTATAGTCAAAGTGGGCAAATAAAATGATTTTTGTAGTGGATGCAAATCGGGTAAAAGCAGCAAGGTTAGTTCAATATAGCCAATGACTTTTATTGAAAGGGCAAATATTCTAGCTAATTAATCCTGTGACATAGTGAGTACCCTCAACTTTCACAGAAGAGCTGCAGAATCTTATATAATCATGGCCTGCATTAGATACAGTAGGTCAAATTCTGCCCTGTTATACCTGGACAGCTGCCCTGACTTGAAGAAGGTTGCACTGCCTGTAAGTTAGTTCACAATTTAGCTTGGTGTAGTTTCGCTACAAATTTTGTCTGTTACATTCATATTGTAATTTTCTCTTTGATTTTATTTAAAGGATTTTGCACAGTTGACCGGCCAAAAAGTGGAGCCCTTGCTGCACCCTGAAGATATAAGAAAGGATTGCTTTCCTGAGACAGAGTTACAAAATGCAGACAGAGCAGAGCAGAGAGAATCCCATTATCTTCTACACAAAAAACTGAAGGATAAGAAAAAAATTAGGAGTCAGTTCTTCCAAACGGTTAACACCTCTTTTAGTGAGGAAGAGGTGCCAACTAATCTGCCTGCATCACCTTGTCATCTTGTAAGAACGATCTTAAATGATCCAACTGCAACAGCAAGCACTGGTAAATTAACTGGCAGGGATGATTACAGCTCCTCTGACGGTGGGTCTTTACAGATTACAGTTACTCAAGACTGCAAGGTTATAGAATCCCTTGAGAGAGAGGACTTTCCCCCTTTGAAGACATTACACTCTGGAACAGTGTCTGGTACAGGGTACTGCAAAAAGCAAAAGATTTATGAAACTGATGAGTTTATACATTATTTATTAAACTATTATCAAACTCCAAGCTACGCACGTGTCTGCCTAGAGCCAGAAAGCACCGTTAGCAAGTCTTGGTGGCAGAGGATAGTGTCTGATAATGGGAATGGCTTTCAGATCAACTTGAAGAACAAATACGGGCAACGCTTTACAGAAGTGAGTTTTGTACAAAACCTTGACAAGGGAAATTGTAGCGGGGATGATAATTATAGATGGGAGATCACAATTCGGAAATCTGAGCCTACAGAGAGTGTGTCAAAAAACAAGGCCTATGCTGGAGGGTTTACAAAAAAGTTCCAAGTACAGTGGAATGATTCACTTGACATTGCTAACTTACCATATGCTGAATTTAAAAATTCTTCTTTTGGAAGCACTAATACTAGTCATGATAAAGAATCCAAACAAGACAATAACAGAAGAGTAGTTGCCCCACCATATAAACCCTCAGGCTCTGCATACAAATTAAAGGATTTAATGGAAGAGATCAGTAGTGATTCTGAGTATTTTAGTGAGGCAAAGAGAACAGAAAGAAGATATAAAGATGTTTACAGTGATGGCAATAAAGCATGCTCCCTCCCAAGAGAGATGGAGAGAAAATTCCTTGTCTGTGTTAAAAATGTAGGTCAAAATTATTCAGAAAATGAATCCAGCAAATGTAGCTTCTGTTCAAATTCTACCCATGGTGGCTTGACAAAGCAGTGTAGACATAAGCTTAAAAAATCATTCAAGAGGTGCAGTAGTAAATTGAGACACGAAGGGCGAAAAAGTGAGTGGAAATCCAGTGAAGAGGTGATAAATACCCACAAAAAGAAGAAAAAGAGAAAAAAGCTCTCCCCTAACATTTTACCTGATGAACATGGATTCTCTGAAATGGATAGTTGGAGACAGTTGGAATCTCTAAAAAAGATACAGAGAAAATGTAGCGAAATGTTCCACCATAAGATGAAATTCAAAACACTTCATGTGATGGCAGCAGCATCATCAAAAGATGCCATTCATACTGATGCCTCTGTGCTGCAGAGATCTCGCCAAAGGGCAGGTGAGGTGGGGGAAGTGAAATAGAACCAAGATGACACTCCTCAATTTGACAGGTTTAAGGATTCTGTGCAAAATTATGGTTACTGACACAATCACTCTGGCAGTGAAGCTCACCTAACTGTTGAAAGTAGTTTAGAAGGAGACGCTGATTCCTCTGACACCTAAAGGACTTGACAGTCTGTTAGTTCAGCAGCACTCTTTGGGGTGGGAGACTGGACCGCGGCACCATGCCTGGGCCCTGCAGGGTGCCTACTTGCATTTGGGTGGCTGAGAGAGTATGCTGTAGTTACACCCCTGTGCAGGGCTCCTGTCTTTATGCACCTAAGCAGCCAGGTTAAAAGTGGCCTGGAGATGATACCTTTGTCTAGGTGCTGCTTCTCCTGGTGGCAGAAGCCACCGTCATTCTTATTTATCCTGGACCTGGGAACCTAAGAAATTCTGCTGCTGAAGTGGAGCGAGAAGAGGCTCCCAAGGACTTGGTCTAAGGTTTAAATTAATAAAAGGGGAGAGTGAGGGACCAATCAGCTCCCCTCCTTCTCTGGCTGGCTAATAGATGAGAGCCTCTGGAGGAGGGGCCATCCTGCATTCCCACAGTATCTGCTCCCCCCATGCCTCTGGGACTGTCCCAATCACTGCCATCAAGTTTCCACCTGTTGAGCTGGGTGAGTTGCAGTCTTCTCGTAGCAGTGAAAGATTTGCAAAGAACGATGTAAAAGCTGAATAGTAGTATCTTTGTCCACCAAACTGGATGGCAGTGTATCTATCTCAAATACATGCACAATAGCAAATATATGCCTGTCCTGTTACACTTGTTAAAATTTGTTGGGGATAAATTGTGCACAACCACCAGCTCATCACATTTTGGAAGGAGAATATGTGCAATTCTGAAGATCAGTAAAATAATGTGGTGGCTAAAATTACAGTTCTAGAGACATATTACTATGGAAAAATTAACTGGGAAAGAACACAGCGTACAGCACAGGTGGGGGTGAAAATATTGTTTGAACTGACTGAGGCACTATACAATTGGCCTTCTGATCTCCCAACAGGAATGAAATAATTCTCCCTTTTGGCTTTCCCCTTTGAATCTTGATTCAGTCTATTATGCTTTAGCTACAAGGCTGCATCACTCCAGCATCTTTTTCTGGGAAAATCTCCTTCAAATAACTTATTTTTTCTCCTTATCTACAGGAGATGAGAGGAAATTAACACTGAGGAAAGAGATGGATGCAGATGTTGGAGGATGTCTTGTTTCCTGTTGAGTTAACTTAAACAAATCCATGCTCTGATGCTGTCTGTGGAGCAGAACCCAAAAGAGAATGCTGATTAGTTGCTAGCTAATGGCAATGGGACTTGGAAGCTGCTTACAAAAGCTTCTACCCCGGCTCTCCCCCCAAAAAGGCCTTTTATATGGCTCTAAGAAGTGAACTGTAAGGCCAGGTCTTTAGTGATTATAAGCAGTCTAAGATGGTCTATTTTGTTTAGACTACTTTAATGCATGCTGGAGCGGTAGGACAGTGAAACAATCAAGTTAGTATAAGCTCCAAAAATAGAATCTGTAAGGATTTGGCATTGATATGAAACAAGACCAAAGCTATTGTGAACCAGCTGCTGAGAGTTTTGAAGCTTAATGGGTTGAAGCCTCTGAGTGGCACCCAGCTAAGTCCAGGGGAGCCATAAAACATTTGCATTCTGGTATCTAGTAATTATTATACAGTTGAATTGATTGTGCACAAACCACTTATACATAGATGAAATAAATCTGTTAAGTACCCATATATTCAGAGTGCCTCCTCAGTCATATTGTTAATATGATGGGATGGCAAGAGGGTGGGGTATGGCAACCTTGCAATTCAGTTGTCGGGGGGGGATGAAAACTTGCTCAGTGTGTTTCTAAATTTGAGAAAATACACCCTAGTACATTTTAACCTTCTCCGAGCAGCTACACTGAGAAAGTTCCTCAGCATTCCGTTAAAATTCTAGGAATGAGCCAGAAAACTTGACATTTTCTTGGGCTGATCTAAATCATTACACTGCCACTAGATTTAGCATTCCTGAGATGTTGAGTGAGGATATTCCAAACAAAGCACTAAACGTTGAACAATGAAAGGAGATGATTTCAGCATGCTGACCATCAGCATGAAAGATTACCTTCAATACAGAGTGAAAACTGCTTGCAGGATTTCTAAGACGGGCCTTTCTGGAGGCACAAGCAGTGAGACAGCTACTTAGTTTAAGGTAGCTTACAGATAATTTCCAGAGAAGACTTCATTTTCAAAATGTTGCTAACTTTTATAAATCTCTGCTGCATGGAGACATGTGAAAATGCAGACTAGAAGCTTGACCTAGTATCTACATTTATTCAGTTCTCTCTCTTTAGCAGATAGCCACAGCTGCTCTTGGACAAAGTCCCTCATGAAGATGTAGATGGAAATGGAACAGATTCTGGTCTGAATTTAGACCAACATACTTACTGTTTCAGGTTTCATTTTAGTATGCTTTATTTATTACATGTCAAGATACTAAATGTAATGTAGCTGCCTTCATTACATAGCATATCATTCATGTTTGTAACCTCTGCTCTAATAAAGTAGTCATAAAAATGTTTGCAGTTATCATTCATGTTATATTGTGTTTCCCACCGCATCGTTCAATAGTGGTGACTTCTGCAGCCTTCTAAGCCAGGTTTTACCCCAGTCTATTCTTATTGTTAAAAACGTGTTCATATGTTGAGTGCCTTTTTCAGGTTCACAGTAATCAATGACAAATGGTTGCTACTCAAAGTACTGTTATGTATGACACCTTTTTGGTTGAAGACAGCTTCTTGCTGAGAATATCGTCTATATACTTTGGAAAACGTATTCCCCCCGCTTTTTAAATAGTTGTAATGAAGACCAACTATTGCAATTGTTTACCATGTAAATATCTCTGTTCCACTGTACTGGCATAAGTGTTTTTCCTCTATGCAATATTTACAGCCACAAAAAGCAAACTTTTCCCCCACTGATCCTGAAATGGCTATTTATGTACATAGGCTTAGGCACATTGCATTATATAATTCACACACTTACAGGTAAGGAAGTGACTTTATCTAGAACTGGAACGAAATATTTCTTTAAGTGTAATTTTATGATGGTTTTGCACCATGCTGTCATCCTACTTAAAAGCAAATAAATATACTGATTCTATACTTGCTTCTTGCACCACCTAGATTCATTTACAAACAAGCAAATCCTGAATTTAAAATGTCCAATTTAGATAATAAAACACAAAGTGAATAAAATGTAATATGTGCACTTTAAAATGAAAATGCCAATCTGACTGGTTTTACTTCATCATATTAAGATATGAAATAACTTTAGACATAATTTCAGCAAACTCTTTTCTTAGTAGTTTATAGATTGAATTGTTTAGATCCTACCCCCATGTATTTTTTATTATTAATTTCCTTACCTTTCTTCCCAGACACACATTACCTGAGCCCCTGTAGTTTCATATTTTGGACTGTTCAGCATGATTTGTTTCATGGGTCAATATTTATTTACATTACTTTTGTAAAATAACTACAGAATTTTCTAAGACTTTGCTTTTAAACTTAAAAAAAAAGGATTGTTGGTGTTTTTTGGTTAAACTTGTATATTGAGGTTGCTCAGAAATAAGATGTAATGTCTTAATTATGAAAGTTAAAGAATAAAATGTATTTTTATTTTATGTAAATCTCTTAAATGTTAATGTATAATATATTAAACTATGAAAAGTAACTTTCAGGTGTCTAATGATCAGGCACGCATGACAGTTGCTTATATAATTCCATTAGTTATTTGTATTGCATTGGTGCCTATCTATACTAGGATCCCAATCTGCTAGGCCCTGTATAAACAAAAAGATGGTCCCTGTCCCCAAAGAGCTTACAATCTCAGTAAGATACTTGCATGAAATGGTTAGAATACCTGTACTCCTGTTACAAAATGGGCATTAAGGACCAGATGCTGAGGGTTTGCCACTCACTACTGTAGTCAGGTGGAGTTTCCACTATTCAGCACTTCCCTAACAATGGTGTGTTCTACTGCATAATTATTGTAATAGCTAGGGTACTTATCCCGCAAAGATTTACATATGTTTAACTTTACATGCCATGAGTAGTCACACTGAAGTCAACTGGACTACTTAGAGTGTAATGTTAAGCACAGGTATAAGTCGTTTTAGGACAGCTGCCTAAAATGTGTTAGCAAGATCATAGCCCAGTTTAAGGCTAATACACCATGTTACACAGTACCTGGCTAGTGGGTTGTGCCTCAGGTATGCTTAAGGTCAAATCCTGAAAGGGTAAAGTCAGTGGAGATTGTAGATGATCAGGCCCTTTTTAGAAGTGGAAATGAACCAAGCCCATTACATACTTGCCCAACTTGCTTTGAAATAAAGCTAGTCACGTACCAAAACAACCAAATGTGTTTGGTACATAAATAATGTGATTTGAGATAGGGAGTTCAATAAACCTGAAGGACAAAAATGCTTAGTGTGGTTCTGCCAAACACCTGCAAAGGTATGACTGGAGTACTCAGGGACCAAGCAGACAGTTGCTCTCCACCTGTATTGTAACCTCTTTGCAACAAGGAGCACTCAACTCCTCAGGGGGAGAGCTGGTGTTCAGCTACAGGATAAGTGAGGAGAAGTGAGAGAACCTGTCTTCTGCAAACCCCCACTTACCCTTCTTGGACAGCTCTACTTGAATTATCAGTTTAAATTTCCAACAGTTGCTGCATATTATGGTACAGCAAGGCAGCAGGTGAAATAAATGAGACAATTAAAATTTAGTTTTTAAAATGCATTTGGGTGGGTGAGGTAATATTTTTTATTGGACCAACTTTTGTTGGTGAAAGACAAGCTTTCGAGCTTACACAGAGCTCTTCAGAGCAGGTCTGGGAACCTAGCTCAAAGTGTCACTGCTAAATCTGTTCCACCTTATAGCTGTGACAGTTAGTTTCCTAGCCCTGAAGAAGAGCTCTGTGTAAACTTGAAAGCTTGTCACTCTCACCAACAGAAGTTGGTCCAACAGAGGATGTTGCCTCACCTACCTTGTCTGTCTACTATCCTAGGACTAACAAAGCTACAACTCACCACCGCGTATTTTAAAACCAAGAAATATGATCTAAGAATAGTGTTATTTTTACTGCATTTCTGCACTGCTTGAGGAGACATTTCCTTTTAACTTTCATACTAGCTCTGAAAGGATGTCACGTGGCTCAAAGGTAGGTGAATCCATAGAAAGAGAATTTAACCTTTGCCTTCATTTTTCCAGGTAAGATGATCATGTCGCCCTTATGAGGAGCAGCCTAGGTATTGAAAAAAAAATTGCAAAAGAAAGGAGAACTAGAGGTGTGAAAAAGCACCAAGGCTCCACTTGTTTGAAAAAGGGAAAACTTAGTCATATCTAGGAAGTAAAGCTGATTATGGCTGTGGCATTTAGCACTCATTTACTAGACAAAATTTTACATAAATTTCCCCACTTGTATCCAAATGACTAATGTAAGAATGACTGGCAAGATTTCTTTATCAATGATTTAACAGCCACTCTCTAGGTTGGTTTAGGCAGTAGAAAAGAGGAAAGAAATAATCCAGGTCCTTTCCACATGACCGAGTGCCATTTGACAAACATTTGCCTTGCATTCAGACTCTGCCACTTTATGTTGATTTAACAAACTGATATCAAATTGTGCGTACAGAGTACAAGGGGCAAAATGCTGAAGGGTAGCAGGTTACAAATTGAAATCATAGCACACAACCTACTGGAAGACCTAGTAAATATAAGGATTCAGATGTAAATCCCCTTTCATTGTATAGATTTTTAAAAAAAAAATCCAAACACTCTAAACCAGTGGTTCCCAAACTTGTTCTGCCGTTTGTGCAGGGAAAGCCTCTGGCAGGCTGGGCCGGTTTGTTTACCTGCCATGTCCGCAGGTTTGGCTGATTGCAGCTCCCAGTGGCTGCAGTTCGCTTCTCCAGGCTACTGGGAGCTGCTGGAATCAGTGCGGGCCAAGGGATGTACTGGCTGCCGCTTCCAGCAGCTCCCTTTGGCCTGGAGCAGCGAACCGCGGCCACTGGGAGCCGTGATTGGCCGAACCTGCGGACATGGCAGATAAACAAACCAGCCTGGCCCACCAGGGGCTTTCCCTGCACAAGTGGTGGAACAAGTTTGGGAACCGCTGCTCTAAACAATGCACAAACATCAAGCCTTTCAGCCCTACCTCAGTCTTGTGTGACTTCTTACATAACTTTTGCTGTGAACATTCATTACTGAAGCATATTTTCTTACATAAAGAACTTAAAGTAATGCCTAGTTACAGATAATTAGATAAGGGGTCGATTCAAAGCCTCTGGAGGTTTATGGACTTTACACAGCAGCTGGTAGTGAACCAAGGCTGCTTGGAGATGAGACTAGGTAGGTTTTTTTCTTTTTCCAGAATTCTACAGCTCTCTCTATATTATACATGCCCACAGCAATTCCGTCCCCATTCCCCGACAGTTCAGACTAGGGTGATTATTGGAAAGGCTCAACAACTGCTATTCTGCACATGATGCTCTGCTAATATGAAATCTGTTAAATTACCTGGTGTGTTTCTTAGTGCTTAGTCACAGTAGCTGGTAATGGTTGGAAAAGGGGATTAAGCCACAGCAAATGCAGATATAGTTTGTTTGTCCATTGCCCCTAGCCTTGTGTTTAGAAAGAGAAAACATGAGCCATTTTATGAAGCAACTCTCTCTTCCCCGGCCAAAAATTTATAACATCCCTTCATTTCTTACAACAGGCATTGTCTTTACTAGAAGCAGTACCTTACTCCTACCACAACATTGTACACTCTCTTCCTTCTGTTAAATTGCCTTCATTTTGCATTAGATGGATCAATTCTTAAATAAGTGCTTAGTTCCTCAAAGCACTTTACAGAGTGAGGGTAAGTATCATCTCCATTTTATAGACATGACAACTAAAGCACAAGTGTTACGTGACTTGTGTAAGGATCTAAAGAGAGTCAATAAGTCAGGTCTCTGCATCCAATCCTAGACCAAACTACTTTTCATGGACAGTACATTGCACTCTTAGGATGCTAGTCACAGAGCTTGTTCTCATGTACATCACCATTCAGGTGGTTTTATAATTCTGTTGCAGATACCCCCATGCTGGAATTGTGTCAATTCACATGTGTCAAATGTAGAATGTTTTTCTATAGAACGTACACAATTTAGGAATATTTCTCAAAAGCTTCTTACATACAGCCAGAGGTTGAACTCAAAGGTTCTCCCACCCAAGAAATGATGGAGCAAAGATGGGGAGATAATTTTGGTGGGACAACATTAAAGCCAAAATAACGTTTTTTGCATTTGAACTCTTAAAAAGGGTAACCTTCAAATCAAGGAAATAATAGGCCCAGTGCAGCTTCTGCACTGGGCAAGCACTGGTGCCAGAGCAGGGAGTTGCACACATCAATCCTGTCAGCTCTGCCTAAAGTTTATATTAACCAGACAGGCTACAACTGGAAACTCATCTTTACAGGTGAGCCAGTCTGAAATGTTGGCACAGCTGTGGTGCCCAGATGGGGGGAAGATCATTGGCTTTTGGGAGGTGGAGGGTGGATGTATATGTACATTGTGTTAGCAATGTTCATTCTGATTTTTGGTGGTTTAGTTAAATTATTTTCCTTCAGTTCCATATAAAATCTGCCTACTCCTCACTTCTGTGGAGGAGGCCCCAGGGACCATGAAGGTTTTTTAGGGGCTGTCAGACAATTTTTAACATTCCAAAATCCACTTTGGGCAGTGGCCACTCTTGATTCCCTGCTGGAAGCATGGCAGCCAACCAGACTCCAGGCATGGATCTCCCCCCTGGAAGTGAGGTACCCCAACTGGGAGCAGGAAGGTGAGAAGACCAGGGGGCAGCTGAGGTCCCGGCAGGGATTTGCGTGGAGCTGAGAGCACTAGCTCTCAGCCCCCCCCCCCCCCCTTTGGTTGATGAAAGCACTCATGGTGAGTGCATGTACCACCGGCAGAAGGAGGGTAGTGTGGACTTCAGCCACTGCAGTTAGTACTAACCTAGGTTGATTTAAGATTGTAGCATGGACATGCCCTTGGTTTATTAATAGCTTAGCAATGGCATAAGAAGCACATTAGATCACACAGAAGTGTAGCTTGTTGATCTTATTAAGCTCACTTGAAGGCATCCCAACCTTCAACTTTTATGTTTTTCTTGCTATCCACCATTAATGCTTACTTGAGCCTTTATTGCACAGTTGCAGATATACAACAGCAAAGCAGATTTTATAGCAGTGCTAGAGTATAATCTTGTCAACTGCACAGTCATTAATCAAATGTTCAGTTAAAATTAGTATGTTTCAAATCCCATCCAGAGGCATTCAATTTAGACTGGCTGAGGGTGAATATGGAGCATCCAAAGGGGAGACTGTATATTAAGCATTGTTCCTGTTCACATGACAGACTGGAAACAATATATAAACAAACACCTGAAATTCAGAATGCTAGGGACTAGAAAGTTGCATTTGGTCCCTTGAGATAAAATAAAGAAATACCACCACTATGTAAGAATTTTATTGTCTGCCTGTAAGAAGTAAAAGCACTTTTCTGATTTGAGGTAAAACCATTAGAAATAGTCTGCAAGGAGTATAAATGGCTTTAAAAAGCAACACAAAGCCCATAACTAGTTTTGCATTAGCCTAGCCCCTCCCTATGTGGTTCATATAATAATATTTTAGCAAGCTACCTGTGCAAACAACTGTATTCTTTGTTTTAATGCGTAGTGTTACAAAAAGACAAATGCCATCGAAGTGGTTCTCAGGGTATGGATTGAGAATAGTCATTCTGAACACACACTGTCTCAGGTACTTTTATACAGTGCACTAGTTGGTGTTTACAAAAGCTGCTGACCTCATGGAACACTTCCTATTTAAGAACAATTTTGCCTAGTTTACGGACTGTTTCCCTTTTTATTTGGTGTAAACAGCTATGCTCTGTCTGCTCCTCTGCCTAAATTTTCCTGTCTAAGTTTTATAAAACATTGGGCTGCTCTGGCAAATAGGGTCATTGGCAACAAAAGATTTTGCAAGAGGCTTGAGCTCCCATGGAGCTTGTTTTCATTCAAAAAAGTACACAGTAGCAGCAACACACATCAGGCTAACACACATCATGGGCACCATGAAGAAAACAGCTAAGAAACTACACAATACTTTGCCTTTCTATAGCACTTTCCACTGGAGGATCTCCAAGCACTTTACATGAAAGAACTGAGGCTCAATCCCCTGTGAAGTAGATATCCTTCTCCTTTTACCAATGGAGAAACTGGAGCACAGAGTTAAAGTGATTTGGCTAAGCCTACAGAGCAAGTCTGACTCTAGGCCTGTGCTTAAGCCCCCAGAGCACTATTAACCTTTCAGTGCAGGAATGTACCTATTGTAGATTTGTAATGTTGTCTTGAAAGTTTACTGCCTAAGTATAAAACCCACTTGCCCACCCTTTACCATGGTACTAAAGAGTTAAAACATTACTTTTGCTTAAAATATATTACATACATACTGCTGGCAAGTGGGCAAGAGTTCTTCATGGTCAGCCTATTGCAAAAATCACAAACTTTAAACCAGGCAAGGTAAAAAAAGAACCATTTAACAACAGTCAGCCCAAAAACAAAAAAGCGCCCTGAGGGGGAAAGTGCCTCTGATGAGGCAGTGGCCTAAGTGAATAGATAACTTGAAACATGTCCTGAAGGCCAGTGAACTCAGGGTCTGTTGGACTAAGAAGGGAAACAAGCTAAAAATCAAGGACCTACACTGACTTGCTTAATTGGATCCAACAGCAGCATCTGACAGAGTGGGAATGATGGAGAACTACAGAGCACGCCCAACATGCAAGCAAAAGTGTTTCAGCAAGGAATGCGTTCCATGAGGGATCAGTGGGCCATTAACTCCTCGAAATTTCCACTAACAAGCTGAAATATTTCTTCAGTATCCTAACAGCATGTTGACCCTCCTCACTGGGCAAAGGCATTCTCAATTCCCCCTTCTGGTATGCGACTTGGTTACTCAGTAAGGAAGAACCTGCTAAAAAGAAGCCTGGATGTGAGTTATAAGACAAAATAACACGCTAAATACAATTCTAGGGCCTGCTCTATCCTAGAAACTTGCTGGTATAGTAATATCAGTTAGGGGTGCCATGTTTTTTCAAATGACACTTCTATACCAGCAAAAGCACTAGTGTGGATGCAGCTGTATGGCAATAAAGTGCTTTTGCTGGTACTACTTATTTTGTTCTGGGAACTGGTATGATCCGTACCAGCTTTAGCACTCTCTTGCTGGGATAAGCTGTGTCTACGTTAGGTGGTTTGACAATAAAAACTATACCAACAAATCTTTTCTAGTGTAGACTAGGCCAAGGAATCAATAGCAGTCTCCCCCAACACTGTGCCACACACACCCCTTTCTGGTTTAATTTCATCTGGATTAAATTTTGGAATCAGTCCCTAGAATAGTTTTGCTAAGAAGAAAAGTGAACAAACAGTAGTCATAGCTGAGTCATGCCCCTCCCAAGGTGGGAGGTCCAATTTATAATCAATACCAAAACTTCTGTAACATTTCAGATATGCTTTAGAGGTAAACACAACAAAAATCATTAATCCAGTTACGTGGCTGTGAATAAACATGGAGTACGTCTTCGCTGTCACTGGGAGGTGTATTTCTGTACCAGGTAGACATATACATGGTGGCTTTGATCAAGATGGCATGCTAAAATAATGTGGCTGCCATGGCACAGACAGTGACTGAGGCTAGCTACTCAAATATACACCTAGGATCTTGGATGGGGTTGTACTCGGACAGCTAGCCTGAGCCACTGTGGCCATGCTGCTATTTTTAGCATGTCTACCCGAGCTGGGAATTAGCCTAGCCATTCATCAGTCCTTGAATAATGACATGAGTACCTAAAAATGATATAGCCTCTCTGAACAAAAAGAGGATTTTTTTTTTTTTAAAAAAGTATTCATGTTCAGTAATTCACTTATAAGCTTGTGGTAAATCTTTAAAATGTCGGTTTTATCTGCTATTAAAATTATTTATGTAGCACCATAGATACGTATGATGCTTTATGGACATGGTCCCTGCCCCATAGAGATTATAATCTAAAGCCCACATCCTGCAAGCTCTTCCATTGAGTTCAGTGTAGCATAACTACTACTATGTGTAAAGTTACTCTTATGCTTAAGTGTTCGCAGGATTGGGGCCTTAGCCATTAAATAAAAGCTTTTTTGATTTCAACCTACTCTGATGGAAGAAAAGCAGAAATAACTTTAGTACAAAGTCGCAGTTCACTTTTGCACTGTCCTGGTGCTTTTTATCCTACAGAACATTCAGGTCATGCAGTTTTTATGTAAGAAATTTAATCTTGTTTATGCTATTGGTAAATTTAGATTAAGAACGGTTTTAAAAACAATCCAATCACAGCAAGTCTGTACCTTTTCTAATTACTGTTGATGTTACAACTTATAAAACAGAACTGGAATGCTACAAATGGTCCCTTAAGATACAAAAATATTGTTCCTCACTGCATTCTCTAGTCTCTCTTTTGATCTTTAGCATCTTCTTTTTCTTCTTCATCTGAGTATATGGTGGGTTCCTCTCCTTCCTTCAGCAGTTTGCCAACGTAGTGATACTTAACTGTAAATTGAGAAAAAGCACAGAATACAGATCGTTCCTTTACCTTGTGCAACCTAATGTTTTCACTAAAACAGACAGTGGTTAACATAGCGTTAAAATTAAAATCAAGAACCACCAATTCTACCTTTGTTTTGCACACCGACAAAAGTGACTGACTTGCCAAACTATTCCTACCGTCGTAACAGGTGATATTTATGTGAGAAATGGGCAAAATAAATGCAAACAATACAATTCTTCTCCTATTGCCAAAACCAGGAGTGACAAAGTAAAGCCATCTGCGGATACTTTTGTTACCCACAACCTCAGGTCTCATGTTCAAAGGGAGCCAACTATCACAGTGAAGAAATGAAATCACCATTTTCGGTGTGAGTGGGAAAGAACAACATCCCCGTTCCCCCCCCCCCCCCCATTACACTTGCCTATGCCAGTTCTGGAAGCTGGCATCCTGAGAATGTCAAGAAAACCTTGAAACGTTTAGATTTTCAGAGATTCATGCTGTGAACAGGCACTGGGAAACAGGAAAAAAAATGTTCTTCCCACCGGCATTAGAGATGGCAGTATAGGAATTCTCCCACTGTGTACCCAGACAAGCCTTACTCCTGTTAAAATACTTCACAAGGAAATATTTAAATAGTAAGGCATATGCATAAGGAGGAAGGTTATGAATCAGAGCTCTCCTTATCTGATGCAAAGCCTTTTAGCAAGTGAAGGGAAATCTCTTACTATACTCTCTCCTATATTATAGTTTAAAATTATATGAATTTAAAGGCAAATATTTGCATAGTCTGCTAGAAGTTTGGGAACTACATTAACAACTGCAAAGTACTAACGCTTCACTCCTGGAAAGACCAATTTAAATGCTGGTTTTTGGTCACACATGGTAGTAAGAAAAGGAGGACTTTCGTGAGCTTATGCTCAAATAAATTTGTTAGTCTCTAAGGTGCCACAAGTCCTCCTTTTCTTTTTGCGGATACAGACTAACATGGCTGCTACTCTGAAACCTGACATATGGTAGTGTAATTCTGGTGTCTAGGACACACTTATCATAAAACCACCATTCAACGTGGCATGATTAACAGCTTTGTTCAAGACAGGATGAGTGTCAAAATAGCAGCTGTGTCTACATGAGGAGGTTTCCCAAAATAGCAAATTAGGAGCAAAAAAACCAACAACATTATCTGGGGAAAGCTTGGCTGTTCATGTTGGACACCAAATTAAAAACAAAACAAAAACCAACCACCTTTTAGTTCTCATTGCACAAAAAATACGTTGTTCCCAAAATATTGATTATTTGTGACTAGGGGAAGTGATACTGTGGAAAAATATCCTTGTCTACATTTGCTCCTACATTTTTTTTTTACTCCATTGAAAGGTTTTAACCTTAGAGGATTATTTCCTTTTCAACTATGTCTTTTAAAAGAACTTCATTACATTTAGGCACATTGAATAGATTATTTTCACATGTACTCTTTAGAAAGCTCCTTGACAGAAACACAATATACAACAGGAACATATGAAAGTTAACTTCACAAGTTGATCATGATGAAAATGTCTTGTCTACATCTGACTCCAGACTGACTGCTTAATGTAAAGTTTGTATAGGTTTCTGGTGTGAAGACCATGCTAGCAATGAGCATGTCAGAAACTGCAGCTGTGAAAGGACAGACAAGTCACACTTAATGTTGTCTGAATGTAGGTATCTTAAGACTTAAGGGTTATATGCCATATGCATTTGTAAGTATCTTACACCAATTTAATAGTGGAAACACTGAATTAGTTCAGGCTCTAGACTTTAAAATTCAGTATGATGTTTTTGTTTTAACACTAACCACCATGCAGCCAGACTCCTAGTAAACTTTAATGGTCATTATCTAGACCAAGTGTATATGGAATTTCCATTACATGTTTCTTACTGAAATGCTTGTTATATAAACAACACTTACAGTCTGTTTTATGTAAACGAAAAAAAACACCCACATAGCGCTTTCCTGGTCTAGAAACCCAGGTTAAGTGTTGTGCAGTTAATATTCTTCACCAGGAAGATATTACTGTAGCGGATCATTATATAATAATCAAACTCCTGGGTAGAAGAAGCTAGCTGAGCAGTTTCCAACCTACAAAGTACTGTTAAAAAAAAAAGAAAACCGGGACCACAGCGCAGCTAGAGCTGCTATATTTACACTGGAAGCCTTTAATACTAAGAGCTGCAAAACATAAGAATGGCCCTACTGGCTCAGGCCAAAGGTCCATCTAGCCCAGTCTCCTGTCTTCCGATAGTGGCCAATGCCAGGTGCCCCAGAGGGAACGAACAGAACAGGGAATCTCAAGTGACCCATTCCCTGTTGCTCATTCCCAGCTTCTGGCAAACAGAGGCTAGGGACACCAGCCCTGCCCATCCTGGCTAATAGCCATTGATGGACCTATCCTCCATGAATTTATCTAGTTCTTTTTTGAACCCTGTTATAGTCTTGACCGTCACAACATCCTGTGGCAAAGGTGGACTGTGCATTGTATGAAGAAATACTTCCTTTTGTTTTAAACCTGCTGCCAATTAATTTCATTTGGTGACCCCTAGTTCAAAACAGAAGAGTACTGCCCAGATTTTTTAGATCATTGTATATTTATATCCAAGCCTCAATAGACAAAAAAAAGGGATAACTGCTTTAAACTTATTTTGTTGGCAAAGTCTCCGGATGCGAGCAAAGGGCAGCCTGTCTCCCCTAATTCTGGGGCTGCCATTCCTGAATAATGCTGCATAGATAATTTGACATATACAGAATTTATTAATTTCACTCAGTATTCAAAGGCGCTTAAATGATTTTTCAAAATGCAAATTAGGCTTCTGAAAGTCACTTAGAAGCTTCTGCAAATTTTACTTCTCCAAACCTTGTTTTGTAAATGCTCAAATAAGAACAGGAGAAACAAGGAGTACCAAGTGGAAAACATCTAGTTTCCCCAGAAATAAGCTTCCTTAATTCTTCAGGATGTTAAAAATACAGAATGCTCCCATACAATGCCAACTAAGCTTAACTGCCTTATAGGAACACTCTCCATGTGCAACCAGGTTAATTACAAAGTTAAAAGCAGTTTCATTCCCTGCCATTTTTTTTTTTGGTAGTTTTACAGTCAGATTTTACTATTCGAAAAAGTGGTTTAATCTCTTCTCTTTCTCTGTAAAAAAATCAAAACCAAACAAAAACACCACCCAAATGGGGGAAACTGACATTTTTTTCTCTCTAATCTTTCAGTTTTAGAAAACTTAAGTGTTACAATAAAGCAGTTGTTCCCAAACTTTAAACAGCCTGCGAACCCCTCTCACTAAATTGTGAAATCTCATGAACCCCCTCCTAAAAAATGAGTATTTCCAGGGATTTAAGTTTAAATTTCCTCTGCACTCCGTGAGGCTCTTACTGCTGGACCCCATTGACCGCCCCGGTCAACTGAGCTCCACTGAGCTTAGGCTGCAGGTCCCGATGACCACTGGCCCCGCTCTCCCTGGGGTCTCGGGCTGCCAGCCCCATGCGGAGTGCTGGGGTTCGGGCTCCCGGCTCCCCCGCTGACGGGGGCAGGACTCGGGCTGCCAGCCCCAACTGCCTGGCCCTGCTCTCCCTGGGGCTCAGGCTGCCAGCCCTGCAACTGGGTCCCACCTGCTGCCTCCAATGCCCGGGGTCCTCTGGCCGCCATGAGTGACATTTTTCTGGCGAACCCCCTGTAACGTTCCGTGAACCCCAGTTTGGGAACCACTGCAATAAAGGGTACCATATTTTCAGATAGAAGTTTGTTTGCAGCGTTGGTTCCAGGATATTAGAGAGACAAGATGGATGAGGTAATATCTTCTATTGGATCAACTTCTGTTGGTGAGAGACAATCTTTTGAGTTTATACAGTTCTTCTTCAGGTGTGGGTCAGACCTGAAGAAGGCGGCCTTTTTGTAAGCTTAGGTCTTTCCCCATCAGAAGTTGGTGTAAACAACGATATTAACCTCACCCACCTTGTCTCTTAGACACGTGATGTACCGTATTGAATGTCTTCCACTATTATACACAGAAGCTAGCTACTTCACAGAGAGTGGATTTGAAATTGCTTACACATGAACTGTGATTCCCAGTCTCTCAGGGTCTCTTGCTGCGTAGCATTGAGATCAGACAGGTCATCATATTCATCCTTCAGAGCCTCCTTATCCAGACAGAATGTGGCAAGACCTCTGGATGCATCCCTTCCAGCAAAAATTCCATATGGGCCCTCTTTAAAATAAAAAATGTCGGGGTAATTACAACATTGCTGTTTCTTTGAGGACCACGTACCAAGAACCAGATGACAGGCTGATCCCCTGACTTGAATCCTATGTTGAAATCCCCAAATAAGATTTGTATTGTAAAATTTGCCCTATTTTGTAATATTGAGCCAGATATTTTCCAGTACATACACACCCAAACCCCCCAAAAACTAAAACAAGAAACACTACAAGAAAACAGAATCACTAAAGAAGATACTGAGCATGCTGGGACATCAGGAAGAAGAGACAAGTGCTGGTTTGTGGAGGGCATGCAAAAGGGATCTATGCACAAGATGACAAGAAGCAAATGGCTTTCTTGGAGCAAGCCCGAGACATATGTGTGGCACCTGTAAAGAGAGCAAACAGGAGTCAGTTACGTGGGAAGAGGAAAGGAGAAAGGATTCAGAAGTCTGAGGAGATGGAGTGCAAGGCAAGCGTATGGCTTTCTGACAAATCCTTCTGGCTTAGAGAGTTGACCCATGGAAGAAGAAGGACCTGAAAGGTGATTAGTTGGCTTGAGATATGGAGGAGAATCTTAACAGGACCCTACTCCAAGGATAGCAATCAGGCTGGAAGCAGGTGCTTAGTAAATATAAAATTTACACAAAATGCATGTAATGCATAATGATCCCAAGGGACTGATGTGTACATGTCACAGTGTCTCAGAAGTATCTTATCACGAGGGACTGCTGGTACACTTCATCAATCATTAATTTATTTGCAATAGTAAGCAGAATGTTTTATCAGTACAGAAGTAACAGAAAATTTAAGATAGCACATGTTCCAATGATTCAGCTCTCTTAGGAGGCATTAATGTAACACCAAAATCTGGTTACTTTAGTGCCCACCTGCACTGGGGGGAAGAAACCTTTTCAGATTTCAATAAATGGAATCACTTTCCTTTTCATACAAGCAGAGACCCAATTTCATGATTACATTAATAAATTAGACATGGTACACAGCCTCTCATGTTCTCAGATATAACTCACGAGTAGGTTTTTTAAAGCTCTCTGCTGATAGAGAACCACACATTCAAATCGATCATGTATATTACCTTACTGTTCTAGAACTTAAAACCCTACTCCTCTTTACACACACACACACACCCCGCCCCCAAGTGCCTATGGGGCATGGATCATCTTTGCATGTGTTTGAACAGCACAAGTGGGGCTGTGATTTTGATTGGGAACAAGTATCATAAAAATAACTGTGTTACTATATTATAAATATTAAATAATAGAACTGTTTCCATCAAAAAGGGAATGTAATGATGAAATCAACAAAAGATTTCATGTGCTGCGACCCATGGCATTACAGAGGAAGGTGCCAGGTGAGTTGCATGAAGTAAACAAAACTGCCTGCCCCATCAGTATAATCATTAAAGCAGGGGTTCTCAAACTGGGGGTCGAGACCCTCTCAGGGGGTCACAAGGTTATTACATGAGGGGAGGGGTCGTGAGCTGTCAGCCTCCAACCCCAATCCCGCTTGCCTCCAGCATTTATAATGGTGTTAAATATATTAAAAGTGTTTTTAATTTATGGGGGGGGGGTTGCACTCAGAGGCATGCTATGTGAAAGGGGTCACCAGTATAAAAGTTTGAGAACCGCTGATTTAAAGAGTACTATAAATGTGCATGGAGCTTGACACACACAAAAAAAAAAAGTGAAAGAAGTAGATATACTTTGAGTGTACACAACTAAAATACTTGGTTCTGTAACCCTAATGATACAAGTAAACCCTTACTCACAGGAGAAGCCCTGGTTATGCCAATTAGTTTAGGTGACTAAGAGTTGCAGGACTGGCTCCCAACTTCATGACCACATTATGAATTATTATTATTACTTAGTTGTAGTTGTTGTGGCGATTCTTCAACAAAAAAAACTTCAAAAACAGACTCCAACGAGAGACTGCTGAATTGGAATTAATTTGCAAACTGGATACAATTAACTTAGGCTTGAATAAAGATTGGGAGTGGATGGGTCATTACACAAAGTAAAACTATTTCCCCATGTTTATTCCCCCCCCCCACTGTTCTTGTAAAGTGCTGGAAATGGCCCACCTTGATTATCACTACAAAAGGTTCCCCCCCGGCCCCCACTGGTAATAGCTCACCTTTCCTGATCACTCTCGTTACAGCATGTATGGTAACACCCACTGTTTCATGTTCTCTGTGTATATAAAATCTCCCCACTCTATTTTCCACTGTATGCATCCGATGAAGTGAGCTGTAGCTCATGAAAGCTTATGCTTTAATAAATTTGTTAGTCTCTAAGGTGCCACAAGTCCTCCTTTTCTTTTTCGTTGTAGTGGTATCACCTCCAATTAGGCATAAGTTCACCAACTTTAAAGACAACACATATTGCAAAGTCCTGGGGTGGGGTACTTTCCCCCTTAGAGACCACCACTGCCTTTTACTTTGGCCCGTGCCCCCCACCAACTTCCCTCACATTGGTAGTTTTGCCTTGTTACCTAGGGGTCTCCTGTGCTCTGGACAGAGGCACTGAGTGTTGTGTAACCTACTACACTCACGGAGGTTACAGAGTAAGGCAGTGATTTGAGTTGTGTTCAATCAGGCCCTGGGAGTTGCCTGAGGGGCTGGGCTTCTAAACTGCAGACAGAGCACACAAGGGCCTCTCCCCCCCACAATTAAGTGCCCGCAGTATAATCCTCTCCACAGACTGGATCCCAGTTACACAGGGAAACAAGCAAGCAAGCAGCAGATGGAGGGAGAAAGGGTTGGGGATTTCTGCTAGGTAGATGGGAACATATTGAGAGAGTCAGAGCCCAAGGCCTCTCCCCCACACTCCTCCCCAGAGCCTCTCCTCACCCTCACTGCACCTCCACCACTACATCTCAGCACCTCCCCCGGTCCCCACTGCACCCCTCTCCCCCACACTATACCCCAGTACCTCCCCCTCATCCCTACCACACCCCCTCATCGCCGCCGCACGCAGCACCTCCCCCCACAGCTCCCCAGAGCCTCTCCTCACCCCCACCTCCCCTGGTCCCCACTGCACCCCAACTCGTCCCCACACTGCACCCCTCTCCCACAATACCCCCCCGGTCCCCACACTGCACCCCAGCTCCCGGTCCCCAGAGCCAGCCGCCCCCCGCACGCACCGGGCCCGTAGAACTTGCGGGCGCGGCTCACGTCGAAGACCTTGCCGCTGATGGCCATGAGAATGCGCGGGTCCTGCACCCCGTCGTAGGGCCGCAGCTGCGCCAGGGTGAAGTCGCGGCGCCGGAGCTTGGGCGGCGGCGGCGGCTCGGCGTCGTCGGGCTGGCGCGGGGCCCGCTCGCCCCGCAGGATCTGGTAGAGCAGGAAGAGGCAGAGGCCCAGCAGGCTCAGGTTGAGCGGCGAGCTCAGGATCTCCAGCAGCAGGCCGCCGCCGCCCTCCGCCGCCGCCGACTCGTCCTCCTGGGCCATGGGCTCGGCTGGTTCCGCGGCTCGCCGGGCTGCCTCTGAGCGGCCAGCGGGGACGGGGAGGAGCAGCCAGCAGGGGCCGCCCCTCGCCAGGGAGGAGGGACCTGGGGCTTCCCGCCCAGGCGGCTCGGAGCGCAGGCAGGCCCGAGGCCGCCCCTGCCCCGCCAAGCCTGGGCTCGAGTCATAACAGCCGAGCTTTGGCCTGGCTTTACCGGGACCGTCCTGAGTGGTTGCGGGGGGGCTTTGTCTTGTATAGGCGCCTATTCCTTCCCCCACATCTGATCACCCTATGGCCAGCCGCAGGGCCAAAGGCAACCCTGGGCGCCTGAGCAATGCAGGCTCCTGGTTTCTTTCCCTCCCAGTGGGCTGCTCTGTAGTCGGGTGACCAGATTTCCCGATTTTATTTGGGGCTGTTTCTTAAAAGGCCCCTATTTACACACCCACACCCTCTGTCCTGATTTTTCACACTTGCTATCTGGTCATCATACTCTTTAGTCACCTGTTTTCTCTCATCTTGTTCTGGGCTGGTAAAGTTTTTGGGACAGGGACTGTCCTTTTAGCTGGTGTACTGCACAATGGGGTCCTCCTGGGCCATGACTGGGGCTCTCGGGGCTACTGCAGTGTAAGTAGTTACATGCACAAAAACTATATTAAAGTTACAAAGCCAAGCACTCCAAGAATGCCAGACTTAAGGTTGTCTTTGGGCTAACTCAATAGTAACGTTAAGCATGCACTTACAAAGTGTTTGTAGGATCAGAGTTTACAATCTTTACTACAAGATGATTTTTATGCATTTTATCTTTTTTCATTTTACTATCCTTAATCAACCAATCCATTATTTTTTCTTGCTAGTTTCTTCCATTCTCCCCCTTCTCAGTGCTCTTTCTACAATATTCCCGCCTCTTGCAGAGGACAACAATCCCCTGAACACATTCAAAACTTCTCCCCCCTATTATTTTAGTATCCATCAATAAAACATAAGAGGCACATCCCAAATTGTATATATAGTTAATTAGGACATTTGCAATCAAAGGAACTTCCATGTGTGAGGATACTTCAAAACATTGTATTGCACTTTGCCATACACTAAAGTGCAATTATCTCCAATAAACTGTACCGTCCTTTTTAAAAGACATGTTGTAATTGCCCCACCACAATGCTATTCATGTCATATCATCTCTGAGAAAGGGATCACTTCACATGTTGAGGCTTATTTTGCTCTTAGCAATTATGGGAAAGAGAAGCAGGAAGAGGGCTGAATTGGGCCTAGACCAGGGGTGGGCAAATTTTTTGGCCTGAGAGCCACATCAGGGTTCCAAAACTGTGTGGAGGGCCATGTAGGGAAGGCTGTGCTTCCCCAAACAGCCTGGCCCCTGCCCCCCATCCACCCCCTCCCACTTCCTGCCCCCTGACTGCCCCCCTCAGAACCCCTGACCTATCCAACTGCCCCCTACTACCTGTCCCCTGATTGCCCCCCAGGACTCCCTGCCCCTTATCCAACGCCCCCACTCCCCGCCCCCTTACCATGCTGCTCAGAGCAGCATGTCTGGCAGCCGCGTCGCCAGGCCAGAGCCAGCCCCACCACCTCGCTGCCCGGCAGGAGCTCGCAGCCCCGCTGCCCAGAGCATTGTCGGCATGGCGAGCTGAGGCTGTGGGGGAAGGGGGACAGCAGGGGAGGGGCTGGGGGCTCAAGGGCTGGGCAGGTCATAGTTTGCCCACCTCCGGTCTAGACTAGAGGCATTTTCTAGCTACATTGCCAAAAATTAACACTAGATGGTGTTGTGAGCACACTAATGTTTGCTGCAGAGCTCATGCTGTATTTTAGAACATCACCTTAGTCTTTAACCCTAATGTATCAATTAGATTTCATAGATGCTTACAATGAGGGTTTCATCAGGAAGCACTGTAATATGATTTAGCAGCCAGCAAATTGTAATTGCCTTACAAAACAATACAAAATCTCTGCTCATTCTTTTCAAATTGATGTGGTGAAGTGGAAAGGCCCTTTGTATCTGTGCTGTTGTGCAAATTGAAATACAGAAATGTGACCTTGCACACACAATAACCACAAGTGGAGCATGGATTGTTTTATTACAACCCATCATTAAGCTCCATAGCTAGTCTATTAGTAAGACTCAGACATTCTTTCTATACATTTCCTAGCATTTAATCTGATAGAAGAGCTCTTTTCCACTGGTTTAAACTTGAGCCTGTGCATTTTTGATTATCTGCTTGAAAAATGAATGATCTGAATAGTATTTACTAAAGAGAGTCCAAATACACCTGCATACCCACTTCTATGTGGGGTTGGTCCCATGTGTTCACCCTTTTGTTATATGAAGGGACAGTGCACAAGTGATAGTTCTGAGAGTGCATTTTCCAAGATGTTCAGCAACAGAGGACTAGCTCATACTGGGGATGGGAAGTCTAAATCTTGGAATTCCTTATTCAGTTTTGATTGCAATAGGAGTTTGGACTAAGTAAGGACTTCAAGATGGGGCCCAGTGAGGCTAACACAGAGAGGCTTCTGATGTTACCAGTTCTAATTCCTTAAAACTGTGTGCTCTTTCCTGCTGTAGTATTCCATCTATTTCTACTTATGACAGTGTTCTTAAGAAGGAAGTACTGGAGTCTAGACAGTGATTGTGCAATACTAACTGCCTATGTCACCAGAGAACTGAGGGAAGGGGGGAAAAGTACCTACCAAGGGGCTTGAATTTTCAGCTCCTAGCACCTGGTAGTGTATTTTAATACTTATACTAAAATGAGTGTAAAATGCTACCAAATCAGAATGGTAACATTACATTCTCTCTTTGCACAGCTGAGAAGCACCACACAAGGTGCAATGAAGTGAAAAATCAGGCTGAAGTATGAAACTTGGTCATATACTCTACAGAGGAACTTGGTTTGAGTTCATAGTGATCAGACAGTTATATGCATCAAATCTTACCATACTTTCCAAAAGCCATTTCCCATTCATGACAATGTATTTGCTTCTCCTTATGCTTATCACTGTGGCATTTCATTAAAAGTTAGGATGAGAAGTAGTTGGTTTGATTTTCTTTATAATTTACAATGGTAGGAAAGAATAAGGGTGCCGCTAGACATTTTTCACAGGGTACGCACAACTTAACTACAAAAGGATCTCTCAAAACTGGGTGACCGGACAACAAAATGGCAGATGAAATTCAATGTTGATAAACACAAAGTAATGCACATTGGAAAACATAATCCCAACTACACATATAAAATGATGGGGTCTAAATTGGCTGATACCACTCAAGAAAGAGATCTTGGAATCGTGGATAGTTCTTTGAAAACATCCTCTCAATGTGCAGCAGCAGTCGAAAAAACATACAGAATGTTGGGAATCATTAAGAAAGGGATAGATAATAAGACAGAAAATATCATATTGCCTCTATATAAATCCATGGTACGCCCACATCTTGAATACTGCATGCAGATGTGGTTGCCCCATCTCAAAAAGAGATATATTGGAATTGGAAAAGGTTTCAAAAAGGGCAACAAAAGTGATTGGGGTATGGAATGGCTGCCATATGAGGAGAGATTAATAAGACTGGGACTTTTCATCTTTGAAAAGAGACGACTTTAAGGGGGGGATATGATAGAGGTCTATGAAATCATGACAGGTGTAGAGAAAGTAAATAAGGAAATGTTATTTTCTCCTTCTCATAACACAAGAACTAGAGGTCACCAAATGAAATTAATAGGCAGCAGGTTTAAAAACAAACACAAGGAAGTAATTTTTCACACAACGCACAGTCAACCAGTGGAACTCCTTGCGAGAGGATGTTGTGAAGGTCAAGACTATAACAGGGTTCAAAAAAGAACTAGATAAGTTCATAGAGGATAGGTCCATCAATGGCTATTAGCCAGGATGGACAGGGATGGTGTCCCTAGCCTCAGTTTGCCAGAAGTTCGGAATGGGCAACGGGATGGATCACATGATGATTACCTGTTCTGTTCATTCCCTCTGGGGCACCTGGCATTGGCCCCTGTCGGAAGACAGGACACTGGGCTAGATGGACCTTTGGCCTGACCCAGTCTGGCCGTTCTTATGTTCTTATGATTATTCTCTTTAGTGTGTAGATGATTAGAACCAAAGTTCTTGTCACAATGGGATCAGAATTTTTTTAGCTCCAGCTACATTTAAACACAGTTGTTGCTAGCAGCATTCTAGCCGTTTCTCTTATTAATCTAGGGACGAGGGCCCAGATCCTCAAAGGTATTTAGGTGCCTAACTCCCATTGAATGAGGAAATTTGTGAGGTTGAGTTAGTATTAGTAAAGCATGGGTGGCGGGTGAACCGTGGGCTTGGAGACGCTAGCCCCAGCTCAGCCTGCCCCCCTTCCCACACCGGAGCCCAGCCACACCCCACCCCAGCCCTGGGCCGCCCAAATGCCCCCAGCCCCCAAGCGCCCGTGGCCCAAGCACTAGGTGGGTGGTCCCAGCGCCCCCTAGCTCTGGGTGCCGTGACTGCAGTCCTGCGAGGGACCATGGCCCCAGCTCCCCCAGCCTTGGAGCACTGGGCGCCATGGCCCCAGCACCTGGAGGCCCCTCAGCACTGGGCAGTCCCAGACACCCCAAGTCCTGGCTGCAGGGTGGCTGCGGCCGTCCTAGCCCCAGCACGCTCTCCGGAAGAGAAGCAGCCTGCCTGGGCTGGAGCCAAGGGGAAAGCGGCAAGCTGGAGGAGACCTCAGGGTGGAGTGTGAGCGGGGCCATGTGGAGCTGTTTGGGGAGGCATAGCCTCCTCCAACCTAAAATATGCATCACCCGTGCAGTAAAGTACCACATAAGCAGGAGTGTTGCAGCAAGTTTTATAGTCATGGTGCCGAGAGCCATTGAACCAAACTGTAAACCCTGTATATAATGGAAACCACTTCAAGACAGGCGGTGTGGCAGCACCCCTAGCATTCCTAGTTCTAGCACCTATGCATATAAGGGATTTATTAGCACCTAAAACCCTTCTGTGTCAGACGTGCAGAGAAGAGCCCAATTTCCCTGTCTGGCAGCAATTTCTCCAAGCATAGATAGGATTTCTGGGACAGACATATAATAATAAAACCTAGTTCATCTCATGTTTACAGCTCAAAGTGCATTATAAAAGGAGATCAGTATCATTATCACCATTTTACAAATGGGGAAACTGAGGTACCAGGAGAGAGGTGACTTGCCCAAAGTCATCCAGCACACGAATGGCAGAGTTGGGAATTGAACCCAGGCCTTCTTAGTTTGACCCTATCTAGTTCCCCATCCACTCGGGTATAGTGCTTCCAGTTCCTGCTTAACCTACTCACAAGGAACATAAATGATGCAGAAGTTCTGATCTCACTTTTCCCAAGTCACTATTGCCTACATAGGCCAAGAAAACAGGGTCCTTACTAGTGTTGCAAAGCTTCAGTAAGTGGGATTTATTACAAGGGTACTGAGCAGCCTTCATATTGTGCTGTAGTCAGTGGGTGAATTTCACCCCGGTGTAGAAGGCCCGCAGCAGGCCTGTGCAACACTTAAGTCTCATTTAACCACTACTTTGAAGTCTTAAGTGGGGGATTATCCCTGTGTCGGCCCTCTGCACAGGGATCAGTGTCATGCCATATTCTTGGACCCCTCTCAACTGTTGATTGTGCAGCAGCATCCTCTGTCTTTCTCTCTCTCTCTATTGAGCTACTAATTCAAATGAACTCGATGGTGAACTATGTGCCTCAGTGGTCACCAGGGAGAAGGGAATGTGATGGTGATAGGTGCCAGAAAGAGCGAGCTCTCCCAAAGTGAAGAATCCGACATACCGACGGCTATCAGGGTGATGTCAGTACTGGAGACTGATTAATCAGAACATCTGCAGCCTAAGAAAGCTCCAGATGGAACTCATTACAGAATTCTGGAGAACGTGTCAGAGACGGGGGCAGACCGGCTAGCTGGAGCAGCTTGACAATGTGCTATTGAGTTTCCTTTTGGAGAAACATATTGGTGGAAGCTTGCTACTCAGTCTGATTTTCAAACAGTTTTCTTTCTGCAGTTATCAGTCATGCTGCCAGGTCTGCTGCTTCTGAATTGGTCCTGCCAAATAGGTCTCTTTGCCCATCACTATGACAAGAAAGCTGCTGAGCTAGTACCAGCTACAATATGGAGTTTTTTAGGGCCAGCTCAGTGACTTTTAGGTAAGCACTAGAGATCCAGGTTTCAGAGTAGCAGCTGTGTTAGTCTGTATCCACAAAAAGAACAGGAGTACTTGTGGCACCTTAGAGACTAACAAATTTATTTGAACATAAGCTTTCATGGGCTACAGCCCACTTCATCGGATTGGTTTTTGAATGTTATAATTCTTGATGTCTGATTTGCAACAAAATCCGTTGCCAACTCTGTCCACATATCTATTCAAGGGACACCATCATAGGACCTAATCATATCAGCCACACCATAAGAGGCTCATTCACCTGCACATCTACTAATGTGATATATGCCATCATGTGCCAGCAATGCCCCTCTGCCATGTACATTGACCAAACCGGACAGTCTCTATGCAAAAGAATAAATGGACACAAATCAGATGTCAAGAATTATAACATTCAAAAATCAGTCGGAGAACACTTCAACCTCCCTGGTCACTCAATTTCAGACCTAAAAGTCGCAATTCTCCAACAAAAAAACTTCAAAAACAGACTCCAATGAGAAAGTGCAGAATTGGAATTAATTTGCAAACTGGACACCACTAAATTAGGCTTGAATAGAGACTGGGAGTGGATGGGTCATTATACAAAGTAAAAACTATTTCCCCATGTTTATTCCCCCACCCCCCACTGTTACTCACACCTTCTTGTCAACTGTTTGAAATGGGCCATCCTGATTATCACTACAAAAGTTTTTTTTTCCTCCTGCTAATAATTGCTCACCTTAAAGGATTGGTTTAGTTATAGTGTGTAAGGCAACACCCATTTTTTCATGTTCTCTGTGTATATCTTCCTACTGTATTTTCCACTGCATGCATCCCATGAAGTGGGTTTTAGCCCACGAAAGCATATGCCCGAATAAATGTGTTAGTCTCTAAGGTGCCACAAGTCCTCCTCGGTTCTCTTTGCTTATACAGACTAACACGGCTGCCTCTCTGAAACCCGAATGTGGAAAGTAACTGGAAAACTCGATACGACAGAGACTGAACTAGCACACACCCCTAGATAAGAGACTGTTGCAGATGGTGTGAAATGCTAACAACTCACTTCCATTAGTGCTGTGTTGGGGGGCAGGGAAGAGACTACACAATGCATTTAAATGCATTATGGGTTGTAGTCTTCAGAGGGACCAATTCCTACTGATGTGAAAATTACTTTCCTGGTCCTAAAATCTCATAATGTAGTTGCTGTCTGTACTAGTGTCACTGTGCCCCCTCCCAAAAGCGCACATTATACTAGTGCCCTCGTTTTTGTGTGTGTCCCTGCCATTATATTGATCTGCCCAAGGAGTGAAAGAGGATAAAGGGAAGAAAAAGAAAGTAGGCTAGAGGAGTTGTCTCTACACAAACTTGCACCAGTTTAGTTGAATGGATGTAACAGGCAATGTAGAGACTCCTATTTCAGATAAGAGTGACTTATTTCTGTTTAGCTAACATCTGTTCCTAATCTACTTAAGATACAGCAAAATATGCCACTCCGAAGCAGAATAAATGTGCCTTTTGCATTGGTTTAACCAGCTCAGTTTAAAATAACTTCTAGTTAGGCTGGGCAGCTCTGTGTGTAGACAAGTCCAGATATCACCATAGAGAAGACAGAATGATGGCCAAGTTGAAAGCCAGAAGGAGAAGGCAGCAGTGGCAGCCAGAGTGGGAAAGCAACAGCAGAAAGAGACATGTGGAAGGCATATCTTTCACTCTAGTCTCCTAAATCATCTCAATGTCTAGTTCAATGAAATAAAACCAGTTTTGATTTGACACATTTCTAGGTGCAAGCCAAATTCTTGTCTCATTCCACAAGTGGTTCCTTTTATCATCAGCTTTCTGATTTTATCCATCATTTTAAGACAGTTAGCTCATGTTTGGTTTTGACACAAGGTGAAACTGCTAAGTAGTGATCTGGGAGTTAGTTTTCAATGAACATCAAGAGAAGAATCCATTACTCTCCCATTCCTGTTCACTTACAGCTGCTCTAGCTAGGCACATCCTCACAGGGAAATTCTTTCAGATCCTTTAGGTCACCATCATTCATTTCTGGTAGGCTGCATGGGAAATGCTACAGAAGTTATAAATATGTAGAAGAAGCCTTCCTCCATGTCCCAAATCCTCAGTACTTCAAAATATACAAAGCTTATAATTAAAAAAGGCAGCCAGGTTTAATAGTTACCAGAGTTGTTTGGAGGTGGTGGTGGACAGGGGGAGAATGAGACCAAACAAATCAAAAAGACACTACCACCAGCTAACCACTAAACATAATATCATAACTTTGTCAGGTGGGAAAATATTCCTCCTGAATATTTACTGGCCAGGTTTTCTTCTTCAAGGAACCAATATTGGTCCTGGAGTCTCTGCCCCATCCTCACCACAGACTAGAGCAGCTTGAGGGGCTGCTCTAAATTGCCAGCTGGGAATAGCCATAGTGAGTGTGTTCTAGCTGCTCCCCCCCTACATTGCCATACATCCTATATAAAGACCCCTGGGAAGGAGGCATAGAAGCAGCTATGCCAGCACTATGCCTTCTGGGGAATCCACTCCTTTTGTGCTGCCTGAGAGGGGCAGATGGAGCAGAGACTCTGCGATATTCAGATGTATTAATTATACATTAAAATGTTTTGGGGGCAACATATTTCCTTTTCTAATCCTTTGGTTTTGCTTTATTTTAGCGGCACTGTATCTTGGGAACTCCTTGCTCCACTGACCTCAAATATGTACTAATAACTCTACCCTGAACCCCAGCGAGGCACAGCAATTCTAAAAACAATCTGAGAGCTTGTCTTCATGCACAGTGCTACAACAGTGCAGCTATTAGTGAAGATGCTACTACGCTGATGGAAGAACTTCTCCCGTCAGGTGGGCATAGTTAATCCACCTCCCTGAGGGGCAGTAGCTATGTCAAGGGGAGATGGTCTCTCATCGACACAGCACTGTCTACATGGGGGGTTAGGTTAATATAACTACATAGCTCAGGGGCTGGATTTTTCACACACCCGGGTGATGTTGTTCTACCTATATAGGTCTGTAGTGTAGACCTGGCCTGACTATATATTTGGATTTTAGAGCACTTAGAAAAAACAGCTGTTAAAAAGTAAGCTCTTCTCAAACTTCACTCTAATGGTGTTACCACAGCCACTAGAGTAACAGATTAAACCAAGTTAAAACACATCAACCCTCTGGAAAGTCTAGCCTGAAAAAGAGAGAAAACGAGCTCACATCACACTCGAGTGTCAAGCCATCAAAATTTACAACAGGGCCCAAAGAGCACAGATGAAGTTGATGTGGCCAAGTTATTCTATATAAAAGCACTTGTGGGTTCAGGCCTTTAATTTCAAGTTCCTTGCTAGAGTTCTTCAAAATAGTTATTGTACCACATGGTGAAACAGTACATATAAGAATCAAGATCTCAAGTTTATATTATCCCAAGGACACACGTGCTCCAGGTGAGGTGACAAACACAGGAAAAGTTATTAAAAGAGGGAGGTTACTGTACATTTGCAAAGTGAAGAATTCAGAAAGAACCCCTACTCAGGACCTTTGCTTAAGGTCCCAAGCACACTGAGTTCCATGGAGTGTGTAGGGCTTTTGGATAGGTGTTTAAAATCAAGTTTCTGGGTAAGCATGAAAGATCCCATGGCATTCTTGGTCAGAGGGGCTTTTCCGTGTGTTCTTAGGCAAAATTGCGCACACACCCCCTGCTGTTGTACATTGTTTTTTGTGCTCCAGTTGTCCACCAGTTTGCTAACCACCACCCCAGAAGTGGCTGCATTTCAACTGCTGATATCTATATATCAAAATTCGTGGGAGACATTCTGGATGACATGCACTATAGACATGAAATTATTGCATGCTTCCAAGGAGCTCACAGCTTATTGCTTGAGAGGACTTTTCCCACCACCTCTTAAAATGTGTTCTTTCATTTGCTGAGACTAATCAACACCCATCAAGCTGCAAGTCCCACTCAAAACAAGCAAACCTGTATAACCCAGCTCTCAGAAGTACCTGGGGGTGGGATTCCTGTTCGCTTTTCTCACCTCATTGGCAGTTTTGCAGGGTTTCAGGTTCTAATGGTCAGATCAGTGGCCTGGGAATCAGGACCCATGGATTTTTTTTAGCCCCTCCAGCCCCCCATCACTCCTGGTGTCCCTGCGACAGTCATTCACTTCTCTGTGCTCCAGTGTTACCCCATTGGTGAAAGGGGGGAAATAATAAATACCCTATCCAGGGCCCCTGCTTGAGGGCTGTTGCTGGGGAGACGGAAGGATTCAGAGCCAGGGGCTGGAGCCATCGGGGAGCGGAAGCAAGGCTGGGGTGGAGCGCAGGGCTGCAGGCAATGGGGGGCCGGACGGAATCGGGCCTCTCAGAACTTGACTCCATCCGGAGCTGGGAGCCACCTTGGGGAAGCGCCCGGCTCTGCACATGGGCCTGTGCGGGGATCTTCCCGGCAGCAGTCCGCTCTCCAGACGCTGCCCCGCCCGCTAGGCTGGGGAGGCCACTGGGCGGCGACTGGCCGCTCCGGCGGCGCGGAGCGCACGGAGCCCCGGCAGAGGGAAGCGCAGGACGCGCCTAGGGTCCCCGCCTGTGAGTAGGGGCTGCGGGTCCCAGCGGGCGCGGGCACGGGCGGGGCGGGGGGGAAGCCGGGCTGGCCGGGATGCCAAGCCCCGTGCGGGGCGCTCTCCTGCTGGGGTAGGGGCTGAGCGCAGGAGCCCTGCGGAGGGACCGTGCCCCAGCCTGCGCTCTGCCCCCGGCTTCGGGGTGCGGTGCTGGGGGGAGCCGGGCGCTCCCACCCAGGGACCCTGCACCGGGGGGAGAGGCCGGCGCCTTGGAGCCTGTGCCGGCTTCAGGTCGGGTCTTGGGGGGGCCCCTCGCCAGGCCAGAGGTGCGGAGCTCGGCGCGTGTACATCCCCCAGGTGGGGGCTTGGGGGCCGAGGGGGGGCATTGGGAGTGGGGGTCCCCCAGTTCGGGGGGGCGGAGGCAGGCGCTGGGGTGAGCCTGTGAGGGGCACGGTGGACTCCCCGTTGCCAGCTGGGTCGCTGGTTCTTTCCTCACCCCGATGCCTTTTGTATTTAATCTTTGCTGCCAGGGTTAATGCAGCCGGTGCTGCCAGTGCTCAGGATGTCAAAAGGCTCCGTATGTCTATTTTAAGTGTCTAGGGAGGCGGAGAGATTAGAGCTGGAGGCCACTGACACCGAAAGGCTCGGTACCATCCGCCCTCTGATTTCCTGGTAGAGCTGAGTGTGTGTGAGTGCATCCCACTGCTCCTCTCCGCGGGATACTCCTAATTTTAAAGCACCCTTTGTTTGAGCCAAGGAACATCTTTAGCCATCTGAAACCCATGGTACAGGCTCAGCAAATCTGTTCAGTAACAAGCTGCCAGAGGACAACAAACCTAAATACTCAAACCAAAGGAGCAGAGAACAATGGAGAAAAAAGTTCCTAATATTCTAGCTGACTAGCACTCATTTCCCTCTCTAGCCCTCCTGGTCCAATGTATGGCTATGCCTTTATTATAGGGTCGGTCCTCGGGCTGGTTTTGTTCAATATCTTCATTAATGATCTGGAGGATGGCGTGGATTGTACCCTGGCAAGTTTGCAGATGACACTAAACTGGGAGGAGAGGTAGATACACTGGAGGGTAGGGATAGGATACAGAGGGACCTACACAAATTAGAGGATTGGGCCAAAAGAAATCTGATGAGGTTCAACAAGGACAAGTGCAGAGTCCTGCACTTAGGACGGAAGAATCCCATGCACCGCTACAGACTAGGGACCGAATGGCTAGGCAGCAGTTCTGCAGAAAAGGGGTTACAGTGGACGAGAAGCTGGATATGAGTCAACAGTGTGCCCTTGTTGCCAAGAAAGCCAATGGCATTTTGGGATGTATAAGTAGGGGTATTGCAAGCAGATCGAGAGACGTGATCATTCCCCTCTAATTGACATTGGTGAGGCCTCATCTGGAGTACTATGTCCAGTTTTGGGCCCCACACTACAAGAAAGATGTGGAAAAACTGGAAAACATCCAGCGGAGGGCAACAAAAATGATTAGGGGACTGGAACACATGACTTATGAGGAGAGGCTGAGGGAACTGGGATTGTTTAGTCTACGGAAGAGAAGAATGAGGGGGGATTTGATAGCTGCTTTCAACTACCTGAAAGGGGGTTCCAAAGAGGATGGCTCTAGACTGTTCTCAGTGGTAGCAGATGACAGAATGAGGAGTAATGGTCTCAAGTTGCAGTGGGGGAGGTTTAGGTTGGATATTAGGAAAAACTTTTTCACTAGGAGGGTGGTGAAGCACTGGAATGTGTCACCTAGGGAGGTGGTGGAATCTCCTTCCTTAGAAGTTTTTAAGGTCAGGCTTGACAAAGCCCTGGCTGGGATGATTTAGTTGGGGATTGGTCCTGCTTTGAGCAGGGGGTTGGACTAGATGACCTCCTGAGGTCCCTTCCAACCCTGATATTCTATGATTCTAGTTTCAGAGTAGCAGCTGTGTTAGTCTGTATTTGCAAAAAGAAAAGGAGTACTTGTGGCACTTTAGAGACTAACCAATTTATTTGAGCATAAGCTTTCGTGAGCTACAGCTCACTTCATCGGATGCTGTAGCTCACGAAAGCTTATGCTCAAATAAATTGGTTAGTCTCTAAGGTGCCACAAGTACTCCTTTTCTTCTTATGATTCTAGTACAGTTCTTTCTAGCCACTATTAAGTTGTCTGTAGGCCACATCCCTGCACACACTTATGCATGTGCTTAATTTTACATAGGAGAGTAGTCAATTGAAGTCAATGGAATTACTCACATGTGCCAAGTTACTTTCAGACAGAAGTGTCTGCAGAATTGGGGCCAGAGTTTGGATCTAAAGTTGACATATCCATAGTATTTAGGGAAAAATTAGCATTTTACTAAATTCAAAAGAAAAAAAGTTAAAGAAATAATAAAAAGTCTTGACGAGTGATATTGCGGAAGTTGCATGTATGCATATCACACTTAACTTGCATGTGTGGTATGTTACTTTCCTTACTGATTCAGAGCCCAATTATGCAGCATGTACAGAATGGCTGCAATATCAGGCCCGTAAGTGAACACCAAAATGGGTTCATCGATGCACACCTTATAATACCCACATGAAATCAGACAGTCTTACAACCCACACAAGGAAATTGGTGGGTTTGCTCTACCTACTTCTTAGCAAAGATTTAACAGTAGGCCACTGTAGTGAGGCTTCTGTTAAGCCTGTTCTACTAAAATTTTACTTTGTTAATTTATACCACAGAACACTAATGTTTAAATGTGATGAAGTAAAATAAATAATTAAAATTAAATGACATTTTGTCAAATAAATAAAGTACATCCTTGGTTATATTCATTGCTCATGTACTGTATTGGTTAGTGTCTTCCTGTCATTCATGTGAATTACTGAGGTTTTATCATATGTAAAACTGGCACCATCTTTCTCAGAATATTGTTTCATGTGTCTTTGAGTCAGCTCTTTGTACTTTATGCTCTAAACCAATGTTTAACTTATGTTAGCCCCACAGGGCCAACATGCTTACTGGGGAATGAGCTGGATTTTATTCTGCCTCATGCATCATCAATAATATTGTCCATTAAATCCCAGGTGTGTAATCTTTAATACTGTGCTATAATACACTGAAGGAACCCAACTTGACTTTCAGATCTCAGGATGGGTTTGCTACACAGACATTAAGAAAAATCCTCTCATCTTGTAAACTGAACAAATGATCTGTAATCACAAGTGCTAGGGAACCACATCTACTGTGCCATTTGTTTAACCATCACTTTTCTGATGCGATCCCCAGTTTAAGAGCTTGCTCCTTGCTAACCACCCATCCTGTGAGTTAGTCCTTATTCATGCAAATAGTTTTATTGATTTCAATTGGGAATGCTTGTGTGAATAAGAATTACTCATGTGAGACAGATTTCTTAGGACATGCCCTACACATGCACCATGTGCATGTACCTGGGTAGCAAGGTGCACACAGATCTTCCTCAGTGTGGCCCTACTTCACCCAACAAATCATTCCCTCTATGTAATCCTGTGTAGTCACATCATTTTCCTTAAAGATAGGCCTTGAAGAAGTGCAACAGCCCTGACAGCCACTCTGATGAGCCCCAATGTTGCTTAGGTCCTGATCTTGTTAAGACCTGGGTGTGGGTGAACCCCCGTATACCCACATGGAGTGCCATGATGACAATGGAGCTCTGCATTAGCTCACTGCAGAACTGGGGCCTTATTAGTTTTGAAGGTGGTACACAGCTTTGGACTGTGGGAGGGAGGAAACTCATTTACATAAACTGCTCCCCCTGGGCAGCCTTGCAGTCCCCTGCTGTGGCTTTTGTGGCTTTCTTTTTGATCTTTGATATCTGCCTGCTATGGCCTTGGCATGTGAAGCTTCTATAGTTTGCATGCCTTAGAAGCAGGAGGTTCTGCTAGAGGGGGCTTTTAAGTAATGCCATTAAAATTGCTTTTCTGATATTTGCAGGGCTAGCTTCAGATACTCATGATTTCCACTCTCTCCACTGCAGCAGCCCCCCCCGAAAAGCATGTAATAATACCTTTGTATGCATGCAGGTGACGTGTTATAGGAAATGTGGATATATAGGGGCTATATTGCTGCAAAATTAATACAATGAAAAACAAATGGTCACACATGACTGAAACCACTTTCTGTGAGTGGGTGTTTCTGTCAGCAAGATGCTGCTTGATTATTATTATTATTATTTTTTGCATAACACTGTACAATGTGCACTGTTGGGACTACTGTTGAACCAAATACCTTACTTTGGGCTTGTGCCTGAAAGGTGCTGAGTACAAGAGTAGTTCCACTGACGTCAATGAAATTGCTCATATGCCTAAAGTTAAGTACATGTTCAGTGCTGTGCAACATCAGGTCAGAGTCCTCAGCTCTTTGCAAGATTGAGCCCCTAAATATTTGATCAAAAAGACCAAATCCGCACAGACTGGGTATGAAGTTAAATCCTGGTATAGGATTCGAACCCTTAACTCTTTAGCCCTCAATTGTGCCCTCAATTCTTATTTACTTAGGTGCTGAGCAACTCCCACCTTATTTACTTAGGAGCACCTCCTTAACTTGGGCTTTATATATGCATAACGTAAATGTATGTACAATACATATATATTAACAGTACAGTGCAGATTGCACTCTGATTTTCACTATGTAACTAAACTTTAATTAGATGCTCCAGCAGCAGAGACTAAATATCTTCATGTGTTTATCACTATACGGGTTGAAAATGAGATGTTTTTCTCCACTGTTGTTTGCTTGAGTTTTCATTCTAATGCTCAGTGAAATTTTCTTAAAACCAAATGTCTAAGATTCCTAGATGTCCAGTGCAGATTTGATTACACAAACATTACTTGTAATTTGGGACCTATAATACAGTCTTTTTAGCCATTGCCACATATTGTGCAATCAATGTCCACTCTTCCCAGTCTCTCTGGGATCCAGTAGTTATGATAAATTAATTTTGCTGTCTTAGTGTAAGCCTCAGGACTTCAGAAGATTTACTAGTGCTAGTGCAAATATTACCACAGACTTCAGTTTCAAAATTAGTGTTTGTCTGTTCTCCAAATTTGTCTTAATTTATCAGTTGGTATATTTGCTGCAGACAAGATATACCTACCAAAGGGCTGTTTAGCCTTTTCATTTACCAAGAAGAGAGTGGGGAGACAGGGAGGAAAGAAATGAAGAATGATCCTGCATTCAGAACCCTTGTTATTGATACAAGAAAAGTCTGCTTATTTGGAGTGTTTCGCAATTAGATGATGCTGACAGATGAAAATGTCAAGATCATGAATAACTGTTGAAGAAAGGGTTAGAATGTTACTTAATTCTGAACAATGGAGAAAATGAAGATGCACTGAACAGTATTTGTCTCATTCTCATTACATGATTATTCTGGATGGTTTCTATGGGAGAAAGTCTAATATGTTTGGTGCTAACAAATAAACATTCTTGCGTCTATAATCAATACTGCATAATCTTTGCTGTAATTCCTCTAAGCCTTTCGGTCAGGATTTTTCATCCATATTGCTGAATCATTTTAAAATGGTTTAAAATGAAACTAAAGAAAATGAACAGAGGCCCAGCGAGTGTTTTTCTGAGGATTTTCATTAATCTTTGGCTTTATACTACAGCCTGTGTTTACCATGTGGTTGGTTTCAAAATCTGTAGTTATGTAATGTGAACATCAAGCTGTGTAATGACAAATCAAACATAGGACACATAGGAGTGTGACCAGAGTCCACGTTACACACTCTATCGTGCACAGTGGGCCGCCAGTGTTATCCTGAATCATGCGTGCACACAGTTGTTAAATCTGAAATAATTTTCAAAAGCAATGCCAATGACACAAGCATAGACCTCATTTGAAACTGATCAGTGACTTCAAAAGTAATTAGAACAATTTGCATAAGGGCTTGTTACTTACCATCTGTTTTAATTGGAAAGCAGTTTTTCCAATAAGACTCTAACAAGTTACTGTGTCTTATTTAAGACCAATCTACAGTGCAATTTAAACAGAGAGACAAATAAGTTTGTCTTGATCTGGGAAGGTTTATCGCCACACCTTTTGCTGATAACTTGAATATGCAATAGAATGAGTGCTACAGGTTACAACTGGAAAATACCTCCTCACATAGCTGCAGATGAGATCTGTAATTAACTCCAATAACAGGAACCATTTTAAACAATATTACTCAGTGTTGCCAATGCCTACAGTGTTATCACTTGTCTCATGATAATTGGTGTTTTTCTTAAAACCTCAGCTCTTGGAGTCAAGGGATTATGTGACAATCAGAGCTTTCATTAAAAACAAAAATATCTAAGTTTCTACCTTTGTGGAGAAAGATTTGAAAATCTGAACTGAATGTACTCTCCCAAGGGCTCAGAAACTAGAAGACAAATACCACCCCAATATTATTTTTTGGTTTAAAAATCATGAGTTGTTTTAATCTCATAATTTTGTTGAAGCCTAATTCATGATTTTTAAAGGTTTAGGGTTGGCAGTAGTGCTCCCTAGTGCTTTGGCAGTTTACAATAACATGGAGCTAATTTCACAGCCTCTTTATAAGAAGCTTCTTAACCCTTCAAAAGAAAAATGGAAGCTAGTGCAGGTGGGTTTATTTTTCTGATGGCTTTGACCCCAGCCCCACAGCTGATCTCATCTGGGCTATTTACTATTAAGTTATACAACAAGCACTGCTCTCACAAAGCCATTTTCTGTAACTACCAGATTTGCATATCTGGATCTATTAATTATTTCTCTCTACTGCAATATATATCTCATTTCAGTTTGATTAACATTTACTAATAAATGTTATTAGTAAATGTACCATCATTCATAGGAGTTGGTTCGATATTATTGCCTGTGTTTGCTGGAAAAGTTGACATAGCATTGGTTGAAAGTAGACTATCTCCATAAAATCAGTTTTTCCACTGCAGTTGTCCTTTAGAAGAATGTCCTAATGTTCAACTGATTTAAGTGACCCCTGCTAGCAGTGAAGGGGTTAATCCTGTTGACTAACTCTGCCCTCATTTATTTTACCAGTTTGTGCTCTATTGAATGACTAGGCTGCTTTTAAAACACTTTCAGCTTCCCTAAGAGAGTTAGATACAGCCCCTTCTGTGTAAGTAGGGAGCTTTGTCCAGTGTTACACCATGGGGCTAGGAGTCAAGCAATCTGGTCTCTTTTCCCAGCCCTGCTGCTGACTTCCTGTGTGACTTGAAGCAAATCACACAGGGCCTGCTACTTTTCCCAGTGACGTCGGTCAGGTACTGATTGTACCCAGTAGATTGCAGGTCAGGCTCTGTCCCAGACGTGGACTCCCCACAGAGCTTCTATTCCAGAAAGATGCATGAGATGTTCACTCTAAGATCCTTTAATGCACTGCCCAGGTATGGCTGATCTGGTCTCAGATAAGGTAAATTACACACAGAGCACCAGGTAGCTGCTGAACAGTATCATACAGTTTAGCATTTAATTACAAAGTCAGTGGGAGTTTTACCTCTGTGACTCAGGATTAGAGCTGAGTGAAGAATGATTTTTCAATTTGTTAGCCAAACTAAACCGGGGGAAAAATTAGTTGTAGGAAATGGAATATTTTTGGCTTTTCTCACTGAAATAAAAAAACAGAAAAGAATTGCTTCCATCCCAAACAAAATTTTTAGTTCTACCCAAAATGAAAATGTTTTGTTTGGCTGAAAAGATATTTTGAGTTTAGTTTAGTTTCCAGTGGTTTTTTTTCCTTTGTTGTTGTTTTTAAATACATCTAGGCAATTTTCTAACGTAACTCTGCAATTTGAAAAGAAAGTTGAAATGTTTCATTTAGAAAAGGCTGAATTAAAGTGTTTTGACTTCTTAAAAATAATGTTTTTCAGTGAATAAACCATCTGTTTGCAAAGCTTTGCCCAGGTCCCCTTAGAATACCCATCTGTAAGCCCAGAGGCACCCCACTGCCTGAGAGGCTTAAGGGGGACCTGTTCTCCCACCCCTGTTTTTAATAAGCACTTTGAGCTTTTCAAAGTAGAGGCAGGTGTTAGGTATTCCCAAGTCAGATCCTACACCATGCCCACATCTCATCGTTTTTTTGGGGGGTAGACTCCCCTACCTTCCTGGGAGAAGGTGTTCAGTATCATCGTTGTAGCTGTGTTGATCCCAGGATATTAGAGGGACAAGGTGGGTGACATAATATCTTTTACTGGCCCAACTTCTGTTGGTGAAAGAGACAAGTTTTCAAGCTACACAGAGCTCTTCTTCTGGGTGATTGTGAAGTGCTCTGAGAGTCTCCTTTTAAAGAAGCTCTAGTAGTGCAAAGTTATTAATATAATTATCCGGGAACATGCACCAAACTGGGGAGTGAATGGTGCTTTCTTGATTTCATTCTTGGTTCTCCAGCTACAGTATATGTTATATTCAAGTCTGGCATGAATTGATTTAACTGGTTAGGGTACCACATGGGACACTGTGGATTTGTCTAGCTTATCCTTCAAATCTCAGTTTAAAAAAAAGAGATGGAACCATGATATACAGAGAGTGGGATATGAAAAACCTCCTGTCCATTAGGTCAGTGGTTCTCAACGTGTACCCATGGTGGTACGCTAAGGTCTTCCAGAGAGTACATCAACTCATCTAGCTATTTACCTAATTTTACCACAGGTTACTTAAAAAGCACTAGCGAAGTCAGTACAAACTAAAATGTCATACGGTCAATGATTTGTTTATACTGCTCTATATACACTGAAATGTAAGTACAATATGTACATTCCAATTGATTTATAATTATATGGTGGTAATGAGAAAGTAAGTAATTTTTCAGTAATAGTATGCTGTGACACTTTTGTGTTTTTATGTCTGAGTTTGTAAGCAAGTAATTTCTAAGTTAAGTGTACAGAAGGCAAATCAGACTCCTGAAAGGGGTACAGTAGGTTGGAAAGGTTGAGAGCCACTGCATTAGGTCAACAGAAGGTTAATAAGATCAACAGAAGATACCACATAGTAACTGCCTTATGACAGCACTTATGAAAGCCCTTTGTAAACATCCTCCAGACTTTCACTTCAAAAGAGTTAAGAAAGACCTTGTCTACAGACTTCCGCTCTGCACCTGGGCTTTAAAGTCTGCCCCCTATAACTGCCCCCAGTGTCCGGTCCTTCTTTTTGAAAATGACATAGCAACTCAACATTAGAGACTGGAATTCAAAATCTCAGCACAACACCTTGGCCAACTGCACCGTGTTCCTCCTCACCTCTGTGTTTCTTCAGTATAGGAACAATAATTATACAAGAAGTGGAGGAATGTTAAACCATTTATACATGTATTACTAACTGCCAGCATATGTTTCTTTAAGGGTTTATGTTTCAGTACCAATTTCCTTTGTTGGAATTCATCTTTTGTGCTTTCTTACCTTACCATTGTGATGACTGAAGAGTGGATTTAATGAATGTTAGACCCCCAAGGCTGCTGGCTAGTGGGTTCTTCAATAATTAAAAACAATAGCTTATAAGGGAAGAAAATACATTAAAAATGTTAAGGTTCTTATTGTAAATCAGCGTAAAGCAAGGGAAATCTGAGTTTTATCTCTGAAATTCTTGCTTTAGCTGATTTGTCAAGTCTGTAGAATTAAGTTAATCTAATTAAAAAGATAATATCAAAATATAAGCAATGTAACAACCATCTTAATTAGAGAGATGATGAGACAGAAGGAGAGCAAGCCTGCTATTGCTATAGTAATGGGTCTAAAGAATCTGCATTAGAAGTTATACCACCCCCACTTTTGTGCATGTGAGTGGGGTTAGAAAAGTGACTAATGAAAAACAGCATACTCTCACTCACCAGATCTCACCCCTCTGTGTATAAGATTCATATATGCTGACTTTTTACTTCTGCTATCAGAAAAATCTCAGTTTGACTTTCAGTTAACAGGGCTAGCAGATAGGCAGGAAAGCATGTTTACATATAGAGAGAGTTAATTAGAAAGACAATAAACTGCAACTTTTAACACTTTAGCAGGGTCGCTTTTTCAGAGTGGAATCAAACTTTAGCTTTGTAAGAACTCAGACCATGTTGTCATTTTACGTGGTGTGCAGCGTTGTTAGTCCGTAACACTCTTCCATTGTATTTCCCTGTGGCGATTGTAATAATGTTTTCTGTTATATTTGGCAATAATATATCAATTCATAGTGACAATACTATGCACAGTCCTGGGAAAAGGCTGGTACTGTTGCTGCTCCAAAAGACTCATTAATTTTAATACTTAGTTACATCTGCCTCAGTGAAATCTTGAACCTTACCCATTATGTGCAAATAGTACAATATAGAATATTGTGATACCGAATATAACAAACAATAAAAGTCCTTCCATAATTTAACTTGGCAGTTGTATCTTTTGGTTGCTTTAAAATACTAGAAGGGCCTGGAATTCAAATGATATGTTAAAGGCCTTTAAAACATTAAGGACTGTCTAAGAATTTTCCTGGTGTGGGGGGAACTCTCAGCTGGGGGCAGAACCAGTACATCTGGTTCTTGCACCACTCCCCCCCACACCTGGCCTCCAAGTAATGGTATCAGTACTTTGCTCTGGCTTATCCCCAGGTGGTATATAGTTTCTCGGGGACCATTGCCAGCTGGCACAAATTACAGCAGCTCCCAGGCTACTCTAACCAATGCAGGAAAGATTTGCCTTGAGAATATGATCCCCTCTCTCAGCTGCACCAAATGGAAACTTCTTGTGAGAGAGAATCTGGGCCTACCTGCTTTAATGGGAGCTAATAACCTGAAGGAGATAGAGGAAGACTCTTTAGCTAAATATGATGACACTTAAAACTCCTCTTGTTCTTATTTTCCTGTTACTCTAAGTTTATAGTTGACTGGTATCTCTCTGTATGGAAGTTACTTTATTAAATCTAGTAGCAGAAAAGAATCTGTAGCTAAAATCAGTGTATCTGCATCAAAAGTTAATCATATTACCAGGACTAACAAAGTTAAGCTGATTCCTGTGCATGCAGGGTGAAACTCACTCCAAGAGAGCTTGAGCAAGGCTCTAAGCATCAATTAAGCCCCACATTAAGACAACTGAGATACTAAAAGCAATGGGCACCTAATTAGAGTGATTTTGATTGAAATCCTTTACATGCAACACAACTTCTCTGATCAATAGCGAGGATCTCATTTCAGCAAGGTACTTAACCACTTGCCTAGCTCCAACATGTGTAGCCCTATTGGAATCACGGGGTACTGCTTGCTGAATGGGTGCTCAAATTTGCTAAATAGTTCTAGGCTTTAAAATGCTGCTGAAGTTTGTATCTTTCCTGCAATTGGAAATGTAGTAGATTATTTTGTCTTCCCTTTTCTGCGGGAACAATGCCAACATATTTAAGAGATGGTTGGGAACAAACTGCTGATCTTTATGGATTCCCAGAAATGGAATCTGACTAGTCCAGTGTGCTGCTGTGTGAGAACCTGCATGAAGTTGCTTCTGTACAAGGTATGTTTTATTATATAATGATTTCAGAACTCTTGACTCAAGGGGACACATGCTCAGATGAAGCAAATTGGTGAAGCTTCATCGAGTATAATTTAACTTGGCAGTTTGGTTGACTTCATTGGCGCTATCACACTTCTTCTTTCATATGGCTGCTGTAGAGAATCAACTGCAATTTCACCTGAAGTTGATTGAGCCAAATGGCTACATCAGGAGTAGCAGAATTTATTGCAGTAAATGCCTCCTTCATATTTATAAGCTGGGCAGTAGGTAGCCACGCCGGGGCGTTCTTGATTTTCCATTTGTACATTATATACCTGCATCTACCATGGTTGGTTCGAATTCAGTTCCAAGCTGACCAAGATGACTGTGGAAGATCAAACCCAGAAACCTTCTGCCTGGGATCTGGCACAAGGTGCTTATATTTTTAAGTTTTGTTTAGCCTAATCTGCTTTCCAAGCCTCCTTCTGATCATAGCCTGATTGCATGAGTCTAAACAAATGTTCCCAGAAAGGCTTGCGGGACTTACAATGTTGCGGGGAGGGGGAGCGTTGTCAAGGCCTTGGTGAATAGGAAGACCTCTGTTTTCACAGGTTGGTTGAGCTTCGCGGAATGTTGCAGCAGTTCGGCGTATCAGTGGGGGAGCGATAGTAGACAGGACAGGTAGCCAGGGTGTAGGAGTCGACTTAAGGGTTCCTGTGATGCAGCGCATCACTGTATTTAGTTGGGTATCCACAAGTCGTGTGTGGCTGCATCTGCTCCATACCAGTGCACAATATTCAGCTACTGAATATACAAGTGCTATTGCAGATGTTTGCAATGCTGATACACCCCAGGTTGTACCTGCTAGTTTCTGGATTATGTTGGCTCCTGTTTTTATCTTTCCAGCTACCTTCTCAAGACGATTGTGGAAGGAGAGGGTGCGGTCGAGTTTCACTCTGAGATATGTTGGAGTGTAATCGTGTTGCACATTTTTACCACAGAAAACTACTTTCAGTGTGGTTTTGGCACTCTTATCATCAAGATGAAATACGCTTACTATTGTTTTTCCAGGGTTTGGTTTGAGCCTTCATTTCTGGAAATATTGTTCCATATTTTGGAGGCCCTCAGTGAATGCTTTTTCAATGTCATGGAGGTTTGATGCTTAGATTGTCATGGCAAGATCATCTGCCTGTCCAAATTTTCATGATTTAGTTGGAGACATGTCACTTATGTAAATATTAAAAAGGTTGGCGCAAGTACAGAGCCTTGTGGTAGTCCGTTGTTTATGATACGGGCTACCACATCGCACATCACTCAGCGATCTCCCAGTCATCAGAGCAGCAACTCAACAAATTATCACACTTTTACCAGCTGAAGATCTGGTTCATGGACATAAATCTTTCTATCTTACATATTTATAGAGTACTCATTTTTATAGCATCTCAGTGGTACATATACCTTTCTGACTGATTGCTTTTATAGATGTAGGCATAATGGAAGGGGAGGGTGAGAGACAGCTGTGGTCTGAGCACAGACCTGGAAATCAGGAATTCCTTACCATTCCCTTCCTGAAACAGATGTTGGAAAAGTCACTGAATTACTTTTCCTCCGTTTTCCCATCTGTAACAGTGGTAAGGAGTAACCATATATATCACATGGTGGTTGTAGAAATTAATGCTTGTAAAACACTCTGAAGGTATCAAATGCTGCATCAGTGCTAGGTACCATTATTACCCTGTACACTTTATTTATTTTGCAATTTATAGTATGGGCCAAATGCTACATCTCTGAGCATGTCTAGAAGAAGTGAAATAAAGAAAACAAGATATTGACCAACATCAACTAATTTGATATCAATTTCAACTAGATGCAAAGGTTTGATTTTTATTTCTCTGTTTGCTTCCTTTTCTCAGTGCAATAAAGCCTGACAGAAGAGACTTTCTGGGAACTTATTGCTCTTCTGAGGCAATCAGTGCTCACTTTATATTCAGCCTTGTGTTTTCAGGCACTGGAGTTAGACAGCCTTTCCCCAGAACTGCACTTCCCTGTCTTCCTGTATTATGGCTTAAATCAATGGCCAGCGAGGTGTTACTTGAGACATGACCTTCACCTTTGAATTTGTTTTTCTTCAGTCCAGTTAATATCTAGGGTGTTGATGGTTATAAGGAAATTCCAGACACGTGAGGGGGATTCTCCTCTTACTCAAACTGGTGCAAATCAAGAGTAATTCCATTGAAGCCAAAGGAGCTATATTGGTCAGAAACTACTGTGAGAGAAGCATGCCCATTAAACTTCACATGGTCTTTTATAGAAAGAAAAGGAGTACTTTGGCACCTTAGATGTCCGATGAAGTGAACTGTAGCTCATGAAAGCTTATGCTCAAATAAATTTGTTAGTCTCTAAGGTGCCACAAGTCCTCCTTTTCTTTTTGCGGATACAGACCAACACGGCTGCTACTCTGAAATGGTCTTTTATGGTATTGCTAATACTTGCACAGGCATTAGCAGCATACAGGGCCTGATCCAAGTCCCAGTGGGCATTGGATCTGCCCCTAGAAGTGGAATGGAGAAAAAAGGGGTACATAGAAAACTTACCTTATTCACACCCTTACCAACAGAGTTGAGCCAGGTTAACCCCCAGTGTAGACAGCAGGAGGTCAACAGAAGAATTCTTCCATTGATGTAGCTACCACCTCTCGGGGAGGTGCATTACCTGCGATGACAGAAGAACCCTTCCCATTGCTGTAGTAAACATCTACACTAAAGCACTCAGGTAGAGGCATTTGGACCATGCCACTGCTCTATTGCATTCTCACATTTTCTTGCAGATGGGCTTAAATTGTGTTTGACTGGACACTAAGGAGAGAGAGTCATGTTGTTACAACTTAGTGGTTTTTTAACATATTTTCTTAAGTCAGTGTTGTAGGTGTAGAAATAAAGCTGCTTTGTTCAGATTCTGCCTTACATATCTTCAAACAAAAGAACCATAGTTTCCTAATCTATAACATAGAGACTGTGCTAGTATTTTTACAGGAAATACCAGTCTCTTATACTGTCTCAAAAAGAAATCCACTTTTCATCAAGACCCATTAAAATCTTGCATTTTGGGATTTACAATCTTTGTGTGAAAAACAGATTTCAGAAATGTAGCATTTCCTCATATTAGGACCTTGGTATTTTCCCCAGAAATAAGTCACATTTTTATACATGAATGAATATTATTACATCATTTATCCTTGTAAATTAATAAAATCCTAATGAATCTACTATATATAGTACACATGCTCGCATATATTGTATGGAGATTAATGCAGTGTTAAACTGAGGTCCAAAGCTATGTCTCTGATCTGGTTGCAAATCTAAGGGAAATTACCTGTTGAATGACACATGGCATGACCTTTAACTCCAAATGCTCCAGGAAGAGTTCACGTCTGTCTGCTCATGCATTGAGAAGACCCAGAATATACAGGATAGATTCAGTATGTTCTCGAATATATTTTAACAATCAGCGATAACCTGGATAGGACATACTGAACTTCCTTGATATAAGTAGTGTATTCTATGGTATGTTCTGTAGCTAGCCACAGAAGATGATTCATGCTTGGAAATATCAACTCCTGGCACCAAATAATATTTTCCTTTTTCTTCTTTTTAAATATCTTTGGTATTGAAGGAACTTGTCTTACACAGACTCCTGCAACAGGGGAGTAACTGAAAAGACATCTTGCACAGAGAGTAAAAAGGAGTGCAATTAGATCGACAGACTCCAAAGTCAGTATTTTAAAAAATTCCCCAGGCTCATGAATAAAGAGCAGATACAGTCTAAGAGACTCAGTTCTGTATTTTCAGGGACAGGATTTAATCCTGTTTTTTTTTTTTCTCTAAAATTAAGCACAGATAGATGTCCTAGTGTGTAAACTATGAAGGGCAGAAATCCTCTTATCTCCACTTGTTTGTTCTTGTTTGTTTTTTTTCCCCAGAACATGGTACCTTATTCCAACCCTGTTTCTTTAAAGCTCTGATGCTGCAGCCTGTAAAAGTGATGCCTGCTCAGCAGTCTCGGTAGTAATGAAGGGGTTTCACGGAAAACGCCTAAGCCCAGCTCATTTGGCAGCAAGAGAATCTCGCTGTTGGATCTGTTCCTACTTCAAGAAGATGTTTCCTCAGTCATGTTTTTGTGAACATACAGCTAAACAATCCGGGCTGCAAATGCAAAGAGAATAGTGGCATGATTTATGGAGAAAGTGATTTCCAAGGTTTGATCTGCACAAGTTTCCTTACATTATATTGGAAAGGATATTCTATGTGTAACTCAACTGGAAAGTCACATTTTAATAAATCTTTTGGTAAGACCAAGAGAGTGGTGAAATCCTGCCTGAGTGTGAGGAGGATCTCCCCTCTACTAGTAGAAAATATGATAATGCTCAATTCATGGAGGCTGGATTGCCTTGTGGTTAAGGTACAGGATGAGACTTGGGGACTTGGATTCAAGAAAGACCTTGCTCTTCCATAAATGCCTCATTGGCAAGTCACTATGATTTTTCAGAGATGTTGAAGTTGATGGAAACAGCAGATGTTCAACAACTTTGAAAACCAAGCCATAAACTTTTTTGTGCCTCATTTTTTTGCAGCTCTCTAAAAGGTGATGGTATAGAGCTAAATGATCTGAAGTTTATAAAGCACTTTGAGATCCTTAGTTGGAAGGTGTTATAGAAGTGTGAAATTTTGTTTGGTGCTCAGATATTCTGGTGATGCAGACATTAGAAATGCATATAGATTTCATATATATGGCTGTTAACATTTTTGCTGTAGTCTCACAATAGCAAAACTTAACAAAGGAAAAAAGTCATGATATGATTTATTTTTTCTTGACTGGGGAGGAAATACAACGGGGGAGCGAGAACTAGCTAGTAAATAATGTTCACCCCAAGGACTGTATAGGTTACCTATGGCAATCACATGGGTAAACTCTGCACAGATCTTTGCAGAAGAGAGGTTAAGGCTAAAAATGAGAGAGACCAAAAGTCTGCCCTTTTAATGAGAAGCCATTCCAGAGATCCTAAAATATACTTAGAAGCAGAAATGTTAAGCCCTGAGGATGAATGCTGGTTTGTTATAAGATTTCTATTCCTCCCCCAGAATTGCTCAATGTAAAATTCACGTGACATTTTGGCCCTCTGTACTAGGAAAAAAAATAAATAACCCCCCCAAAAACAAAAAACTCAATGTTTAAAACAGTTGTGAAACATGGTTGTGGTCCAGCTGTGTTTGGAATATCTTCTTGTGGATTTTTTTTTTTTAAAGTTCTAACTATGTGAAGGATTTTTTTTTTTTTTTTTTTAAATCCTGGCTCAATAGAGACTTGGCTGCCAGGGGCTGCAAAAAATGCACTACTTAAGTTGGATGTGAAACATATTTCTGATTCTTGGCTGTATTTGTGGCTTCTAACACCTCTGCTGTAGGCGGATGCACTGGGTGGGAGGTGACTGTGGAACTATGCCAGTGTGTCTAGCTCTTTTTGGGTTCCCCTATTGCATTTCCTGTTGCTGTATGATCTCTGAATTTGAAGAGGCTTCTACTGTGTGTACACTGATGTGTACAGATGTCTGGAAAAAAAATCTCTGATTTCAGATATTACTTTTTAATGTAAGATATTTCTCTGTAATCCCAGATGAGAAAGATGGGCTGGTGAGTAACTGGGCTCTGCCTGGACATGCCTGCCTCCTTCCCTGTGGGTCTGTGCAGAAGTTAAGAAATTCCTAAGTAAACTTTACCTTTGATTCCCCAGTGATGCTCCTCTGTGCTGAGGCAACACCTCTCTTTAAATGAGCTATGACTCAGCACCTTGCCACTTGGACTCCTTGCTCTGCTTTCACATGCAGCAGGGAAACAATGCACTGATAGATTTGGGTGCCCAGTGTCCGTCTCAGCTCCGCACCGGCTCAGAGTGATGCTTCGGTGTCAGGCCATGGAGGATCGGCAGCAGCGAATGTGAGCCATGTCAGCTGTTACTTCAGTTAAACACAATGCATGCAAACTACCTTGAGATGATGGGGAAAGGTTATGCTTGAGTCAGCAAAGCCAAGGTACTTCAGAGTCGAGTGGAGTTAAAATGAACCTGGGCTGGAACACTGCAGCTACACCCAACCCACAAACCTTGGGGAAATGCAGATTTGAGTCTTAACCCTAAAACTGGGCACCCCCACTCCCCCCGCCAGCTTTCATAAACCCTGTCAGCACTGCAGAGATCTGCACGCTGCTGCTGTTTTGGCTAGTACAGTGCTCCCATGTGGCCAAGTGCTGAGATTTTGTGTGTCTTCCAGATGTGTTTTAAGGCTTGCTTAATTATTGGAGGGTGAGTGATCCATTGGTAGGGTACCCGACAATAAATCAAGTGGTCTAACCTCAGCACGGCCACTGATTTGCCATGTGGCCTTGGGCATGTAACTTAACCGATCTGTGCCTCAGTTTCCCCAGTTTAGAATAGGAATGATGATGTTTACCAGCATTTGTAAAATGCTTTCATATCTACAGCTGAAAAACTTAATATGGGGGTCTCTAGGTGCTACTCAGTACAAATGATAAAGAATAATAGCAGTAAGTAGTGAGTACTGTTTAAAAAGAAAAGGGTTTTACAGACATTGATCCATATATGTGTATAAAATGTCACCTTTTGGAAACTGGACTATAATTTGCCTAAATAAAAACCAGCAGATGCAGATTTTTGTATTAAAATAAGTAACTTCAAGGCAACAACAAAAGTATAGAAACACATATTTTCCTGGGGGAAAAGCTCACCTCTTGGGAGGAAAGGTGAGAGGGAATCTACTTCATATTAACAAAGAGTCTGATGCATTGAGGATTATTGGCCCAATTCTGTACCTACTAAATGAATGGATTTTTGCTATTGAGATCATTGGGAGCAGAATTGGGCCCTGCCACTGGATTCTGTCATGTTTTTTTGAACTGCAATTCAAATTTCTGATGGGGTTTCCTTCTTTTCTTATAAATATTGCAGTTGGCAGCTTCTCCAGAACTGAATGCCAGACAGATTTCGGACCAGATCCTACTTCCAAGGCTTCATAGGGTAAACGAGTCATAAAGTTTCATAGTAATCTCTGGGAATTCCTTTTTGGGTGGTTGCTACTCAATAGCTGGAGTTTGGATTTCAGCATTCTTTCTGTTGGCTTTCTATGTTGGGTGGAGACTCTCTGTCTCTAGCCAACTCTTGTTTGTTTGAACTAGGAGTTCAGCATGGAATCATCTTGACAAATACATTAATTCAGTACAATGATTAAACTCATTAGGTTACAAATGTAAGCGGTAGTGGGTGGGTGTATGTTCTGCTTCTTAGCATCTTCCCAATGACTGGAAGCATCTATCTGCTGAGCTTGGGTTTGATTTTCAATTCTGTTACGAATAATACTCAATTCTGCTGTAGGTAGCATCTTTCCCTGTTCTCGTAAATGGATTTCATGCTATCACAGTGGGATTGGAGTGTGTGTATGATTTTTATGATTCAGTTCCTATAGTAATTAACATTTGTATACAGTGACTTTGTCCTGGAGAAGAGATGGACACTGCCAGGAAACAATGCCCCTGTGACCAAGTTGGTCCTGGGTTACGTGCATATATACCCTTTACTTGGTGCATGGTGCTTTACAGAGAATGAAGATATGGGGCTTGATTCCTAAATCCATTCAATGGAGTTGCACAATCATTAAACTGGTGTAACAGAGTGGGATATTGGGCCCATGGTCCTTATCCCAATGGACTTCCAATCTGGGTATATTTGTCAGCTCTCTTAAATTTGAGGGTGTTTTTTTTTGTTTTGTTTTTTTTTTTCCTTCCCCGAGTGTCACAATAAATTTTGCTTCTCTCCACTTCAATGTTTCCCCTTCTAGAGAGACTGGTCCACCATAGATCTATTCTTGCCTGGCCCTATTCTCAAGGGAAATGCCTCGGGAAATCCTGTCTTACAGCACTGCCACCCCCAAGCATTCAAACACCACAAATCAGGCCTTTCAAAATCACGAGTGAGGGGAAAAAATAAATGTGCCGTTCTTTATTTGCTTTCTGGCTTTTGATCCTTTGGTCATATTTTAATTCTTTTCTGTGCAACCATGAGAGCTACTAATTTATTGTAATAAATTAAAAATACAAAACAAAGATTATCTCCTAATCCCATGACTCCAGGAGCTGGGTCTTTAAGAAAAACATCAACTATCATGAGATTTGTGATAAAATTGCAAGAGTCAGCCACATTGCTCTACTGATACAAATATGCATCATGCGAAGAGCGTCGTACATGTTAAAGGGCCCAGTTCTGCCCTCAGAAACACTCCCACACTCCTGTTAACTTCAAGTGGCATTGGGCAAGTATAATTAAGGGTGGACGTTAGCCCAAACATGGTTGTTGTTGTGGTGACTTGTCACAACATCACCCTTTATGTCCACTCTTTTGAGATTTAAAGTCCTAGCTCTGCTGAAATCAATGGCAAAACTCCCACTGTCTCTAACAGATCCAGGATTTCTCCTTTAATGGCTCCAACAAGTCTGTTCTGTGGCTGGCTGCTGAGATTCCCCAAGCATGGGAATTTTAGGAGGTGATATGCTTAGCAGGTACAAAGAGATCAAAGGGCAAGTATTGCCTCTTACATCAACATCTGGGTGAACCCGAACTTAGTAAATGGAGGGAATTCTTCAAGACTCTGAGAGACCTGCCTAATTTTTGCATATAAATGTAAATACTATTTAATGTTGGAAATAGGGTAACTGTATGCATTTATCTGCTTGAACCTGCATCATCCCTGATGGATGAAACTGCTTGTTGTTTGAGTTCTCTGGCAATAAAAGGCAGTCATTACTAAACTTTGTCCTCCCTCTACAGTGACGGGGGAGGATGACCCTTGGCTATGTTTTAGGACTTGGTAGGTTGCTATTTATTTATTTATGTCTTCAGATTTATAACATGGACACTCTGAGGCCCTTCTTCTGCTCAGGGTGTCTATGCCAGAAATTAACATCGCAACATAAATAAAGGACTGCTCATAAATATATCTACCTCAGCCCCCTCTTCCCCCTCCCTCCCTCCTTCCTCAGAAGCACTGGAGAAAAGAGAAAAAAAGACAGGCTTTGACTTGTGCCTGAAAAGTTAACAAATGTGGGGAAGTGATGGAGGGAACGTGTTCCAAAACTGAGGACCCATTGGAGAGAAGGCTGTCATTTACACTGATGGAGTTCCAGCTTGAACAGCCCTGCTGATCACTGCATCAGTATAGAAGCTGTGGGAGAGGTGTCTCTCAAGCATCAAGGTCCCCAACAGTTTAGGGCTTTATAGCTAAAAACCAACCCTCTGAATTTCAACTGGAAGCTTATTGGGAGCCAGTGCAGATCATGTAGCACTGGCCTCATATGTTTCCAATACGCAACTCCCCTTATTAAGCAGGCTGCTGCATTCAGTACCAACTGCAGCTTCTGAGTGGTCCCAAGGTATAATTCTCTATAGATCACATTACACCAGTCTATATGTGAGGTGTCAAAGGTATGCGTAATCAAGGCAAGGCCCACACTGGAAGAGATGGTCACACTTGTTTTGCCATGCACATATGGGGGGAAAGTGCTGGTTGCCACAACCACCACCTGGACTCCATGACAAGTCCAAGACCCATCGGCACGCTCCAGCTGTGCCCTGTCTTACTAATGGTGGACACGCTCCTTTAATGAGGGGTGGGGATATACCTTCTGTCCACTCTTCCATTGGCTTCTCATAGCCAACAACATCTGAGTCTTGCCAGGACTGAATCACAGCCAGCCAGCTCTCATCCAAACCGCAAATTAATCCAAGCACTGGATAGTTAAATTAATTGCTCTGTCTGGGTCAGGTATGATAGAGACATCGAGCTGAATGTTGTGTGCATGCTGCAGCGTATGTAACCACTCTAGCCACCAGGTAGAGCAAAAGAGGTAGCAGTATGGATCTCTGCGGGCCCCAGAGCAGAGGAGCAATTGTCCACGACTACCCTTTGGGTTATCGGGGAGGATAGCTCAGTGGATTGAGCATTGGCCTGCTAAACCCAGGGTTGTGAGCTCAATCCTTGAGGGGGCCATTTAGGGATCTGGGGCAAAAATTGGGGATTGCTCCTGCTTTGAGCAGGGGGTTGGACTAGATGACCTCCTGAGGTCCCTTCCAACCCTGATATTCTATGATCTCAAAAGACTGGAATAGAGCCACTCAAGAGCAGCTTAGTTCACCCTGCTAGGGTCTACAATTGAATCACGTGGTCAGTGGTGCCTAAGGCTGCTGACAGATCTAAAAGAATCCATGTAGCCCGCTTTGTGCAATCCTACAGTGAGCCTTGCAGAAAGATAGAAACTTGGAACCCAGTAAAATAGGTATCTGTAATATAATGCAGATGGGACCGAAAGCAAGACATCTTTCTGGATAACATGATCACAGTTGTTACTGCATTTTGCATCTGTACAGTGACTTTTGTAATCAAAAAAACTTTTGAATGTTTTAGAGACAGGGAGATTTAGTCTGAGTTCTATAGTCCAGCTGTGTCACTGACATGCTTACTGTGTCTGAGTTTGGGCAAGTTGCTTAACCTCTGCACCTCAGCTTCCCAGTTTGAATACTGGGGAAAATGGGAATATTAATACTTTAGTTACCTCTTTTTGTAGTCTCATTTGATTAGTGACCCCACAAAAGCCCCATATTAGTGGTAAGATTAAATGGTACCTTTCTTTTTAGCGCAATGTAGCGTGGTAGTGGAGAGATCCAGTACAAATATGACTGTCTTAAAAGGACATTGTCAGGTAATCCTTTTCTAATGGGTTGGTTAGATACTCTAAACTCCAAGCAAATTCTGTTAATTTACAAAAGTAAACTTTTGGGGTGAGTTTACAGTAGTTGCATGGGATTTCATCATCATCATCATGGTAGTGTCCAAAGCAGCTTGTTGAAATAGAGATGTTTTACACTGAGGTAGCATAATGCCTATTTTTGCACTATAGATGGTGTGTCTGAAAGGGTCCCCTACTTCTTAACTGCTGAAAAGTGGCTTTCCTTTTTAAAAAAATTATTGCTGTTTCAAAGCTCTTGACACTGTTTTCTGTCTGCCTTTCTCTGATAAAAACCACGGTTATCTCCTCAGGGCTTCTTCACATCCTAATTACAACGGAGTCCCTCATTAGCCCTGTAGGGAGACAGAGTCAAATAACATATGGTATTTTTCACTTAGGATGCTGTGCTTTCCAAAAGTTGGAGAGAGACAGGAAAAGGGGGAGTTAACATTTCATAACCATTTATGGAACAAGCACTGCCCTCCTTGGACCCAGTTCAGCAGAGACTGTGGGCCTCAGATCAGGAACTTTATCTGGCTAGTAATTGCATCGGCATGCTGGCTTTCTTGTGTATGTGTGTGGGCATTTGGGGAGCAGGATTCTAAGCTGCAGAACCTTTGTGCTTGCATCCACATGTGAGTATGAATTAAACATCTCTCACTTGAAGGACCATGGCTGGATTCTACAATTGCCTGAAAAGTAAAAAGTAAGTGACGTTCTAACCTTTCCCCCTCTACCTTTTCTAAAGTTAGTTGATTCTAGTGGATTCTTTAAAATTCTGTCTCTGATATAATGATTAAGAACTATAGCACCAAATAAAATTACTATCCCTAAAAAGATTTTTGTCCCATTACATTGAAAGAAGAGAAAAATCTTTCTTCCAGATTACCTAAATTGGTTGTACAATCATGAATAAAAATAAGAAACACAGAAAAATGCACACTAGTTTCAAAGAGCTGCATTAATTCAGCTAGTCATAGCATTAGATGCTACTTAAGAAATTCACGTGCACAGCTTTTGAACATAAAGGCTGAAAGTGTTTTTCATTTTTGCTCTCCATTGTCCAATTGTCCTTTGATTTTATTTAAAATATATAATTTTGGTTGCTATACTGTCATGGTCTGTGGAGCCAGCTGTGAAGGGAGAATAAAATCTAACACTGTATGCTTATATTTGTGCTTGAGACAACTATGGAGACACCTTGGTTTTTCCATTGATACTCTCCCTGATACGGAACAGAACAAAATATTCTGTTTGTAAAAGCTGTGCAGTGGTTTTGAGACTGATATTTTAAGTGAAGAGACTGTAGAGGGCTCTCTGCTTATAATACAGTACAAGATTTACTGGAAGGAAAATAGCAGTAAAAGGCTAACAAAGTTACATCTTGAAATTTAAGATATAAACTCATGATCCTTCTGTCGTGCAGCGTTGTTAAATATGTGAGTGAAATCCTGCTAATGGGAAAACTCCTATTGAGTTCAATAAGGGCAGGATTTCACCCTCTGTTCTCCCCACCCTTCCTCAGATTATATACTTCAGTCCAGGAGCCTGTTGCATTGATTCCTTTGATGGAGACTCAGACATTCAAAGGGCACCCAACTCCATTGTATTTCAGCTAGGGTTTCCATTGGATTTTAACTCCCTTAGGCACCTCTGAA